>NC_090927.1:122673658-123923658 GCF_040938575.1 Ambystoma mexicanum
ATTCTTACTCTTTGTTGGATACCGCTCGGAGGCTTTCGAATGGGCACCCACGTCGCACGGGACCACTCTGTATACGGAATCTGTCTTGTTTTTACAAAGTTCAAGTATTCCTTCATTCTTAATTACACTTGCGCGGCTCGCAATGCACGCCTTGTATTATGTTCCCTGTCAATTTCTTCATACAATGTTGCTGCTTGCAATCTTGGTTCTAACAGACCGGTTTGCTATCGGTCTCCCCGACTCACCGGCTGTGCTGACTTTATCAAAGCGGCTTTCTTGTCGGAGCCAAGGACAGTACCACAGTGGCAATCGCTTCTCCCCGCCTCGGCTGTTGATGCAGGAAAGCCCTGGGTACCTTCACAAAAAATGCAGCTTTCTTCCGGTTTATCTCTGGGCCTTATGTTTCTTGTCCTCGAGGTTTCATGAAAGTAACAGTCTCTTCCCACCGAAAAGGCCAAGGGCACATCCTCCTTGTAACCCTCTCTGGTCTCCCGGCTTTCTCCGCATATTAAACTGCCATTTCGGAACTGCTGTTTCCTTGTGTGTTTTGTGTGATGGAAGTCAGGTGTGTGTTATTATCAGTAATTGCCTGACCCTTGTGTTGGGACATGTCACGTATACGGCTCGGGTGTTCGTGAGAAAGTGTTCGTCTCGGGAAAGGGGGCGTAGGGGTGAATTCCTAGGTATTCTACTTGGTAGGATGGGGAAAGGTGTTACAAGGAAGGAGAAACCGGGTCTCGCCTTCCAGTGTACCATCGCCATTCCCCGAGGACCCCTCATCCAGGCGATCCTCCCGCACTAGAACTGGACTCAAAAGCGATGGCCCCGTTCTGACCACCTGGACGACAGATTCCCAGGGACTAGCGGCAGACACCCTCTCAGGTTTCTCACACTGTCCAATCATGGACAGTAGGCTACCCCGCACCTAGCAACAGCCAGCCACTAGGAGAAATGCAGATTGGGAACAGACTGTCACAAACTCAGTTTCAAACAGTTTAAGTCACACAAAGCGCTGGATGGGAAACCAACGCTGGATCCAGCAAAAGTGTATGCCCGGATTTGGAGGATTCAAGCCTGAGCGGGCAAGAAGATGGTGAAAAATCAATATTGCCAAGGACAGGTCTTACAACACGAGGAGCAGCTACTGAGTATATGCTCCTTAAAATGGCATTAGCGCAGTTAAAAAAAAAGTTGGAACATACTGGTTCACTGCCAGCAGCCTGTTCTTGGCACATCACAAAGGCATACAAATGTTGCCACACAAAGAGAAAAGGAGACACAAAGTTTCCCTGTAACACTCCATTTTCGAAAGTGTGTGATACAAAGTGGATACACAGGAAAATACAAATGGGAGAAATACTCCCTGCACTGTCGAGGGACTGATCAGTGGGCTTAAAACAAGTTTGAGGACCAAGTGAGCGAGGCTTCACTCACACAAGTATGCAGAATACCATAAACAAACATGCTGTGGGTTCCACTAAAATCAATGGAGGGAAGGTGCAAAATAAAGTGTCCACAACAAAGAATTTTTCACCTTGGGCAAGCTTAAACTTCATGATTACATCACACAGGAAGCAATAACTGCAGCCAGGACAAAGCAGCAAATGGAATACCTGTAACAGCATAATACGATGTATCCATGATATCATGCAGGCTACCCTGGACAGACAAAGACAGATGAAGCTGATAACATTGCTTGGCACGTTTTTCATATTGGCTGCTTTTTAATCTGATTCTATAAACGAACCAGCATATTTACTGGTTGTTCTGATGATCCTGACTTCTTTTGGGGTAAGTGGAATTAATCTTATTTTCGCTTACCACTGTACTGGATTTCTTTGGACAGCAATTGCAAGTTCCCATTGCTGTCTTTGTTTTGGGTAATACAGGTTTGCCAGTATCTATGGCTACTAATACAGTGGGGCCTTATCCCTTACTTTTTGAAACCCTGAGTGGGTTTTCTCAACTATTGGCAGTGTAATCTTTTTTCATTGTGTACTACTGTGCACCTTTATTTTTAACTACAAGGTTGCCATATGCGGATTTGGTTCAAAGTCACCTTTTCCTGAACCACTGGTTTTGTTTGTCATCTTCTTTGCATACTGGTCATTCCTTTTCACAGGCAATGCACATAACTCACTAAGGGTAATCTGGATGAATGACAACCAGACATTCCAATCCACACCTCCTCTGGCGTGATGTCATGAATGGTGTTGGACTGGTCATCTGGGATTGGATTTCCTCCAAAACTTTGAACTTTGCATGCCTGATGAGTGCTGGCATACCTTCAAGCACTGCTTGGTCAATTTCTGGTGAGGAAACGGGCAATTCCTCAGTTGAGGGGACAAAGGACGACATCTCAAAGACTGGCTGAACCCTTCATTTTCCTCTAGATACCAAACGGTTTAATGTCTTCTCTGGACCAGATGAGCATCCGTCAACCAACAATCCTTCAAATGAATGCTGAGTCTCCACTGAATCGCTACCACAAGCCTGGAGATGATGTTTCTTGTGAACTGCACCCTGACCTAGCCTTTAATTCTGCTCTTCCTTTTGACAACATCATTGTGGGCTATTGCTCCTCATGGCACTGCGGTTGTCGGACATTGGTCAGCGTTGATTGTTCGGGTTTGTTTTATTGCTTATAACGCGTATTTAGCGAAGAGTAGGGGAGAGCTTTACAACATGCTTGTGCCAGAATTGGGCTTTGCATTTTATACAGTAACGCAGTACTGTTGGCTCAGGGAGAGAGGGATTTTTATTAGTATGGCAGGTATTGTTCAAAGAGCCACATTTTTATTGTTGGCGGTACTGGAGGATGGTAGGGGCATTTCTAGCCTTTACCGGGATTGAGTTCCAGATGGTGGGGGCGTGGAAGGAGGAGGACTGCTTGCGAGCTAGCTTGGACTCCAACCTTTTGATAGATTTGCTACATGAGGTGCAAGAGCTTCCAGAGGTGCAGGGTTTAGCCACCAAGTATGTTGGTGTTCCTTTTGAGACTGGTTTGTAGGTCATACATGCAGCTTTGAATATGATCTTGGTGGGGAGGAGGAGCCACTGAAGCATGCGCAGTGCTGTAGAGATACCGTCGAATTGGTTGGCACCTGTAATAAGGTGGGCTGCAGCGTGATGTGCTGCTTTGAGGTTGGTCGGGTGTGCAGCTGGAAGGCCAGTAAGTAGGGCATTTTCCCCATTGATGTGTGGGTTAATGAGGGCTTGGACCACTGTACCGATTTCATTCGGAAGAATGAAGGGCTTGATTTTTCAGTGTGTGAATCTGTAGTCATGCAGCCTGTGCCTTTTTGGCTATGTGCTTTTGGAAGGTAAGGCTCCTGTCAACAATGAAGCCCAGGGATTTGGCTGAGTTTTAAAGCCGAGAAATGAATACTTCCAGGCACAGGTCATCCAGCCATTGTTACACGAGTGGTTTGGTTTGGTATGGGGACCAATGACGACAAATTCAGTCTTGGTAGGGTTCAGTTTGAGGTAAGCATTCGACATCCATGTTTGCAATGTCCTGGAGGCCGCTGACATTAAAGACATGATGGATGGCTATGTTGGGGTCATTTAGAAGAGTTCCAAAGGGTTCCATGTATAGATTCAAGATGATTAGGGAGAGAATGGAACCTTGAGCAACCCCACAAAAGACTGGGAGTCTGTTGGATCTGAATAAGCCGATCTTTACGACCTGGTGCCTACCAGATATGTAGGATGCAAACCATTTTAGGACAGTTGCAGAGAACCCTATCTTTTTGGCGAGGGGGGAGAGGAGTATTTGGTGATCAACTGTGTCAAAGGCAGCTGAGAGGGCTAGGAGACAAGTCCCCAGTGTCAGTGATTCTGAACACATCGTCCATCACTTGGATTGTTGCAGTCTAAGTGCTACATTTGGGCCAAGTTCTTTTACCCTGCCTTTCATCATCTGTGACCCGTTTTAAAGATCAGTCCCCCAATTTACTCCACTGCTGCTGCTGCATCTGCTGGGTGACAGAAAAGAGGTTGTCCTTTGTAAAGACTCCTGAGGTCCTGACCACACAATCTTCTGTAATCGCAGGCTTCTTAACGGGGGAGTGAAACTAACACAAGCCAGACCCTATCCAGACACCCGAGTTTACATCTGCAACTGCAACCCATCCACAGCATCAGCCACTGCGAGTAGGCTTCCTTGGGTCTTAAAACATACCTTTAATCATTGGCCTTCACCAGTTGGACCCAAGGCACTTGTTTGCATACCCCTTTTGATGGCCTACTTTACAGTGACTAGCTTTACATTGGGCTGATGTCTTTGGCTGCATACAGCTCTCCTCCTGCTTTTGGAGTTGTAACCTGGGCCTGTTATCTTCCTCTTGGTGGCAGCCATTATCTTATCGTGGAGACTTGTTAGTACAATCTTACCTATGGTGATCTACTGTGACATAACAGCAATTCTAGCTTTCTCTTGAAAAGGTTTGAATCCAAAAGGGAGCTGGTCCTCTATCTTTAACAAAAATTGACCGGAAATATCTTAAAAGTCCTATCCCCACTGTGGGGCGTTGCTCGACGTCTAGGATGAGATCCACTGTACGCTTTTCCAGATGGCTGCTTGAACAGAATGTTGGGGAGGTATCGAGAGATGTCAAGGGGACTGCAGAGGTCGACCGTATCAATGCTGCTGGAATAACCTTTGAGAATGTCTGCGGCACACTCTGGTCGGGAGTGCCGTGAACAGGTACAGGAGTCGTGGCAGAATGTTCAAGATTCACTCTTCGAATGCAATCTTTTCCAATGCTATTTTCGTTTCTTTTTGGGCAATCTAGCAGAGCGGGTGCTTTCTGCCAGAGTGCCACCCAAAAGGACCCCATCAGCAACAAAGACTGACTAGAAAGAAACCAGGAACCAACCTGGAAACAAACTCCTCTGAATTTCCAAACAAAACTTTCATTTGGTTTTTTTGTTTGCTCATAAGAATAGTTTAGAACTGGCCTCCCACAAAGCTTAAGAGTGTGAACGGTTCCTGCTTACAAAATTACAACGTAAACACTGTTGTCTCTGCCATTAGGACATTAAAGCTTTAACACTGCTACGTACATCACACTTTCAAAAATTGCCAGAGACACTGAAAGAGACATCATGGGCAGGCATTTGTGTTTGGCAGCTCTCTGGGCACTTTACATGAGTATGTAATTTTTGTTTGTTTTTAAACTGTAGTTTTTATTGGCATTTTTAACTTTACAAACAAGTAAGAAATAACTGACACCCCTTACCCTCCCCCCTCCCCGCCAACCCGCCCCACCCCTGGGTCCCCCCCACCCCCTGTGTCCAGTTCAGTGTGTCCGCCATGGGAGACTCACGGTGTTACCTCAGTCTCCCTTATCTCGGAGATGTTGCGATGCGTGGCCGTGTCATCAGTTGACTTGCTGCTGCCGTTCCCCAGGTCTTGGGGTCCCAAGTCTGGCTGACCTGCGTAGTGGGGTTAATCCCGTCATCTCCGGGGCGGGATTCATTCTATGGGTTCAGTGAACGTCCCATCCCCAGGATTGCTGTACTCCAAACCAGTCTGCGAGGAAAGAGCTAGTATTGTTGTTCACCATGGCTGTCAATTTATCCATCAAAAACATATTTTTCACTTTTTTCAGCCAGTCCTCCTCCGAGGGAGCCTCAGGACTTTTCAATTTCTGGGCCAATGCCACTCTTCCCGCCCTTAGCATGGTTTCCCACATCCTTGGATATCGGTGCAACTCCGTGTCCTCCGGGGGGAGGCCCAACAACATCGTCAGGGGATTAAGTGGTAGACGGTCTTCAGTCACTTCCGCTATCCAGTCCATCACTTGTTCCCAGTATGTTTGAACCTTCGGACAGTGCCACCACATGTGGCCTCTGGACCCCATCTCCCCGCATCCTCTCGGGCACCTTGGCGACACCCCCGGGAACATCTTTGACAGTTTTACGGGGTCTCTGTGCCACCCCTGTAATATCTTAAAGTTGTGCTCCATGTCTCCGGTGGAAAGGTTTCCGTGAAATGCGATTTTGAAGATTCTGGCCCAGTCATCCTCTGAGATTTCAGCACCTGCCAGGTCATCCCAGAACAAGCGGAAGCTCCTCCTGCCTTGAAGGTTGTACGCATTTAGAACCCTGTACATACTTGAAACCGCCCCCTTCCTGGAGGCCGCTGAGTCGAGGAGTTTCTCGAAAGGGGTCAACTGTCTTCTCAGATTGGTGCCCCATGATTGGTCGCAAAGGATGCCCTTTAGGCGGAGGTATTCGAAGATGGATATTGAATCACGACCTAGTGCTTCCCTGAGGTCTTCGTAAGGTAGGGATTTGCCATCCCTGAACATCTGCCCCGCCCATTCCATCCCCATGTCTGACCAGTTCTGGGAGTGTCTGAACCCTCTCCCTCACAGGTTGATGGGGTGGCCCCAGAGAGATGACATCGGAGACGGCCATGTGGTGAGGTGAGCGGTTTGGGGGCCTTCTTTCCAGATGTCCCATAGGACTCCCAGGGTCGGGTGGGATCGTAAGTGTGTCGGGATCTCCCTGCGAGGCGCCCATAGGAGGTCGCGGACCTTCTGGGGGTGGGCATCCATATCCTCCAGGTAAGACCAATACGTTCTCAGGCCCTCTTTCATGTGCTCCAGGAGGACGTGCAGTTGGGCAGCACAGAAGTAAAGGTGAAAGTCCGGCAGCCCGAATCCCCCCTCCTCCCTTGGTAGGGTCAAGATGGCCTTTCCAGTTCTCGGGGTCTTCCCTTGCCATACAAAGTCGCGGACCCCATTTTGTAAGTCTCTGAAGTTCTGCGCTGGGACTCTGGTCGGGAGTGCCGTGAACAGGTACAGGAGTCGTGGCAGAATGTTCATTTTGACAGCCGTCATTCGGCCATACCATGAGAGGATCATTTTGCCCCATCTCCTCATATCGGAAGTGAACTCCGCCATCATGGAGCCGTAATTGCCGGGGCCCAGATTCGAAATGTGTCTGGTGAGGAGTACCCCCAAGTATCGTATGGCGACCTTCTCCACTTCAATCCCATGGAACCTGCTCAGAGGGTCAAGCACTGGGTCCGTTGTTCGCATTGGGAGCAGGACAGATTTTGCTGTGTTTATTTTTAGGCCAGAGAAGCGACTAAATTCTGACACCAGGGTCAGGAGGGGGGGGAGAGAGGAGCCCGGGTCTACCAGGTAGGCCAGAATGTCATCCGCAAACAGGGAAAGCTTGAATTCAATCTCCCCTCTTCTTATTCCCTTAATGTCTGGGCGAGCTCTGACCGCTATTGCCAAAGTCTCCATTGTGAGGACATATCAGGGGGGAGAGTGGGCACCCCTGCCTCATCCCTCGGAAGAGGGAGAATGACGCGGACAGCGTCCCGTTCACCTGTACCCTAGCCGTGGGAGCTCTGTAGAGTGCAGTTACCCAGCTCATGATGTGGGTCCCAAGGCCCATTCTGTGAAGGAGAAGCTCCATGTAACGCCACTCGACCCTGTCAAAGGCCTTGGCCGAGTCCAGTGAGAGGACACATGCGTCGAGTTCCGATGTTTGGGCAAAGTGGACCAGGTCCAGTGTTTTGCGGATGTTATCAGACCCCTGTCTTCCGCTTATGAAGCCCACCTGATCCCCATGGATTAACCTCGGCATTATACCTTCCAGCCGCTTCCCCACCACCTTGGCCAAGATCTTAACATCGATGTTTAACAATGATATGGGCCCATAGGAGGAACATTCCAATGGATCCTTTCCCTCTTTGGGCAAGACTACTATCACGGCTCCCATCATGGACTCGGGGAGTATGCCCCCCTCCAATACCCCATTAAAGACCCTCACCAAGTATGGGATCAGGGAGGACCGGAATTTTTTGTAAAAGAAGACTGTGAAGCCATCCTCCCCGGGGAAAGTTCCCACCTTCATTCCACTAATCACCTTGTCCACTTCATCTTCGGTTACCGGGCCCTCTATCCCCTCGAAAGGGATGGGATCTGTATCGAATTAAGGACGCTTTCTATCTGGGCATCATCCCCATCATATTCAGAGGAGTAGAGGGCTTTATAATATTGGTGGAAAGCCTCGCCGTTATGGGGGGAGTCGTTGCCAAGGAGCCCCTGAGCGTCCCTCACTTCCTTCACCCTCCTGCTTCTCTGAACCTCCCTCAACTTCCAGGCTAAGATCCGATCTGCCCTGTCCCCTTTCTCGTAATATTTTGTTTAACCATTTGGAGGCTCCTTTCTGTTTTGTGTAAAAGTAGATCTTTTAGCTGTAGCCTGCAGTCTTCCAGAGCGGTCACCCGGTCACGCTCTAATGGATGCCCCGGGGAGCTCGCCGGTTGGAGACGGGCTATTCTTTCTCTCAGAGTTTTCTCCTGGATCTCCCTCTCCCTTTTCCTTTGGGCCCCTATTTTTATGATGACCCCTTGCAGGGTAGCCTTGAAGGCGTCCCAGAGCGTGTGAGTGGCGACCTCCCCGTTATCGTTAAGCTCAAAGAACTCTGTTATGGAGTCCAAGACCTCCTGAGCAAGGACCTCATCTTTTAATAGGGCATTGTTACACTTCCAGCGCCCTCTGCACCACCCCATCGCTACGGTAACTCTGGCCATGTCGTGATCTGACCAGGGAACTGGGTCTATCCTATAGCCTGACACATATGGTCGGAGTGTATCTACCAGGACATGGTCTATTCTGGAGAAAGAGTTGTGTATGGCTGAGTAAAAGGTGAAGGATAGGATTCCCACTCTGGGAGAAGGAATTGTATCTGTTAGTCCCAGGTCCTCATTTACCCTCTGGAAAGACTGCCATGGCTTCTTCTGCTGCTCAGGGAGTAAGGGGGTCTACTCTTTTCCTGTCCATGGTTGGGTCGAGGACCATGTTGAAGTCTCCCCCCACCACCAGCGGGCCTTGCATAAGTAGTCTTATCCTATCTCTTACTCCTTCCCAAAATAGGGCCTGTCCTTCGTTTGGGCCATACACTACAGCCAGAGTAAGGGGGGAGCCCTGTAGGGTGCCCCGAACCAACAAATATCACCCCTCCGGGTCTTTTAAGATGTCTTCCTTCTCAAACCCCACGTCCCTTGCCACCAAGATGGCCACCCCTCTTTTTTTAGTCCTGTGGGATGCATGAAAGACCTCCTCGATTTCCCCCCCCCCGCAACCTGGGCTCCTTTCCCCTTGCCCAGTGTGTTTCTTGCACGAACAGCAGGTCTAGTTTAGCCCTCCTAAACTCCCTGCAGATCAGGGACCTTTTCGTAGGGGTATTCAGCCCCCGCACATTCATGGTACCCACTCCCAGGGCCAGCAAGCTATCTGCCATAGTCTATGATTCCCGTTCTAATGGTGAGCAGCATCGCAACAATTCTCCTTTCTCGCTCTCCATGAATTGACTTTTGGACACTATTATAACGTTTCCCCAACTGACCCCAAACCCCTTCCCTAACAAACAAACCCCAACTCGTTCCTGCCCCCCCACCCCCTGCCCCGGCGTCCAGCCAGATAGTTCAGCCATCTGGCACTTTGGCCGGACCACCAGCCTGCCCCTCTCGGCCAGGCGGTCGTTACCAATCACATTATCGTGAGCCCGCCCCCCCCCCCTTCGACCTCCTCCCCGCTATTGGTCCCGCTAAACTTGCTTTTCATGGGGATTCTGGCTTCCTCTTTACCTCCTGTCTTTGCCGAATCACCATCCCGCGGGTGAACCAAAGTCCTTTGGTAAACTCAAAAGACCACACTCGCTCTGGGACTCCCTGGCGATTACCCCTCAGAGTCATTCCATTCCCCCTCTTTTGCTGGGGAGGGCGTGTTCATCCTCCTAAATTTCCTTGCTCCTGATTTCTTCCATCTTTCGCCCGGTGGGTCTGGGCCACCCGATCCACTCCTGGCCGGCCCCAACGGTTCTCGTCGGGGTGTTGGGTCAGACACATAGTCCTGGATGGCTCCCTTGATATCCTCCTCCGAGATCAGTGTCGTTCGCTGGCCTAGGTATTCGAATGTTAGGGAGAAGGGGTAGCCCCATCTATATCGCACTCCCTTCTCTTTCAGCAGCTGTGTGAGGGGGCGGCACATCCTGCGTTTAGCCAGGGTGTATGCCGAAAGGTCCTGGAAAATGGAGATTTGGGAGTTGTTATATGTGATCTCCTGGACTTTCCTGGAGGCCTCCTACACCCGCGTCTTTTCCAGGTAGTAATGGAACCGGACTAGGATCGACCGGGGGCTCCCTGCCCGTCCTCCCGCTCTATGCACCCGATCAAATATGAGTTCAGTGGTCATCTCTTCTTCAAAGAGGAGGGCGATTATGTTCCGCACCACTCGGGTCAGCTCTCTCTCCGTCTCCCCCTCCGTCTCCGGAACCCCAAAAATCCTGAGGTTGTTTCTCCACTCCCTGTTCTCGAAAGCATCCATCTGTCTTGACCTCTCCTCCTCTCTTTTTTCAAGGGCAGCTAGCCTCATGTTTACCTCTACTTCAAGGGTTGCCGATGAAGATTGGTTGAATTCAACCTGAAGGAGTCTGTCCTCAACTTTGTCGACCCGTTGGTCCATTTTTTCAAACTTTTGGGCAATGTCCGCATGCATATCTCGGATTTCTTGCAAGATGGAAGCAAAGCCCCGCTCCATTGCGGCCGTTGAGGGTGCTGAGGATTCCGGATGGGCCATTACCTTACCGTTGGGCGGTTCTTTTGCGGGGGGGTTCGGGTCTTCGTAACGATATTTTTGCAAATTCCTTTGCCAGTCCATCAGGTTGCCCCCCCGGGCTCTCTGTAAAAGGTACCTCAGATCCTAGTGGGCCACAAGCACACCTCGCAGGTCCGTTGGTGTCTCTTCGGTGGAGGCGCTCTTCAGGGGATGGAGGCGGGAGGCGGTGGCCACCTCCTAACACTTCAACATGACTCTGCTAGATCTTGGTAGTTGCCTCACACCCAGGGCGGCGACTGCAGTGCCTCCGGTGCCCCTTTTTATCCTCTAGAATGGGGTAGGGGTGCTTTTGCCACCATGGGGTGGTGGACTGCTGGTCTTTTCACGATGTTGGGGGCCCCTCTTGGCAGGGTACACCCCCCCTTCTGCGTGATCCTGCTGGATCTTGGTAGTTGCCCCCGGGCGGGCACAAGCCCCGCTAGCCTCAAGCGGGGGCCTCACACCCAGGGCAGCGACTGCAGTGTCTCTGGTGCCCCTTTTTATCCACTGGGGTGGGGGAGGGGTGATTTTTGCCACCACAGGGTGGACTGCTGGCCTTGATGTGATGTTGGGGGCCCCTCTTGTCAGGGTACACTTTCCTCCCCCAGGGATAACCCCCCTGCGGTGGTGCCGCCGATCGGGCTCCGGTGGGGGGGGGAAGAGGGAATGGGCACCTCTCTTGCAAGCAAGGGGGGGGCCTCTCCAGGGAGCGCTCCGGGTTGCGTCTCCTTCCCCAGTGGCGGTGTGTTTCTCCCGCGGCCTGTGCTGGCCTCCGTGGGTGGTGAAGGGAGGCTGCCTCGTCAGTCCGCTTTGGCATGCCCGACCGCCCTCCCTCCGAGTCCCGTACCTGGCGGGCCGCGGCCCAGAGTCTGGCCTCACGGATTCCTCCGGCGATCCTGCTGTGGCGGGAGCGGGGGGCCTCTCCGGGGACCGCTCCGGGTGAGCGTCCCCTCCCCCAGTGGCAGTAGTAAAGAAGGAGTCACAACAGAAACAGGCCAATACCTGAGAAGCTAAAACAAAATATAACTGCAACAACAGTTTTGGTCCATATGCAAGGAAGAAACCGGGTGACAAAGAATGCATGAACATTAAATGGAAGAGCTGCTGTAGCACAAAAGATGAAAGCCCACAGACAGCCTAAAAAATAGCACTATATTAAAGAAGCAGATTCTTAATTCATTAAACCTGCAAATGCTGTTCAGCACCAAAATACAAAGACGCTAAGTACATATACTTGCCTTCAATGCTCAGTGCCTTCAATTACACAACTAAAATCCACAAAGTGGGCTGTTCATGCTGCAAGCAGTGACCAATTCCTCTGTGTCATGCATTCTTCTCAATTTCAAAGCTAGCTGCATAATTAGAATTATTTGAAAAGGGAAAAAAAAGGCTTTGTCGTCGTCTGATTACAGCTCTCCGGCTCACATCCTGCACTGGTGTCTCAGGCAGGCGCCCTTCACCATTACAATTCTCCTCCCTCTGGAACACGTGGACATGGGGCTGCTCAGGTTTCCTTCTTAAGAGCACTATGCACAGCGCCCCCGATTTTAAAGGTCTCACAGCTGCCTTCTAGAAATATTGCAGTAGCAGTGTTATTTTAAATGATAAAAAGAAACCCCTGGGCTCTACTGCTGCATGCGTCACGTGTGTGTAATGTGCCCAGAGTTCCTCGTCTCGTTCAGTTTTCTGCGAGGGCTGCATTAGGCGCCGGAGCACCTGCCTAGATGAAGCCCTCCCCCCCATTCCCTTCGGCTACAAAAAATACTGAAGGAATTTTTTCAGAAATAAACAGCCACATCACTGCCTTGGATTCCTTCAGAGTCAAGGCAAAAGTAGGTCTTAAAGGTGCATCAGAGTGTTCAAACGGGAGAAAGGTGCCTTCAGTTTCATGTCCTGCACCGGGAAAGAGTACCGAGCGGTCAACTCCAGAAATCCTCCTCCCATAATAGGGACTGCCAAGGATTTTCCACATTGAATGTTTTTATTATCTCAATGGTAGAGAAACATGTACTAATATTCATGCCTCCCTCTCTAACTTTGAGAACCTCTGCTCTGTCAAGCCTGACCATCTGCAAATTAGGGGTGAACATACTTCGGCTTCGAGTAAGTATTCCAGTAATATTCAGCCGCGCCTAATAGCTGGTTTTCAGCCGAATACTTACTCGAAGCCGAAGTTCGGTACACCGCTAGACAAAACATTCCTCCAAAAAAATGCCCTCCAATGAGCAAATGACGTCCCAGTAATCCAGGTGCCAAAGCTCAAGGCTATAGGAGTTGGCTGGAATAAGCTTAACGTTGTAATATTTAACAAGGAGGAACCAATGAGCAATGACAAACACTCTACTTTATTCACTTAACTTGAGAAGGAAATAACAGTATTTTCTTTCTAAGAAACAACAAAAGTAGAGGAAGATGGAGGTTATTAAAAATCTGAACACCCACATAAGTCAAATGAGAGTAACTCTTATTATCAGATAAAACCCCTTTAACTCCACTTAGGTTTTTCGAGTGAGAACACAATTATTTTTGTTGTCTTTGAGGTGGTTAGTTCCATTTAATTTTCCTTAAGATGGTTATTTAAGGAATTTATAGGACGCTGTAGACATATTGCTGTATGATCGAATAAAACAATGTCGTAGGAAAGCCAAGGAAGAAAGGAGCTTGTTTCTATAAACCCTGAGCTTAAATTTGCAATGTATTAATTTAAAAGACGGGGAGTTGGAACGCATCCCATTTCTAACCCTCTATGCATAGATATGATGTTGCACAAGGCACCCTGCTTGGTCAATCGAATTTGAATTGATGTTGATAAATGAATATGAATAAGGATACTCAGGAGCCCCGGAGGAAGGCCCCATGAAGCCAACTTGGACCATAAGTGAGACCGGTTGTCATAGACAAATGCCACAGAAAGGTCTATACTTACTGTAATGGTGTTCGGAGACTTCTTCGTCAAGACTTGCTTCTGTAAGCAAGTCATTATATAACCATTCAATTATGTTCCAACATGTTACCTAAAGCTAGACTGAAATCTCACTAGTATGCCTGACTAGGTGGTGGCCCATTTTTTAAATTCCTGTAATACAATTGATGAAAGGATTGAGCTATTAGCATCAAGAAGGGTATTAGGTCGATATTTTGAAGGAACTTTTTTTTATAAGGTTGGGACAATTACAGCCACAGACCAGGAAGGTGGGAGAGACTGAAGAGAGAATTTGTTTAAATAAGATGGTTAAAATCTCTGCCCATAATGTAGAGGAACTTTTTAGGATATAAGGGCCCACAGCACATATGTTTCTAGATTTGATTATTAAACTCTCAGCTTCCTTTTGCTCAATTACGAGACCATGACGATAACTCAGCACAGATCTCCAGTACAGGCATTAAGTTGTCTGAGCTGCAGTAATATTTTGAAAAGTGGGAGATCCAAACATACTCTACTTCTGGGTTTAATTATAGGGTTGTTTGGATATCTGACTCTTTGTTCATCAGAAACCAAAACTTCGGCTGATTGTTTTGTGGAAAGGATTTTCAGCATCCAAAATGTATGAAGCTTAAGCCAATTTTTGTATTGCTGTTTTAAACATGATGCCGCTTTTGTAGACTCTGCTCCCATAACAAAAGTGACTGCTAAGAAGCATAATTTAGCACAAGATTATTCTTTTACTTGATACAAGTTTATCACAGCAATGAGTTCAAGTCCATTTTTTCTGAAACTTTAACATGCGGTGAATCATGAGAAGGAAGCGTTGTTTCACAGTTGGATCTATTGAAATGTAGAGACGATAACGTGCTACTCTCTGTGGAGGGTTATAGCTCGCAGAAACTCTGAATTTTGTGATATATTTATTTTATTCCGATACAAAGAAATGAACAAGTTAAATGTTCTTTCGACTGGATATTTCTCATTATTGACATGTAATGTCCAGCTTCAGCTGCTTTGAAAAAGAAAAAAGAAAATTTAATCAGCAGAGGGCTCAGTGTGTCGATGGCGATGAGTCGATGTCCTGCGAAGGCCTCCATCGAGGGGGACGTCATCGGAGGGTATATGTAGCACGCGTGGCACCTGTTGGCCTCAGTTCTGTTTTTCCCCTCCTCGTGTAGCCCAGAGGCCCATGAACACAGGCATGACAGTACTCGGCCTTGGTGGAACGGAAGCTGTAATAGCGAGGGAAATTCTATAGGTTGGGAGGGCGATGAGGAATACTTTGGTGGAACATCTAGTCGAAAGAACGTTACCAGGGGTATGTAACTTGTTCTTCAAATGGATTGTGTCCTCCAATGTATTCCTCATCTTTGACAGACTCCCAAAGCAGTATTAATGATAGGAGAAGGGTGTAGAATTTACATATTTAAGGATTTCCAATGGCAGAATAAAGTACTGACTTACCAAAGGCAACATCCTGAGCATGGGAAGCATCCAGAGAATAATGCTTTGTAAACATGTGTATTGATGACCACGTTGCAGCATCACAGAAATTCCTAACAGGAACACCCCTCTAAAGGACTGTGGACGTAGCCATGCCCCTGGTGGAATGAGCTTGAAAACCTTCAGGAGGGTCTTTGCCATTCAGATATGGTAAGAATGATCCATCTAGACAATGTCTGTTTGGAAAAAGCCTGTCCTAATCCGTGTCCTGTGTACCCTATTAAGAGCTGGTCATCCACTCTCAACTTTGGCATTCTGGAGATGTATAAACGTAATGCCCTCCTAGGGTCCAACCTATGGAGCCTTTCCTCTTCCTTACCAGAATGAGTGTGTTCTCCCTGCCTCCCTCTCTTCCTCGGTCTCTCTCTCCAATTGTAATTAGGATCAATCGTTTCCTGAATCTTCTCAACCTCATGATCACATGAGGAATGACAAGGACTTGAGGAAACGCGAACAAGAGTGGGAACTCCCAGTCCACCACAAACGCGTCTCCTAGAGCGCCTCTTGGGGGAAATTCCCTGGAGCAGTACAGTTCGCGCTTTCAGATGACACCGATTGCGAACAGATCCACTTGAGGGGTTCCCCAAAGGGTGAACATAAGGATTTACTGAGCTAGTTCCCACTCGTGGGAGCCTGTGCTCTGCCTACTCAGAGCATCCACCCCCGTGTTCTCCTTTACGGCTAGGTGAACTGCCGATAGGGAGATTCCTTCTTGAATTGCTCAATGCCAGAGCTGCATTGTCACTCTGCACAGTGGTAGTGACCCTACACCTCCTTTCTTTTTCGGGTAGTACAGGTAGTACATGGCCATTGTGTTGTCTGTCATTATCAGGACATTCTTTCCCCGTACAGAGGGCAGAAAAGCCTTCAGCACTAGTCCGATTGCCCTCAGCGCCAAAAAGATTGATATGTAGTTTAGACTCCAATGGAGACCAACGACCGTCGATTGTCAGATCATTGGCATGGGCTCCCCATCCTGTGTATGATGCGTCCGGCACTACTTTAATCTCCGGCCATGGTTGACAAAAAGGCTCTCCCTTCAGAATATTGTCCTCGCAGGCCCACCACAGAAGATCCTGCGAAACCCTGGTTGGAATCTGAAGTCAGTCCGACATCATTCCTGCGAACTGGGACCCTTTTGTTCTGAGAGCCCATTGAAGGGATCTCATTCTCAGGCGGGCCTCTGGCACCAGAATGCAGGATGCCATGAGGCTGAGCAGCCTCATAAAATCAAAGGCCGGAAAATTTTGGGCATTCTGAAATTTGGTTACCATCTGAAGAATATCTTGAGCTCTCACCTCAGGTGGCAAGCTCATTCCCGAGGATGTATCTATCACTGTTCCGATGTATCGGAGCTTTTGGGAAGGTCTCATATGGGACTTCTTGTAATTGAGGGAGAAGCCCAGTCTGAAGACAGTGACAGGTGACGTTGAGATGATCCAGGACTTGTTCGGGAGAACACGCCCTGATCAGCCAATCATCCAGGTAGGGGTAGACGTGAATCCCCCCCCCCCCTCTCCTGAGACTCGCTGCTGCAACCACTGCCATCAGTTTGGTGAAAACCCTTTGGGTGGAGGTCAGCCCAAAAGGCAGTACTTAAAATTGATAGTGCAAGCCGCCAACCACGAACCTCCTGTATTTTCTGTGCTTGAGATGTATTGGCAAATGAAAATAAGCAGCCTGAATGTCCAATAACACCAACCAATCCTGAAGTTGGAGGGTCTGTAGGATCTGAGAAAAAGTAACCATCATGAACTTGTCCTTCCTGAGGAACTTGTTCAAGTATCTTAAGTCTAAGATGGGTCTCAGTCCTCTGTCCTTTTTGGGGATCAGAAAAATATGGGCACAGGTTCGATAGCACCGTTCTCTAGCAGGGTTAATATTTCCGGCACCAGGAGCAGATCCGGAATCCTCAAAGGGTGTTCTCACAGTGGATTGTTGTGAGGCTTCTTTATAAAAGGAAGGCAGTAATCGTGGGTTATTATTTCCAGAGCCCAATCATCTGAAGTAATGTTTTGCCATTCTTCTAGATGCTGAGACAGTCTGCCCCCCACTGGTGAGCTTGACTCAAGACCTCAGAGTGGTTTTGTAGCGGCTGTTTCAGAGGCCAAAGGTAAAGAGGCTGCTGCTTCCGCTGGCTTGGCACCTCTACCTCGTCCACCATGAGGGAATTTTATTCGGCCCCTTTGGCCATTCATCTCGCCCTTCCATATGAGGAGCAGTAGTGAAAAGATCTACCCCTCCATGTTTGGCCAATAGCACGAAAAGGCTGAGGTTGCCGAACAGAGGCGCCTAAAGATTTGGCCGCCGCCTTCGAGGTATGCAACTTCTCAAGGCTCTAGTCAGCCTTGCTGCCAAAATGATGAGACCCGTCAAAAGGCTTTTAGCCATGGACCTGGTGATGCTATCTGCAGAATCCAATCCAGACTGAAGGGACTCGCACATGGCTTCTTTGCCGTCCCCAACAATAGCCAAGAAGCCGTCCCTTTCAACCCCTTTGGAAATATGCTCTGCCACCATAGAAATACACTGGCATAGAGCATACAAATATTTTGCAAGGGCACAAGTGGAGTTGGCATATTTTAATGCCATGCTCCCTGCAGAAAATACCTTTCTCGCATATCCATCTACGCGCTTGTCGTCCCCCATCAGGAGGGATGGTAGGGTACGCTGCTTGCTTTGACGTAGCTGCCTGGACCATGAGACTCTCTGCAGTGGGGTGTTTTGACAGGTAGCTGAGGTCGCTACTAGAGGGGCGATATTTCTTGGTGAGATTTTTGTCAACTGCCGGATTAGTTTCCGAAGTCTCCCAATTCCTGGCCACCCTTTTCTGAAGCGCCACATGGAAGGGCAATATTGGATCAATAGATGGACCCTTCTCCAGAATGTCAGTAAATCATCTTGGTCGTAGGGTGCCGCACGCCTAGATCAACCTAAGTATTCAACCACTTTAGACATGAGCTGCCTGTATGAGGAGTCAGCATGCCCTCCTGGTTTAGGGTTCCCGAACTCCAGCTCTGGAGAGGTGTCAATTCCACTTGCATTATGCAAATGGTCATAAAGATCCTACATTCTGCTTGCCTCTGAAATGAGGCATTCAGGCACATTTGATGTACCATATTGCAGTCCAAAAGGATCATCTTCATCTGAATGCTCTTCCTCCTCAAAAATAGACGTTAAAGACTTGAAAAAGTCCTTCGTTGGGAGAGGAGTATATCATTTTTCTAGCTGTGAAATCAGAGGCTTCGACGTTGTCAATCAAAGCTTTCTTAGACCCTTTTTGGGAAAGTCTGAAGGTTTAGCTGGCAAAATATGAGCAGCCAGTGTTGACGTAGACAGTGGCGTCGATGGCATCAAAGATTTAGTAGGGGTCGAGAGCCTGATGGGCATTATCAGCACAGACGGCGGCGAAGGTCTCGAAAGCGTCGAGGACCTCGATCTCTCCCCATGTCTCGAGTGATCCTTGGATTTTCTCGATCGAGGCGATAAGGGCTCTCGATGAGGATCACGCCTCTTACTCGGACTCAAGGGCGTGCAAGTTTTGGGCCCAGACCTCTCCTTTTCAGCTTCCTAGAATACTTGGTCCGAGCACGGCCTTGTCTCTCGAAAATGTTCAGCATTTCCACATGGAAAGCATCCCATTCCGCTGGAGTTGACTTTTTTGAAGGGCACGCGACCCGTGTGGGGGAACTGTCAGATGAAGAAGCCGACTAAGGCGACCTTTGGTGTTTCCTCTTCGACTTCTTCGAAAATTACGAGTGGCAGGAACCATTCATAGACCTGGACCACTTGGCCTTCTTCCTCTGAGGAGAGGAGAGTTGCCTCTCGACTCAACAGTTGAAGGCCTAGCAGGTTGGGGCTTAGGGGACTTGGGGGACTTTCCTACCTTGAGTTTCCCCTTCTGTTCCCTCAAGGCCTTTCCCGTCATTGACTGACACTTGGAGCAAGCTGTAGTATCGTGGTCCTCCCCAAGGAATCACAGGCAGATTCGATGCAGGTCGGTTAGGGACATCTTCGAATCGCAATCTGCAAAACCGGACTTAAGTGTCGATGGTGTAGATGAAGAAACGTAATCGTCGAGTTTTGAAGACAAATCCCTCGAAGTAACGAATGTCACAGTTAAGGCGAGTTTCACACAAAGCAAACGCTGTTTGCGGAAAAACGGAACTGAGGCCAACATGCACTGCACGTGCTACATATACCCTCTGATGAAGTCACCCTCGACGGAGGCCTTCGAGGGACATCGACTGAATGCCATCGACGCACGGCACCCTCTGCCGAAATTCTTTTGCCGAAGCAGCTGAAGCTGGACATTACATGTCAAAGATGAGGAATACGTTGGAGGACACAATCCATTCGGAATGGTTTCCTCTAGAGGAAACCACTTAATAACAAGAGGCAAAAATTGTCCCATCAACAGGTAACCCTAAGTCAAAGGAAGCTTCAAGCCAATTGTGATTGCTAAGGTTATTACCAACGGATTGAAGGCAGCTACAGCTGTCAAAGAGAATAGTGGAAGTCAAAATATAATCTATGTGGGAGATATATTTCCTACTGTGCCACGCTGGAAGAGGATGAAAATCAACCTTAACGTTCCCATTTAATTTTGCGAGACCCCAGGTTTAAAAAAAAAAAAATAAAGAAGTGGACCATCTATTGCCAGGGGAATCTGTAGCCTTTGTGGAACTATATTGAGCAGTGTGAGTCGTACAACATGTCTCCTCAAGATCAGGATAATGTGTATTAAAGTCACCACCAAATATTATGTAGTCATGGTTATCTTGTTCATACCAGGATAGGATATCCGGTAGAAGGTCTGAAACAGTGTTGAGATCTATGGGCATAGGGTTCCAGGATAGGTTGATAACAGTTTGGTACAAATTAAAAAGCAGGACAAGGAGCAGCCCATGCCTCAGCACTCAAACAATACAAGTGGTTTACCAGACAAATGAGGAATCCATGCAAAATGTGGTAGCAGTGGGTTCAACAGTGTGTATTTGTATAACCGGACAAACATACACACCTACATTTTTTTTTCATATAAGATTTTTGCATCTAAACAGACTACGATCTTGCCCCAGACAAAAGAGGAATCCATGCAGAATGTGGTAGACATGGGTTCAACAGTGTGGATTTGTATAGCCGGACAAACACACACACATACATACAGCTTTATATATAAAGAAGAAGATTGTGATATATAATCAGAACAGATGTGTGCTATACAGATTTTTTTAAAGCTTTATTTTAATTTGATAAAATAAAGAATATCGAACAATCACAACAGAATGGCAAAATGATGTAACCAATAATGAACAGATCCTATGAAACGTTAATACTTAACAAGTAAAACAAAATGTATAATGACAGTTGACGGAACAAAGCATAGTAGGAACTTCCTATGCTTTTCCTTACATAACTAAAGAATATGTCTCATTCACCCACTACAGATCTTCTCAAGCTGAATCCGTCCACATCCTCAATGTCTATCCATATATTAAAAATCCATATATTAAAATTAGCGAGAAACTCTTTAACAGCATTAGTCTATGAAACTGTTGTTCTCCGTTCTTCACATAACTGGAAATGGAGACCACAGCTTCAAAAATATTTTGAAGTTGCTAGAAGAGAATGCTAATAATTTCTCCATAGTCATTACTTCCCATACCTTCACTCACCAGTTTGCAATCATGGGTCTGGACTACTATTTCTAAAATGCTGCTAGCGTCTGGCAAGTTGCATTTAACAAATGGGTGTTCAGGGAAGTTCCTTTCATTGTATATTATGGCTGAGAGACGTCTACCAAAACCACCACCACTAGTTCCAGGTAAAGTGGAATGCTCAACTTTTCTTGGCCCAAGCCCTTTAAAGAAGGCCTGCAATTTTGCACAATCTCACGACATATGGTACATTTCCTAATGTCTTCATAATTCTTGTGCCAAGGCGATGAATTGGGTTGGAATCTAATACCAACAATATTTTTTAGCAGCATTCCAAGTGCATTTAGAAGTGCCCTATCGCACATACGCTCTCAGAATTCTCCAGGAATCGTGATCCCCATTTCTCGCTTCCCTCAAACCTTGTATGAGATTATCTTCCAAGGAAGAGTGATCGAGAATCCTATATAAATTGTGTTTGTCCCCTATTCAGAAGGTGCTCCAACTACAGGACCAAGCCACCTGCCGCTCAGTTACCGGCTACTAACACTGTCATTTGTACTCCAGTGTGAAAGGTGGACGTACTTGAAGCGTTCCTCCCCATCTACCAACAGACAGTCTTTACTTCCTGCAAAGGTAAGGGGCTTCCCGTTCAAATAAAGGTTGCGTAATGTGAGAGGGCTCCTACACGCCCAGGCGCCAAAACTCCCACTAGGCATCCCCGGATTAATTCTGAGCTGTTTTAAAAGGGAAAGGGAGCAGGCTACTAGAATAATCCACAACAATCTCAGGCCCCTGTCTCAGTACATCCGGCCACCCACCGTTCTCAGGCTTGCAAACAAAAACAGTACATCACACAACGGGAGGTCCTTTGCGCTTTGCTAAGCATCTCGCGAACCCTTACCCTTAGTTTAAAAGCTCAGAGACCAGTCTATATACAGGTAACCTGTGTTGCAATAAGGTATCTTCTTATGGAGGGCACATCCAGCTATGCCAAAATCAATGAAAAGGTGTCAGACTGCTCAGGTGCGGCCAGTGGGATATGGGAAGAAACCCTACTACAACCTATAACTGATAAAGAGTGCGAATATTGCTGTGCACAAAGTATGTCTCTTTCAACAGGGGGTCTAAACCGATTAATTTTAAATTCTTGAACCAAACATACTATACACCTTCACAGGTTTGACTCTGAAACCTCATCTGCATCCTAGAGGTGCACTGCAGGTCCAGCTACCTTTCTCCACCTTGCGTTGGGCTGTGGCCCAATATTAGATTTCTGGTCTGGGGTCCTCAAAGGGATCAGCGAGATGACTGGCTTATTTGTTGCAATCTCTCTGAAATATGTGCATGTATTTCTGTTACACAGCCTTGACACCGCTGCTCTGTTGTGGTAGTTTGTTCTCTTGACTGAAAAAAGTAAGAAAAATAAATGGATGACACATTGAGACCTCCAAGAAATTGAAAGCACATTACCACTTTATGTGGGATCCTGGGGCACCTTCTGCCCCAGATAAAATGAATGATTTCTCCTGTAAGCGATTAATCATGGTTACGGGAATGTTAACAGATAGGGCTGAGATCCTGCCCAACCATGACATTTCTAGCATATCCTATTGTGTGAGGTCATCATTGCTAGTTTTTTACAACTTCTGAATATTAGACCTATATAGTTTCCTAGGTTAGAGTGACCCTTATGCCTGGATATTCCACACACTACCCTGGCAAGGGGAAAGAGAATTATGCTCCTAAACCCTCCATTACTTCCGGGTTCTCAGTAATGTTTAACACGTTCCATTTTGTATCGTTCATGGTGAATCCGGATATCCTCTCAAATCGATCAAGTTCCCAGCATTTCTAAAGGAATAAAATGTCATCAGCATCTAATGCCAGGTTTGGGTAAATGCCACACACAGGTAAGGTAGAAAGCCCATCTTTCACCTGAAGAGGTAGGCCCATATACCTTTAGTTGGCTTTTTAACTTTATTTTTCTCTCAGCCAGATCTAACAAAGCATGACATTGTGGCTCTATTTGTATGTTTTCTGTCCTTACGAGTTCCAAGCCAGGGCTACAAACAAGTATCTGATAGTGCACTAGAGAAGGTACTCCTACTCTTTTAGTTACCTGGCTAGGTGGCTTTTTTGCCAGTGTAATGTGGTTCCAATTTATGGAATCCATTGTATCTGGCCAGGTCTTTTGACCTCTACTACTCCATTTTACAAAATTAGGGTTGTTTTTGATTGCCTCGAAGACCTGAGGGGGTTACATGACAATTCCTACCCGTGTGCGTGTGTGTAGAGGTGTGCGTCTCTCCCTGTGTGAGTGTGTGGCCATCTTTGAATGTCCAAAGGATGCCTGCATCCCAGGACTGGAAGGTGTAGTCAGTCTGGAGCCAATTCTGACTGGCAATGCAATTGCCTGTGTGGGATACAGTGGATTCACTATCTTTGTGTGAGAACCCTTATTTAGTGCTTGGGTGTATTTGGAAGGAGGGTCTGACGTTGGCTAACCACTCCAATGTTTCAATATTTCTTGGTGGGTGTGTGATTGAGTGCTGTGTTCACTCAGTCTCTCCCAAGGGGCGATAACCTGGAACGGTCTTCTCCACAAATCTACTCTAAAGGCTGGTACTCTGTGGCTGCAGTACTGGTAGACTTGCTGCTTGAAGAGGGATTGAAGTTATGCATCAGCATCCTGTGGTGCTCCACTGAATTCAAAGTAAAAGCTCTGACTTTTCAAGAGACCAAAAGGAACAGACTGCGCTGCTCTGGATCTGGTAGGGAATACTAGATCACAGGTCGTACTCAAATGGCTTGACGCGCTGAAGCTCCTGAACGTGCCTGCATTGGCAGAAACAGAAGTGGGAGCCTATCCACTTCAAGCACCCAGTAGAGACTGTGCTCACCTGGCCAGAGTTTTTTCAATCACAAGATATCAGGCAGGCACTCTGGTTCCATCTCCCCCATATGGGAAGCCCATACTGCTCTTTGCCCTACAACCACACCACTGAACTAGAATTCTGGTCCTCCTCCCGTAGCTTGTTCCCCACTCTAGTGTGACTTCACAATGGGGTCTCTGGAAGGCCTATTACGGACTATTCAGGTTTCCAGGTCAAGGGTCTGAGCCTGAGGAGTTGAAAGGTATGGAAGCTGTGGTCAGCAGTAGTCAATATAATGTTCTCACGTCGCCCTCGGACACAGGATTTGACCGCCTGCTTGAGAACTGTTTTTCAGACCCACGGTTCTGCTCCCATGACTCTCTGGTGCAAAACCCTTAGCACTTTCACAGAAGATAACTATTTCCCACCCGTTCCTACCAGTTACTGCATTTTCCCTTCTAAGAAAGACTTCATAGACATTTAAGAACTCTTCTTGAAGCTGTTTTACTTAGCTGTTACAATGTTGCCTTTATTTTACACAGTGTAGTGATTTATCAACTACACTGTTGCAACAAGATGCCTTCTCATATATGTATAAAAATAAAGGCAACAGAAATGTAAGTCTACAAGCATTACAAATGATAAAGTTTATTCTCTTTCCTTAACCTTATCAATTAATCAAACAAAATCCACGTTTTTATACCTTTTACTGGACTAACAAAATATTATGGTAACATGGTAGTTACATAAGCTTTTGAAGTCCCAGAATCCTCTAATTATATGGTGGTCACAAGACAAATGGGCAACAAAAGAAACACACATCGAGCTGGTGTTGGGGTGGTCGATAAAGTTCCACATAAGGAGGGGTTCATGTTGCGCGCACCATATTGATGATTGGGGGAAACAAGGAGCTTCATAATGTGCTGCAAAAAAGGAGATTTGTCATCGCGAAACCACTGTGAAGAGGAGGCAACATACATTTTAAGGGACATATATTTGGGACAGTTTCAAGAACATGGTTAACATGTCAAATCTGTATGCTGCATGCTCTTTCATAGTTTGACCAGGCCCTGTAACCAGGGTTTGCGAGGTGAACTGAGTGTGACTGGGAAAACTGGTTTAGCAAGGAGGAAGGGCAACGGTCAGCTGCAACAATATCAATTGGTCAGCCACAGGCAGGCCCGGATTTCTTTTTACAACTTGCCACCATTGCTGAAAGGAGATGCATTATTCCTAACTGCATGGGAGCTTGTTATTAATTGTCCAGGGGAATCGTCCATCTGTTCGCGTCTGAGTATTAAACCGGGGGTGAAGGGACACCCAAGGGAAGAGTTGACCAACACTTTATGGGTTTCGATTATTTTCTCAAGTTGTGTCCAGAGGCCACGTGTGTTGAATTGGTAGTCGTTTAGATTAGTGTATAACAAGGATGCCAGCAAGTCTGAGTGGGTGAGATAGTTGTCGCTAGTACAAAGGGAAGTTGTTTATTCTGCCCCTCATTGTTTTAAGTGTCTTTGCAAACCATATGCATCACGTCTGGGGTTAGATGGTCCCAGGCCAGGTTGAACTTGTAATGAATTATGTTTCTATGTGAATGTGTAACTATGTGATGACATCATGATCTACCACCAAAGACTCCAGGAAAGGGGTGTGCTATAAATATGAGCTGAAGACAGCTAAATAAATGTGACCAATGAGAATGTGGTAATTAGAGAAGATTTGATTTCTTTTGTATAGGTTTGACCAATAATGTGTGAGGGGATAATTTGTAATAAAATATGTGTGAGTGTTGCAAAATGTATGTAATGTGAAATGTTTGCATGGTTCAAGGAGATTCAGATTAGTTTGACTCTACAGTGTCATCTAGCCCCGCCCATCTGTACAATAAACTTGATTTACGGACAAACTTGCGCACTCGCTTCTTAAGTGGTGGGCCTACTTTGGGTTGAGGTGATCAGAGGCCCATCCGCACACTGGATATCACTTTTAAATGGGGGTTGGTGGAAGAGAAGGCAAGGGATTCTCCCACTTTAAACTCCTTTGGTTGCACGAGAAAAGTATGCCAGGAATTCAGTCTTGCATGGCCTCCCCTCCCCCTTTCCCATGCACTTGCGCATTCTGAATGTCACTGGGCCTAGTAAGATTGTTGTTTTGTTCTCCCCTGTTCCCCTCCCTTGCCTTGACGCGCTCTGAAACACCTGTGTATGAGCGTGATATAAATAAAATATCTATATCAATATCAATATGTAGGGCCATAAATTGGAAACAAAACAGGCATGCCCAAACACTGGGATGCAGTTTGTCAGAAATGAAAGTATGTTGGTGAGACTTTCAAGGAAATAAGTCAAAGAATGAACCTGCACAGCCACACCATCCTGAACCACAAAACAAACACCCATTGGCCAACACTTCACACAAGATGGGAAGACGCTGCATGACCTATCAGTGATGGTACTGAAAGGTGGCCTCTCGAATACCACACAAAGAACATGGGAGCTGAAGTACTTAAAGATTCTCCACATGACAAATGCTGGTCAGAAAATAGACAGGATTTATTGCACACTATTGCCTGAAACCTTTAAGGCAACCACACTGACATTACCCAAATATGACCTGCCGCGACTACCACTCGCATACAACCTTTAGACACAATAGGCCTCATTACAAGTGTGACTATCTGGAATTAAGGGTGCCGGTAGCAACATACCCGCACCCATTCAGGACCGGCAGACTACAACTGTGCCTGCCGGGGATTCTGTGCCCAGCAGGCTCTGACCTGCCGGGCGCATCGGCCCTGGTAGGCACAGTTTTCATGGAAGACTAGCACCATTAGTAATGGTGCCAGTGTTTGTCTCCCCACTCCCATAGAGTCCGATGGGAATGGGGACTTAACGATTTCCGTCGACTGAGATCCTGGGCCGTCAGGACTTGTAATGTCCCGGTGAAATTGGAATCTCAGGAGGCGGAAACAGTGTTACGGGGATGGCAGCAACCTGCCGGTGGCACCAGCAGGTTACCACCAACATCGTAATGAGGCATACTGTTTAGATCCCCGAATGGGTAAGGACACAGGCATCACGTATGGCAATGTTGGATGTCTGAGCAGAAATTATTGATATCCATTATTAAAGAAGAGGCATGTCCAACAAATTGTGGAAACTTCACCATTGAAACAGTAGTAAAATATGTGTGTATTTGCCACTTTGTAGGTGTTAGGAAAGATTTCTCTTTTGGCAACTTTTAACTCAAGACCCCCAATATTTTAGTTTTGTTTTTAATCTGTTATGACTTTTTGACAGGAGGTAAACTCCCCTGGCCTTTTGCCCTTTTATTATGGGGCAATAGATCAGTTCTTTAGACTATCAGTACTGGGAAAGGAACAAGTTACTTACCTGTAACTGTTGTTCTCCAGCATGGGTCTGGCATGGATTCAGATGATCATGAATATTCCGTCGTCAGGCTGGGAATCCTCGGTAAAGAAAAAATCAGTTTCATTCCTGAACTGCCTTTCTACTAGTAACCAATCACTGGTCTCTGGGTCATACTGCCCCAGCCAATGACTGCCCTCTACCTAAGCCCCTCCTCTGGCAGCCATCTTCAGATTTGGTAGCACGTAAACTGGCAGTAGGACCTAGAGAAGAGCCACAGAGGGGTTGGAAGGAGGGTTCGCATGTGAATCCATGCCCGACCCATGCTGGAGAACAACAGTTACAGGTAAGTAACTTTTTTCTTCTCCAGCATGGGGTCTGGCATGGATTCACATGCTCATGAATACAAGAATACATAGCAGTACACACATGCACAACCACGGGCGGTGGCAAGGCTCAACATTAAGCATTTATACAACTCAACATTAAGCATCTCATACCTCCTCACCATGCTCACCTTCAAGCGAACAGGTTGCGCAGCACTGCCTGGCCGACTCTGGACTCCTCCCTGGAATCCCGGTCGACGCAGTAGAATCTCGTGAAGGTGAGTGTCGACCTCCACATACCAGCCCTGCAGATGTCCAGCAGGGGCACACCAGACAGGAACGCTGTAGTAGCAGCGATCGCTCTGGTTGAATGGGCTCTCGGAAGGCCGGGCAACGGTCGGTTTGCCAACCAGTGACAGTGCATGATGCGTCCGGAGAGCCATCTGGAAATGGAAGCCTTCGAGAGGGCCTTCCCTTGGTTCACATGGCCAAAGTTCACAAACAGCTGTGATGTCTTCCGAAAACAATTTGTGCGGTCCACGTAGAACTTCAGCCCTCTAGCTACATCCAGCAAGTGCAAAGTCCTCTCAGCCGGCGACAGGAAGAAAACAGGTAACACCAAGGGCTCGTTGAGATGTAAGTTCGACGGTACCTTGGGCATGAAGGAAGGGTGCGTTCTCAGCACTAACCTCGTCTCGTGGAATGTCCGATATGGAGGTTTACAGGAGAGGTATGTCCAGATGGTCCGGGAACCAAATCTGCCTCAGCCACGCCGGTGCGACGAGGATCATCCTCCACCGGGACCGTATGAGTTGACTGATGAGTCGCAACGGCAACGGGGGGAATGCATACAGGAACAGGCCGTCCCAGGGGAATGAGAATGCATCGCCCATGCTCCCCGGCTGGGGAAACCTGCTGATGAACCTCTGGCACTTGCTGTTCGTCGCAGTCGCGAATAGATCGATCTGGGGATTGCCCCATTGTTGGAATAGGAGATCCACTTGATCCTGCCGAAGCTCCCACTCGTGGCAAGAGCACAGCTCCCTGCTGAGCGAGTCTGCGATGGTGTTCTTTATTTCTGGCAGATGGAAGGGTACCGGCCCAGTACGACAGATCCTGCGCTTCCTTGGATAGGGCTGGGGATCTGGTGCCTCCCCTGCTTCCGGATGTAAAACATTGTGGTGGTGTTGTCAGTAAAGACCCTTACCACCTTGCCCTTGGGATGTAAAGACCTGAGGACCCAGAACACGGCCCGGAGCTCCAGACGTTGATGTGCAGGGACCTCTCCTCCGGGAGGCAAAGGCCTCTTGTGTTGAAATCTCCGGTGTGCGCTCCCCATCCCTCCAGGGAGACGTCCGTCGTCACCATCTCCTGATGCGTCTCGAAGTCCATGCCCGCCGCGAGATGCGCGGGTGCCCCACCACCGGATCGCTTGACAGAAACTTCTCGTTGAGAAGATCTGCTCTTCGAAGCTGCCCGCTGCTTGCATCCAACGGGCGTCGAGGAACTCCTGCAGTGGCCGCATCCGCAACCTGCATAGACGCATGAGGTAGATGCACAATGTCGTCATGCCGAGCAGGGACTTGATGGACCTCACCCTGGCCACTTCTATGGTCAACAGCTGTTGTACCTTGCCCAGGATGGCCTTCGTCCTTTTCTCCGATGGTGAAGCCAACCACACCACTGTGTCGAGTCTGGCTCCTAGGAACAGGGCGTCCTGCGATGGTACCAAGTGGGACTTCGCAAAGTTGATCGAGAATCCCAGATCCGTGAGTAGGCGGACGGTCTTCGCTGTGTGATCGACGGCGAGATCTCTTGACTTTGCTCGGATGAGCCAATCGTCCAGGTAGGGGTATACGTGGCTCCCCTGCAGGCGCTTCACTTGGTGAAGACACTCGGCGCCGACTTCAACCCAAAGGGCAGGGCCTTGAACTGGTAGTGTCGCCCTTGGACCACGAATCGTAGGAACTTTCGATGTCCTTTGTGTATGGAGATGTGGAAGTAGGCATCCTCCAAGTCCAGAGACGACAGGAAGTCGCCCTCCTCCAGCTGTCCCAGCACGTGCTGAAGGGTAACCATCCGGAACTTCTGGGACTTGATGTATTTGTTGAGGCGGCGAAGGTCTAGGATGGGCCGCCATCCGCCAGTCTTCTTTCGGACGAGGAAGTACAGCGAGTATACTCCGGAGCACCGGAGCCTCTTCGGGACGAGTTCTATCACGCCCTTTTTAGCATTGCTCGTACCTCCAGAAGCAGCTGTGGCACGTGGTTTTCCTTCCTGGCCACAGGTCAGGTGACGGGGACACTTTCTTTGGAACGCCAGAGTGTGCCCGTGGGCCAGGGCATCTAGCACCCAACGGTCGGTGGAGATGGACTCCCACACGCTGATGAAATTCCCCAGCCGGCCTCCCACCGGGGTGCTCGGGTGGGGGCCTGACATCATGGCTGGTTCAGTCTTGGAGCCGAGGTCTTGCCTCCTTGGCGACGACAACGGTGTCCTCCGGCCTTGGTGCGGCCTCTGTAGGCTTCCTGCGGCGAGGAGCGGGCCGCCTGCCGGTATGAAGCGGAACTGCCACCAAATCCTTTGTAGGCACCTTGTGACTTGCCTCCACAGGTCCGAAAGGACAGCCGTCGTTGATGGAGAGAACCCAAGGCCCAGGCCGTCTTGGTGTCTGCCTTGATGGCCTGCAGTGACTCGTCCACTGCCTTGCCGAACAGGTTGTTCCAGTCGAAGGGCATGTCCAGTACCTTGGTCTGCACGCCCCGACGGAAATCGGCGGCCTTGAGCCAACTGCGCTGGCGAACGCAATTGCCCATCTGTCGAAAACCGTTGTCTGCGCTGTCCGTGGCCACTGTGATGGCGTGGTCCGAAGCCACTTCGCCTTCCTGCAGGATTTCAAGGGCTTCCACTCTCTTGTCGTCTGGAGGAAGTCCAGGAGGGGAGCGATCTTGAACCACAGCTCCCTGCCATAGCGTGCCACGGTCGCGAGGGCGTTGGGCGCTTTGATGGTTGTCGCTGCTGACGAGATGACCAGTCCCATGGTGTCCAGCTTCTTCCCCTCGCCGTCCGGTGGGGAAGTGAAAGTTGATGCTGTTGCCCCTGCCGATTTCTTCTTGGCTGCCGCGGAGACCACCGAATCCGGGGGTGGCTGTGCTCTGAGGCACATAGGGGTAGAGTCTGGGACCCGGCACTACTTCTTGTACCGGTCCCTCTTCGCAGGAGCCATGGAAGGGTTCTTCAGCAGTGACAGTCCTTCGTCCCAGATGTCGTCCAGTAATACGACTGAGAGGACGGTCTTCCTCTTGGCCTCCAGTCGTTGGTAGAGGAAACCCTCCTTCTGCTCTTCAGGGCATAGCTGGAAAAGCTCTGATGCCCTGGCGATCAGGGCGTGAAAGGAGCCAATTTCGTCGGGCGGGGTGCCCGGGCAGGGGGTGATGGGAGATCCGTCCTGTCGTCACCACCACCATCGTCGTCCCTCCGTCGTCGCCGTTCCCCTCGGTGGAGGGGATGGAGGTGAAGGATGGAAGGGAGGGGGGGAGGATGGATTTGCCTCCGCTTGTTCGGTGGGCTCCCCAATGGTCCAGGCACCGCTGGATCGTCCGCTGGAGGTAAGGGCAACCTTGTCCTTATCTCCATACACAGGGTCTGGAAAGCCATCACGATTGCTCCTGAATTGTGCTGTGGCATAGGCATCGGTTGCGACGGGAGTCATGGCTGGGGCGCGGGGTCCTCCGTTTCCTCCGTGGCCCACGGTTCCTCATCGGCCCCACCGTTGCTCTCTATGTCCGCCTCGTTGGGGTCCCTCCCGAGTGAACCTGAATTCCTCTTACTTCTTGTCCAGGATCTTTTTGACACCAGCCAGCTTATCCTCGGAGGTGGTATCTGTGTCCGTTACGGCTACCGTGCCCCCCCTCTTTCTCATCCCGGGGTTTCACAGGGTCTTCGATAGGCTGGAAAGATGTTTCCCTCTGAGTTGACAGGGAAACTCTAGGCCGGGAAGTCATCTCCACTGGGGTAGCCTCCGCAGGCTTCACCAGTGCCGCCACAACTCCTTCAATCATAGGACTTCGCCGGGTGAATCAGGGCCTTCACGACCATGGGCGCGTCTGAGATCTTCACCTTAGAGTGGTCACAGCCTCGCCCCCCACCACCCCTTGGCTTTCTCTGTCGGGATCGATCAGGGCTTCTCCCAAAGCTTACCCAGATTCTCCGACTTCCTTTTCCCCGAGCCAGAGCATTGGGCTCGTGGATGATGGCGTCCGTGACATCGCGCCCTGCCTGGCAGCCGAGGAGCTCAAACCAACGGTGCTCCCGGGGCCCGCAGACTCGCGGTGCTTTGCCTTTTGTTGGGCCCCGTCGCCGGAGCGCCCTCAAAGGTATTAGAAGACCGCTCGGACTTCTTCTCACCTGCTGCTGGGCTCTTCCCCTCCAGCCAGTTGGTGAGCAGAGTACGACAGTCCATCGTCCGGACATGTTCTTACAAAACGCACAGTACTCCTCCATGTGCGACTTGTCGGCGTGAAGGCAGTATAGGCACGGGGAGTGCTCATCTTCCTTGAAGACATTCTGTAATCCACATTCTGGGCAGTTCCTGAACAGTTTGGATCCAGTAGGCATCGAATCTCCTTTGTCCTGGGCCATGTCTGAATCGGGTAGGCCTCAAAGGTCTTCCGGAATCCACCAAGAAGTGTCATTTGCCGAAAATCCACCCTTGAGGGGCGTAGAAAAATTCTGAAACGGGTCCCTGTCAATCAGAAGAAGAATCGGTGTAGCTTGAGCTCGAATTGACCGAAAAAAGACTCTCCGAAAAAACGCAATATGCAGTAAAAGCTTGAGAGCTAAACACGAGGACTCCCAACACTTGAACGTGCGGTAAAAATCTGAAGATGGCTGCCAGAGGAGGGGCTTAGAGAGAGGGCAGTCATTGGCTGGGGGCAGTATGACCCAGAGACCAGGGATTGGTTATTAGTAGAAAGACAGTTTAGAAACGAAACAAACTGATTTTTTCTTTACCGAGGATTCCCAGCCTGACGACGGGGAAATTCATGAGCATGTGAATCCATGCCAGACCTCATGATGGAGAACTATGTTTCCTTTTTATCTTTGACTTTCTTTTTTAAACATTGCGCACAATCTTATAATGCAGTGCAATTGCGATACTTTTGTATCACCCTTGCCTTTTACACTTAGGATTTCTGGTCATTATTAAATGCGTCTAAAGGCAAGCTGGTGTCAGCAATGATATTTTTACCATTTTTGTTCTATTTCTAGTGTGCACATTTGTGTTTACCGCATATAGCTACTAAATGTCGATAGTCTAAAATGTTCACACCAAAAGACTTTCACTTGTTCTTTGGCCACATTGTAGTTGCCATTCTTCCTGCCTTGCCAAACCGGGAAATCCCATATAAAGTTATGCACCTGCCAGGAAAAGCTGTTGCTTTCTTTGGCTAGTGACGCTGTGTGTGTGGCCGAGGACGTGGGTGGCACTGTCTGGTCGCACCCCACATCTGTGGTGCCAGAGAGTCTAGGTTTGGGGCATGAGTGAAACCAATAGCTGTCCCTGATTGGACAATTACTGGCCGTTTGAATGGTGCAGATGCATACCATTGGTGAGCTTGGACTTGCTTCCAGGTGGGATTTTGGATGATAGGAGGGCTCCTGCAGCCATTTCTTCAGATCAGCGTTGGAGCCAAGAATACATCACATAACAGCCGACTGAAGATCTGAAGAAGAGTGCTGAGGAAGCCTGGCATGCCTTCCTGCGTCTGGACCATTGAAACCCTGTTGGTCTACCTGATCTGAGAAGGCCTCGGCAGTGTTTCTACTCCTGTACTGGTAGGACCAACCAGTCGACATGTTGGAGGATGCACCGGTCCTGAGCCTTTGGAGGGGTCCCTGGAACACCCGGTGGATTGTCCAGCTCTCCTGTGGGCTACCTCGCTAAAACAGTCGCTTTTCCGCATTTGCACCCGGAACTTTCGTTATCGCTGGCTTGAGGTACTCTTCCATACTGCGCGCAGCGAGATCAGCAGTCCTACAGAGAGGCTGCTTGGACTATTTATTAGTCCTTTTTCTGAAGAGGCAAAACCCCCCCCCCAAGAGGGCTGAGGAGCGAACCAGGACTGCGCATTGGGGTGCAGTCTCCGCCTCCTACCCAACAGTACCATTCTGGTACCATAGGCCCTGAAGAAAGTGGTTGCACTTCTGCATGCCACTGAAACCGGTCGGCCAATGTTTTTGGGATTTTCCCAATAACTTAGGGATTCACCCTTTATGAACATCTGTGTATAGAAAATGTTGCACACAGCTCTCTAACTTTTTAGCCTTGTTTTTAACTTTACTTGAGGTCAGAAAACAGGAAAATGAAAAGTAACCATTTTCTCCTGTTTGATCTCCGTCACTCTGGGGCACAGCGCAAAGTGCCTTGAAAGTGTTTTTAGCCTTGCCATTTGTTGCCTTATTTAGATAGGGCACATCTCTCTCTGTCCCCTCACCCTACATATGAGGCACACCACCGATATCTAGGGCACAGCCACCACAGGAGGGAACAGTTAGCATGGTTGGAAGGCAACGCAGGTTGTACAAAATGACATCACTGAATCACAATCAGTGAATCTGACCTGTACAGTTTTGTGTGTGAATACGTTGGGGTTCTGATACAGGTTAGTCACCCACCCATAGTCCTAAAGTGTGTTTACTTGTGGCACAAATCGCCTTAGTGTCGAATGTCAGCACCCCAGCCTCGAGGGATCCTGTCCTGGAAGTATTTCTACAACCATGACCGGAAGGATGCCTGGTGTTGTCTGTGTGTGGTGGCCATCGCTGGAACTCACCGCCCCCCTTCCACCCGCAGTCCGGTGAAGAATGCTGAAGAACTGCATCTGTGAATCTTGCATTTCTCCTTCGCCAATGTCTGCCATCTACTCCTGGGCCTGACCAGAAGTATCCTTGCAAACGCAGCTCCTGTGCCTCTGTCACCAAAAGCACTGGTGGGAAATCCAACCTCCAACCACCCCCAGTCAACCCATCAAGTCACCTGGGAAATCAGAGTCAGGGGGTAAGTAAATGTAAAGCATTTGTCTGCCCTCTGCTCCCATAGAACAAATCTCTCTTGTATCCTGCCATTCCATTCCACTGCATTTTGGTTGTAAAACCTTGGTAGTACCATCTGAAAAGGTAAGCATTTTCTTTTTTACTTACCCTAGTAACTTTGTAGCATCTCTTCTTTTGAACAATCACCAACACAAGTAACTTACCTGCAACAGATATATTCTGGGAAGAAGCATTGTGGTTCTTGTGACTTTTAGGCACAATGCCACATTCTTCTTAGGGATTGGACTGCTGAAGCTGGTTCCATCTTTAATGCATAATTTTTCTTACCTCCTGCGCTGATTTAAGTCATTGAATGCATTTTAAGAACCTATTGTGAATGTACATATGTTTTTTGAGAATTCTGCGATAGCATCATCTGCTTCTATCATTTTGTTTAGTGTGTGTTTAAGGCCGGTTTTAATTGAATTTGTGTACTCTTCAGGTTGCCCTCGATTGGGTTTTTAAAAAACCTCTCAGAGCTCCCCTGTACACGATTACTAGGGTGGCCTCCTAAAAATCGGTCCACCATGCCAGATTCTAGAATTCCATCTTAATAGTATGCAAGTCAATAAGACACTGTCAAATTATGATGCATTACCATCACTGCAAGCAATAATTAGGCTAGGACTGCCAAGAAGATTATTTAACACATTGTAATTGGAAAAACGTGACTCTGCTTATAACAATGGAAAATGCATACCACTGTACATGTGAAAAACCTCACTGTGCAGAGAAGGTGTAAAATACAACATCCTTTCCGTCTCAACCTGTTCACCTTTGAATCTAAAATTTTGGAGTTTCTCTACAATAGCATTAATATTTTGTATGCTGAGTTCCACTCAGACAACGCGTTTAAATGTTTGGACAAATCATGCAAGTGCAAAACATTTGCTTGAAATGTAACTTCTCAGCGAGGAAAACTGCCTCCCAGTATTAGAGCATGTGATGTTTTTGTTTCCAATTTATGGCCCTTTAGATAAATGGACTAATTCCTAGCATTTTCTTTCCTGCAGCGTATAGAGTTGAAAGTGGGAGAATCCCTTGCCTTTTTTCTCCCCTGGTAAAAGTGATGACCAGCTCCATGTGCATTTTCTTTTGTTGCCCATTTGTCTTGTGACCATCATATAATTAAGAAATCTCTGAGATTTCGAAAGCTTATAGAACTACCATCTTAGCATAATATTTTGTTTCCATTAAAAGGTATCAAAACAAGATTTTGCTTGATTTTAAAACGGGACCAACATTGCACCAAACCCTTTTTCATCAATGAATTAAAACATATATGACATTAAAATCAAATATCATGGTAACCTTGACACACCCTGTTCTTGGTTTGCAATGTTTCGCTTTTGCTATGAAATGTTTATAGTGAAAGTGATTTAATGTGTTGTGTGAATATTTGTTTGTGTTTAACAAACATTTTAAAGTGTTTATGTATGTTTTTAATGTGTATTAGATTTGTGCTGCTTTTTGTTAGTATTTACATTTTCTCTGATTTGCTAAAAGGTATTTTTATGGTATGTTCATGGTTTACTTATGGGAGAAAATTCCAGACGTTTGGACCCTATTGTCCCACTTAAAATTGGGTACATTTTCTAATAGGAAAACTAGATCTTCTACTCCAAAAGACAAGGTTTAGAATGACTTGGCAAAACATATTTATCATTTTAAAAAAATCGGATTCCAGACCGTTAAAAAGTAAGCCACATGCTTACAAGAATTCCCAGATGACAACATTTTTAGTTTTAGACTAAGGCACAACAGACAGGTAAAGGTTTTTTGTGCAGAACCTCATTTTTCATTCATATCAAAAAACACAGAAGGAACATGTAGTTACAAAGTTATTTTGTATTTATCCTTGTAGAATTGAGTCCCTGAAGATGGTCTCAAGACCGAAATGCATTGGACCAACTATAAAGTACTTGTGTCTGTACTTTTTTTAATCTTATAATTGTCAAGAAAAAGTCTATTTCAAAACCTAATCAATATACTATATTTAAAGAAATGACAAGGAATTCTGTTGATTGACACACTGAGGTCCTTCCAACTTCCTGGGTCACTGTACCTAGAATCCATTCTCCCACGATTATTCACATACCTCTTAGTGCATGCAAGGTCTGTTGGCTACAGGACCACACACCCTAAAAAGAATTTATAAAATTATTAACTTAAAACCTAAAATAGCAGTGCCCACCAAACTCCTCTCCAACTCAATGTTCATGGTTTACTAAATTGACAGGGTAATTCATAGAATTTCGCACAAAAGTGGCGCACGCGGCTGGCGCACAGTGTGCACGTGCGAATGTCGGCGCCAGTCGCGTGTGCTAAAATCGGTTTCCGCGCACAGCGTATTCATGGATTTTAGCCTCCAAAACCAGCCATGGCGCAGCGACCCTGCAGCAGTGCCAGTTACGCCCCCAAGAACGCCCTCGCGCAAGGATAAGCCATCAAAATTCCCAATTCAGCGCAAAGGGCTGCGCTAACCCTGGACCAGTTTACAGGGCTACCAAACAGCAAACGCCAAGCGGGGAACGTGTATTACTGGGGTGCGTGTGAAGTTTCACACGCGAAAGGGCCTGTGCGAGTGGGGTACGTGTATTACTGGGGTGCGCAGGAAGTTTCACACGCGACTGGGCTGGGTACGTGTATTTCATGGGTGTGCAGGGAGTTTCACACACGATTGGCCTGGGTACGTGTATTTCAGGGGTGCGCGGGAAGTTTCACACGCGATTGGAGTAGGGTATGTGTATTACCGGGCTGCGCATGAAGTTTCACATGGGATTTTGCCGTCAGAGCTGGGAATGCATATTTCGGGGGTGCGCAGGGAGTCCTACACGTGAATTGGCAGTGTGGGTCCTCCCAGGTGTCCCCTCTACCCCCTCCACGGCCCCTGCAGGCAGCCCACACCATAGGGGACTACCCCCGTACCCCTGGTCATGTCCCGCAGGCAGCACATCCACCATGGGCATGCCCCCCACCCAAGCCACATGTCACGTTGCAATATGATCACCAACTCATGTCTCCCAGCACCCCCACCCCCCAGCAGTGCAAGTCACCTGCCAGCAGGCCCCCACACATATCCCCCAGCACCCACACCCCCCAGCAGTGCAGGGCACCTGCCAGCAGGCCCCCACTCATGTCCCCTTGCACCCCCACCCCCTGCAGTGCAGGGCACCTGCCAGCAGGCCCCCACTCATGTCCCACTCATGTCCCCTTGCACCCCCCACCCCCCAGCAGTGCAGGGAACCTGCCAGCAGGCCCCCACTCATGTCCCCTTACACCCCCCACCCCCCAGCAGTGCAGGGCACCTGCTGCAGGCCCCCACACATGTCCCACCCATGTCCCCTTGCACCCCCAGCAGTGCAGGGCACTTGCCAGCAGGCCCCCACTCATGTCCCCTTGCACCCCCACCCCCTGCAGTGCAGGGCACCTGCCAGCAGGCCCCCACTCATGTCCCACTCATGTCCCCTTGCACCCCCCACCCCCCAGCAGTGCAGGGAACCTGCCAGCAGGCCCCCACTCATGTCCCCCTGCCCCCAGGTCATGACGATCCTCAATCATGGCCCTTATGGCCAGCCTCCCCAGCCCAAAGACCCAACCAAGTATTGCATCCACCCACATAGAAAAGGCAATTACATGATACAACCCCAATGGCAAGTATGTAAATGAACACATGTCCGTCACACACACACAGAATGGTTGCAAGTGAATGTGAAAACCAATATCATGACATGCATGAAACCAATGAGATAATACCACACATCGAAGTATGAAGAAAAAAATGTATTAAAAGCAACATGAAAGAATTAAAATCAAACAACAATGGGAATAAAAAAAGAAAAGCTGCATGTCCGTAAAATAATGAAATAATGAAAAACAAGAAATCATAATCCAAAAGGAAAGGTGTCCAAAGTCACAGTCCAACAAAGCCAAACCAAGGGAAAAACCATTGCTCTATGGGGAAATCCAAAAAAGATGATGCAGTCACAGGATCGGGGACAGGATTACACACAGGCACCTCCGCGGCGGCCTGTGCTGCCTCCTGTCCCTGCCCCTGCACTGCACCACTAGCACCAGTGGAATCCCCACCTCCAGACCCCGTCTCTGTCCCTTGCACGGCCTCCTCCTCCACCAAATCTCCCACCAACATGGATGACTCCATGCCATCTTCCTACGTCGGGCCCTGTGGGGTCTCAGCTGCCCCTTCTGCTGCTGAGGAGTCCAACTCCGACCTCCGCCTCTTGGACCGCCCCTCGGCAGCTGCAACCTGGGACGCGGCACCGCACTCCTAACTCCCCGACGAGATGACAACCTGGGAGGGGAGCCGGGCCTTGCGTCTCCGGCTGGTGGTGCGATCCCTGCCGCTGTGCTCCACAGCACCCTCTCCGCCCTCTTCATCAGTCGACGCTGCAGACAGGGAGAGATAGGACACAGGCATCAGGGCACTGTACAATGGACTCATACACACATAACAGTTGCACACAAGTGTCATTGTCAAATTTCAGACAAGGCATCACAATCACCAACACACGTCATTTCAAATCACACACATGAGCTATTCCACAGCCATATCGCAACAGCCAGCACCATCCATACACATACAACAGCATGAACAGGCAAAGGTGAGCCAGACATCACATGAGACACAGGGAGTGCACTAGACATGCACACACGCCACCACACTTACATGCATGTGTACACCTCCACCAAGTGTCGCAGTGATGAGATCGGCATCAATGTCACATCTGGCAATCAGTCTTCTACATATCAGTCTCACATGCATCCATGTTGCATGACAGTTGCACACTTGTCAGATACACATACATGCAAATGTACACAGTGCAGATACATGCAGCTGCAACCAACATCCATGTGTGACACCACAACCTTGACAATTGACATACAGAGTCATTCAAACATGTGTGCTCACACATCTGCATTTGGCCTGCATGCTTACCCACAAATACACCATCCATGTGTCTCACACATGAAAGGACTCGCATGTGTCAGCCTCACGGCTCTGTACATACACATCCATACATGGCCCTACAAAACCACATGTGCCACCTGCACACTACTGGCACACCACCACACGCACAGCTTCCAATCAGTATGCATGTACACTTACCGCTCGACTCCAGACGGGTGTGCCTCTCAAGGACCTGGACGTGGAGCGCTAGCCATACGCGTTCCAGGACCATCATTTGGTGTTCCGACAGGTGGCCCGGCGCCCCTTGGCATCTGCCGCCTTCAAGAGGCGCCGGGCCTTGTTGAGGGTCCTAGACCTGAAGTCCTCCCAGTGCTTCTTGACATGATGGAATTCGCAGACTGCCACCCCCTCCGCGTTGATGGCAGTCACGATGTCCGTCCAGATCCTGTTCCGTCCTTCCTTGTCAGCGCGCGACCTTCCGAAGAGGGCATCATACTGCCCCAGGACTTGCTCCACCAGGACACCAACTTCAGTGGCAGTGAAGCTGGTGGCCCTCTGTCTCTCTGTCTGGGGGTTGCCAGTGTCGCCAGAGGGTGTAGTGCTGGACATGGCAACCCCAGAGGCAGGAGTGGGCGGGCAACTGGGTCCTGGGGCTGGGCTGTGGAGCGATGGAATCCCAGTCGGGAGTCTTCGGTTCCAGCAGGGGTGGTCACAGCAACAGCACCCCTGGCTGATGTGCAGGCAGCAAATGGCAGGGCACGTGGGCAGCAGGCAATCAGGCAGCAGCAGATGGCAGGTAGGAGCGTGCTCAAGGCTCTGGGGGGCAGTAATTCGGCCTTCTGGGCAGGAGCGTGGTCTTCCGTGTGTGAAAGTGTGGCCAGCTTGATGCGGAGTGATTTGGCACGTGAAAATCGTGCACGTCAGCGTGTAATTCGAGGAAAGGCCCTTAGCGCGTAAGCGCGTCAGCACACATACGCGATTTCATTGGACCAAATGCCCTTTACGCGGGTGTTTCCCTCATAGCACGTGATGACAGAGCACACGTCCGAGTGTCAGCGCGTGTAATTGGAGGAAAGGGCGTGTACACGCGTAAGTGACGTGTACGTGTGGGCCGGTTTAAAAGGTATGTGTAGGACGCAATTTCCTTGTACGTGCTTTTTGTGGAGAGCGAGTGGGTGGATTCTGTACTTCTCGTCGGTTCACACGCGATTACTTCACAGCGTTTCAAGTTCGTACTCCCAGTTACCTCTGACAGCTTTCATTTTTCTGCTTTTTTTGGGCCCCGTTTCCTCAAACACTGTTCATTTCTCCTTTTGTCCTGTCTCCTCAGACAGCGTACAATTCTTTTGGCGGGGGTGTTGCCAACGCGCACACGCTCGTATTTTTCAAGTTCTTTTTCCAGGCAGATGGTGAGTTCCGCACGTACTTAGCAACTGTGCTTGCCCCGTGTGTCGCGTACCCCTTCAGAGGTCATTGTAGGCTGCGTGTATCACGCATATGCTTATTTTTGTGTTTCTGGGTGCCACAGCGTAGTGCGGGTTCATTTTTCCATGCACGTGGTCTACGAGGGGTTGCGTGCACGTTTATTTTTGTTTTTGGGCTGCCTGTGCGTTGCGTGACCCGTCATCTTCCCCCAGGGGTCACAGACAGCCTTGTTGAGCACTAGGGTACGAATTCCATCTAGTACCCTACCCCTTTGAACCCCAATTGCCCAGGACAATAGTTTACTGCTCCTCCCATACGCACAACATCAGTGCCATGGTTGGGAGGCGACCAAGCGGTGAGGGAGGCAAAGGTGGCCGACCTTCAAAAGGTGGACGTGGTGGGCGCGGTAGGGGATTTGCAGGGTGCCCCTATACCCCCATGTGTGGAGGACCAATCAGGGACACCCATGACCCCCCCCCATGTTTGAGGGAAACGTGGCTGAGACCATCCCAGCTCAGCCCTCGTTGGACCAGCCCATTGTGGCACCTGACCTGGCACAGGATGACTCCCTGGCTGACTTCCAGGTCAGCAAGTCTAAGCCACGTGTGGCGGTGCAAGTTGTCACCAAGCCACAAGGATGCAGGGTGGTGAGGCTGCAGGGGCAGCTGCAGCTCCATCCGCCCCAACTCTGACTCTCCCAGCCAGGACAGTGTCGGTCCTGGTCCATCATACTGATGTTCCCCCTGCCAACATCACACTTCAGACAATGCCTGCACCAAGTCCTATGGTCAATGTGCATTCGCACACTCCACAAACCCAGTCCACCGGTGATTCTGCCCCTACTGACCAGAGCGGCGTTAGCCACTCTGGCTCCGCTCCAACTTCTAAAAAGAGGAAGAAGGGTGCTCTGGCACGACAGGCTGAGACCCCAGGCACGGCTACACACTCCGGTACCTCAAGGAAGCCTTGCTTCAATGATTCAGAACTTAATGCACTTGTGAGCTATGTGTTGCAACATAGCCACAAAATGGTGGTGACTGCAGAGTCCAAGACCACACCTGGTCAACGTAAGGCACACTGGCAGACCATCGCCAACCACATAAGTGCCCTTGGATTTGTGAGGCGCTCAGCTGATTGCTACAAGCGGTGGAACGACCTGAAACGCAGAGCAAAGGACAAGCTGGCCTCAAGTCATGCCACTACTCTGGTGACTGGCGGTGGGTCTCCACAAGAGGACAACAAACTCACTGAACAGGAGTCTGTTGCTGGGACCTTCGTCACAGAGGAACAAATCCGAGGTGTGGGAGAACTACCCGATTATGACACATTGTCCGGTGAGTGCCCATGCGTGTGTGTGTGTGTGTGTAATGCATGTGTATGTTGTTTGGGTGACGGGTTCTGATTGAGTGCCAGGTGAGGGTGTGTGTGACTGAGTAGTATGGGTCACCCATGTGCTTCATCCAAAACATTCTGTGGCCTTGAATTTGGGTGTGACACTATCCCTTCTGCCCACAGTAGTAATTTAGCGCAACATTACGGCAGTTGCCCTTGAGGTGGCATCATGCAACAACATTGTTTGTATTTTTCAGTGTTCTATCAGGCTGATTGTTTCAATTTTCCCACTTTTGCAACACATTCCTCAGCCCTATTGTGACATATGTGACATGCTTCTGTCATTGAAGAACCCCACATTGGCCCACATGTGTCACCTTGGTAGTTGAATGATTTGACCAGTCAGGCTGAATGAATATTGTCCTGATCACATGATGTTTTTGGGCCTGCTTGAATGTGTCATGTTGAAGTGCACAACCATTGATGTGTACATGGCCCTGCAATCACTGTATTTTTGTACACTGGATATGTTGCAGTGTGTGGCACATGGCGTATCTTTTCACACTATGTGGCATTTTTCATCTCTTCATGTCCATCTCACATGGATGGGTGACAATACTCATTCACTGACATATGGATGTACTTGTGGAATGTACCATGGCTATGGTACATGCCATCTGTGTGATGGCATGTGTCATTTATGTGTATAGGACATGCCACTCACAGGACAATGTGTGATGGCAGTGCTACCCAGCATGCAGCAAATGTGTTGCTCTTCCATCTTGGTGTCATCAGTGTCAGACTTTTGCCTCCCCTTCCAACTCTGTGAGTGCATGCATGGGAGGGTTATAGTCATGTGGGACATGTGCAAATCATGTACTGGTTCTGTAGCTTGTCAGGCCTATTTGTGTGCTATGGTGCTAATGCCTGTTTCCATTTTTTGTCTTTCATGTTTTTGCACTGGATGACGCACTTGATGCTGGTGAGGTTGAGGAGATGGTGCAGACCCAGGAGGAACCTGAGGCACAACCGGCTACCAGTGGGGGACGTGGTGTGGTGGTGGGTGAGAACCCACTCTTGCTGCAGACGATTCTGTCCAGGGGTGTCTCTGGGTGCACCTCCCCAGACCTCTATTCAGGTGTTGATTCGGATGATGAGACCTATGTGGCGTTGAAGGTAAGTGTTTCTGGAAGGGGTTTTGTTCTATCCAACCCACCTGCACCAGGGGTAGAACCCTCTATGGGGATGTCAGTGTTGGTTAGTCAGCCTTTGGCGGTTACGGGTGCAGGGTCACACTCCACAACATCTGATCCTGTTCCTGGGCCAGCAGATCAGAGGGGGAATGCAGTCCTGCAGCCTCAGGCAGTGCCGGCACAGCAAGGCGCAGATCGTCTTGCCCCAAACAGGTGTGGTGCCCGCCGACGCGGTGGCCGTACGCCACCAGGCAATACCACATGGGAACAATCCATTTACGGTCTGGCAACCCAACAGGCAGCATCAGTTGATATGATGGCTCAAGCAATGGAGAGGGTGGCCACTTCCATTGTCCCCCCTAAAAGGCAGATGGAGCTACTACAGCAGGCAACAGACTCCATTTGCCAATCACACAGGGAGGACATGTTGGCGTCCAACAGGGACAGACGGGCGGCACTGGAGATTCTACGCCAATCGATATCAATAGAGTCCCAGGGCCACAGGGAAGCCCTGAGGGTAGAACTCCATCACCTCAGCGAGACTCTTGTTGACCGTGAGACTTCCACTAACTTGAGGACAGAACAGCAGCTGGAGCGGCTCACACGTTCGCTCTCAGCTGAGATGCAGGCAACTCGGGAGGAGATCCGGGCATCACGTCAGGTGCTGCATGGGGATCTCCGCACTATAATCCTCCAGAACGAGACCTTCCACGCCCGCATGCTTGCTGCCATGGAGGACAATACCAGGGCTTTGCGTGGGCTGCCTCCCATAGCACCACCACCTCCTGTGGCAGCAGCAGAGGGTAATCAGAGCTACAGCAGCAGTTCTCCCACATTGGCATAGCTGTGCAGGCCATGAGCCCATGGAGGTGTTTTTTTTCCCCAACATCCACACAGGCGGCTGTTGGTGCGCACTCTTTCCTCGGACCTCCTGGGTGCCCCTCCCCCCCGGCTCCCACATGGCCATTTTTTATTTTTTTATTTTTTATTATTTTTTAACCGTGTGTTGCCTTGTGTGGCTCCCGTGGGCATCCACTGTATTCCAGCTCGGCACATGCAGGCTTGTCCTGAGTTTGGGTTTGATGCTTGGGTTCTTGAGAGACACACCCCTCCTGCTTCCAGTTTCCATGGGCTTGCAAAGGGTGTGACCAAGTGACAGTGATGTACACAGTGATGTTGGGCTCCCATGAGCTGTGTGGGCAGTCTGTAGTCAATACTGTGTAGACATTCCTTGTGTATATTGTTGTATTGTACACTGCATGTTGGAATTATGTATGCTTCTGCTTCCATGTCTCCCTCTGGATTTGCAGGTTCATTCCTCATGTCTTCACAAGGCCGTCTACTTTGGAGATGGAGTTCATGTGGTATGCAGTACACAGACAAGTTTTGAAGCCTGCAAGACTACAGTTGGAAGGGGGCGATGTGGTGGCATATTCAGTTTGTAAGACTACGACTACTTTAACTTAGTACTGTCATGTTTTAGTTATGTTTGAGCTTGTGTAGCTGCATTGTATTGTTGGTAAGTATTTGGTCATGTGTGTTAGTTCAACATTACTGGGAGCATAGTGTGTGTGGCCATTTTCCATTAGGGACACTGTACTTTGTGACACTTGTGTCAGGTTTTCGGGATTGCTTTGTTTGCTCTCACATAGCATGACATGCAATGGTGTGTTGGGAGGGGTTGGGTGACATGGCACTGTTCTCATGTTGTATTTTGCAAGGGGGTAATGCATTTAGCAGCATATGTGTCTTTTGATGATACAGCATTGGTGGTGTTTCTGTAGGTAGGGATGCACACATTGTGACACTTCCAGGTGACCAATCTCAGGCTGGTATGGTTGTGACAGTTCACTGTCCCTTGTGTCATCATCGATTGTCAGCTGGTATGTGGCAGGGCTGTGTGCACTCCACAGGGGTGTGATTCTAAGTGAAGTAATTAGCCACCAGCTGCGTTCGTGCTGCCTCACCCCGTGCCCTTTCCCCTCCCATGCACAGCGGGCGTGCATGTGGTTGGGGATGTGGGGGCACCACCATGTCCACCGGCAGGCCCCAGCGTGTTGCAACGTTGTGCAGGACACATGCTGCCACTATGATCCTGCACACTACTGGGGGAGCGTATAACAGCTGCCCGCCAAACGGTCAAGGGAGCGAAAGCGTGACTTGAGCAATCCGAATGTGCGCTCCACTATGCCCCGGGTTGCAATATGGGCTGTGTTGTATCTTACCTCGGGTGGCATGGTGGAGTTCCGAATTGGCGTCATCATGTGGGTGCTCAGAGGGTAGGCACTGTCCCCTGGGGAGGTGGTGATGAGTATCATTAGTAGGGTTGTGACATTACTCAGTATCTGGCATGCATGCATGTGCCTTGGCATTTATACTCACCGAGCAGCCATGTATCGCCATGCCGCCCAGCTTCTAGGTTCCGGTTCAGGGTTGACATTCAGTAAATGAAACTGTCGTGGGTGGACCCTGGATAGTTGGCATATACTGAGGTGATGATTCCTTTGGCATCACATACTACCTGGACGTTGATGGAATGCCAGTGCTTGCGGTTTCTATAGATGTGCTCTGATGCCCTGGGGGGACGTAGAGCCACATGGGTGCAATCAATGGCACCTATGACTTTGGGGAATTGTGCCACCCCGTAGAAATCCTGGACGGCAGCCTGCCTTTCTGCAGGTGTTCTGGGCAGGTATATGTGCCTGCGGACTGATGGGCGTGCAGTCATGATGGCCAAGACCTGGTGTAGGCAGCGTGACTACGTGGCCTGTGACACCCCCCCACTATGGCACTTGTCTGCTGAAATGATCCGGTGGCCAAAAAGTGCAGTACATTGAGGACCTTCTCCAGGGGGCTGAGTGCTTGGGAGCTGAGGGTGGGTGATGTGAGGTCATCCTCCCACTCACTGACCAGGTCGAGTATTATGTGAGGTGGAAACCTGTACCTACCATACACCTGGTCATCAGGCATGCCAAAAAGGCTGGTCTGGGTGTGAAAATTCTGGGCCTGACTATCCTCCTGCTCCTCCTCCTCCTGCGGTATCCCACGACCAATGCTGCTAGGAACGGTATGTTCATCCTGGCGTCTGCGCTTGCTGTTGTTTGCACGCACTTTTATGCTGTGCAGGTCCACGTACGCCTGCTTCCTGCTGGCGTACGTGTTTCCGGATTAACACGTCTTTTTTGGGGCGTGCGTGTGGGCGTTTCCACGCATTTGCCTCCTGTACTTCCCCGCCCACCCCAGTAATACACGTACCCCGGTCGCCCAGGCCCAATCGCGTGTAAAACTTCCCGCGAGCTCCTGAAGTACACGTACCCCGCTCGCCCAGGCACAATTGTGTGTAAAACTTCCCGCACACCCCCGAAATACACGCTATTTTTGACACAGCGGGTGTCCGTGTTTGTCGCGTACCCCTTTGCACGTCATTTGTCCTAGAGGGCCACAGTATGGGACATTCATCAGAGCTGTATATACAGGCTTTTTGTTAGCACACTTTTTTTAATGCGCAGGGACGCTACCGCCTGCCTTCGTGTGGCGGACATGTGTTGATGTACATAGTTGACTTTTGGTTTGTGTCAAGAGATCGCCATTTCACTGCTGGGGGGCGGGTGTGCAAGGGGACATGAGTGGGGGCCTGCTGGCAGGTGCCCCTCAGTGCTGGGGGTGGGTGTGCAAGGGGACATGAGTGGGGGCCTGCTGGCAGGTGCCCCTCAGTGCTGGGAGGTGGGTGTGCAAGAGGACATGAGTGGGGGCCTGCTGGCAGGTGCCCCTCAGTGCTGGGGGGTGGGGGTGCAAGGGGACATGAGTGGGGGCCTGCTGGCAGGTGCCCCTCAGTGCTGGGGGGTGGGGGTGCAAGGGGACATGAGTGGGGGCCTGCTGGCAGGTGCACCTCAGTGCTGGGGGGTAGATGTGCAAGGGGGCATGAGTGGGGGCCTGCTGGCAGGTGCCCCTCAGTGCTGGGGGGTGGGGGTGCAAGGGGACATGAGTGGGGGCCTGCTAGCAGGTGCCCCTCAGTGCTGGGGAGTGGGGGTGCAAGGGGACATGAGTGGGACAGGAGTGGTGGGCCTGCTGGCAGGTGCCCCTCAGTGGTGGGGGTGCAAGGGGACATGAGTAGGGGCCTGCTGGCAGGTGCCCCTCAGTGCTGGGGGGTGGGTGTGCAAGGGGGCATGAGTGGGGGCCTGCTGGCAGGTGCCCCGCAGTGCTGGGGGTGGGTGTGCAAGGGGACATGAGTGGGGGCCTGCTGGCAGGTGCCCCTCAGTGCTGGGGGTGGGGGTGCAAGGGGACATGAGTGGGGGCCTGCTGGCAGGTGCCCTGCACTGCTGGGGCGTGGCGGTGCAAGGGGACATGAGTGGGGGCCTGCTGGCAGGTGCCCCTCAGTGCTGGGGGTGGGTGTGCAAGGGGACATGAGTGGGGGCCTGCTGGCAGGTGCCTCTCAGTGCTGAGGGGGTGGGTGTGCAAGGGGACATGAGTGGGGGCCTGCTGGCAGGTGCCCCTCAGTGCTGGGGGCGGGTGTGCAAGGGGACATGGGCGGGGGCCTGCTGGCAGGTGCCCCTCAGTGCTGGGGGTGCAAGGGGACATGAGTGGTACATGAGTGGGGGCCTGATGGCAGGTGCCCCTCAGTGCTGGGGGTGCAAGGGGACATGAGTGGGGGCCCGCTGGCAGGTGCCCTGCACTGCTGGGGGGTGGGGGTGCAAGGGGACATGAGTGGGGGCCTGCTGGCAGGTGCCCTGCAATGCTGGGGGGTGGGGGTGCAAGGGGACATGAGTGGGGGCCTACTGGCAGGTGCCCCTCAGTGCTGGGGGGTGGGTGTACAAGGGGACATGAGTGGGGGTCTGCTGGCAGGTGCCCCTCAGTGCTGGGGAGTGGGGGTGCAAGGGGACATGAGTGGGGGCCTGCTGGCAGGTGCCCCTCAGTGCTGGGGGGTGGGGGTGCAAGGGGACATGAGTGGGGGCCTGCTGGCAGGTGCCCCTCAGTGCTGGGGGTGCAAGGGGACATGAGTGGGACAAGAGTGGGGGCCTGCTGGCAGGGGGCCCTCAGTGCTGGGGGGTGGGGGTGCAAGGGGACATGAGTGGGGGCCTGCTGGCAGGTGCCCCTCAGTGCTGGGGGGTGGGGGTGCAAGGGGACATGGGTGGGGGCCTGCTGGCAGGTGCCCCTCAGTGCTGGGGGGTGGGGGTGCAAGGGGACATGAGTGGGGTCCAGCTGGCAGGTGCCCTGCACTGCTGGGGGGTGGGGGTGCAAGGGAACATGAGTGGGGGCCTGCTGGCAGGTGCCCTGCACTGCTGGGGGTGCAAGGGGACATGAGTGGGGGCCTGCTGGCAGGTGCCCCTCAGTGCTGGGGGGTGGGTGTGCAAGGGGACATGAGTGGGGGCCTGCTGGCAGGTGCCCCTCAGTGCTGGGGGGTGGGGGTGCAAGGGGACATGGGTGGGGGCCTGCTGGCAGGTGCCCCTCAGTGCTGGGGGTGCAAGGGGACATGAGTGGGGTCCAGCTGGCAGGTGCCCTGCACTGCTGGGGGGTGGGGGTGCAAGGGGACATGAGTGGGGGCCTGCTGGCAGGTGCCCTGCACTGCTGGGGGTGCAAGGGGACATGAGTGGGGGCCTGCTGGCAGGTGCCCTGCACTGCTGGGGGTGCAAGGGGACATGAGTGGGGGCCTGCTGGCAGGTGCCCCTCAGTGCTGGGGGGTGGGTGTGCAAGGGGACATGAGTGGGGGCCTGCTGGCAGGTGCCCCTCAGTGCTGGGGGGTGGGGGTGCAAGGGGACATGAGTAGGGGCCTGCTGGCAGGTGCCCTGCACTGCTGGGGAGTGGGGGTGCAAGGGGACATGAGTGGGGGCCTGCTGGCAGGTGCCCCTCAGTGCTGGGGGTGGGTGTGCAAGGGGACATGAGTGGGGACCTGCTGGCAGGTGCCCTGCACTGCTGGGGGGTGGGGGTGCAAGGGGACATGAGTGGGACATGAGTGGGGGCCTGCTGGCAGGTGCCCTGCACTGCTGGGGGGTGGGGGTGCAAGGGGACAGGAGTGGGGACCTGGTAGCAGGTGCCCCTCAGTGCTGGAGGGTGGGGGTGCAAGGGAACATGAGAGGGACATGAGTGGGGGCCTGCTGCCAGGTGCCCTGCACTGCTGGGGGTGCAAGGGGACATGAGTGGGGGCCTTCTGGCAGGTGCCCTGCACTGCTGGGGGGTGGGGGTGCAAGGGGACATGAGTGGGGCCTGCTGGCAGGTGCCCCTCAGTGCTGGGGGGTGGGGATGGGGGTGCAAGGGGACATGAGTGGGGGCCTGCTGGCAGGTACCCTGCACTGCTGGGGAGTGGGGGTGCAAGGGGACATGAGTGGGACATGAGTGGGGGCCTGCTGGCAGGTGTCCTGCACTGCTGGGGGTGGAGGGGGTCATGCGTTGGTGATCAGTAGTGCAAGGTGACATGTGGCTTGGCTGGGGGGCATGCCCATGGTGGATGGGCTGCCTGCGGGACATGACCACGGGTGCAGGGTAGTCCCCTGTGGTGTGGGCTGCCTGCAAGGGCCGTGGAGGGTGTAGAGGGAACACCTGGGTGGACCCACACTGCCAATTCACATGTAGGACTCCCCTGCACCCCAGATATACACATACCCCACTCGCACAGGGCCTGTCGCGTGTGAAACTTCCCGCGCACCCCCGAAATACACGTACCCCGCTCGCCCAAGGCCAATCGCGTGTGAAACTTCCCGCGCACCCCAGATTTACATGTACCCAGGCCAATCGCGTGTGAAACTTCACACGAACCCCAGGAATACATGCACCCCACTCGCACAGGGCCTATCGCGTGTGAAACTTCCCGCAAACCCCAGATTTACACGCACCCCGCTCGCCCAAGGCCAATCGCATGTGGAACTTCCCGCGCACCCCCGAAATACACGCACACGCTATTTTTGACACAGCGGGTGTTCGTGTTTGTCGCGTACCCATTTGCACGTCATTTGTCCTAGAGGGCCACAGTATGGGACAATCATCAGAGCTGTATATACATGCTTTTTGTTAGCGCACATTTTGGCGCACATTATTTCATGCGCAGGGACGCTACCGCCTGCCTTCGTATGGCGGACGTGTTTAGGCCTGTGCGCGTCTTCGCCCATGCGCTGGTTTGCCCTATTCGATTCCATGAATACGTGTTGTAGGCGAGCGTGTGGGCGTTCTGCGCACTTCCATCCTGTACTTCCCCCGTGACGCCCTCATTTTCACGTGTTGTTCCCCATTCCGCGTGTCACGCCCCGTGTTACGCCTACTTTTGTTATGTGCGCTGCGCTATGTGCGCTTTCGCTGTGGCCGTAGCGCACGCCGTTAGATGACCAGTGCGCCGGCGTGCGCCACGCAGGTTTTCAGCGCACATCCCAGATTTTACTTGCGCACGGACTTCCATGAATTGATGTGCGCGGGTTTTGCTGCGATTTTCGCACTTGCACTGATTCGCACGGTTTCGCACGCTTGCGCAAGAATTTTCAGCGCACATTAATTCCATAAATCGGCCTGTAAATATTTGCAAAGATTACATGTACTTTGTACATTTATATTTTAATGGAATGTATGATATTGACATGTTTATGCATATTACATTAATGGTTACTTTACTTTTAATATTTAAAACCTGTTGTGTATGTTATTTTTTAAATTGCACTTTTTGGAGGAATCCTGCATGTGTATATTCAAATTTCAGTTTATTATATAGTAATGTATTAAAAAAACATGTTAATCTTCAACACTTATAGGTGTACATTTAATCAACTTTTCAGTATGTTAACATTTTACATAATAACTTGTTTGTATGCGTATAATTATTAATAGATAATATTGTGTTCTTATACATTTGTGGGTGGGTTAAGCTTACCATTATATTTGATTTTAATATTTGTATAATTGATAAAGTTGGTTATCTTGTTACCTTAACAATTCTAATGTTTGTAGACTTTTGTTTTTGCTGGTTTAACCTCAGCTCTCTTGTAAACACGTTTTACAGTTATGTAATCATTTTTCATTTATAACGTGCATTCTCCACATATCTGTGTATAAACCCTGTACATTCATTCTGAATACGTGATGTTAGGGAGAATGCTCTGTTAAGGCTAATTTCCCAAACGTAGAGAGTCCCCCAGCAGCTTTGCTGGATTTTTGCGGTTTATTTCTTTCTCCTGCTAAGAGTGGGAGAAAGAGTCTCACTCTTAAGCATGATTTGAGAATGTCCTTTGACTATGTAATGTGTTTTATGGGCTATGGGGTCTTTTACTCCATAGGGCTTCATGTGTTTTTGATAAGTGTGTTACACAGCACCCTCAGTGCAGTAACACAGGGGTGTCATAGTGACCCCCAAACAAACTCCATACCCTGGGACTGACTACTATCTCCCAGGGCATGTAAAGTCACCACTGGCTTTACTAGTCTTAAATTGTGAACAGAACCAGTACAAACCATTATATTGTGGCAGTACTGGTAGGGGTAATTCGATTGCCCCTGGGTATGTTTTCCAAGGGGGCACTGTCCAGTCCCCCCTTGTCGAGTTGCTGGCTGGTGGCAGTGGATACCACACGAAATATTCCCCCGGAATATTTCCTATGGGATTTTCCCATTCATTTTAAACACACCACTTTTTGGTGCAATGTTAAAGATACCACTGCGTTATTTATTTAATATTTATTCCCCGGTTGGGCCTTTTTGCCAGGACTCGGTTTTAAAATGGCGGTTGTGTTCGCCTCTGAGACTCTAACCCAAGTCGAGCCCTTTGTTCCACTTTTTGGCGGGCTTCTCCACAGAAGCCCTCCAAATGGTGCCACTCTGTCTGGGGTCAACAGGATGTGTGAGAGGGGGATTAGGCACCCTGGACTGAGTTGCCTTGGCAACTCAAGTTGCACTCTTGTGTGATTGGCCCAGTGGTGAGCCGCCCAGCTCACCACTTAGCATGTTTGAGTGACAGCTAGACTGATGAATGGTGGTTTTGCTGCATAAAAGCAGGGCTTTGGGGACTGGAACTTCAGAAGTTGCCACAGGACCTAAATAATCCGAAGAGGGGAGAAGCTGAGCCATCTACACCGATGACACCACCGGTGGAGCCCTGATGTACGAAACTCACCACTTTCCCGACGACAGAGGAGATCTTCTTCCAGGAGTCTCTCCTTCCCTTTGAGCTGGTGGGACCAACCAGTTCACCTTTTTTGCCTTCCTGGATCGTCTCGTGGTCGAATCGCCCGTGCCAAGCAGCCCGGCGGCCGGATAGCCACGCTTCACCACTACCGCGAATAAAAGGGTAGTACCTTTTAACCGGGAAACTCTGCGGCTGGTTTCTTCCCTGGCAGTGCAACGACCTCCAGCTTTCCCCACGTCGAGATCTTCTCTTCCCCTGGACGAAGCTCCGAATTGCACCCGCTGCCAGGAACAACTGCCCCCGCTGGAGCTTTCTCACCATTTCAGGTACTGTGTCCCGCCTGGTCTCCCTTGCAACACACTGTCCAAGGTGTCCCGTAAATCCTTGACTCTATCCTGGGGTGACCTCAGACCTGTTAACATTACCTTTCTAACTTGATCCAACCTCTTAACTTTTCTGCAAAGACTGAGTGCATTTCCACTGTGTGATCTTGGAAACATTCCGCCTTGCTCTCTCCAAGAGTGGGCCTGGCCTATGAACTTTTTGCTCTACAGTAGACCCTGCCTTTCTTGACTTGCTGTGGTTTCTTAAAAGTGTTGGTACTGTGTGATTTTTCTATTCTGCCTTTTCTCTCCCTTTTTAAGCAAATTATTGGAGTGCCATCTATGGTTACGCGCTCACCTCTGTTTTGCTAAATAAGTGGTGTCTTAACCTAGGCTTGTCAAATAATTAACTAGGGAGGTGTATATATTTCCAGTGACTGTGTTTGAACTTGCTTGACATATTAGTGCCAGTGTATTTTTACAGGTGTGTGTTTAAATACATCATTATATACTTTTATACCAAAGCTCTGGTCAGTGTTTGCTTGTGCTACTGTATTTTTAGCCCTATTGTGTATACTCTACATACTGCCCAACTCTTCTTGAGAGAAGTCTGACTGCTCAGCCACAGCTACCAGATAAATCTGGGTGGTGCAGACTGCTACCAATTGGGTTTACTGCTAACTCCTGTAGTCTTAATCTTTTTGCAGTGGTCCCTAACGGAACCACACAGGTTTCTGCCTAACACGTGCAATGTACATAGAGGTGTACATTTTGTAAAGAAACTGTTCAGTGTGTGTGTGTGTGTGTGCATACTCTACATGCAATGTACATTTTGTATAGAAGCTGTACATTTATATTGAGTATGTCTAATGTAAATACTTTGTTTGCTTGTAAGGAGATATACAATAAGAATATACTGTTTCAAAGCACCCACAGGGCAGGGAAGGAGTGTGTTAAGTACATTGCAATGATTACAACACAATATTTAAAGAGCAGAGGGGGTAGAGGGAGGGGGACAAGCCTCCTATGCCTTGTGAGTATTCAGAAAGTGCAAGTGCAGAAGGAAGAGAGAGTTCGAGCCGTGGGTGAGGCGTGGACGAAGTGCTAGAATGTTGAGTGCTACACGGCCAGGGCCGCGAGAGGAGTAAGTTTGAGTCTCCAGAGAGGAGGGAATGCTGATGCAAAGTGCTGTGGAAAGACAGGAACTGGGAAGAATTGGTTTGGGAGGTCAAGGCCAGGCCCCAAAGATGCATAAGGGCCAAGGACAGTGATGCAGCAACTGTGAGATTAGCAGAGGAGAGAAGGAGGGAAGGAGGAGGAAAAGAGGAAAGTCTTAAGGAGCTTCCGGAATTTGAGGAAATCCTGCTCCAGGCGCAGGGGGAGGCTAGATCAAAGGCAGGAGCCTGCACAAGAAAGTGAGCGACCCCCTGCCCTCTGTTTGGCAAAACACTTTACACACAAAGAGTTGGTGCCAGAAGAGCGAAGTGGTATAGAGGGAGAATAATCGGTGAGATAGAGTTGATGACAGTGTGGTCCTCGGGCCCAGACAGCTTTGTGGGTGATGCAGAGGGATTTGAATTTAATCCGTGCAGCAACCGGGAGCCAGTGAATACCTATTAGTGCAGGAGAGATGCGATCCCTGGGCTTAAGACCAAGCATAAGTCTTACTGCCCTATTCTGGGTAAGCTGGAGGGGGGAGTCGCATAGTGGAAGAAGGAAGGTTCAAGAGGAGGCTGTTACAGTAGTCCAGTCTACAGAGAACAAGAGCTTGAGTCACATTGAGCCTCTGCGGGAAAGTGAGAAAAGGTAGAATTCCTTTGAGAAGGAAGAGCTGATGATTGGACTTCTTGGCAATGTCCTGAGTGTGAGGGAGGAAGGAAAAAGAGGAGTCGAAGATGACTCCAAGGTTTCTGGCTTCAGATGAAGGTGCAAGGGGAGAGCCCAGGGAGGAAGGCAGGAGTGAAGGCAAGAAGGAGGGAGCAGGGGTCCCGATGGGAAGGATCTCAGTTTTACAGACGTTGATGCAGATCATTGGAGGCAGACCAGGACTGGATGGCAGAAAGGCAGTCGGGGATAATGCAGGGTGCAAGAGGGTCAACAGGGAGTCTGAAGAAGAGCTGTGTGTAGTTTGTGTTACACTGGGAATTGGTGGAGAAAGAGGAGATGAGGCATGCAAGGTAGATGTTAAAGAGCCGGGGGAAGAGTATAACACCCTGGGTGACACCAGAGGTGGAGATAGAAGGAGAGAAGCGGCCTAGGATGACTTGGGAAGAGCAGTTAGTGAGGAAAGAGGACAGCCAATCCAGTGCCCATTCCGTGATACCAAGTGTATTGTGGAACCTTTGTACGAGGATGGAATGGTTAACTGTGTCAAATGCAGAGGAGGGCTCGAGAAGGATAAGAACAGCTGGGGAGTTGGAGTACAGAGATGCAAGCAATTCTTCACGGGTGTTCAGAAAAGCAGTTTCTGTGCCTCTGGATGCTTGGAATCCAGATTGGTGGTCGTGGAGGCCAACAAGTTCAGTGTGAGAGTTAAGTTGGGGCAAGGCCAGCTTCTCAAGTAGCGTCCCTAGGAAGGGGGTCATTGCTGGCAGGGTAGTTGGGGCAAAAGGGTGTTTTTTTCAGGAGTGGCGCCACAAGGGAGCACTTGAGGAGTGAGGGGAAAGATCCAGCGATAAAGGAGTAATTGCAGAAATCAGCAAGAGCAGGGGCAAGGGCGCCAATGTTATCCTTAATGGTCCTGGGTGAACAAAGGCGTTTAGAAGAGACTTTCATGGAGCGGACAGCTCTGGTAACTTCTTCAGGTGCGACGGGAGTGAAAGCAGAAAAGGAGGTAGAAGGTGGGGTGAGTGTGGTGGGGGAGTGGGATGGGAGCGAGTGTAGAAAGGGTTGTCAGAATGTCCTGAGTTTTGGTGGCAAGTGCATTGCAGAGGGCCTAGGAAGGAGAAGAAGAAGGGGAGGAGGAAACCCCAGAGGGGGTGGCTAGTTCCCTGCAGATTTGGAAAAGTTCAACCATATTATTGGATGCGCCAGAGACTTGTGCCTGAATGTGGGCTATTTTCTTTGCATGGATGGCGAGCCTGTATTGCCTATGGAGCAGGCGGCAGGCCAGTTTGTCAGAGGATGATCCTGAGGTTTGCCACTTCAATGCTGCTGCCCTGCACTTTCGTTTCAGGGTTGCAAGTTTAGTGTCGTACCAGGTGTTGGGCTTTGAGGCAGGTTTAAGACAGATTCTCATGACTGGGGCAAGAATGTCAAGAGCGTAGATGATGGAACGATGGAGGTTGCTGAGCGCAGAGTCAGAGGTATAGTGGGGGGGGTTAGAGGGGTGAAGGTGGAGGCGAAGGCAGCCAAAGTCACTCATTTCATCGGGTGGTTGTTCGAGAACGAGGTTAGTGTGACTTTTGGGGGCCGATCAGGGGGCCAATGGGACCCAGAGGAGAGAGCGGTCTGACCAGGAAAGAGGGGAGACTAGTGGAGGGGAGAGAGAGAGGTTTGAGTGTATGTGGATGCAGAGCCAGGGGAGTCCAGTTCAATGTTGAAGTCACCCAGGAGGAGAAGGTTGGAGGTGGAGGAAAGTAAGGAAGAGCAGAAGTCAACCCATTCAGAGAGGAAAAGGGAGGTAGGCGCCTGGAGGCTGGTAGATGGTGGCAATAGTCATGGTCGAGGAGGGAGAGGTGACCAACTTGCAAACCAGGCTTTCAAAGGAAGAGTCGAGCTGAGTAAGTAAGATGGAAGCAGGAACCCACTCAGGGAAGATTAAGGCAACCCCCCTTGCCCGCCAGTGTGGTGAGGTCGAGGCTTGGAGATGATCTTGAAGCCGTCAGGGAGGAGGGAGTCAAAGGCAGTGACTGAGCTGGCATTACCGTGCTTTGAAACCTTTTGGTATTAGCGCATTATAAACAACCTATCATATCATTGAACCAAGTCTCGGTAAGAGTGAGAATGTCGAGGTCAAAGTCTTCAGGAAGGAGACAGCTGTCACAGGAGTGTTTGTTGGCTGATCCGGCGTTAAGAGTCGCCAGGTGGAGGAAGTTGGCACTTTTGAAGGTTTTCTGAGGTGGGGTACAGTGGCGTGGTCCACCATTCAGAGGCGGGAGAAGGGGGGATGCAGGCAAAGGAGGGAAGTTAATGAGAGAAGGCAAGATGCGGTCAAAAAGAAGGAGGTTGGGTTGGGGTCCCTGAACCAGAATGGTGCCAGTGTGATGGACATTAATGAAACAACAAGAGGATGCGAAGAGAGCCAAGGAGACTTCCCACTTGGTGCCGCCATTAATAGAGGAGTGTGAGGAGGGAGAGTGGAGACAAGATGGGGGGGCAGAGATCAGAATAAGGGACAGAGAAAAGGATATCAGTGAAAACCTCTCTAGAAGAGGCACTGACAGGTGTCTGCAATGGGAAGTCCAGGGTTTGCACTCAGGATTTACAGGTTTACAAATGTACACGTTTGTGTACATATTCTATAGAAGCTGTACATTTATTCTATGTGTAATGTACATACTGTACATGTCTGTGTACTTTTTATATAGAAGCAGTATATTGATTCCAAGCATGTGGAACATAAATATTCTACATGTCTGTGTACCTTTTAAATAGATTTTAAAGGCTGAGGGCTTTAAGGATGCCACCTACCATCTTTGCATCAGGCAGAAAAGTCATGGCGGCCGTGCAATTCAGCTCCACAATACTTCACATGCTATTTGTGTCTCTGCTCTCTACCACTTGTTAACAGGGGTCCCTGTCCAGGGGATCCTAGAGTTTAGATTAGACCAGGTCTAAATTAAATGTTGGTGGTAGTTCTAGTGCAAAACATCTGGAGAACCAAAGGTTGCAAGCCCCTTGCTTAGCCTAAAATGACCATGGGCTTGGTGTCAACCACAGATAACAAATACGATTGACAAGCAATAGTCCACACAAGCAAGTATAGAAATACACATACTAATCCAACAGCAAAGATGCATTCAGCTGGATAACTAGATGCAAGTAAAACCAGATACTTCAGGCATCAAAATGAAGATTGATGAGCAGGAGCTAAAAGCTTCTCCTGGGTATCCAGCGTTAACCAGTGACCAGGAGCTTCTACTATCGAACGATGAGCTAGTACACAGTATTCCACAAATGTAACTTCCACATAAGGTACAAACGTATCATTTTGTCCATTCTTTACAACCCCTTATGCTTTAAATCTTGTATATATGTGTCCTAATGTTTATTTATGAATTGTCCCAAATGCACAGAGTAGGTATGTTTGTTCGGCCTGGGGAGCCAAAAGTAGATTCTGATAGCTGTGGCTATAGGCAGGCCCTAGATAGCTCCCAGCTCCCCTCAATTTCAAACCCTGATACATATATATGCAATCAAAGTTAGGTGTCCAATTGGGACACAAACCTAACTTTAGAATGAAAACTGTTATAGGTAAGGAATTAAAACATTAAAGAGCCTGCTCAGGTCGTTTGCCTTCCTGTTCCTTTCCGCTCCTCCTCTCAATGGGATGAAACAGGGTGAATGCGGTTCAGGATTCATCACTTGCAAAGCTGACAGGCTAGGGGACAGAGCGAGAGAAAGATTGTTACCCCCCATTTGTTGAAACAGAAAATTGCTGTTGTGTTTTCCATCAACACCTGAACTGCTTCTTCCCCTGGATGAGAGGGAGGATTGACTCGAGACTCCGAAAAATGCCTTTAAGTTCCAAGTAGTGATGATATGATATGCTATACGATAGGTTATTTATAACGCGCGTTATAACCCACAGGTCTAAGCGCGACCTGGGATTCCAACCTGTGTTGCTCTGTGTCGTCTTGTTTCCAAGGCGCGCACGTTGCCTCTGAGCTAGCCTCCTGAGACATGAGTTCATGCGTGGAAGCCTTTCCTAAGCACTCCACAAGCTGCAAGTCTGTTGTCAAAGAGATTTGAAGTGAAGGGTGGAAAAAGGGAGCCCCCTTGAGAAGGTTTTGCTCAGTTGCCCACTACGTGACAGAACTCTGGACCTCTTTTGTAATGGATATTTTCATGGACAGATGGTCAGACAACTGGTTCCAGTTGGAAAGCAGTTGCACCTACAAGGGACACATTTTGAGCCAAGCCAGAGGTACGACTGAAATGTACAAGGCCATCAGATCCAAAAGCCTCTGGAACCACCAAGCATGGGCCCGAGTCCCGATGGTGAAATTATCAATCGTCTGCCTCAATGCCAAAACCCTGTCATGGGGAGGAAAGGACATATACGCAAAGTGGGGTCCATGGCTGCTCCAATAAACTGTATCCTGATCAGGACATGGAAGTAGGCATTCTGAAGATTCACAGTTGTTAACAAATACTCTTACTAGAGGGCATCAAAGATGTGTCCTCAGGTAAACGTTTCCAACGGAAGGAGCTGGAGTTCCCAGAGGTCTTGAATGAGCCCGACATCACCAGTTTGCTTCAACAACTTGAGTTGGTGAAAACAGAAGCACAGGGCCCTCTTGCTCTCTGTAACAACCTCTATATCCTGAAGGCAGAGAGAATTGTTTAAGTTCAGGAGAAGACATCGGGAACTTTGGAGGAGGCAAAGGGGGGATATTCAGGGACAGACCTCTGATCATTGTGATCAAGAATATCTTTTGTGATAGGAGGAAATCCTTCTGCTCACCGGGGATGCATGGTGCATGGCCTGAAATGGAGAAACATGTACCCCGACTTTGAATTCTAGACAATTTTGAAACAGGTTCTGTTTGGAAGTAGTGGATGCTGCTGGTTTCGTTCTAGAACACAATCGTTTTTTTCCCCTTGGTAAATGCTTTTGAAGAGGGGGGATAGAAGATTTGCTCTTAGCAAGCTGTCTTGCCTCGTCAGCAGCAGAGTTTTGACACTGAGTTAAAAGGCGCTAAGGGAATTTGCAGTGCTGGCACCCGTCTTACATGTTACAAGACCTTTATCCATATATGGGCAGAATAAGCTTTTTCAGTCGAACAGAAGATCCAAAACCTTATCTTGGGTATCGGAATGGAGAGAGGTCTTGAGGGAAGTGTGCCTACATATACATACTGCAGTGTCAATAAGGCCCTTATTAATTAACCTGTAGCCAGTGCAGCTGCTTCCTGGCCCTCAGACAACCACAATTAGAATTCATCCCGAGTGTCAGAAGGAAGCAAGTTACCAAACCTCTCTAGTACTTCACTAACTAGGAGGAAGAATTAATCTGAGTGACATTATGACACAATTTCTTGCCCTGCGATTTGCCAGATTTTGCCATTTCCCAAAGCCAGAGAAACCACTACTCATTGGGCTGGAAGCTATCGCATAACCACCAAAGGCGGATCCGTACGCTTTTTATATATTGAATCCAATGACATGTAAACTATATACTCTGAATAAGGACTCGGCCAATTCTGTATTGCCTGTCCTATTATATTTCCATAGCCAGAAGCGTTTGGGCGTGGAGGAATCAAGCCTTGAAAAGGGGCAATTCCAGGGCTTGCATAGCCTAGTACATTACCAAGTGAAATCGTATTGAGGAATGAGTAGGAATTTCATGCTCTTCCTCCGAAGTATCGCTGTCAATCCGAGCAAGGATCAACTGTTTGTAAATCAGTTTGTACCATATTAGGAACAGGCGCAGGAGACCCATTGGTGCCAACCCCCTTTCTGAAAGTTTAGAAGCTAAAATATCCAAAAACTAATCAAAAATGACTGATTAAATGACAGTATTAGTGATAGATTGGACCAGATGTATTGAGGGCACTGAATGGCTAAGAGCTGGCACCTCCTCTGAGGAGGCAATAGGGATGCAGAAGCATCCACTAATGTTGTAATGTCAGCCCAGGGAAAGGAAGGAGGTATGGACGTTTTCACAGTGTTTTGGTACACGTTTAAAACTACTGGGCTTGGTACATGAATATTCATTAAAAAGATTGGTACCGAAGACTGAGAGAAGAAAGTCGTCTGCGGATAATTGAGGATTAGGCAATAAATCTTCTCTCATAGGGGTACCAAAAGAGACAGAATCGCAACTTAATGTGATGGAGCAAAACAATCAGCCTCTGTATCCGAGACCGATTTGGATCTTAAGACAAACGCTGGCCTTTGACCCCCTTATAAGAGTGCCAATTCTTGTGCAGCTTGAGTTTCGAAGAAGCTTTAGCTGGTAACAAGGGCAGTGCCAAATGAGATCTATGGGCCTTCCTCTTGTGGTGGGTGTGACCCAAAGAGAAAAAAGGTTTATCAGTTTATAATTTTCCGGTACCAAATAAGCAGACTTCAATAGCCCCGGTGCTGGCTTGGCAAAACCTGGACCGTGGAGAGACCTATACTCAACCTCCAAAAGAAGGGACCCATGCCACTTTCTTAAAGGACTTTCAGTCCTCAGAGTAACTTATGCCGGTTCGGGATGGTACGAAGGCAGGAACACTCTCCTCTGGTATCTTCAGAACCTTATCTGGAGTGAAAAGGTTGTCCAGTGCCGAAGGCCAAACCTTGCATATTGGTGTTTTGCTATCAAGAGGTACTGGCAAGTGCGTGCAACCAGATTGAACTTAATGGGTGAACAGGGAAGGTCCCCTGTGAGCTGAGGTAGAGGTCATAACAGCTACCGAAAGGTGATGCCAAATGTGAGACTGCGCTAGATCCAGACTCCCTCTTACCACTAGGTTGCAAAGTCTTTCATCCCCCTACAAAGGCATTGGTGGAATGGGGTACCCGGCCCTCTCTGACCATGGAGACTAAGCGAGCGCTCAGCGATCTTTTCTTGATTCCAACTCAAAACTGACAGGACCTCACTGGATTAAAGTTCCCGAGACAGCTTTTCCAGACTCCGTGATGGGCATGGGCAGAGAAGTGCTTGCCGCATCCCATGTACCGCTTGAATCCAGTCAACTGAATATGTGAGGAAGGAGGCATTTCTGTGAAGAATACATCCAATCAAATGCAAAAACAGGAATCTCAAGAACAGGAGGACAGTAAAAAGGTGAAAACGGACACCCCAAAAAAAGAAAAGGAGGTGCACAGTTAAGCTCTTCCTACGTCCAACCTATAGGCAAAAACAAACAGGAACTGGGAAGTGACGGGTGGTGGCCAGGCACACATGGGGGTGCTTGTGCGTATCACTCCCATTCTAAAACTCAAAGTAACAGCATACTCTTTTGGAGAAGCTTTTTCCCCGCTCAACCTGTGGCGTAGGTATTCCCAACTCATTGGGAATGTGGGAGAATATGACACCAGAGTACAAAGAGGTCTCATAAGCACAGGGGCCAAAAAGGCAGTCTGAAGACACAAAGTAAGACCATAGAAAATTGACAGATTTTACGAACTGAATTGGTAGTTTGGTTCTATTCAGGGGCAAGTGGCTACCAATGTAGTAAAAAGGCTACTACAGAGTGGTGTAGACCAAGGTAAATTACAAAGCTGTCATCAGTCTATGATCTAACCCTGCTTGTGGGTGAAAGAATTCCTAGCCAGTAAAGAAAATGAGTTCCCTCAGGGCACCGCTGCACAAGTAGCCACATGGGTCATGAAGGACATCACATCAAAATTCAGTTGCAGTCTTCTGTGAGACTTCACTAGAAGTCTATCATGCAAAAGTAGTCATGATTCCAAAATAAGTCTTTGGAAGGTAGCAGTGGCTCCATGTAGGCAGAATGAAAAAACGGTAAATTGCAATAAACCCTGGAGTGTACTAAAGGCAGTTTTCTCTTTATCTGAGGGGTTCAATGGAACTTTTCAATAACCTTTGGTTATGTCCAAGGTAGTAATGAAGTTAGTATACCCCAGTCGCTTGATTAATAAGTCGATTCTGGACATCAGATAGTTATCGAAGACTGAGATTGAATTCAGTCTTCAGAAGCTGATACAAAATCACCAAGAAACATCAGGTTTGTCGACTAGGACAATTGGGGGTGACCAGAGGTTTTATTACTTCTAGTTTCAATATCTTGGTTATTTCTTCCATTATAATTTTCTTCCAACCTCAAGGACTCTGTAAGGCTTCGGGTTGACTAACTGCCCAAGATTTGTTGTGATATGGTGGAAGACATTTTTAACTTTCCATGATTCTTTGGAGAAGACTTTGGGGAATTGGGTTAGCTGTAGTCTCATGCTAAAGTGCTCAGAGATCAGAATAGATTTATATTTATTCCCCACGAAGAAGGTTACCACGGTGACTGTGCTTTGTTCAATAGCCAACATTCTGAAAATCAAAAATTCATGGGACCAGAAAGTCTTGTCCAACAGGCTGAACATGATAGATGAAAGACCAAACTACATACCGTTACTACTGGCATACAACAAACCGCTGAAGGGAAGACGTGCAAATTCTGACCAGCCAAAACACGCTTACAACAAAGCGCTGGTTGAACAAAGAAAACTGGGGCGGTGCTTGAAAAAAAGGGCAAAGAAGACAAATACAAACAAGGACTGGGCGAATTGGCATCTAGAAATAAAAAGGTACTGCAACCGGCGGAAACAACAAAGGGCAATCCAATACCAACACGATGCCGAATATATGATGAAAAGATTAGCATCCAAGAAATCGAGTGAGTTCTGGCCACTGATAAAAAGCACATCTACGACACGGAGTATGCCGCTGAGCAATGCAGTCTCGGAGGTTAAATGGATAAATTATCTGACGACAGAATTTGAAGAGCTAAACGAACCACCTGCGATGACTGAGTGTAACCCAAAACCCATCTGGGTGAATCTGTCAAACTCTAAAGACATTGAATTAAAAATCAAGAAGCTAAAAACATCTAGCGCTCCAGGACCGGATGGTTTGACAAATGTGATCCTCAAACAGTTCCCCAAAGTGTGGTCGGTTGTGATCGGCAAGATCTTCGGCGAATGAGACACAAAACAACTAATTCCAGAGACATGGCAGAAAGCAGTCATCGTGCCGATCTACAAAAAGGGGAGCCGTGAAGACCCGGAAAACTACAGGCCAATTGCTTTGCTCGACATCATAGGTAAAATCTATGCAACCCTTCTCCTGGATCACTTCAGAGCCTGGGAAAAAAGCGGCCTGTCGAAAGACAACCTCCAAACTGGTTTCCAAAAAAAAAAGGAAGTACATCAATCAACATCATGATCATCAGCATCTTTTAAGCCAAGGTGAGGGAAGGGGCCCCAAAGGTCTACCTAGCTTTCATTGATCTATCAAAAGGGTTCGACAAAATTGATCCAAATATGCTGTGGTCTAAATTACACTCCTGAAACTGCCCCCAACCGGTGCTCGATCCAATCAAAGCCCTACAACTCCCAAAACACCATAAGAGTGAAATTAAACCAGCAAGGAACGTTATCTGAAGAAATCAAGGTAAACAGAGGGGTCAAACAGGGCTGCCCCTTGGCACCAACCCCATTTATTGCATTCTTTGGCGACTTACAACATTCTGAAGCGAAAGTCAGGAGCTTCCCTCCAAAAATGGGCAAAACTGCCATCCCTAGACTTTTATACGCAGATGATGTAATCCAATTTTAGTCTGATCAATTAGGATGACAACGAAAGTTAACCAATCTGGCGAAATACATTGATGAAAACCATCTAGAAATCAACAAAAACAAAACTAAAGTTCTGACGATTGAGAAAGCTCCGAACAAAAAAATCCAAACAGCTGTCCTGGGTTTCTCGATAATATCAAAATCGAATCGGTAAAAAAACATCAGATTTCTGGGAGTTGAAATTGACAGTTCAGGAACAGATATGGCCATGCAAAACATGCTTTGGGACAAAGCTAGAAGATTAACATCTCAAATGAGAATTGACGACAAAAAATGTGGAAAGTTCTCAATAATCCCTGCAATAAACTTCTATAAGGGAAAAGTGGTCGCAGCTTTGGTGTACGGAATGGAAGTCTCACTCTTCATCCCATCCACGATTTGGAGCAGATTGGAGAGGCTGGTCTGGAAGGCAGTCCTACGAGTGCCTAAGTCAACATCTATGGCGGCCATTAGAAGAGATCTGGGTCTAGTATCCCTCTCATCCATGGTAGACCAAAGCGCCATGAGTTTTTTCAGGAAAATAATCCTGGCTGATACGTTGCCGGCTTTTATCATCATCAAGGAAGAACTGGAAAGTGGCAAATGTGTGGCTCTGAACAGATGGGCGGAGAACAGGAAAGAGAAGCTACGAGAAATAGCTTGTACAGAAAAAGAGCTTAAAGAAAATCCGGACAGAATCAAACAAAAAATGGAAAAGATGGATTGGATTCAAACAATTGAGTCAGCCGCAGAGAACAAACGCCTAGCCCATCTCCCTGCAATGTTTAACAAAGTGAAATCCCCGCTAAAGTACTGTGCCAAATTTCCAGATAAAAGAAAAAGAATGCGGTTTATGAAAGCAAGATTAAATCTGCTGTTAACACAGGACATTTTAACCATCAGGGGTGTTTCAGACAAAAAAGAATGTTGACTGTGTAAAAAGACAGAGGTGATGGAAACTCTGAAACATCTAGTAATAAATTGTCCTAACACCAAACAAAATAGATCTATTCACCTGCTACCGCTGATTGAGAACCCGTGGATGATCCAAGAAAATGATCTATGGAACAGATTAATATCGGGTGAAACAACTAGATGGAGGGTGGCAATGGTGAATTTAATTGACGCAATATTTCGACAGATTAGGGAGATAACATCTCTCTAGGAAGAAACCGGGCTCTAGAATCCGTCAGTATAAGTAAAAAGGGGATCTACTTGACATGGCAAGTGGCATGAACTAACCCTAAATGTGAAATCTCCTCATCTGAGAAAGGTCTTCCCTCTACGAAGAAACCGGGCCCTACAACCCGTCAGCATAAGTAAAAAGGGGATCTATTTGACGTGGCAAGTGGCATGAACTTAACCCTAAATGTGAAAAAAAAATTATGAATAGATTGGGGCTCTCTAAATTCAACCGATTTTTGATACATTTTTCAGGTTTTTCCTGAATAAAAAGTCAATAAAAAAAAAAAGAAAATCGGGTCTGTTTTCCAAATCTTTAGCAAGTATATATGGTAGACTTGAGTCTTTTGTCTCCTATCAGGTTGTGAGAGTAGGTAGTTAAGCAGACATTTACACTCAAGGAGTTTACACACCATCTCAAGATCTTATTTTCAGAGGTCGGTAATAAGACAAACGCCTGGTCACTACTGAGAAAGACCTAACCACTGCCCGTTGACCATAAGCTCCCTTCTGGTATTCTTTAGCCCTGCAGAGGTAACTATTAACAATTTCCCTCACTGCCTTCATGTGGTACTTTAACTTGGTGACTGCCCGAGATATAGGTAGCAGAGCTCCCTCCCTCTCCTCCCAAGTTTCCTTCAACATATCAATGACATATCTGGTTTCTAATACAAGAGCTCAAGTTGGGAATAACCAAAGGAGGATTAAAGAGTTTTTTGGACTGCAAAAAATGGCATAGGGCATCATCAGGTCCCAAATCTTCCAGTCTGTCTCTACTAATTTTCTTAAAATTCGTTTTAGGGTCTGGTTAAAACATTCCACTAAGCCATCTGTCTGGGGGGTGATACACGGATGTCTGCATGGTTTTGATGTTGAGTATCTCCTTTGCCTCATTCATAAAGATGGACATGAAGGTCGTAATTTGGTCTGTTAAGATTTATTTTGGGAACCCATCTCAGACTACGAATGGAATTGAATGTTTTAGGTTGTGTTGTGCAGTATGGATTCACACTGGGGAAAAAAACAGCTGGATAGCGGATAGTATAATCTAAGATCACAAAGTTGCATTTATTGCCCAGTTTGGATGATTCAAGGGGCCCCCACTATATCCATGGCAATCCCAGAAAAAAATGTATTTTAATGATGGGACGTGATTGTGGCGGTGCTCCAGGAACTGGGGGGAGGGGGAATGTAGAAGTCTTCTGGCAAATTTGACAATTGGCCACGTAGATCTTGACATCTGCATTAACCCTGGGCCAGAAACATTTGCAAATTACTTGGTCGTTGGTCTTTGTCATGGCCTGGTGGCCAGCCGCTAAGTGGGAATGGGCCAGTTCCATTAGAACTATCTGGTGGCTTCTGGGAATGACCAGTTAATTTCTCTGGGTCCATCTATCCCAATACATCCTCAATAGAGCAGGATCTTCTCTGTAAAGCAAAAGGGTACACTCTGTTTAGGGCCCATAGTTTCAAAGCCAGCTGTAAGGGTGTAGGAGTAAGGTCGACACAATGGTGGCATACTGATTGTTATAGACTTTTATTAAAGAAATGAGGGTTGGTAAACACCTACCTGTCCCTACTGCTAAGAGGTGTTTCCCTTGCTCAGAAGAATAACCTAAGGAGTCTGTCAGGGTGTCAAGAAACAAAAGTCCACCGTTGTGTCAAAACCTATTTCCAACTCTTATACTAGGAACTCAAACTAAAGTGAATGGGGATCTTCCTCTGGGTGTGTGATTCAAAGTTATTTTTCAGTTTGTAAAACAAAGTAAAAAAACTGGTGCAAAAATAAAAACTTCCACTGGGCCAAGAGAATGTTTCCCTTCTCTTGGCTTTTTACAGTGTTCATCAAACACCAGGGGGAATGACTCCCTTCCCCTGGTTTCCTTCTCTGGGGTTCGCAGTCAACCTGGTTTATGTCTCTCCCAGGTACTGTGACTATGAAGATTACTTCTAAGGATGTGATTTTTTCTTTATGGGATGGGACACCAGGAGCTTCTTCCTCCTTTTTGCTGGAGCTGTCCCTCCTTGTGGTGGCATGCTCCCCTTGCACCGTACCGGTCTGCCTTCTCTCCACTTCCTTCTTCTCCAAAGTTTTGGCTCCTCGAGGGAGGGGGTCGACCTCGGTCTGAGTCCTTCCGCAGGTTTTATACATAGATCAGGTTCATTTTGACTAGACTGTCCTTTCAGCTTCTTCGCAGCGAGTGATCTGCACCTCTTCCTCGTTACAGAACCATTGATATCTTCTTTTAGGCTGTTCTCACTCTTCCTCGTCTCAGTCTCACATGTATCTGTGTAAGGCAGAAAATGCCCCTTCCTTGCAATAGTCAAAGAGTGAGGGACTGGGTTCTAGGGCAACGGGGCCGGCATAGGGGTATTTCACATACCGCATTCTCCTTATACTTCTGTCGTCCCTTGTCCCGTAAGGGATTTCCCCACCCATGAGACCCTCCCTGTGGTCCACTACCCCAGGGGGCCCATTGACACTGGCCGCACCACCCTGGCTCCATGGGACAGGTCATCCTCTATGGGAGAAGGGACGAGATCCAAGGACTCGTCACACAACCTAATTTCTTCGGGCAAATGCCAGGTATGGTAAGGTGCCATCCCTATCGGCTGCTGAGGAGAAAGGGGTCAGGTTCTGATCAGCTTGTCCAAAGCCTAGGATGCCTGTGGATTTACTAGATAGACCATTTAAAGATGGAATAAGGGCGTGTTCTAGTATTCCCTGGGCAATTGGCTCCCCACTTTCCAAAATATACTTTTGTGGCCCTGCACTTGAACTTCACCCTGGTAGTCTAGGTCTATGACGCCGGCAGCGACATCTAGAGATTATTTTCCTGACTGGGCAACTCAACTTCATTCAGGCTGAATAAATAAAAGTCAATGGATTGGGGGGTTGCATGTTCAGGTAGCCCAGCTGTTGGGGTAAGGTGTCTAACTTGCTTGGGTCTCATCTTTGTCTCACTTCTGACACCACTTGTGGTAGGTCCGAATCAGGCAACAGAGGGCGTCTTGGTTAAAGGTTTCTTTATTTAGAACCTCAAAACCTAACTTTCCCTAAATCTCTTGACCCTAATCTAAAGAATAGAAATCTTGAAGAGTGCTTGTCAGGATGTCTTGCAGAATAACTGAAGTGCAACATTCAAAAACCTCTCCTAGACGCAGGGTCGGACTGGGACAAGAAATAGGCCCGGTCACCCAAAAAAAGGTGGCCCACCCTTCGCCTCAAAAAAGTGGGCCACCCCTTGCCTCACGACCCTTGACCTCTAATGACATCACCAGAAGTGATGTCATTTGACCCCACCCCAAACTGACATCCCGGGAAAGGATGAAACACGACCTTTCACCCGTTGAAAAAACAGGAAGTGGCATCAAATAGCATTGTACCCAAGTATACTAAATTACTGTGAATCCAAGCAGACGTCCAAGGCCAAATAATATGTTATTGTATAGCACTTGTATTTGTATTTCTTTTATTTGTATAGCGCAAACCAGGCCCAGAGGCTACCGGGCGCATATCTTCAAACAGTGGTTACATAACAGTATGACATTACAAAGAACATTAAATTAAACAGAGGAGTACAATCACATTACAGGTTAGGCAAGCAATACAAAGTAATCAGGTTTTCAGTGTGTCAATTGGTCGTCTGAGGTGACTAGCCAAAGTTTAGCTTTGTGTTTGAATAAGTTCAGGGAGGGCAAGTTTCTGATAGTGAGAGGCATAGAGTTCCAAAGTTTGGCTGCCAGAACTGGGAAGCTGACCCCTCTAGCTGTTTGGAGCTTGTATCTAGGGATCAGTAGGCTCTGGCTAGTGGCAGACCTTAGTGACCGAGGTAGAGTATATTGAGTGAACCGTGAGGATAGGTAGATAGGTGCCTGGTTATTTATGCATTTGTAAGCCAGGGCAAGAGATTTTAGTGAAATCCTTTGGGAGACTGACAGTCAGTGAAGGTTCTTCCTAGTTTCAGAGATGTGAGCTGATCTGGGGATGTTGAGGGCTGCTCTGATGGCGTTATTTTGTATGACCTGGAGTTTGTCAAGGTTACATTGGTTAGTGCCTTGGTACAGTGAGTTGCAGTAGTCAAGTTTGGACATGACCAAAGTCCTAGCAAGGGTTATGCAGTTTTGAGTAGAGAGGAAAAGGCGACATGCTGTGATCAACTTACATGTGCAGGCAGAGGCGGCTGCGGCTGCATTTGTTTGTCTGTGGAGGGAGAGAGTGGAATCAAGGTAGATTCCGAGGGTTTTGGTATCTTTGGAGACGTTTATGGAGTTTCCGTTGATATTGAAGGAGCTGAACATTGGGTTCAGCTTGTTGAGTCTTTGCTGTGTACCTAGGATGAGGAGCTCTGTCTTGTCTTCATTAAGACAGAGCTCATATTGTGCCATCTAGACTTGAATGACATGGTAGATGTCATTTAAAGATTTTGAGTTTACTGTGTAATCACCCGTGATAGGGATGAGTATCTGGGTGTCATCGGCATAATTAGTGTAGGGGACACCCAGATAGTCAAGCACATCAAACAGAGGTTTAGTGAAAACATTGTAGAGGGTAGGGGATACACACGATCCTTGAGGGACCCCGCAAGGGACTGGCGCAGGGTCGGCTGAAGATGTTGGGGAGAATACTCATATGTCTGTTGTCCAGGAATGATTTAATCCAATTGGTGGCATTGTCAGAGAAGTGGGCTGCAGTTTTCAGAGGATGGCAGAGGATTTGGTGGTTGACCAAGTCGAAGGCAGCGGATAAATCTAATAGTAATAGCAGGGCTAGTTTACCTTTGTCTTTTAGGTCCTCAATTTGGGTTTTAAGGTCTAAAAGGGCTGTCTCAGTACCATGCTTAGGTCTGAAGCCGGATTGTCTAGTGCCTAGGAGATTGTTGGTTTCCAGATAGTTCTGTATCTGTAGGCATGCTGCTCTGTCTAGAATTTTTAGGAGAAACGGGACAGTGGTGATGGGCCTATAATTGGTTGGGACCTCTGGATCTAAGGTTGTTTTTTTTTAGAAGAGGGATGACCCAAGCATCCTTCAAATTGTTGGGGACCACTCCCGATTGAAATGAGGAGTTGATAAAGATTGTTATGAAAGGAGCGAGGTTGTGGGCCGATTCCTTAATGATTGGAGCTGGACAGGAGTCCCCTGGGCAATTAGAGGGTTTTAAATTACAGATGATTTTTTCAACCTCAAGGGTGGTGAGCGGCGAGAAGCTGAAAGGCAAGGGAGAGTCTAAGGTGGTTGTTTTAGGTGGCAAGGTTTTGCTTAAGGGGGGAGTGTGGAGAGAGTTTTGTTGAGCGTTGATTTTAGATTGCAGAGTGGTTATTTTGTTGAGAAGTGCATTTTGTATGTTGTTGCACCAGGTGCTGTCTTTAATGCATGAGTCGGGGGCAGGTGAAGGGGATTCTAATTCTTTGAGAATTTTGAATAATTCTTTTGTGTTGGATTCTGCTTGCGTTATGCGTAAGTTATATGTCTCTTTTTTGGCTTGAAGGATGGCTTCCTTATAGTTGAGAGGTGATCAGGAGGGAACCTTTGTTGGTCGTACTAGGATGACTTTTCCAAAGAGCTTCGGCCTTACGCTTTTCTTTGCGCAGAGCGTTAAGCTGCGGGGTGAACCAAGAGTTCAGGTGGGAATGTTGTTTAGCTTTGCAAATTTTTAAAGGGGCTATGGTCTCAATGGCTTTGAGCAGAGTGCTGTTGAAGGTGTCTACTAAGACGCTAGGGTCCTTGTGCAGCGTGGCACAAGTGTTTAAAATGGGAAGGATTAGCGGAAGCAATTTCTCTCTGGTAATATCCTTTTTATTTCTAGTGGGTATAGCAGGGGCTATAGTAGGTATGGGCTGGGGGTTAGTGGCTGGCATGAGGAAGGTAATGACGTGATGGTCAGACCAGGCACAAGCAGTGTTGGCGCTGACAGTGGTGTTGCAGTTGAAGTCTGCTAACCAGTCGAGCGTTCTGCCCTTGTTGTGAGTAGGATCGTGAATGCGCTGCTGGAAACCTAGGTTGGCGAGGGTAGTGGCGACCTCAGTGGTCATGTGGTCCTTAGGATCAGAGAGTCCAAGGTTGAGGTCACCTAGTAGCAGTACCTGGGAGTTAGGCTTCGTGTTGGCGGATACTGTAGCTGTATCATCATCAATGAATGAGCCAAGTGGTCCTGGAGGTCTATAAATAAGGTGGAGTGTTGCTGTGTTAGTGGGTGAGAGGGAAAGTTTCACTGATGGGGATTCTGCAGAGCTGAATTGGGCATTGGCGATAGTTCTCATGGTGATCTTGTCACTGTGTATGAAAGCGGCGACTCCTCCTTTAGACAAGTTGGAATGTCGATCATTTCTAATAATGGCGTAGCCCTTGGGTAGGGAAAAGTGGGCCAGAGGCATCTTGTAAACAAGTTTCCGTAATGGCTAGGAAGTCAAGGTTTTGGACAGTGATTAGGTCTGAGATGTCAAGGGCGTGAGCCGTGAGTGATCTGGCATTGATGAGGGCTCCCTTGAGTGATGAGATAGGTGTGGTGGAAGGGGAGGGGTTAGGTAGCGATGGTGGGATGGGCTGTAAAAAGGCAGTGTGGCTGCGCTGAATGCAGGGTGGTCGGGGCAGTCTAGATCTAAGTCTGGAGTTCCTGTATTGTATTGTGCATGGAAGATTAGGTGTAGGTTTAGTGGCAAAGTGCTTGAGCCACAAGGCTGGGTCATTGAGGTACGGATTAGTGGGAAGGTCAGTGCAATGTAGCATGGTAGAGGGATGGGTGGAGTGGAAATCGTGGATGCAAGTGTGGTGTGTCTTGGAAATGCTGGTGGGGGGAGTGCCTACAGTAAAGGATAAGAATCCTAAGGCGGCTATGTGGTAGAGACTGGCCCAGGGCAGCAACCGCATGTGGTGGCCTGATAGTTCACGTGATATGTATGGTATGGTGCTAATGTGCACAGGTTAAATAAGTCCAAAAGAATGGAGCTATGTGCAGGGATGCAGTCTACAATTAAATAACTAAATGCAGCTCTCAGGGCAGGCTAGATGCAGCTTTCAAGAAATGCAGTGTACATTTAAATAACTAAATGCAGCTATTAGGGCAGGCTAGATGCAGCTTTCAAAAAATGCAGTGTACATTTAAATAACGAAATGCAGCTATCAGGGCAGGCTAGATGCAACATTCACAAAAATGCAGTGTACATTTAAATAACTAAATGCAGCTATCAGGGCAGGCTAGATGCAACATTCACAAAAATGCAGTGTACATTTAAATAACTAAATGCAGCTATCAGGGCAGGCTAGATGCAGCTTTCTAAGATACAGTGTACATTTAAAATGCCGCTGTCCAGTGTGGAGTAGTAACAAATTAATGCAAAGACTTGTGCGGCTGTGGGGCCGTATAGTAGTTGACTCTGACAGAGGGCAATGCAGCAGGTAGCTTGGGAGCAGTTGTTGAGTGTTGTTAACATAATGCAACTATCACAGTTAGGAGTAACAGGTAGTCAGTGTTCACCAGATAGTTACCTCTGTGAGATGAAGTATGGTGTGAGGTTAGTCCGTGCGTACGTGCTTGCGTGGCGTAGATGCTGGTCTTGGCAGAGTTAATAGTTATAACACTGTAGAGACAGAGCTGTGGTGGAGCAGCGAGCAGCGGCCCACCGCGGCTAACAGGGGCAAACAGGGCCTTAGAAGGCCTTTGAATAGGCCGGCTCTTACACTTAAGCTCTTTTTTATAGAACAAATATGCAAACAATATCACCCAATCTGTGCTGGTACCCATTTATCGACCTAAGAAGGATGAAAGGCTTTTTGAAGAAAATCTTTTTTTGAAAAAAAACGTTTTTTCTATTTTTTTTCTTCCAAACCAGCACAGGCATGGCCAGAAACCAGCCCCCACTCCCCAGGGACGATTTCGGCCCTGCCACAGGCCGAAAGACCAATCCCACCCTGCCTAGAAGGACTTCTGTTCTTACCACTTGATACAAATAAAATAACCTAACTAAAAGTACAATAGGGATCAAAGAACCAGCAACAAAAGGATGGTTGCTGGTATGACCCCTACCGTAATGGTCTCTTTCTCAAACGATAAAGGGCTACTTGCCCCGTTGCAAAGTTCCAGTCAATACACCAAGTTTCTCTTATCTATCCCACCACCCACTTGTTTGGGATGGAGTCGCTGGTTAGTAAAGTTTTCCTTGCGATTCGCAGACTCTTAGTCTCCTTTCTGCTTTCAGCCTTTGGGTGTGTAGTGGTAGAAATGGACTTTGGTCATCCGTTTATGTACTCCTTTGATTTTAATTCATGAAAGCACAACCACGACTAGCTGCCAAGTTAAGCTGAGTTTACCGCCTATGAAGTCATCCAATGTTGAGTGCATGTCTTAACTGAAATGTATTCTAGGTTCTCTGCTAGACATGTCTCACTTCATTTGCTGCTTCGGACGTAGTTCCGGTTTGGCACTAACAAGCGTGCTTTAGATCACTGCCTCGCTGGTGAGATGGCTCCAGCAGGTAGAATTTGCAACATTAGGTGGGCAGGTACTGCCTGAGCCATGTGAGCTGTGCTGAGCTTTGAGAAATATAACTGACTGTCTGCAGCACATTGCAATGTTTATTCTCCAAGTGTAAAAAGCTCACCAAGTGTGTGCACACTCTATGGTGAGAAGCTTGTATTGCGTGTTGAAACACTGTATACTGTTGCTACTGTACAATTCATGATCCACCGCTTTCCATAGAAGAACCGGTGTGCATTACTGTATAAAAACCGATACACAGTTGGGTCATTGGTTTTGTGCCCCATCTTGTCGATCATCTGCATGCTGCTTTGCTGACTGCCGTTAAATACACTTACCAATCTACCTGAAGAGTCTGTTATTTATTTGTAGGGCGCCGAACCCCGCAGGCATCAGGACATGCAAACACTGGAAACTGCAACAAAAAAAGCCGGGACAGGTGACCAACGTGGGCAAGAGAGTCAGAAGCGGGGCGGGTTCTATTTCAAAGAGGCATGGCTATAGAGAGCGTTAGTTGAAAAGGACAGGTTTCAATCTCCAGCAAAAGGGATTGTATTCCTTTACCAGCCTAAGCTCCAAAGGCAAGGCATTACAGATTTTCACGGCCTTGAAGGGGAAGGGTCCGTCTAGACAACTGGAGGTAGCAAATTTAGGGATGTTGACCAGCGCCAAGGCAGAGCTTCCTTGGTGGCTCATAAAACGACACCAGTTCTTTAATATAGACTGGGGCAGCACCATATAAAGCTCTATGGGCTAGAGAGCAGCCTTAAATTCCAGCCAGCAGGCCACAGGGAGCCGGCTATCAGAAATATGATCTCTTCTAGCTTTCTTCGTGATAATGCGAACTACATCATTTTGAAGAGTGTGGAGGGCATGGATGTTTTTCTTATTGGCTCCAATTAATAATGCATGGCCATAGTCCAATCTGGACATCACAAATGCACAGGTCACTGAGGAGCAACTAGATGCTGACAGAAAGGGACACAGGTTTCTCAGCAGCCTAAGGTAGTAGGAACTATTTTTTACTGTCTGGTTGATATGAGCATCTGCAATAAGCAGAGGATCAAGATAGAAGCCCAGAGTTTCAACAGACCGGAATTGAACAACCGTGAATGGAGAATGATCGGTAGCTGGGGTCCAATTTTGCACGGGCATGCTTGGTCCCAAAAATCAATAGCTCAGTCTTATCGCCATTGAGGCATATCCAGTTGTGGCTCATCCAGGTCTCAATGTGAATATAGATGGTCTGAAGAAGGATGGCGTTCTTGGCATAATCCCCTGAGAACTCAAGAACTAGCTGTGTGTCATCGACATCCTTCAAGAAGTACACCCCAAGCTCATCCAACAGGTAACAAAAAGGTTGAATATAAAGGTTGAAAAGTTGGGGGGACACACATGCTTCCTGAGGGACCCCACAGGAAATGGGGTAAGAGGGAGAGGTGGCCTCACCCCAACATACTCGAGAGGTACGATTCTGGAGAAATGTTCTCATCCATGGAATTGAGTCAGGAGAGCAGCGACAATGTTTCCCTAAGGCGAGCAGAAGTTGGTCATGGTCAAGAAGATCAAAAGTCGCTGATAAATCCAGCAGAACAAGCATGCCAGAGCGACCTCCATCCGAGATTCTCAACATGTGCATCTGCAGATCTAACAGAGCAGTGTCGGTACCATGGAGGGGTCTAAAACCAGACTGTCTAGGATGCAGGATGTTGGTCTTCTCCACAAAGGCTTGTAGTCGGTTAGTAGCACATTTATCAAGCACCTCGAGGAGAAAATGACAGTTGGAGATGGGGCGCAGGTTACCAGTGTCACATGGGTCCAGTCCTGGTTTTTTAACCAGAGGCGTGATGATTGCTTTCTTTATGGAATCGGGGACTTGATTACTGGCAAAAGAGCAGTTGACAAATCTTATCAAAAAGAGTTCACAGATATCCTTGTAGTCCAAGAAGAAATTAGGGGGAATGGTGTTCTCTGGACACTGGGAGGGGCACATAGTCGAGAGGGTGGCCATCATGTCGGCAAGAGAGACAGGAACAAAGCTAAACATAGGCTCTGATTTATTGATCAGAGGAACAGGAGGAGGACATAAAGGTAGATGTTTATCAGCCGTAAGTTTAGCTCTAATTTTGTCCCACGCCTTGTCCAACTTGGCTTCGAAGGGAGTCTGTATATAAGCACATGCTTGGCCCATAGGAGCTAAGGCAAAGGAAAGAGTACTGGGTTTCTCTAAAGACTTCACAATCTCAAAGGTTTTTTAGAACTGTTTGCTTCCTCTGTTATAGAATTCGTTTTTTAGCTTTGTTAATAGCTATCCTGTAGTCTTTGTCTAAGATCTTCCACTGGGCTTTGCTGTCTACTGAAGGGCATTTAAGCCATTTGGTCTCCGCCTGACGTTTTTGAATTTTCATTTGGCACAGATCCTGTGTGAACCATTTCTGGTGAGAAGGATTATCTCTAACCAGTTTACTCCTAACCGGCACCATACGATTCAGCATGGAGAGCATAAGGTTATTAAAGGTGTCAATAAGAATAGAAGAAGCCCCCAGATCAGATGTGGCCGACATGATGCTGTCAAGGCAGTCTTTCAGGTCCAGCTGCGTAATCTTCCTAAAGCTCAGACTTACAACAATTTTCTGAGAGTTTAGTAGATTAGGAGATGGGCAGGAGTAAGAATTGGAAAGGAGACATGATAGTGGTCGGACCAGATGCAAGGGAGAGTGTCCATCGCATTAACTTTGTGATTATTTACTACAACCCAGTCAAGGGTGTGACACCTAATATGAGTGGGTGCACTATTAAGGACATGGAAGTCGGGGTTATTGAACGCCTTCTCTAGAATGGTTGCTTACTGGGCCGCAACGTCATTACACCAGCGGTTGAAGTCCCTAACTAGCAAGGTGAAACAGTTAGGTCCTTGTAATATATTGAGGAGGTGGGAAAGATCTTTCAGCTGGTGGATGATAGATCAGGGCAAAGTTAATGCAACTATTCGTTGATGGTATCAGTTTGAGATGCAAAACCTCACAATCCTTGCAGGAGCAAGGTGATTGAACTGACTGGGGCTTTGCTGACTGGCATTAAATACACTTACCAATCTACCTGAAGAGTCTGTGGGTCATTTGCTACATCAGATTGGTACACCCGATGTCAGATTCCCGCTGCCGAGAGGGTCGCCAGGACGAGTCTCTTAGTTGTCTCAGCAGGGCATCAGTAAGACTATTTTGTCTGGAAAGGGGACCGCTGGGAGGCGTCACAAGTGAGTTAGGGAAAAAGGGTAGAGCAGATGCAGAAGAAAAGCAGACAAAAATGCAGTTTGGTCAATGCAGTTAATTGCATTGCTATTGGTCATGTCTATGTGCTGCTTCTGGGGTCTACGGTAAACAGGAAAGTGGATGCTAGAAACTGTTTGGTAGCTAGGAGGGAAGGTACCCTGCCTACTTTTGCATCAGTCTGGATAAAGCAATCAGGAAGCGGTTGGCCACCGCAGTAATGAAGTAACCACAGTAATAAAGGAATAAACATCCAAGCCGTGCACAACACTGAATCCTAATTAATATGAATGAAATTGAAAACATATTGTTTAGAGTAGAGTAGTGCAGGACTGGGATTCGAGTTTGTGGACTTTGTATGAATGCAAAGAAAGAATTCTGGATATGAGCCCCGGAACCTTGTCTGATCCCTTCCTCACCGGAACCATACACGTGCAATCCAGTTGCAAATAAACTGTTTCTCTCGCCCTCTATCCTGGTATGGGAGCTGTAACAGGCTTTACTTTCCTCTGTGTGTGTCTCTTGTGCTCAACACTTCCCGAATCCCATCTTTGGTGGCTAGTCCACTCTGTACTTGGGTTGCGTACCAGGGGCATACACCATGATGGACCGTCTTGGCACGATGCATGGCTACTGGGATATAGATGTGACCAACTTGGATGTGTTTCTGAAATTTCTGTTACGGGGAAGCTCTGTTGATTCTGCACAAACTTTTGGATAGTCACGCTAGAAAGCGGTCAGGATGAGCCAGACTAGCTCTGCCAGCCCCAAACCTGGTACCGGTCGATGGTGGCAGAGGTGGCACGGACATGGTTCCGCAATAAGTCATACCTGGTCTCCCCTAAGAATGGTTTCTAGTCAGTCTGGAGAAGTGCTACTTCTTCCTCAAGGAAGTCCAGCACACTTCATGTACACTCACTACTTGCCATAAACATGCAAGTTCCTGGACAAATGGCACTGCAGTACACAAGACCACCCACCCAAACCGGGAAGGCACATTTGACCTAGATAAGATCATATATCAGATATATAATATCATATCGCTACGAAGGGAAAGGAGCACAGGCTGACCAGCAACAATGGGGTAGTTAACTAGATTGGTAAACCTAAAACCACCAGAAGACAGTTCGAAATAAAAACAAGAGCACTCAAATGTCACCCAGGAAAAGCTACAGGAGGAAGTTGAGATGTTAATAAGACAGTATGCCAACTTACAGGTGCCAAAGCACAAGTCCAATTATAGTCGCTTTACCCAGTCATCTAAGGGATACGACAAAAAATAATTTCCTGAAGACATTCTAGGCTTTTACAACCCTGCTATCCTGAATCTGGCCTGAAATCCCCCACAAGGACAGCTGCAGGTCTCTGCCTCCTCTCCTACTCTACAACAGAACGGACACTGCCAGGTCTCCAGCCCTGAATGAACCGCCCTCGCACAACCAGTCCAAATAGATACCATTACTTACAAATCTGACTCGCTCGCCTTCGGTCCTCGACTCTCTCAAGTACAAGTATCCAGTCTCCGTCCCAAGATGCGCCCCGAACCTTTGATGGTTTCCCTGGTTCCCCTACACCAGACAATGTTGCAGCATTCCCTTTAAAACAGCTCCCATGAGGGCGAACATTGTTACCCTGCACAACCCATGGAATGCATTTGACCTGTTTAACATTTTTCATAAATTCCCAAACATTTGAGAAGAACCGGTCAAATTTCAGGAAGAACTCCAGATCATTATTGAAAGTTACTGCACCACATGTGCCTACCTTAACCAATTGCGAAGGGCTGCTCTCCCTGTCAATACCTTTGCCATGCTTAAGCAATGGAGTAACTGGCCAGCTGAAGAACCCCTTCCCCCCCACTGACTAGTTGATAGCTTTCACTGATAGACTAGTCCAACCCGTTACTGAGATCTGCCCCAGGAAGACTAAAGGTCAAAGAAACTCCTGCAACAGGCAAAGGGTGAAAATCCTGCGGACTACCACAAACAATGTTTTGAGCAATATTGCGGATTAGACGCGACTGTTGTCGCCCTGCAGGCCCTAGTATCAATTTGTTATAGGTCTGCAACCCAAGGTGGCTGAAGGGATCAAATCTATCTTCATTGGTTGGGAAGGAAAGAATTTGATGTTCTGTTGGCTGCACAACACTTTCATGAGAAGGAAGAGAGGCAGAAAGAAAGTACTGAAGCAAAACTTATGGATCCACAGATTCAGCAGCTGCAGCCAAGGTGGCTTCAGGCTTGCATCTGGGAGGTAAAGGGGCAGGCGAGGAAGGTGCCATTGCCCCTTCCCGCAGACCGTTCATAAGCTCAACGGGGAAAGACTTGTTAGAAATGTTTATCATGATCAGTTAATTATTGCAAAGGGTTTGGCCACTAGAAAGCAGACTGCCCAAACAGACCACAGCATAGCAGACAAGGAGGGTAGCCCACAGCTCCTGTCAGCCCTTTGTATTTTAAAACAGTCACCGTTTACCTCCCTTTCCAGTATGGCAGTGCTGCAAGATCAAGCACCTAAGCCTGAGGAGGAGTTCTGGGATAGGAATCATTGCAAGTTACACACAGATTTCCTTTGGCTTGCCCCAGATGGCGCCTGGTGTCACCTAAGGCACTCCCACCATACCTGGCCTGATTGGCACACTCCATTGCACACTCAGGTAAAGGGGCAATGTCCCTCAAAGTAAATTGCGTCCAATATATGACAACCTTCGCAACAGTCGCCCACGCCTATTGTGACAATTGTTCAGTGTGTTTGTCCAACAATGAAGGGGCAGGGGGAAGAGGCGAAAACAAAGCCATCTCCACGTCCGTTACAGGAAGGACAGTTGCTAAATGTGCAGGTAGACTTCATATAGCTCCCCTGTTGCATGCCCTATGAATACTGCCTTGTTGTAGATCTTTTTTCGAGTTGGGTGAAGGCCTATCCATGCCGAAAGGCAGATGCTATTACTGTTGCAAAATAACTAATTGCCGAATGGATCCCTCGCTTTGGTCTCCCATCTTCTTATAAACATTGAGCAAAGTACCCACTTTACAGGTCAGGTTGTCAGGGAAGTGTGCAAAGCCTTGGGGATCTCCAAACAGTTTCACTGCGCCTACCACCCCCCCCAGTCCAGCGGCATGGTAGAACGCCAAAACTGTGATTTGAAGATTATAATTTATATGGTGTGTCAGGAAACAGGATTGAAAGGGCTCCAGGCACTGCCCCTCGTCCTGCTCCAGTTGCACAATACTCACACCGCAAACATGGGTTGTCACCACATAAAGTCCTTACATGGCGTCCGATGAGTATGGCACTGCGCCCCATGAGGCGCCTCACCTGTTCAACCTCCACCTGGAAGATGAAACTGTCCTCAATAATTGCTGTTCACTAGTCAAGTCTGTCAGTTTTCTCCATTCTCGGGTACAAGCTCCTTCCCCGGGACTGGCTACTGAACCCGGTCATTCGCTGCAGCCCGGGGACTGCGTATATGTTTGAATACCCCAGCGGAAGTCAGTGCTCCAGCCCCAGTGAGGTGGCCCACTTCAGGTCCCGCTCACGGACCCGGGCCGCCAAGTGCACCGGCTGCACCACCTAGACGCATACGGTCCAGTGTCAGAAGATATCAGACCCAGCAGACTGCACAAGAACCAGCTCTTCAGGTCTCCTGCTACCAAGAACCAGTACCACTCTACCAGACAACTCCTCTACCAGACAACTATTCGACCAGAGATGTAGCAACTACCGCTACCCTGCCATTGCTAACCCAACGCGATCTTCCAGATGATCCTTGAGCAAGGAAGGAAGCAGACTCCACTTCTTTCTCTACCTCTATGCCAATTCACTGAATCAAGACCCGCAGCTGCACAGCCAATTTAAAGAGGTGGGGTCCCTACAGGAGTTGCTGTTCAAACTTCTTCATCAGGCAATCGAGGATCCAGAGGGGAGCAGGCAGATTCAAGTTCCCCTTCTTGCCGACTACCTCCAGTGTCTGCTCCCTCACCCACGGACCTCAGCACACTGCGCAGGGAAGATACTCAGACCCCATAGAGATGCTCCCCAGGGTCAGCAATCGTGATGATGTTTGTGTGTACCACTATTCATCCCTGGACCAGTCAGACGACAGGAGATACACCGCAAAGGTAATGAATACACCGGCAGAATAAGGACACCATGTCTGCCAACATGCACGTTCCCGAAGTGTTTGGATCACGGGATGGTTATTCTCTTTGTATTTATGACCTCTGTATTCCTGTGGCTTGGGTTCTATGGTTCTCTGACTTTACTGCTACTGGGCCGAGAACAAGCCCTGGACTGCCCTGTCCCCCTATTCTTAGTATCCCAGTGAACTCCCTGTGCCCCCCCCCCACACCAGCAGAACTCCAGTGAAAATTGTGACTGTCCCAGTCTGCCCCGAACTGTAAACTGCTTCCTGTGTGGAAGACCCGCACCCCAGAAAACATGCGTTTCCCCTTTTGAAATTAACTGCCAATCCCTCCCATGAACTTGGTGCTTTGGCAACAAAAACTTCCACTTACACGAATGTCGAGTTCATCGCACCATTTCCAGCTTTATGGCTACAGTTGTCATCTGGTTGGTTTTACTTTCTGTGATTGCTGCTTTCAGAACCACATGCCAGAAGCACGGCTGTCCTTCTGCTCAGCCCTATGTTCACAGTGAAAACACACTTCTGTACTTCACCCGTCAACATTCCTGTATTTTTAACATTTCTGATTGTTGGATTTGTGCCCATCTCTCACACTACTTTTCTTTCAGGTTCCCAATAGCACATGCTCCCATCAAATGGGGAGATGTCTGCCTGGATCTCTAGCTGGTTACCCGATCCCAAGATCCCAGATCTTGTGGAGGTTTTCATTCCCAGATTGAGCTTACTGGTCCTCCAAGTTTTCCCTCTCTAGACCAGGCAAAGAGACCAGTAGTGGTCCACCTTTCCTGAAAGGCTGCTGGACGAATTTGCTACACCAACCAGGGTGTACTATGCATGGAAAAGTGTTGATATTTCCTTTTGACCACTATCAGTGTAACCATCAATGTCTTGTTTGCTTTCACCCAAGGGTTCTCATCTTCAGAAGCTGGGCACGCCACATATCGTGGGACCTACTTTATCTGTGGAGATAAAGCCCATCCTTGGTTGCCTATACATTGTCCTGACAACCATCCAACACTCTCGTACCTTTCCATCGTACCCCTGCCAGAAGAGAGCCTCAGGCGGGGAAGACCATTACTGATATGGTGTTACCCCATTCCCAGAACAGGGTTTACGCTGAACAGATCAGTTGTCCCATTTATCCAGACTCCTAGAAGACGTTGTGAATGCCACTGCCACCTCCGTGACCCTCCCGTTCCCAGACCAACTTGCCATCCGACTAATGGTACTATAGAACCGTATGCCCCTGGATACCATCTTAGCCTCCGAAGGAGGTGTGTGCGCTCTCCTGAAAAGTCAATTTTGCACCTACATTCCAAAAATCGGATGGCAACATCATTGATATTGTCGCCCACATCCGCCCACTGTAGCCACCCTACACCAATATCCTGGGCTCTTTCGGGACTTCCATTGTCCACCTTGCTCATGATTCTAGTACCACTTCTGAGCTGTGTTGCGTTGATGTGCAAATGGTAATTAACCTGTATCTGCGCCTAATGTGAATGGTCAACCCGACAGACAAATACTATATTTCAATACCACTGAAGAAGTACACTGTCTTGATGTGCCATTTTGCAATGTCTGTAGATCAGAAGATGTGATGAGACTGGAGTGAAGGTCTCATAGGAGGGAGTTGTGGTGGCAGAAATTGAATTTTGCTATCTGATAATGGAATCCTACGATTTCCTTTAATAATTTGGCACTTATATATAGCGCTACGAACCCTCAGGTATCTGAGCGCTGCTTATTATTGCCCACGGTGTGTGGTGCTCATTTATCGACCTCGGAAGGATGAAAGGCTGAGATTGGCCCTGCCGGGATTCGAACCTGCGTTAGCAGGCTCTGCATGGATGTCAAAGCGAGTGCTCTGTGCCACTTGATACGCTTTAATGAAAGCGTAGCCACCCTTGGCTGCCATGTTAACCTGAGCCTTACTGCCCATAACTGCATCGTCCTATGTTGTTTTACGCATGTCTTAATGGAAATGTATTCTAGGTACTCCGCTAAATACGGCTCACTATTTTATCTACTCACTTTGACGCAGTTCCAGTTTTGCCACCAGCAAGCGTGTTCTAGATCATCGCCTTGCTAGGCGAGACAGCTCCAGCAGGTAGAATTAACAACATTAGGCAGACAGGCAGTGCCTAAGCTATGTCAGAATTGTAGTCATAGTAGAAACTGCCGAACTGTGAGAAATCTGTCTGCTGCATGTTGCAATGTTTACTCTCCAAGGTGTGAGAGGCTCACCAAGTCTCTGCCTACTCTATGGTGAAAAGCTTGTATTGCATGTTGACACACCAAATACTGTTGTCACTGTACAATTCATGGCGTACCCCTTTAGAAGGACCGGTGTGTATTAATGCATAAAAACCCTGTAAGCCCAGGAAGGGGGGTGGTATGGCACATACAATTCAGTTGTTGGTTTCGTGTATGATTTGTGGATTATCTGTATGCTGCTTTGCTGACTGCCATTAAAGATGCTTACCAATCTGCCTGAAGTGTCTGGGACCAATTTACAGGTGCTTCCTTGGGAGTACGTCCACACCAGGTTTTTTTCCTGGGGTTCCCCACCCAGGAATCTTGCTTTACCTCTCCCCAATTAGTTATCTCCTGTTTGGTTCCCCTCCCTGAGGTCTCTGGTTCCTCACCGCACCTTAGCGTCTCTGTCTGGGTGCCTCCAAGTCTCATCTTGGGGGTCGGTCGGGGTGCCGCCCAGCCCCGCCATGGGGCAGTCAGGGTTCCTCCCACCCCCCTCTTTGGGGTTGGTTTGGGTGAATTTGGGGTTGGTTTGGGTGCCACCCACCCCCCGACTTTTGGATTGGTCTATGTGCCTCCCACCCCCCGCCTTGGGGTCAGTCTATGTGCCTCCGACCCCCCCCGCCTTGGGGTCAGTCTATGTGACTCCCACCCCCCGCCTTGGGATGAGTCTGGGTGCCTCACTAGTCGCTGGGGATATGTCATCCAGGTGGCCAGGACACAGCCATCCCTATTGGATCCAGTTCCTGGGAGTGGACCAGTGTGGGAGGATCACCTGGATGAGGGGTCTTCGGGGAGTGGAAGTTGGGCACCAAGGGTTGAGACGCGGTATCCCCTTCCTTGCGACACCTTTTCCTCATACTGCCTAGTAGGATACTTAGAAACTCTACCCTCCCCCCACTTCCAACACAAACACTTTCTCACAGCGTGAGCGACAACGGAGACTAATACCCGATGAAAGAAACCCAAGACCGAGAATCGCAAATGGTGCGACAGATGTCAGCGGTACATGGAACCCTCCCGCACCGATAGCCATGGTGAGGAGACACGTTTGCCATCGTGGTACCATCCTTGACTCCACGGCAAAGGAACCGCCAACAGGTTCAGCACAGCCGGTGAGTCGGAAGCACCAGATAAGTCGACCGGACTGTGTTAGGCTCAAGGTTGCAGTGTCAACATTAAGAGAACAGACAAGAAGTCTTTTGTGAACGAATGTGGTACCAGAGATAGAGTGGTCTGGCGCCACGTGTGCGCCTGTTCGGAGGTCTCTGGATGGTATCCCACTCCTGAACAAAGAGTGTGTTCAAAATTGTGAGTAAAGAAACTACAAGTATCAAGAGGCACATAGGGAAAGCCGGAATAATGTGTTAAGGCGGTCATACAAGGGTCAAGCCAAATGCCTTGTACAAATGAAGGTCCTTGATACATTGCATACGTTTTGATATTGTGAAACAAGCGTTTGCGGTCGGTTGAGCGGAACGCCATGTTAACTATGATTGTGTGAAACCCGCGCTTGCCATAGACTAACAGTGACCTAGCGAAACGAATTTGTCCTTCGAAAGTCTCTGTTTAAGATTGGCAAGTGCTTTGGAAGGTCTGAGCCCGGAAGAGGGGGACCTCACTAAACCGAGGGGGTTGTTTAAAAAGACATTGAGACTTGTGAATATTACACATAAGGAAATTGTGATTAAAAGGCAATAGCATACCCGACTGCAGGACGTCAAGAGTAGAATTGTGAAGAAGCTAAGTGAGCAACATTGTGATGACAAGTATGAACCCGACTGAGGGATGTCCACAGTGAGTTATTGGTCTGAGCCCGACTGAGGGAGGCTGACGACAGAGAAGGATCGGAGCACAGCTGATCCAAGGGTGAAGGGTAATCAACCCGGCGTAAAGGTTAACCAATGGAACCTTTGTTGTTTTGGCATATTAGGCCCTCTGAAGCAAGAGACTTTGCATGAGAAGAGATTTGGGAAGAGAAAGCCATGATATTGAGAAAGGGAACTATAAGCTTGTGCTGGAGAAGCCCAGGAGTGTGCTGTGCTCGAGAGTCCCGCCTTGTCCTGTGCTAAAAACGTGGGGAAGGGAAGACCCCGGCCATAACATCCTGACTTATCATTTTGTGAACACTTCTTTCTTTTCTTGTGATTATCCCACACTATTTTGTAACATAGCGAAAAGGATGTGCAAAAGGTTTCTTAGTATAGGCCCTTTTATTTGACTAGACACTATTAGGACTGTATTATTTTTTAAACCTTAATTCTTGGCAGGCGTATAGCAGTGTGTATATATAGCAGTTACATATAAGGCAGTAATAGGTGACAACTTGTCAGGGCTGGCTGGAGTAGTAATCAGAAAGAGTATGTACATAGAATTAACATTGTGGTTGCCCAAGTCAAGATGGAGAGAAAGAAACTTACTTAATCGGATTGGTTTAAGGAACAATAGTATGTTTGGTTTGTCCGATTGGTGGATAGGATAATGGGTTGGATTCTTGGGAGGTGAGCAATATTCTAAACTGTCTTTCATCCAAAGTAATTGAGTGGCTGGTTGTACATTAGTTAAGCTCCTTAAGCGAGGCCTTTCAGAGTTCAGAAGATTTACCAAAGAAGTGAGAAAATCGTTGCTGAGCCAGAGTGATCAAGAAGACATCAGGTGGGATCGTTCCTTTTAAAAGCTTAAAGATTCTCACAGTGAACTTCCATTTTATATCAGAAACTTAAAGAGTTTAGAAGTTTAAAGTTTACTATAAGAGGAGAAAACGTTTAAAGTTTATATACAATGTGGAAAATAATTGAAAAGACTGCGCGCAAGTTTTAAAGTTGTTAATAGCGTGAAAAGTGTTTCAAGACTGTTTAACGTGCGCGCGAGTCTTCGTGTCTTCAGCAACGTTGTTGGGAGCGCGTCCGTATGAGAGCGCGTGTTGGATTGCGATAGAGCGCGAGTCCATATTAACTGAGCGCGGGTAATTTTTAGCGCGTGTACATTTTTCACGTGAGTGACGTTACGTATGAGAGCGCGTGTTGGATTGTGATAGAGCGCGAGTCCATTTTTATTGAGCGCGAGTTGTTTTTGGCGTGTGAACTATTTTCACGTGAGAGACATCGCAAGTAATCGCGCGAGTTCGGTTGGCGATGGAGCACGGGTCCATTGGAACTAGCGCGCATAGTTTTTGTCATGATCTCTGCTTCCAAAAGATCAGGACTTGCCCGACTCCCTTGGAAGCAGACCCATAACCCCGGTTCCGAGTGCCAGCCAGTCCCAATTGGGACCTTTTGGACCCTGTGCTGGCGCCAGTGGCACCAGGCTCATAAAGATGCCCAGTCCCAGCGCTGGAAGCGCCGGGCTCATAATGCTTGGGTGGACTTACCTGCAGCAGACCATGCTGCTTACTTACCTGCCAGTTGAACCCCTGATCCTCTTCTGTTTGGGACTACTTTTCCTGTTGGGTGGGGCAGGAGCCACTCCCTAGGTTCAGAATACTGGAACTCTTCTGGAAAGCAGGAACTCTTTTCTTACCTAGGCGTGGCTGTGGAAGGAGACACCTAAGCACTACAGGAGGCTATTTAAACCACACCCGATGGATGAATCTTGCTTTGTGTTATTCTGCATTCTCTGCAGCAGAACGCTCATCGTGTCTTCTGCTTCTGATCCTGGGCCTAAGGGAACAAAGGCTTACCATCCTGGAATCCAGTCTTCAGCAGCACCTGTAAAGACAAAGAAAGAACAGGTTAGCACTACGGTCTTCAGTGGCAGCGCATCTCTTACCTGGTCCATCGGCTGTCACCAACGCCTCGCGCTGCATTCCGGCATCTGAAAGACAAAGGCTTACCTACTCTACGCATGCTCCGGAGGTCTTCGCACTGCATTCCGGCATCTGAAAGACAAAAGCTTACCAGCTCTTCGCACGCTCCGGAGGCCTTCGGCGCTGCATCCCGCATCTGAAAGACAAAAGAAGGTGCGTTTAAAGACATTGGGCAACTTTATTACTCACGTGCCATTACTCCTTCCCACGCCGAATCCAGTGGGTATTCCAGTACCCTTCAGCTTCTCTAAAGCTCCGAACTTGTACCTGCAAGATAAAAGGGACAGTTAGTGCGCATCGTGAAGCAGGCTACAAGTGCTTACTTACGTGCTTCCAGGCGCTTCTATTCCTCACGCGGGTTCGATCCTCAACTCTCATCAGCCCGCCATCGCCGGAACCCTGCAAAACAAGAGATATCATTACAAAAGACTTTTAAGACATTTGAAGTGCCCAGAACTTACCGTTCGTGCAGTTAACGACGGACAGCAGTCCTCTGAGGTCAAGAGGCCTGCACCCTTATCCAGTGAAGAAACTGGTTACGGCACCCTGCCCCGAGGCAGATGGAGAGCTCAGCGTTCACTTACCTAAGACATCTTACTCTTCGAGTCAGACATACAGTGCACAGAGGTCCAGCCCAAAGAGCCAACCGTGTGTTACACATCACCTTTGAAGATACGGCATTCACCCAGTCAAGACCGGCGCCTCTGCGGGAATCAGGTGAGCGTTACAGTTTTTCAGTGCGAGCGCTTGTTTCAAGTACACTTGAATTTGTTAACACATGCACGTATTTGTTAAGGTGAGCGTGTTTCACATGCACATGTATTTATAAGGTGCGCGTGTAATTTTTTTGCGCGAGGACAATTTCTCACGTCTTGTGATTTTGCATGTTAATCGCATGGTTGCAGAGAGTGAATAAGTTATTCAAGAAAGTAACTATATTCATATGTGTAACAAAGAAAAGATTCACACGCAGAAGAAGCAGTAGCATTCAAGAAAGTTTATGAGTTTCTACTTAATGCAATTTTCACTAAGAGAATTTAATACTTCAAGAAAGACTGCATTTCTCAAGAGTATTTGCGAACTTACTGGAGTTAAATGAACTTTAAAGTTAAAGAAGAATATCTAAGGTTGTAAGGAGTTTTCAAGTCATTTTTCTTAAGGATATTAGAGACTGGAATAAGCTAGTGACAATATGCACTAAAACATTACAACAGCTTACAAGATATTCCATAAAGATAACTACCTCTTATACCTCTGTTTAAGATTTGGAGGTTAAAGAAGTTAGAGTTGTCTTAAAAATAATTTAGAGAAAAAGCTTTACACTAATGTATAAGTAACCAAGTGTATTTGTTTACTACAAATACCAGAGCCTACCAGAAGGTTTCAGGGCTGCAGTGTCTCCGTTGTTATTTTATCCAAATTCCCCTTTCCTTTCTTGGGGTTCTCAGCTCAGCTTTTACTTTAGGGTTGAGAGGTGAACTCCTGGTGAGGGTCTGTGGGGCCAGCATCAGCTCCTGTGGAATTCAGTCAAGCCGGACCCTGACACAACTTGATAGTTTCTTAAGTTCATGCAGCGAGGTGTAGGATTCAAGGTGCATAACTGCAAAAATACTGTAGGAGACCATAAGTGGTATGTCACACTAGATAACAACCCATAGTGTTTGCAGTACGGACAAGCTACATTCTTAACATTTACAACACTGAAGGGGGGACAAAGGTGGTATCAAGGAGGCAGGCCAGGTAGGTTCGGAAATTGTTCCATATGTCCTTGGAAGAGTTTGGTAGCATGGCAACATATACATCTTCACCTTTTTCCACCCAAATTAGGTCAGATAACCACTCTTTCCCTGTCGGTGCAACTGCATCTTTCCATTTCTTGAGTATACATCGTTTAGCCACTATACAGCACACATTCAAGAGAGATCTGGTTCTCTTCTCTGAGACCCCCTCCCAAAGGCCAAACAGGGTGCCCACAGATTTAGGTTCACCATTTGTGAGAGAGAGTTAGACATATTTCCAAAATTCTTGCACACCTGTGGCACTCCAAATCATATGTAGATGACCTGCTTCTTCTACCTGGCATCAGGGGCATCAGGGGGCTTTTACCATACTGGTCATTGGGGGGGGGAGGAATAGTGGAGTCTGTGCACTATTTTGTACTGTCTGAGCCTAAACCTTGCATTCAATGATACAGTCCCAGTCAGGGAACACATTCTGTCCCAGTGTGCGTCAGAGATGACAGTTTATAAGTCCTCCCCCTCCCCCATTGTGCTTTAGCAGTGTATGTTCGACTTCCTGACTTGTCTGAAATCATGCCGTATAGTGCAGCTAGTATTCTAAGACATCCATTGGACCTGGATATGTAAACCAAGAGCTTTCATTCTGGGGGTTCAATGGGAGAACAGGCCCACAACTTAGAGATTGCTGCTCAGAGTCAATAGAATTGTAAACTCTCAGTTGTGGGGCCCGAATGCCCATGTTTCCATATCTGCATGTTGATCAGGTATCCCCCAGGGAACAAGTCTTCTAGTTTCACGTAGCCAATTTTTTCCCAGGAGATGCAGATCGCACTGTCCCAGGTGGGCTCCAAACCAGGGAATCTGCGCAATGGGAGCGATTTGCAATAGGGGTGTGTTGCACCGATCAGGCGAAATATTCTCCTCCAGGGTCCTATATTAGTTTGGACAGGGTCAAATGGGCAGTCATCAGAATATGTGGTATTTAGAAGGAGGGTGCTTAAATCGGATTTGTCAGCTGCCAAGCATTCAAGGTGAACGTGTGTAGGGGAGTCCTCTGCTTCCTGCCAGAATGATGCAAATTGTGCCTGAGCAGCTAGCCAGTATCTTTCGAAATGAGGTGCAGTGAAACCCCCCCTTAGAGTATGGTTGCGCAAGCTCTTCCCACTTTTTTCGACCGCGCCCGAATGCCACAGAAATTGCAAAATGGAGCGGTGAAGTGTAGCAAAGTATTCCTTGACAGGCCACATCGGAACATTAGTAAATAGGTATAGAAGCTTGGGTAGCAGGATAATTTTTACTAACGCCAGGCTGCCTGTTAGGGAGAGTGGTATGTTCTGCCATCTCTTAACTGTGTCGACAACATACGCTTCGTGGCTGTATAATTACGGGAGAGGAGAGAAGCGGGATCTCTAGCAATACAGACAACCAAATACTTTATGCCCTCATGAGCCCACTGAGGGGCAGAGGGTATTCGTTCAGGGGTCTAATCGTGGTATCTGTCAAGGGGGAGATCTCAGACTGAGTAGTTGACAGTAAAACTAGAGTAACCACCAAACTCTGTAATATCCCTCATTATCGGATCAAGGTTAACATGCGGGTCACGGACGTACAGCATAACATCGTCGGGATATAGGGACATGATTTCTGGTGCTCCTCCAAGTCAGATTCCCTTACCACTATGGCGCTCCCTGATCATGTCTGCCATAGGCTCAACAGCCAATGCAAATAGCAGTGGGGAAAGAGGGCATCCCTGCGCCTCTACTAAGGGAGAGTGATCCAGAGAGTTGGGAGTGAACCAGGACCCTTGCTGTATGTTGTGTATATAGGAGTTTGATATATGCAATATGGTTAGCCCCCAGCCCATAGAGTTCTAATACTGCGAATAGGTACTCCCAAGATACCATGTCGAAGGCCTTCTGACCGTCTAGTATAATTGTGGCTGCCGAGGCCTCTGGAGAAAGGCCTGACAGTGTTAAATAACCGGCGTACATTCAAAGCTGTGGATCTTCCAGGGATGAACCCTGCCTGGTCATCATGGGTCAGGTGTGGCATAAGGGGGAGGAGCCTATTTGCAATTATCTTAGCAAATATTTTTGTATCAACATTCCTTTACGAAAGATGTCTATAAGATCCGCACTCATTTGCTGGTTTACCCGGCTTGAGGAGGACCGTGATAACAGCTTCTCGTAGTGATTCCGGCAGCACCGAGGTAGTTAGAGCTTCTTTCCAGACTTGCATCAAGTGGGGGAATCAATAAGGTTCCGTAGGCGGAGAAAAATAAAAACAATGTTAATCCATCTGGACTAGGTGCCTTTACACCTAGGGAGGTCTCTAATAACTACCATCGCTTCTTCTACAATTACTGGCCCACTGATCCCTTCCCTGGCAGCCGATGACAGTCTGGAAAGGGGTAAATCCCTCAAGTATTGAATAGCTCAGGGTCCCATAGGCGGGGTGGCTCAGTACAGGGTTTTGTAAAATTGCGCTCCCCTAGTATTTCCGGGTCTGTTTTTTTTGGCGCCATGTTCATCTATTATAGTGTCAATGTACTGCGGACCACTTTCGCTATGGACCAAACTAGCCAGTGTTTTACCAGGTTGCTCCCCATCGCTGTACCGCCTGGCTGTCACTGGTTTGGAGAAGCACTTAACTTGTCCGTTCAGCGTGTGAGCGAAATAGTTCAAGTGTGGAGTGCATCTCAGCCAATGTGACAGAATCAGGTGCAGAGTGCATGGTCTTCTTGTAGTTTTAATTTGGACTTGCAGCGCTCAAGATCACTTTCAGCACCCCAAGCTGCCTTGAGATGGCCATGCCCCGGATGTATACCTTAAACGCCTGCCATACCACACTATAGGACGTCTCCCCGGTAGCATGAAGGGTGAAGTAGGTGCGTATATCTGCTTACATATCAGCTTTAAACACAATATTCCCCCAATGCCTCGGACTTGAACCTAGAAGTGAAAAACCCATGGTGACTCCCACCCCCTTCATCTGGAGAGTGACTGAGGAATGGTCAGATAGTGTACGGGGAAGAATATCTGTAAGCTGGACTCTGCCAGCAAGAAGCTGGGAGATCAATATATAATCTATGCGCAAGGCCATACCGTGTACAGCAGAGTTAAACGTATATTGTCGATCATTGTCTCCAGACGTCACATAGTACAAGTCTTTCTATCTGTGTTTGCAAACTGCAAGCCGCTTTCGATATTGGCCTGGGGCGAGTGTGGTGCGGTCAAGTGCCTGGTTCAGTGTGAAATTCATGTCTCCCCCCCAGATGATAGGGACAGATGGGTATGAGTCAATAATATCAGCAATATTTTCATAGAATTCATGTGTCTCTATATTGGGGCCATATGTATTAACCAGCAGAACATCCATTGCCTCCAACACACCGTACACGGTATCCAGTCATAATTTCGAATACAATATATTCGAAAGTAAAAATGTCGAAAATATTTAGTCGAAAAACAAAAATGTCGACTTTTTTTAGACTTTTTTCGATTTTATGTGTTAATAATAAATATTTTATTAAACTTTTTTTAAAAAATAATTAAAGGTATTTCCATGGGGGGTGGGGGTGATGGGGAGGATGGGGGGGGGGGGGGGGGGTTGGGGATAGGGGTTTGGGATGGTTTTTTAAATAATTAATTATTTAATATTATATTAAAAAAATGTTTAAAATAATTAAAGGTATATCTATGGGGGGTGGGGGGGATGGGGAGGTTGGGGTAGGGGTTTGGGATGGGGGGTTGGGGGGGGACCCCCCCCCTAATAAATGTTACTATCTGGGTTAAAAAAAAAAAAAAAGTGTTTTGGGTTTTCAATTTTTTTTCGACATTTTTTTTTCGAAATTATGACTTTTCCTATTATATGTATGTGTTTTCGACTTTTTTACATTCGACTTTTTTTTCGACATTTTTGCTATTCGACATTATGTTTTCGACTTTTTGTCTATAAACCACCGTACACAATAGCATACTGCCCCTCTGCATATATCTGGGTCCCCCCTGGCTGTGAATTTAAGAGCTTTGGAGACGAGTAGCATAATCTGTTGTTCCCCATGACGAGCTAGGTTTTTGCTAGTCGTCCCGAGGGCATGTGGTTCCTCAAGGAATAATATATTAGCTTTGTGCCTGGTTGTATAAGCAATGATTTGCCTAGATTTAGCATAACTACCTAGACCTCCGACATTCCAACTTAAGATATTAAGTACCATCTATCACAGTGAGCAGGTTGGCGAAGCGCCCTGTATATGTACATCTGAGGATTGAACCCTGCTCCTGTCTAATCTCTGCCTCGTGCCTGTGCCTGAATCTTCACATGCCAAGACCAACTTTATAACTTTTCATCCTGAATGCCTCCCGTCCCCATCCACTCCCATCCGCCTCCCAACAAGGGGGATGTCAACTCCCAACCCCTCCAAGTATCCCAATCTTAGAACTTTTAACAATCGGGGGGCCAGGACCAGAGTGCCCGCCACCACCCGATTGAAGCATATTTCAATTGAAGGATATGACTTTGTTACATTAACACAGTGGTTTAACATTTCAACCAGTCTAATAGAGCTTGCTCCTCCATGTTTCATTACTGACGAGAATACAAGCAAAAAGACTTCACCATCAGGAGATTTGCTCTCTATGGAACTTGGATTTCAGCACTCCCCCTCTCAATCAGCGCTTTGGGAGAGTGCCGAGGAAGGACATAGCTTCAGCATGGTCCGAGAAAAAGTGTGTTTTATTGTCAAAGACCACCAGTAACCTTGATGTGTACAACATTGTGTATTGCAGCTCCCGGTCCTGTTTTTTAACCGCTGAGAAGGAGATCCTGGATTTCTGTACTGCTGGGGTGAAGTCGGGGTATATTGAGATCTTGGAAGACTGGTATTGGAGATCTCGTATTTCTCTGGCTTTCCTGAGTAGCATGTCCCTGTCGCGGTAGTTTAGCATATGAACTATCAAGGCCTCAGGCTCTGGCCAGGTATTCAGTGTGCTCTTTCCACCAGGAAGTGATGGGACAGGGGGGGAGTCGTGAAGCACCTTTTTTCAGAGTTTCCACAATTATTTTCATGGCTTGGTGCTTCACTCACTCTGGAATACCCCCTATATGAATATTGTTACAGCGAGATCTCACCTCAAGGTCCTCGTTCTTGGCCTTCACCCCCGCCACCTCCTGTTGTAGGGATCTGAGAGTAGTTCAGATCTCTGTGCTTGTATCTTCAAGTTGCCAAATACGTTGTTCAGCCTCCTTTATCCTGCCGCTCTCTTTGTCCATCCTTTGCTGTATGCAGTGAACCTTAGATACCAAGCTATCTACTTTCCTGTTCACAGAGTCAAAGCCCGTTTGCATTTCTCAATGATGACCGCCATGTCGATTTGTGCAGGTTGTGGCCTGCAGTCCACTTCATCCCCCAGCGTGTTTTCTAATTCAGGGGCATCAGATTTGCCCACCTGCGCTCCAGAGTGGGCTCCCGCCTTGGTCTTCGCTGCCATATGCTAGCTAAGCCTGGCGTCCCCGGCCTTTCACCATTGGTTAGATATCTTGCGGAGGGCAGTAATAGTCTGATTAACATGACAGGATCAGGGGGCGGGGGCTCTCAGCCGTTTATGGGGTCTGTATAGAAGCTGGATATGGCTGGACAGGGAGGTCTCCAGTGAACGATGCCCTCACAGGGGTGGTCAGCAGCTGGGATCAGGCGGGGGCATTGGGAGCACGTATCCCTCAATCTGTAACAGCCCCTTTCTGGGGATACAGCAAGGCAAGCTGTGCGGGGAGGAAAGCCAGCGTTTTTCGCCCAACTTTGGGATGATAAATAGCAGCGTTTCACCGCGCCGGAAGCTGTTTGCTTAGATCCCCCCTACCGGCACAGCCTCTAATGAACAGAGGTGGAGCTGGCAGCAGTTGGGGAGAGTGTGCCCGACCTGGTCTCTATGAGCCACACGCAAGACAGGCGTTGTCTTCGTTATGGAGCATTGAGTCGGGCACCTCCCCTGTGCTGTCAGCGCTTCCAACCACACCATCAGTATATCACAGTCACTGGGGGGGTGGCGTTGGCATACGCGTTGATTGGTTTCCCCACTGGAACCATGGCCCACTCTTGCGCCTCGCACACACCCATCGGTATCTCCCTCAGTGTCGATGCCACCTGCCGCTCTCTGGACGGCGCAGGGCCCCGGCAAGGGGTGTACTGTCACTCTGCCGATGCAGCCTTTGATGTTGTCAGAATTGGACTAGGAGTTTGCATGGGGCTGCGCTGTAAGCAGGGTGGCTCTGTGGTTGTGATATATTTGACTTTTTCGGGTTTCTGCGGGCTCCTTATTCCCTGGCCCTCCGGGAGCTCAAGGACATCCATTTTGGTGAAACGCCCCCTGGTGTCCGTATTATTTTTTTATTTTTTTATTTCTTTTTATTATTTTAAACACCACATCAAACTTAACCAACATATAGGACATTTCCAAAACGTACACATATTGTCTTTACATTTGCATGTTTCATTTCACAGTCCTCCCCCCTACAAACCCCTTAACTCGAGATCCTACTTCAATGCTTTAAAATTCGTTACTTAGGGTTTGTCCCCTTTACTGTTTTCAGGCATATCATCTTCACTGGATTCGGCCTGGGAGAGTCCCGACATCATAGCTACCATTTGCCTCCATTCTACCAGGGGTCCCGTTTCCTCTTCCTCTCCCCTGCTAACTGCTTCATGCCATGCCGTCGTCTCAGCCTCTGCCCACTTCAGAAGGTCATTCCACCACACCTCTAATCTAGGTCTTTGGGCTGCTTTCCAGCCCATAGCGATTCTCCGTTTGGCCAGGATGTAGGCCAGGTCATTTAGTTTACTGATGTGTTTTAGATTGTGTGGTCTAGCGAAGCCCCCCAGCATGCATGCCCATACTGACTCCACCTCCAGACTGATCCCCTTTTGGGATAGGCGTTGTTTAACCTCCTCCTAGAACCTTCCCACCTCCGGGCACGCCCAAAACATGTGTATCGTTCCAGCATCAACCCCCCACCCCCCGCACTTTGGTCATTTCTGTGTCGCTGAGTTTCCAAACCTGGCGATTTCACTGGGGGTCATGTATGCCCTGTGGGTGATATATAGCTGGATCTGCTACAGCCACGCATTCCGGGACACCTTCTTGTGGTACCTTTGGGCTCTATCCCATTGCCCATCCTGCATAGCTTCTCCCAACAACTCCTCCCAATCCCGCCTCAGTTGGAGCAACTCCTTGCTCACTCTGGACATTAATTCATAAATTTAGGATATTTCGTGTCCGCCCTCCGAGACATCATACATTGTTTCAATGACTGTGTCGGATTGTTCTACCAATACTGACTCGGGCCACTTTTCTCTTACTCGTTTGGCGATTCTGGTATATGTAATGTATATGTGGCCCTCATGTTTGGTCATTTTTCCTTTTCCTGTCCCATCCAGAACTCTTATCAGTAAAAAGCCAGCGGAAAAAGGAAAATAATCGCAGTAACAACTTACCAACCAACCAGTGGACCACAATTATCCAATCGGCAGGTACTTTCCCATGAGTATTTTTCTTTGTATAACTGGTCTTAGCCATTACTTTTCACTGCCCTTTTAGGATGGCACTACAGGATCTTGGGTCTCTAGCAGCCCCCCCATCTATCCCTCTCTTGTCTTTCTGTTCCCCACACAGAACCACCGCGTGGTTTACCAATACTGCCCGGGCCCCCTTATACTTCAGTGGGGCCCATCTTGAGCATCTTCTATGCTCAGCCTTTGGCCTCTTAGTGACCGAAAACCGAGAACTTGGGATACATAACACCGGCAGGTAAGTCTCCAGCATGGTGCTGTGAGAGTTTTTTTCGTACCATCACTTATGCCCAACAACTGCCGGCATTCTATAAATTTACTCACTGGAGTTTTTTTATATATATTGCAGGGTCGCCCCTACGGAGCCCTGATGAAGGCGGACGCAATTCAGTGCAAATCCGCCGAAACGTGAAACAAACTGGGAACACCTGATTATAACGGTTTCCCTTTGTACTAGACTCTGTTTATTCAGTGTCTGCCACATTGGCTATAAGATATCTTGTTCTCCCTATGACCCTGTAACATTTATTGTTATAATTAGAAGGAATACCTACCATGAATAGGAAATTACTCCCTAATCAGGACACTCTTGGAAATTGGGCAAATATATAGCCCCTTGGTTTACTTTATCTTTTGGATTTACCACAAAGCATTTACTGTGCTAGTGAAACTATTGAGATTTTTCTGTATATTTACCATACAGTATTTTATGCCTACTTCGTTGTATATACTATACTTTTCATTTGTCATTTGATGCCTTTGTTAATAGTTATTTTTTCACATGCATGTCGTTATTTTCTAGCATCATCTTTAATTTTATGCACGATATGTCTTTTTTTATGATTAGCAAATAAAACATTACTTTCCAATTTTTGTATTTTCTAACACAGCGAGTGGTTAGTACATATAGACTTCATTTTTGGATCTACTACTTAGCAGACCATAGCTTGGAAAAACGTGGACAGGTCTAAAATTCCGTATCTGTCCAACCAAGTATTGAGAGTATTTATCACCAGTAAGGGTACATTCATTTGTTTACATGTTATTCCCTGTGGCTCAGTACCCTTTCTGAATTGAGCCCTACCCTATCACCCTTCGGGGCCTCTTATGTTACTAACATTAGCCAAATGTACCAGACCATCAAAACTGTCCTATAGGCCAGTCCAAGCCAACTTGTGGCTCCTATGAAACCCAACCCCACACGCAGCAAAAACCTCTACCAATTCCCATGGTAAACACTGGGTGAGGGATGGTCATGTCCCTTGAAAGAAAATTCAGTAGATTTTGCTTCCACCGGCATAATGGGCACCAGGGGAATGCTGGTTCCAATGGAGTATGGAGGACTTAAAATTAAGATCACTTTGGGACTGGCAAGTCATATGTGCAGGTTGATGTGGAAGAGACTGGACTGGACTGGAGCATCTCCTGGGGATAGTGATGCATGCAAATAGAACACTCACCTTTAAATACAAATCTCTGGGCAGTGGTGGTCTCCTTGTCTTGTATGGAAGGCTCTGAAAGAAAGGGCGTCAGAAGGCACAGAAAACCTGCAAGTGGTCTGAAGCCAGACACTTGAGGAAAAGGGAACGAGGGTTAAACAAAGCTGAGTGCACACCCCTCTTTTTGGAAAAACCTGAAGACGCTGCACATGTTTTTAAAAGTTATTGCAACACAATACACCAAACGCATCGTCTGTGGAAATAAGGAGGAAAAGGGATGGGACATCACAGTATGTCCAACTCAGGAACACAAAGATCCTTCTCCTTAGGAACACACCATACCTGTATTATTGCTGTTCTGAAATGTTCAGTATTGAGTCAATTAGGAGGGCAACCCATTATTCATTTGTTTTAATTTAGGTGCTTTCAGGTACCAACTCAGAAGCTTTAACAAACACGATCCCTATACCCTTTTTCCTATGCAGGAGACATTGCAAACATTTGGGAAACAATTTTTAAAATGAAGACTTGCTATCACCCTTTTAGGAATGCTCATTAAGAGGAATCAGTGCCTCAATATCAAGGTATCAGACCAGGTTAACCCCTGGTATGAATTTCCTAATTACTGGGCTTTGGAAGGACAATGGCTTTAGAATGCTTCACATAGTTATGGGTTGCATTAGAGAGATTTTTCCAGAGCTCCCTGCTGCGGGCTGTGACGAGATCCCTTCTAAAGTGAAAAAACAGCTACCAAGAAACTACGCATACATCATGGGCACTCCAGAAACTCATCCTTGACTACACTGCGTTCATGGAAAAGGAAGGTAAATGACCTGGACCTGAAGGTAAATGCTCAGAAATCAGTGGTTTGTATTAAAGGTAGCTGAGCGCCAAAATTCCCACCCCTGTGTAATAAAGGTACTATTATCCCCTCAGTTAACCATTTTGAATATCTGGGATTCGTTTTTCATCAAACCTTCCCACGGAAACACCTGTCGAGAAACAGTCAAAGTTCAGGCAAGCTTTGGTGGGGGTGGGGTCACTTGAGCTAGGTCGATCTTTGGCAACGTTTAAAGCCAAACTGGAGGAAATTATCTTAAAACTCTTGCAAGCTGTCTCGGTTTCAAGTTATGGTATGGAGTTGTGGGGCAATAAGAATGTAAACTTGCTCCAGATAATTGAAAAGGATTTTTTCAAAAAAGTACTGTGTCTTGCTGGTTCAGCCTCTAATTATTGAGTCCATTTAGAACTTGCACGTGAATTTAGTAGTGATACTTTACATGCAGAGCCTTTATTTCACTGGCTCGGTTTATGGAGTAACGATAAGGCAGGATTGACACATGACCTAATTAGGTTCTTGATTCCCTAGCTTGCGTTTATGCCAGAGCTGGGGGAAATTAATGCTGCTTCACATTTCAACTCCGAGATGCAGACATCGAGAGCGGTAAAGGTCCTAAAAACAAGAATTACCTCTCACAGGTTAAAGAAAAGGGAATCTGAGGAGTTATTTATTTGTTGCATATTTGTATGATGCCTATACACAAGTGTTTCCAGGCACCACACGAGAAAAAAAAGGAGGGTGAGGGGTGGGACATAGGAAAAAAACAACAGTAACTGTCATACTAGGCCTTGTGACATTCTTACTGTGCAAGTGCAGAGACAAAGTGCAGTGGAAGGAGGGGCAAAGCGGGAATGGGGAGGGAGTGAAGTGCAGTAGTGAGGGGCCTAGGGGGCTGAGCAAGTGCTGAGGGGAGCCACAAAGGGCACTGCCGGGGGAAAAGTGGGAAAGGGAAAACAAGTGCAATGGACTGGATGGACCAGAATCAGGCTAGTACGGGAAGGGTGCCCAAGTGCAAGTGCTGTTTAGGGATGCTGGGGGAGACTGGTCCAGGACGGCCAGGCCCCTCTAAGACTCATAAGGGATCAGGCACCAGTTACAGCAGCAGAGGGACATTAACACAGAAGAGGGAGAGAGGAGGAGGAGGAGAAAAGAAGAATTCTTGAGAGGTTTCCAGAACCTAAGAAGATCCAGCTTAAGCTTGAGGTGGGCAGGGAACCCATTCCAGAGGGAGGCTCCTGCCCAGGTAAGTGATCTACCTCCCACTCTCTGCTTGGAGAAACGTCTGACCTGCAGAGAGGTGGGGCTAGAGGTCCAAAGAACTCTAGCAGGGAGGTATTTAGGGAGAGAAGGTGAAAGGAAGCGCCCCCAATTCAGCACGATCCTCCCCGCAATGAGAGACAATAAGGGACTCTCCCGTAGTGGGAATAAGACCAAGACAGAGTGCGGGTGAGCGTAAGTGGGAGTTTATCCAAGGATAAGGCATGCAAAGAACTCTGCAACCTACGAGAGCGCTCTGCCTGACAATAGCAAAGACAGGCGTATTTCTAATACAAAAAACGTCATCAACACCTAAACACTATAGGGGGCACAAGTCAATTGGGATTGGGTGGTGTCGACTAACTATAGGTGTTGCTGGCGCGGGGTTGGTCTTGGCGGGACGACGTCACTGGTCAGCCTCGTGGGTTGGGTTGGGCCTGGCAGGCCGGCTTGAGGTCATCCATGCGGTGTTGATGTGCTGGGGCAGCCTGTGACAATAACGAATACCTTTCCTGTCTCATTTGCCCTAGGCCATGCACACTACAGTTATTCAGAAAATGACATTTACGTTCATTAATAAATCGCTTCACCAGCTTATCTTATAAAATAAACACAACACATGAGGAATGCACCTCGTGAGAGGTCTGGTGGTTGTTGGTTGGGGTGAGATTTACCTGTGTCTTATTGACCGGTATTTTAGGTCACGGGACGGGGCTCTGGGACCTGGGCCGAGTGATACATGTCTGTCTGCTGCGTTAGAAGTTATTATATAGATGGGTCTCTGTGTCTTGTCCCAATGATGGGGGTCGTCCTTACACGGGGTCAGGATTCTTGGGGGGGTTCGTGGGGATTTATGAGAGGGTGCTGGTAGATCAGTGGGTTCATCCGTGGGTTTATTACCGTGCTGTAAATAACACAGGTGGCGGGCTGTGGCCTTGGTTGCGGCGCCGGGGCCTCTGACTCTCTGAAGTAACGCCAGCTTGGTTGGGGGAGGTGAGGGAGCGCAGCACAAGTCTTAGCTTTTTTATCTGGCAGGCTTGGTGGGGTGGGAGAGGGAATGACCTTGCATATACTCACAAAGGTATTTTCCTCGTGCGTTGCTGATCAGTGAATGCAGAAGTTTTATACTGTTCTGCCTTATTTTAACGTTATTCAGACACACATATATATATATATATATTTCATTTTCGTTACACATTTCTTTAATACAGTCGGTTCCAGTACCTTTTCATTACCTAACATTATGTTCACTACATTGTGTGCGTATTGTATGTACATTAGACGTTATACGAGGGATATCTAGGTTATGGCCTACAGAGATTGATGCTCGCCGCTTTGGGTGATTCAAAACATATATGAGTTCAAGTTTCTACATACTATTGAAAAACACTTTTACAAATAGAGGTTACACGTTTGGTCAACATCTTTCTCCGTGGTTATAGCAGCATTAGTCCAGACCTGGAGGGATATCATATAACGTTACATTTTTATGGTTCGTTCACATTTTAAACAGAGGTAGTTCATTAATACCAATACTTGAACTATTTTCTACCTTCTTCAGATAGTGATGCTTCAGCTTTTTTCCCCGTTGCCCCGGCCTTGCGGTCCGGGTCATACGGGGTGCAATATCACATTGTTACTAATATAATGTTGCCGTGTTGGCATCTCGGGTTTAGCTCATCTCCGACTTTCTCATGGGAACGCGCTCGCAGCGGATCTGCCAGGGCTGCTGAGGCGGCAGAGATGCATGAAAGGCCCTCCAAAGGTGGGGGCCTCGTTACAGTGTGCTGAACTCACACCATGTTTGCTGTGCACGATGGCGTCTAGGCCTAACTTAAGTTTCGGTAAATGCAAAGACAGGGTGCGTGTGGGCAATGTCGTCGGCGGGTGAACCCCCCTCCACCTGGGCCCGGGTGGCATGAGGGTGCTCCCACCGAGCCATGGTCCTCACCTGGGGAGGGAGCTGTAGGTGAGGAGGGCCTCGTGGCCATTCCTCCCCTACATTTCCCCCCTTTCGTTACTTAAAGTAACGAATTTCTTTAGCTCTTCTAATCTTCTACATTCTTGTTCTTCTAACACTGCACCATCCCATGCAGGGGTTCCTTTTATAGGCATCCATGCTCTGCACACCCCCCTTAAGCTCTCACCTCTCCTAGCATACTCGTCTGGTGTACATGTCAAATATATACAGTCGCCGGTCTCTTCCAGATCTACCCAGACCTCCTCATACCATTCCAGTTCTACGTCTCGTGGTTCTTTAATCGTGGTGTGCCATAGCTTATCTACTATGTACTTGTCACGGCACATAGGCACTAACTGGTACCTGGGGGTGTTGTCTGTTCCTGTCTGCACATGTACTTCTTGTGTTGCTTTAATTGTACCACCGGAGTTGCCCATTGTCACCATCATCATTGCACCGTTAGGGACTGCATTAGCACAACATCGGAGGCCCACCTGGCACAGGCAGAACATCACAAGGATGATCACCACTATTGGTATCAGGAACTTCATTGTCACTCCAAGCCATGAGGGAACCCAAGAGAAGATATTGTCGAACCACGAGCTATCCTCAGCTCCACCTTCCATTTTCATCTTCTCGCCCAGGTTATGTACTGCTTCAATAACGTGGGACAGGGACCCATTTTCTGCGTCTTCGGAAGGTACGAACGTGCAGCATGCACTTCCTATTTTTCGGCAAACACCTCCATCGATTGCTGTTAACAGGTCTAGAACATACCTGTTTTGCATGGTCATTAATCGCAGAGCTCGTAGTTCCACCTTTATTATGTTAAACCCTTCTTCAGTGTCATTGGCCAACTGGATCAGTTCCCACCGTGTGATCTGGAGCCATTTTGCATTTGCTCTTGCTTGGACACTTGATACTAGTGAAGCAAAGAATGTTTCCACGGAGCTGAACAGGCGATACTTGTCTGGGATCTGTGCCAATAAATCAGATGATGCTTGTGATATGTAGTTCGAGGCTCGCTTGTTCCTTGAGAGCTCTTCTCCTTTCCCTCCGGAGGACAGGACATAAAGGTGCGCTTGTGTAGTTGGAGACGCTGCATTCTGGTTCAAGCCTTCGTTCATCGTGTTACTTCTGTCAATATGGCTTTCGGGAATCACCATTAGTGTTGAATGCAAAGTGGCCATTGAGCAGCTACCACTCCATGATTGGGGAAGGTGCAGGTACGCCTTGTTCCCGCATACCCAGTAGGTGTCCATTAGTGCTGCTGTTCCTTTTTTCATATCTGGGATGGTGAGAGTTTTGTTACAGTTCTTGTTCGTTCCTATTGCCATTTTTCCTTCTCCCTTGAAACATAGTTTGTTTTGTATTTCACTTTGTAGCTTAAAGGGTTTTTCCATCGCTGTTACCCATGTTAATTTAGGGATGTGTTCTTTCCATATTGGCAAGCACGTTCTTTCCATCCACCGCAACTTTTCCGGTTGAACACCCTTCAGTGCTTCTGCCTTGCACAGCACTTCTTCGTCTTTCCATTTGCTTTCGGAAAACAGTGTCCCTTGTATTGCAAAGAAAGGTTCTTTAAGGCAGATCACTCCAGACGCTTGCGAATAGCACGTTTTGTTGTTCTGTACCATTCTGAAAGAGACATCGTGTGCTTGGAAAGTGTTCTTTATTCTACACAGCGTGAGATGAAGGAGACATTGGGCATCCACAATGGGCAATTCTCGTGGCAACAATACTTTAGGTGTGCCTGATGCATGGGGGATAAGTGAGCAGACATAACAGCTCTCATTGGTTGTTTGTTTAGCTGTTGTGCTCATATCTGCATACCATTTATTTGCTTGGTGAGGGTGTCGTGGGTCTTCCATTTTGTCTAACCCTAGCCCATAATACTCATCATACCCTTTTCCACCAGTCTCTCTTCTCCGCCTACTTTTCTCCCTTCTTCTGTACCTTCTCGTTATAGGAGGTGAAGAACCAGGCCCCCCTTCCTCCCTCCCACCCCCCTTTTCTAATTCTTCATATAGGGACTTGTGTTCTGTCATCATAATCACTTTTCCATCCTCATTAATAAACAAGAGATCGTTGTTTGAAATTGGGGCGGGAGGGATCGTGTGGTTGTTGTATGTTCCAGGTTGGGACATTGTGTCATTATCTACATTTTTGGTTCTCCATTGTGAGAGGACAGCAGTGGGTGGTGTAGTATAGTATCCCCACACAAAGTGTGATCCATCCCAGATCAAGAAATCACCTTCTTTGATACCTACAGTCGGAATTGTTTTCGTTCCAGGAGCAAGGGTGGTGTTGTTCCCCCCTCCCCCCTCGTTCATCTCGGTAGAGATGAACGCTATAATCCAGTGTAACACCAGACAAAACATTGAGATGAAGAACACGATAGCACACATTGATAAACCACATTCAAATGAATATGTTAATCTAGCCACTAACATTTCTCTAAATCTAACATATCTATTAGTTGCAGGCTGCCCATTCGATGCCATGATAAATCCTGTTTGAGACACAAAAGTTCATTAAATACAAACATGTAAGCATTTCCACATTGTAACGTTTCGGTGATAAAATATAGGGTTGGGTGAGGAAGGGGGTTTGTTGACAGACAAGGTAGCTTTCAGTCAATATTATTCGTACCTTACTATATATATATATAAATAATAAAAAACATGACATTTTTAAAAACAACAATAATAAAAAACATCTTAAAGAGTACAGGAAGGGAAAAAAGAACCCCACGCAAAACTTTCAAAAATTGTAAAAAGAAAATTTACATATACATGTGTACATGTTTTAGTCCAGGACATTTGTTGCGCGCTAATTGTGTTCACTGTTCATCTCATGAAGCACACAAAATTCCAATCATTCATTCCGCACAACTTCATCGTCCGCTGTTGCCTGTGCCTCATCCTGCACCTCACTCTCCGCAGCGCTGTAAGCTTTACGTACATCTGTCAAATGCACCCAATATCGCAGGCCCTTAACCTTTACTGCTGTAGGCGTGCAAAACACTACCTCATAGGGGCCATGGAAGCGTGGTGCGTTCCACCTCCGCACAAAACTTCTAACATATATAAGGTCACCAGGCATTAGCTGTAGTGGTTTTTCAGGCAAACCGTTTGGTTCAGTCGCGTTCCCCTCCTCTCTTGTCGAGGGGGGGGCTAGTTGCTTTGAAATTACGCGCGCTGCCCGTGTCAATTTTCGCAGGTATTCTGTGAACTCCTCCCCCAATATAGCTGCGCTTCTGTGTGCATCAGAACGCTCACGGAGAGGCGAATGCGCTGTGTGCATTCTTCTTCCCGTGACGATCTCGTGCGGGGACAAATGGTGATCCTTACTTGGCTGGTTTCGTAGTTCAAACAAGGCCAAAGGCAGGCAGTACATCCAAGTCTTTTTAAGGGAAAAACAAAGTTTTGATAATCTGCTTTTTAACAGGCCGTTTATCTTTTCTACGACGCCATTACTTTGAGGATGATAAATTGAACATAATTTGTGCTTTATTCCCAATAATGTAGTCACTTCTTTAAAGAGTTCATTAACAAAATGCGTCCCGTTATCTGAGCGAATAACGTCGCAAATTCCCCAGCGCGGAAACACTTCCCGCACTAGGAACTTCGCGGCGCCCTTCGCGTCAGGGCGGGCACAAGGGCCTGCCTCCACCCACCTCGAAAATGGACATACAACCACAATCATGTATCGAGCCCCGTTACACCTTTCTCCCATGTCTACATAATCAATGTGGAGCTCTCTGAATGGGCCACTTGGTTTTGGTATCGTACCCCTTAGTGTACGCAATGTCATACCTGAGTTGTAAATTTGACATGTCGTGCATTCTAGAGCTAACCTTGTGACGTGTTCCTGGAGGCAAGGTGTAAACCAATCTTCTTGTATCTCTGCCATTATGTGTTTCTTTGTGTTGTGTGCAGGAAAGTGTAGTTGTTGAAATGCTATTTCTAACAGCGTTATTGGCATTACCACTTTTCCTGAACTCTCTTGTCGCCACAATAAATCAGTCGGTGATTTGCTGCATCCTCTCTTAGTCCACAGCAATTTTTCCTCTGCACTAGCTCCCTCTTGCAGCTCTATTATCTCCTGTGTGGACATCATGTTGTATCCTGTGGGGACTTCTTGGCTTGCTGTGTGGTGCAACATGTACTCTCCTATTTCACCTTTTTGTAGATATGAAGCTGCTTTGGCAGCGGCGTCTGCTGCCGCGTTCCCCAAAGATATAAAATCTGTATTTGCGGTATGAGCTTGACATTTTACGATGGCCACTGCCGTGGGGTCTTGCAGGGCCTCAATCAGTTCTTTCAATAATTCTGCATGCTGGACTGGCGTTCCGTCTGCTCGCCGAAACCCTCTCCGCCCCCACCGGGCCAACCCGCCGTGAACTGTTGTTGTCATGTATGCTGAGTCTGTATATATGGTCACTGCGCACCCCTTGGCGGCATGCAATGCTTCTATTAGCGCTATTAGTTCTGCTGCTTGCGCTGAATAGTGTGATGGGAGGCGGTGTTGTACTAGTATCTCATATTCATCTTCCTCTAATCGTACCACTGCCATACCCACATGCTTTTCTCCTGTCTCCATGTCGATTGATGCTGACCCGTCCACAAAATACACCTCACCCTCGGTCAGGGCATTTTCAAAAATCACTGTATCCTTACTTTCGTCACCTGTGTACGTGGCGCAGTTGTGGTTTTGCATGTCCTCTATGGTGCATGCCTCTGTGATGAATGTGGCTGGGTTCACTGTTTTACATCTTACTATATGGATGTTAGCGCTGGACAGTATTATCTCATATGCTGTGGCGCGTTGTGTTGTCAATGTGCTCTTTGTTCGCTCTAATATTGCAAAAAGTGAGTGTTCCACAAACAGTGTCACCGGGCAGCCCATTACTATCGTGGCACTTTTTTCAATTGCGAACGCGGCTGCAGCTAGGGATTGTTCGCAGGCGAAATGACCTTGCATTACTGCGTCTAGGGTGCCGCTGTAGTAAGCTAGTGGTTTGTGCCCTAAGGATGTTTTCTGTGTCAGTACTGCTGTCATCAATGTTCCTTTGCAGTGTGAAAATAAGAAGAATTCGCGCCCATAATCTGGGTTTGCTAGTACTGGAGCGCTTGATATCAGCTCTTTCAGTGAGTTAAATGCTGTGTTCATCACCTCTGTCCATTCTATGTGTTTGTGTTCTTGTTGTGCTTCTTTCAGTGCCTGTAGCAGGGGCCTTGTGTACGCCGCATAGTCCAATATCCATGCTCGGCAATAGTTACACATACCCAGAAATTTCTGCATCTCTTTTACTGTTTTGGGCTCCCCAATTGTTCTAATCGCCTGTGCCCTGTCTGGTATAATTCGCTTGCCATCCTTTGATATCAACTGACCCAAGTATAGGACCTCCGTCAGACAGTATTGTAACTTCCCCTTGTCCACCTTGTACCCCTTATTTGCCAATAATGTCAAGAGTGTTATCGAGTCCTGTCTGCATTCTTCCTCAGCCTGTGCACAAACCAATAAATCATCAACGTACTGAATCACTGTGCTTTCTACAGACAAATTCCCCAGATCTTCATGTAGTACCCTGTTAAATATGCTTGGGCTCTCGCAATATCCTTGTGGTAGTCTGCAGTGTTCGAACCTCCTTCCTCCCAATGTAAATGCTGTCAAGTACCTGCTCTCTTCTGCCAAGGGAATCGAAAAGAATGCATTTTTTAAGTCAATTACTGTGAAGTGTGATGCTATTTTTGGAATGTTGCACAGTATTGTCGCCGGGTTCGGGACTAAAGGGAACTCCTTCATTACCACATCGTTCAATGGGCGTAAATCTTGTATCATCCTCCATGAACCCCCCTTCGCTTTTTTGATTGGGTAAATGCATGTGTTGCATGGGGAGTTTGAGGGCACTATTATACCCTGTGCTAGCAGTGCTTCTATTGTCTCTCTGATCCCTTCTTCTGCTTCTCGCGACAGTGGATATTGTTTCACCCGGGGTAGTATTGCTCCTTGTTTTACTTTTATCACCACAGGCTGAACTTCATGTAGCAACCCTACATCGTGGGGGCCATTAGTCCATAAGTTAGCGGGTACTGAACTCATGTCTTCATCAAAAAATGTATGCGGTGCTCCTACTACCGCCATTAGTTCAACTTTAGTTTGTCTGGCTGTAACTACGATGTCGCAGGGCATTGCCAGTTCCATCACTACTTCACCATCTCCCTCAGTGTCAGAAAATAGCTCCTCGTCCGAGAGCTCTCTCAGGGGGATATTTGCATTTGTACACAATACTGTCCGCCACTCACACCCTTCCATGTCAATACCAATCACGCATATTCTGTTTGCTGATACATGTATTGCATGCAAATCCAATGATAGTACTTCCCCAAGAGCAGTGTCAGGGCTTGCTATGGGACGAAAAAGGAATTCTGCTGGTATTCTCCACTCCACCCTTTTTAGTTCTGGTACTATGAGAGCCAATGTTCTCATGCCTTCAACAAACATCTCCTCATTTCTTGGTACCCCTCTGATCTCTTTTATTATTGTGTGGCCGTGTATTACTGCTAATATACGGAGGGGGCATATGCCTGGCGTTGAACATACGATGCCGCTCCCTGTGAATGATATGGTCATGTTTAGTTTGCTCAAGAGATCTCTCCCCAGTAAGTTGATGGGAGAGTTTTCATAGTACAGTAAGGGTGCTTTCACTGTTTTACCCCCCACTGTCACATCCAATACCTCTGTGTAAGGAACTTCAATTACAGCCCCAGAGAACCCCTGCGTCTCTAACGTTCTATTAGATAACGGGAACCGGCCCTCTCTAATGCATGATTTCTCCGCTCCCGAATCCACCATGAATATGAATTGCTTGTCTCCTATCTGCGCTCCTATCAATGGTTCCTCTGATGCATTGTGGGTCGTAGACAGTACTGGACACGCAAGTGCTCTCTGTGGGCTGTCCTATGCGGGGTGTCTCATTGCCCCCCCTTGATCGAAAATATTCCCCGAAACTACTGACACTCCACTGTAAGGTGCGGGGGCTGGTGCCCCATTAGCTCCTGTGGCGAAAGTATTACCAGGCGTGTAGTGCACATTGTCATTATTCTGTGGGCTGGTTTGTGTTCGGTATTGATGTCCGTGTAGTTGTGCGTTACTCCTTTGTACTACATTGTCTGGTTGCTGGTATTGTCCCATGGGGAGGCCGTAGGGGCTTCCTGGATGGGGGTGTCCGTACTGTTCTATCTCTTGGAAACCGTTGTTTTGTCTGCTCCTACATTCCCTTTAGTAATGCCCCCATCTCCCACAATTCCAACAGCTCCCCTGTGGACCTCTGGGACCCTGCCACCCATTTCCTCCCATTCCTCCATACCCTTGTCCTCCTCTTCGCCCCCTGTACCCACCTCTTCCTCCTCTTGGGGCCCACTCTTGCCACGTTGGACCTCCGTTCTGCTCCTGCTCTGTCCACTGTCGTTGCCCTTGTCCTGCCCAATTCGCTGCTATTCTTCCTTGTATTGCTATTTGCCCCTCCTCTCCTTCCTCTCCCTCCCGTATGAGTGGGAGTCCCGCTACCGCTGCTGCGACCTTCACCAATTTTGATTGCACCAACTTCGCCTCGTCCGCCAACCTTTTCTGTGCTACTTCCCTCTCTCTTTCTTTGATCCGTTTACAATGGTGTACTATTATGCTTTGGATCTCCGGCCAGCCTTTTGCCTCAACACCTGCTATTTTATCTAGTGCCTTTTGCACTTCCTTTGGGAGCCCTCTTTTAATGATGAAGTAAAATAGAGACGTGGATTGGTGCCAGGGCGTACCCGTTTCCGCTCTCCACATCTCCTGCACCCGGAGAATGTAATCCATAGCGTCCTCCCCATCATTCATGGTACATTGCATTACTGACTGCAGATCAGGGGTATCTGGGAAGGTTTCCCGCAGTGCGTCCCACACCCTTGCTCGCACGGTGTTAAAAGAAGCCCCATCATGGCGATCACACTCCAAAGTTACAGCTGGAAAACCCGCTTTAGCCCACACTCTGTCTGCCTGATCCCCTACTGCGGACACTAGTAGGCTTTTCACATCGCCTACTGCCAGCGGTATACCCGCGGTATGTTTCTCAAATGCATATATCCACTTGCTTGCCCCTCCTGACAGCTGTGGTAGTAATTTCATTAAGTTAGCCTTGTCCATCTGAGCCCACGGTATATAGTTCGGCCTCCCACCTCCCCTGTGGAGTAATGGTAGTTGTAATTTCCCTTTTGCCGTTGCAGCTTCCTTTTCCTTAGTCACTGCTGACTCTAATGACGCCATCTTCCCCACCCTATTTCTTAGTCGTCCTATCCATTCATCCTCTATAGTCCCCAGTGAACATGCCCCATCTAGCTCCTCGCCTTCTCCTCCTACTGCCATGCTCAATCTATCACTCTCATCCCCCCCTCCTCTGACATCACATAACAAATCCTCTCTGATCCCTCTCTCTCGCGAGACATCACCAATGCTTCCTTCTGCTGTCCCTACTTCTATTATCCTGGTCGGTTCTTCCTCAATTCTGAACAGTATTTCCCCCTTTTTCCATCCTTCCTCAATTTGTCTACTTTCGCTCGACGCTCTAGACGTGCGTCCAGATTGTGTGGGGGCGCACGCTGTGCGTTCACATATGTCTTTTATTCTTGAGAGCTCATCTCGTGCCACTGTAAGCCTCGACTCTAAGTCACTCGTTAACTTCTCTATGTCCACTCTCTGTGTGCCTCCCTGGGTGCGCTCTCTGGTGTTTTCGTATGGTGGGGGTGCAGTTGGTCTTTGTGGCGTGCTGGTTGAAGGGGGAGGCACATAAATCGGGTCGCTATATCCTGCTGCAGGGGCTGGTTTAGGTAATATTGGGTACAACATAACCACTTCCGCAGGCTGTTCTGTACTTAACTGTTCCTTTTCCTCTCGCGGGATCATTAGTGGATTGTCTGTGGTGGAGGGTAAATCAATATTTGGAGCTGGAGCTTTGGGTGGGGGTACTTCCTCAAACAATCTCCAAAGATCTAATATCTCCTTCCTGTTCTGCCATTGTTTTCCCTTATACTTAAGGCGAATACATGTACATACCATATCAAGAACGCTTTTGTCAAAAGACCCTCCTTCTGGCCAAATCTGGGGCAACCCCTCCCCTTTCAATTCTGTTAACCATTGATCATGATATTTATTTATGCGTTCAGCATATCCCGGCAAGCTCTTGCAAATGTGTGACAAGGGAGTTTCAGCCCCCATCCTTTAAATCGCTAGCGCTACCACGTTCGCTTTCGTTACCTTTTATTAGCTGTAAATATGCGTATGTATTCCTTTATGGCACAGACAAGAGCGGACCTCTTAAAATTATCACCCACCGTTATTCACTGCACAAATCTCTTCTCACTCACCATATCTCATCTCCTTCCCATTCCCAGGCACTCTTATGTGATCTCACTTGTAATTGATCAAGTACTGGTTATGGCCACACTCTCTGACACCGCCTCGCGGCCACCCGTTCGTCTCTCACACTCGTACGGTGCGCGCACCCTTCACAATGCTTTCCACTCACACTCTTTGTCTTTCTCCTCCCTTTCCTCCCTAACCAGCTGTCCCTGTTTTCCTGCTAAGGTTACTGTGTTCACGTCTGTACGTGCCACTACTGAGTCCCCGCTTTTTAAGATGTTCTAACTTCTTTATACCCTTCTCATTTTCGCCCCCTACCCCGTGGAAATGGAAAAAGAAGAAATAGAGAGAGAGAGCACAATCACTAAAAAATATTCCCGGTGTCTCCTTTTGCTAGACACCAATAACTTATTTCTCACTTCTTCATATATTCCCAGTACTAGTCTAGATAGCACTATGCGGCGCCGCCTTCCACCCCCTCTCGGAGCTAGGTTTCCGTCACTTCTACCACGTCACTTATTTCTTACTCCTAATGGCCATATGCAAAAGAAAGAATAAAGAAAATTTCAAGACCCGTCTGTAGTAGACCCCCGATATTCTTCTCCTCTACCTGTCCCCGTTCTGTTATTCCCAATTCCCTTTCTTTTCCCCTTGACGATCACTCGCACTCGGTACTCACGTGCCCGTCTTGAACCGATACTCTCCGAAACTGGGTCCGTCCAGGCGGCGTCACCGGTAACTCAACGGTCAGCCCCTGGCTCCGGCGAGCGGCACTCAAAGGGGATTTTTTTCCAATCGGGATCCCGTACCCTTTCTCATTGAGTGCGCACTTCTTATTGTGCCGGTCGCCGTTGGCGGGCGGCCTCCCGGAGACGGCTCACCGTGCGTATCCCTTCTCGACCGGAGATTCTCGTGCCACAAGGGGGTCGTTTAAGAAGGAGTTAGGAAAAATAGTTTGGAGATATCACGCTATCGGGGTCACCACTGAAAGGAAGCGCCCCCAATTCAGCACGATCCTCCCCGCAATGAGAGACAATAAGGGACTCTCCCGTAGTGGGAATAAGACCAAGACAGAGTGCGGGTGAGCGTAAGTGGGAGTTTATCCAAGGATAAGGCATGCAAAGAACTCTGCAACCTACGAGAGCGCTCTGCCTGACAATAGCAAAGACAGGCGTATTTCTAATACAAAAAACGTCATCAACACCTAAACACTATAGGGGGCACAAGTCAATTGGGATTGGGTGGTGTCGACTAACTATAGGTGTTGCTGGCGCGGGGTTGGTCTTGGCGGGACGACGTCACTGGTCAGCCTCGTGGGTTGGGTTGGGCCTGGCAGGCCGGCTTGAGGTCATCCATGCGGTGTTGATGTGCTGGGGCAGCCTGTGACAATAACGAATACCTTTCCTGTCTCATTTGCCCTAGGCCATGCACACTACAGTTATTCAGAAAATGACATTTACGTTCATTAATAAATCGCTTCACCAGCTTATCTTATAAAATAAACACAACACATGAGGAATGCACCTCGTGAGAGGTCTGGTGGTTGTTGGTTGGGGTGAGATTTACCTGTGTCTTATTGACCGGTATTTTAGGTCACGGGACGGGGCTCTGGGACCTGGGCCGAGTGATACATGTCTGTCTGCTGCGTTAGAAGTTATTATATAGATGGGTCTCTGTGTCTTGTCCCAATGATGGGGGTCGTCCTTACACGGGGTCAGGATTCTTGGGGGGGTTCGTGGGGATTTATGAGAGGGTGCTGGTAGATCAGTGGGTTCATCCGTGGGTTTATTACCGTGCTGTAAATAACACAGGTGGCGGGCTGTGGCCTTGGTTGCGGCGCCGGGGCCTCTGACTCTCTGAAGTAACGCCAGCTTGGTTGGGGGAGGTGAGGGAGCGCAGCACAAGTCTTAGCTTTTTTATCTGGCAGGCTTGGTGGGGTGGGAGAGGGAATGACCTTGCATATACTCACAAAGGTATTTTCCTCGTGCGTTGCTGATCAGTGAATGCAGAAGTTTTATACTGTTCTGCCTTATTTTAACGTTATTCAGACACACATATATATATATATATATTTCATTTTCGTTACACATTTCTTTAATACAGTCGGTTCCAGTACCTTTTCATTACCTAACATTATGTTCACTACATTGTGTGCGTATTGTATGTACATTAGACGTTATACGAGGGATATCTAGGTTATGGCCTACAGAGATTGATGCTCGCCGCTTTGGGTGATTCAAAACATATATGAGTTCAAGTTTCTACATACTATTGAAAAACACTTTTACAAATAGAGGTTACACGTTTGGTCAACATCTTTCTCCGTGGTTATAGCAGCATTAGTCCAGACCTGGAGGGATATCATATAACGTTACATTTTTATGGTTCGTTCACATTTTAAACAGAGGTAGTTCATTAATACCAATACTTGAACTATTTTCTACCTTCTTCAGATAGTGATGCTTCAGCTTTTTTCCCCGTTGCCCCGGCCTTGCGGTCCGGGTCATACGGGGTGCAATATCACATTGTTACTAATATAATGTTGCCGTGTTGGCATCTCGGGTTTAGCTCATCTCCGACTTTCTCATGGGAACGCGCTCGCAGCGGATCTGCCAGGGCTGCTGAGGCGGCAGAGATGCATGAAAGGCCCTCCAAAGGTGGGGGCCTCGTTACAGTGTGCTGAACTCACACCATGTTTGCTGTGCACGATGGCGTCTAGGCCTAACTTAAGTTTCGGTAAATGCAAAGACAGGGTGCGTGTGGGCAATGTCGTCGGCGGGTGAACCCCCCTCCACCTGGGCCCGGGTGGCATGAGGGTGCTCCCACCGAGCCATGGTCCTCACCTGGGGAGGGAGCTGTAGGTGAGGAGGGCCTCGTGGCCATTCCTCCCCTACAAAGGCTCGATGTAGAGAGGTCCCACTGCCGAAAGCCAGCCTTGTGGATGATGCAAAAGGTCTTGAATTTGATCCTTGCGGTCACCGGGAGCCAGTGGACAGATTTTAGGGCTGGAGAGATAGAGTCCCTGGCCTTGAGGCCAAGGATAAGTCTTGCAGCGCTATTCTGGATTAGTGGAAGAGGGCAAAGCGAATAAAGAGGCAGATTGAGGAAGAGGCTGTTGCAGTAGTCCAGTCTAGAGGGAACCAGAGCTCTGGAGACATTGAGCTTCTGAGAAAAGGGAGAATGCCTCCGAGGAGGCGCGCCTGAAAGGTGGACTTCTTGGCAAGGTCCGTGATGTGAGGAGAGAAGGAGAAAGAGGAGTCAAAGATGACCCCAAGGTTTTGGGCAGAGAGTGAGGGGTAAATAGGGAGCAGGGGTCCCAATGAGAAGAATCTCTGTCTTGATTCCGTTTAATAGGAGTCATGTGATTGTAACTGCACCAGGCATCCAGAAATAATAGTCCTCAGAGAATCTGGTTTACAAGAGCACATTTTAAATGCTTCACCTCTCAGAGCCATTACGGCTGCATGGGAGCGAGATAGTGTTAATCAATCTTGTTTGTTGTGTAATGCGGCTTGGGAGGATCTGGCCCATTTACCATTGTTTTGTCTCGCATATTCAGAGCGAAGAGCCAGGACCCTGAGACCGCTTCTGTGTGAACTTTGGTTCACTCAGTATAAACGTGCATTGTTGTATTTGCTGTGTCCCCTAGATTGGGTTGGGCACTTCTATCATTTTTAAGACAAGCCTTGCACAAAAGGGGAACTCTTAAATGAATGAATAACCTTCTAAATTGGATTTTGCATTTTATTACTGGTTTACAATGTATTAGAAGGTGTTTTTATATTTTATTTCACAAACGTTTAGTAAAACTATATGTATTTCCGTTTCCATGGAAATTGCAACAATCTCCAAAATTAACTGTTGATGATGATGGTATTTAATATCCTCACTGCCTGACTGTATGGTCTGCCAAGGTGTTTAACCCTTTTTCATCCCTCATCTTCTAGTGATGGGTATTGGTAATTCCATGTTAGGATTGTATTCCTTAACTATGTATGTATCTTACCTGTGTCTAGGAATCTCTTTTCTCCTGTCTGCTTTATTTATCATTACAAGGTGTAGGGTATTCTGCCACCAGGCAGTTTTCCTAATGCCAGGTTTACAGATGGGCAGGGTCTTGTCCATCTGTGTGGGGTCTTCCCTACTCGGCCTAACTGTACCTAGCCATCAGCCAATCCTCCTGTAAGAGCAAAGCCTTAGCTACCCATTGACTATATGACTCACTGTTTTCCACCTTCAGATAGCGCTCGGCACACCGTTCATCAGAGGGCTGTGGAGAAATCCAACTATAAAACATTTCAAGGGCAGTTACTTGAAGAAATATAAATTGCCACGAAAAGAAATGTCATAAGAGACATTTCTTGAGTAATACTAGAGGAAAAAGGAGAAGACAGTTGGTAACGTTTATGTGCTCTGCGGTTCCTAGTGGGTGGAAGGCACACGTACCGTGAGTTAGGATACGCTTGTATCATTCTTATATGATGTACTAGTAATTTCCAACCAGTTTTGAAAAAAAGAGAAAGTAAGAGAAGTCAATGTACTTTAGCAAACAGTAAGGGACAGTTTGTACCAGCACCACCTCATTTAGCTAGTGGGGCATTTGTCAATGCCATTTTACACTAAGTAAAAAAGTAAAGCACCAGGAACATCTCCATGTATTTTAAAGCCTTTTATTTACTTTGTGGAAGTATAAAATGGTTACGTTAACATGCCACCAATTACAGGCAGACATTACACACATTCAAATTCAGTATCACATGCATGGAATGCAAGGCAACATGAGCAACGGGGGCAGAACATCATGAGGATACAAACAGCCGGACAAGCAATAGATAACAGAGCTTTGGTACAGACATTTAAACATCCATGTTTGATTTTTATATTTCAAGCATATGCAGTTATCGTAATATGTTATACTGCAAGCTGCTCACTATCATAAGTGCGCCCATGCAAGATATAACTCACTTAATGTTAGCACAAGACTTTAAACGCTGTATTTCTCACCCCTGCACTATATTTGTACACCAACGTAATGAAAAAACAGACTGAATGAAATGTGCAAGCAGCTCAATTGTTATACACATATGGAATGGTTGCACAGGGAGCTAGTGTACTTTTGTTAGATAAGCATGGAAGAAATGGGAGAAAAAGGGACAAAAACAGCGAGAAGTACTTATTAGCATTGGAGACATGAGGCATGCCCCAATCTGTTAAAGAAATGCAGTCATGCGCAATGCCCCCTTTGTGACAGGAGGATTTCTGATGCATTCAAAACATTCCTTTGTACTGTGACAAAAACAGACAAAGGTTGCAATATTTTTAGCCCTGAATGTACAGCCTTCCATAGATCCTTCTTAAACAACAATCCCCATGTAATATGTGTTGGGGTCAGAAATATTTTGCTTTTGGGCACAGCCTCTAAATGGAAGGAAAGTTACGATACAATGAATGCAAATTGAGGGAGGCTCAAATCTGCAATACAAGATGGTAGAAAAGCCACAAATGGCCCTGGTCTCAAACCCAAGTCTCAGATCAGGCCCACATATACTCAAGAAAGCAAATCAACCTCTGCCCTAACTCAATTAGTGCTCACATGTTCAGACCCTCAGAGTAAAACCCATGCAGAGGAAGGCGGGCCGACAGTAGAAATACAGCCAGTCTTAGTGGCTGGGTGTGGGTTGCATGCACGTTTATAGAGGTAAGAGTAACAGGAGTGGAGTGTAGACAGGAAAGGTGGCACTAAAAGAGATCAAGGAGGAGAGAGTAACAGGAGGGAAGAGTGATCAGAAGGAAGTGGTGGTAGTACTACAGTAAACTGAAGGTAACATCTAAAAGGCAAGAGGCAGCTGAAAAAGGTTGTGGGAAGGAAGAGCTTGAAGGGCAAGGTAACAGAAGGAGATGCAAGAAGTGGAGGTGAGGCACAGGTCCAGGTGGAAGAAACAGGCTTCCCACTTAAAAAGGATGTTGTGGAAGTCAGAAGCGGAGAATATGTGGCTGTACACAGGTGGAGGAAGGCAAAGAAATTGGTACAGGGGTGGTAGGAATACCGCATAGATCAAAGTGCATTAGAAATGCCAAGCTACATATCGCAAGACTAGGAAGGTTCCAGAGGTACAGCAGATAAAACATGGCAATGGGCCCCCTTACCAGCTCTCTTCCGACAAAGGACCAGTCTAATTGCAGGTCATAGAGGCAGATTTAGTCGGGGGGTACAGGACTCCAGAAAGCTTAAAACAAGTCTAGATTAAGCAAAAGGGTTTGTAACAACCGCAAGGCTGCAAGTGGAGCAGGTGAAGCAAATTCCTAGGGACTGCACAGACATGGAGAGGCTTGAAAGCTTAATCATATGCATAGCATAAGAGTAATTTCTTCAGGAAAAGCCCATCCATTTTTTGTTGTTGGGGAGATCACAGTTTACATTTTAGTTGCCCCCACACCCTTCTTGTGCTTAGTCCCCAAGTGAAATCAGTAAACCAACAATACTTAGTCTTAGCATCCTTCTTGAACCCAAGTGTCCTACGTGATGCATGCTATGAAGGTGCAAATCTGCAAAAGCAAATCACAAAGGGATAGAAGTACCACCTTCTGGCAGCATTCCATAACACAACAATAACCCCGGAGGGGGAAGTTCACATGGAGGAGTACTATATTAATTTAAGTACCCAATTTATAGGAATAGAGGTGGAAAGGAATAGTGGCCCAATCATAACAGATTCATATTTTCATATTTTAATAATCATCAAAAAACATTATAAAATTACATAATACATAAACAGTATAACGACAATAAAATAGATGAATTAATGTTAGTATAAAATACTTGTCAAGTCTAATACATTAAACCATTCAATCGCAATTTAGTTACCACAATTCATGACTCAGTATTAGTCAGGGTAAAGCATCACTATCTTCATATTTTTGAATTTCATTCGAATGATAAGGATGCTATGAAACAGGAAATTACTGCCAATGGAATAAAGTGCTAGGTGCAAAAGGGTAATGAGTGCCTAATCCAAATAAAGCATCGTTGTCTCATGTTTTTTAAAATTTCATTTGAATGATAAAGATGCTGTTGGAAAGGAAATTGCTGCCAATGGAATAAAGTGCTAAGTACAAAAAAAGTGCTAAGTGCCTACTGTACATACATGATATTCAAATGTCATTACAGTTTCGGCAAAATCAACCTATCTGGCTCAATTAAGTGAGCCAGTAGTCGCCTTCTTCAGGGCGCACGATATGCTGTAAATATTGGTGCTAAATTTTTAACAATGACACAGTAGTTTTCACAGGTAAAGCTTTAAACAATTCAAAAGACTTGATTGTAGATCTTGAAGTCTGTTAGAAGCCTTAAGCCTTGGTGAATCACGTTGAGACAAACTGAATAAGTCCACGTATGGTGCAGAAAATTGTATGATTGTTTCGAATCCGCCACCCAAGCAGGACTGAAGATGAAATTGAATTTACATCTTTAAGTATTCAATTTTTCACAATCTGGTCATCTCGCCAGTGGACTAAAATGGACACCTGCTTGCGTGCCTTTGTTTCGGCTATCGCAGGAGACGATCGGGGAGGCTGTGCGAGGGTTTTCAACCCAAGGTTTGCACCCTTTTGGACTTTTCTCGTGGTACGACACAACATCGTCCAAGACGCTTATGTTTGGAATGTCGTCTATTCTATCTACATTTTAGTCCACTGGCGAGATGACCAGATTGTGAAAAATTGAATACTTAAAGATGTAAATTCAATTTCATCTTCAGTCCTGCTTGGGTGGCGGATTCGAAACAATTATACAATTTTCGGCACCATACGTGGACTTATTCAGTTTGTCTCAACGTGATTCACCAAGGCTTAAGGCTTCTAACAGACTTCAAGATCTACAATCAAGTCTTTTGAATTGTTTAAAGCTTTACCTGTGAAAACTACTGTGTCATTGTTAAAAATTTAGCACCAATATTTACAGCATATCGTGCGCCCTGAAGAAGGCGACTACTGGCTCACTTAATTGAGCCAGATAGGTTGATTTCGCCGAAACTGTAATGACATTTGAATATCATGTATGTACAGTAGGCACTTAGCACTTTTTTTGTACTTAGCACTTTATTCCATTGGCAGCAATTTCCTTTCCAACAGCATCTTTATCAATCAAATGAAATTTTAAAAAACATGAGACAACGATGCTTTATTTGGATTAGGCACTCATTACCCTTTTGCACCTAGCACTTTATTCCATTGGCAGTAATTTCCTGTTTCATAGCATCCTTATCATTCGAATGAAATTCAAAAATATGAAGGTAGTGATGCTTTACCCTGACTAATACTGAGTCATGAATTGTGGTAACTAAATTGCGATTGAATGGTTTAATGTATTAGACTTGACAAGTATTTTATACTAACATTAATTCATCTATTTTATTGTCGTTATACTGTTTATGTATTATGTTATTTTATAATGTTTATTGATGATTATTAAAATATGAAAATATGAATCTGTTATGATTGGGCCACTATTCCTTTCCACCTCTATTCCTATAAATTGGGTACTTAAATTAATATAGTACTCCTCCATGTGAACTTCCCCCTCCGGGGTTATTGTTGTCTTATTGTTGCTCCCCAGTTCCATGGTTCAGGGGATACCCATCTTGTTTGATGTTTTAGCATTCCATAACACATCATGTGGGATGAGGTTAAAACAAACATACAACGTCTACATGGTCACAGAGACATGAATACAGCGGTCAGAGTATCCACACCAGTTCTCATACCAGTTTTCTAAAAGTTCTGCTGTGAAATGTAGTAGCTGCCCAAAAGAATTATCCTAGCTAAAGCAAAGGGCAAGCATAAGTAGGCAAACGCTGATTCAGCATTTATAACTCACTGTAGTCCCAATACAAAACACTGTATTCATGACTTCAGAATTAGAAGGGGTTTGTACTAAAAAGGGAGAAAGATTACCACCAAGAAACACAATCCACCTTTAAGAACATATATATATATATATATATATATATATATATATATATATATATATATAAAGAGATTAGAGAAACTTGGGAATGCTTGCAGTAAAATTGCAACAAAATATTTATGAAAGTCAGGAAGAAACCGGGACTTGTGCCTGCATAATCATGTTGCAATTCTCCAATAATGTGAATATCAACTCTTGATAGTGAGGAAAGAATCCAGAAGATGGCACTCTATATCCATGATACACAGAAGGTAAGAAGAATATTCCATAACAAGGCAATTTCCTTAGATGAAGGCATCAAATGAAAGTGAAACTTCGTGAGAGTCAGTTTAGGATCTGTAAATATGCTGGAGCTCAGGAGGACAGAAAAGAATCTGGTTAACGTATCTTGGATTTTCAGTGTCTGATTTAATGTTCCATTTCAAGCAGAATGTTGTGTTCCCCACCCCCTCTAACCCCAAAGGCATAAATGGCATGCAACATGCAGGCTTCCAAGAAAAAGTCTGCATTAAGCAACTAGCTGAAGAGAGAATCCGACAGAGTAAAATTCATACCTCACAACTAAATACAATATTTGGAAAGGAAAAAGGCACGCTGGTGTAGAGGTCATCTCTTCATTGCCGCATTTGTGTCACAGCAGTACCAAATGTACTGGATATAATGGAATGTGGATAACCACCAAGGCAGCAAGCTTGGCTTACCTCGCACGGGTCCCAGAACCTTGCTTTTTTGTGGACTCTGGCTCATGGGCACAGGACCAGGTGGCTTGTTATAGCTGAATGTAAAGCTAGTTGTGGCCTTGATCTGTGGAGAATTTTGCTGACTGCTGCCACTTGTTCCATTGCTGTAACTCCTGGTCCTGCCCATAGTGTTCTCCGAGGACAATACAGGAATCCCACTAAAAAAGGAATGGAGAACATTTTTTAAACAGTCAAATTTAGCAAATCGGTGGAATGGTCAAAAAAGGAAAAGTTAACTTTACAGTGATTCTGGTAAACAGTCATTGCTCTCCCTCCCTCCCAACTGCTGGTTGGTTATGTCAGCACCGCAGGGAGGACCAGAAATCTTCTCTAAAAGAATGCTCTCATCTAGAACTTAAAGGTAGGCCCCAAGTGTGAGCATCCATCTGCACGTGCATTAACAACCATCACCCCTCAGTTCATACAAGCCTCATCTAACAAACCTGTAGGACATCATGTGTTACGAGAAGACCAGCATCAGAGCTTTCGAAGGAGAGCGAGAGCAGGACCAAGAGTACTGCAATCTAAAGGAATGGCATTTGTCCTAACTCTCGAGTCCTGATCTCCTGCCCTCCCAATTGATTGGGAACCCAACTGTACAGACCAATAGGTTGGGAAGGGAACGGCAGGATGGGCCATAACCAGAATTGGAAGAACATTTTGTGATGTGTGCTTGTCCGTGGCGAGATTGCTTTTTATGAGTAGCATATGCTCAAAATGGTTTAAGCTCTGTCCTTTGTGCCAATGTGAATTTTGGCATTCTCCCTCGGGTAGGAACTGGACATACACGTGCATGCACTTTTAGGGGAGTTCTGGTCAGTGCTTTGTGTGCCTGCACTGATTAGAACTGGTGATTGGCACTGTCTGGTCCCAATCCACGTCCTAGCCACAGCATGCTTTCTTGGTGGATAGATTGTGGAGTGCCTGGCTGTCCATTAGACAGACTTTCCCTGTTTGAATGTTGCTGATCCCTTAGCATTGCAGGGCTGGTGGTCTTCCCACCGCCTGAATTTGGGATAAAAGAAAAACAGAATCCAAGCATCCAAAGAGAAAAGTCTTCCAAAGAATCACCACAAGACTGCTGCTACAACCAGCACTCACTGAAGCCAACCAACGTGTTGCAAACTCGATGGGGGAGAATCCAACTGAGTGCCTTCATCCCTTGGTCTGGTGGGACAACCCAGTCTGAAGCCGTGCTCTGCATTCCTGAAGAGCTGCTGGGTCTGCGATTGACACGCACCAGCCTGGGACAGTACTGCACTCATGCATGCACACCTAGCTTTGGGGATGAAAATTCTGAATTGCTGGAATCTCCCCCAACCTATTACTGCTGTTGTCCCTCAACAAGAACAGGCTAGCTGGAACCCAAAGTGCCTCTTGACCCTGTACCTGGTCACATGATGTATGTTGCTTCTCAAGGGTCATGCTGTGCCAGGGAAGCTGAAATAAAGCCATCTTCAACCTTTGCTGGGTTACTCACCAGGAGTCTGCCCCAACAGTCAGACTATGCCTTAAATCCACAACCCAGGAGCTTTCTGCAGCTGAAACAATAGTGAGCCCTGTTATCTCCAGAGATTTCCCATCAACTGGGGGTATTTGTGTGCTCCCTTCCGTGTCTGCGGCACAATATTGCTCACTTCTCAAACCACCCCAATCCTCACTGGAGTGCATTGGGTGGAAAACCTTAGATTTAAAAGGAGCTATCTCACCGGGCCAACGACAGCAGAACCAGGGTCATGAATCCTTTATTCAGTCAAACAGGGCATTTTGACTGATAACCTATATTTTTCTTGGCAGGAAAACAGATTTTCTATATTTTACTAATGTAATTTTGCTCTACACTACAAATTCGATGTTTGAATGCTTTGAGGCATTTTGTCAAGCATACTGCTTTTCCTATGCTAGAGGGAGTATTACTGCGTTTCCTATGCTAGAGGGAGTATTATGAAACACACCATCTTTATTATTGAAGCTCTTTTATCACATAAGCTTGTGTGGCAGACCGAATGGACAATGCATTTTGGACCAGGGAGGTTGGTGTGTTCACAATTGAGCTTCCTACTCCCTCTCAGTGAGGAGTACTCCCTATGCAGTGTTCATGGCTGCCTTGTATTTACATGAGTGACTAGAAGAGTAAAAGGGCTCACACTAACCTCCCTGGCTTGGCTTGTTGGTTGCCAGATGTTGCCCTGATGTAGGACTTTGCAGTCTAAAATGCATTGGCCAATGTGTCTGTCATGCAAGCTTATGTGATAAGAGCAGTCATAATAAAGTTTCTGTTTTCTATAATAAAGAATTAAGGGCTATTTGTTGATCATCATTTACATTTTTGCAGTAGTTTGTACTAAAATGGTGTTAATGGTACTGGTGAAGGCTCCCCCAGTGCTTCATGTATAATTTTTTCCTGAAAGGTGCAATGAGATTTCCGGTGAACACCAAATACTCCAGTGTTTAACTAGTGTGACGAATCCAGGGTGGTCGTCCCTTCTGCCTAGAGAAAAGCCATCCCCTTTGAGGCAGTCCAACGTACATTATCTGCATATAAGAGACCTGGAAAGACTGCTACTATTGTTTTTGAATGCTCCCATTTTGAAATCACCAATCAGTGACACTTCCTCTATCTCTTTGGTTTCACAGATAGTGCTGGATCTCCGCTGAACAATACTGGTAAAGAACATCAGCAGAAGCCCCTGAGCGGTGGCATCACTTTGGATTCCTTAAACTCTGGCTTTAGGCAATGCTGAGCACAGCCTGAATACCCTGCTCAACAAAGGACAACGTCCCATTTATCCCTGCGACATGTATAAGAGGACAGATTGTAAGGCTAGGAGAGACACCTACTGAGGGAAGAGAACTGCTACGCAGAGGCGAGTCTCTGCAGAATCGACGTCCTGGAGAACCAGAGCCACGCAGGGCCACAGAGCCTCTGGCAGCAAGGAGGGCGAGCAAAGCGCTGGCCGAACACAGAGGTTTTTGCGTTCTACCCGACAGAGAAGCCTAGGTCCAAGAAGAGGCAGAGACGGAAACACAACAGTCTCATCTGGTGACGTGACCAGGAAGAAGCTGTGGTGGACCGGTATGCCTGTAACAGACACCAAGACCAGACCGCAAGAGCCTGGGTCGTAGAGGTCCTCACACATTGGACAGTACATGCTGAGCCAAGTAGCAATGGGGAGAGGCAGCAAGGTTACAGGGGCCTGATGGTTTCTCTTGAACATGACCCGTTTTCGTCGTCCTCCTCCTCCTACTCCTCCTGGTTCGCCACACTCGCATATTTTTATAGCAATCTTTATGATGGTGCCACTTAATCCCTTCTTACATAGGCTCCAAGACCAGATGTCACAATTAGGAATAGTCACTCACCCTAGTGACTACTGTACTTCGAGATCATAGTCCCCCTTTCCTCCATACTAATGAGATTATCCATCCCATAGGGACGGGAGCAGAGCCTTTTTGTACCGCAATAACCATGTGACCTTTAATTGAACGCACAGTTCCCTTTCCTCCACATTGATGGAAGATTTGTGTACCATGAAAACTCACAGGTGGAGGCTGTCTACATAGGAGCGAACAAATTCTGCAAGACAAACTACCCAAACCTGGCATTAGCCTGGGGCTGGTATTGAGACAATAGTGTGGCGTTGACCACGTGGGCAGCCCTGCTGCTGACGTCTCATGGGATGTGTCTCTGCAAAGCCTGCCGCATGCATACCCTCAAGCGGAGTCCGTTACTGTGAGGAGTAACTGTGGTTAATAGCCGATACAAGACACTGATCAATCGTGGCCTTGGACACTTGGCTGCCTGGGCTGTGTCCTCCAAAGGTGACAGAGGGCATTAGATTTTTTGAACTGCTTGGTCTGGTAAAGGTACAATTTGAGTACCCTGCGGACGTCTAAAGGATGAAGTATCGAGTCTGCAGAAGACTGTGGGTCCTGAAAAAACATCGGAAGGACAACCTCCTCATTACTATGCAAGGAGGAAACCACTTTGGGCAGGAAGGCCGGGTGCGTGCGCAGCACAACCATGTCTTTGTAAAAAAAACAAAAAAACAATGTTCCAAAGCTGAGAATGCCTGTACCTCGCTCACTCTCGTGGCAGAAGTGATGGCAACCACCAACAGGGCCACGTTCTAGGAGAGGAACTTTAGGTCTGTGGTAGTCGATGCTCATACGACTGAGCGCAGACAAAACATTCAGATCCCACACAGGCTAAGGCCTCTTAACAGTCTGGTGCAACCAAAGGCGGCTCCCAGATCTGGAGCCCTCGTTAGACACAACTTTGCAGAAAAGGTGGGATTCGGGAATGGAGATGCGGGTGGGCGACCTGTTGGAAGAGGTGCAAGAGAAAGTAGGAGCCAATCTCACTGCAGCGGTGCAATATCAACGCATGAAGGCAGCCTGTAAGCGCAAATGGCCATCCTTCCCAGCTGCCCCAGCCGTACACATGTTCCTTTCCACTATTATGCAACAAAATGAATTGGGGGGGGGGGGGGCATATCTACACACTATAATTCGGTGCAACTACATACCCCACTCAGAATACCATGAAGTCCAAATGAGAAAAGGACTTGAACTTGGCTATAGAGGATGTGCAATGGGCACAGTACTGCCAGTTCACCAAGTCTATTTGTCTTTGTAACAACTTCAGGCTAATACAATTTAAACTTAAAAATCAACTACATATAACCCCAAGCAGGATGGCGAAATATGAACCAACTGTTCAGAACGCTTGCCCCAAATGCAAAGCCCTGAAGGCAGATAGGATTCATATGTTCTGGGAGTGCCCAACTATCAAAGAATTCGGGGAAGAAATTGCTGCCAAACTCACTGACATATTGGACATACATATACCAGCTACTCCGCTGAAATATTTACTAGGAGATATAGGGAAAGTGCGGATTAAAGAGAGACCACTCTTTTCTGTAGCCGGGACAATCGCCAAACTGAACATTCTCAAATGCTGGAAGGCAAAGAAGGCCCCTACTATTCACATGTGGTTCAGAGACATGATGTACACGTATGAATGTGAGGAGGGGTTCAGTAGGGGTATTCACGCTGTTTGAAAGCCTAAGGATATTTGGGCACCCTTACGGAGATACTTGAAAGAAAGAGGCGACGAGGAGATTGATGCGGATGAATGATCTAGTACTGCATGTCTATTGCTACGGGATGCACTTCTTGTAATATACTGTTTGGTTTATAGTCATAATTTCGACAACAAAAATGTCGAAAGTCAAAATGTCGAAAGTCAAAATGTCGAAAAAAAAATGTCGACTTTTTTTCAATGCATTTTTTTTTAAATGGGTGGGTTCCCCCCCCCTAACCCCCCTTTTTTAATTTTCTTTTTAATTTTACCCTTTTTTTTAACTCCCGAACCACTAAAATATATAATTTAAAAAAACGAAAGTCGACATTTTTTTTTGGGACATTTTTTTGTCGACATTTTTGTCTGTCGACATTTTTTTCTCGAAATTATGACCACCCACCATACTGTTTATGAGATACATTGAACTTATTATTGATGTTGTAGACATGTGACCGTCAGCTCGAAAATAAAGTAAAAAAAATAAATAAATAAAAAGAAAGACACAGGAATGTGTGGGAAGGGTGGGGGAGAGGAATTTGGATCCCAAAATTCGTGGGTTAACACAAACCCGGTACCCACTGTGGTACATCCATGGTGAAAGTTGTTGTTGAAGCTCATGGGGTTGTTGCAAGTTAGGGATCTAAGGGGGGAACAAAGGAACATGGCATTTTGGTTGGAGTTTTGCACAATGCAGGCAGAGCAATCAGGGGGGGGTGGACGAGCTGTACCGTGGGATGGAAGGCATACAACTAAATTCCAACAATGGCTGACCCGACATTCGTAACGATAAATGTCCAAGGGCTTAATTCCCCAATAAAAAGGAAGTCAATCTTGAGAAGACTCATCTTCAGGCCTCAGTAGTCTGGGTACAAGAAACACACCTGCTCCCTGAAGATGAGCACAGGCTAAAGCATAGAGCCTTCCCCACAAAATACCTAGCTTCAAGCAGGACTAAAAAAACGGGAGTGGGCATACTGTTAGCCAAAGGAGTATGCTTCGAGAAACAAGTCAAAAAGGGATCCGGAGGATTGATACCTGGTGTTGGGAGGGATACTGATGGGCCAACAAGTCACCCTGGTGGCAATCTACACCCCCAATGAAAAACAGACCGATTTTTGCTACGGCTGTTGCCTGACATTGCAGACCTGGGGGTGGGCCAGATCCTGATAAGGGGAGATTTCAACGGCATAGTGGATGCCTCGATGGACAAAACCCTCCCAGCCACCCTTAACGATAACAGTGTTAGGGAGAATTCTATTATAAGGCTAATTTCCCAAACCTAGTGAGTCCCCCAGCAGCTTTGCTGGATTTAGGGGTTTGTTTTTATCTCCTGCTAAGAGTGAGACTCTTTTCCTCCCACTCTTAGGCATGATTTGAGTGTCCTTGACTCTTTGTGTGCTTATGGGCTATGGGGTTTTCTTTCTACTCCATAGGGTATCATCTATTTTTTATGTGTGTGTTACACAGCACCCTCAGTGCAGTAATACAGGGGTGTCATAGTGACCCCCAAACAGAGACTCCATACCCTGGGACTGACTACTGTCTCCCAGGGCATGTAAAGTCACCATTGACTACTAGTCCTAAATTGTGAACAGAACCAGTACAAACCATCATATTGTGGAAGTACTGGAAGGGGTTAATTATATTGCCCCTGGGTCTGTTTTCAAGGGGGCACTGTCCAGTCCCCCTTGTCGAGTTTCTGGCTGGTGGCAGTGGTTACCACACAAAATATTCCACCGGAATATTCTCTATGGGATTATCCCATTGATTTTAAACGCACCACTTTTTGGTGCAATGCTAAAGATACCGCTGGTTTATTTATTTAATATTAAATCAACGGTTGGGTCTTTTTGCCAGAACTCTTTTCTAAAATGCCGTTCGTGTCCGTCTCTAAATCTGACCAAGGTCGAGCCCTTTGTTTGACTTTCTGGCGGGCTTCTCCACAGAAGCCCTCCAAATGGTGCCAATCTGTCTGGGTTCCACAGGAAGGGTGGAGGGGTAATTGGCACCCTGGACTGCGTTGCCTCGGCAACCCAAGTCACACTCTACTCTGATTGGCCCAGTGGTGAGCCGCCCGGCACACCACTTAGCATGTCTGATTGACAGCTAGGCTGATGAATGGGGGTTTTTCTGCATAAAAGAAGGACCTTTGGTACTGGAACTTCAGAAGTCGCCACAGGACCTAAGAATCCAAAGAGGGAAGAAGGTGAGCCATCTGCAACGACGACACCACTGGTGAAGCCCTGCTGCAACTACCTCACCACTTTCCCGACGACAAGAGAAGATCTTCTGCTGGATGAGTCTTCTTCCTCTGAGCTGGTGGGACCAACCAGTTCACCCCTTTTTGCCTTCCAAAGACGTCTCTTGGTCGAATCACCCGTGCCAAGCACCCCGGCGGCCGGATAGCCAAGTTTCACCACTTTGACTGCGAATAAAAGGAACGCTCCTTTTATTGACGAACTCTGCGGCTGGTTTCATCCCTGTGCAGTGCAACGACTCCACGTTTCCTCCTCGACGAGATCCTCTCTTCCCCTGGTCGAAACAACGAACTGCAACCACTGCCAGGAACAACTGCCGCCGCTGGAGCTTCCTTTCTGTTTAAGGTACTGTGTCCTGCCTGGCCTCCCTTTCTTCGGTTTGCCCAAGGTGACCCTTAAATCCTTGGCTTGCCAACTGGGTTGGCCCCAGACCTTCTAACTTTACCTTCTTGAATCGCCCCAACCTCTTTTGAACATTCTGCAAAGACTTTTAGTGCATTTTTAAACCGTGTGATCCTGGGCACATTTTGCTTTGCTCCCTTTTAAGTGGGCCTGGCCTATGAACTTTGGCTCTACAGCCTATACTGCCTTTACTCCCTTGCTGAGAACTCCTAAAAGTGTTGGGACCCGTTTTATTTCTATGCTCTGCCTTTTTCTCTCCCTTTAACTGAACTATTGGAGTGCCATCAGGTTATGCGCTCACATTGGTTTAACAAATCGTGGTGTTTTAATTCTGACTTGTCTAATAGTTATTAAGGGAGGTGTGTATACCTTACCTGACTGTTTTAACTTGCTTTTGATTTAGAGTGCTAGTATATTGCCTAAAGTGTGTTTTAAATAAATAATTCTATACTTTTTTTTTACAAAACTCTGGTCAGTGTTTGTTTGCTCTACTGTGTTTTTAGCCCTATTGTGTATACTCTGTATACTGCCCTACTCTTCTTGAGAGAAGTCTGACTGCTCAGCCACAGCTACCAGGTAAATCTGGGTGGTGCAGACTGCTACCAATTGGGTTTACTGCTTACTCCTGTAGTCAATCTTCTTGCAGTGTTCCCCAAGGGAACTGCACAGGATTCTGCCTAACACATATACAGACAAGCCCTGGCCCGATTCCTCAGGGAACTACACTCAAAAGAAACCTGGCAGTATTTTCCACCAACAAGAGAGCTTAGACACATTATTCGGCCGCACACAAGGGCTTCTCGTGGATCGATATGGTACTCGTCTCGGACACCATGGTCCCATAAATCACTGGGTTACAAATAGGGGTACGTGGGATTCCAAGATGGCTGCCACTTGGTGAAGTCTCGAAACTCCGCACTCCGCCCGGGCGGGAAAACTAAAGGTGAAATAAGGAATTCTCAAGCATCAATAAATGAGAAAACTGCCTCACATTAGGAGCGCTGAGCTGAAGGACCTCATGGAGAGGAGCCAGAGAGGTAGAAACACTTTAATAGAGCGAGAATAAAACAACAGTCTCCCGAAGGCGGCCCCAAGGCGAGCGGACATCCATGAAGTAAGCACAGCAAGACCCATAGCAATGCTTGGTAGGGAGGAGACATGACATTGCGGCAATGCACTATACCCTGAGCCCAGAAGCCAAAACCTCTAGCCTGCAGACGCTGCTACCCAACCCGCAGATGAGACCGTGCCCGAAAGCTACACTACACACTGCCCGAGCGGGCCACGACACAGAGGGATCTGCGTCCCAGGGACCGGAGACCCCTCAGAGCGCCTGATGAGCCACAGGTGCCGGTGCTCCAAAACTCTCAAATTGCGGGGGAAAGAGGAAGCAAAAAATACATAGAGTGGGCCCCTAGAGAACCGAACCTGGGTCCAGGCCGCGAGACGTACAGCTGGCAATGACCTCTTATTCAATGAAGGAGGAGATCTTGCAAGCAGCACGAAAACCACAAACTGTCTCCATCAACGGACACCAGATCCAACTGTTTCAGGACCTAGCACTTTACACACTATAAAAAAGGAGACTAATGCAGCCGGTCACAAGGGCATTAACAAGCTAAGGGAATCACTTACAGATGGGCATATCCCTTCGGCCTGCAATTTATGTGGGAAGGGAAACCTCAGCGGGTCTCCACTTGCGAAGAGGGGATGTCCCTGTTCCAGATTGAAGAAGAGGAACCCCGATAGCATACAAGGACAAATCAAAATTGGAAGGAGGAAGGACCCAGACAATGGGAATGGTCCAAGGACAATAGAAACCGTTGAGGCAAAGAACCCATCCTAAAGGGTCTCAGACCAAAATGGGATCCAAAGATAAGTATGCACGCATGTCAAAAAGGGCAAGGAGACTATGTACCCTAGCCCCGATCTGAAAGAGAAGGCTGGAGTTCACACAGGAGAGCTGACGAAAGTAAGGATGGAAAAGAAATTAAGTAAGTCAGGGCGGGCTTGGGAGGGGGTACACCTTGGAACCTATTTTCAGGACATGGACAAGTCCTGGCGAGGGGGACGCTGGGGCAAATATGGGACCAAACGCTCCGAGGGGAGCTCGGAAAAGGCTCAACGAATCCTTGGTCCCAAAAAAATGGATTGGGGAGGGAAGGGAAGGAAAAAACTAGGGGGGCGGGGGGATAATAGTTGGGTTTCGGTTAAGTGATGGAATGTTTGGGGTATGGTTCGTGGCAAATCAAAATGCACAACGCTTGCTGTGGAAGAGGGCAGGGCACTCAACGAGAAGTAACCGATGCAGGGGATATGGCCGAGTTGAAGGTGGTGAGCCTAAACGTGCAGGGCCTCAATTCGCCTGAGAAGCGGCGCTCCATCTTAACGCGATTGTTAGAGCTTCAGGCAGCAATCGTTTTCCTAAAGGAAACACACTTACTCCTGATAGACAAAAAAAAAATGGCCCACAGGGCATTTCCTGGACAATATTTCGCCTTGGGGGGAAAGAAAACTAAAGTGGTGGCTATCTTGTTAAGTGCTAGAATAACTTTTAAAAAACGGGCGGTATATAGAGATATGGAGGGAAGATTGTTGCTCCTCAAGGGGATGCTCCACGAACAGATATACACATTACTTGCGATATACACCCCAAACGAAAGACAGGACCTGTTCCTGGGAGAGATATTGCAGAGGTTGGGGAGCTGGTGCGAGGGGCAAATTATAATTGGAGCAGACGTCAATTGTGTAATGGATACAGCCCTAGACAAAACCCTTCCTCCTACTGCGGCGGACGGAAGGAAGGAACAGGCAAGCTCTGGGTAAACTGTTCAGAGACCTAGAAGTTGTTGAAAAGTGGAGGTTCTTCCACGAGGAAGAAAAATGATTTACCCATTACTTGGCAGTCCATAGAGAGTATTCAAGAATATACACGATTCTGATCTCAACCACACTGATTCCACAGGTCAACGACGTACAAATAGGCATCCAATACCTCTCTGACCATGCCCCAGTCCTAATGCAAATAACTCCCATAAAGGTGGGTCCCTGAATCAGTAGTAACTGGAAACTAAATTAAATGATACTCTGGGACATCGCCCTTAGATCACACATGGAGAAAGTACTGGATCACTATTTACAAGAACAAGTATCACTCAAAAACTACATTCAGCAAGACATTATACCAAGAGGTTTAAGAATATTAATTTTTCCCGACTTTGTACATAAAGATGATCAGGATCTGGCAGCTGACTGGGAAAGCAATATCACAGCCAGCTCGGAGAACATGATGAAAATCTTGGTCACACATGCTGAACGCGAGCATACCCGAGTACTTAAAGAAATTGACAAACTTAAAATTGAAATCACAGAAATGAATAATCCAGCAAGTTCAAAAGAAAAAAACTATGCTAAAACGAATGAGATTCTAGTCGAATACCAGGATGAAATCAAGTTGCGCAAATTCAGGAAATTCTATAGAGACGAAAAGGACTACCTAAATGACAGAGTGTATACCTATCAACCTAAATATGATGGGGATCTAACACAAATAGCCATGCCTACAACGTCACCTGTCACATCTGACACAGACTCAGAAATTGAAACCACTACCAACCCTAACAATGAGGAAGAACAGACAAATGCAGAAGGGTCTCGTCATCTTAGACGAGGCTTCCTGGCAGAAATTAAAAGATATAAGAAAGGTAACCAATCAACTTACAATTTTCAAAACAAACAAGTTCGATTTCTCAAAAATGTCCCTTTAGGACGCAAAAATCTTCCTACTCCAACAACCTCAGAGGAGGAAGAGGAGCAAAAAGGAGAGGACGGGAGAGATACAAACAAAAGACTCACCAGATCCAGCTTCAAGAAAACCAAACCGAAATCCATACTAAAAGTCTAGTCATCCATTTGTCTGATAAACACCTCTCATCTCAAAAACTATCTGTACTTAATCATGGGCTTTCATTCGCACCGTATGCCACATCTGATATGACTGAACTCCAAATTGATCTTTACAAATTTTCAAGAAAACTCAAATTGAAAAAATTCTTTCATAACAAAGTTGAAACGTATAGACCTTTGGAACAACTCCCAGCCACCAGTTCCAAAAGTATACAAGAAATAGAAAACATACATTTACTTTCCAACCTCATGGAAGAGGGATCAAAAACCGTTAGTGATATTCAGGTAGAACTCGGCATTCATCAACGAAATATGGATATCAAGGAACACAAGAACAGATCGAAATTCATGCCACCTATCGCTGGAGACAATGTCATTGACATCTTTTATAAGTCAATTACCAAGGAAATTCACAAACACTTAGATGGATTCCAACAAAATTGCTGCAGTAGGAAACAGAATCTTACTAAGATGGAACGACAGGCATTACAAGATATATGTGAAGACAGCTCAATCATTATTAAAGAGGCCGATAAGGGTGGCAACATTGTCATTCTGAACAAATCAGATTATATTAAAATGGCAATGGAACATCTAACTACGCCGGGATGTTATGAGAAACTCGCTACCAACCCCACATTACCAACTTTACAAGAATAACAAACCTTACTTCAATTCTGGTACAACCAAGGATTACTTTCAGATGATGAAAAGGCGTTTCTATCGATTTCCAAACCACTTATGCCAACGATTTACTTCTTACCCAAGGTTCATAAACCATTTCTGATTCTCCCATCAGTTCGACCAATTATGAGTGGACAGGGAGGAGTTACCAAAGCACTTGCTGATTATATAGACAGCAGTATTAAACACTTGGTACCTGAGATCCCAGCATATCTAAAAGACACAACGCACACGTTGCAAATACTACAAGGGATTACTTGGAAACCCACATACTATTTAGTGACTTTAGATGTGGCAGCCCTATATACTTCAATCCAACACCAACTGGCCCTGGAAACGATTGATTTCAGTTTCAGAACCTACTCTGCTTCGCACTACACACATGTACAGATGATAAAAAGTTTTTGGGAATTCACTCTTATGCACAATCAGTTCCTTTTCAATGGTGACTATTACTCGCAAATTAAAGGGATTGCGATGGGGGCAAAATATGCGCCCTCTTTGGCCAACTTATTTATGGCCTTTTTTGAGGAAAGATATATTTTTCAGAATAACCCTTTCAAGCACCACATTATCAGGTGGAAAGGGTATATTGATGATGTCCTGGCCATTTGGGAAGGTAGTAAAGAAGATTTTGAAGCATTCATGCTTTATCTCAATGACAACACATTTGATATCAAGTTTACAGGACACATGGACGCAGCAGAAATTACTTTTCTAGATCTTAAAATCAATATTGTGTCTGATAACATCGAAACCTGCACTTTTAGGAAAGCCACTGCGGTGAACTCTATATTGCATGCCACCAGTAGCCACAGACAAAGTGTTATTCAAAACATACCTAGAGGTGAAATGTTAAGAGCCAAAAGAAATTGCAGTCAAGATGAAATGTTCCAATCAGAATGTAAGTCTATTGGACACAGATTTCGGGAAAGAAGGTATCCAATCCAACTAATTAGGAAAACCACTGATGCAGTCAAGAAAATAATTGACCGCAATTACTGACAGAGAAGATAAAACTGCCCAGTGAACAATATCCTAAGCATGTCAACTTTATCACAAAATATTCAAGTGACCACAAATTTATACAGTACATACTGCAAAAACATTGGCACATTTTGCATTTAGATCCTGATTTGATATTGTACATTACTGATCGACCAAGTATTATCTTTACCAAGGCAAATACCCTGAGGAATATCCTTAGTCCCTCTTTCCTTAAACCTGACCCATTTGGACAGGATAATTGGCTCACTACAAGTACAAAACCAGCAGGCTTCTATAAGTTTGGGACATGCAATTTTTGCCATCATGCTTTAGCACCTACAAAAACCTTCAGCTGTCATAATGGACTTCAAACCAAAATACTTGACTTTATCAATTGTCGTACAAAATATATGTCATCTATGGTATTTTATGTGTATGTCAGAAAATCTATATTGGCAGCACGATTAGAGAAGTTTGCTTTAAGATTTGAGAACACCTTAACAACCTCAGCAGTCAGGATATTAGACTTCCATTGGCTTCCCATTGGCAGAAGCATCATCAACTGGACAACATTAAAGATATCAAATTCATTGGACTCAAACATATCAAACAACATCCGAGAGGTGGCAACAGAGAATTGACCCTACGACAGCAGGAAGCAAGAATGATTTGTAAACTACGTTGTCTGTCACTTGGCTTGAACCAAGACCATGAACTAAATGTGTTTCTATAATTTGTGCGAATCCAACTGTTGACATGTTGTTCGGATACAATGGGTTCCTATAGGTAACAGACATCAATGACCATATATGCATATCCGTTACAAGTAGTTCTTAGCATGAAACAAAAATACTCAGATACAGCCTAATTAATTTGACTTTTACATTTGTTGTTGCTCAGATTATTTAGCCACAGTGGCCAGGTTTCACCAATTTAGCCTTAATTGGTCATGTTACCATGGGAACAGAGTGGTAACTTTGGCAAAAAATCCTCAATCTAATCCTAAAGCATAGATAATCAAGCTTATGAACAATGATACGGTTTACCGACTATGCCCGAGGTGTTTATACTTAGTCTAGTGAACCGATTTGAGATGCTATCGATCATCATCTCTTAACTGGGAATTATTTGCCTTCCAACATCTTAAATTGCACAGTGACCTACAAAATGTTGACTACTCTAGTATCAAAATATGCTAACTAATCATTCACATGTTGCATGGATAATTTCAGGCATACATCAAACCTTATTATTGCAGTTTCTGCACGTTAACTGTGCGTACAACATTCATTTCGACTCTTTATGTCGTGTTGATATTTAGCACCAATTACCAAATATCTGAACCTAATACAGGTTTTGAATAAGCATTGGCGAATGCAGTATTGCTGTATGAGTACATCGCTGCAAGGCATATGCCTAGCCCATTACCGTAGTTCTTGCACCTGAAACTGTGCGGACTATGTCCGTTTCCATTTTTCTATGTCATGTTGGTATTTAGCACCAATATCAAATATCTATACTTAATCAAGTTGTTGAAACACTATTGCCGTAAACAAGTGCATTTCTGTAAAGGAAGCGCTCCACAAAGGTCTGCTTCTAGTATTTCCGGCTTGGAAGTAGTTTCCAAGCAACTGGGTCAGGTGACCACATCACCTGACCTAATCCGTGGAGGTTACTATAGTAACCCCCGGACTTTGCTGATGCCTTCAGTATTGAGAAACAACCCGCCATTGTGCACACTAACATTTGGAGCATATGCCGGTAAGACAGTGCGTCCCCTTAACTTTTTCAAACGCAAAGTCGATGCAGCATTTGTATATTTTCAATTGTCTAAACACGCTGTCATATCCATGTTGTAGATCACGGCCGGTATTAAGGGAAAGCACGCTAAAAACGTGCGTTATACTTCAATTATACTGCATTAGCGGTACACCAGTCGAGCAACAACCACAACTTGATTGCAAGACTGGTAACTATAACCTCTATACTTTTCATGAATTATATGTTATTATTGCACAATAAATTAGCAGTGCAGAATTTTAAGCTAAATGTGCGCCATTTTACTTCATGGCTTTACAGCTGACAGACCTGTCCAGCCAAGCATGTAGGAATTACTAAATCCTCAACTATCAAAAGTACAATCAAGAATTAGAAAATCACAATTAAGGTATGAATTGATTCATCTATCTATATATCAGGAATTAGAATAATCCACTGCACGTATCATTCTAACGTTATGTTTTTATTTTTCTCTTCTCTCCTGTTTCTTCTTGGTTTTTTGACCTACTACCTCCGACTTTGGTTGTTTCTATTTAATAATAAGCCAAGGTTCAATAACTATATATTAGTTCAAACGGCAAATGTATTTGCATGCCCTGAGGACGGCCTTTTTGGTTGAAACACGTGTTGGCATTTCTTGGCATTTCTTTAGTATAAAATACTTTGCGCAATTGTATACAAATTGATTATTGCTATCTGGCAGATAGCCTGTTTCAAACAATGTGATTTATTCAAGTTATGATTTATCCAACACATTGTATGTGAGATTCCTTACCTGTGAGACGTTTACTTTATTCAAGTTTTGATTTATTCAACACATTGAATGTAAGACACCTTACCTGTGAATGTACAACCCTGTTCTTTGAATGCCATTTCTTTGCATTTCTTTAGTATAAAATACTCTGCGCAATTCATTTAAGTTTTGATTTATTCAACACATTGAATGTGAAACACCTTACCTGTGAATGAACAACCCTGTTCTTTGTAATTAATAAATCAGTAGACTATATCTGTGACTACTTCCCCATCCATTCTGTTCAAACTCTCCACATCAGTGGATTTCAGATGGTTACTAAGCGCAGCCTGTTTAGATGGTAATCCACAATAATTTCACCATTTACAAGACGACAATGAGGAAAGAAATTGGGGTACAATCTGGGATGTGGGGAAGGCAGTCATCCGGGGAGAATTCATATCACTGACTACAGCATATACACGAGAGAGGGGGCTTATTAATCTGAAACTTGAGACAGAGCTACGGGAGGCGGAAGGGCAGCACAAAGCCAGACAAACACCTAAAACATTAAGGACCCTCCGTAGGGTCAGAGCGCAGCTTGAAACCCATGTGGCAGATCGTACCGCTCAATCACGGTTACATACCAAACAGTCATACTATGTGCATGGGGGGAAGCAAACAGATTCCTAGCGGCCAAACTTAATAAACAAAAGGTCCTGCAACTACATACTGAGGCTTAAAAATTCAAAAGGGGAAACACACAAGTCAGGGGAAGGAAAATTATAAATAATGGAGAAGTTCCATCAAGACATTCTCGAAAGGGACAATCTCCACCCACAAGCACAAATAGACCATATGTCGAAATTCGTCCTGCCCCAAATAACCGATGAAGATAACCTTAACCTACAAGCCCCCATAAGGGCGCAAGAAATAAGTGACGCTATTACACACCTGCCTCCTAACAAGACCCCGGTCCGGATGGGGAATGGGGACTACAAAGTATTCCGAAACCTGCTGCTTTGTCCTCTAACAAACCTTTTCAATTATATAAGGGAAAGTGGAACAGTTACACCTGACATGGGAAACTCAACCACAGTCGTGATGCTCAAACCGGGTAAATATCCCACAGAGTGCACATGCTACAGACCGGTATCATTGCTTAACAGCGATGCCCAACTGTACGCAAAAATCCTGGCAACCAGACTAGCAAAGATACTACCCAAAATTATCCACGAAGACCAGGCAGGGTTCATCGTAGGGAGACGCACGCAAGGGAACATCAGTCGATATGATAGATCTGGGGACTAGGACGGGGCAGAAATCCTCGATGGCAGCCCTAGATGCACAGCGGGCCTTCGATAGCCTGGACTGGGCATACCTACACCTGGTCCTGTCAAAATATGGTTGTGACCCCACCTTTGTTAGGATGGTGCTGGCAAATTTTCTGCTTCCTTCCACGACCTTTGTGGTGAATGGAAGGCCCACAACGAGAGTACAAATACGAAGAGGTACACGACAGGGCTGCCTGTTGTCTCCCTAGATATTTGCTATGGCAATGGAGCCGGTTGCGGAAATTATAAGACAGGACCCGGAAATAAAGGGAGTAGAGGCGGGGGGACGGAACATAACATTTCATTATATGCCAGCGATATTTTATTGCTCCTCAAAGATACCACAACCTCGCTCCACAAAGCATTAGAGAGGCTACAGGAATTTGCCATAATATCGGGATTCACTGTTAACTACTCTAAATCTCAGGCCTTGAATATTACTGAGGAAGAGAGGGTGATTGAAATAATAAAAGCACAATACCCACTAACATGGGAACCCAAGACTATAGAATACTTAGGCATTCATCTAAAAAAAAAATACAAATATCTGTATGGGGCAAATATAATGCTGCCATGTAGACAATTAAAAGGAGGACCTACATAAATGGGACGCCCAAGAATTGTCTTGGTTTGCACGCATTGCTGCACTTAGGATGACACTACTACCCCGCCTCTTATATGTGGTACGTTCCCTCCCGGTAGAGATACCCCTCAAGATGAGCAGAGCCCTACAAAAAGAAATGATAACTTGTGTGGCATGGCAAAAAAAAACAGAATACAAAAGTGTACTGACCAGACCACCACTACTGGGAGGACTTGGGATCCCCAATATTGAAAGATACATACTAGCAGCCCAGATAACACCAATGCTGAAATTGATGAGGAAATGCGCTAAAAGGATGGGCAGGAATAGAACAAGGGGTGACCAATATCCCCTTAGGAACACTATAGGTGCTGTAGAAGGAGGCCAGGGGGCAGAAGGACACCTACTAGAAGCTACTCAAGTAGCACTGAAGGGATGGGATAAAGCACTTAGGAAACGTCACATTAAGCCAGGACTAGGGCCCTTCAACCCAATGGCGCATTACCAGGATTTTACCCCAGGCAGGCAAAGTAGGTTTTGGGAGAACTGGGGACAAGCGCAGACGATTTATTTCAAAGACTTCTTTCAAGAGGGACCCCCCCCCCTACTATTCGAGGACTGTAAACAGAAATTTGGCATAGGGGAACAAGAAAGGTATCCATACATACAAATAAGGCATTGGATCCCTCAGAAGGAGGTTAAAAAGGCGTCTACTAGAACCCCAGATAGGGCTGGAACTCACCCTACAAGAGGGTCTGACCCCAAAAGCATTAGCAAGAACATACAAATTACTAGATAACTCACAAATCGGGGACAAAATCTCATACAAGGACAATTGGGAAAGGGACTTGGGGGGGACCCCCCATCACTGAGGAGGAATGGGGACAAATCTGGAGGAGGGCACACACAACGTCCAAGAGTACCGCCATTAAGGAGACGGCATACAAAATATGCTCCAGATGGTATCTAACCCCACACAGGCTCCACAAGTGAACCCCGCATATCCCCCTACTGCTGGAGACAATGCGGCAACAGAGGGTACTTGTATCACATGTGGTGGACCTGTCCCAAAGCTGTGATGTATTGGAAGGAGGTCTTGGGATGTATAAAAGAAATTACAGGGAGAAAGCTCCCGTATGATCCAAGGGTGGTGCTACTGTGTACTGAAGTAGAAGGACTATACGCAGCAACATGTAACACCACCACCTTCATTATTCAACTATTAATGGCGGCGAGGATGACCCTAGCCCAAAGCTGGAAAAACGTAGAGGGCCCGGTGATAGCATGTTGATGGGTCAAAATATGGAACATATTAGCAATGGAAAAAGTGGGAGCCCTGAAAGAGGGAAGACATCAAAAATGTGTGGCAATCTGGGACCAATTCATAGACTTTGTCAAAGAGAGAAGCATATTACTTCAGACCAAGGCTGATGAGAACAATTCAATGTAATCTAACAGATGGACAAGTCACAGCTAATAACCATAGATGCAGAGTCGGAACCATTCCAATTAGGGGAGCGGAGGGGGGGGGGGAAATCTTGTGAAGGTTATTGCTAAGGTTACATTTAAGAAGCTACACACAATCACAAAGTTATGCTGGAATAATAGTTACAGCGGTCTAAAACAGATTATGATATTTAACTAAATGTAACTCTGTTGGTTCTTGAAAATGAAAATAAAGTTTGGAAAAAAAAAAAAAGAAATAGGGGTATGTTGCTTATCAGATCATGCACCAGTCTCCCTGAAGGTGGAGCCGATGGCCCCGCTTCCGCAGACCTGAAAGCCATGGCATCTAAACAAAATAATCCTAAAAGACCTAGCTCTTAGGGCGGACATGGAATCGGCCCTGAGAAATTACTTCCAAGAGAACATCACACAGGGGGTCGATTGCGGATCTATCTGGGATGCTAGCAAAGCAGTGGTGCGGGATGAGTTCATCAAACACACAGCTAAATTCTTTTTTTTTTTTAAAAAGAGAAGGCGAGGCAGGATCTGGAAGCTGAATTGGGGACTGCTAGGGCACCCGACAAAGATAGAAGGTCACAGAAGGCTTGGCGGGAACTTTAAAAAGCTAGGACGGCCCTAGAGACACATCTTTCAGATGAATCCGCACAACTTCTTCTACAAACTAAACAATCCTACTATATTAAGGGGGACAAAGCTAACATATTCCTAGTGGCCAAATTGAGAAAACAGAAAGCCCGGAACCGCATTAACCTACTCACGCACCAGGGAGGCGACCTAAGGAGGGGGGAAAAGAGATAGCCCAAATGATGCACTCATACTAAACAAGCAACCTAAAAGGGGGACAACCTAGAGAGGGAGGCACAGGTTGCATTTTTGGGACAAGTGATGTTACCGCAAATCACAGAATTAGACAGGCAAATGTTAGAGGCGCCGATATTGGAGGAAGAGGTTGGGGATGTTCTAAACGCTCTGAAAGGGAACAAATCCCCAGGCCCAGACTATGTAACGCGTGTTATTAAACATTTAAGACCATCCTGGAATGCCCTTTAACAAAAATTTTAAATCACATAAGGGATACGGGGCGAACCTCTGGGGACATGGGCCCAGCCACCACAGTACTCCTGCTAAAACCGGATAGAGAACCATCAGACTGCGCAAGTTATCGCCCTATTTAATTATTAAATGGGGATGTAAAAATCTACACCACATCTTGGCCCAGAGTTAGCGAACATCCTCCCGAAAATAATTTACCCGGACCAGGCAGGTTTTGTGAATGGACGCCATATGTATGACAATATCCACAGAGCCACAGAAGACAGGACAGCGGTTCTCGGTGCTGGCACTAGACGCTTCTAGAGCCTTTGACAGCCTAGACTGGGAATTGTTACAATTGACCCTTGAAAAATGTGGGTGCGGGCCAATTTTCATCCATATGATCCTAGCTAATTATGGGACCCCAACCACACGACTAATGATTAATGGACAGCTTACTGACAGTATCCCAATCCGCAAAGGTACGACGCAAGGGTGTCCATTGTCACCATTGATCTTCGCCATGGCCATGGAGCCCCTGGCACAGATGGCCCGAGATGAACAGGGAATCCAAGGGGTGGAGGCAGGAGCCAGTGGGACCCAGAAAATAGCCCTCTACGCAGACGACGCCCATATGTTTTTGAAAGACCCAACACACTCATTCCCCGAAGCCATAAAGCTGCTAGACAGATTTGCAAAGGTCTCCGGGTTCCATATTAATTACCCCAAATCCAAGACACTCAACATCACTGAATACCAAGAGCAAGTGTCAGTATGGGGGGGATGCTATCCACTGAAATGGGAGCCAAGGTCTATTAAATATCTAGGAATACACTTCGTATCCACATACGGGAGGCTCTACGGGGTAAATATCCAAGACCTGCTGAAGACACCGATAGTGGATGGGACATGCAGGGGCTATCCTGGTACGAATGACGGCAATCAAGATGTCCCTCCTCCCCAGGTACCTATATGGGGTGGGAGCGCTCCCAATACGTATCCCAGACCCAGCAATTAAAAACGTACAAAGGAAAGTTATGTCCTTTATCTGGAAAAAAAAAAAAGGGTTCTGAGAAAAGTCCTGTTTTGGCCACATGCACTCAGGGGGGTAGGAGTACCAGAATTCTGCAGATGTCTAGGGGCAGCACAGGTGGCGCCAATGTTGCAATGGGCACCCTGGGAAAACCAGAACCGATGGCCGACCCTGGAAAGAGAAGCAACTAGGACCCCCGCCCTAGTGAGCCTGGGATTCCTACCCACAAGGCACAAGGCACAGGGGAAAAAAAGGTGCACTACTGGAAACAATTAAAGCCACCCTATGGTACTGGGATAAGGCATCACGGGGAAAAGGAACGAAAATAGGTGGAGGCCCAATCACACAAATGGTCCACAATCTGACTTCACACCGGGTATGCAAACCAGCTTCTGGACACATTGGGGAGGAGGGCTACCCCTGACACTCTGGGATTTTTACACAGAGGGGACTCCCTTAACATTCAAAGGGTGCAAAGATAAGTTCCAAACGCCCGAAAGCGAACGCTTCCGCTACACCCAAATTAGGCACTGCATCACGAACACAAAAGTACTGGAGGGGGCAACCCGGGACCCAATAGGACTAAAACTTACCGTAAAAGAATGAGCACCAGAGAAAGGGGTGTCAAGACTACCGGCTTATGTGCGGGGCGGATCCGGAAGAAATGTTACCATACAGGCAGAAACAGGAGCTAGACGTAGGGAAACTAATACCGGGGGAGACATGGAGCCAAATAAGGTGCCGGGCCGCGAGTGTCTACAAATGTGCTTCAATCAAAGAGGCGGCAAACAAAATATGCCTGAGGTGGTACATGACGCCACAACGAATGCACTCCATCAATTCAAGCTATCCCCCAACATGCTGGAGGGGTTGCAGGTAACCCGGGGACTTAATCCATATGTGGTGGGCCTGCCCAGTTGCAGAGACATATTGGAAAGAAATTCAATTCTGAGCCATATCACAGAAGTAGTGGGGGTACAACTGCCTCCCGTCACGGTGATGGTTCTGCTGGGGGAAGCAGTAGAAGGAAGTTATGCAAACACGGGGAATAGGGATACCCTTATCACCCATATGTTGAGTGCGGCCAGAATTAACCTAGCGCAGGTGTGGAAAAATAAACAGGGGCCTGTGATGGCCATGTGGTGGGTGAGAATTTGGGGAGTGATGGCAATGGAAAAGGTGACAGCAGTGGAATATGGATCATATCCGAAATACCTGAAAATGTGGATGCCTCTCCACGAATTTATGGAGGACAGGGAACAAATGTACTTTAAACCTAAAACCCTCCGCAAAGTCTCTATCCTATAAAGATGTGAGCTCTACGAGGGTGGACTTGTCTGCAATGTATTGAGCAAAGATGCTTCGGTTCAACCAAATGCCGAAAAATTACAATGGCAAAAGGTGGTGTGGAGGAGTTATAACTTAAAACTCATGAGCCCTCATAAAACTGTGATGAGAACTGATAAGAAGAACAATGACTTTAAAGTTCAGTGTGTATTGGTTTCACTTAAATTCAGATTTCTGTTCACTTGAAGGTTCAGCAGATATGGATTTTACTTGTATTAAAGTTTCATTCATTTCTGAGTTTGGAGCATGGTGGTTTTATTTGAATTTAAAGCGCCATTCAGTTCGGGATTCAATAAGCATGAAGATATGTTTGTTAAGGTTTTCACTCAAGTCAACCCGTTGTTTAATATCTTTGTAGATTGTCTTTTATAAAGTGCCCAGCACTCAGACATTGGAATACGTGCTTTCTAATACATGTGACCACTCAGCTACAAAGTATACTCAACTGTTCAATAGTAAACAAGGATTCAGATCAGAGACCTTCAAAAAAGTGTTTTATCACAAATGCGACCATTGCGATGCAAAGTGATCCTCTGAGTAAGTTCAAACACTCGCATACCGGGTTTCCTCTTTCATTGAAACTCACTGGTTGCGTCCACGTGTTTTCCAGCAGCACAGATCACTCTGCCTTCTGTTCTCCGCCTCAGGATTCCACCTCCTGCCCCGCAGGCCCTCCTGTGTCGGCTTCTATCCACAGGAGAACGAGCACTGCGACCACCAGAAAAAGGGACTCTGCATGGCTCCCTTTCCAGTGTTCGATCGGTTCCACAGAAGTCCAGCTCCAGAGCCGCACTTCCATGAACCGTCGGGTGCTTCAGACACACAGAGCTCCCTGCTGCTCGTCTTGGCCTCTCTGCTGCTGCTTCAACACCACCGCCTCTCCTAACATCATTTGATTGGGGTCCCTTTTATGCACCTGCAGCCCTTTAACAGGCTGCAGGTGAAAATATACAATTCGCCCTGCCTGACCATCATTAGGGGGACATGCCGGACCTCTACAACTCTCAGCAGGCCTCTTCCTCGTCCCAGTACCTGAGTGGTAAAAGCACCTAGTATTCATTACTCCTGGTTGCCTCTTCATCTCAGTACTGTCAATGGTCAATATGAGGAAGTGGGGGGGGGGGGAGGGTTGGGTTGGTTGTTAGTAGGAAAAGGGGATACAATGTCTCTCCCAAGGGCATCCCACTCCCAGTCCCGAAGGACCCTTCACCCAGGTGATCCTCCCTTCTTGTCCACCCCCAGAGGCAGGATCCAAAAGCGATTGCCTTTCCCTGGCCATCTGTGCAAAGGACCCAAGAGGAATTGGAGTTTCTCACAACCCTCAACTTTCAATTTTTCTATCACTTAACCCAGGATCTCTCCTCATGACAGCTACACAAGCATATCTCTAAAATGACTTCTACCTTCACCCACTCTCCAAGACCTATTGGGAAGGGTAACGTAGTGGGGTTCCTTATCAATACAGCCCTTAACACTACCCCTCTACCCCACTTTGACATCAACTCTTCCTTTTTTTTAATATGCCGCTATTCAACTCCTCCCTTCCATTCCCTTCTCTGTTCTGGCTCTCTATCCCCCTGGTTATTTCAACTCCTTCCATGATCCAACTTCTTCTTGAGTCACTTCCTACCTACATCCTCTTTGTCATGCTGTGGGATTTTAACCTTCCCAATCCCTCTGCGACCACCTACCGTGAACTTGAACCCCTAGTCCTATGTGAACAATTCCTCGACTAGCCTACCCACTCTAACGGGAACTCTCTTGAACTGTCTTTCACACTAATTCACGCTCCTCCTCTGACCTCTCTCCCATTGACCCTCACCCTTCTGATCACTTCATAGGTCACTAACATCTCAGTGACTCCACTTTCTACTCCTCCTCTCCCTTCTTTATTGACTAAGTGGAAGGTTAAGCAGGACTCTCTTGCCCCTTTTGTTGTTGATGTCGGGACCTCTCTCCTGCCTCTTTCCCCTATTTATGTCCCTCGCATGGACTGTTTTCTCCAACTTCCACTATGCACTTATGACTCCATTTGACCAACAGTTTCCTGCTCGCACATTCACACTTTCTCATCCCAGTCCTCAGCCTTGGGCACATCTGAAATTCAGACCCTCAAAACAATCATGCCTTGTGACCTACGACGCTGGTGCAAATTACAGACAACTTCTTCACTCCTATGATGCAAAAATTCCCTTGCTGCCATAACCTCTGCACTGGAAGCTGCAAAATATTCCTACTTCACAAATCTAATCTCATCAGCCTCACAAACTCATCTACCCTCCAATCTTGGCTAAGACCTCCCAAGCAAATATCCATCATCTCCCCCTTTCTGCTAATGACTTCGCTCAGTACTTTTCCTCTAAAACTTTTGACTCTCACAGCCCTCCTCTCCCCCATCCCAACTTCTCCCCTACCTCTTCTATGATTGACTAATACTCCCCTAACTCTCCAATTGAATTAGCACACATCCTGCACTCTTAATGACCATTTTGCTTCTCAATCTCAATCACTTGCTCCGAGTTTTTTTAACCTCTCTCCCCTCACTGGACTCTTCTCTACCTCCTTCACATCTGCAACTGTCTTGCCCATATTGAAGAAACCCTCTGCTGACCCAACTGCTCCTAGTTTCGCTCCATCCTCATTATTCTTAAATCCTAGAGTGGGTGGTCTTTGAACAGATCACCAAATACCTTCAGGATAATGGCCTTGGAGGACCACTTCAATCTGGCTTCTGCAGTAAACACTCCACCGGGACTGCACTCATGCATTTCTCCAACGTTCTCTCTAATGCTCACTACTCCAAACACGCTTCTATACTCCTCCTTTTGGACCTTTCTGCAGCTTTTGACACTGTTGGCTTTGACTCCTCCTCCCCCCCCTCTATCCAGGATCTTTGGTTTCACAAATCTGCTCTTGCCGTGATCACCTCCTACTTGGAAGGTCGATCGCTTTAAAATATCTCGGAACTTTCAAACCTCTAACCCCTCTCCCCTTTCCGTGTGGGTGTCACCCAAGGATCAGTCCTTGGACCTCTGGTCTTCACCTGCTGAACCTTTGCCCTAAGACTTCTCATCCTTTGGCTTTAACTATCACCGCCCGCTCCACTGGAACCTACTGTCCATAACAATGACCTAACCATTAAAAGCCAGCCTGTTAAGAGGGATTTCTAAAATCAGTCCCTGCAGTGAGGATTTTTAGGAGGCCACCCTTTTTACAGTAAACTGGGAAAGCACAGAGTTTAACCAAATCCAATCAAGGTAGAATGGAAGAGCAGTCAAGGCTTAGTCTCAGGAAAAGTGTGAGAGTGGTCAAGGGCTAAAATGAGTCTAGCTATAAAAAATACAATTATTGTTTAGGCCTGCATGAACACACCAAGCATAAAAAAAAAGAATCACAGGTAGGCAGTGTAATCAAAAACCATATATAACATTCACCCTTAGAAATAAGATTTATATGCATTGTAATCAGATGCAGGAAAAACTGTTAGAATAAGAACAAACAGTACCGCCTGTCTTATTAAGTCCAGCCCTAACATGTATGGCCTTGTGCTCAAAAGTTCCAACTATGGTTTCTTCAGGGAAGGTATTTCAGAATCGATTCAGTGGGCTGTCATGGTGATTTGAAAACACTTTAAAGTATTTACTTCAAGTCAGGCAAGTACTCCACTCTATCCTATTCCCAAAGTAAGCCCTAGGAAAGGATACTTAGCCCAGGTTAGATGACCAAAGGCCAGGCCAGAGGGACTTTAGGGACCAGGGCTAAACACCCAATGTTACACTATGTGAGACAGGGGTGGTTGCGGGATGCAAACAGGGATGTTCACTTACACCACACTTAGGTTCTCCCCATCCCCCCCCCCCCAACTCAAGATGTTTCCAGGTGGAACTGCAAGGCTTCCGGAATTCGCTGAGGAGACAATCCTCGGTCCTTGATTCCAGTGAGGGAAGTCAAAGGGTCACAGATGCAGAGGTCACTGTGTCTAGAGCTGGTCACTTTGTCACCAGATGTTTCTAGGCTACTTCATGAAGACCCCCAAATTAACAAAAGATGCAGACTTTGGCAGTGCAGACCCTTCAGGACACCTCAGGCAATTGCAGCGGGATTGGTCCAACGGAGGTCACCATGGTCATGCACCGACAGGCTATATGGGAACACAGAAGCCGCCCCAGCACAGCTTCCCTTGTGAGATGGCTGAAAATGCGAGGACAGGTGACCTAAGCAATAAACTGAAGATCTTGTGACTGCCAAGGATTTCCTCGAAACAGTGACTTCTGCAGCGGGGTAGCCCAAAAGGGAGCTGGTCAGTCCACTGGGTGGTCCAGGCACCCTTCCAAAGGCTTCCAAGGCTTGGATCAAACATCGAGGGTAGAGTCTGGTGGTTACCACCTGTCCAAGGGTTGAAGCGCCAACAAGGGTCTTTGACATCAGGCAGTGGAGCATGGCTTCACCGCGCCAATCACTGGAGTAGAGGCTGGTCAGCTGCAATAGTCATCTTGTGGCTGTCTGCGGGCTGCTCTTCTTCGTAAAAGTCCTGGTTCCAATGGTAAGGATCTGCAACATTCAAATAGGCCATGGTTGTCCAATCCCATACAACCACTGGTCATCACAGGATTGGACAACCATGGCCTATTTGAATGTTGCAGATCCTTACCAAAGGAACCAGGACTGGTCATCACATACATCCAGCAACAGTCTTTTGGGGCACCAGAGGATGTGGACTGGGATCAGACAATCCCAGACTCCTCCTCTGGCTCACTCTCAAAGTCCACTTGCCCACAAAAGCAGCAGCTTTCACCAGAAAAGGTGTTGCCATATAGGGCATTTCCTGACCTTTGAAGGCAGGAACGCCAAAGGACAAAATGGCCCAAGAAGCAGTGAAAATCTTGCGGCACAGGTATATTAGGGTGCCCTTTATCCTTAGAAGCCATTTGTGGTAAGTGCAAGAGAAAAATATCACAGAAACAGTACCATACAGTTGCCACCCACCTGTATTAAGCACATTGTCTAAGTAACCAAAAAGCCATCAGGTAAAAAGTTATAAGGATACTAGGTATCCTAACTGCACTTCACAATAAGGTGAAGTGTTCAATTGTAAAAATACAAGAATTCCAAAGGAGAGACGAAAGTCTCTCACTACTGACAGTATTAGGGACTAGTCTGTTTCCCCATAAGAATGAGGACAACCAGTAAGGGAAGTAAAGCAGAAGCTTTAATGAACTTCAAAAGTCTGGACAGGGTAAACAAAATAAGCAAAAGGAATGATGGTCTCATAGGAATCTATGGGGGGAAAGGTGCAAAAAGAAAATCTTTCCTAACAGCCCAAATGTGGATCTCTGCAAAGCTAGGCTTAAACTTCACATACTTGCTAAAGAGGGAGCTGCTCTGCCCTCTCCCCCATAATCCCTACCTGACCCCACCACTACCTCGAGTGACTCTAAGAATGTAATTTTGTATATTTAATTAGTACTCCTCTTTAGATTAAATAACTTGCCCCTTTAGGTTAATGTTACCTTTGACATCTCATACATTTGGTTTCTGTTTATTTTGTCCATGGCATATGTCCCAATTTGTTACCCTCAACCTGGCTCACTCTGGTTCTGATCTTTATGCTACTTACTGTTCGGGCAGATGCTTATACCAACTGTAAATGTGTTCTTGAAAGTCATTTCTGATTGCAATTGACATCCCTATTTCTCCAATAAATACACATTAAACGACAGCTGGCCTACAGAATATTCTGCTTATGATGGAAGAAGAGATGAAGCTTAACTAGCTTCAAATCAACGTAAAAAAATGAACATAAAGAAATTAACCAAACACAAGCAAAAACAGGCAGAGGACAAAATTTACTTTAGATGACAAAGATTTAACAGAAGCAAACACCTTCAATACCTTGGAATTTTAATAAACCAATCTAGGTCCGAAAAAGATTAGGTGACCAGCATAGAAGGGAAGATGCTATCCCTAGCTAGACAAGGCTGCCTGCTACATAGACAATATGAAAAGTTTAAACCCATCATCGCGTATTACTGACAAAAAGTTATAGCCATCGTAACATATGTGAGTGAAGCGATGTCAACGAGGCACAGATAAACTGGCAAAGGCTCGAAGCTTCTTTCTGGCGGAAGATTCTGAAACTTCCTAACAACTTTCCAATGACTAGAATAAGATTTGAAGTAGCAATTCAGTCAATAGCATCCATCGTTTTATGGAAACAACTGGACCTACTTCGTAAATTGATGAACAATGATAAAACGCCGACCATCCAACTACTTTGTGACATCCCTAATGCAATGAATAACACCATATTGAAAGCTTGGAAACACGAGTTAGAACAACGACTGAAAAAGGAAGATATCTCCACAGAAATGCTAATAAATCGCCCGCAACATGCTAAAGTTAAGATCCAGCATAATGACTGGATCCAAACAACACATGAATAAACAATGTACATCAAGAATCTTCAATGCGCCAGTGATATCCAAGCTATCAATGAACTCCCTCTGTATTTGTCTCTATTTCCGGATCAGAATATTCGGAATCTGTTCATGAAAATGTGTTTGAATGTTATCCGGACCCGGTATAGACTAGAGAAAACAAGACAAATCCTCATGACTTACCAATTATGTCGTTTTTGTCTGGATCAGAAAGCACCAGAAACGCTGCATCATATCATGGTCTGCCCAGCACTCTCCCAAAAGAGATGCCTTTTTGGAGATATCTTTAAGATCTCCACCCTGCAACAAAATGCCAAATCCAGATGGTCCTTGATATTGAGTGGTCACGATAAAAAACGTATATATGCTATTGTGCAGTTTCTTTGTCATATACTGGATCTTGACAAACTGTTGTAGTAATTCATCTCAATTCTGTCCAAAAACTAATGGTGATGTCAGTTTTATGATTTTGCTGCTGCAGTTGGTATATAAAATGCACACATTTTAACATAAGCAGTATAAGTTTCTTAAAAAGTTTAAATGAAAACTTTATGTATAAACTATATCATTTTAAATAAAAATAAATACAAATTCATACAAATTCTACTTTAGAAACAAGTTGAAACCATATAACCACTATTGTTACTGAAACACTTATTTCCTACAGTGCACACCTAGGAAAAAATGTGTCAGTTCAGGTATGTTTTTCCAAAATGTGTCCCATAGTAAACAACAAAGCCAACTCCCGGAGGTCTGCTGTGGTTGTGAGGCAAGGTGCGGCAGAAATGTCCATCAACCTGAAGGAACTCCAGAGGGATTAACCATGAAGAGCCCAGGGTTTGAGAACCAGCAGGTCAGGAATAGCTGGTTGTACAGGGTTTACAAAGCCCATTTTATACAATAAGATTCAACGGTAGAAGGGGAGCGAGCGACCTCAAAAGCACACTACTCCTGAGCACAGGGGTTGCTGAAACACAAACAAGGAATACGACAGGACCCCAGGTCCTGGGAGCAAGTACTCCTGGCAATGGATGTGGAAAATTAAGCCGAATAACGGTGAAAAAACAAAGTGAGTTAGGGTGTAAAGTTTAACTCTTGCTAGCTATTGTTGAAGACTCTGAATTGAGGGGACTTAACGTCAAGAGCAAGCAAGGATCCAGAGCAAAATAGGCAACAAACAGGACACCCAAGATGATTACCCATGAGGCAGAAGACTGAGAGCAACCCAAAAGACTGATAGAAGCAAGGTAGAACTGAATCAAAGTAAGGCATGCTCAGGGGAGCAGTAAGGTACATCCAGAAACAAGAAATAGTCCCATGATGGCGAAGACAGCAGGAGGACACCAAGGACGTCCAAAAAAAACATAGCTGGATCAGAGCATCAGCAAGCCACTACTTCCAGGCCAGGAAGCCTCCTCGCCTCATAGCACTTGGGCACAGGGTTTTGCCAGGGAGACAGCACTGCAGACAGTGGTAGGCTTGGAAGGGGATCAAGTGGGCAATTGCCCCCAGGCTGGCTGGGCTACGTCTCTGGACTACAGCTGCAATATGTAAAAAGAAAACCGATATAATCCTTCAGAATCCAGCTAGCTTCAAAGGACTCAAGTGCTGGAAGGACTGTCCGGCTTCTGTATAGATGTTGTGAGGCACCTTTCTTGATTTCAGCAATGTTGCAGATGTGCCTGGGTGGCCGCCAGACCTGGATCACTACAGTGAGTGAGGGGGAGAATAGCTTAGGCCGCAGGCACATGTTTATACCTCCCAGTGGCAGTGCATGCATTTGCAGGACAGTCTGTGATCCTTGTTGATCATGTTGGCACTGCTGCGGCCCATACACCATTGGTCTGCTACAATCCTTAATAGCCTATCATGATGTAACGCTCACCTGGTTCCCTCGGAGGCGCGGGTCTTGGCTGGGCGGTGAAACCGTCTTCAAAGTTAGGCGTAGGGTCCGTCTGGCTCCCTGGTTTGGTCCCCTTCTCACCGAAAGCTTGACTTGGAGGGTGAGATGTCTACAAGTGGAAAAGATCAGGGGGTGTTAGTAGCTGGAAGGTTAGATGAAGTCTCTACCCCCACACTCTCTCCTCCCGTGGTACTCGGTTGCTAACTGTGCTCACCTTAAATAGGTGAATGCCGGGCTCTCCATCCTGCGTCTTGTGCAGGGGCTCTGGGTCCAGTTACTTCACTGGTTTTGGGATCAGCCTCTTGATTGCAGAGGGTAAGTAGAGAGCGATGCCGCCGTTAATTGCACGAGCGGATTTTGCATATATCAAGTCCTTAATGTCCTCTTTTAACGTCCCTTTCTTGCAGGGTTGGCTGAGAAGAAATGATGGCGAAAGAATGCCAAAGTTCGTGGAGGCACGTAAGTAGAAAGTCTGTGCAGGGCCTTTCAACGCACCTTAATGTCTCTCTCTTGCTTTCAGATGGAGAATGATGAAGGCGCCGGTGATGATGCCCAGGTTCGTACCGAGGCGCGAACAAGATGATGGAGAATAGGAAGGCACGTAAGTAGAAAGTCTGTTCAAGGCCTTTAAACGCACCTTAATGTCTCTCTTTGCCTTGCAGGTAGCGGAGTGCGGTGCGAGCTGACTTTGGAGCGTACGTCGCCAAGGTAAGCCGTTCAGAAACAAAACGTTACTAACCAATGTTCTTTTGTCTTTGCAGGGCTCGATGGCGGAGAAAGGGTGCGGCGAATACCTTAAACGCTCCGGTGGATCGGGTAAGTTGAAGCGCTGACCTTGACTCTTCTAATCTGTGTTTTTGTTGTTGTGCAGATGCTGCTGAAGACTGAAGAATGGATCCTCATCGGGTAAATCCGGAGATTTCGCGTTCACAGGAGCTGGAATGGAAGATTCCCTGGAGCTGACAAGGTGAGCGTCCTGCTGCTGATGCAGAATAACGCGAAGCACGTGGCACCAATCGGGTGTGGTTTAAATAGTGCACAGGAGTGCTTAGGCGTCTCCTTCCACAGCCTCGCCCAGGTAAGAAAAAGAGTTCCAGTTTCCAGAAGAGTTCCAGTCCTAGGGAGTGGTTCCAGCCCCACCCAGAAGAAAAGTAGTTCCTGCCAGAGGAGGATGAAGACTTCATCCTGTTGGTAAGGAAGCAGCATGGTCTGCTGCAGGTAGGTCCACCCAAGCACTTCTGAATTTGCTATGAGCCCGGCGCTTCTTGTGCCGGGACCAGTCTCCACAATGAGCCTGGCACCACCGGTGCCAGGACAAGGCCCAAAAGGTCCCGAAAGGGACTTGCTGGCGTCTGCAATGAATGTTATGAGCCTGCTTCCAAGGGCGTTGGGCTTCTCCTGACTCCTTGGAAGCAGTGGTCATGACACACGACTCCTACTTACCAAGGAATTAAGAGTCCATATCTTAATAGAGTTTGCCCTCTGTTTCATTTTGTAAGACTGTCTTCCCTATGTTCTGTTGAATTTCTTGATCACTGTTTAATTCCTTACAAAAAAAGTTTAATAGCATCCCGATTATCACCCATAGATGTTACTATGGTGGTTATAGAATTGGCTGCTGGGTTTATTTTGGTACTCACTCTTGGGCACAGATGCAATACACTCCCACAAAGATTTAACATTCAGGCATTCATTAGTAGACTACAAGATCATGAGTCATTCAGAGGTGGGTGGTGCTTTTTAGGAAATGCAGCCGGAGAAAACCTGTCCAATTCAGCATTTACCACCGGCAGAGGTGGTATTTCCGGAATACCTCCAAAGGGTATTAAAGAAATACCACTTCCGCCGGTGGTAAAAGTAAAAAGGCGTATTTCAAAACTTTTTTCAGACATTTCTACCTTCACTGTGAAGGTGGAAACAGGTTATGTACGGTAGTGGTTCATACCACTACTGTACATTTTTAATGCACAAAAGGGTCCAATCTGATACTTTTATGCATTACATGGGAAGGTGGTAGGGGGGCATCAGATGCCTCCTTATCAGGAACTTTGCAAAAATAATTTTCACTGTATTTAAGGGAAGGGCCTGTGCATCCCTTCTGTAAAACAAAAACAAAACTTTTAAAAAAACATGGGGCCAATTTAGCTTTTGTTACCTCCATCTTGTAAATTCCGGTAAAAATAGGAAGATTTTCAGCAGACAGTCTGCTTAAAACACCACTGCAGGTGTTCCCAGGGAATAACACTGGTGCTATTTGATCAAACCCTGAAATGGACAGATGGTAACACTGGCTGTAATTGCCAAATACTGCCAATTTTACCATTACTACCAAACTCTGAATGACCACCTACATCTGTGACCGTTGTTTCCATTGTCTTGTCCAGAGAACTCTAGTGACCAACACAAGAGAAGCATACGCACCAACAACATATTCACATACATAGATACATAGTCTCATGACCACAGATTCATCCTTTCACATATTCTTTACACAGTCACAAATACACTCAAATACATCACCACAGCCATACCAACCAACGCAAACACACTCCACCTTATATGAAAACCCCAAAATAAATAATAGGCACTCTCCCTCCCCATCACCAGATCCCAGGAGGACTCCACTTGCATTTTCCTTAAAATATGCAGAGGGATTTTCCAAGAAAATGCAGCTTTGGGGCACAATAAAAGCCCGTCCTGTCAGCATCTTTCGCTCTGTGTTGTTCAAGTGCAGACCCCATAGATGCAATTACCAACAAGCCCTTGACCACAGCTTCTTGTAGTGTCTTGCTGAGGCTGACTGGCAAATTAAGGTAGTTTACCGTCTACATGTGAACCATGGAAATGCAAGGGGGTAAGTGACAAGCAATTGGTGACTGATCAATGTGGGCAAGGGAAGGGGGTGCGTGGAAGTTAAGAGAAGGGGACTGGGTTAAGTGTAAAGGGATGGAGCAAAAGGGGAACATGGGTCTGAAAGTTCATTTTACGGAAGTGGGGTGAAGGTGCATAGAGGTGTTGTTGCAATTGAAGGACACCAGCAGGGGATGGTAAGGAAAATATGGTAAATGAGAGGTGCAAATCTGGAAAGGTAGGTCAACAGATTTCAGTGTAAATTGCTGGGATCTGTGCCAGTCAGTGCACCAGATTGCGTGACTGGCTTGTCCTCTCTTCTTCCTGATGAAGTGATGCATACTTGCTTAACAAAATAATGTGTCAATTAAATCTTTTTCTCAGCCTTATCATGTGACTTGGTGTTTTGAAAGTCTGATTTGCTAAATAGGGTACTAGTATAACCCTTGAATAACAACTTTACAGAAAGCCTCTTATTGGTTCGAACATAGAAAATGGAACAGAAAATGAAATCTCCTCGGTCTAAATTGGAAACTTTGGAACCTGGAAGTTTATTCTCAAATCCCAGCCTACCACACTTCACACATTTTGTGATCCTAAGCAAATAATTTGTCATCACTATGATTTACTTTCCTCAACTCGCTGTGGGAAATCTCACTCAGATGGGTTTATAAACTATTGTGTGTGGCATGTCAGAAGGAGGACTGTGACACTTAGGTATAGTGTTCTACAGTTTTTAATTATCGTCACCTTCAAAAGGGACTAATCTTTCCCTTAACCTAGAACTCAATGCCCCTACACTAGAACAGGAATAAATAAAAGGGGTACTCTTCAGGATGTCTAAACATAAATTAAGTCCTTGTTCTGGCGACCTGTCCTACCCTAGTTTCTTTCCCTATCCCTACAAGGGTAATAAAAACACAAATGCTTTTGGGAACTACCCGTTGGAAGGGATGGCTGATGACTTCTGACCCCCCCAAACCTGTGTCTCTTTACCATAGGCCTCTACCTAGATTTACAGTTCCAGCAGTTCCAGACCTAAACTTTGTGTCGTCCTGGGACTCCATCCAGACCCTTGCTGCTCTTCTGAATCTAGGTTACCCTCTGTATTTCTCACTTCTGGGAGCCACTTGTCTTTCTTGCTCACCAATCTGAGGTCCTCTCCGTCTCTTCCCCACGTTTGGGTGGCGCTCCTTCTCACTCTCCACTTACGGTTTCTTATTTGTATTTGTATTTTATTATACTTTATATAGCGCCTTTAACCAAAGCGCTTTACAGAAAGCAATTAACTGTACATTAAAATTAGCAATAGAAATCGGTGTTCAGAGTTAACCAGTATCAAACAGACGACGGAAGTAAATGAGTTTTTAAAGCAGAACGAAAAAGAGAGTACGAAGTAATAGACCAGAGAGATAGCGGAAGGAGATTCCAGTGGAGGGGAGCGAGAAGTTGGAAGGATCGAAAACGCGATTGTGCACAGGGGGCACGAGGAACATTAAGTCGAAAAAGACCAGCAGAGTGGAGAGAATGAGGAGGAAAATAGAATGAGAGGAGAGATGCAAGATAATTGGGGACAAGACCGCAGAGAGATTTGAAGACTAAACAAAGGAAATTGAACTTGAGCTGGGAATAAAAAGAAAGCCAGCCAAGCTATGCAAGAGACGAAGAAATGGAGTCCCGATAAGAGAGAAGACAGAGTGAGCGAATAGAAGAATAGTAGATTGATTTAAGAGGAGCAAGGCATGAGCAGGGAAGACCAAAGAATAGAACAGAGTAGTACAACGTTTGAGAAAAAACAAATGGACACAACAAGCTTTGCGGCGTGAAAAGTGTGAAAAGGGTGAATTTTACTTTTATTGTAAAGATGAAATCGACAGGCGCGCGAGGTAAGAGATATGATGAGCAAAGGAAAGATTAGCAACAAACTGGAGACCAAGATTACGAGCATTGAGAGGGATGGGAGGGAGGAAAGAAAATAGAAGGGGGAGGAGACGGGGCTGGGAGAACATTAGCTGGAAAGAATAGGACTTCAGTCTTTCCAGCATTTAGAGTGAGAACGTGAGAGGTCATCCAGGATTCAATAGCAGTGAGACAAGATGAAAGAGGGTGATGAATATCCATGGTGAATGATGAGAAAGAAAGAGCTGAGTATCATCAGCATAGAAGTGGTGTGAAACTCCAAAAGATTAAATGATAGGAGCAAGAAAGGAGGTGTACAAAGAATAGAAAAGGGCCAAGGACAGACCCTTGGGGCACTCCGTGAGCAAGAGGAAAGGAGGGAGAGGTATTGCCGCCCCAGGATGCGGTCAAAGTACAGTTAGATAGGTAGGATGAAAACCACATTTCCCCACTCTGGGGCTTCTTCCTTCTTTCCCCATTCTGGGGCATGCCTTTTCCTCGCTCTCCACTCCTCTCTGTTGTCTTCCAGGAAGATTTGGCACAGCATGGGTAAGAAGCAGAGTCAGCCATTATTAAAGGGGTTATAGGATTATCATACACCTGAGTCACTACATACCCCATAAAGGTGTTGGGAGTAGGGATGGTAACTTCAACGCCTCTCTGGGGTTATCCTGTCCCCTAAGGAGGAGGCCCCTCCAGAGGGAGTCCGCTTACCTGTCCCCTAGGGGGTGTTTAAAGTAACAGGCTCACCTCCCTAGTCCCAAACGGGGTAGCTGCCCCTTGGAGATGGGTGACAATCACATTTGATTTGTCACAAGTGTTATCCCATAAATAATGATATTATTCTCTATTTATATAACGTGCACCAATGGGGAGGCAGGATGCCAAGTGAGGGTGTCATTTTGTGATGGAGTGGCTGTGTCAGGTGTGGGTTTTGAGTTATGGCATGGGGAGGTAGGAATCCATGTATGGGTCTTTTGTGGTGCAAGCACATGTTTGGCTCAGAGCAAAACCAGATCCCCAGGCTCTACCAATGAATTCACTCGCTTCCCCACCTCTATACATTGGTCTGAAGATGGGATTGGATGGATTAGCAGGAGAGGTAGCCTGCAGTCCAATTGCAAACAGGGACACAAGGAAACCTGGGTTCAAATCCCAGCTTTCCAATTTGACCAAATTATATTAGCCTGGTAAAATAATTTTACTAGTTATTATATGTAGAGGAGGCTCTCTAGGGCCTGTGTGGTTAAGAAACCACAAACCTAACTGAAAGATATGTTGCATAAAGCAAAGTATTATCTACATATACTTGAGAATGTGTGGGTGAGGAGACTTTGGAATTTAGTTCAGTTTTTTATAAATTGGGGCCTCTGCATTGTGGGCTTGAGCCAGTAGACCAAGGGCCTGAAAATTGTACTTGCCCTCTCTACTCCCAGGCCAAAGGTTGCCCGTCCTTTCCTGACTGCAGACCAAAAAGATGTCCGACAAAGGAACAGCCAGTCAACTAGCTGGGTGAGGGCAGAAAGCAAAGGAAGAGCCAAGGATGTGATATCACCAGCAGGGAAGCAGTAGGGTGCAAGGACAAAGGAGCCAGGGTACAGCCATTATGGTCAGAGCAGGATCCTCAGCAGTTGTCTTTCAGGCGCTCAGGTGCAGAATTTCTGATGAATGCAAATGGTCTCCCACTAATAATATAGTAAGTCGTGCTGGCATAAACCAGCCCTCTCAAACACGATACAGGTGAGTAGACAAAAGTTTGGTGGCCAGCTAATCGTGTTGGCCTTAAATAAATAACCGCAGTCACTCCACCCCTGAATGGAGATTGTGCACTGTAGAGGACTTAAAAGTAGTGTACACCAATTGAACCTATAACCAAGGGTACCGTTGTGGGCTTACGTAGATTCCCCTTTCCCCCACTTCAGAAAAAGGTACATTCCTGTCATGCTTCATGGCCAAAGGAATGACCCAAAACAAAATGCTAAAAACAGGGCTTACCAAAATGCATTACTATCTGTGGCAGGTGGGGAAGGAGTCGGACACGTTAAGGACATTATGACTTGTTTTTGATTAAATTAAATTAATGAGGCCCATTTTTCCCTACTGCTAGAGGGATTTCCCTGCCTAAGGAACCAGAAGGTGCTAGTCGGTCGTCTGGAAGTCCAAAAGTAAAATGCCCTCGGTCCAAACCTAACTCTACCTGACCTACCATTAATATAACCAACTCAAATGAGGCCAGGAGAATGGCGTTCTTCCTCTGGTGGTCTTTTATCTCCTGGTATTTTAAAAGTCTCACTTTCACTCCAGATGTTTCCTAATAAGATCTTCTGGAATTGTCTCTGTATATCTCCTTGATAAGCTCTAGTAGCTCTTCAACAATGTTCTTGGGTCTTCTCGGCTCTTTATTGATATTGTGATAATTCACCTTGAGATACTTTCCCAGTCTTGTCTTCACTTCTAGATCTTTCACAGTCATAAACACAGGCTTTCTTAGCTTGGGTTGAACTTGATCCAATTTGATAACTGGGTGCTCCCTCTATAATTGTCTTTATTTTGTTCATTTGGTAGTCTTAACTCACCTCCCTCATTTCTCCACCGTTAACCTTTAAACTCATACTGTAATTTCCCTTCCTTTCATTTTATTCGTTTCCAGTCTTTATTTCCCATACAGGCTTGCTTGCTATTCTATGAATCTGTTTTTCAGACTTCCAGTTAGTGAATATCTAGTTCTTATGACTGGGACAAATCTCTCTTCATATAATCCTGCCCCGGCGGCCTACCACTTTTCTCGGTATCTCTATATATGAAGGGGAACGTTGTTTGGCTCGGCACACACTCAGCCAATCCTCTTCGGTATCTGGGTTCTTGCGCTTCGGGTTCGTCTGCTTCCTGTTTTCCACTTCCCTCCTGGCTGCTGTCGTATACAGGTGCGGGCCAGAGGGAGATGCTTGCCCCTCCCCCCCCCATTGTGATGGTCTTGGCGTGCTTCACCGGGCTTCTTGCTCACCACGATCTGGTCGTGGTCACAACACTGCCTGCTACTGGATTCCTGTCTCCTGCTTCACAACAGTCTCCCCATTGTTGTATGAACCAAGCCTCTGGCGTGTCACACTGGTGTTCTTCGCCTCCTCGAAAGTTGCGGCCTCCGCGGTTCTGTTCCACCTCTCCCAGTCGTGACCACATCAGGGGGCATGCCCTACGTATTACACTCTCTCGTTATTCCACTTTTCTCCTTAAAGAGACATTTCCTTTTCCAGATTGGTTTGTTTCAGCATTGCCTTCAGCCAAATATACAGGGATCACATTCTTCACAGCAGGTATTCCCATATATTCTGATACGAAGTGTGGCTTAGAGAGCTCCTCACAGGAACGGGAGTCCGTGTCCACCAAGGGAGAGTCTCTCCCACTGAGGTCCCACTTGCCCAGAACTCTGGGGTTAAGGCAAATATCTTTCAACAGGAGAAGAAGGGTTTGCAAAGAAACCTGGTATACCCAAAGGCTCGTTGAGATGAAAATCCGACAGGACCTTTGGCATGAAGGAAGGATGAGCTCGCAGAACCACCTTGGCTGAATGGAACATCAAATATGGAGGCTTGCAACAGAGTGCCTGTATTTCACCAACCCACCTGGTAAAGGTGATAGCCACCAGGAAGGCGGTTTTCCATAACAGAAACTTCACGGAGGCCCGATGTATAGGTTCAAATGGAGGGCCCCATCAGTTTAGACAGTACCACATTCAGTTCCCACGCCGGGGCAGGAGCATTAACCAGAGGGAATGTTCTGAATAGGCCCTTGAGAAACTCCTTAACAAGCCCGTCTGACCACAGGAAACCCCCGTCTGGAGTCTGGGTGTATTGGGATATGGCGGCTAGGTTGACCTTAATAAATTAATGGGGAAGGCCCGACTTGGCAAGCGAAAGCAGGTATAGAAGAAGCTTTGGTGCAGTCACATGCAGCTGAGAAATTGTCCGTGGCTAGAACCACACTGTAAAGCGCTTCCACTTGTGTTTGTAGCAAAGAAGCGTAGAGGAGGCCCTAGCTTTTTACTTTACCATGCAACCCAGAAAGGCACAGAGGCATACGGTGCTAGAGTAACAAATCCTACCAAGAATGAAACAAGACATACAACATAGAACAAACATTCCTACATCGGGAAGTGCCTTAAGTACAGGCGAGGCAAAGCTGGCTAGAACTTCGAGATTAAAGAGAAAGGTCTTCAGTTTATTATTGAAGATACCTAAAGATTTTACGCTTCTAAGTTCTAACTGGATAGAGTTCCAAAGTCGGGGTGCTGCTATAAAAAACACACTTTTATTGACTTGGGAAAACTTAGCTCTTGGCACAACAAGCATGTTGGTGTTGACTGATCTTAGAGGTTTGACAATGGGCTTCTTAATTAACATTTCTGCGAGGTAGTGTGGATTCGAGCACTCCAGGAATGTATGCACTATTGTTAGCAGTCGGAAGTGTATTCTAGCATACACAGTGAGCCAGCGTAAGCACTTACTTGCTTTAGAAACATGCATTTGTGTTTTTTCAGCCCTACTATAGCTGTAATAGCAGGGTTTTGTATAAATTGGAGTCTTGCAATGTCAACTTTGTTGACGCCCGTCAGAAGGCTCCTACAAAAATCGATCTTGGAGCCTATGATGAATACTCCCAGGATTATGAACTTCTGTTTGGTAGCAATTTTTCACTCCATTTGCTACCCTCACCCCCAATTTTGATATTCTGGGGCTAGTCCAGATCAGTTTTCTCGTTGGTTAACACAAGCCCACTTTCAGCACTGGATGAGGGAATGAGATTGTATATCTTGTTGATAGCAAGCATATCATCCCCATAATTCCCAGTTAAAAGGATGAAACACTGCATTATCGTCTGCATAGATGGACACATATATCCTTGCTTTCTAATATTTGGAACAAGGGAACAGTAAAAATGTACAAAGAAGGTGACAAACATGATCCCTGAGGTACACCATAGGGCAACGGGGCTGGGCTATGCTGAGATGCCACTACAGTCCCTAACAGATCTATTCTCCAAAAAGGAGCGTAACCAGGCTACAGCATCCTTACTGAAATTCACCACTTCCTCCAGTCTCTGTAGCAATAGTGGGTGTTCCACCAAATCAAAAGCGGCAGATAGGTCCAATACCATGAGAAGCATCGTTTGACCATTGTTCATGTTTCGCATCATGTTTGACTTTGGTGTAAGAGGGCAGATTCAGTACCAAAACTCGGTCTGAAGCCTGACTGCCACTTATTGAGGACATTATGCTTTGTCAAGTGGTCTAGTATGTGTTGATAGGCGACCCTTATCCAGGATCATTAACAAAAAGGGGGAGTTGGTGATTTTTTCTATAATTTCCTGGTATTCCTGGGTCTAGTCCTGTTTTTTTCAGAACAGCATTATCCATGCACTTTTTAGATCCAATGGCACGTGGCATTCCATCAGTGAAGTGTTGACAATTTTAGTAAACATGCCAATGAATGATTTAGAGCATGCTTTGATTATCATGACTGAGTAAATATCCCCCTTGCAACTCGTTGGTTTGAGTTTGCTTAAGAAAATACAGAGTGCTGCTTCAGTAACCGTTCTGAAGTGAAAAAAATGGGTCTTGCCTACCTTTGGGGGGAATCTGTCAAATTTCCGCCAATCACATTGCTATGAATCTCTAAAGTCATTCACTGACCTAGCTTACTGTATGTTCTGTTTTATTAACTCAATTTATTTTTTTAAATCATGGAATTCTCGGTTGAGGTTCTCCAGGACGTGTCTTTGTCTGGACCCTCTTGTGTGTTGTACAGGGGCTTCTCCAATTCCTTGAGGATTTTAAATAACTCCTTGGTTGTTTGTGAGAAACCCAAAGGGGTCTCACCCGCTAGTGCGCAGGGATCTGTCATCCAGGTGGCCAGGACACTGCCATCACTTTTGATGCAGTTCCTGGGGGTGGACCAGTGTGGGAGGATCACCTGGATGGGGTTTCTTCAGGTAGTGGAAGTAAGACACCAGATGGTGAGATGCGGTATTCCCTTCCCTGTAACACCTTTAACCCAGCCAACCCAGTAGGATATTTAGGAATTCAACCCCCCCTTTTTCCAACACAAACATTTTCCCACGGAAAGCTTACTTTGAAAACAAACTGACTAACACCGAGCCGTATACCTGACATGTGCCACTACAATGGTCAGGCAGGGTCAGGCAATTACTGATTATACACACTTGACTTCTATCACACTTCCAGACACGGATAAAAGGTGGAGCATGAAAGCACACTATGAGCTAGGCAAAGCACATGAGGAAGCAGCAGTTCTGAGATGGCAGTTTAATACAAGGCGTGAGACGGTAAGACCCAAGAGGATTGCAAGGCGGGAAGTGCCCTTGACCTTTTCGCCGAAAGCCTGTATCGTTCATGAGCCTTCGTAAATAGGCAACGTAAGACCTAGAATCAAAGCTGAAGAATCCTGCATTGTGTGTCGGAGATACCAGGCCTCTCCCGCATCGACAGTCAAGGCGGGGAGAATCGATTGCCGCCGTAGTACTGTCCTTGGCTCCTACAACAAAGCATCACCGGTGAGGTCAGCACCGCCGGTGAGTTTGGGAGACTGATACCAAACCGGTCTGTGTGGAAACCAAGGTTGCAAGCAGCAATATTGTATCAAGATTATTGACAAGAACAGTAAATGAAACGTATGTGGCGAGCAACGCGAGTATAATCAAAACAGCCGATTAGTGATGGAACTTTGAAGCGAAGATACAATACCATAGACTGAGTGGTCCATCACCACGCGGGTGCCTATTCGAAAGTCTCCATTAGGTTTCCAACGAAAAGGTGACATATATTAAAACTAAGGGGGATTGTGAAATCGAAGTTGTCCTGCAACGAGTCAAGACAAACCCTGTGCACAATCGAAAGTCTTTGATATTTGAAATAAATTGAGATTAGTCCAAGCCAGGCTGAGGGACACTAATTGTAAAAAAAGGGATCTGAGCCCGGATGAGGGGGGATCTAAGGTGATGAACGTTGTGAAAAAGGGATCTGAGCCTGGCTGAGGGAGATCCGGGGTGAAAAGTGAATCACCTGAAGTGAATACTTGTGCAAATCGAAGTAGGAAAAGGACTTGTTTAGTTAATTGCAATCAGGCCCTCTAAGCAAAGAGACTTTGAAGCAAGGAGACTTATGGATCCGAAGGCCCCGATGCTGATGATTTGAACCATATCCTCATCCTAAAGAAGCCAGAAACTATGCTACACTCCAGTGAACTGCCATGTCCCGTCTGAAAACGTGGGCAAGGGAGGCCGACGGCCTGAACAACCTGACATACCATTTTGAATACTTTCTTTTCATAACATTATTTCAGACAATTTGTATTTAGAGGTAAGGATTGGCAGTAGGTTTTTTAGCATAGGCCCTTTTATTTTGACAAAGACATCACTAGGACTGCATTATTTTTATTTGATGGTCGTAGCTTGCTCCCATCGGTAGATTTAGGCTTAGATAGGTGTTTATCAAACCCTTTTTGAAGTTCAATAAACACCCTAGAACTGTGGTTACTTGTATCTGGCTTACTGTTGATGCCATGCCTTTTCTTACAGAGTTGTGAAAAACCAGAGGGTGTTTCACAGTCTAGACACCGGGATCCCTTACTCAGGTGGCCAGGGCACGGCCATCAGCTTTGGATCCAGACCCTGGGGATGGACAAGTGCGGGAGGATCACCTGGGTCAGGAGTCCTCAGGGAGTGGGGGAGATGCACCCGATGGGGAGACACTTTATCCCCCCCCTTTCCAGTACCCCTATCCAGTCTTATTTCATGGGATATTCCAACTTCCCAGATATCCCTGCCCCCTTTCTCTCACACACACAAACACACACACACACACACACACACACACACACACACCCCCCCCCCCCCAAGGAAGAGGAGATCTATGGCTGAAAGGATTACCACCCATGCAATACACTGGACATGTCCCTCTAACAAGATCAGGCAAGGTCAGGCACTTGAGTTTAATCATGCACATCTAATACCTATTGACTCTCCCCACATGGTTAAAAGGTGGAACACTGAGACACACTTTGAGCAAAGCGGTGCACGAGAAGGAACAGTTCCTCCAGGGCTATGGCAAACCAGGCGAAGGAGAGCAACAAACCGAGGGGTTGAACCCAATGGGGCAGGAAGCCAGAGACACCCGCCGGTGAGAGATTATCTCCGAAAGGCTGTGTGGATTGGACACGACAGCGCAGCTGGAAGGGAGAAAGTCCTTCGAATGCTACAAGGTTACCAGCTATCCTTCCGGGTGAACAGCAGAGTTGGGGAGGTGCAGAAGAGGCAGTGGTAACAACCTTGACTCCTACATCAAAGGCACGAAAAACAGAAAGCATCTTACCACAACCAGTGAGTTGAGGGAAACCAAGAAAGCCTGGTCTGTGTTTAATTGAAACGCTTGCAACAGTATCCGACGGATGAAGGTTATGTAAGCATTGATAAGCTGCAAGAGAAAGTGAATCCACTGTTAAGAACTGTGAATATGAAATAAGTAGCAGAGTGGTACAGTGAAGTGAGATTGCCCAATCGAAAGTCTCTGAATGTTTTAAAGATGCAGAGGGAGCGGGAAGCGAAAGAAAGGCGGATTGAAGTTGTCATGCGGAGGTGCGATCAAAAATCCTCCCAGTTTCGAAAGTCTTCAACGGCTGAAAGTTAAAGGCAATGAGGGTCTAAGCCCTGCTGAGGGAGACCTGTATGTGAAGTGGAAATTGAAAGGTTTGAGCCCAATTGAGGGGAACCTATACTGTGGAATGTGAAGAAAGCTTGGGGAAGGGAACCCCACCAAGAAGAAGAGGTTTGAGCCCGATTCAGGGGACCCTATAGTGAACTGTGACTAAATACTATACTTAGAAACTTTTTGTTGAAACTGTGTAGAAGCTTGAGGGGTAACCAGGACTTGGGTGATGGTAACCCGAGAGGTTAAACCCGTGAACTTGTGACTCAGACGTGAACGGCCAAGAAGGCTTTGGAGGGCAGAGACCACCGCCTAACTGTTCGCAAGCCAAAGTGTGCTATACATCGTGGGGACGAGAATTAACACGGATTGATATTGCATTCTGACATTTCGCTTCACCAGTGATTTTTCCTTTTTTTAGATGCATATCCCTATGTCACATTCATTTGTATTAGAGTGAAAGGCAGGCTTTAGGCTTTTGTTAGATGACTAAGTGACTAGGACTGTTCCTTGATTATTTGACGGTCGAGATTACTCCCATCTTAGTTATAGGGCCAGACAGGAGTTTTTCCATCCCCCTTGAATCTAACAAAGGTTTTGAAACGTATTACTCTTGTATCAGTGTCAATTTGTGATACCATGTCTCCCTTACAGTGTCATGCTGTGCTTTTTCTATTCTTGATTCAAATGTATCTTTTTTTGCTTGGATCACCCAGAGTTTGTACTCTTTGGTGGCCATGCTGTAAGTCATCTTATCTAATTCTAATTGAGAGTGTTTCCACGTATAAAAACATTTCCTTTTGTGTATTCTGAGATCCTTTAATTCAGCAGAAAACCATTCCTTACTTTTTTTTCTGAGTCACAAGTTTGGTTTCTAAATGGGCTAGAGTGTTCCTGGGGGTCTTCATTGTCTCTTGGTATGAATTGATTAGTTGTTCGGAGGTATGCAAGTTGGGTAGTTTTTTTTTAGTGGCAAGATCCAATCTTGCATATTTTCCCTAAATTCCCTAATATTTCTGCATGTGGTCCATGTTTTAACCACTGAGGCATGCTTTATTCAATTAGGAAGATGTATGGAGCAATGAATAAAGGAGTGGTCGGACCACGGACATGGAGTGATTGTGGGTTTGCTTGATGTGATATTATATGTCGCAATCCAATCTAGAATTTTGCCCTATATGTGAGTGGCTTCACTACATTGGGTAAAGCCCAGGCTAGAGAGAAAATTACGATCTCCTATCAACATAGATTTTGAGGAGTGTGAGCAGTGGGAGTATAAAATGACCCATCTGTGTAATTAAATCAGCCATGGGTGTAGAGGGCCTGTATATCAGCACAATATTCACTGTAGTGGTTGCTTCTGTCAGCACCTTAATATGTAGAGATTCACAACCATCTGGGCTGGTAATGTCTGTTTCCCAAATATCCAAATTGTATTTGTGAATAAATGCAACACCTCTACCCACTTGGTTCTGCCTATTCCTATGTCGCATGGTATAGTCATTGGGAATAGCCAGTGTCATGGAAGGGCTCACTGCCTCGTGAGCCATGTTTCAGTTATAGCACATATGTCCACATCATATTCCATGATGTAATCGGCTACCTCTGTGGCATGTTTTACTGAGGATCTTGTATTAAGTAATAAAGTAATCCATGTGTTTCTTTTCTACTTTAGGACTCTTGTCTTTAGGTGAACCCATTCTATGGTGCCCTATATTGATAGAAACGTCTACTGAGGGTGAGGCTAAATAAAAATCCTTGTTAACCTGTAAGGTATCCTCTACCTGCATGCTGTCAGTTTCCATAGTCCATAAAACATTCTCCTCGGGTGTGCCGTTCTGTACCATCACTTTAATGATATGAGCCTCTTTTCCTATATGTGCCTTAATAGTTTGGTCAATAAGCCGCACAGTGTGCAAATAGTGTCTGATGATCTCTGCATGATGTAATGAGGTACATGACAGAATCGCGCTATTATCCGCAATCCTGCTTTTAAGTGCACAAACGTTTCTGGCAACAACTATGGGAAGTACTGTGCAAAAATGCAGTTTTAGCTCAATTGGCTAGACTGTTCGTACATTCCAAAGGCAGCGAATACCATCCAAATTCTAGGGCTGCAGAAGCCAGGCTGCGAGGCTCAGGGACGCTAGGTCGTGGTGCAGGATTAACCCTCCTTCTCTGGAGAGCAGGTCTGGAAGTGGAGGCAGTTTGCTGGCTTGAACCATTGACAGATAGAGAAGGTCTGAGTACCAGATCTGTCTGGGCCATGCTGGTGCAATGAGGATCATATCTTCCAGTGGCAACGTCCGCATGTGGGGATCACTCTTAGCAACAGAATTGGAATTGACGGGAAGGCGTACAGTAAGAGGCCCTCCCAAAGGAAAGATAAGACATCCCCCCCGACTACTTGGTTTAGGATACCGGCTGGTGAAACCTTTGACACTTGCCGTTGGTAGCTGTCACAAACAGGTCAATTTGAGGGAGACCCCCACTCATTGGAGACGAGACACGCGAGCCTGCTGGAGCTCCCATTTGTGGCAGGACCGCAGCTCTCTACTGAGAGAGTCTGCGATGATGTTTCAAACGCCTGCCAGGTAAAACGGGATAAGAAACATCAGTTGAGCTATGACCCAGTGCCATAAATTCTGCGCTTCCAGAGAAAGAGCAGGCAGCGACGTGATGTAAAACGTGGTAGTGGTGTTGCCTGTGAAGATCCGTACCACCTTCCTCTAAAGCAGGGGCTGAAAAGACTTGAGCCCAGAAAACTGCACGCAGTTCCAAGAAGATGTGCAACTCCTCTTCTGGGAGCCAGAGGCCTCTTAGCATAAGAATGTCCTGTGTGGGTGCTCCAATCCCCCAGAGAGTTGGCTGTGACCGTCACCTAATATGCAGGGGTCTGAAAAGCACCCTGCGAGAGATGCAGGCAGATTGACCACCATAGTAGTGTCTGACGGAATGCCCGATTGAGGGCGATCTCGTCGTTCCATGCACCAGAGACTTGCGGCCAACTTCCATCCAGGAACTCTTGCAGGGATGTCATCCTCTGTCTGCAAAATGGAACCAGATGGATGCAGGAAGACATCATCCCTAGCAGGGACTTGATGGAGAAGGCTGTTGCAATGGAAGCCATTGAAAGCCGTTGCGCCGTTCCCAGGATTGCTTTCACTCTCTTCCGAAGGAGTCACAAGACACGAGTGTGTGCAGAAGCAGGCACCTAGATATAGTGTGTTCTGCGATGGCATAACGCTGGGCTTGTGATCATTTCTTGAGAATCTCAAAGAAATTAGGGTTTGGATTGTCTCCGCTGTGTGCTAGATTGCCAGCGCATGAGAGGGGATCGGATCAGCCAATCGTCCAGGTAAGGATAGTTGTGGATACCCTTGTGACGCAGATGAGCTGCCACTGGGGACAAGCACTTGGTGAATACCCTCTGGACCAATTTTAGGCTGAACAGCAGCTCATTAAACTGATGTCTTCCCTGAATGTCTTCCCTGAACGACAAAACGCACAAACTTTGGTGGTTGCGATGAATGTGGAAGAATGATATGATATGGCATTTATAACACACCTATACACAAGTGTTTCAATGCGCAAAAGGTCACCAGGAAATTTCCTTCCTCCAGTTGTTTGAGGACGTGTTGCAATGTGACCATCCTGAACTTTTGGGATTTGAGGAATATGTTGGTGTTGCAATGGGTCTCCACCCTCCAGACTTCCTTCTTACCAGAAAGTACCTTAAGTCCACTCCAAGCCCCGAAGGCACTGAAGGACGGCCTCTACTACCCTTTGCTTAGCATTGCGTGAATGTCCTTTAGCAGCTGTGCTTTGTTCTTTTTCCTGTCATGGGACGGGAGGAATGTGAGGGTATTTGTCCTGTAATTTTAGAGCGTGACCGTCGTGAAGAATATCGAGCACCCATTGTCTGTGGAGATCTTGCGCCACTGTTCAACAAAGTGTGACAAGAGGCCTCCCACTGGGGCGCTGAAGTGGGGGCGCTGGCCCTGGGTCCGTTCAGGATTGCTTCAGCATTTACATCCAGGATCTGGGCGACAAGGCTGGCTGCCACTTCCGTAAGCCTGGGAGTGTCCTCTATAATCCTCCTGGGTTGTTGGAATGGAAGGGCTGATGATAGGGCGAGGTGAACCCCTTGGAGGATCTTGAGACTTTTCCCTTTGAGGAATGAAAGGATTGCCTCCTCTGCTGGAGAGTGCCCAGAGAACATGCTGCAAGTGTCTGCTTTTATGGCCTGAAGGGTGTCAACAGCCATGTCCACCACCTTTGTTTGCACATCTGTGAGGAAGTTGGTGGCCTTGACCAAACCTGGCGCCGAGGGCCACTATATTTGCCATCTGGTGAAAACCAGAATCAACAATGTCCAGGGAAACAGTGATCACATGGTCAGAGGCTACCTCCCCCTCGTGTAACACCAGGGCCGCAGCCTTTTTATCAACCGGAAGGAAGTTGAGGATGGGTCCCAACTAATACCATAACTCAGTCATATATCGAGAGAATGGCTAGGGCGTTGACGGCCTTGATTGTAGGCGCTGCCGTTGTAAGGATGCGTCTTCTTGCCCTCCTGGTCAGGAGGAGGACTGGTTGGAGAACCTCTTCCTAGCCGTGGCTGAGACAACCGAGTCAGGTGATGGCTGGTACCGGAGGCACTTAGGGCCAAATCTGGAACACAGTATCATTTCTCCAAACTATCCCTTTTCATAGGCGTTGTGCTAGGGGGTTTTCATGACCGACAGGCCATCGTCCCAAATGTCATCCTACAGGGGCAATGAAACGATGGTCCTTTTGGAGGACTTCAGTTGTTCGAAAAGGAAACCTTCCTTCTCCTCAGGCATGTGGTTGAAAAGCTTTGCTCTCCTTGAGATCATGGAATGGAACGACCCGATCTAGACTGGCGCAGAATCACTGGAGAGCGTGCAGACGTCAGGAGGCTCCCCATCAGTTTGGACGTAATCCTGGAACTCATCCATCCCTGGCTTACCCTGTGTATTAACACTGTTGGTGTAACAGGGGCTGGATGAGGCAGCATCTGCTGGGTCATGGAAGGCCTTGGTGGGCTCCTTGCTGGAGCCGGTATGGGAGCAGCTGGTAGACATTGCTGTATTTCAGACAGCAGCGTGTACAAAGTAGTCAAAATGTCTAATGACATATCTCTTGGTGCATGAGCCGGTGCTGGTCCATGAGGCTGGAATGGCTGGTGAGATGGGGCCTTTGAAGGACTAAAATGCTGGGATGGCTTGCAAGATTGTGCACCAGCCGTGGCACTGGCAAAATGGGATCTGGGTCCCCTTGACCACCTTCCTGGGGTATCAGGTAATATCCCCACCAAAAATATCGCCGTACATATGGTCGTCGGGAATGGCCATAGGCGATATTTTTGGTGGGGATAATTTATGGGGTAAATGGGTAAGGAGGTTGCGGGGGTGTCCCACACTCCCTTTAAAAATATATGGGGTTTGCGGGGGGTGTCCCCCGCAGGTTCCATGGGGTAATATCGCCGCAAAAATATGGCGAACTTTTTGTATGGCCATATTCTTGCGGGGATATTATCACATGGAACCCTTCCTGGTCAGAGTAAAATCCCTGTGGCAGGTCCTCAGAGCTGGAAGAGTGCATTACTGGTGGTGGCGGTGGTGGTGGTGGTGGTCACATCCAGGGAGATCCCAATGGAGCCAGGGCAAAAAGTAGACTGGCCTTGTTGGGCCTAGAGAGAAAACCAATGGCTGAAGGCAACCCTCTCTCCAGATCTGAGCCCCTAGGAAAAGAGACGATAACTGGTGCCTATGGGGCAGTTAAAGGAGCGGTTGTCGATGGGGCCGTAGTCGGTACCGCAGATGGAGGCCTGGGCTGTAAGGCTACTCATTCCGGGCCTGGAAACGATGATCCTGGCAACTGTGATGGTAGTCGACGAGCCCCTTGACGGAATGGAAATCGTCAACAGAAGACCAGACATTTTTTCAACAGCGACGGCCCTGGCAGGGTAGGCCATCAACGTGTCCCTTGACGAGGTCCATGACTATGACGAGGTTGACTACGGTGGAGCCATTGACGGGTCTTTGGATGAAGTCTTCTGCCTGGCCTCTGGCGTCAGCGATTTCCTCGCAGACAGAACCTGTCAGCTTGCCAACAGGCTAACCGTCAACGGATCTGGGTCCCACAGACGTGGCGACAGTCGACGAAGAGACTGTTGGGAGCATGGGATGATTTCGCCTTTTTTGGTATCTTCCCCAGGGAAGTGTCCTCAAAGGATCTCGACCTCTTTCTCAGAGGGAGCATGCTCTTTGGGTCTGCCAACCCTGGAAGAGGCATGTTTATGCCCGGAGGCCATTTCAGAGGCCTTCCCTTCCTCAATCCACGCCACTAACCTCCTATGGCGGTCCTTCCACGTCTTGGAGGAGAAGGCATGGCATAACGAGCATCCGTCGGCATCATGGTCTGGATGTAGGCAGTATATGCACTCGAGGTGCCAATCTTCGATGTTCTTCAGGCCACAGTTTTCGCAGGCCCTGAACAGGCTTTTCCTCTTGGCATCCGTCATGCTATGAAAAGGCCCAAGCCGGGCCTGCGGCGCCCGCGTGTCAGAGAACCATTGATGGGTCACTGCCGCTGGTAGTCACAACATGACTAAGATGAAAAAAAGCAAGACAAATTCTCGCAAAATTAGTCAAAAAGTGATTGAATTTCAAGGAGCGAAATACGAGGACTCGCAAAACGAAAACAAATCTGAAGATGGCATCCAGGGGTCGAGCCTAGGACGACGAATGTCATTGGCTGGGGCAGTATGACCCAAAATGACAATAGCCTATAGAAGCTATGGGCAGTTTTAGCTTTAAGGCAAAAGCTGCTTTAATATCACTGAGGATTCCCAGCCTGATGACCGGAAATAATAGCCCATGCCGGAGAACTAAAGATACTCGCCGGTCGTCCGAAAGTTCCAAAGTAAAATGTCTTTGGTCCAAACCCAACTCTACCTGACCCTACCACTAATACAACCAACTGAAACGAGACCCAAGAGAATGTGTTTCTTCCTCTGGTCTTCTTTTATCTCAAGGTATTTTAAAAAATCTCTCTTTCACTACATATGTATCTTAATACAGTATTCTGGAATAGTCTCTTGATATCTCCTCGATGAGCTCTATTTATTTTTACATTTGTGTAGTGCACTAAGCCCAGAGGCATCAAGGCGCTGAGAAAGTTCAATTAAGTTACAAGTTCAATTAAGAAAGTCACATGGAGACTTGTTACAGATAAGAAATCAAGTTACACAGACAGGATTGAATATCAAGGGGGAGGCAAGGGGGAGGGGGAGAAAAAGTTAGACACGGATAGGAGGCCAATCAGATAATGTCTTCTCTAGAAGCTCTTCCACAATGTTCTTGGGTCTTATCGCCTCTTTACAGATATACTTGTGATAATTCTCCTTGCAATACTTTCCCACACTTGTAGATTTTTCAGTCCTTGGGTTCACATTATTCTTCACAGCAGGTAGTCCCATATATGCTGCTATGGTGTGTGGCCTACGGAGTTCCGCATAAGAATGGAAGTCATGGTCCCGTAAATTGGAGTATCTCCCAGTGAGGTCCCACTTCCCCAGGCCCTTAGGGAGGGTCTTGCTGAGTCCGCTTACCCCCCTACCCCCAGTCCAAGCCCCAGCCTCAAAGGGGGAGGAGGCTCCCCCTTGAGGAGAAGGGACAAATACACTATTCCTTGCATACCCCAATGATTAGTATATAGGCACATATGGGCTACAAAAAGAAGCACACAGAAAAGGGGCTGCATTGACAGCAAGCTCTTCAGTAGAAGTACCTCTAACCATACAAAAGAAAAGATGTTTTTTAAAAAAACATTGACGCCAAAGTTAAGAGGATTCAGAAAAATGGGGAACCAGCAGCCCAAAGATGAAATTCTCATCCAACTGTACTGAACAACTACTTGCGCCTTTTCCTGGAATTTAAAATCACATTTATGTTTCCTCTTTATCAGAAACTCCATCACAGATCATGTTTCACAAATGACTTAGACATATTATAATGTTAATGCTCTTTCTTGTCTAGCATATCTAGATGGTGATTGAGATGGGTTATGGCACTGCACAGGTACAGGAAAAGGGTAGTCTTTATCAACAGTGGAGTACCACCTAAATCCTTTTGTATATTAAAAACCTCAGAGTGAGTGTATGGTGCTTCTCCTACACCGGCCCTCAAAGTACCGCTTGACGAAGAGGCAGACTGACTCACAAATATGCTCCCAGAACCTTTTCTTATTGTTTTACAACCATAGATAATAAATAGATAAGAAACCATGAACGGCATAGAGCATGCTGCTTAGACAAGTATGTTGTGATTGAATCAAGGTAAGGAACAAGTTACTTACCTGTAACTGTTGTTCTCCAGCATGGGTCTGGCATGGATTCACATGCTCATGAATATTCCCCGTCGTCAGGCTGGGAATCCTCGGTAAAGAAAAAACCAGTATCAGTTTCGTTTCTGATCTGTCTTTCGTAGTAATATCCAATCACTGGTCTCTGCGTCATACTGACCACAGCCAATGACTGCCCTCTACCTAAGCACCCCCTCTGGCAGCCATCTTCAGATTTGGAAGCACGTGAAGTGGCAGTATGACCAAGTGAAGAGCCGCAGAGGGGTAGGCGGGAGGGTTCGCATGTGAATCCATGCCAGACCCATGCTGGAGAACAACAGTTACAGGTAAGTAACTTGTTCCTTCTCCAGCATGGGGTCTGGCATGGATTCACATGCTCATGAATAAAGAATACATAGCAGTACACACATGCACAACCACGGGAGGTGGCAAAGGCTCAACATTAAGCAGTACATCAAACTCAACATTAAGCATCTTACCTCCTCACCAGGCTCACTTTAGGCGAACAGGTTGCGCAGCACTGCTTGGCCGACCCTGGACTCCTCCCTGGAATCCCGATCGACGCAGTAGAATTTCGTGAAGGTGTGCGTCGACCTCCACGTAGCAGCCCTGCATATGTCCAGCAGGGGCACACCAGAAAGGAACGCCGTGGTAGCTGCGATCGCTCTGGTGGAATGGGCTCTCGGACGGCCAGGCAGCGGTCGGTTTGCCAACCGATGACAGTACATGATACAGCCGGAGAGCCATCTGGAAATGGAAGCCTTCGAGAGAGCCTTCCCCTGATTGACAGGTCCAAAGTTCACAAAGAGTTGTGACGTCTTCCGAAAACACTTTGTGCGGTCCACATAGAACTTCAGCGCTCTAGCCACATCCAGCGAGTGCAAAGTCCTCTCAGCCGGCGACGAAGGCGACGGGAAGAACACAGGCAACACCAAGGGTTCGTTGAGATGGACGGTACCTTGGGCATGAAGGATGGCTGCGTCCTGAGCACTACCCTCGTGTCATGAAAAGTCAAGTACGGGGCCTTGCATGAAAGGGCCTGGATCTCTCCCACCCGTCGTGCGGAGGTGATGGCCACAAGAAACGCTGCTTTCCACGACAGAAACTTCAACGGGGCCGAGTGCAGAGGCTCGAACGGAGGTCCCATGAGCTTGGTCAGCACCACGTTGAGCTCCCACGCCGGGGCCGGAGCCTTCACCGGCGGGAACGATCTGAACAGTCCCTTCATGAACTCTTTCACCAGACGATGAGACCACAAGGACGTCCGGCCCGTGGTTCTGGTGTATCGGGAGATTGCAGCAAGATGAATCTTGATGGACGCGTGTGCCAGTCCAGCTTTGGCCAGCGTCAGCAGGTACGGCAGTACCTGGGGAGCCGTAATCCGTAGAGGGTTAATCTTCTGTGCGTGGCACCAGACAGAGAACCTCTTCCATTTGTGTCCGTAGCATTTAAGAGTCGAGGACGCCCTGGCCTTTGCAAGAACCTCTCTGCAGTCGGCCGGTATGTCGTATCCTCCAAACTCTAGCGCTGCAGGAGCCAGGCCTGCAAGTTCAGCGATTTCGGGTCGTGGTGGAGGATGGCGCCTCCTTCCCTGGAGAGAAGATCCGCGTCCACCGGCAGCTTGATTGGCGGGGACGCTGACAAGTCCAGAAGGTCCGGGAACCATATCTGCCTCGGCCACGCAGGTGCGACGAGGATCATCCTGCACCGTGACCTCTTGAGCTGGTTGACGAGCCGGATTAGCAGTGGCAAAGGAGGGAACGCGTAGAGGAACAGGCCCTCCCAGGGGAACGAGAAGGCATCGCCCATGCTCCTCGCCTGGGGAAACCTGCTGGCGAACCTCCGGCATTTGGAGTTCGTCGCCGTCGCGAACAGGTTGATCTGGGGTGTGCCCCACCGTCGGAAGAGGCGATCCACTAGATCCTGCCGTAGTTCCCACTCGTGGCACGAGCGCAGCTCCCTGCTGAGTGAGTCGGCGATGGTGTTTTTTATCCCTGCCAGATGAAACGGCACCAGAAACATCCTTTGGGCGACGGCCCAATGCCACAGGTCCTGCGCCTCCTTGGACAGCGCTGGGGACCTGGTTCCGCCCTGTTTCCTGATGTAAAACATGGTGGTGGTGTTGTCGGTGAAGATCCTCACCACCTTGCCCTTGAGGGACGGAAGGAAGGACCTGAGGGCCCAGAACACTGCACGGAGCTCCAGGACGTTGATATGGAGGGACTTCTCCGTCGGGAGCCAAAGGCCTCTCGCGTGCAGATTTTCGGTGTGCGCTCCCCACCCTTCCAGGGAGGCATCGGTGGTCACTGTCTCCTGGTGGTCTGGGGTCTGGAAGTCCATGCCCGCCGTCAGATGCGTGCGGTTGCCCCACCACCGGACCGCTCGGCGGAAACTCTCGTCGAGTGTGATCCTCTCCTCGAAGCTGCCCGTCGTTTGGATCCAGCGCGCGTCCAGGAACTCCTGCAACGGGCGCACCCGGAGCCTGCACATGGGAATGAGGTAGATGCAGGAAGACATCATTCCGAGGAGGGACTTGATGGACCTCACCTTGGCCGCGTCGGAAACCAACATCCGCTGCACCTTGCCCAGGATGGACCTGGTCCTTTCCTCCGACGGGGAGGCCAGAAGAGACACTGTGTCGAGCTTCGCTCCCAGAAACAGTGTGTTTTGCGCGGGTACCAGGTGAGACTTGGCGTAGTTCACGGAGAATCCCAGGTCCGTGAGAAGTCGGACGGTCCTTGCCGTGTGATCCAGGGCAAGCTCCCTCGTCTTGGCTCGGATGAGCCAGTCGTCCAGGTAGGGGTAGACGTGGATCCCCTCGCGGCGCAGCTGCGCCGCCACCGGTGCAAGGCACTTGGTGAATACCCTGGGGGCCGACCGTAGTCCGAAGGGGAGGGCTTTGAACTGGTAGTGACGCCCTTGGACCACAAACCTGAGGAATTTTCGGTGCCCCTTTAGGATGGGAATATGGAAGTAGGCATCCTCCAAATCCAACGACGACAGGAAGTCTCCTTCCTCCAGCTGACCCAGGACGTGCTGGAGGGTGACCATCCGGAACTTTTGCGCCTTGATGAACTTGTTCAGACGTCGCAGGTCCAGGATGGGGCGCCATCCCCCCGTCTTCTTCTTCACGAGGAAGTATCTCGAGTAAACTCCGGAGCCCCGAAGTCTCTTTGGGACGAGTTCGATGGCGCCCTTCCTCAGCATCGCCTTTACCTCCAGGAGAAGTTGAGGGACGTGAAGTTCTTTCCTGGCCACGGGGGGGACTCGCGGACACCTTCTTTGAAATTCGAGCGCGTGGCCCCGGGCCAAGGCGTCCAGCACCCAACGGTCGGTGGAGATGGACTCCCACACGCTGACGAATCTCGCCAGCCGGCCTCCCACCGGGGTGCTTCGGTGGGGGCCCGACCCCACGGTCGGTTCAATCCTGCTTCGACGAGGCTTTGCCGCCTTGACCTCCTTGGTGACGGCGGCGGGGTCCGCCAGACTTGCCTCGTCCTCTGTAGGCCTCCTGAGCCGACGAGCGGGCCGCTTGACGGTAGGTGGAGAAACCGCCGCCTGAACTTTTGGAGGCGCCCTTGCCTCCGCTGCTCCGAAAGGGCGTCCGTCGTTGTTGCAGAACTCCAAGGGCCCGGGCCGTCTCGGTGTCCGCTTTAATGGCCTGAAGGGAATCGTCCACTGTTTTCCCAAACAGGTTGTTCCCATCGAAGGGCATGTCCAGGACTCTGGTCTGAATGTCTTGACGGAAGTCCGTAGCCTTGAGCCATCCACGCCGCCTAAGGCAAACGCCGTTGCCCAACTGGCGGAACCCAGTGTCGGCGATGTCCGTCGCAACGGTAATGGCGTGGTCCGAAGCCACCTCACCTTCCTGCAGGATCTCCAGGGCCTCTGCCCTCTTGTCGTCCGGCAAGAAGTCCAGTAGGGGAGCCAGTTTGTACCAGAGCTCCCTGTCGTAGCGGGCCACGATAGCCAAGGCGTTGGCCGCTTTAATCGTCGTCGCCGCAGACGAGATGACTCTGCGTCCCATAGCGTCCAATTTCTTTCCCTCGCCGTCCGGTGGGGAAGTCGATGTGGAGGCCGCACCCCCCCCCGCTTTTTTCCTGGCTGTCGCAGAGACGACGGAGTCCGGGGTAGGCTGCGCCGGGAGGCACAGGGGGGCCGTGTCCGGGACCCGGTACTTCTTCTCGTACCGGTCTCTTCTAGCTGGCGTCGTGGAAGGGTTCTTGAGGAGGGTGAGGCCCTCATCCCAAATGTCGTCCAACAGAGGCACTGAGAGGACCGTCTTCCTCTTGGCCTCGCGCCGCTGATAAAGGAAACCTTCCTTCTTCTTCTCCTCAGGGCAGAGTTGGAAAAGCTCGGATGCCCTGGTGATCATGGAGTGGAACGATCCAATCTTGTCGGGCGGAGAAGCCCTGGTGGGAGGCGACGACGGTACATCCTCGTCATATACCTCGTCGTCCGTACCCGTCGCTGCCGTGTCAGTCCCCGTATCATCCCCTCGGGTGGACGGGGAGGAGGGCTGGAAGGGGCGCGACGGCTGAAAAGGAGGCGGAGGGTGGATCCTTCTTTTCTTGGTAGGGGGAACACCAGAAGGTCCCGGTTCTGGGTCCCCCGACGGGAGAGGTTCCGTCGGCAACGGTAGTCTCGTCCTTATCTCTGAGCATAAGGACTGTATAGCCAACAAAATGGCCGCCGAGTTGTCTCGCGGCGCTGGCAGAGGGGAATCCGATGGGCGATCAGGGGCCCCGTCGGTACCCTCGATGATGTCGTCGTCACCTGCGTCGGGATCCATCCCGACGGGCCGGTCTTCTTCCACGCCGAGGCCGTGGCTTAAGACTTCGACCAGCTCCTCCTCCGAGGTTGAGGCCGAATCTACGACGACGCCCTGCCCCCCCTTTTTCTTCCCCACGGGGGATTTCACGGGGGCCCTATCGATGGGCACAAAAGAGGACTCCCTCCGAGGTGGCAGGGAGACTCTGAGCCCCGAGGTCGCCACCACTGGTGTAGCCCCCACAGGCTGAGCCAGGGCCGCCGCGACAGTTTCGATAGAGGGCTTGGCCGGATGGATTAAGGCCTTCACCACCTTAGGTGCGCTCACCGCCTTATCCTTGAGGGGGGGGGACACTGCCTCGCTCCCCCTCCGATGGGGCCTTCGAGCTCGACCGGGGCCTCTCCAGGAGCTTCGCCGGGTGCTCGGCCTTCCTCTTACCCGACCCAGAGCGTTGGCTCGTGGTTGATGGTGCCGGGGAGGGTGCGCCCTGCCTGGCGCCCGTAGAGCCCGACCGTTCGGCGCTCCCGGTGTCAGCGGACTCGCGGTGCTTTGCCTTGTGTTGGACCCCCGTCGCCGGGGCGTCCTCAAAGGTCTTAGAAGACCGCTCGGATTTCTTCTTCTTCTTCTCGCCTGACGGGCTCTTCCCTTCCAGCCAGTTGGCGAGACGTTGATGGCGGTCCTTCATGGTCCGCTCCGACATGTTGCCGCAAAACGCACAGTCCTTCTCCACGTGCGTCTTGTCCTCATGTAAGCAGTAGAGACAAAAGGAGTGTTCGTCCTCCTTAAAGACGTTCTGCAGCTGGCATCCAGGGCAGACCCTGAACAGCTTTCCGGGCGTCGAGCATCCCTTCTCCTGGGCCATGTCCGGGCCTGAGAAACTTCTGGAGTCCTCCAAAAGCGTAGCTCGACGAAATCTTCACCCTTGAGGGGCGCAGACGAATCCGACACGGGTCCCCGTTGATCGGATGGAGAGTCGGTGGAGCTTGAGGCTCTTTTGACCGAAAAAACTAAGTTTTTGAGAAAAAACGTGAAAAAATAGCACTAACGCTCGAGAGCAATAGCACGAGGATCCCAACACATGAACGTGCGGTAAAAATCTGAAGATGGCTGCCAGAGGCGGTGCTTAGGTAGAGGGCAGTCATTGGCTGTGGTCAGTATGACGCAGAGACCAGTGATTGGATATTACTACGAAAGACAGATCAGAAAAGAAACTGATACTGGTTTTTTCTTTACCGAGGATTCCCAGCCTGACGACGGGGAATATTCATGAGCATGTGAATCCATGCCAGACCCCATGCTGGAGAACTTGTTCTTTCTCTCTAAAGGGGAGCCACCCCGTTTGGGACTTGGGAGGTGAGCCAGCTATGCGGTTCAGGGCAAGAAGGATCCCACTGGGGTGATGCCCTACCCACATGGGGACAAGGAATGTTGAAGGCATGGATCCATCCCACACCCCACTCTCTTTCCAGGACTTCAATGTTTATTAATTATAGGAGAAATTAAGATGTTACCAATGTACAGGGTCCCTTAACGGCTTGGCTACTGTCCTCTACTCATTCTCACCTGCTGAAGAGGCCAGGCACCAATGGACTCCTCGTCTTTACTCCAAGGAGGAATTTAAAAACAAAAGGAAGTCGGCTGACGAGGACCATGGAACGCCGACCCAAACAGAGAAAGGACACCATCCCTTTGCTGATGAGTGGAGAACCACACCAAAGACATTGTGGGTGGAGAGAGAGAGGGTTCTGCAAGGTACGCTGACGCTTCGATGATGTCAGGGAACCCCCCCGAAGCCGACAGGGGCCGTTGAGCCAGGAAGCGAGCAGTGGAGCACTTCGCAGTACCCAGTGTCTCCATGCTCAAGCGTGAAGCCCCGAACGGGAGAACGAGAAGCACCAACTGCACATCCTGAGAAGGAAACAAGGGCGTGTGTTTCCAGGAACCATAGACACCAACGCCAATACGGAGTGCACCTGCTGGAAAAAAGGTACTCTGCTAAAGTGGGTGACTGGTTAGCGGGCGGAGAAAATGACATGAAGCGGGGCTGACCAAGCCCACAGCCCACCTGGGGCTGAGAAACCGAAGACTGCACGAGGGGGTAGAAAAGAGTAACAATGCTGGGCTGAACAAGCCCATAGCCCGCCTACGGAAGAGAAAAAGGATCCCACAAGGGGGTAGAAAAGAGATATCAAGCCGGGCTGAACAACGTAGCCCATAGCTCAGCCGGGACTGAGAAATTGAACTCTATGCACTGTGGTGAATGAATCATACTGCATCGGGCTAGGGCAGATCGAGCCCATAGTCCAGCCTTGGGGCAGAGATATTGGGAATCCTGCAAGGGGACGAAAGACTAGACATATTAGGCTGAGTGTAACAGGTGCACAGCCTATCTACCACAACAGAGTGGTACAATACTACAACAACTGATGGAAATGTTAGTAATTTGTTGTAATCCTCAGTTTACATGAGTCAGGAGAATACAACCCTGAAGGCGGGAAAATCAGCCCTCGATTTAGAATACCCGAATACGACATTGTGTTATCTGAACTCATGAGACTTTGCTTTCCTTTTGAACTGGACTTTTGTTGCGAGCCATCTACGAGGCCAGGAACTAGAGAGACTAAGGACATTGTGGGTGGGAGTCAGAAAACCAGCCACCGCTAATCTTCCAAAGGGGAGTAACCCTTTGATTAAGCAGAGATCTCTTTCTCCCTTTCGTCCACAGTGGTAGGGCAGAGAGAGGTTAGCATAGCTTTTGACAGAGGAAAGAGCTCATTTTTGTAAGACGTCCTGACAAGCACCAGTTTATTGTTTTCTAAATTAGGGAATTCATCATAAGATTAGGGCCGAGAGTAGGTTTTATTTAAGTTGGTGAATAAAGTATATTGTGACACAAAGTACCCTGGTCTGTCTCCTATTTGGACGCCTCTCAGCCTGGGGTGGGAGGCCTACCACAGGGATTCCAATAGCAAGTTCTGCCCCAGAGGCAGCATGTGGGAGTTGATGGCCCCAGTTCTTATCCATACTTTTTGTACCTGAATGCATTCAACGGGTACCACTTGTCTTGCCACATGCCTGTACGGTTCACAGAAGACCAGGCAGTGGAAAAACAAGTGAGCGGCCAGACCGGGAGAGACACTGCAAGGAAGCTCCAGACTGTAAACAACCTATCCACAGATCAGGCAATCTCAGGGGTCCAGGTGCCACATACTCTTTAACACCCGACCGAATCGTGCTACGCTCACCCACCCACACGGACAATACAGTTAACTGTTACATGGCTGAGTAGCAGTTCCGTTTTTTAATCCAGTATCCCATACATCCCGGGAAGCCCTCACACGAAATTGGGACAATGAGTGATTATTACTTTAGTAGGTCACCATTGCCAATAAGCAGTGGACCCGCATATCAGAGGGTTGGTCCTTAAGACCCCTTTTATACTTTCACTCATGTGTAACATCTCCCCTGGGGAAAGGAATGCCAGCAGTTGGCCTGGGGGAGCCACAGGTGGGAGGTAGGCAATGGAAAGGGAAGGGGGACGATAAGAAGGAGCACAGGAAACAGGTAGGTGTGGGTTATTGAGGTGAGGTTAATGAAGGTGAGGAAGCCCAAGAGACCAGGAGAAGGAAGGACAATGGAGAAGAGTGTGGAAGGGAACTGCTGAAGCAATGTGCAATGTGAAGAACTGGTTGGTGAGAGAACATGGCACTTCGTTGTGAGTGTTTGTGTGGATGGTTGAGGTTGATAGATTAGGGAGTCAATTGTAAGGTGATTGGAAGAGTGACTGGAGGGTGACGGTGAAAAGGTGTGGGCGGAGAGTAGAAGTAGTGTGGAGAGTGCAGTTGTAGCAAGAGAAGCAGCAGCAGTGTGGAGAGGGTAACAGCAAAGAAAAGGTGGCAATAGGAGTATGGGTAAGGGGAGTGGAGTAGGGGAGAATAAGATCAGAGGATGGAGTTGGATGGAGAGGAAGAGAAAAATGATCAGAGGCAGAGACTACAAGTTCAAGGGAGAGATAGGAGAGAGTGGGTTTAGTAATGAGGAGAAGAACAAGTTACTTACCCATGGTAACGTTCTTTCGACTGGATGTTCCTCCCACGTATTCCTGATCGTTGATATTTCCTAATATCCAGTTTGCTGCCTCGGAAAAGAATTTCAGTAGAGGGCGCTGTGCATCGATGCCTGTCGAGTCGATGTCCCTTGGAGGCCTCTGTCTCGCCGTTGACGTCATCACAGGTATAAGTATCGTGCGCAGCACCCGTTGCTCAGTTCTGTTTTGAAGAGCGAAGCACTGTCTTGAGTTAGACGATTACTCCCCTTGAAAGAGAGCAGACTGTAACCACAAGAGAAGTTTTACTGTGGGGTTGGATGGGAGGGGCGATAAGGAACACATGGGAGGAACATCCAGTCGAAAGAACGTTACCATGGGTAAGTTACTTGTTCTTCGAATGAATTGTGTCCTCCCACGTATTCCTGATCTTTGATACACTCGCAAAGCAGTTACATAATTTGGAGGAGGGAGTAAAATTCAAGTGATCAAGTATGCACAGAGTGCAGTACTGCTTTTCCAAATCCAGAATCTTGGCTAGTGGGGGAATCCAGATTTTAGTATTTCATAAAGGTGTGTGCAGACAACCATATGGCAGCTGCACAAATATCCTTTATAGGAACTCCCCTCTGCAAAGCAGACAAAGTTGCGACACCCCTGGTTGAATGAGCCCTTAGATGTTCTGGGGGGAGAGGCATGTCTTTACCGGCCAGTCTGTAACATTCTGTAATTGTTAAAATAATCCATCTAGAGATTGTTTGGTGATGGCTAGACCCAACTTATGACCTGTATAGCCCACAAACAACTGATCATTCTGTCTTAGTTTTGCCAACCTGGTAATGTAACAACTCAGTGCACGCCTAGGGTCGAATCTGTGAAGCCTTTCTTCCCCTTTCCCCTGATGTGGCGGAGGATAGAAAGATGGTAAAGTTATTTTCTGAGTGATTTGAAATTCAGAAACAACCTTGGGGAGAAAGTTAGGCTTCACCTTTAATACCACTCTGTCTTTATGAAAAACAGTATGAGGAGGCTTGCAGGGTAACGCCTGTAGCTCATTCACCCTTCTGGCAGATGTTATAGCCACTAATAACTGTTTTCAAGGTAAGAAGTCTTAATGGGCAAGAATGAAGAGGCTCAAAAGGAGCACCCATTCCAAAGTTTAAGACCAAAGTAAGATCCCACAGTGGGACTTGAAAGGGAGTCAGGGGATAAACAGTTAATCCCTTTAGGAATTGTATTACCAGAGGAATCTTAAAATAGGAGACTTCCTCTGGAGTGAGCTTGAAGATGGAAAGCGCTGCTGGGTAACCTTTGATGGTACCAATCTGGAGCCCCAGATTTGCCAAGTGAAAAAGAAAAGATAACACCATCGGTGTATTGCATGTGAAAGGGTCAACATTCTGAGCTCTACACCAGCTGCAGAACTTATTCGAACGGCATTGGTATAAAGATTTGGTAGCTGGCCTTTTTGGATGGAGAACCCGACCCTCTCGCGAGAGAAGATCCTCTCTTTGTGGAAGATGAATCAGAGGGCAGATGGACATGTCCAGAAGGTCAAGGCACCATGTTCTCCTGGCCCAATCCGGGGCAATTAGGGTCATGGATTTCCTCAACCTCTCTATTACGTGAGGAATGACGGTGACTTGAGGAAACGCGCAAAGGAGTGGAAATTCCCAGTCCACCACAAACGCGTCTCCTAGAGCTCCTCTTGGGGGAAATTCCCTCTAGCAGTACAGTTCGTACTTCCGGTTGGCATAGGTCACAAACAGATCCACTTGAGGGGTTCCCCAAATGGTGAAGATCTCTTGAAGGACTTGCTGAGCTAGTTCCCTCTCGTGGGAGTCTGTACTCTGCCAGCTTATAGCGTCCGCCGTTGTGTTCTTCTCCCCGGCTAGGTGAACTGTCGATAGAGAGATTCCTTCTTGTAATGCCCACAACCAGAGCTGCATTGCCTCTCTGCACAATGGTAGTGACCCTACACCTTTTTTCTTGTTGAGGTAGTACATGGCCACTGTGTTGCCCGTCATTATCAGGACATTCTTTCCCTGTACAGGTGGCAGGAGGGCCTTCAGCAGTAGTCTGATTGCCCTCAGCTCTAAAAGGTTGATATGTAGTTTAGACTCTGATGGAGACCAATGACCGCTGATGGTCAAATCGTTGGTATGTGCTCCCTACCCCGTGAGTGAGGCGTCCGTCACTACTGTTATCTTAGCCCATGGTTGCCAAAAAGGTTCTCCTTTCAAGATGTTCTCCCGACAGGCCCACCACTGAAGGTCCAGCGAGACCGTTTGGGATTTGTAGGAGATCCTTCCTGAGATTTGTGACCAGTGGGTCCCGAGAGCCCACTGAAAAGATCTCCTTCTCAGGCGAGCCTCTGGCACCAGAAAAATGCAGGATGCCATGAGGCCGAGCAACCTCAGAAAATCAAAGGTTGTTATATATTGGGCATTTTGGAATGTTGTCACCATCTGCAGAATGTCTTGAGCCCTCGCCTCGGGTGACTAGGCTTTTCCCAGGGATGCATCCAGGACTGCTCCGATAAACTGGAGTCTTTGTGATGATATCATGTAGGACTTCATGAAGTTTGCGGAGAAGCCCAGCCTGTGGAGGGAGTGGCAAGTATAGCTAAAATGATCTAGCCCTTGTTCTGGGGAACTGGCCCTGATCAGCCAATCGTCCAGGTAGGGGTAGACGTGAATCCCACCCCCCCTCTTCTGAGACTCGCTGCTACAACCACGAATTAGCTGGGTGAAAGCCCTTGGGGCAGAGGTTAACCCAAATGGCAGAACCCGAAACTGATAGTGAGAGTTGCCAACGTCGAACCTCAGGTACTGGCTGTGCCTGTGATGGATCGGCACATGAAAGTAAGCATCCTGGAGGTCCAAAGATACCATCCAATCCTGAAGCTGGAGGGCCTGAAGGATCTGAGCAAGGGTTACCATCTTGAACTTGTCCTTCCTGAGGAACTTGTTCAAGTCTCTTAAGTCCAAGATGGGTCTCAATCCTCTGTCCTTTTTTGAAATTAGAAAATAAGGAGAGTACCAACACTTGTTCCTCTCCACTGCAGGCACTGGTTCTATAGCACCTTTCTCCAGCAGGGTTAAAATCTCCTGCATAAGGAGCGGATTCGGATCCTTCAAAGAGTTGTTCCCCGGTGGACGACTGAGGTTTTAACAGGAAAGGTAGGCAGTGACCTTGGGCAACTGTTTCCAATGCCCAAGCATCTGAAGTAATAGCCTGTCATTATGTCAGATGCTGTGACAACCTGCCTCCTACTGCTGTGTTGTGATGTAAGACCTCAGAGGTTTTGGAGCAGCTGACAGAGGCCGAGGGTGAAGCAGCCCCTGCTGTTGCGTTCTTAGTACCTCTACCCAGTCCACCACGGGAGAATCGTCTCTGGCCGCTTTGAGCTGGCTGTCCTCTGCGTTTTCTGAATGCGGAATAATAGCGGAAGGACCTAACCCTCCAGGGTGCACCTGTGGGGCGGTTCAGAGTTTGCCTTATTGCAGCTGCAAGGGATTTGGCCGCCACCTTGGAAGTCTGCAACTACTCCAAACTGTCATCAGCTTTCTTACCAAATAGATGTGTGCCGTCAAAGGGCATACTCAGAAGCCTGGACTGTACATCTGTGGAAAATCCTGACTTCCGCAACCACTGAAATCTGCAGACTGTCGTACTAGCCGCCATGGCTCTGCTGATGCGGTCAGCAGAGTCGAGACCGGTCTGGAGGGATTCGCACATAGCATCCTTTCCATCCTTGATAATGCTCAAGAAACCGTCTTTCTTCTCCCCTTCGGGGCGACGGTCAGTCGCCATTGAAACACAATCCCAAAGGGTGTGGTTAAACCTTGCCAGCATGCATGTGGCATTAGCAGACTTTAAGGCCATGCTGCATGCCGAGAAAACTTTCTTGGCCATGGCATCAAACTTTTTGTCACCACAATCCTGTGGGATTGTGGGATGTGCATTCTGCTTAACAAAAGAAGGTGCAGCCTGTACAACCAGACTTTACGGAGTTTGGTGCTTTGATGGATAGAGGATCTGCAGCTGATGCTCTCTATTTAGCTGTCAATCTTTTGGTAACTACAGGGATCACGTCTGGCGTTTCCCAATTGGTAGACACCCTTTTATGCAAAGCTTTGTAAAAGGGGACAATAGGGTCCTCCTGTGGACCCTTGTCGAGTATGTCCGTTAGGTCATCTCGTTTGTACACAGGTGTGGGGCTAGACCACCCCATATACTCCATCACTCCAGTCATAAGCATTCTGTAATTGCTTACTGCATGATCCCCTGGAACATGTCTACCGAAGTCAACTTCGGGGAAAGTATCAATCCCACTTACTTCATGCAGGGAGTCCTGCAGATGTTTTATACTGGACTCTTCTGAGACCAGTTCCTCTGCAACAGAAGGCCTTCCATACTCCAGACCAAAAGGTCTTTCCTCCTCAGATGTTGCTCCTTCCTCATAAATTGAAGATAGAGTTTTGAAGTAATCTGAATGAGGTTGTCGTACATAACTTCTATCAAACGAAGTAGGAGTTATGGATGTCACTATTGGTGCTGAAATAGTCGAAACCGTCGACGATGACGTCAGTGTCATGATTTATCCGGACCAAGCCCATCAGCCCCAGGAGCAGGCATCCAGGTGCTTACTAAAAACCCAGCAGCCCCGCCTAGGGGCTGTCTGGGTACAGTCCTGGTGCCATTGGCACCAGGCTCATAGAGGAAATCAGTCCTGGCGCCATAGGCTCCAGGCTCATGCACATTACTTACCTCATGCAGACCATGCTGCAATGAAGTCAAGCCAACGTGAGGCCTGAATGCGACTACTTTACTGCAGGTACTATTTTTTACTCGGGTGTGGTTCTGAGGGAACTTCTACTTTGAAGGCTATTTAAAGCACCCCCGAACAGCAGCACATGCTTCGCGTTATTCTGCATCCAGCAGCGTAACGCTCACTGTGCCTGCAGTCAGCATCCAGTCTTCTGCCACGCCCGCCTCGAATCCAGAGCTCCTAGAAAAAGAGGAAAGAAGAAGGAAAGGTTAGAACACAGACTTTATTTTAATTCCTTACCCGATTCCGGATCCATCACGTCTTCGAACTTGGAAAGGACATTATTTCTGCACACGTCGCATCGCCAGCTGCAGCGCAGCGCCATACTCGCCAGTCCTCACAGCATTTTTCGATTCAGCGCTGCCTCCATCATTTTCCTCGGCGAACTCCAGCCTCTAGGCGACAAAAGAAATTTTAGGATGAGCCGAGAGAGCCAACAAACACAATCTCTTTTTAGAACCATAGACTTACCTGATTTACCACCGGAGGCATTATTCTTTAACATCCCGCAACTTCTTACGCCGTACATGTAAGGAGAGAGAAAGCAACAAGTTAAATACATGCATCTTTTACCGGACAGTGTTGGGTAATACAGACTCTTACCTGAACGCCATCAGCTGCCACAAGACAATCTTCTCTTGGACCCAGCTGCAACACAAGAAGGGAATGGGACAAGAGTGAACATCGGACATATTGAACTCTTTGGACTTTATACTTACTCGCCAGGAACCTCAGAGTCAATATTCATCCGGAACTCTTCCAACGCCTTCGAACCAGTGAAGTAACTGGTATCTACGCGCCCCTGCATTCCACGCAGGATGGAGAGCTCATCCTTCAAAAACATAAGGTGAGATTACTGAAAGGGAATATCAGAGGCGATTAGTGGGGAGAACAGTGGAGTGCCATTGCTAGAATCCACGGGTGGCTAAATTCCTTTCTCCACTTGCAGGAGAATACTTCTACGGGTCAAGCAGACGAGATTAGGCGGGCCAGTCCAGTCTGTCATCTCTGCACTACGCTTCACGTTGGAGGAGACCGCAGCTGTCCAGGTCCGATCGACGCCCCTGTGGGAGCCAGGTGAGCTTAACAGTCAGCTGTTTCAATGAAACCGTTATTAGCTTTGAGGTAGTCAATGGAATCGACTGATGTTGACGTCTTCAACGGAGTTGAAGGTATTGTCTTGATTGGCGTCGAGGAGGTCGGCGCTCAAGGCGTCCATGGCTTTTCCTTCGATGGAGTCGCCGAAGGCGTCAATAACACAGTCTTCGGCTTTGCTGTATGAGTCGCTAGTGAGGACTTCTTGTGCATCACAGAGGCTTTTTCTCGACTCAAGGGTTTTTCACGCTCTCGAGGAGGTTCTCCCGCCGAGGTCAAAGAGTCATGGCTTCTATGTTTCAGGTTTTTCTCCTGGGGTATCGCCTCTAGGTGTCTTTGAGGGGGGCAAGGCATGCTTTTATGGAATTCCTCCCACTGTGCTGGGGAACTGTGTTTGGTTGGACATATGACCCTCTTCGGTGAACTGGAGGATGATGTGGAAGGTGACTTATGGGGCCTTTTCTTACTATGTTCAAAGAGGACGAATGGTTTGGACTACTTCGAGACCGTGATCGGGAGTACTTTTTGTGACGAGGAGACGAAGTCTCAACTCATCAGAGATGCGTTTGGTTGGGGTAATGGACTTTTGGGGCTTACCTCTCTCCAATTCCCCTCTGCGCTCCCTCAAGGCCTTCGCCATCACTGACATACACTCGTCGCACTCTGAACATGTATGCTCTGCCCAAGGCACCACAGACATCATGGACATCTTAGCCCTGCAATCACAGCATTTTTTATTTTTTAACCGGACCGGGGCGTAGACGGAGCCAATGAGGAGGACATCTCGATCTAAGTTGAGAAGATTTTTCACAGAAAACTAAGAATTTCGATATTCTCCTGGAACCGAGCATTACGTTCCACATTACGCTGTGAAGCCAGAGAAATGGAACTGAGCAATGGACGCTGCGCACGCTACTTATACCCGTGATGCCATCAATGACGAGACGAAGGTCTCCAAGGGACATCGACTCCACAGGCATCAGTGCGCAGCGCCCTCTACTGGGAGCATTTTTGCCGAAGCAGCAAGCTGGATATTAGGAAATATCTGAGATAAGGAATATGTGGGAGGACACAATCCATTCGAAAGAACATTACGGTAATTTCTCCTTCAATGGATTGCCTTTCTCCCTCAGATTTCTCATCTGATAGACTCCTCAAGCAGTGAGTCAAAGTAGGCGGGCAGAGAGTTATAATAGATTTTGCAGCACCGCCCTGCCAAAATGCCCATCAGCCCCACGGGCAAAGTTCAGACTGTAGTGTCTAGTGAATGTGTGAAGTGAAGACCAGGATGCTGCACAACAAATATTCCTAACCCTGACACCCCTTTGTAAGGCAGTCAATGCAGAGACCCCTCTAGTTGACTGTGCCGTGATGCCAGAAGGCAGTGCCCTGTCTGCAGATTGGTAGCACTCCGCAATGCATGAAATGATCCACCAGGATAGTGTTCGCTTTGTTACTGCCAGACCATTATGGGCTAGAGAATAGGCCATGAAAAGTTGACCAGATTTTCAAAATTCAGACAGGTTTGTGACGTAAAAACTCAGGGCCCTTCTCGGTGCCAGTCGATGGAAACACTGCTTCTTTAGAAGGGCGCAGAGGTGGGTAAAACCTGTTAGGTCTATGGCATGAGACAGATGAAACTCAGATAGCACCTTCAGCAGAAATACAGGCCTTACTTTTAGCGAGACCTTCTCTCGAAAGAACCACAAAAAAGGCACTTTACTGCAAAGGGCCTGCAATTCACTAATCCGTCTAGCGGATATTATCGAACATAAGAAAGCCGTCTTGAAAGCGAGAAGCCACAAAGAACAGGTATGCATCGGCTCAAAAGGAGCCACATTTAGAAAGTCAGAACCAGATTAAAGTCCCAATCTGGGACAAAAAGGAAGTTGGTGGAAACTTATTCACAAGGACCTTCAGGCATTGGACCATAACCAGGATCATAACATACACACCTTGATCCGGGACCTCTTGAACACAGACAAGGCTGCCAAACATCCTTTGACTGTGGTGTCCTGAAGGCCTGCCGAGGCCAGTGACAGAAGGAACTACATCACTGTAATGGTGGGGCAAGAGACAGGGATCAATTTCGCATTCAATGCACCACGCCTCAAATCTTCTCCACCTGCACACGTACAGAAATCTTGTAGATGGTCTGCAAGTCATCATATCTCATCCTCTCAAGAGCCACGCATGTAGGTTGAGGGACTCAGGTCGGGTGAAGCACCTGACCTTCCGACTGGGTTAGGAGATCCAGACGTCAAGGCAACCAGAGAGGTGGGTAGATGGGTCGGATCCAGAAGGTCCAAGTACCAAGTCCTCCTCGTCCTAAGGCGATCAAGATCATAGTTGCTTGAAACTTCTTTAGTCTCCTGAGAACCCAGGGAATAACGGGAGTCAGAGGAAAGGAGTAGTGGAGAGAAAAGATCCAATCCACCGGAAACTAGTCCCCTAGCGACCCGTTCGCTGGGGATTCCCTCGAGCCAAACTGACAGCACTTCCTGTTGGACTTCGTGGCAAACAGGTCCACTGATGGGGTACCCCTGCAAGAGACGACATCCACTAGGACTTCCTGGCACACGTATCCACTCGTGTGAGACAGTGCTATGCCTGCACAGAGCATCCGCCAAATCTTTCTCTGTCCCCGCCAGTAGAACTGCAGAGACTGAGATCTGGTTCTCCAATAGCCAGAACCACAGCTGCATCACCTCTCTGCAGAGGGGGAGGGAGCACACGCCACCTTGCTTGTTCAAGAAGTGCATGGCCACCGCATTCTCTGTCAGAATCAGGACATGCTTACCCTTCAGAGAGGGAGCGAAAGCCCTCAGGGCTAGCCTGATGGCTCGCAACTCCAGCCTGTTGATGTGCCATCTGGCTTCTGTTGCTGACCAAAGGCTGTTCCCCTGGAAGCCCTTGCAGTGAGTGCCCCAAACCTTCAGAAACGCATCCGTGACCACTTGGGCCTGAGGCCACTAAGGCCAGAAGGGCTCCCCACCATGAGATTGCTGCTGTCTGCCCACTAACCAAGGTCATCGACCACTAACCTGGATACATTGGGGCAGTCAGAGAGGGCTCTGAGGTGCTGGAACCACTGGCCTCGTAGAAGCCATTGAAGTAATTTCATGTGCAGCCTGGCCCTGGCACTAGAAAGATATAGTACGCCATGAGGCCTAAAAGGCGGCGGAAGGAAGCTGCTGTTAAGGCAACGTGGTTTTGGAACTGGTTAACCATCTGCGCAATGCTGTTGACTCTCTCCTCGAGGCAAGTGCTTCTCCGCCCGAGTGTCTAGGACTGCTCCGATGAGCTGGAGAATCTCTATAGGCGTCACATGGTACTTCAAGCTCAGGGAGAATCCCAGCCTGTGGGGTAGTGACCAGGTGTTCTCTAGGTGAGACAAGACTCGCTCTGCCGACTTCCCCAGATCAGCCAGTCGTCCATTTAAGGGAATACATGGACTCCCGATCTCCTGAGGTGAGCCGCAACTACGGTTAAGACCCTTGGAGCAGAGATCAACCCAAAGGGGAGCACCTTGAACCGATCGTGCTTGTCCCATATGTGGAACCTTAGGAACTTCCTGTGTGTCTGATGTATTGGCACATGGAAATAAGCATCCTGCAATTCGAGAGCGTGGAGAATTTCTCTCAACGTCACCACCTTGAACTGGTTCAAGGCCCTGAGGTCCAAAATGGGACAGAGATCTCCACTCTTCTCGGGCACTAGGAAATACCGGGAATACCAGCCCAATACTCTCTGATTGGGAGGTACCTATTCCATGGCACCCTTCAACAACAGGGCTCTCAGTTCTTCCTGGAGCTCCTGTCCCGGTTGGCTTAGAGGTGGAGGTGGTCTGTCCGGAGGTTTTCTCTAGAAGGGCAGCCAATAACCGCATCTCACGAGCTCCAGGGCCCAATGCGTCAGAGGTAACCTCTTGACATTAAGGCCAGTGCTCGTCCACCAACGTGCAAGGTGTGGGAGGGTAAAATCAAAGCGGTTTAGAGGGAGAAGCAGCCCCATCGCTGCTGCTGCTTGCTGGCCTCTGGAAGCCCCTCTGCCCCTTCTGGGCCATGAGAAACGCTACTCTTTCCTGCGAGAGAGCTGAGCCTTCCTGCCGTAAGGCACTTAACGCATGCAGCCCTGCCCCTAGAGGCAAAGCTGAAGGCAGGTTTGGCCGGCTGCGCAGCTAGGCCCAGCAACTTCGCAGCGATCTTTGACTCCTTAAATCTTTACAGGGAGTCATCGGCCTTCTGGCCGAAAAGGAAATCACCCTCAAGGCATGTCTAGCCGTTTGTTTTGGACATTAGGAGAAAATCCTGAAAGTCCTTAAATAGGCCTACCTGCCTCAAAGATATAGCCAATGCCATTGAATGGCCGATGCAGTCTGCCACGTCCAGGCCTGTTTGCAGCAACTGCCTGACCACCCTTTTCCCATCCTCCACCAGCTGCACAAAGACGTCTCGCAATGCCCCCTCAGGGATATACTGTCTAGCATGTTCCACTGGCTTCCAGAGGACGAAAGAGTAATTAGCAAAACCACTGGCCACGTTAGTAGCTTTCAGAGCCATGCTGCCCGAGGTAAAAACCTTTGTGACCATGGCGTCAATTATTTTACCTTCTCTGTTAGGAGGCAGATTTGAGGTTGAAAATGCTGGTCTGGTGGAAACTGGCAGCTTGCATGACAAGACCTTCTGGGGAAGAGTGAGAAGACAAAAATGATGGGTCTGCTCTTGCCGGTCTACTTTCCGGTCATGGTGGGGCTGATCGGGGTTGAGGGTTGGGGGGGGGGTGGGGTCGAAATGGAGAAGGGATGCTGCCACATGGAGGCTACAGGATAGGCAATCACTAGATTTCCGAGGCATATTCCTTTCAGTAACTGGATGCTCGTCCAGTATGTCTGTCAACTCGTAACCTTGGACTGGCACTGCCGCAGCCTGAGGTCCTAAGGTGTCGACTACCCTATCTACCAGTGCCAGATCTTGGCATGGGGGGGTGGGTGTAAGGTTGGCCTTGCTGAAATTCCAATTCAGGTGACGTGTCCAGTCCACTGGCATCGTGAAGCCCCTTTGCCAACTCTAAATGTTCCGCTTGTTCGTTGAAATGGTCAACGCCCCCCCCCGTCCGCATGCACACAGGACCGACTCCTTCCTGATCAGCCACGTCATCGGCGCCGAAAATGGATGTAATGGGGCCGAAAAAGTTGGTCCGGGAGAGCAGGGTTAAAGGATTGGACGCTGAGCCTCTGCGCCAAGTGCTTGTCCTTCGGCGGCGATAAGGTGACTGTCGGCGTCGATCGGGGCTGTGGCACCGAGATGGCATTGGGGACACTCAGACCTTGAGGTGCGCGGGAAGGCCCCGGCATCGAAGGTTTCAAATCCTTTTTCAGCGTCGAGCCCGAAGGCTTCCCCAACGCTAATGGCGTCGGCACTGGGGCTTGCATGGAGTCAAGTGTACCGAGCGCCGCTGCTGCCTCCGAGGCCTGCTGCTTTGGGGCAGCGGCATGTTTTTGGAACATTTAGCACATGGATCTTGAAATCTCCCACTCTTGCCGATGTCTTACCTCCTTCCATCGAAGAATCGGAATCTCGACAGGGACGCTGGCATCTCTTTCTTGTGCAATGAGAAAGTGGTTCCTAGAATGGGACCGATGTTTCTCCTCTTTTTTGGGAGTAGGCCCCTCGGTCTCGACCTCAGAGTACCGGACGGTCGACCGCACCAGCGATTTTGAAGGTGGTCGGCCCAACGCGAGTTTAGCAGGGCGCTCGTGCACCAATTTCGGGTACATTTTAGTGCATGACGCACACCCGTTTCGTAACCCACGCTGCAGCACCAGAGGCATAGCTCATGAGGGTCAGTAACCAACATTTTGGAGAGGCAGTCGGAACACCGCTTCAAACCCGAATCCCGAGGTACACACCTCTCAGGGACGAACAAAAAATAAAATTCTGATGAAAGTACATCAAACAGAATCGAAGACTTGATTCACTGTGCTCCTAGAGCAGCGTCGAAAAGAGAAGATTCAACATTTGAATCCTCCCGTCCCCTGCACACTGTCTTGTGTTGGATAAGAATCTTTTCGTGTTATGTGTAGAGGCCTTGTTCCAAGACCTCAATTCCTCCCCCGCATCTTAAGAATTTTTCTACATCCACTATTTGTATCCGAATATATTATATCTGGAGTGCACCATTACTGTACTCCCTCCTAGAGCAGCGTATCGAGCGCGTGGGAAAAAGGAACTGAGGTATGGGGCGTAGTGACGTGGTATATATATGGAACGGCTGACATCACATACGGATCTGATGATCGAGCAAGTCGGATCGAAGTCCGAGTCGAGGTCTACTACACCACCTGTCCAAGTTTTTTGGAGTAGCAGAGCTGAATGAGGATATCTATCAGATGAGGAATCTGCGGGAAAAAGGTAATCCGTTGAAAAGGGAGAAAGACACAGGGAGTCGAAGAGGAGGGATTGGAAGGAAGAGATTAAGTGGAGACTGACTGCCTGAAAGGCGGCTACCATTACAGACTACTACCTTCGGGAACATTAGGTTAGGGACCAACTAGATTTTCTTTCAGTCAGACAGTTATTAGAAAGTAGGGGTTACTGATCTCTAGTTACAAGACTGGAGTTGAGGGACGTCTGGGCTAGGGAGGCAATGGCCCGCACTGAAAAAGAGGGAGAGATCCGGATGGAGAGAGGGAGAGCCACTAGTGAGCCCCTTGACAAAACAAACAAAAACCCTTGAAGTGTCTTCATGAGTTGTTGGGTTTGAGGCCATCTATAACATATAGCTTGCTAAGATCCTAGCAGAGTTTTTGCCCTATTGGGGAGCTTGAGGGGCTGTGTCCTCATGTCATAGAAGACTTTTTTCCAGCCAGTACCCCAGTAAGCTATTGCAGAACAACAATCAAAATAATACACGTTACACTAGTTCAAGATATAAATAAGTTTAACCATACTTGGGCTTATACTCTTAAATGTGGGCAATCAGCCAGCAGGTACTCTTAACATATAAATAAGCTGATCAGCTTCGATTTGCAGTATAACTGAGCACAGTGGATTTTACCAGTAAGAGGGGTTTGCCTCAGGGGCTGTTACAGGATACTAATTATCATTCATTGCCCCATATCTTCATCACATAATCCCAACATATACATTTAAATTACATATTTTGACACAAATATAATATTTGGGCCTGTGCAGAGGCAGCCTTTCAGCTGCCTGGTTTGCCAACAGGCTCAATGGAGATTTTGGGTGACATGTTTTCATGGTGGTTACACCAGCATCCTTGATTGCTTTACCCTCATTGGTCCACCCTTTTACCAAAAAAGAAAATCATGCACCTACTGAAAAATGTTGCACTTAACACATGCAATTTCTTTAGTCTTCACATATATTCCAACTTTCTTACTTTGGTTTCTTGTTGCTTGTATTCATTTGTCACACCTAGTTCTTTCCCTTTGCACCAGTTGTAGCACACCCATCCTCTATTTAACTGAGTTGACTTTCCCCACTTCTACTACATAAATGAGATGAACAATTACTTACCCCTGGTAATGTTCTTTCTGATGGATGTTCCCACGAATTCTTCATCTTTGATATACCAAATATCCTGCTTGCAGCATCGGAAAATCTTTTGACAGCAGATGGCATAGTGGGTCATTGACTGGAGGTCCCTCAGTGGCTCCCATTGCCGCCCTCGGCAGTGGCGTAGACATTGGTATAATTAGCAAGCACCGTGCACGTTGCCTCAGTTTTCAGTTTAAGTCCCCCAACCCCCTTCTTGCACAGACACCTTGAAAGAGAGGAAGATGTAATAAAGCAAAATTCCCCTACAGTCAGCGGGGTAGGCTCGGAGGGCGATGAGGAATCCGTGGGAGGAATATCCATCAGAAAGAACATTATCAGGGTTAAGCAATTTGTTCTTCTAATGGAATGTATACTCCCACAGATTCCTCCTCTTTGATAGACTCCCATAGTAGTTTGCAAATGGAGGTGCGACTACAGAATGTTATTGATTACTGCTGTGAAGAACAGCCTTTCCAAATTCAGCATCCTGACCGACAAGTAATCTAGGCAGTAATGCTTTGAGAAAGTGTGCAACGAAGACCAGGTTGCAGCATTGCAAATATCCTGCACCGGTAAACCTCACTGTAATTATATGATATGAAGTTATAAAGCGCCTATACACAATGTGTTTCAAAGCGTTACAAGGCAAGGGAGGGAACAAGGGAAAATACAATGACTTTCTTACACAGCCATGAACAATAAGAAGCAGAAATTAACTATTGTACTCGCCTGGTGATATGTCAGATAGTGCAAGAGCTAAGACACAGATAAGGACGGGAGAGGGTGGGAAGGAAATGGGAACAGTCAGGCGACTTCTGCACTAGGCCTGACAACATTTCTCTTAGAGCCAGAGATTTACAAGAGGTCAGGGAGAAGGGAGGTGAAAAAAGGTAGAGGAACAAAACAAGCGACTATCGTACTAGGCCTGATGACATTTCAGATAGTGGTGGGGGTAGGTGGGCTGGTAAACAAGTAAGAGAAGGGGGAGGAGACAAACATTTTTGCTATCATACTAGGTCCAGGGACAATTCTGATAGAGTAAGTGCATAGAAAAAAGTAAGGGGGTGGGGGAGAGAGGAAGATGGGAGAAAGGGAGAGGTGGAGAGAAAAGGGAATACAAACAGTGATAAAGAGTGGAGAGGCAGGAGGGGAGAGCGAATACAGTTGCAGAAATCAGTAACACCACATAATGTTGAAAGAGAACAGCAATGCAAGCCAGGATTCAAGATTACGATGGGCACAGCATGATTCCGGGCCACCAAGAGTACGAAATGCAAGGGAGGTCCAGCAAGAGAATTGAGAAGGGTGAAGCACCAAGAGTCAATGAGTCCAAAAAGTCAAATCCCAGCTTTGGTAACAAGACGGTCATGGTAAAAGCCATAAAATATCAAGACAAGTGGTTGCCAACCCCTGATAGAATACACTTTTAGATTATCCGGAATAACGTTACCAGCCAAGGAATAGGATTATATGATACACAAAATGATCCACTGTGACAGAGTCGGCTTATTCACAGCTTGTACCAATTTATGTCCAGTATAACCAACAAAAAGTTGGTAATCTTGTCTGACATTAGCTAGTCTGCTTGGTAAAAGCTTAATGCTCTTCTAGGATCTAGTCGGTGCAACCTCTCTTAATCCTTGGAAGGATGAGGAGGTGGGTAAAAAGCTGGTAAAACTATTTTCTGAGATGAAATTCCGACACCACCTTGGGGAGAACGGAAGGGCGTACCCTCAGAACAACCACCTCCTTGCAGAAGATGGTGAAAAGAGGTTTGCATGACAAAGCTTGAAGCTCATCCACCCTGCGAGCAGAGGTGATGGCTACTAGACAAATAGCTTTTAGATTCAATAACCTAAGTGGACAAGAATAGAGAGTCTGAAATGGGGCTCCCATTAAGAAATTCAAAACCAAATTAAGGTCCCAAGCCGGAACGATGAATGGAACCGGAGGGAAGATATTCATAGGACCCTTGAGGAACTGAATAACAATGGGAACCTTAAAACAGGAGACTTGTTCTGGCGTGCGCTTAAATATAGCAGCCCAGCCAGGTAACCCTTAGCAGTAGATACCTGAAGCCCCTGGTGGGCCAGGTTTTAACAGGCAAGACCATACAGTGAGATGGTCGCAAATGAAAGGATCAATATCTTTAGCTCTACACCAGCTGCAAAACTTGTTCCACAGCAACTGTCAAGAGCTTTTGTTGCTGGCATCCTAGCCGAAAGCAACACCTCCAGAACGTCTTCCAAGTTTTTGTATCTTAACCTCTCAAAAACCAGGCGAGAAGATTCAGGGCTTTGATTTCTGGGTGGGGAAGACAGCACCCACTCTTGTGAAAGCAAGTCTGCTCCCTGGGGAAGACGAACTGGTGGACAGATGGACATATCCAGAAGGTCAGGGTACCATATCCTCCTTGCCCAATCCAACACGATCAGGATCATGGATTTCCCCAATGGGCTCATCCTTCTGATGACACAAAGATTTACTGGTGGAAACGCATACAGGAATGGAATTCCCAGTCCACCACAAACGCGTCCCCCCTGACTTCCTCTCAGAGGAAATTCCCTGGAGCAGAACAGGTCACATTTCCTGTTGATACTGGATGCTGTGAGAAACCGGAGGGTATTCTCCCAAGTAGACCTCGGGAATCCCTTATTTAGGTGGCCAGAGGCGAACTTACCCTCTCAAATCCCAACCCTAGGGATATGCGAGCGAGGGAGGATCACCTGGGTAGAGGAACCCAGGGTTATGCTCAGGGGAATGCCCAAGGGAGACGCAGTATTCCATTGAGGAAGGTGGTGAGGGGGAATGAAGTCCCTGAGATTTTTTTGGGTTATTCCACTTCTACCTCCCTTTCACCCAAAGAAGTTGCCTTAATAAAATCCAATCATCACTACACCTATGGTAAATCAACTACGTGTCCAAATCCTGTTACACTCGAAAACTACCTCGCCCAGAAACCCCGATTTCCTATGTCCTACCCGCATAATCCCAGTCCTTCTCCTTTCCGTCCCTCAAGCAAACGGCTTATTGAACTGTAAAAGCATAAAGAACTATTGATACTAAAAAGGGGGAAAACCAGCAACAGAGGAGTCAGGCACCACGTGGGTGCTCACTCGGAAAACACTGGGCGTTTACCCGATTGTTGAAACTACCATTACCAGAAGGCCTTGGGAAAGGCGAGCAGGGGTCAACGTGGTCATTACAGGGGTCTTGTAAAATCCTCTGTACAGTCGAAAGTCTTTGGCCGACAGAGGATTGTGAAGCTAAGGGAAGTGAATCCTGCATCGTAAGAGTTGAATGAAAAAAAGGTATGATTGACAAGGTTGGCAAGAGTGAACCCGAAGGAGGGATGCCGATAAATCCATACCCATAACATGAATCCATAAATCCATACCCATACCATAAATCCATACCCATCCACTCTTGCTCCATACCCTCTCCTCCTTCGGGTTCAGAGGCCCTATTTTTAAAATGGCTATCCTCTTATCTTTCCAACCGTTCCTTTGCTGTTTCATGGGGTGGCCAGACCTCTCCTTCCTTCCCGTTAATTTACAGTGTTCCTCAAGCCTCTGTACTTGGCCCTTTCCTCTTCTCTCTCTACACCTCCCTCATTGCCCCTATTATCTCCTCCTTTGGTATCTCCCATCATTTCTATGCGGATAATACTCAACTCTTTCTCTCTTTCTCCTCCTTCACACCTGACATCCATCTTAAACTCTCCTCCTGCCTCACAGCCATTAAGAACTGGATGTCTTCCCGCTTTCTCTCTCTCAACACGGATAAAACCGAAGTCCTTTTCTTCCCCTCTAATACTCTTCCCCCTTGCTCTCCCCCCACTTTTATCCATTTTCCTCCCACTGATCTTCCCATCTCCACCCATGCTCGCAACCTAGGCGTTCTATTTGACTCCTCTCTCAACTTCTCGCAACACATTTCACTCACCTCCCGCTCCTGCCGATTCCAACTCTACAACATTCGCAAAATCCATCCCTCCCTCACTTTCCACGCTACTAAACTCCTAATCTCCTCACTCATCTTTTCCCATCTTTTCTACTGCTCCTCTCCGGACTTCCCTCTTTTCAGCTTACCCCTCTCAAATCCATATACCACTCTGCTATTCGTACCCTTTGTCTCCTTAACCACAATGATTCTATCTCCTCTTCGCTCGCTCATCTCGGCTGGCTACCTTTCCACCTACAACTAAAATTCCACTTTCTCTGCCTCGTTTTCAAATCCCTCCATGGTCTTGCTCCTCCTTATCTCTCCTCCCTCCTCTCCTTCTACTCCCCCTCTCGCTCTCTTCGCTCTGCTGACCACTTCCTTCTCACTGTACCCCCTTCCCCCTGTGCTTCCTCCCGCTTCCGCTCTTTTCTTCTTGCTCCTCAACACTGGAACTCTCTCCCCCTCCCAATCCACTCCTCCACTACCCTCACCTCATTTCGCACTTCCCTTAAATCCCTTCTCCTTCATTCCCCTCCGTGAAGCCCTCCCTGCCTTCTCAACTCCCCCCCTGATTTTCCCCTCCCTTTAATTCCTCTCTCCCTTCACTCTCTACCCCTTCCTTCTACATGTATTCAATCCTTCTCCTGGTTCCCCTCAACTCACCAATTCTCACTTCACTCCCCCACCCTCAGTTAATTGCTCTTTGCACTGTTTTGTGGAATGATTCATGCTGTAATTCTTGCTCATAATGTTAATTGTTGTTATTTCTCTGTATTTGTTGTTACAATGTACAGCGCTTTGGCATAAAGCGCTCTATAAATACATAAATCAATCAATAAAGAGGGGGCAAAGTCTAAAGTCCCGAAATAGTGTGTTGCCAAGAGAACCCAGCCAAGGGAGACTAAGATTTTTGAATGTCACAGACAAAATTGCATTGAAAGCCATAGTGAACCCGATCGCGGGTGGCTAACAGTGGAGTAGGGTCTGAGCCTGGAAGAGTGGGATCCAAGGATGAGAAGACAACACCCACCGACCCGTGAATGCAACAAAGAAAAGTACAAGAGGGAAAGCCTTTGAATGCATACCATACTAGAGTGAACTAGACAGAGAGAAGTTGATATTTGAGAGGGGTCTGAGCCCGGAAGAGGGGGACCCAGGAGTGAAGAGCTATCACCCAAGTACAAGCAGAGAAGTACTCTAGAACTTTTTGTAGAACTTTTGTGTTGGTACTTTGAACCCGTTAGGCATTCGAAAGCAAGAAAACAGCTACTGGAGATCCTAATATTAAGAATTTTTGTGAATCTGAGCCCGGGAGAGGGAGATCCTTGAGCCCAGAAGAGGAAGATCCAAGGGTGAAAGGCATCACCCAACGTACAAGCAAAAAGGAACTTTAGTTTATTATTTTAAACACATCAGGTCCCCAGAGGCAAGAGACATTTTGTAGAAAAGAGACAACCACCAAAGGCCCCGATTTCTGAGAGCAGAACTGTTGGCTCCTACCTTGTCCTGTGCTTAAAACATGGGAAAAGGAGACCCCGACTACCGCATCCAGACTTATTATTTGGGAACACTTCCTTCTTTCTTATTAACATTATCCCACACATCTTTTCGTATTTAGCGTAAGGATTTGCAATAGGTTTTTCTTAGTATAGTTCCTTTTTATTTGACAAGACACCACTAGGACTGGCTGCTCCCATCTTAGATTTAGATTAGGCGTTTTTCCAACCTACCATACAGTTTAATAAACACCCTTGAACTGTGATCACTTGTATCTGTCTTTACTGTTGCCACGATGAGTTCTTTACAATGCGAACAGATCCACTTGTGGGATTCCCCAAAGGGCGAACCTCTCTAGAAGGAGTTCCTGAGCTAACTACCTCTCGTGGGAGACACTGCAAGTCTGTCATGTTCTCCTCTCAGGCTAGAAAAACAACTTCTAGAGAAATTCTGTGTTGAGAGCCCAAAATCAGAGCTGCATTGCCTCCCTGCACAGTGGAAGTGACCCTACACTCCCTCTTTTGTTAAGGTAACAAAACAGCTTTCCCTACCTTGCAGCTTTGCGATGAAATGCCCTACCACCACCCCTACGAGCAGAACAGTCACACATGGCATTCTGAAAAGCAGTGAAAATGCTGCTCTTCATCTAATCTCTTCTCCCTCACATCCTGTCATACTGCTAGCTGGGCCACAGCATACTTAGTCTGCTTATCCAGAATGTAGAAATGCATACTAATAACATGCTGTACAGAAAGTATAAATGTAAAACCTGCTAACCATCTCACTTGTAACTAAGGTCCTCACAAGTAACAGCACCTCTGTTAGGGAGAATTCTCTGTAAGGCGAATTTCCCAAACTTAGTGAGCCCCCCAGCAGCTTTGCTGGATTTTTTGGGGTTTATTTTTTTCTCTCCTCCTAAGAGTGAGATTCTTTTGCTCCCACTCTTAGACATGATTTGAGGTGTTCCTTTAACTTTGCATGTGTTTTATGGGCTATGGGGTCTTTTACTCCATAGGGTCTCATGTGTTTTTTTGATGTGGGTTACACAGCACCCTCCGTGCCGTAACCCAGGGGTGTCGTGGCGACCCCCCAACATAGACTCCATACCCTGGGACTGACTACTGTCTCCCAGGGCATGTAAAGTCACCATTGGCTTTGCTAGTCCCAAATTATGAGCAGAAACCAGTACAAACCATCATATTGTGGACATACTGGTCGGGGCAATTCAATTGACCCGGGGACTGTTGTTCGAGGGGGCACGTCTCAGTCCCCCCTGATCGAGTTTTGGCTGGTGGCAGTGGATACTACTTTTTATATTCGACCGCGAATATATCTCTATGGGATTGTCCCATTGTTCGAGGCTACCAACTTTAATTATTTAATTCTTATAGCCTCGAACATACCGCCGGTTTATTTATTTAATATTAATTCGCCGGTTGGTATTTTTTTGCCAGAACTAGATTCTAAAATGGCTTTTGTGTTCTCTTCTGTGACTCCAACCCAAGCCGAGCCCTTTGTTCTACTTTTTGGCGGGCTTCTCCACAGAAGCCTCCAAAAGTGGTGCCACTCTGTCTGGGTACCACAGGGGGTGCGGGAGGGGGTTTAGACACCCTGGACTGAGTTACCTTGGTAACTCAAGTCGCACTCTTGTGTGATTGGCCCAAGTGGTGAGCCGGCCGGCTCACCACTTAGCATGTTTGATTGACAGCTAGGCTGAGTGAATGGGGGTATGCTGCATAAAAGCAGGGCTTTGGGGACTGGAACTTCAGAAGTCGCCACAGGACCTAAGAATCCGAGGAGGGAGAAGTTGAGCCGGCCTGCAACGACGACACCACCGGTGGAGCCGTGCTGAACCGTCTCCCCACTTTTCCCAACGACGGAGGAGATCTCCAGTCCGGAGAGTCTTCTTCCTTCGACTGGTGGGGATAACCAGTCTACCTTCTTTTCGCCTTCCTGGAGCATCTCGTGGCCGCCTTGCCTGTGCCAAGCACCCCGGCAACCGGGATACCACGTTTTCATCACTACCGCAAACCGAAAGGGTAGTACCTTTGTACCGGAGAACTCCGCGGCTGGTTTCTTCCCTGGTAGTGCAACGACCTTCATCTTTCCTCCACAACGAGATCTTCTCCTCTGGACGACGCTGCGACTTGCACCCGCTGCCAGGAACAACTGCCCCCGCTGGAGGATCCTCTCCATTTAAGGTACCGTGTTCCGCCTGGCTTCCCTTGCAACCGTTTGAAGGGGGGGTATTAAATCCTCGTCTCTTGAACCTGGGTTAGCCTGGGACACCTTAGCTAACTTTCCTGCACTGAACTAAACCTTTTTCGAACTACCTCCACAAACTTCGAAGACTCTGGGCCTCATTAGGACCCAGGCGGTAAGGGGTTTACTGCGGCGTAAACAGCGCCGACCCTTACCGCCTGATTCCGAGGTCCCTTAGCGCCATGGAGGTTTTAACACCTGCTTTTAGCAGGTGTTAAAATCCATGGCGCTAAGGGACCTTGTTGTTAATTACGCCACCGTAATTTACGGTGGCGTAATTAACGCCTTCCCCACTCCCATTATGCCCTATGGGGCAAAAATGGGAATGGGGAAGGGTAAATGGGTTAATGGGGACTTACCGCCCCACTCACCTCGGAATGGGGCGGTAAGTCCGCCAACCACCATGGCGTAAACATAGTTTACGCCATGGTGGTAAAGGTACGACCCAGGCGGTAACTTACCGCCTGGGTCGTAATGAGGCCCTCTGTGTAACTGTCTGATCTTGGGCATCTTCCGCCTGGCTCCCTTGAAAGTGGGCCTGGCACCTAAAACTTCCTTGCTCAACAGTAGATTGTGCCTTCCTAACTTGCTGTGGTTCTTTAAAAAGTGGTTCGTGTGTATGCTTCCATAATTCTGCTTTTCCTTCCCTTTTTATTTAACTTGTTGGAGTGCCATTGAACGTTAAGCGCTCACCTCTGTCTGGAAATAAGTGGTGTTAACTAAGACTTGTCCAACAAGTAATCAGGGATGTACATATGATAATAGTGATTGTGTTTTGAACTTATCTTACCAATTTAGTGCTAGTGTGTTTTATAAGTGTGTGTTTAAATAATTATATACTTTTACACCCAAGCTCTGGTCAGTGTTTGCTTGTGCTACTGTATTTCTGTACCTATTTTGTATGCTCTGTATACTGCCTAACTCTTCTTGAGGGAAGCCTGACTGCTCAGCCACAGCTACCAGTGAATCTTTGTGGTACAGACTGCTACCAAGTGGGTTTACTGCCAAACACCTGTAGTATTAAATCTTTTGCAGTGGTCCCTAAGGGAACTGCACAGGTTTCTGCCTAACAGCCTCGATGCCCACAGGCTGTTTGCGCGCTATAAAAATAAATAAAATAAATAATGCATGGCCAATGTGTTGTCCGTCATTATCAGGACGTTCTTCCCCTGTATGGACGCAAAAAGGTAATCCGCGCTAGTCTGACTGCCCTCAACTCCAAAATGTTTAGGTGCAGTCTTGATTCCGATGGAGACCAACGACCGCTGATTGAGAGCTCGTTCATGTGGGCTCCCCATCCCGTGAGGGAGGAATCTGTGACCACTGCAATCTCTGACCATGGTTGCCAAAAGGGTTCCCCTACCATCACATTCTCCTTGCAGACCCATCACAGGAGATTCTGCATGACCTTGCTCAGAACCTGAAGAAGGTCAGTCATCCTGCCCGAGAACAGTGACCATTGGGATCTGAGGGCCCACTGGAGGGACCTCATCCTTAAATGCAGGAAGCCATGAGGCTGAGCAACCTCTGAAAACTGAAGGCCGGCAGTTGTCAGGCATTTTGAAATTTCATCACCATCTACAAGATACGTTGAGCCCTTAACTCTGGAGGCCGAAGCCTTCCCAGAGGAAGAGTCCAGGACCACTCCAATGAATTGCAGATTTTGAGAAGGTGACACCTGAGACTTCTTGAAGTTTTGGTAGAAGCCATGTTTGTGGAGAGGGTAGCAGGTGCTGCCGAGATGTTCCAGAATTTGCTTGGGAGAACAAGCTCTGATCAATCGTTCGTCTATTTAGGGTAAGATGTGAATCTTCCCCCTCCTTATATTTGTTGCCACCACCGCCATCAACTTTGTGAAGATCCTCAGGGAGGAGGCGAGCCCGAAAGGCAGAACCCGAAACAAAGTGAGAAGTGCCAATGGCGAACCAAGTGATAACATCCAATCCTGGAGCTGAAGGGCATGGAGGATCTGCAAAAGAGTGACCATCTTGAATCTGTCCTTCCCGAGGAACTTGTTCAAGTGTCTCAGTCCTGCATCTTTCTTGGGAACCAGAAAGTAGGTGGAGTACAAACCTTGAAATTGCTCCACTGCATGTACCCTTTTCACTGCACCTTTATCCAGCAGGGAAAGAATTTCCTGCAGGAGGAGCGAGTCTTGTTCCACAAAAGATTATTTGCTAGGGGGGCAATCTGGGAGCCTTTTTAAAAAAATGGAAGAGCGTAACCCTGGGCCACTGTCTGTAGCACCCAAGCAACTGAAGCAATGTTTAATCATTCTTCGTAGTCCTGGGCCAGTCTGCCTCCCATCGGAGTCCTGTGTGACAAGGACTTAAAGTGGTTTTGGCAGTCTGGCTTCAGCGGATGGGAAAGAGGCAGAGGTTGCTTGGGCAGCCCTACCTCCACACCCTCTTGCTCCGCGTGGAAGTCTTCTCTGGCCTTCCTTGCCAATTCGTCCTCTAGTTGGCATTTCGGAAGAATAAAATTGAAAGGACCGATCCCTCCAGCTTTGCGAAGTTGACAGTCAGTTGGAGCTGACAAATAGCTGCACCAGGAGACTTAGCAGCTGCCTTGGAAGCTTGAAGCTTTTCTAGGCTTTCACCAAAAACAGTGAGAGCCATCAAAAGGCATGTCTAATAACCTATAATGCACATCAGGAGCAAAGCCCGATTTACGCAGCCACGCACATTTTCTTGCTACTGTGATGGAAGCCGTAGACCGTCCCACATAGTCAGCTGCATCCAAACCCAGATTGTAAAGATCGACACGCTGCATTTTAGCCATCCCGAATAAGGTTTAGAAAGCCTTCTCTCATTTCCCCTTCAGGGGCATGTTCCGCTGCTTCTGCCACAACATCCCATAACGTATGAGAATATATTTCTAAAGCACAAGAAGCATTTAAGGCTTTCAGAGCTACGGGCAGAAAATACCCTTTTGCCTAAGACGTCAAAACTCTTGTCTATGTCAGGCAGAATTGTAGGGTAGGCCGCTGCATTTGATGTGGACGTGGCAGCTAGCACTACCAAGCTCTCAGACGTAGTGTCTTGAGAAATTCCAGGCCAATTGAAGGCGGCCTCTATTTTCTGGCCAGATCCTTGCACACAGTGGGCATGATATCTGGTTTCTGCCAGTTTTCAAGGACTCTATTCTTTAGCTCTGAATGAAAAGGTAAAACAGGCTCCATAGGGGGTCCCTTGTACAGGATGTCATATCATACTACACTAGGTCCCTGGCAGGACGACCCTACCTCAAGTACTCTGTAACCTTACTCAAAACAGATCTGTAAACCCGCTAGAATAAGCAGAAGGATCTAGTGTGGCAAACTCTACTAGCCTCTTTTAAGCATGTTGCCAGTCTGGCTTCTTCAGAAATAAGCTCCTCTGATGCATTTGGAGTGCAATAAGCATAGCCAAAAGTAGAATCAGTTTCATCCTCCTCCTCAAATATAGGCCTCATGGACTTCTTTGACTAAGGCTTAAAAGCCATTGATGGGTCGGCGGTAGAGGTCGATGGCTTCATCGTCAAGGGTGTCAGCGCCAAAACCTTTGTGGACGAGTAGGAGGGAGCCAGATGCTTCAACTATCATCGAGGCGAAGACAGCGTCGACTTCTCTTGAGGAGGGTCCTCCGGCATACGACCTTAGGCGGCTCCCTGTCAGCCTTCTTAGATGCGATGGGGTCATAAGCTTTTTCTGAGGGGCCAGTAGGAGCCACCTTCAAAAACACCTCCACCGTTTTGAGTCTAAACTCCTGCCACTCTGCTTCAAAAGCAGATTTGTGAGGAAAGCTTACCTTCTTCCTGTCAAGTGAGGATTCAGAAGATGAAGAGGAATGACGGCTCTTCGATTTTCATCAAAATGGCAAAGCGTGGCGAGAGTCGCTCCTAGATCTTGAGCGCTTTGAGCATTTAGATCGCTTTTTATGTCTTTGCTGAGATCACCCCTAAGACTACTGTCTCCGGACGACATCTTTTTGAAAGATGTAGATGTGGGGGATTTAGAAGCCGTCCGACCTAGAATGAGTTTGGCTTTCCTCTTTCTCAAAGCCTTAGCGTTCATCGATTGACACAACCAGCAATCGTCGACCCTATGCCCCGTACCAAGACAGCAGAGGCAAATACTGTGCAGATCTGTGATCAACATTTTCGAATCACAGTCCACACACCTCTTAAAACCTGTCTTCAGAGTGGACATTGTCGTAGATTGGTAACACGCAGTAGAAAATTTGCCTAGGTGATTGAACTGTTCCAAGGATGCTGTGCATGCAGAAAAACAGAACTGAGGCAACGGGCACGGTGAGTGCCGTTTATACCAACGCTGACGTCACAGCCGAGGGTGGGAACGGTAGCCGCTGAGGGACCTCCAGTCGACGCCAGGAATGTCAACTTTGACTAAGCATTCAGTAGATTGGGGAAGTGTTTGGATGAAGTGAGCTGGTGGATGTCCAACAATGAACTTCAACTAAACGCAGCCAAAATTGAACTTGTTTTGTTTGGACTTACACGTTTTATCAGCAGCCAAGAGACTGCCTATTCCGACCCTCCTGGGGACGAATTTAAAATTTGTTTCTAGGGTCAAGAATTTGGCCTACGTTTGGCAGGATGATCTGGGCAGCGAAGGCCAGAATGGAGCAAAGGTACAGGTGGTGCATTATGTTCTGAGACTCCAGCGACAGGTACTATTTTATATCCCCAAGGAGGATCATACCTCGGTGGTAGGTGCTCTGATTATTGCGCACCTAGACTACTGCAACAGCCAGCTGCTCGGTATTCCGCTTAAACAAATTTAAAGACTCCAAAAAACACAAAATGCAGCAGTAAGACTGATTTCTAAGCTAGGTAGAACTGCACATGTTTCGTCATACTCTACACTGGCTGGCACTAGACCGCATTAGATTTAAGGTAGCCTGCCTTATTTTTAAGTGCGTTAACGGTCTTGCTCCAGTATATCTACGCGAACTGATTCAACCATATCAACCCATCTGCGATCTAGTGATTGTCATCTTCTGTTTATCCCTCATTCAACGTATACATCAAGGGGAGATAGAAGATTTGCTGTCTTTGGTCCAAAATTATGGAACTCACTTCCTTTAGAAATAAGGGCCCATGAATCATATCAGTTTCATAAGACCCTGAAGACTTTGTTTAGATAGGCCCTGCTGCCCATCGTCTCTGTTCTGGTTGGCTTTGCTGCCTGGGCTTGACTATGCTTTACATCAATGTTTGCTCCACCTGTGCTGCTATACGTTTCATTCCGTCACGTGCGCGATACAAATGCAAAAATCAAATCAAGCAGGATACTGGGTATATCAAAAATGAGGAATCCGTGGAAGGACACGATCCATTAGAAAAGAGCAAACTGCCTACAAAGTGAAGATAAAAAAATTAGACATACTTGCTGCCCTTCGGAGGTGTCTTGGGAGTTCTTTTCTTTGAGCCAGCCGTTCCCTTCATGTTCCTGACGTGCTTCAGCATCCATGCCCGCATGTTAGAAAGACAGTTGTATTCAGACATAATGATCCGGGGCCAAGGGTTACAATCTTCTACATCCAGTGCCGAAATTGCTACAGCCCTTCCAACCTACAGAGGAAAACAAGATGCATAAAACATGCCTCAAATAGGGTAATGTGATAAAATGAAAATAAATCAAAAGTTTGCAGACTGGGCAATAACATGGCTTTATTTATGTGGTTGATTGCATCATGAGTTTAGGAATACTGCTCCCATTGAAAAGAAGCCTCATTCTGCGACATTTCCTGAGACCTTAAAAATTGCTAAAGCTAGACGGATGCTCACAAGCAGCCAGCTAAAATGGCAGCCAAGATGAAGAGCTCTGTGACAGATCATAATATCTGCATTGTAATAACCTGATGTCAGCGGCATAAGTCGATCACAAAGGATACAATCAGGGAATAACCCATTGCATATGGGGTTTCCGCGGTGAGCAACAAAGGCATCAACCCTTATAGGGTGAATGCTGTAAATGTTGTGAGAGGAAGCCCCTGCAGTCGCATCGCCCAACAGCAGCCCCAGAAAAGAAAAAAAAAACAGATCAGATATGTGGAGCTGAATGACCCTTTAAACACTGGAAGCAGCCGCCGCCCAGCCGCCGGACGAGACTACTCAGCCAGGGGCCTGATATGCTCGACTGCAGGCATACAAAACCTAGGCATGGGACCTCACTAACCTGAATGTATTGCTCACCAGTGAATCCAGTGGGCAAGCTGTGTGTGGCGTGTAGACTGTGCACTTTATTAGGCATTGTGGCAATACCGAGTGAACACCCGGAGCGAATACAGAGTAGAACTATATCCTTGCGTTACTCCTTGTGAAAATAATGGGAGGGATGCCTATTAATACATCACCATCAGCTGACAAACTGCCTTCTTACAGGCCTCGAACCTAAGCAGTGAGACAAGGGGTGGGTTGAGAGCATACCGGTAAGTTCACAACTACAAACACAATAGCAACATGTCTGGGAAAGCAGGTGCAAAGAAACAGTTGAATTAGACACAACCCAGCCCCCATTTATCTGTAGCAATTAAACCTATGGACAGCTGAACAACCCTCACCTTCACTACTCTCATCATCAGATAATATCATGCAAATGATGCAGAAAACACAGCAAAGCATTGCGGCATCAATGAGAAGGTCAATACCTTGACCTTTGTGACAGAGCATATTGCTGGCCCTGTCGGGTGTGTGGTGCGGTGGCTGTAATCCTGCCCTGCCCCTCTCATGGTGCCAGGATATCTGGCTACAGGCCTCCACCCAGCTACATTTCTGATTCTGCACTTTCTTTTGGTTTCTTTGAGATTCATCGGATACAGGATACAAACAGACTGGCCTAAAGACTTGCCTAAGAGACTGGCCTAACAACTGAACATCCGTGCCAAGTGATGTCGCAGAGCACAGCACAGCTGAGCTGTGGAATGCAGTGATGCCTCAGAGACGGGCATGAATAGCAGCTCCTGAGAAGTACACAGTGATGACGCTGCTGGCTCAAATCCCAAGGCGGCTAAAGGCCAGAGGCTGCCTCGCAGAAACAGCCTGCAGTTACGAAATGTACTTTCCTCCCCCGTTCGACAAAATTACCTTTTTGTTATGATATGTGCTGTTAATGGGTAGAGAATAAGATCTAGCTGCTCCATTGTACATAAGGATGAGCCAGGCCTGGGAGGGGCAGAGCCGAATGCAGGTCACCCAAGCACTGGCGAGTGTTAGCTTTACAGCACTTTTCACCCCACTTCTGGTCTCTTGTGTATTATTTGTGTCCGAGTGCCTGGAATGCTAATAGGTGGCATGGGGAAACTGGATAAGCACTGGTATCGTGGGGAGCAGGAAGAACCTGTAACACACCCAGCCTTTCCTTGAGGCGGAACTGGAGCTGGTGCCGCAAAGAGACACTGGAGAAGAGGCTGCGCAAGGCAGCCTGCAGAGAACCAAGGCAGCACCTGAGCAGTGTGTAGAGTATTGTATTGTTTATTTATAAAGCGCGCCGGGCCTTCAGGCATCTGGGCGCTTGCAAAAGTTTAGGTTACAGGTACATAAGCAAAGATAAATACAGTAGATTATAAGACAATATACAGAGACAATTACAATCAAATGAGTGTGCAGGATAAATACATAATATACACATATACAGTCCATGGGTGAGGACATAAATGGTCGTTAGCGTGCAACCATTGTTTAACATTGGTCTTAAAGGCAGGGAGGGAAGGTAAAGCTCTTAAGGCGTCCGGTATAGAGTTCCAGAGTTGAGCTGCCAAGACTGGAAAGCTGGATCCTCCTGTTTTTTTTTAAGTTTGAAGTTAGGGATTCTGATGCTGTTAGAGTGTGCCTTTCTAATAGGTCGTTCGGATGTATATTTGGTGAACTGCTCTGTCAGGTATATAGGTGCCTTATTATTGAGGCGTTTGTACGTCAGGTTTAGTGTTTTGTACTTAACTCTGATATAGAGCGTCTTTCGTGCAAGATATGCTGACCTTTAGGGATTCCTAGGGCAGTTCTTAGAGCATTGTTTTGGAGGGTTTGGAGTTTGCTTATGTTGTGATTGCTGGTGCCCAAATAAAGTGCATTGAAGTAATCCAATTTAGATAGGATTAGTGCCCGAGCAGTGGTAATGCAACTGTCTGTGGTCAAAAATGGTTTACATGCATAGATCAATTTGCACGTGTAGCTAGTTGCAGAAGCTGTGTGATTTACTTGTATTTGTATTTTGTATTTATTTTTGTTTATATAGCGCTTCACACCAAAGCGCTGCACACTTTAACAACAGGATACATATGACAATAACATTGTAACAGTAGAAGCAATTTACAATTGAGAATCAGACCAACAAAACAATAAGTAGAGAAATTAACTTGGGTGGGAGAAGGAGAGTAGTACAGTAGAACTGAGAGGGAGGGGAAGAGGGGGAGGAGGGAAACGCATGGGGTGAAGGGTGAGAATGGGGGTGTGGGGAGGAGGGAGATGACCAAGTAGATAAGGCAAGGAGGGAGGGGTTTCATGGCGGGGAATGGAGAAGGAGAGATTTGAGGGAAGTTAGGAATGAGGAAAAGGTGGAAATAGAGCAGAGTGAGAGAGAGAGGTAAGGAGTTCCAGTGTAGGGGGTGCTAGGAGATGGAAGGAGCGGAAACGGGATGTGACACAAGGGGAAGGAGGAACAGTGAGAAGGAAGTGGTCGGCAGAGCGAAGGAAGCGGGAGGGAGTGTAGAACGAGAGGAGGGAGGAGAGATAAGGGGGAGAAAGACCATGGAGAGATTTAAAGACTAGGCAGAGAAATTGAAATTTAAGATGCCAGCCAAGGGAGGAAAGGGAAGCAGAGATGGAGTCACGGGGGGAGAGGAGACAGAGGGTGCGGACAGCAAAGTGGTAGATAGATTTAAGGGGGCAAGATGGGAAGTAGTAAGTCCAAAGAGTAAGGAGGAGCACTAGAAGAGGCGAGAGAAGATAAGGGAGGAGATTAAGAGTTTAGTAGCATGTAAAGTGAGAGGGGAGGACTTTGCGAATATTAAAGAGGTGGAAGCGACATGCGCGAGAAGTGAGAGATGTGATGGGAAAAGGTGAGAGAGGAGTCAAAGTGAATGTCTAGGTTGTGAGTGTGGTCAGAGATGGGGAGATTAGAAGGGGTAAAGTGAATGAAAGGAGGAGGAGAGGGAGGGGGAAGAGAGTTGGAGGGGAAGAAAACGACTTCAGTTTTATCAGTGTTAAGGGAAAGGAAGCGAGAAGACATCCAATTTTTTATAGCAGTAAGGCAGGAGGAGAGTTTAAAGTGAAGGTCAGTAGAGAAGAAAGAGAAGGAGAGGAAGAGTTGAGTATCATCGGCATAGAAATGGTGAGAAATGCCAAATGAGGAGATAACTGGGGCAAGGAGGGAGGTATAGAGTGAGAAAAGCAAAGGGCCAAGAACCAAACCTTGGGGTACTCCGTATTCCAGAGGCTGGGTAGGAGAGGAGTGTCCTCCCCAGGAAATAGTAAAAGAGTGGGAGGAGAGGTAAGAGGAAAGCCCGTTAAGAACAGAGCCTTTGAATCCAAAGGAAGAAAGAGTGTTGAGAAGAAGGGAGTGATCGACAGTGTCGAAGGCAGCAGAGAGGTCTAGAAGAATAAGGACAGAGGATTGCTTAGAGTATCGAGCTGAGAGGAGAGAGTTAAGGATGTAAATGAGGGCAGTTTCAGGAGAGTGTATCAGACAGAAGCCAGATTGAGAGGGAGGAAGGAGAGAGAGATTAGTGACAAAGGTTGAGAGTTGCGAGTAGGCGAGGCGCTTGAGAAGTTTAGAGAGGAATGGGAGAAGTGAGATAGGAAGGAAGTTAGAGGTGAGCAGGGGGTCAGCAGAGGGTTTCTTCAGAATAGGAATGATAGTGGCATGTTTGAAAACAGAAGGGAAGATAGCAGAGGAAAGGCAGGTGTTGAAGAATGAAGTTAAGTAGGGAATAAGAAGAGGGTAGATCTTAGGTATAAGGAGGGAAGGGAAAGGGTCAGTAAGAGCAGATGAGGGGGGGCTTTGGAGAGGAGGATGGACACGTCAGAAGGGGAGACAGGGGAGAAGACAGTGATGCAGGTAGATGGGGAGAAGGGGGGAGGGGGAAGGGGGGAGTAAGAGGAGCAATTGATTTTTTGCCGAAGGGCAAGGATCTTGGAAGAGAAGAGGTTTGCAAAGTCGGAGGGAGAAAAGGTGGAAGAGGTTGAGGGATCGGGGGTGGGAGGAGAGAGAAGACGAGAGAGAGTTTGGAAGATGCAGTGAGGGTGGGAGGCTTGGGAATGGAGACGGTTAGAGTAGTAGGAGCGTTTTGCTGAGGAGAGGCAAGAGCCATAAAGAGAGTGGTAAGAGAAATATGAGGTTTGGTTGGAAAGCGAAGGAGATTTGAACCAGAGTCTCTCAAGACGTCGGAGAAGACGCCGCATGGAGAGAAGATGATGAGAGCCAAGGTTGAGAGGGTTTCCGGGTTGGACGGAAGAAGGAAAGGGTGTGAAGTAGATCAAGAGAGGAGGAGATGGAAGAGGAGAGAGTAGAAAGTGCATCATTGGCCGATAGTGAGGAGAAATCTTGGGGAGAGAAGAGCAAGTGTCGAGAAAAAGGGAGGGATCAAAGTTGTGAAGGTCGCGTTGTGAAAAGAGGGAACGGGAAGGCTTGGGAGAAGAAGTGCTGGGAAAGAGTAAGAGAGAAGGAGAGTAAAGCATGATCGGAGAGATAGATTGAAAGTGTGGAGACAGTGGAAGAGGGGTAGGAAGAGTTGAAGATGAGGTCAAGAGTGGAGCCAGAGGAGTGAGTAGGAGAGGAAGGAAGAGGGGAAAGGAGGTAGGAGTCAAGGATGGATAAAAGGGGTGAGGAATGAAGGGGAGAAGGGAGGTGAAGATTAAAGTCGCTGAGTACAGTTAGAGGAGAGGGAGAGGGAGAGATGAGAGAAAGGAGATGATCAAGGTCGTCATAGAAGGAAGAAAGAGGGCCAGGGGGTCGATAAATGATTAGAAAGGAGATGGGGTGAGGAGAGGAAAAGGATTTGTAAAGAAATTCGAAGGAAGGGAAAGAAGGAAGAGATGAGGGGAGGAAGAGGGAAGATTATTAGGATGGAAGAGGCGGCCAATACCTCTGCCACGGCCAGAAGGGTGCGAGATATGAGAAAAGGAGGAGGAAGAGGAGAGGGAAGCAGGGACAGTGGTGTTGTGAGGAGTGATCCAGGTTTCAGTTAGACATAGGAAATGAAGGTTGCGATGAAAGAACATGTCTAAGACTGCTGCAGTCTTATTGCAGAGGGATCTGGCATTCCAGAGAGCAATGTTCATGAGGCTGGAGGGTTGAACAGAGGGGGTGGTAGAGAAGATTAGGGCGGAGAGAGAGGGTATGTGAAGAACGGGTAGAGTGGAGGACGGGATTAGGGAAGGGAATGGACATGAGGAGGAAGGAGAGGAAGGGGAAGGCGGGGTGAGGGAAGGAGGTGAGGGGAGGGGTGATGAGGGCGGAGCGAAAGGGATGTGGCAGAGCGCATAACAGAGGGAAAAAGGAGAGGAGTGGTGATAGTAAAGTGGTAGGGGAGGCTAAGCACAGGACCTGGATGGAGGAACTGGTCAATGGACCCCGGCCTGTGGAGGAGGGGGTGGGGGTAGAGTCTAGAAGACCGGTGGGCCAGCTGAAGAAAAGGCTTGGTAGTAACGACGGGGATCAGGGATCCAGATGGGGACGGGTCAATGGAAGTCCCGGTCTGAAGAGGAGGGCAGGCGAAGACACAGTGGACCAGAGATCCTGTTGATGAGGACTGGGAGGAACAGAGGGGAACAGAGGATCAGAGGAGGGGGGGGCAGTGATATTGTAGATTGATGGCAGGCTGTAGAGGAGAACTGGTGGTTACAGGGACCAGGGATCCTGGAGGCAGATTTGCCGATGGATGCCCCCGTCCGAGGAGTGCTAATGGACACAGAAGACCAGTGTGCAGAAGCAGCTCAGGGGGCAGAGCTGGGTACAGCCGATGGGGGGGGGCGGGGGGTAGACGAGAGATACTGTTGATGAGGAGGACTGTAAGGAACAGATGGGGGATAGATCAGTGGAGCAGGGGAGACAGTGATTTTGTGGACTGATAGCAGGCTGTAGAGGGGGCCTGGAGGCGGATATGCCGATTGATGCCCCGGTCCGAGGAGTGCTAGTGGACACAGAATACCAAAGTGCAGAGGCAGCACAGGGGGCAGGGCTGGGTACAGCAGACGGGGGGGCCCAAAGTGGAATGGGTGTCCTGGCCCGTGATGTTAAGGAGGGCAGGCGAAGTGCAGGACGGACTAGTGGAGGAGTCCAGGGGGCCTAGCTGGGCTCAGATGAAGTGGAGCCCTCCGGGGCTACAGGTAGTCGGCGGAGTAGCTGCAAAGGCCAGGCAGGATGAGGGAGGAAGAAGCAATCCCTCCAACCGCAAAAAAGTCAAAGTCATGGTCCGTGGTGGTGGGCGGGTAGAAAATGCAGTGGATACTGAGGCCTCAAGTAGGTGGCGGTTCAGCTGCGGGGCCTGGACAAGGAAGGAAGGGAGAAGCGACCCCTCCCGCCGCAGAGTGCCTGCACACTAGATCCACAACAGAGGGCAGGCAACCCCAGGTTGACACAGGGGACTGGGATTACCGCCAAGGCTGCCTGGAAGCCCCTGTCTGCCATCGTAGTAGACTCCGGGGGCTGAGGAACACCAAAGCCGCTCAGGAGGGCTGATCCAGGAACCGGAGATGTGGGGCCAGCAACAGAGAGCAGGCGGTCAGTAGGCGCCACACTGGGTCGACCGGGTCAGGGAGCGGGCCTCAATGGCACCCGCAACAGAACGTTGGAAGCCAGGCCCATCAAGGAGGGCGGGCTGGCTGGCACAGTCGGCCGGAGTCCACACACACACAGCAGAGCGGGAAGACTCCCGCAGCAGAGAGACACAGAGCAGAGTCCACACTCGCAGCAATGCTGGAAGCCTAGGCCTGATGAAGAGGAGGGGCTGAGGCCACAGGAGGCCACACCCGCAACAGAACGGGAGATTTTGCGGGGTAGAGACAGTCAAGTCCGCTCCGGCGGGCCGATCCAGAGCCGCAGAGGGGCCACAAAGCACACAGGAAGCCCATGCCCAATGAGGAGGGCGGGCTGGCAGGCACAGAAGACCAAAGCCCCCCGAGGCAGAGCGGGAAGACTGAGGAGAGAGAAAGTCATAGGCCGCCCCGGTGGGCCGGTCCAGGAGCCACCGAGGTGGGGTCCAGAAGACCGAAGCCCCCCGCGGCAGAGCGGGAAGACTAAGGAGAGAGAAAGTCATAGGCCGCCCCAGTGGGCCGGTCTAGGAGCCACTGACGAGGGGTCCGCAGTAGGGTACAGGCAGGCAGCGGAGATCAGAAGGTGCAGGGGAGCAGGTCCCAACGGCACCCGCCGCAAAACACTGGAAGATCGGCCCGGTGAGGAGGGCGGGCTGGCTTAGATGATCGGAGACCACGCCGACTGCAGAGCGGGAAGAGGCCGCACCAGGAGCTGAGCCAGAAGATATTGAAGGAAAGTGATTTAGGGTGAAGTTGGTATCGGAGGAGCCCCCAGGCTCTAGGATCAGGAAATGGAGGTAAGTTTGAGTAGAAATTGCTGTAGTTATTGAAATATTTAGCAAGATTCTGCCTGAAGGGAGGAGACGCTGGTTCAGGCGACCAAGCTTCTGCGCCCCCTGCTGGTGGATATGTAAATATATACTAGCCTGTTAAGATTGAGTGCCGAATCCAGGTAAAAGCCTAACGTGTTTACTTCCTTCGCGACTTTAATCTTGATGCCGTCAATGGAGTTGTAGTTGGGGGTGGTGGGGGGTTTGCTTAGTCTATTGGTGGACCCAGTGATTAGGAGTTCGGTCTTTTCGTCATTAAGACATAGACCATGGGTGGCCATCCAAGTTTGTATGATTTGGTAAATTTTATTGATCAGACCTACGTCTTTGTCGTAGTCTTCCTGAATAGAGATGAGGATTTGAGCATACATCAATCTTTGAAAAAATGTAAAAAATCAAATGCATCTTACCTTAGTTTTTATCATTTTACACATGAAAAATAACGGGTCGGATACCGCGATCCTGTGCAGTTGATTCATCACCCTAAATTCAAGTGCCTTTGTGGTACTAATTTCAATTGCTCACCCCTAAAGCGGACATCACTAGACGCTTACACCCCTTTTCACAACGCCAATGCACGTCTCCAGTCCACGTCCTCTGTGTGCAATCTATTGACGTGTCTCCCTGGAAATGCCAAGATCCCTCTTTCCTCGACAAGTATAATCAAACCTGTTCTGATCACACACCATTGGAGTTTCTTTCTCCTTCGTGTCAGTATTTAAGTATGGCACACCAAACCATGTTTAAATTCTACTTTTACATGGCTTATTCTTTACATGAGTCTTTGCAAAATTTCAAATATTATTCTTGTCTTTGCACTATGTTTTTTTTAACATGGCTGTTTCTTCACTTATCTTTCTTTAACATTGAATGTTATGTTAAAACCTCATTACTTCACTGTATACAAACAAAACCATTTGTTTTGTCTTACTGTTGATTTTCTACTTCTTCGATATTCTGGAACTATGGCAACAATTCAGCCCTACCAGTACAAGCCTGAATATTCAGAAGAGGAAATGCTTGAAAGAGAAATGAGCCGAAACGATGGGGAATATTATGAAAGTCGTGATGATCAAGCACCAGAGCCTGCATCAGTCACATGGAAGACGTTTCTACCTGGTATAGCTGTCATCATTGTGAGGTTATGCCAACTGTGGTGGAGAAATGCTGTTGCAGAAAAAACTCTGGCTGCTTGCCCTACATTGCCGAAGAAGACACCACTGCTATGTGTTACTGAGCTGCATGACTTCAGGGCAGCCTGCCTTACAAGATCCATGTTGCGAATGATGGTCCTTATGCACGTGAGCTACAGCTTGCCCTCGTAATCCAAGTAACAAATATGTTTACTCTTGTTTTGTACGTTTGACAATCGAGACGGCTAACTTTAATGTTGTTCTCCTACATCATTATAACTTTGATGGGTCACGGTGTTAGGCAGAAACCTGTGCAGTTCCCTTAGGGAACACTGCAAAAGATTTAGGACTTCAGGTGTTAGCAGTAAACCCACTTGGTAGCAGTCTGTACCACCCAGATTTACCTGGTAGCTGTGGCTGAGCAGTCAGACTTCTCTCAAGAAGAGTTAGGCAGTATGCAAAGTATACACAATAGGCACTTCAGAAACACCAATACAAGCAAACACTGACCAGAGCTTTGGTATCAAAGTATATAATTATTTATTTAAAAACACACTGTTTGAAACACTCCAGCACTCTTGTTGTAAAATATTCTAAACAGTTACTATTGTAATATATACACCCCTTTTTCCTTATCAGATAAGTCACAGTAAAACACCACTTATTTTCATACAGAGGTGAGCGCTTAACTAGATGGCACTCCAATAAGTTTGTGAGAAAGGGAGGGAAAAAGACAGAATATGGAAAAGGTACACCACTCTAAGGTTCAGGAACACTGTTAGCAAGGCAGAAAAGCAAAAAGTCACTGGTGAGCCAAAGTCCAAAGGCTGGGCCCACTCTTAGAGAGAGCAGAGCACAAATGCGCCCAAGATCACACAGTTACACTAGGCTTAGAAAGTCTTGCAGAGGGTTCAAAAAGAGTCGAGAGGCTTAGGAAAGTTTAGCCAGGGTGTCCCAGGCTAACCCAGGTTCGAAAGCCGGGGGCTAAATCTACCCTGTACAGCCGGTAGCAAGGGAAGCCAGGCGTGACACGGTACCTTAAGTGGGAAGGATCCTCCAGCGGTGGCAGTTGTTCCTGGAAGTGGGTGCAAGTTGCGTCGTCGTCCAGGGGAAGAGAAGATCTCGACTTGGAGGAAAGATGAAGATCGTTGCACTACCAGGGAAGAAACCAGCCGCAGAGTTTTCCGGTTAAAGCTGGTACCTTTGTTCGCGGTCGTGGTAAAACGTGGTATCCCGGTTGCCGGGGTGCTTGGCACAGGCAAGGCGGCCACGAGGTACGTCGGGAAGGCGAAAAGACGGTGAAACTGGTTATCCCCACCAGTCAAAGGAAGAAGACTCTCCGGCAGGAGATCTCCTCTGTCGTTGGGAAAAGTGGTGAGATGGTCCAGCAGGGCTCCACCGGTGGTGGCGTCGTGGCAGGTCGGCTCAGCTTCTCCGTCGGATTCTTAGGTCCTGTGGCGACTTCTGAAGTTCCAGTCCCCAAAGCCCTGCTTTTATGCAGAAAACCCCCATTCACTCAGCCTAGCTGTAACTCAAACATGCTAAGTGGTGAGCCGGCCGGCTCACCACTTGGGCCAATCAGGACGGAGTGCGACTTGAGTTGCCTAGGCAACTCAGTCCAGGGTGCCTAAATCCCCCTCCACCTCTCCTAAGCACCCCAGACAGAGTGGCACCACTTTGGAGGGCTTCTGTGGAGAAGCCCGCCAAAAAGTGGAACAAAGGGCTCGACTTGGGTTGGAGTCACAGAAGAGAACACAAACGCCATTTTAGAGTCACGTTTTGGCAAAAAATACCAACCGGAGAATTAATATTAATTAAATAAACCGGCGGTATGTTCGAGGCTACCGTAAATAATTAAATAAAGATAGTAGTCTAAAACAATGGGAAATCCCATAGGAAAATATTTGCGGTTGAATATAAACAGTAGTATCCACTGCCACCAGCCAAAACTTGATCGGGGGGACGGAGACGTGCCCCCTCGACTAACAGACCCCGGGGCAATTGAATTGCCCCAGCCAGTACGTCCACAATATGATGGTTTGTACTGGTTCTGTTCAGAATTTAAGACTAGTAAAGTCAATGGTGACTTTACATGCCCTGGGAGACAGTAGTCAGTCCCAGGGTATGGAGTCTATACTGGGGGGTCACTATGACACCCCTGTGTTACTGCACTGAGGGTGCTGTGTAACACATCACAAAAACACATGAACACCTATGGGGTAAAAGACCCCATAGCCCATTAAACACATCTAGATTCAAAGAAACACCCTCAAATCATGCCCAAGAGTGAGGGTAAAAAAGAGTCTCACTCTTGGCAGGAGAAAAAAATAAACCCCAAAAATCCAGCAAAGCTGATGGGGGACTCACTAGGTTAGGAAATTCAGCCTAAACAGAGAATTCTCCCTAACACACGGAGAAAGATTTTTTCAGTAAATTGAATACATTTCTCATTCTAATCTCAAACCAAAGTATTCATCATTACATTTAACGTATTAACAATTACGTTTCTTTCACTTTGAAGTCAAAAACAATATTTCCCTATGTCCCAAACTGCTTTTGCTGGAATGGGCGTTCACATTTCTAATTGATCCTTACTTGAAATCAAAAGTATTTTTTAAGCGTAACAATGCTTTACATTTTAAAGGGGAGTGAAAACAAAAAATAAAATTATTGGGTTCATTCAAGTAAACTATTTCTGTGTCTCTTTAACAGTTGGTACAGTCTTGTTGCCTATCGAGCGTTTTACATGGTGGATTCATGGAAGACTGGGATTCTGCTTTGGTCGAGGAATACCTGTGTGGTTTGAGCCATTTGTGAGAAATTCTCCAGTGAATACGGACAATACAGGGGATTTAAAATGGGCAGTACCTCAACCACAGCAGGACAATTTGTAGTTTGTCATTGCCATCCACCCTACCAAATTAAATAAAATATTTATTAAAGTTAATATGAAAAGTTGTCACACGTTTTTTGTAAGTCACCAACACGTCCAAACATCCAATATTTCGGAGCCTCGGCTACACAAAGGACCATTAAGGATTGGCGTGCGTCAACAAGTTTACTATAATAGTGCGCTGACCTCAAGTGCGTCAAGTGATTGGTGTAATTGTGACATAGCTCTACAAACTTGCGGTCTGTGAATACTGGAAGTTGTGATATCCTGTGGTATCCCTGTGCACTGTATCTTTAAGCTTCTGGACATAATAAGCCTGCCCAAAGCGACGCGAAGTGAGTCAAGTGATTGGCATACCGGCAGAGAGACTGGGTGAGATCGTCATATGGCCATTGTGTGGAGCTTGTTGTCTAGGGCCCACACTGGTCCAGGGTCTGCTTTACTCTAGAAAATTGTGCTGATAAAAGTCCCTTGAACAGATGACAGCGGGCTGTAAAGAACCCTATATTAAGGATTCCAGACAAAAAACATAAGTTGGACACAGTGTGTTCTGTGCTGTGGTGGTGCACGGCTCGTGCTAGTGGACACTTCATAAATTCCTCTCTGGATTTTACACTGAAGTAGGCTCGGGCATTGAACATTTAATCTTTGTACCCTCCATTGTTTGTGATTGACTCGTATGCATGTCTTATGGAGTGGGAACATTATAACGCCTTGTGTTCCTCCTTTAAACATGCTATCTGATGAGAAAATGCTTGCCGCAATGAATATGCTGCTCCCGCCATCGACTGTGTGCAGAACATAAAACCGTGCTCCAATGCAATTTAAGCCTTTTTTTCCATCTAAAGTGAAACAGACTTTTAGAACTGGTCCGGGACCGGGATCAATTGGAAATAATGAAATGTTGGCCTTGCCAGTAGTGACTGACTGTGTATCAAGGTCCCAACTGGTGCCTGAGGCTCACAGTCTTCCTCTAGAGGCCCACAGTTGGGATGATACTCCCCCAGATCCCCAACAGTGCTATGTGCCCGATTCTTATTCCTCAATTTCCTCTTTTGACACAGCGCCATCTTTCAAACCAGCAAGGAAGTCTGATATTCCATTCCCTCTGACACAGGGGTTGATATTCCTGTTGCAAATTCACTAATTGAAATAAATCAGGTATTATGTATACTGGTGAGTAATCCTCCTTGAATCCCTACTATTGAAATTTGAGAACATCAAACTCCATATGACGGTGAAAGATTTCCCTCTAAATGACCATTTTTTTTTAAAACAGCAGGAAGAGGGACAAGAACAACTACCTGTTGTAAATCAAAATGTTGCCCAAATGCCAGTTCCTTGCGAGGAGACGGGGGAGGTGGAAATAGTAAGTCTGCGAATCAAACAGTTAAAGCTGGCAGCATGAATAGGATTGTACTTCCGGACTGTCACAAGGTTTTCGCCTCTGCTACTGAATATTCTAAGATAACATCTATTCAGACGCAGACGCTAAGGATTTGGTACCAGAAGACGGGACAATTCCTCTGGCGGCAGAAAAGGCGATAGTACCCCCATGCAGAACTTAGAAGTAATTTGCTAGAATGATATACCGGGATGCAGGAGCGTTCAGAACAAGGTTATAACTACGCATTTGCCATCTTAATGGAAGCTCAGGCAAGGGGGCTAAAACCACTCTAAGGAAGATCCAACACTTGAAGAAACCAAAGAATTGTCGAACCAAAAAGGTGAATTCGTATTCTTCCCGTCAATTTGTGAATTTATTACTGCCCCAACCATGAAATCCGCTCTCTCAAACATTTCAAAAACAAGAGGAGTCCAACAATTGTTAAATATGGAGCACTCTGCATCAATGCCATCGCAGACATCCCTGCATTTATAGTTTAAAGGATAGTTCCGGGACTTTTTTTTTTATTGTCCCTACGGTTCGGCCATGTGTTTTTAAGCATAAATCGGTAGATCGTAGAAAACTTTCCTATGGACCTTACCCGACTTTTCGTCCATTAACGCACTCGAAATCAGCCGCCATTTTGTGATAATCCTATCATTTCCCCCCATCGACCTGGCTCACCTGCGTTTGCGGCACTAAATCAAATCCCCCGCCCCTGAGCCTGACATCAGCAGACGCGTACCGCCCATTTCCCAACGCCAAAGCACGTTTCGTGTCAACAATCGCTGCGCCTCAGCTAATGAAGTGTCGCCATGGAAATGGCAGGACGCCTCTTTCCTCAATAAGTAAACACACCGTTTCACAACACACAGCAGCAGATTTTCGATTCCATTACTCTCTCTGTGTTACTTTGAGTATTCTGTGACTCGTTTCTGTGCTCTGGTCAGCTACCTTCGCCGCTTCTAGGCCTTGTGAACACCGGTACCATCTCTGTAAATTATTTTACTTTCTTTACCACACAATGGCTACAATAATGCCGTATATGTACGAGCCCGAGTACACCGAGGAGGAACTACTGGAAAGGCAAGCACGCGAAAACGATGGGGATTCGGACGGCAGTTGGGAGGACCAGTCAACGGATGAAGAGCCTGGACCATGTCGCAAGGACGGCGTCTCCACCTGGTGCACGTGCAATCGGTGCGAGCTAATGCCAACTGAGGAGGAGAACTGCTGCTGCCGTGAAAATTCCGGGTGCTTGGCCTACATTTCGGAAGGCGAGCCAAGTCCGCAATGCATCACCGAGCTGCCAGAGTTCAGGGAAGCCTGCCTCTCACGGACCGTGTTGAGGATGATGATGGTGCTTATGCACGAACTTCGCGGCACTGTTCGTCCGCGTAATCCGAGTAACGAGTAAGTATACTCTGGTTGTGATGTCAGTGATGCCACTACTATTTCATGGTCGTCTCCCACATATAAAATTACATCTACATATCATTCGAACGCATGTAAATTGGTTCCATATTGTGCATTTTCTAGATAGAATTTTTTTCAAAGCAGAATGACATTTTTTACCTGAATCGACATTGATAAGAAAGTTGTCATTTTAATACAGTTTGCATCTTTCTTTTTCACAGGTGGTACAGGCTGGTGGCCTATCGTTGCTTCACTTGCTGGCTTCACGGGAGGCTCGGACACCGCGTTCGGAGAGTAATACCTGCCTGTGCGGTACTTGCCATTAGACATTTCCCCAGCGACAGTGGACAATACCGCGGATTTTCCCTGGATGTGCTGCAACCGGAACTTTACAATGTGTAATGTTTATTATTTATGTTCAATTGAAATTAAGATCTAAAATAAAACCCAACATATATTTTAACAATGGTTGTTTTGATTTTTTAAATGAATCTAGTGTGTCTCCATTGAATAGTCTTCCTGTGCCTTGTCTTGTCACACCACATGTCTCCGGCCAGCATCCTCCCTCACGCTGGCCGCCCACCTTCAATCCACATAACTGTTGAACCCATATGCAGCAGACATACATATGTTATTTTGCGGATTGGCATCAAGCCTCCCGGCCTTGCCTCCTCCCCCAAAAATACTTACCACACCACTTTGTTCAAGCGTTGGCAATAAAAGGCCGTTGGATTTTATTGATACAAAACATGGTTATAGGTAAATAATCAATATGGTTGATCATAATAAATCATCCTTTTGGGCACCGGGTACAGAGATGACCCCCTCTGGCCCGTGCCGCCTTGCCACCACAGGCCAGCCTGATGCTGACTAACTGCCTAGGCATCCAGGGTCTCCAGGGTGAACTGCACCCATATATTCTCCTGGGAGGGTGAGGTATTTATAAACTCACCCCCTTGCCTTCCATGTACTAGATCCTGCAGCCTGCCTCTTACATGCAGTTAGATGGCTTCTCCTTGGTGAGGCCCTGCGGCAAACGAGTCTTGTCTGCACGACCACCGCCCCAATCCACCCCCCGCCCTATCAAAGGCAGTTCGCACCGGGGTACTTGCGCTGGCAAGTGGAGCTGTCAGGGAGCGATAAAGGCCAAGAGGTGCCAAAGACCATGTACACTTCAAAGTGGTCTATAGAGCATGGGTTGTTGTTCCCATGTCTACCTCCAGACCCTGTGTCTCCTGCCAAGCATCCCCCCTCACGCTGGACGCCCCCCTGCAAACCGCATAATGCCACGACATATACACGTCATTCATTCACAAACACACCCCTGTTTCGAATTCTTTATAACCCACTTCATATTTCTAATGAGAACTTCTTTGTGCTTTGCTAGTCAACCAGTGAAGGTGCTGGTTATCTGCTCTTCGTCTCTGTGTACTTCCGTGACCACTTCGAGCAAACTCGTCAGTTTGCAACCTGTGAACTGCTCCCTGTTCTACGACAAGAAACTACTCTGATCCCTGCATCTAACTGTTTGTTCGTCAAGGTAAGGCCATGTACCATAATCATTTTGCGTCCAATTTTTTAATTTATATCTATTTGCTAGTAGTCATCAAATTGCATCCATGTTTTCTTTTCGTTCAAGACAGTACATGCAAGGAACTAGTCACATGTTCTGAGTTTAGTCAAATTATTTTTCTATTTTTTTAAAGTTATTCAAATACTTATCCGCATGTGAATAACGTGTATAGTTCCAAGAACCAAAACAAACCATGCATTGAACCTTTTATGTGTCATTTAATTTTTTAACACATTGGTATTCATAGAGAATTGTTGATCTTTACTTTTCAGAACTTTCCACAATGCCTGCCTGTTCCATTGGCGGTTGCCCTTCGAAGACCCATAATAAATCTGAAGGTACTATAATGCATGTTTTCCCTAAGACAATAGATCAGATAAGAGAATGGGTCCGATATTGCGGATATCCACCGTCTGAGCTTGAAAAAAGAGTCCTAGAAGTCTTTGCGGACAAGAGGGGTGATCGATACCGCATCTGCAGCAGGCACTTTAGCTCAGACATGTACTCCACATCATTGCTAATAAAGAAGAAAACACCGCGAGCGACGCGAAAATTGCTCTCAACCGCTATTCCCACTCTATTCGTCCACATCCCTCCACTGGTGAGTCAAGTTTACGGATTTAGCTCTCGGCCTTGCGGTAGTGTGTAGCATTAGCTAACAATAATTTCCCCATTTATGTATCCACTCAATATGAAGGCGGAAGATTCTCCATCCGTGTCGTTATTGCAGTCATCGGCCACTTCAAGCGCCTATCGGGTAATCTTACTTAGCTATTCTGCCACTGACTTGTTTTAGGCATGTAAATCAATAGTTTTAATTTATCGTGTAATTATTTTACCTAATGGTACACCCTAGTACTCGTCCTCTAGTCTTTGTTTTCAGTTATAATTATTGTTATCCAAAATAATGCAAGTACTGACTTTCAGGGAGATGCTGAGGAGTCCAACGCATTGACGACAACCGTTGATGTCACTCAGATGCTCGAGGTACGTTTCCGGACAGTTCCATCGATGGAGATCATCAGATCTTGCATTCTTGTAGCGTGATTGTTACACACAATGTTTCTTTCGTTTTTAGCCATTGATATGTCCTTCTGTCGTCGCCCTCCTATGTGTCTTCTTTTTTCAATATTGTGTTCATTACTAATGAAAGTCCTATGTTTCAGGGATTCGATGGAGCATTAGTCCAAGAAGAAGGGGGAGCATGCAGTTACGGGTTGGCGCAACAGCTTGCAGAAGTGTGCACCGCAGTTACAGCGTCCCTTGATGTTCTTATGCATTTCGAGGTATGGATACTGACAGTTCGATCAACCGAGATCATATGACGTGATTACATCCGCTATACTTCCTCCTTTATTAACGCAAGTACTATGTTTCAGGGAGATGACGGAGCTTCTTCTACAAGAACATCACCCCTAGTAGTTGATGCAGATCTCTGGGTGGTGACACTTCCAACGATCGAGCAAATCGAATCATATTTAGATATCCATTATTTATTTTAGACAACTGATCATTTGTGCAGGTCTATTTAGATGAGCCGTTGACGCCTGCACAAAGTTTATGTTCTTTTTAACAAAATAGAAAACCATACTAATGCAATTACTGTGTTTCAGGGAGTTGCTGAAGCGTCATCTTCAATAATATCATCAATGGAAGTCTATGCGGAGCCCGAGGTATGGATCTTGACAGTTCCATCAAACTAGATCAACAATGCGTGAATAATTGTCGTTTGAATGTTCTACACAATGCGTTCATTCGTGTTTTGCTATTGAGATGTACGTGGGTATTGGTCCCCAAGTACATTTTGTGTTTTCAATATTATTATACATACTAATGAAAGTTCTATGTTTCAGGGAGTCGATGGAGCGTCAGTGCGTGATGGATGTGCTTATCATGAAAATATAGTCGTTGCAGCGCAAGAGGAAGTGGAGACATGCACACACGAGTCGGAGCAACAGCGTCCAGATGTTGAAGTCCGAGGCAAGAAAGTTTCAAAGAAAAGAAAGCAAAAGAAGGTTAGTGTCCTGGTCAGTATATTATGTTGTTTTTTGAAATTGAAATTGTGCCTCTACCTGGAGACCTTGGAACCTACCTAATTGGAGCTCTGTTTAACTGACCGGCACTGCGAGTCGCTCCTCGACTCTTGCCGCCGTCAGCCGTGCCATACGCTTCCTGGAGGAGGCGGAGCCACGCACGGCACGTGATCTATCACGTGACTTCGGGAGCAGCCAAAAGACTCAGGCTGCCTCCCGCTCCGTGAATTGTGCCTCTACCTGGAGACCTTGGAACCTACCTAATTGGAGCTCTGTTTAACTGACCGGCACTGCGAGTCGCTCCTCGACTCTTGCCGCCGTCAGCCGTGCCATACGCTTCCTGGAGGAGGCGGAGCCACGCACGGCACGTGATCTATCACGTGACTTCGGGAGCAGCCAAAAGACTCAGGCTGCCTCCCGCTCCGTGAATTGTGCCTCTACCTGGAGACCTTGGAACCTACCTAATTGGAGCTCTGTTTAACTGACCGGCACTGCGAGTCGCTCCTCGACTCTTGCCGCCGTCAGCCGTGCCATACGCTTCCTGGAGGAGGCAGAGCCACGCACGGCACGTGATCTATCACGTGACTTCGGGAGCAGCCAAAAGACTCAGGCTACCACCCTTGCGGCGTTAAGCCCGACAGGGGTGAAGGGCGCTGACTGTTTTGCGACTGTTTGGTGCTGTGGCACTACTTACAGCTTGGAACTTGCGAAGGTGAGCCATCCATATTATAAACCCATAAAAACAGTGTCTCAGTGTACTCTTGCTCTTACATATTGTGGAACCTGACACAACTGAAGCGTGACAGTATTTATACGACTGTACCTATTTACCCATCACTACCTCTTATTAGGAGAAGGGTGACCAAAATCCATCAAAACCCATGGCCAAAACCAGGCAGAACAAAACTCGCTACAACCTGCGTAAAGGCCAAGAAGGGCCCAGGGACCTTCTATTGCAGAAAGCTAATAAGAATATTAATCCTACAGAGGCGGAGGGTAGATCGATCAAAGGAACTATTCCAGCTATGTTTGGGAAAATTCACACCAAGGCAACCACCGCTGGGGATAAATCAGGAACTGAAGCCAGTAATTCTCAACCGCCAGTCCAACATAACAGTATCTCTTTGGATAATACTAACTTTAATGAAATTGATAACAATTCTCTCTTAGATCTATGCCTATCAATTCAAAAATCAATGGCCCCATTAAACAATCCCCCTACAGTATCCAATGATTGTCCACTTGTGATTGAGGCACAGGTTCTAAACACAGCTCAGGGGGGGGCAGCAAAAGCCTGGGGGACTTATTAGCCCAAGACAACCAGGTAATTCAACATCAAATTTATCGGGCTCTTTCCCCATGCGCCCCTCCTCTATCTCCTCAGTGGTTTTGTCAGAGGAACAGCTATCAACTTCCCCAAATCTCTATATAAGCTCTGATGATCCGGAACATATGGACAAAGGAGACAGTGGAAACTCTGAAGTCTGTAACAATCTAGCCATTATAGATCTGCAAGCCTCAGTGGCTTCTCTTCAATTTGCTATGAAAATTCTGCTAAAACTATGCGGGAGGATCCACGCAAACTCATTAATACAGCTGGGGCTATCCAATCCTCTCATTCCTATGGGGCAAGATCTACCCAACCAGCATCCCCCTAATGGAGATGAGGGACAGGATTCACAGATGATACCCGACAATTTAGATAAATCTATAGTGAAAGCCTTGGAAATACCTCTGACAAAAAAACAGCGACGTCAACAAAGACGCCTAGCCTCGAAAAATTTGGTGGCTGAAATAGCCTCCCCTTTACCTGCCACTAACGCTCCAGCAATACGTACAAAAAAATCTAAACGTAAGAAGCGAAAAACCAAGAAAAATGCTAAGAAAGGGATGGGGACCCTAACAAGTTGGATCATCCCGGATATAACACAGGAAATCACCAGCACGATTATAGAAGACCCCAACCCTGACCTTTCTACTAACTCAGCTGAAGTGGACACTATATACTCGCACCAAGACGAACAGCATAAAGTGGATAACAAGGGACCTCCTAAACCACTGGAAACAATAGAAATCGATATCCCTAATACAAGTAAAATATGCATCATCAAAAACTTAAATCAAAAGAAGAGGGATAAGTGGTTGACAAGAACGGAGGTTTTAAATAAACTGCATTTGATCCCACAATTGCGGGTAATCCGCTCGGAGGACTTCTCTTTTGTAGAACCGCTCACTGTATGCAATCCCAATGTGACAGCCCTCCATTGTTGTGTCTTGGCATCTGCTCAATTGATTCGATCTCATAAACAATGTCTATTACAGGTGGGGGTGGAAGTAGATGCTTGTAAAGAGAAGGAAGATCCTTTACTTCCAAGTGCTGAGCCAACGGCAGCCCCAAATAAGAGTGGTATACCCACCCAAAAAACGGGAAAGAATGTGCAGATGGCAGACATCCAAAATACACTGAAATGGCTGGCAGATTCGCTGCCCCTAGTTCTACAACAATCATGAGATCAAACCCTGCTAAGCTGGAACACACATGGTCATCAGCATTTTCTTACCAACAAGGGCTCTCTATCAATGATAAGTAATTTTCCCATCTTTCTATTACAAGAAACTTGGCTGCTACAGCAGACAGCCATGGATGGGTATACTATTTATCACACCCTTGCGAAGAAAGGCATACGTGGACGACCATACGGGGGTCTAGCGATAGGGATATCCAATAAGCTGAAAAGTAGAATGATCCCAGTGGATAGTGACTATCTGTGTGCTGCTGCTCTGACCCTCAGGATTAAAGCAAGATGGGAAGAAATATTATTAATTAATATATATAATACTCCGGGCGCAAAGCACAGAGAAAATATACAGGATACCCTGCATAATCTCTTAAGTGATTGGAATGTAACCAACGGTAGAGATTTTATTATTTTGGCTGGGGACTTAAATTGTAGAATCAATAGCGGTGGTGGTACAAGTAATAATCAGCTTCTAACAAGCAACAGTATATGGAATCAGGCTTTTACGGATATAGAAGGGATGTGCTGGAGGGGTTTCTTTGATTGCTGGGACCTTGAAATAATTAATGGTCGTACTAGAAACGATAGCCCTGGTAAATTTACATGGAAGAATGGGAGCAGTATGAGCACCTTAGACTATATCTATACTAGTGTAGAGATTGCATTAATTGTTAAAGATATGAAGGTGAGCGAATACAAATGGAGTGATCACGACCCGCTGATATTATCACTGGGACTCGGCCACCCGGATGCTGCATTGGTAAATTTGGGAGATCTCGTAATCAACCATTCCCTAAATCGCATTTCCTGGTCAACGAATAATATTCTAAAGGCCACAAGGGCGTCCGAAGAGTGGGGTATTAAACAATTAAATATGTTTATACAAAAGTCACCGGAACAAATAGAAAGGTGGATAAGTAAGTTCTCTGCGCTACACGGTTCTCGTAAAATGGGCCTGATGGTGGGCAAGGCCTCAAACGAATTTGACCGTGCGATCAGAGATAGGAAACGCAAGCTTAGAGGAGATATGAGGTATATAAGAAATGGCCCTGATCCCAAGAAGGTGATTGCTCTTAAAATAAGAAAGCTGAAGACCACTTACCGAATATGGTTAAAAATACACAAAAATACAAGGAAGATAGAAAGGTGGCAACATACAGTCAGAACATTATGTGGTAAGAACACTCGCAAAATTTGGTCCATATTGGGGAAGGCGAAGGGGAAAACTTTACCCAGTATGGTTAATCCTATAGGAGATGATAAATGGATCTCCTTTTTGGAAACGAGAAATATGGGGAGTAGCCCTGAGACTTATATCCCCAGGGCTAGCAAACCCCCTATTCCCCCATTCTCTGTTTCTGTGGAGGACCTACAGATAAGAATTAAGGCTTTAAACACCTCACGAGCGCCAGGACCTAATGGCCTCTCTAATATGGTGTTGAGGAGTAACCCCCTCTTTTGGGCAAACCTCTTGAAAATATTGTTTGATAAGATATTACATGAAGGTAGTATACCGACATCTTGGCAGGCAGCCATCATCATACCTGTCTTTAAGAAAGGTAGCAGGGCCGACCCTATGAACTACCGGCTCTTATCTATGCTGGACTGCTCTGGGAAACTGTTTGCAGCCCTTATTTTGAAAGAATTGCTTTTATGGGTAGAGAAAGCTGGGATCTTAGATCAATTCCAAAGTGGCTTTATGTAACGCTCACCTGATTCCCGTAGAGGCGCCGGTCTTGACTGGGCGTATACCGTATCTTCAAAGGTGATGTGTAACACACGGCTGGCTCTTTGGGCTGGACCTCTGTGCACTGTATGTCTGACTCGAAGGGTAAGATGTCTGCAGATAGAAAATATGGGATTAAGGAACTGGGTTATTGAATGTCTCTCTCTTCTTCCCTTTCTCTTCTCCTGTAGAACCCCAAAGGTTAACGCTCTCACCTTAGGTAAGTGAACGCTGTGCTCTCCATCTGCCTCGGGGAAGGGTGCTGTAACCAGTTTCTTCACTGGATAAGGGGAGCAGGCCTCTTGACTTCAGAGGACTGCTGTCCGTCGTTTACTGCACAAACGGTAAGTTTCGAGTAATTCTAATGTCTTTAAAGTCTTTAGTAATGATGTCTCTTGTTTTGCAGGGTTCCGGCGATGGCGGATGACGGGCTGAAGTGAGTTGAAGATGGAGCCCGTGTGATGAATAGAAGCGCCTGGAAGCACGTAAGTAAGCGCTTGTTGCCTGCTTCACGATGCACTCTAACTGTCTTTTTATTTTGCAGGTACAAGTTCGGAGCGGCTGCAGGGTGCCGGAATACCCACTGGGTTAGATGTGGAAAGGAGTAATGGCACGTGAGTATTAAAGTTCCCCAATGTCTTTAAACGCACCTTGTTTTGTCTTTCAGATGCGGGATGCAGCGCCGAAGGCCTCCGGAGCGTGCGAAGAGTTGGTAAGCTTTTGTCTTTCAGATGCCGGAATGCAGTGTGAAGACCTCCGGAGCGCACGAAGAGTAGGTAAGCCTTTGTCTTTCAGATGCCGGAATGCAGCGCGAGGCGTTGGTGACAGCCGATGGACCAGGTAAGTGAAGAGCTGTCACTGAAGACCGTAATGCTAACCTGTTCTTTCTTGTCTTTATAGGTGTTGCTGAAGACTGGATTCAGGATGGTAAGCCTTTTTCCTTAGGCCCAGGATCAGATGCAGAAGACACGATGAGCGTTCTGCTGCAGAGGATGCAGAATAACGCAAAGCAAGATTCATCCATCGGGTGTGGTTTAAATAGCCTCCTGTAGTGCTTAGATGTCTCCTTCCACAGCCACGCCTAGGTAAGAAAAGAGTTCCTGCTTTCCAGAAGAGTTCCAGTGTTCTGAATCTAGGGAGTGGCTACTGCCCCACCCAACAGGAAAAGTAGTCCCAAACAGAAGAGGATCAGAGGCTCAACTGGCAGGCAAGTAAGCAGCATGGTCTGCTGCAGGTAAGTCCACCCAAGCATTATGAGCCCGGCGCTTCCAGCGCTGGGACTGGGCATATTTATGAGCCTGGTGCCACTGGCGCCAGGACTGGGTCCAAAAGGTCCCAATTGGGACTGGTTGGCACTCGGAACCTGGGTTATGGATCTGCTTCCAAGGGAGTTGGGAAAACCCTGACCTTTTGGAAGCAGAGATCATGACAGTACCCCCCTCAAGGCCCCTCCCAAACCGGGCTTCTCCGGGGGTTTTGGCTTGTCAGGAAATGTTCGGTGAAATCTTTTGATTAGGCGAGGAGCGTGGACAGATTCAGCAGGTTCCCAGGATCTCTCTTGGGGGCCGTAGCCTTTCCAGTCAATTAGGTAAAATAGTTTAGATTTGGAGATCTTGGAGTCCAGAATGCTTTTGACTTCAAACTCGAGTTCTCCATCAACTAGGATAGGTTTTGGAGATTTAGTTAGTCGGGTTTGGGGTTGCACAGGTTTTAATAGAGAGACGTGGAAGACCGGATGCATCTTCATGTGCGGGGGCAAGTCCAACTTGACCGCTACTGGGTTTACTATGGTAGTGATGGAATAGGGACCAAGGTATCTTGGGTTGAATGTGCGTGGCCCTTTTAGAGGTAGATATTTGGTGGATAACCAGACTTGATCCCCTACTTGATATTGAGGGGCTTCCTTCCGATGTTGATCTGCTCCTTTCTTGTATTGTTCTTTAGCCCTTTGAAGGTGAGAAACAGCTTCCTTAAAGGCTTGGGTGATTGTAGAATGCAGGTAGTCTACTGCTGGTGTTTCAAGATCTTGGAGGGGATCCAACTCCGAGGTTCGAGGGTGACTGCCGTACAAAAGAAAAAACGGGGTTTTCCCAGTTCCCGAATGGACAGTTATTGTAGGCATATTCGGCTATCCAAAGGATGTCTTTCCAAGTTTTTTCAGTTTGTTGCAGCATGCAGCGTAAATACTGTTCCAGAGTTTGATTGGTCCTCTCGGTTTGTCCGTCGGTCTGAGGGTGGTGACTGGTCGATAGTCTCACATCAATTTGAGCCGACCGACAGCAACTTCGCCAAAAATGAGAAATAAATTGACTACCTCGATCCGAAATTAGAACCGAAGGAAAACCGTGCAGTCGGACGATGTTTTCGAGAAATTCTCGGGCCAGAGTTGCTGCTGTTGGCAAGCCTTTGAGCGGAATGAAATGCGCCATCTTGGAGAATAAGTCCACGATTACTAGAATCGTATTGTATCCGGAGCATGGAGGTAGATCGGTGATGAAGTCCATAGAAAGCGTATGCCAAGGGCGAGGTGGGATGTCAATAGGGCGTAAGAGGCCTGCTGGTCTTTCCTTTTGACACTTGTTTTGGGCGCATACTCCACAGGACATTATAAAGTCTCTGATATCTTTTTTCCAAGACGGCCACCAGAAGTAGCGCTTGATCTTTTCTGAGGTCTTGGCCATACCGGGATGTCCTTCCATTAAAGAATCGTGATAACAAGAGATTACTTTTTTCTGTAAATCTGTGCTGGGTAGGTATAATCGTTCTTGGAAATACAATAAGTTGTCCTTTACTGCAAAGTCCTTTCCCTGCAGATGCCAATTCTGTATGTCTGCTGGAGTTACAAGTTGCCTGGCTTTATCCTTAACTTCCTCTATGGATTCTGTGGCGATTACACCCAGAATTCTTTGTTTGGGAATGATTGGTACAGGTTTAGGGTTGATCAAGTGTTCTTCCACTCCCATCCGAGAAAGGGCATCAGCTTTACCGTTCTTTGTACCAGGTCGATAGGTAATTATGAAGTCAAACTCGGCAAAGAATAATGCCCAACCGAGTTGTCTAGAGGATTGGGCTTTTGCGGTTTTCAAATATTGCAGGTTTCGGTGATCCGTAATCACAGTAACGGTGTGTCGGGCCCCCAGCAGATAATGCCGCCAAGCCTTAAAGGCAAACTTGATAGCCAGAAGTTCCTTGTCAGTAATCGTGTAATTGATTTCAGGAGGCGAGAATTTGCGGGACCAAAATGCCACTGGATGCAACTGATTGGTTACCGGGTCCTTTTGTGATAGAACTGCCCCCATGGCAAGGCTTGAAGCATCAGTTTCCACGATGTAGGGGAGTTCGGGGCGAGGGTGTTTTAAGATTGGTGCAGAGATAAATTTAGTCTTCAAATCCTGGAAAGCTTGTTCCGCCTCGGTAGACCATTCAAAACGTTTGTTTTTCTTTAACAAGGCAGTGATGGGCTGGACTATTCGAGAGAATTCGGGGATAAACCTGCGGTAAAAGTTAGCGAAGCCTAACATGCTTTGCACACCTTTTACGGAGGATGGTGATGGCCATTTGAGAACTGCATCGACCTTCTTTGAATCCATACGCACTCCACCAGGTGATAATATGAATCCCAAGAATTCAACTTCAGTCACGTTGAAAACACATTTTTCCAACTTAGCGAAAAGTTTGTGTTGACGCAATCTTTCGAGGACCATTTTCACGTGTTTCCGATGTTCAGATTCCGATGAAGAATAAACGAGGATGTCGTCAATTTAAACAACAACACACACATCTATGAGCTCTCTGAGGACATCGTTCATAAAATATTGAAAGGCGGCCGGGGCATTGCAAAGCCCGAAGGGCATGACCTGATATTCAAATAGCCCATACTTGGTGCGGAAGGCCGTCTTCCATTCATCGCCCTCTTTTACTCGTACCAAGTGGTAAGCTCCTCTAAGATCCAGCTTTGTATATATGCATGCTTTTCTGACCTGGTCCAGGAGTTCAGGGATCAAAGGTAACGGATATCTATTCTTAACGGTGATCTGGTTCAGGGAGCGATAATCTATACAAGTTCTAAGGTCTCCTTCCTTTTTTGGAACGAAGAACAAAGCTGAAGAAGCAGGGGACTTGGAAGGACGAATAAACCCATATGCCAGGTATTGATCCAGGTATTGTCGAAGGTGAAGGTTCTCAGGCTCGGTGAGGGCATAAATTCTACTACAAGGAGGAGTAGATCCAGGTATCAGGTCTATCTGGCAGTCATAAGACCTATGAGGAGGTAGAGAGTTAGCCTGATCCTTCCGGAAAACATCTTGGTATTCTAGGTATTCGGGAGGTAACTGGGGAGTCTCTGAAGAAATTGCTGCCAGTGCAACACAAGGTGGAGGGTGACAAGTAGAGACACATTCTGGAAACTGGACCGTTCTTGCTCGCCAATCGATCAGAGGATTGTGTTTCTCTAACCAAGGTATTCCTAGAATAATCTGAAACTGAGGGGCCTTGATCACATCGAACACGATCTTCTCATGGTGTCCATCTTGACTTACTAGCGTCACCTCTTGAGAGGTATGCGTTACTGGCCCGGAGGCTATCTCCGTACCATCCACCGTAGTAATGACGTCCTTTACAGCCTTGGGACAAAGAGTTAGATTCATCCTCAAAACCATTTCATGATCCACATAATTGCCGATGGCACCGCTGTCGACGTAAGCTTCAATTGCATGTAATCGATCCGGATTATCAGGGCTAATGAGGACCATAGGTATCACGAAATGCGAGGTCACGGAACTGGTTTTCACGCTCGGCAAGAGGACCTCTATTCTTGTCGGGCGAGGTCGTTTCCCTGCTCAGAGTTTTTAACTTTGGTAACTGCAGCTCCTACTGCCTTCTTCGCAGGTTTCACCGGACAGTCTCGAAGAAAGTGCCCTGAGTTTCCGCAATAGAGGCATAATTGCAACTGTTTTCTCCTTTCCCGCTCCTTTTGTGTTAGAGGACCTTTCAGACCCCCTATTTGCATGGGTTCCCCGGAGTCTACTCCTTTAGAAGGAGTTGGCGGTTTGGAAAATACTCGAGCATCAAACTTGGAACGATCGGCCTTCCTGTTCTGCAGTCTGTGATCTATTTGAACGACTAAGTCTATATAGTCCGAACAATCTTGTGGGGGATTCACTACTTGGGCTAACACATCTTTGAGCTCTCCACGTAGACCTCTATAAAACAGCGTAATCCTTTTGTCCTCAGGCCATTGAGTTTCCACTATTAGTCTGTTGAAAGACGCAATATAAGCCAAAAGGTCTTGATTACCTTGTCGCAACGAAAGAAGCTCATTGTCCAAGGCCTGCTCCTGTGAATGTCTTGCGAACAGTTTTTCCATACTGAGCTGAAAAGCTTGAAAATCATGGAGGACCGGATCATCTTGATTTACTAGAGGGATCGACCAGTCTGCCGCATTGCCACTAAGGTACGAAAGCACGAAAGCTACTTTAGCTTGATCAGTTGGAAAGGCTGCTGGCCGGCATAAGAAATGCAACCGGCACTGATTGATAAATACTGCAAACCTCTTTGGGTCACCAGAAAATCGTTCGGGCGGAGCCAGAGGTACATTCCCAGGTAGGTTGATCTGCACTGGATTCATAGAGGATGTAGAAGGAAGATTTCCCCCAGATGCGGGTAACGGGGTCTGTCCGGCTTGTGACTGTAGCAATTGTCTAGCGAGATCATCTGTTCGCTCCTTGGAAATAATCAGTTCCCTTCTTAGAGCGTTCGTTTCCTGACGGGCTGCATGCACTTCTGCCCTTAGTTCCCCAAGTAACTGGGCTAGCTGGTCGGTATCCGAGGTTTCCATAGCGCCTGGACGGGTGTTTTGTGGTAGGCTTTGCGTTCTGTAACGCTCACCTGATTCCCGTAGAGGCGCCGGTCTTGACTGGGCGTATACCGTATCTTCAAAGGTGATGTGTAACACACGGCTGGCTCTTTAGGCTGGACCTCTGTGCACTGTATGTCTGACTCGAAGGGTAAGATGTCTGCAGATAGAAAATATGGGATTAAGGAACTGGGTTATTGAATGTCTCTCTCTTCTTCCCTTTCTCTTCTCCTGTAGAACCCCAAAGGTTAACGCTCTCACCTTAGGTAAGTGAACGCTGTGCTCTCCATCTGCCTCGGGGCAGGGTGCTGTAACCAGTTTCTTCACTGGATAAGGGGAGCAGGCCTCTTGACTTCAGAGGACTGCTGTCCGTCGTTTACTGCACGAACGGTAAGTTGAGTAATTCTAATGTCTTTAAAGTCTTTAGTAATGATGTCTCTTGTTTTGCAGGGTTCCGGCGATGGCGGATGACGGGCTGAAGTGAGTTGAAGATGGAGCCCGTGTGATGAATAGAAGCGCCTGGAAGCACGTAAGTAAGCGCTTGTTGCCTGCTTCACGATGCGCTCTAACTGTCTTTTTATTTTGCAGGTACAAGTTCGGAGCGGCTGCAGGGTGCCGGAATACCCACTGGGTTAGATGTGGAAAGGAGTAATGGCACGTGAGTATTAAAGTTCCCCAATGTCTTTAAACGCACCTTGTTTTGTCTTTCAGATGCGGGATGCAGCGCCGAAGGCCTCCGGAGCGTGCGAAGAGTTGGTAAGCTTTTGTCTTTCAGATGCCGGAATGCAGTGTGAAGACCTCCGGAGCGCACGAAGAGTAGGTAAGCCTTTGTCTTTCAGATGCCGGAATGCAGCGCGAGGCGTTGGTGACAGCCGATGGACCAGGAAAGTGAAGAGCTGTCACTGAAGACCGTAATGCTAACCCGTTCTTTCTTGTCTTTATAGGTGTTGCTGAAGACTGGATTCAGGATGGTAAGCCTTTTTCCTTAGGCCCAGGATCAGATGCAGAAGACACGATGAGCGTTCTGCTGCAGAGGATGCAGAATAACGCAAAGCAAGATTCATCCATCGGGTGTGGTTTAAATAGCCTCCTGTAGTGCTTAGGTGTCTCCTTCCACAGCCACGCCTAGGTAAGAAAAGAGTTCCTGCTTTCCAGAAGAGTTCCAGTGTTCTGAATCTAGGGAGTGGCTCCTGCCCCACCCAACAGGAAAATTAATTCCAAACAGAAGAGGATCAGAGGCTCAACTGGCAGGCAAGTAAGCAGCATGGTCTGCTGCAGGTAAGTCCACCCAAGCATTATGAGCCCGGCGCTTCCAGCGCTGGGACTGGGCATATTTATGAGCCTGGTGCCACTGGCGCCAGGACTGGGTCCAAAAGGTCCCAATTGGGACTGGTTGGCACTCGGAACCTGGGTTATGGATCTGCTTCCAAGGGAGTTGGGAAAACCCTGACCTTTTGGAAGCAGAGATCATGACACTTTAGAGCAGGCTATTCTACTTCCAACAATATATTTATTATGAATACTCTGAGAAACAATGCGCTATCTCGTTCAAACCCCCCTCTATATGCACTATATATAGATTTTAAGGCCTTTGACTCGGTCAATCGCTCCCTTCTATGGAATAAATTGAGGAATCTAGGCTGCCCTGAACCTCTATTGTATTATTTGGAGCTATTACACTCAAATAATACTGTTCAAGTTAGGTTGGATAATTTGGGTTCGGTGACCAAACCCATCCCTCAGAGGCGAGGAGTAAAGCAAGGATGTGTTACTGCTCCAACATTGTATAACTTGTTTATTTCAGATATACCCAAATGTCTCCTAGGGATTAATAATTGTCCCCCTAAAATAGGTTCCTACCACTGCCCACTTCTAGCTTATGCAGACGATTTGGTGATCATGGATCACACTTTTAGTGGTATCCTGAGATCAGCCAAACAGCTATGGCATTATGCAGAAAGCAATGAATTAGTCATTAACAATAGTAAGACCAAGTTGTTGTTATACACTGTTGGTAGAGTGGCTAGACCAAGAATGATGATGGGAGTGAACGAAATTGAATATACGCACATGTATAGATATCTGGGGGTAGAATTCGATAACAAAGGAAACTATTTCACTTGCATCCAGGAGCGCAAAACAAAAGCTGCTCAACTTACAGCTTTAGTCTATAAATTCACACGAGAGCAATGTGGATTTTCAATTTGGGCAGCACGTCAGCTATATATTCAATGTTTGGCTCCTATGGTGACGTATGGTTTAGACCCACTGATAAATATGAATTTAGGATGGTTACAACTGATAGAGGGTAAGTTCTGGAGGAAAATCCTCGGCCTTCCGCAGTGTATTCCCATGGCAATTATTAGGCTTGAGATAGGAATCTTCTCCCTTAGAGCCATGGTATTAAGAAAGAGGATGGAATTCCATATTAAGCTCAATAATAAACCAACAAACAAACTATTACTGACGATCAGGGAAGATTGTGCGGCTGGTAGACAGGCTAAATTTGAAAATCAGATTCGGTCCCTGACTGAAGAAATCAGCTGGTCACCTGAATGGGGCCGGGAAAATGAAGTCCTGATTACCAGCATGCGCAATCGCCTTAATCTGTGGGATTGGCAGAACAATTTTAAACATCTTAATAGCCTGAAAAGCTATAGCTTTATTCTATTTAGGCTATATGCCTATGGAAAGGCGCAACTCTATCTAAATCAGTGCCCATCAGAACACCTGAGGCGGTTTATCCTATTAATGCGCCTTAATTACTTACCGATTCTATCTACCCAGGGCCCTGTACTGGGGCTAAACCTAGAAGAAAGATACTGCAGGATTTGTGATCTCCCTACTGAACCTGAGACGACTCAACACGTGTTGACGAGCTGCGGTAGGATGAGAATAGAATACAATAAGCATCTGGGCGAATTTGTCCATAATATAGACTATATGGGCCAAGCAGACTTTTGGAAGCAATGTGTTAACACATATAACCCTAAATTGCATTTAGCACTTTTTCAGGTTTGGCGAGTGGCAGTTGCTCTCATGAAATTAAACTTAAGGGGGTCTCTCCCCGATAAGTAAATGACATTTTGTTTTGTTGTGCAAGCATGAAATATTTTATCTTAAGTATGAATCAGAATAGGATGTTTTCTCATCTCTTTTAGATCTTGACCCGAATCCATATATAAATTATCTAGAAATTGTATCAAGGATTTTACTAAGATTTGGAATCGTATTGTATCTTATTGTATTGTATTTTAGATATTTGATGTTAATTTATGTGTAAAGTTTTTTACATTTGTTTAAAACTATCACATTAATAAATAATAATAATATGTTGTTTTTCACTGTTAATAGTTCAATACTGTAAGTTGTGTTTAAACTGAACATCCCTTTTCCAATCTGTCCTCTAGTTGCGAGTGGGTGTACGAACTAGATCTACACAGACAGTGAAGCGAACGAGAGATGTTGCTTGTCAAACCTTTTGGCAGGGACTTGAGACTGGAGATGCATCGTGCCAATGGGAAGAATATGAAGTGATTGACAACGGAGCTATACCACCACCAGCCATTGATAGTGAATGTCCTCCTGGTAGTTCGGATGCAGTCGGAGATCAATTCACAGAATCCACACCCGCAAAAACTAAGACCGCGAGAAAGTTGAAGAAATTGTTTTATTCTCCCATCGCCGGAGAAGGAACAGATGTTGCAATGGAAGAGAATGAAATGGAAGAGAATGAAATGGACGACAATGAAACACCATCAATATCACTGAACATAGCGGAAGACGATATCAGAGGTTGTACCTTTAATTTGAGTGACATGTCCTCAACGTTACAGGCCGAACCAGCTGGGATGCAGAGTGACAGTATAAGGAAAGAGGCCAAATTCATTGTATTCGATAGTTGTTTGATTGATATTATTATTAGGATGAAATGTGGGCATTCGGTTGGTGGGGAAGTATGTGGGGAGCCATTGATTAATGTGACTCGTGCAATTCGAGGCACTAACCTTAAAATACATGCCACCTGTACAAAATATCATCCTTTCTCATGGTCTGCACAACCCATGCTGGGGCAACTGCCAGCAGGCAATCTACTTTGTGCAGCGGCCGCACTTTTTAGTGGTTCAAGTTTTAAAAAGTTAGAGTATTTCTTTCAGTTTGTGGGAATCCATTTCATTGCGAAAACTCAGTTCTACAAATACCAAACCGATTATCTATTTCCAGCCATTAGCGAAGCTTGGAGAATGGAAAAAATGTCTATTGAAAGTACATTCGCGGGCAAACGGTTCAGGCTAGCCGGTGATGGACAATGCGACAGCCCAGGATTTTCAGCCAAGTACTGCACCTACCACTTTCAGGACATGGAAAGTAAGAAAATTGTGAGTTCGGTGGTCGTGCAGGTGTCACAAAGTACATCCTCAGTGGCCATGGAGAAAGTTGGCTTTGTAGCATCATTGCAAGAACTACAATCGCGGGGAATGGTGATCGACCTGATAGCCACGGACAGACACGTTTCAATTGCCAAGACAATGAGAGAAGAGTACAAAAATATAAATCACCAATTTGACGTATGGCATCTTGCAAAAACAATCAATAAAAAAATGTCGGCTGCAGGTAAAAAAAAAGATATGCAAGGTATTTCACAGTGGTCCAAGTCAATCAGCAACCATCTTTGGTGGAGCTCAAAAACATGTGGAGGGTCGTTGGAAATTCTACTGGAAAAATGGCAGTCAGTAATGCTACACTGTAGCAACGTTCACCGCTGGACCACAAACCAACATTTCCACAATTGTGAACATGGCCATTTGTCCACAGAGGAGGCACGGAAGAAGAAGTGGTTGATTCCTTCATCACCCACTCACAAAGCCATTGAAAAGATTGTATTTGATAAAACTATAACAAGAGATTTGAGGGGACTCACGGAATTCTGCCACACAGGAGATTTGGAGGTGTTCCACAATATGTGCCTAAAGTACAGGCCAAAACGATTGCATTTTGGCATGGAGGGTATGATAAATCGGACTCTTCTAGCGGTCTTGGCACATAACCATAATGTTGGCCGTCAACAAAGTAGGACGACCGGAACTTTAGGGACGCTTCGCTACAATAAGGCCTTCACTAAAAGAAGTAAACAATGGGTGATCAAACCAGTGTTTGAGGATATGCAATATGAGTTTATTGAGAGACTTATTGTTGATGTCCTAGATAGGCACATACATGGAGTTGTGAACGAACCTGTGCAGGGGACAACTGCATTGCCACCCAACATTGCCTCTGTTCCATGTCCACCTAAAGCAGAGCTCATTGAGAAATACACATCACGGTTTAAATGATTGTAATTTGATTGTCTGTTCTCTCGAGTCTCCTCATGTTGCAGGCCCATTGAATATGTGTATCTATGTAATGTGTAAATAAAAGTGATTGCTCAGTGTACATGCAATGTGTCTCTCCACCCTTGCCCCTCCCTTCACCGTGCAGTAGTGCGAACCACCCGGGTGTCACCTGTGACTTTGCTCTGGAGTCTCCTCATGTCGCAGGCCCATTGAATATGTGTAGCTATGTATTGTGTAAATAAAAGTGATTGCTCAGTGTACATGCAATGTGTCTCTCCACCCTTGCCCCTCCCTTCACCGTGCAGTAGTGCGAACCACCCGGGTGTCACCTGTGACTTTGCTCTGGAGTCTCCTCATGTCGCAGGCCCATTGAATATGTGTAGCTATGTATTGTGTAAATAAAAGTGATTGCTCAGTGTACATTTAATGTGTCTCTCCACCCTTGCCCCTCCCTTCACCGTGCATTAGTGCGAACCACCCGGGTGTCACCTGTGACTTTGCTCTGGAGTCTCCTCATGTCGCAGGCCCATTGAATATGTGTAGCTATGTAATGTGTAAATAAAAGTGATTGCTCAGTGTACATGCAATGTGTCTATCCAACCTTGTTCATTTGCGCATTAAATTAAACCAAACAGTAATATAAATCATTTTTCAAAAAATATAGAATGTCTCCGTATTTATGGTTCTCTGGGGCTGCAAAGCACGCAGACAAAATGCAAAGATGGAGTGTAAATTTCAAGTCCTATGAGATGGCCTTACACTGAATGTAGCTAACTAGGAATGTGTGCTCGTTCAAAGTGAAGGTCAGCTGCTTTGATTTTTTGCTCGGGTGCCGGAATGGCCCACGACTCAGTATAAGGTTCTATTGTTATTTGACCTTGACAGGCCGGGACCATCCCGAAAGACTTCTTTTTGGGGGTGCAACAACGTAAGAAACGATAATGAATAAAATTTCAGAAACGATAGCCATTTAATGTTCGTTCATTAGAAGAAATAACGTCGGCATAGAAGGAGTGGTATTTCGGGGCTGCCCTACGCACAGACACAATGGAAAATGCAAATATAATGTAAGTAACTCTTTAGATGAGTTTATACCGCAATTTAATTACTATACAGTAGCTTTAAAGACGGGTTAAGTTGTACTTGTTCGTTCTATGTGGCATATTGTTTTGTACCGCGCACTATCTTGAGGAGAACCATCTCCTTTTACGGAAGCACCTCAAAACCTTCCTCTTTGCTTCTGCTTTCTCTCTCCCTCTCCCCTGCTACAACTGGTCCACTGTCTGCGACCTCGGTCCTGGGCCCTTCCACTCTCCACCTGCACTGCCTCCCTGTCAACCCCTGCACTGGGGGACTGTCTCAGTATCCTACAGCCCCCCCTTCCCAGCACTTGTTCTGCACTTACCTTGCACTCGCCACCAGCTTGCCCTATGTATTTATTATTTTATGCTACTTACCTTGTACTCCACTTCCCCCCTCCCCTTCCCCTTGCACTTTTACCTTCCCCTTACCCCTGCACTTGCGCGATCTGAATGACACCTGGCCTAGTAGGATCGTTGTCTGTCTTCTCCTTGTTTCCCCCCCCCCCCTCCCTGCCTCGCCACGCCTTGAAACACTTGTGTATAGGCGCGTTGCAAATGCCATATTATATCATATCAGTGACGAAGTGGTCCACTGGCGCTCAGGCGGCTCTGAAAAAGGCGGAGGAGAGGGGGTGGGTTACTGGAAATGACGTATAATACCCAGTTGCACTGTCCTAGCTATGAAATAATTTCCGGACCTAATATATAAAATGAATAATTTTAATAAAGATCTGATGGTAAAACTAATTTCATTTTTTATGTTTTTAAAACAGGTACATCCTTCATTATTGTCTGTGTCACGAGTACCAGACACCGGCGGATGGCTTTTACAACCGCCAGTTGCTTCTCCGCGTGAACAACGTTACCACCCTGACCATTTTATGGGACGATCGCCAAGTACAAGTATGCCCTTACGCGGTACTAATGGCTAGATGCAACATTCATACCGTTGTGGTGGCCTAGTGCCTCGTTGTTGGAACAGCCATGCGATTATCAGTGCGACCGAAGAGCTTATTTTATCGTTAACCAACACCCTGTGTACTGCACACGAACATCGCTTGCCTCAAGACGAACTATTTTGGATCGAGAGCAAAGAAAAATGCAAATCGCTGAATATTCTCTAAACATTTGATGTCCAATAAATGTACTTTGCCAAATGTACAATCTTGCCGTTTGCTTTTAAACCACAGTTTCATATTCCGAATTGTGGCGCTGTATTGTGAGATGATCTAAGACCCTGTGTACAGCAAAGGAACATCGCGTGCCTCAAAACGAACTTTTTGGAACGTGAGCAAATAAAAATGCAAATCGCTGAATATTCTCTAAACATTTGATGTCAAATAAATGTACTTTACCAAATTTACAATCTTGCGGTTTGATTTAAAAGTACAGTTTCATATTCCGAATTGTGGCGCGCTGTGTTGTGAGCTGATCTGTGTTGGTTTCCGGGTTCTGTGTGGAGTCGCGTAAAAGACGCCTAGGCGCGTTTGCCTACGCAGCACAGTCACGTCACGGATAGAGGCGGGGAATATGAATGTTTTGATAAAGTCTGTTTCAGGGGCGGGGGATATGATTTAGTGCCGCAAACGCAGGTGAGCCAGGTCGATGGGGGGAAATGATAGGATTATCACAACATGGCGGCTGATTTCGAGTGCGTTAATGGACGAAAAGTCGGGTATGGTCCATAGGAAAGTTTTCTACGATCTACCGATTTATGCTTAAAAACACATGGCCGAACCGTAGGGACAATAAAAAAAAGTCCCGGAACTATCCTTTAAATTGGTGCCTACGCCGATAGTTGTGAGGGCGGCAGTGATGAAACGTGGTTTCACTGTGGATTCAGATTGGTTGCAACCTGCAGCTAGACAATCATTGGCGGGTAATCAGCAGACTATGCCCTCCACAATGGTTACGGCAGCACATTGTGACTTACCATCAGTTGGGGTGATGATATCCCCTGCTTGTTCAGCATCAAGTCAAGGGGCACTGAATGCCCAGCCAATTCTTCAGTCATCTGTGAATATAAAAGCTACGGTTGCCTGGTGCCAATATTTGGATTCTTTACGAGAATCAATTACAATGCTACAAGTCCCCCTCGAGCGGCAGCCCTTGATTCCAGAGGTACTAAGAGTGGGGGGGGCGTGGCTACGAGGGCCATGTAGGAGGACGCGATCTGGAGGAGCTCCCGAGATCCTGAAATGATCCTGGCAGAATAGTGCATAACAACGTGCCTATGACTGCTGAAAACACACATGCCGGTGTGTGAACGGTCTGACCGCGCTCTGTGAACTTTTGGAAGGTCTGGGAGGAACGGCGTTGAAGTTTTGTGCGAAAAAGATAAGGAAAGCCGGAGACGAAAGACGAAACAAAATGGCCGACCAACGACCGGAACAAAGGAAGGAGCGGGCCGCACGGTGGTCGAGAGATAGAGGCGTACTGTGTGCACATTTGTAACTTGTGCAGAACGCAGGTCCTCTGGGTCATGTCTAACAGAACAGTGAGACCGAAGGCGAAGCAGCCCACCTTGGACGACTTCGCTAAAACGCCCCCTGGTCCAGAAAATTCCAAAAGTAAGGATAAGTCGCCTACAGGCGGCATGCCTGCGACGGGTACTAACCAAGAGGTCCTGGCTGTGATTGCGGACTTGAAGGTGACCTGGGAAGCTAAACTTGAACTGGCCGTAACTGAGCTGAAAACGGCATTGGACCTTAAGGTCGGTGAGGTGCAGGAGGAAGTGAATCTACTCCGGCAGGACGTCAGGTCCTTGGCGGAGCGCACTGAGACCCTCGAGAAAGAGGTGAGCCCGAATACCACGGATTGTGCCTCCCATAAGGCTGAATTGCATGCCCTGGTGCAGAGAGTGGGCAACTTGGAGAGCAGGGCGGAGGAGGCAGAAGGACGTGCCCGACGGAACAACATTTGCATCGTGGGCCTGCCAGAAGGATCGGAGGGCCACGATCCTACTGAGTTCATTGAATCTATGCTGTTGCAGGAGATACCCGGAGGAGCCTTATCTCAAGGATTTGCGGTGGAACGTGCGCATAGAGCTTTAACAAGGAGGCTGCCGTCGGGAAACCCGCGTAGGCCAGTAATAGCCAAAATCCTTAATTACCGGGACCGGGAGAGGATACTTGAACACTTCCGCAAAGGAGGAACGATTACACGAGTAGCGGCAAACATAAAGGCCAACCCGAACTATACCCTGACTGTGCAGCGTAGCCGCATGAACTTTGGGACAGTAAAGCGGAGACAGAGAGGCGGGCTATAAATACATGTTGCTGTATCCGGCGAAATTGAAAGTTTTTCATAAACACAAAACATTGTTTTTTGAGACTCCGGAGGACGCCATGGGATGGCTCGACGCGCAGGGATGTCCCCAGGAGCCTGATGTTCGGACGGGAAGAGGAGATGGAGGAGATAAGTAGTGCACGAGGATGGTGCTACAAGATGGCGCGGAATAGATCGATGGGACTTGATTATAGTCATTTGCACGGCCTTAGGAAGAGAAGGTCAGACTGTTGCACAAGATATTATGAGCACTGTGACTATTGCTGTATTTAGAGGAGCCTTGCAGAGCGGATCTCTTTACCCCACTTAGTAACTTTAGTTAAGTGGCCATTAGGGCGACTTCACCCTACTGGGCTCTGGGCATTGTTTGGTGCTTGCAGGGCTAGATGTGGGGGTGCCTGAGTTCCGAGGATGGAGCTGGGCAGCAGTTGGGTGTGTGGTGTTGGGGAAGGGATGGGTAGAGGGTGGGGAGGGAGGTTTGGAGTTTGGGGTGTGTATAGTTATGGGGGGTTTGAGTTTGTACAAGAAGCTACAAGAAAAAGCCAGAGATCTGTATCTGTATCGCGTGGGCAGGTGGGATTTGTTACACGGAAGGGGGGGAGGATACTTATGAGCTATGGGGGACCTCAAGATCGTAACGTGGAATGTCAGGGGACTCAATAGTTACCTAAAGAGGAACAAGGTCATGATGTATTTGAAAAGACAGAAGATTGATATTGCACTGTTGCAAAAGACGCATCTGACCCAGCAAAAGTTGGAACTGGTGGGGAAGAAGTGGAGAGGTACTGTAGTGCGCTCTCCGTATTCTGCCTACGCTAGGGGAGTGTTGGTCTGGGTGGCACCGCACGTTCCGCTCCAACTTACACAAGAGGTGGTGGATACGGAGGGGAGGATAGTCATATTGAAGGCACTGGTGGAGAATAGGGAGGTGTGCATTGTAAATACGTATGCCCCCAATCAAAATACGGTGGCATATTTTAGGACTCTGTGTACCAACCTGGGTGCGTGTGTGGGGGGGCGGTCATTTGGGGAGGGGATTTTAACTGCATGCTTAACCCCAAGGTAGACAGATCTGATGATAAGATTGATAGGCCCACCCCAGCGGCCAGGGCATTACAGACACTGCTCGACGACTTCGGGCTGGCAGATGTTTAGAGGCTGAAACATCCTAATGAGAAACAGTACTCGCATTACTCAGCCCCTCAACAACTACATACGAGACTTGATTATTTTTTTGCCACGCCAGATGTGGTGATAGAGACCACCCAAATAGACTACAAAGCGAGGGTCCTGTCGGACCACTCGCCTCTGGTTCTGGGTTGGCAGTACTGCCGCCCCAGAGCATGGATACCGACATGGTGCCTCCGGGCTGAGGCGCGCAAGAATCCAGTCTTTAGAGAGGATATCAGGGATGAGATCACACATTATTTCGAGGAGAACGCTGGCAGTGTGGATTCAGCAGGCACGCTCTGGGAAGCCTTTAAGGTGGTATTGCGGGGTGCTGCCATTGCTAAAACAAAGGGCCTACAGGGTGGGGTCCTAATGGAGTTAGGGGAAGCTGAGGATGAACTGGAACGGGAAATCAATAGGGGAGGAGGCGATGCGGAACTAGTACTCAAACTGCAGCAGGGGTGTGCAGAACTTTGGGAAAGGCTCTGCAACCTTAACTATAAGAAGTATGTTGAGAGACAGCATGCAGGTGGGGATAAAACGGGCCGTCTCTTGGCGTGATTATACAAGAGCGAAACCCCTAGGCCCCCGATTAGGACGATAAACAGAGAGGATGGGGAGGTAGCGGACACCCAAGAAGGAGTCAATGAGGCATTCTTAGACTATTACAGGGCACTATATGAGGACAAAGGGGGGGGGGGGCAATCGAGAGGAGATAAGAGAAACTTTAAGAGATATGGGATTAGCTAAGATTAGTGCCGAAGAAAGGGAGGAGCTGGATGCACCGATTACTCTAGAGGAATTGGAGGAGGTGGTGAAGCAGCTGCCCGCCTGTAAGACCCCGGGTGCGGACGGATTCCCTAGCAAATTTTATAAAGCATATAGAGAGGAGGTACTCCCCCCCCCCCCCCCCCCCCCCCCACCCCCCATGCTAGAAATGCGCAATGAATCTTTTGAGGTGGGCCGGCTGCCGGAATCGCTTAGAGAAGCGATAATAATACCGCTCCCTAAGCCCAACAAGCCAGGGCACAGCTGCGGCTCCTATAGGCCCTTGTCAATGTTGAACCAGGACAGCAAGATATTGACGGCGGTCCTGGCCAATAGGTTGCGTAGAGTTATTAGTAAACTGATACATCCGGACCAGACAGGCTATGTCCCCAACAGAAATATAACCCACAACCATAGGCGACTCCACCGGGTGATTGAAGGGGGGGGGGGGGACAAGAGCGAAGGAGAAATGGCGGTTGTGTCCCTAGATGCAGTCAAAGCTTTCGACTCATTGAGGTGGCCGTGGTTGCTGGAGGCCCTGAGGGAATACGGGATGGGGCCGGGCTATGTCGAGCAAAGTTGCTGTACAGTGAGCCGCTGGCTAGGGTACGTACAGGAGCGGTGATATCCGAGAGGTGGCAACTTAGCAGAGGCACCAGACAAGGGTGCCCCTGGTCCCCGATGTTATATATTCTGGCCCTGGAGCCCCTAGCAGTGTACCTTCGACAACAATATGACATGATAGGCATTGAGGTAGGGGGAGAGAAACACCTAATATCCCTGTATGCTGACGATTTGCTATTATATCTGAAATATCCAGAGGAAAATCTTCAATATATTCTAGAGGTAATGGAAAGGTATGCAGAACTGTCTAGCATAGCGTTGAACCCCCAAAAATCAAGCATGTTCCCATTGAGTAGCTACAGAGGAACCCCTCCAGAGCGGTTGCCAGTGTTGTCGATACCATGGGCGGTTGGCTCCTTCCGCTACCTCGGAATAGATGTGTATCACACGGTAGAGGAGGAACATTTGCAGAACACCGAGGTGGCTGTGGGAAAACTCTGTATAAGTATGAAGTTTTGGGAGAAGTTGCCGCTAGCGATGATGGGACGGGGGGCGATGCTCAAAATGGTGGTCCTACCCAGGCCCTTACATGTTTTCAGCAATATTCCGTACATGATACCTAGGAAGTTCTTTGCCAAGCTGAAAAGTATGTGCAGAGACTTCCTATGACTTGGCACTCGGAATAGAGTGGCGCTATGGAAGTTGCAGAATTTCTATGAAAAAGGGGGTATTAAGCTGCCTAATTTTGAGGCCTATTATGTAGCTGGCCAGTTGCAATATGTGGCCAAATGGCTCTCTGATGAGGTAACACCCGAATTTAGGCTGTTTGGACAGGACTGCACTCCGTTTTACCTGAAGGAAATTATTTGGTTGCCTAGGCCTGAAATGAAGGAGCGCCCGGGTATGATGTTGCGTGGGTGGAAGATGTGGCGTAGAGTATGTCGAATGATGGAGGACCCGTACCCGTGTTCCCTGCAGGTGCCGCTGGTGGCCTTGGCAGGGGAAGACAAACAACTAAGGATGATAATCAGGACCTATTGGGAGTCGGTCGGGCAGGTTACATTGGATGATGTCTGGCAAGAGGGGGCCATCAAGGATTTTGAAGGACTAGGGGAAGAGGCGGGCTTGCATAGGGGCCAGTATGTCACGTATCTAAGGCTGGTGCAGAATATTCGTAAAACCTGGCCTGAGACTGTATTGGCAGAGGAGCCAGACGCCACCATGGGGACAATATACGACATATCAGAAGGAGGGCATGAGATCTCTAGATTGTATGAGATGGCGATGACCCGGGTAGGGAAGGAATTAACGCATTTGAGGCTGGATTGGGAAACAGAGGTGGGAGCACAGATGGAAGATGGGATGTGGGAGCATGCTATGGGATACCACAAGAAGGTGTCCAGAAATGCCAGATTACAACAAATACAGCTGTACATAACGCACAGAGCTTACATGACCCCGATGAGAATATCTAAGTTTGTAAATGCGGGACGACAGGCGTGCCCAAAACGCGATGAGGAAGATGCTGATATGACACACATGTTTTGGTCTTGCCCAGTGATTGAGAGTTTCTGGGGAGAAGTGGCGTAAAAACTAGCAGACAAAGGGGTCACGCTCACTATAGATACGGCATGGGCCTGTCTGTTGGGAGGGTTTCCCAGACCACGGAAACTTAAACATGTTGGGAAATTGAAGGACTTGGCATATGTGCTTGCAAAACGAAGGATTGCCGTGGGCTGGAAGCAGTGCCATAAGCCACAGGTCGAGGTATGGTGGCGGGATTTGCAAAAATGGGCGGAGGCTGAAACGGTGGTATGGCAGGAAGCATGTAGCAAGTGTGGGGAAGAAGAAGCGAGTACCCTGGTAGCATGGAGAGTGTTAATAGCAGGACTGTTTGGAACAATAATGGATTCTGCAGTCTCAGAAGAAGGTGATACCCTGCTACACAGCAGATACGGAATGAGAAGGATAAACAAGCTCTTGAGGGGGGAGGGATTGGGGGAGCAGTGGTTTTCACTAATTGATGCTCATGTGTTTTGTTGCAAACAACGCTGCTAGTTTGGTTTGTATTGTTTGTCTTAAAAATAATAAAAACCGTTTTATAAAAAAGTAGAGTGGGCAATGCACAAGGGAAACCAAACATGATGCAGAACAAAGTAGATAAACATTATAGATTACTAATTAACTGCGCGATACCAGAAAATAAATGCTTAACTTTTAACGGGACAAATATTTTGTATTTACTACAAGAGATTCCCAGTTTGGAGGGGCTCTCAACCAGGGATATTGCGAGAGTCATCTTTTCGATTGGTATAGGACTGATAGATGTGTAGTCTTTTTAAATTCTAAACTTGTTCATGAAATTGTATTACAAGATTGGGACTCTTGGAACTTATGTTTTCGACCTTTCCCCTTATTTTGACAGTACTAATTTAGGTATTCAAGATCAACCAAGTAGTAATCATGGAGGTGATGAAACTGATTCTTTAAGGAGAAGAACAAGTTACTTCTTACCTTGTAACGTACTTTCGATGGGATGTTCCTCCAACATATTCCTTATCTTTGATAATTCGTCTCCAGCTTGATGGCCTTGGAAATTTTTTCTCTGTAGAGGGCGCCAAGTCGATGTCCCTCGACAGCCACCGTATCAGCGCCGACGTCACCATGCCCATAAATAGCCACGCGCGGCGTCCGTTGCTCAGTTCCGTTTTGTAGCATAAGATAAGTCATGCCTGAATTGGTTATTGACCTTGAAGGAGCGTAAGACGCGACCACAAGGGAAGTATTACTGCAGGGCTGGATGGAGGGGTGATAGGGAATACGTCGGAGGAACATCCCATCGAAAGAACGTTACAAGGTAAGAAGTAACTTGTTCTTCGAAGGGATTGTGTCCTCCGACGTATTCCTTATCTTTGATAGACTCCCATAGCAGTGGCATGTAATTGGAGGTGGGAGTAATAATGTCATGTATACCTTTTAGGAATGAACCGCATGTAATACGGCTTTTCCAAATCTGGTCTCTTGACTAGCGGAGGAATCCAGGTTGTAAAATTTTGTGAACGTATGTGCGGACGACCATGTGACAGCCGCACATATGTCTCGCACCGGTACCCCTCTTTGGAGGGCCGAAGAGGCTACGATACCCCTGGTTGAATGAACCCTAAGATTTTGGGGTGGCTCTTTCCCTGCCAGTTTGTAACATTCCAGAATGGCCAAAATAATCCACCTGGAAATGGTCTGTTTTGTTATGGGTTGTCCCAACTTGTGACCCGAGTATCCTACAAACAGTTGGTCTGCTTGCCTAATCCTAGCCAGTCTGCTGATGTAAAAGCTCAGAGCTCGCCTTGGGTCCAGCCTATTTAGCCTTTCTTCCTCTTTCCCCGGATGGGGAGGAGGGTAGAACGAAGGTAAGGTAATTTTCTGAGTAATATGAAATTCAGAAACAACCTTTGGGAGGAAATTAGGCTTCACCTGTAGGACAACGTTGTCCTTATGGAAAATTGTATGGGGGGGGTTTACAAGAGAGCGTGCAGCTCGCTCACCCTCCTAGCAGATGTTAGTGCTACCAATAGGACAGTTTTAAGCGTGAGAAATCTCAGCGAACAAGAGTGGAGTGGTTCGAATGGAGTACCCATTAGGAAGTTTGAGACTAAATTTAAGTCCCATAAGGGAACTTGGAATGGTCTTGGAGGATAAACATTAGTTAATCACTTGAGAAATTGTATTACTAGAGGTAGTTTGAAATACGATGGTTCCTCCGCAGTGCACTTGAAGATTGAAAGCGCTGCGAGATAGCCTTTTACAGTGCCAACTTGAAGGCCCGAGTTTGCCAAGTAGAGTAGAAACAATAACACCGTTGGTGTACCACATGAAAAAGGGTCGATATTCCCTTCTCTACACCAGCTGCAAAATTTGTTCCAACGGCACTGGTATAAAGACTTTGTTGCTGGCCTTCTGGCCGAAAGCAACACCTGCATGACATCATCAGGGAGGTCCTAATCCTTGTACCTCACCCTTTCAGAAGCCAAGCGTGAAGGTTGAGGGTTCTGATGTCTGGATGGAGAACCTGACCTCCCTTCTGCGAGTGAAGATTCTCTTTGAGTGGAAGACGGATTGGAGGGCAGATGGACATATCAAGAAGGTCCGGGTACCACGTTCTCCTGGCCCAGTCCGGGGCAATTAGGATCATGGTTTTCCGGAATCTTCTCAACCTCCTGATCATTTGAGGAATAACAGGGACTGGTGGAAACGCGTAAAGGAGTGGGAACTCCCAGTCCACTACGAACGCGTTTCCTAGAGCTCCTCTCGGGGGAAATTCCCTTGAACAGAACAGATCGCACCTCCTGTTGGTGCTTGTGGCGAACAGATCCACCTGAGGGGTTCTCCAAAGGGCGAAGATCTCTTGAAGGACTTCCTGAGCTAGCTCCCACTCGTGGGAGACTGTGCTCTGCCTGCTCAGAGCGACCGCTGTCAAGTTCTTCTCTCCGGCTAGGTGGACTGCCGATAGAGATTCCTTCCTGAATTGCCCAAAACCAGAGCTGCATTGCCTCTCTGCACAGTGGCAGTGATCCTACCCCTCCTCTTTTGTTGAGGTAGTGCATGGCCATCGTGTTGTCCGTCATTATCAGGACATTTCTCCCCTGTACTGATGGCAGGAAAGTTTTCAACGCTAGTCTGATCGCTCTCAGCTCTAATAGGTTGATATGTAGTCTGGACTCCGATGGAGACCAACGACCGCTGATGGTCAAGTCGTTGGCATGGGCTCCCCACCCCATGAGTGAGGCGTCTGTGACTACTGTTATCTCCGGCCATGGTTGCCAAAACAGTTCTCCTTTCAAGATGTTCTCTGGATAGGCCCACCATTGAAGGTCGTGGGCTACCTTGTCCGGAACCCGGAGGAGATCTGTCATTCTCCCTGAGAATTGCGACCACTGAGTTCTCAGTGCCCACTGAAGAGATCTCATTCTCAGGCGAGCCTCTGGCACAAGGAAGATGCAGGATGCCATGAGGCCTAGCAACCTCAAAAAGTCGAAGGCTGGGAGACGTTGGCCATTTTGGAACTTGTTGACCATCTGCAGACTATCTTGAGCCCTCACCCCTGGTGGTGAGGCTTTTCCCAGGGAAGTGTCCAGGACCGCTCCAATGAACTGGAGTATTTGTGATGGTATCATCTGTGACTTCTTTAAATTGATGGAGAAGACCAGTTTGTGAAGGAAGTGGCAGACATAATCTAGCTGGATCTGAGCTTGTTCCGAAGATACAGCCCTGATCAGCCAATCGTCCAGGTAGGGGTAGACGTGGATCCCTTCCCTCCTTAGACTCGCAGCCACTACCGACATTAGCTTGGTGAAGACGCTCGGGGCGGAGGTCAGCCCAAATGGCAGAACTCGAAATTGATAATGAGAGTCGTCAATTGCGAACCTCAGGTATTTCCTGTGTTTGAGATGGATTGGCACATGGAAATAAGCATCCTGAAGGTGCAGAGATACCAGCCAGTCCTGGAGCTGGAGGGCCTGAAGGATCTGAGAGAGAGTTACCATCTTGAACTTGTCCTTCCTGAGGAACTTGTTCAATTCTCATAAGTCCAGGTTGGGTCTCAGTCCTCCGTCCTTCTTTGGTATGAGAAAGTAGGGGGGAGTACCAGCCCTTTTTCCTGTCCGCTACAGGTACCGATTCTATGGCACCTTTCTCTAGCAGGTCTATAATTTTAATTATCCAGGTTTCTTTTCATGTAATTTTTAGTATGCTTTAATGGTTTACATACAGACATTATGTTCTATTTGTAAATCTGTGCATATGTTTCTTGCTTAGTTTATACAGTTTCAAAATGCTCTTTTGCCGCTTGGTCTTGTGGTCGGCAAATCGAAATTGACTGTTTCAAGCCAAAGAAGGAAAATAAGGGTAAATAACAAACATGGTTTCCTTTTTTTGTTTTAAAGAAGTTGTTTAGAAGTTAAATAGATAAGCAAGTTACTTACCCATGGAAAATAATTCAATTGGATGTTTCCTCCCACGTAATCCTCATCTTATGATATCTCCTTATCCAGCTTTAGCTGCTTCACAAACATTTTCCCACACATGAAAAGTACAATGCCCTATAGCCATGTATAACATTTTCAAAACATGCAATCTTTCAATGGATATAAAACATAACATTCTTTATTCTCATCTATATTTTTATTCCAAGAAATTCAAAGTGACATGACAGTTCACCCAAAACAAAACTATTGCAGTACTAACAAACAATACAGGTTTGACACTACCAGCCTCTCATTTATCAAACACCTACTGCTTTCACACCACTCTTGCATACCACACAAAAACATACCAGGACCAATCATAATCAAAAAAGATATCACATTAGAATCATACAGAATTATCCATTAACTAAATAAACTGGATACATAGGACCACAAAGTTGTCTACAGCTATCCAAAGTTTTTCACTATTTTGATGTTGCTATACACAGTTTGTATATTGGTGCAACCTCTCTTAGAAATATATAAGTATCCAGGATCTTCGTCAGAAACATTTTCCAGCAGGGGGTGCTGCGTGTCAATGCCCGTCAACTCGATGTCCCTTGAGGGCCTTCGTCTCGATGTTGACGTCATCCCTGGTATATAGCACGTGCAGTGACCGTTGGATTCAGTTCCGTTTTTATGCGTATTTCCAATTCTCTCATGAATGTAGCTTAAGCCCAAAAGTTACTCACCCAGAAAGAGCATAAAAAGCAATAACAAGGAAATTCTACTGCAGGGTAGGTTGGGAGGGACGATGAGGAATACACGTGGGAGGAACATCCAATCGAAAGAACGTTACCACAGGTAAGTAACTTGATCTTCAAATGGATTGTGTCCTCCCACGTATTCCTCATTTTAGGATAGACTTCCAAAGCAGCGTTTGTATTTTTAGAGGAGAATTTATGAGTTCCTTATTGGTTTGTATGTACAGAATGTAACACCGCCTTCCCAAAGCCACCTTCATGGCCTGAGGAAGAATCTAGACTATAATGCTTGGTGAATGTATGGCAGGAGGACCAAGTTGCTGCCAAACAAATATCCTGAATTGCGACTCCCATCTGTAATGCAGAGGAAGTAGCCATGCCCCTGGCCGAATTACCTCTTAGACCCTCAGGAGGATCTTTTCCCGCTAATCTGTAGCATTCAGAAATTCCTAAAATGATCCACCTGGATAAGGTTTGTTTTGTGACCTCCATGCCCAATTTACGGCCCATGTAATCAACGTTAAGTTGATCATCGTGTCTTAACTTAGACATTTTGAATAAGTAGAAGCTAAGTGCACATCTTGGGTCAAACCTGTGTAATCTCTCCTCTTCCTTTCCAGGATGAGGTGGAGGATAAAACAACAGAAGTATGATTTTTCAGATTAAATGAAAAGGACTACTCCATCCTTCCTTAAAGAAGACTGGGTAAGGAGGCTTGTAGGACAAGGCTTGAAGTTCACTCACCCTACGGGCTGATGTAAGAGCAACCAAAAGGATGGTCTTCAGAGTTAGTAATCTTAGAAGGCAGGACTGAATAGGCTCGATTGCAACACATGAGAAATTTCAAAACCAAACTGAGATCCCAAACAGGGACTTGAAATGGGATTTGAGGGAATACATTTGTCAATCCCTTCAGAAATGGTATCACTAGTGGTATTTTTAAGAAAGATACCTCTTCAGAGGAGCGCTTAAAAATAGATAGCGCTGCCAGATACCTTTTAATTGTGCCACCCTGGAGCCCGAGATTAGCCAGGTGTAACAAGAAGGATAACACCATAGGTGTGCTGCATGTAAAATAGTCCACACCCTTATCCCTGCACCAGCTGCAGAACTTGTTCCAACAGCAGCAGTATAAAGAATTTGTTGCTGGCCTTCTGGCCGAAAGCAAACTCTCCATTACGTCGTCCGGGAGGTCCCAATCCTTATATCTCAGCCTCTCAGAAAACATACGTGAAGGTCGAGTGTCTTGACCTCTGGATGGAGAACCTAGCCCTCCTCTCGCGAGAGAAGTTCCTCTCTTTGTGGAAGATGTATTGGAGGGCAAATAGACATGCATAGAAGGTCTGGGTAACATATCCTCCTGGCCCAATCCGGAGCAATTAGGATTATGGATTTCCCAAAATTTCTCAACCTCCTGATCACTTGAGGAATGATGGGAACTGGAGGAAACGCGTACAGGAGTGGAAGCTCCCAGTAAACTACGAACGTGTCTCCTAGAGATCCTCTTAGGGGAAATTCCCTGGAGCAGTACAGTTCACACTGCTGGTTGACACTGGTCGCAACAGATCCACTTGAGGGGTACCCCAAAAGGAGAACATCTCTTGAAGGACCTCGTGAGCTAATTTCCACTTGTGCGAGACTGTGCTCTGCCTGCTCTGAGCATCCGCCACCGTGTTCTCCTCTCCAACTAGGTGAACTGCCGATAAGGAGATTCCTTCTTGAATTGCCAAGAACCAGAGCTGCATTGCTTCTCTGCACAGTGGAAGTGCCACAACGCCTCTGCTCTTGTTAAGGTAGTACATGGCCACTGTGTTGTCCGTCATTATGAGGACATTCTTTCCCCATAGAGAGGGTAGAAAGGCCTACAGCGCTAGTTTGATTGCCCTCAGCTCTAAAAGGTTGATGTGTAGTTTGGACTCCGATGAAGACCAACGACTGCGGATTGTCAGATCGTTGACATGTGCTCTCCACCACATGAGGCGTCAGTAACTACTGTCATCTACGGCCATGGTTGCCAAAAGGGTTCTCCCTTCAGAATGTTTTCCTATCAGAACCACTGCAGAAGGTCCACTACAACACTGCTCGGAACTTGAAGGTCTGACATCCTGCCTGAGAATTGGGACCATCGAATCCTGAGAGCCCACTGGAGAGATCTCGTTCTCAAGCGAGCCTCGCACTAGGAAAATGCAGGATGCCATGAGGCCGAGCAACCTCAAAAAGTCGAAGGTCAGTGATGCTGGGCACTTTGGAATTTTGTGACCATCTGCAGAATGTCTTGAGCCCTCACCTCGGGTGGCAAGGCTTTTTCCCAAGGATGCATCTAGAACTGCCCTGATGAATTGGAGCCTTTGCAATGGTATCATGTGAGACTTCTTGAAGTTGAGGGAGAAGCCCAATCTGTGGAGGGAGTGGCAGGTTATGCTGAGATAGTCCAGGACCTGTTCGGGAGAATGGGCCCTGATCAGCCAATCATCCAGGTAGTGGTAGATGTGAAACTCCCCTCTCCTGAGACTCGCTGCCAACAGCGCCATCAACGTGGTAAAAACCGTCAGGCGGAGGTCAGCCCAAATGGCAGAACTCGAAACTGATAATGAGAACTGCCAATAGTGAACCTCAAATACCTTCTTTGCTTATGATGGATAGGCACATGAAAGTAAGCATCCTGAAGGTCTAATGCTACCATCCAGCCCTGAAGCTGGAGGGCCTAAAGGATCTGAGAAAGGGTAACAATCTTTAACTTGTCCTTTCTGAGGAACTTGTTCAAGTCTCAAGACCAAGATGGGTCTCGATCCTCCGTCCTGGGGATTAGAAAGTAAGGGGAGTACCAAACCTTGTTCCTCTCCGCTACAGGTACTGGTTCTATATCACCGTTCTCCAACAGGGTCAAAATGTCCTGCACAAGGAGCGGATCTGGAACTTTGAAAAGGTTATTCCCCGGTGGATGATCCTGAGGGCTTTTTAGAAAGGGAAGGCAGTAAACCTGGGCTACTATTTACAATGCCCATGCATCGGAAGTAATACTCTGCTATTCTTGCAGATGCTGTGAGTCTGCCTCCCACCAGGGTTTTGTGGACTAAGGCCTCAGAGAGGTTATGAGGCGACTGATGCAGTGGCTGAGGGTAAAGCAGCCATTGCCTGGGCAGTCTTAGCACCTCTTCACTGTCCGCCACAGGGGAATTTTCACTGCCCTCTTTGAGTTGGCAGTTCTCTACCTCTTCTAACTGAGAAGTAATAACGAAAGCACCTGCCCCTCCAAGCTGTTCCGACGAGTTTGTGGCTGTCGGATTGCTGCATCAAAGGATTTGGCTGCTGCTTTGGAGGTCTGCAGTTTCCCAGACTTTAACCAGGCAAATCTGTGCATTACAGTGCTTGCCACCATAGCTCTGCTGATACTGTCAGCAGAGTCTAGGCCAGTCTGAAGGGATTTGCATATTGCATCCCTTTTAATTTTTTTTTAAAACCCAGTTTTGTTTACCACCTGTTAAACAAAACAAACATGCATGCATGCAACAGAGAGGTGTAGAATACAGCAGAGTATAGCGTGTCAGAGCACATTTCAGGTTGTTACCGCTTGTAACGTGCACATAACCTTGTGTGGGTCATGGAGGCATATTTCGTGGGGGGGGCAGGCCTCAATATATTGGTTCCCAGCTGCAGGTAAGCCAGGGTGAGCCTTGTACCTCTGCCCATTATCCGAGGGGGTGCCAGCGTCTTGTTTTACTTGCTGGGGTTTCTCCAATCAGACTCTGCTGAGGAGGGAGAACATTGTTTGTACCAATGTGTTGGAAGCATCAATCCTCACACTGCATTCATGAATTCCCCTTTGTAGTGCATTACGCCACACACACCGCTAATTCGGCCAGTGACCAGCGTCTTAGTTCTGCCCACCATGCTTCTATCTTCGGTCCTGTTTTTTCCAGTCTTTCACAATCCTGCACTTTGCCAGAATGCACATTAGGTCCTTCATTTTATCGAGCTGTGCTGACTGCCTGTTGCCTTTCAGGATTAGTCCCAGCAGGTAGGATTCAGGCAGCCAAGTGTGCAGTTGGATGCCACCTGTGGCTGCTCTTGCTTTAATCTCCTCCCAGAATTTCCTGATCACCGGGCATGACCAGAACATATGTAGCAAGTTTGCATTCTCTGTGGCGCATCTTGGAAACGATTGCCCTGTCTTGCTTCCCATTTTGGACAGCCTGTTTGGGGTCAAGTATGATCTCTGTGTTACATTTAGTTGTTGGTTGGGAAATTGGAAAATGTCGAATTTAGCGCACAATACCACTGACTGGAGGGTGGACATATCATCATCATTCTGTCACTTTCGTAAATTGCTGTAAATGTTACAATATTTATGGTTAATGGGATAAGTGTTACATTTAGGTTACCTTGTGTTTTTTTATGTAGAGGTGATACATTTGTAGATTTGCATGTGCGCAGAAACATAACGATGGAACATTGTCACACAGAGGGCCCCATCACAATCGGGTAAAGCAAGCGATTAATATGTGCACGTGGAGTTTAACTGTATGAATGGCAGGCATGAGAGGATAAAATGCACACATAATGGTACTCCTGTATGGAAAGTGTTTTTCTAATACAGTAAAAGATAGGAAAATTTGGAGGTGGGAATGCTCTGTGTATCATGGGTCTTTGCATTCTGGATTTATCAGACGGGTGATTTTGCCATCATGACAAATATTTGAAAGGACAGTCAGCAGTCAGGGAACATGTTTCGTAATCTGGTCCACGGAGTGGTTGCGGTCAATTTGCAGATGGCTCAAGTGATGGAGGGCAAGGGGAGATATGATCTCTGGTGAACTGGAGAGCTCATTGGTCTAAGAGATGGGCATCTTGTGAAATTATGGGGTTGTTTGAAGCAGGTGGCTCTCCTGGGGCACTTGTGGAGACCAGTACTAATACATTTTAGGAGAATGATTGTGTTGTCAGAGAGTGAGTGGAACTCATGCGAATAGGAAAAGGTCTGCCACGTAAGAGTCATAAAAATAGGACACCGGACAGGTCTGGGCAATGCAGTTAGCAAACACAAGTAGGTCAAAGGGAATCTACGTGTCTTTCTCTCGTCTTCGTGTGCTTAGGTTTTTTTGGGGTAGGTCTGTGTGCGTCATCAATAGGAATTCTGTTATTTTGCAACTAAGAGGCAAGGCTGCCACCAAATATGGAGAGGTTTTTTGGAAGGCGTGTGTTGAAAATGTAAACCTTGCAATTATAGGTTTTAGGGGCTTGGGTTATGATGTCGGTGTCAAATGAACTGTGGGTTTTAGATTTCTCTGTACAGGGCAACCAATCATATTTGGGGGGGATGATTTTGTAACGCTATGTGCGGGAGTGTACTAACGGTTGTAAACTGTATAGAACATGTGCTCTTTGTGTGGTTCAGAGAGACAAGGATTAGTTTAATTCTTAGATGTCATCTAAGCCCCTCTCCCGTCGTCATGCTTTATGAACAAAAGGTGTACACTAAAGGTCCACACCTACAATTTGGAGAGCCTTAGGCTCACTGAAAATATTGGGGGTCTCCTGTTCGTCCAGCTCAACTGTGGCCCTTCACTGCAGGGACCAGTTTGTGCACGAAAAAGAAGCGGCTTTTAGGCACCAGGAGGCCTATCTGGTCCCCGAGGTGGAAGTTCTGCAGCCCAGTTGTGAAGCAGAACCGATTGGGGGAGCACCAGTTCAGAGCACTTCCAGGTTTTGAAGTCCACGTAAGTGCATCTTTGTCAGGTAAACCAAGTGGGGTGTAATAGGAGAAAAAGGAAACAGGATTTTTAGGTAGGGCAAGAAATATATTTGTGGGATTAGAAGGGTCTAAGCAGGTTGAAGAGTGAATGTGTTTAGGAAGTGAATGAATCATTTTATGTTGTTAAAACATTTTATAATATACTATCTAGTTTGTTATTTTAGAGGTGTAGTCTTTCAATGCAGTGCTACTCGTGGGGATAGGCTCGATACCCTTCAGGTTGCTTGTCTGGTTGGCTGGAGCCCTCACTTTAGAGTGAGGTGGCATCTTATGGTAAGAACACACAAATACCTTTCTGAGGCGTATCTTGGTATGGCCTTACTTGTACTTATTACGCAGGCGGACCCAACACCTTGAGTTTCTTGGTTAGTCTAACGTAGTGTGGGTCTTCTCCGATAGTTTCGGGGAAGATGGCTTTGTAGTAGAAAGGGCCATACTAGTGAAAAGAGGAAGAGCTACAGCAGTGTTGTAGTGGAAAACATTGTGCTCCTTCGATGCTCGATGGAAAATGAAATCTCTAAGGAATGGAAAGAATTTGGGTTGGCGTGTTTTAATAAGATGTCTTTATGTGCGGTTGAGGAATCCATAGTTATTGAGGCGGTTATGATGATAAAGCACTGAGTGCAGAGAGAGTGTGGGGCAAAACTTCTAGGGGCCAGAAAAGGAATTTTTGGTTGCAGTTTTTATATTGATGGGTTGGAGTTTTCTTTAACAACATTGGGATTTTGGAGATTTTTGTTGAAACATGGAAACTCCATAAAAAATACAAAATTCTGAAGTACCATCTGGAATGGTTGAGGGAAACGAAAGGCAAGATGTTTAAACCGTACCCTAGTGCGGGGTCCTATGATAAGGATATATTGGAAAATCTGCATACTTTCTTAGCAACCAAACAAAAGGGGTCTGAATTGGATAATAGACTGAATATCTTGGAGCTATGGAGGTTATATGAGAAGGGCGGGGAGGCCCAGGAGGTTGTGGCTATGGAAAAAGGGACAGGGAAGGAAGGTATAGGAATTTTTTCTGCACGACCCCCATATGGGTGCTATCCTTTGTCGCCCGCAGAAGGGTATACAAACCTCCATATTATACAGTGACTACTCCGGTGGTTACGAGACGGTCAGGGGGTAACACCTCTGTCTGCACCAACTTTCGAGAGACAGGAATATGAGGGAAGCAGAAGGGTAATGCCTTCTTCAGTAAAGGTTGTTGGCAGGCCCCGAAGGGAAGATGAAAGAAGTACATCTTCAGGATAAATCAGCGTTAACCTTGGGACCAGAAGAGCCAGAGCAAGAGGGGATTGTAAGGAACAGGCATGAAGTAGAGTCAGCGAGGGGAGAATTGCCTCCTGTTTCTGGCATAGAGAATAGATTATGGAGAGTATTGGAAAGGCAAGAACAGCAGAATAGGGAAGAAGTGGCAAGGTTAGTAGAGAGTGAAGCGGCAGGGGTACAACAGGATAGGAGTAAACAGCAGGAAGACAAGAACAGGGAAACACAGGAAGCGGAAGGAGAAAGATGGAGGCATGGTCAGATTCTTTAACGGCTAGATAAATCTGTCATAAAGAGAGTAAGTGTGGACATGGAGAAAAAAAAGCACTGCTATAGATTCTGAGTTAGAACGAAGGAGAAGAGAGATGGTCTGCTACGGCAGACACAAGGGTGTGATTGTCCCCACAAAAGGATCAGGGGATGTGATAGAAGGGACAGAGGAGGAAGAGGAGGTTAACTGGGAGACGGATGAGCAGGAAAGACGGGAAGCAGAGGCTACACCGCCCCCTCTAGTTAGGACTTTGCAAAATACGCCATGGGGTCTTCAGACGCTCCGTGGAGCCCGCATGGCCATAGGAAGTGGTCGAGGACAGCTGGGGGAAGCCTTAGTAAAAAGCAACAATACCCACTATTCCAGAAGGGTCAGGGGAGGGTGTATTATGTCCCGTGGTCACACATGGACTGGAATAACAATGAAGACGCTTTATTCGCTCGCTGCAGGGTTGGGGAAGTGGATTTATTCTCTAGAGAAGCAAACCGCTGATGTCATGTTAGCAATTGGGGACATGAAAAACCTTTTCACCGCCTTGATGGGGGAACAGGCAGACTAGTTGTGGAAGAAAGTGGGGTATCCGGGAATTCAATTAGACACGAATACCCACGATGGAGCGGCTTTCAATAATTATAGGGCACAAGTTTGGGGAGCACTGAGGATAATGTATCCTGATACACCAGACATTAATTCCATTTTGGCAAAAACAATGAAGTTGGACGAAGATCCCACTCCCCACATTCAATTGATTCAGGAGATGTGGAGAGCATAGGCGGGAGAAAGATGGGACCAAAATGTGGCTATTTCTTAAGACCTGTTGAAAAAAGGACTTCCTAAAGAAGTACAGCATGACCTAGACACGGTCGTGGGGATGGAGGGGAAGAGTTGGCAGGAGATACAGGCGCACATTCTGCATTTTTGTAAGAGGCGACAGGAAAAAGACAAGGAGTGTACGGACCAAGCACAAAAGGCTGAGGCCAAGCTGGTCCAGAAAAAACTACTGAAGATTTGCTTAGAGGGGTCAATGATAACCAGCCCCATAGAGGGACAGCAGGAACAGTTGGGACAACAAGGACAAATAGACTCTGGAATGGGACAAGCATGGACTGACTGGTATGCACCTGGACCAAGACCGATGAGAGGATGTCCACGGGGCAGGGGAGGATTTGCGCAAGGCCTCCGGTCATTCAGTGATTTGGAGGAATGGGGTCCCGGTGCAATGGGCCTATGGGAGAGGGGTATTGAGGAATGTATGGAGTGCAGTATTGGGTGTGTGGAAGAATCGGGCATGTGTCACGGGATTGTCGAAGGCGACCACAGTATTTTAACAGGTTCCCCCCAGACGAACGCCCAAATATTGCCCTACGCCCGAACTCTGTGCCATTGCAGAAAGTACAGGTTGACCAGAACCGGGGAACTGGAATGACACAGGCTCAAGCCTGATCATGTCAGCCAAGGCACCAATACAGGCTTGGGAGAAAAATCCTCTACCGAATGGGCCAGTCACCAATTACACTGTGTACTCAGATCCTGGTGCTCAAATGTATCAGGAATAGGTCAGCCCACAGGTATCTCTGGCATCCCCAATTCTATCTGTTACTACAGATCCGGAAGAGGAACCCCGGATAGGTGTAAAAGGTAAGTAAACACACATTTTCTTTTATGATCAACACAGGGTCCACGAAATCCTGTATTAAAGAAGGTGGATTTCCCCTATCAGGCAAAGCAATGGACACGCAGGGATTTTCTGGGGCTGTCCTATCGGTTCCACACACTTAAAACTTGCACCAAGGTAGGTAATTAAACTTGATTTGCTCCCTTGTTATACTGCAAAAATACTCCAGCAAACCTTCTGGGATGGGACCTCCTGAGCAAGCTTAATATGTCCATGTTTTCAAAGGACGGCATAGTATGCTGAACTCCAGCATTGTACCCATTAAGAGAAGCAGTGCTTTTTCCCTCGTATTGCAGCGACAGCCCAATTAGGGGGGTGCCAGTACAGTCTGCATTATTCCTGTATGGGGTAATGATAGTGTGGAGTTGGGTACCTAGAATAAGAGATCGGGCATGTTGGATACCCCTAGAACCTTTGTTCTGGTCTGCTGAGTCACAGGAGATAACACCAGGGACTATTGTTACCATTCTTCTAGAAGCTGTGATTGTGAAGGACAGAGTGGTTCTTTCAGGCACTGATGAGGAAGGAGGCGAATGGGGCACAGTGTTGCGTATTGGTCCGACCTCATTGTTAAGCAACGTGTCCGATGAGCAATTGTTCAAGGATGCAGAAGACCCAGGTGAAATGGTTTTTGAGATTGGGGTGCCTTGTCGGGTAATGGTGGAGCAAAGGAAGGTACCACAGACCATGTTATCATGAGAAAAACATTGCCATACTGGAAGGAGGATTTGGAGAAAATGCTGAACCACTTATGGAACAGCAATCCCCATGAAGTGGGACTATTGAAAAGTGTAGGGGTAGTGCAAATAAAATTAAAACAAGGAGCAATCTTAACAAGGGTGAGGCAATACCCCATGTCTAAGGAGGCAGATGAAGGGATTTTTGAGACCATTATGGCATTGTTGAAGCAAGGCATTATACAACATTCTGTGTCCCCATGTAACACAGCCATTTACCCTGTGAAGAAGGGAAAGTGGTCTAGATGGAGAATGGTTCAGGATTTGTGGCCTCTGAACAACATTGTTGAAGCAGAATTTCCAGTGGCACCAAATCATGCTACCTTTCTATATAACATCCCTGCTGGGTCCACCCACTTCACCGTAATTGATTGGAAAAATGCCTTGCTCTCGGTTCCTTTGCTCCCCGATTCCCAGTACCTTACAGCATTTACGTATCATGGACAGAGATTTGAAAACACAAGGTTGTCCCGACGGTACTGTGAATCTCCATGGGTTAACAGAATTATTCAGTTGGATTTGGGGAACTTACAAATGACCAGTACTGTAATTCAGTACATGGACGATTTACTTGTTTGTAGTGATTCGGAGGAACAGTGTAGAGGAGAATCAGTTAGACTCTTCACCCTGTTTGCGGAGAAGGGGTACAAAGTGGACAAAGAAAAACTGCAATATTGTCAAACAGAAGTAGTGTATTTGGAACAGGTACTATTATCCGTAGGGAGAAGGGTAATGCCCGAGAGAGCCACCACCGTTCAGAACACGCTTCAACTACGGTAAAACAGATGCAACTGTTTTTGGGGCTCTGTAACTATTGTAGCTCTTGGATTCTTGACTACTCCAGTTACACAAGGCCCCTGCTGCAAGCTCTCAAGGAAGCACAGAAAGAGAAGGGTCTGATCGAGTGGTCAGATGAAATGAGAACTTGTTTTCAGGAGGTCAAGACTGAGATCAGTAATACTGCAGTTTTGCCGACTCCAGATTACCAAAAGCCATTTATTTTTCACATACAGATGGGAAGGTAATGACAGTGGTCCTTACACAGAAAACATCATCGGGTCATAAACCCTTGGCCTATTATAATGGGTTGTTAGACTCAGTTATACAGGGTCAGTTTATGTGTGAACAATCTCTCGCAGCAGCGCCCTTTGCAATACAAAAGTCCTCAGCCATTACTATGGGCTGCTTGTGACACTGTACGTGGAGCATGCAGTGTTTGCAATTTTGGAGAAGTCGAAATCAACTTTGACTACTCAGAGAATTTCTGGGTACGAGGTTATTTTGTCAAATGCTTCTGTACGACTAGTGAGGTGTCACATAGTAAACCCAGCAACTGTTTTGGCTGACCCAGTGCAGCCTGGTGATGATGTTCATGATTGTGTGACCTATGTGGGAGATGAAGGAAAAAGTAAAAGTGTTAAAGAAGATGCTTTTGAGACGGGGGAACACTTTTTGTTGATGGATCATCAATGATTGATCAGCGCACTGGTGAGGGACATACACGATGAGCAGTTGTACATTTTGTGGGTGGGGAGTACAGGGTGGAGGTGAAGAAGCGATTGCTGTCACATTACTCCGTGCAAGCAGCCGAGTTTGTGGCACTTATTGAGGCGCTGGAAATGAGTAAGGGGAAGGCAGTCATTATCTAGTCCGACTGCGTATGTTAGTACAACTATACATTCTGGGTTATCTAGATGGCAGAGAATGGAGTTTAGAAGATCTTATGGGATCCCTGTCCAGAATGCTGCGCTGCTTTCACAACTGACGCGTTAACATTGCCTATGGAGGTAGGGGTTGTTAAATGTGCTGCGCATACTAGTAAAACTGATTTTGTAGCAATTGGTAATGATGCAGTGGACTGATCGGCAAAGGCTGCAGCTTATTTGCCCCTCCCAGATAACCCAAAAATTGAAATGATGTCCCAACAGGCACAATTGCCCATCCTGTATACTGCAGTCCCCTTGTTACAAATTGTTGAACTGCGGGGAAAAGAACCACAGGAGGAAAAGGAGCTTTGGGCAAAGACGGGGTGTACGCTCTCGCCCACAGATTTGTTGTGAATGCAGGCAGGACCTGACGGGGAAGGTAGTGATGCTTGTGAGCTTTTTTGCCATCCTCATCTAATTGGGCCACACTACTTCATCTAAAGTTCCCTGCCTGGCCTGACTCCCACCGCCATTGGTTGACTGGGCCTGGATGGCCCAATCAAAGCACCCGTGAGGCGGGACCCGGCAACATCTGCTAAGGCCCAAGACAAATGCCCCTGTCTGCTCCCTGTCCACTGTCTGGCCGGGTCTTGTGTCTCGGGGAGGTCCTCTCCTACATCCCCCAACATGCATATGGAGGATGAGGAAAGAACCATGTTCCCTTGTCACACAGTGACCAATGGACTTCCGAACACTCATCTGAAGGTCAGCTCCTTTTATTAGCTCTCAAATCCTTCCCTCTACACCGGTTCTGGCGACCTCTCACTTTACCGGATCTGTACTTCATCTTATCTAGCCTTGCCAGCAACTGATTGTGTCACCTGCCCTTACTCAAAATTAAATTGTGCCTTGTCTAGTGTGCTGCATTTCACCTGCCCTGCTGGATACCCAATTTTGATGGTGCTTGCTGCTGTCTGTGCTCCCACAAGGTGCACCTCCCTCCGTCTCCTTCCCCCCCTCCTCCAAGTGCATTAGGGCTCAGCCTGGAAAGTGCATTGCCCCCCTTCTTCCTACCATGTCACTATCTACATCTCCTATCCTCTCCAACTATTTCACGACCATCTATCCTTCTCCTATCACTAAATCTATCTGGAATAAACTTAAAAAGGACACCCTGAGTTCCAACCCAGGCCTTCCTATTGCAGGCACCTATGTCAAGGCTTCCGCCAGAGAGACTGTCACTGACATCCTCTTCTTCGTAAACTCACCTGACCTACGGACTCACTACATAGTTGTCTTCTCTCTCCTATTGTCTATTCTCCCATTAATGGTGGCCCTCGCTCGGAGGTCCTCCTTGACCTCTTCACCATTTCCAGAGTCATCATTAATGTCTATTTCAACAGAACCATCATGGTTCAGGGGACTCAACCCAACCTTCTTCTCTTTGATAGGCTCCTCCGTCGCCCTCTACGGAGGCCCCCTTGCCCACTACACCTTCCACCTCCTCTGTCCAGATGCCTGGGCCTTGCCCTTCTGGCCCGGCACACTTGCCGCCCTTGACTCCATCCACTACTATCTCTCTGGCCCTTTTAACACCCTTGGGGGGACCACTGCCCCATGCGCCCCCCCCCACTCCACATTGCCACCCTTAACACTCGCTCTGCTGTTAAACACTCAACTGATATCTGCAACCTCCTCGAACTCATGGATCTTGATGTGCTCGCCATCACTGAAACATGGTTCAAGAACAGCTCTGTGACAAGCTTTGACTCTCTTCCCCCCCCTGAAGGCTACAAAATCCTTTCTGCGCCCAAGCTGAAGAAGGCAGGGGGTGGAGTAGCACTGATCTTCTCTGAATGGATACCTGTGTCTACCATCCCTATTCAGACCTACTCTTCTTTCGAGTGCCTAGTCTGCAGGCTCTCACTCTCTCCTAAATGTTCTCTCCTCGTGGCCACATTCTATCGGCCTCCTGGACAGCTCACTCTCTTCCTCTCTGAATGGGCCAACTTAGCCTCTTCTCTACTCTCCTCCTCTTCCTTTCAACTCCTCTTGTTGGATGACCTCAACATCCACCTCGACTCTCCTGACGTGTCCGGACCCTTCCACAACCTATGTGACTCTCTCTCCCTCTCTATTCTACCCTCGGGCTCCACTCATACCGCGGGCCACACGTTGGACGCTCTCATCTCCACTGAAATCCTACTCTCTATCCCTCTCACTACCTCTCTCTTGGACTGACCACTCTCTTCTATCAACTCACCTGAAGCTCAGCTCTCCTCTGACAGCAACTCACCCGTCACATCCACTCAGCTTCAAGATCACCAGACCCATGAAAAAAGTGACTGAAGCTGCCTTTGCCTCCACCTACTCTCCCCTCCTCCCTTTCCTGCAGCTGACGCCCACCCTCACACAGCCCTTAATCTATCTTCAACACTATTGATATTCTTGCCCCCGTCATGAGAGTCCAACTGAAGCCTTCCAAAAAGTGCAACGCTTGGTACTACTCCGACCTATCTGCCCTTAAAAGCAAGTGCAGGGCAGCGGAGTGGAAATGCAATGCGTCTGGTGGACCATCTGACAAACTGGCCTGCAGCCTCTACTCGGCCCTGGCAGCACACTTCACCACAAACACCCAAGACATCCTCTCTTCCCTTCCCCCACAGCACAAACCAGCACCTGTGCCGACCCCACCTCCACTTCCACTCTCCTCTCTCTCTTCCATCACACCTGATGAGGTCACCAGACAAGTCCGGTCTATGAAGGCCTCATCCAAGCAAGTTGACCCCTGCCCCTCCAAAACCATCAAGGACAACATGGACTTCCTCACACCAGCCTTGGCTGACCTTTGCAAACTCTCCTTTTCCACCGGAGATTTCCCTACTACTTTCAAGCACTCCCTTGTGCACCCTCTTCTCAGAAATCCTCTGCTGACCCTTCCATTCCATCAAACTATCTCTATCACTCCTTAACCGGACAAACTCCTGGAGAAGTTGACCATCTCTCAGCTAAACCTCCACACTGAATCAATCAGCATGTTTCCACGACCATCAGTTTGGCTTTAGAGCATCCAGAGGCACGGAAACTGATCATCCGAACACCTATGAAGACCTGCTCTCAAATCCTGACACTAACTTCCTCTGTCCTCATTCGCCTTGATCTCTCCTCCGCCTTTGACATGGTTAACCACAACATCCTGACCTTACAGCTTCGGGACACATTGGGAATCACAGGTCAGGCTCTGGCCTGGTTAACCTCTTTTCTCTCGGACTGCCCATCCCAGGTCGAACTTGGTTCCTTTCTATCGACTATCACCCTCTCAACCTGCAGCGTTACCTAGGGTTCTAACCTATCCCCCTGGTTCTTCAACATCTACATGGCTGCCCTGGCACATGTGATTGCCACTGTCACCTCTAATTTCCAGTGTTATGCAGATGACACGCAACCATCCTTCAGGCTACCCTCAGCCGCCGCCTCCTCCTCACTCATACCTGACTGTCCGCTATTCAGTCATGGTGTGCTGCAAACGACCTTTGTAAAACAGATTGTACGCATTGGGACACCTGCTCCTGCCTTCTTCCTCTCACTCTGGCTGGCCTCCCTTGGCCCTGCGCCTACCCCCACCTGTAAGGCCAAAAACCTTGGGGTCATATTAGACTCTGCTCTCTAACCTTTCTGACATTGCAAAAAAGTATAACTATCAGCTACAACCCCTTAGAGGCACTCTACCTTTTCTCACTTTCCCTCAGTGGCTCACTGTCTCCAGAGCTCTAGTTCCCTCCAGGCTGGACTACTGCCTCAACCTCCCTGCTTCCACCCTGCGCCCTCTGCAACTCATCTAGAACAGAAGTGCAAGACTTATGCTTGGCCTCAAGCCCAGGTACCGCATCTCTCTGGCTCCCCGTGGCTGAAAGGATCAAATTCAAGTACCTCTGCATTGTCCACAAGGCTTTCTGGGGCCTGGGACCTACTTACTTTCAACGTTGCCTTCCTAAATACCGTCCCTCTTGAGCCCTCTGCTCACCTACCTCCAACCTTCCGCGAGTGAGCCGGCTCTGCAAGCAGAGATATGGAGTGAGATCCCGGTCCTCAGCAGGTGCCTCCCTCTGGAACAGCCTTCCTGCCACCCTCCATCTTGAGCCTGAAATTCTCAAGTTCTGGAAACTCCTCAATACATTCCTCTTCTCTTCCTTCTCTCTCACCCTACCCTGCTAACCTAGCTCTCTGCTCTTCCTTCTCTCCCTCCTTTCACACAGCTTATTGACTGGCTTCCTGGTGCACCTCAGAGTCTCACAGGTCCCCGGCACCCCTGCCAGTCCTTCTGCACTTGCTGCAAGGGCCTACACCCCACTGCACCTGTAATAAAAATCCTTGAGAGCTTCTCTCTCTCTCTGCACTTCACCAGTCTCTACTGGCGGGGCGCACTTGGTTCCCCTACCCCTTCTTTTCCCACTTGCACGATCTGTATACAGCCCTCCCTGAAGATCGTTCTGTTCTCCCTTGTCTTCATCCCTTAATGTGCACTTTAAAAAACTGCAGAGTCGCTGGCAGGCCTATTTGCTGTATCTAAACTGTTAAATGCATCACAAAAGGGGGTCTGGGAATCTCTCTACCTGCACAAACACAGCCCAATGACCTGTTCTTGGGTGAATAACCCCTGGGAGAGACTACCAAGTCTTTAGCTCACTGTCCCTTTCACAAACAAGAAATGTTCCCGCATATCAGTCTTTGCCCTGCCCAGGGGCAGTCCAGCACCGAAATGCTAGGCAATTCTCCTCTGAACAAGCGTACCAACAGCAACCCCATGCACGTGTTTCAGCCTTGTTGGGCATCATCAGTGAGGTGAAGCTCTGCCTCTCTAAGAACAGTGAGCAAGGGGTCCACATCTGGATCGCCCTGGTAGCTTAGGGTGGGACCCCAAGTTAATTTATGCAAAACAATGTATCGTATTCACTTAATCTGCCTGTGCAGACCGTTATCGTCTCAGAAATGCAAGGGCTCTGAGTGACGGTTTTTCCCTGTGTTCCTTCCCTCCTTGAGCACTTTGAAACACTTGCCTATGTATTGGTGCTATATAAATAAACATTACCATACCAGGCCGATAGAGTTGCTTTTTGTGGCTTTGGAGCATCTGCATTTCCCAGCACATACTCCTCGGTGACAAATTACAGCGGAACTTCGGGATGATTAGTTTGTGGCCAATCTCTCTGAGCAGGTGAGTAGGTTTATCAGTAATTGCACACTCTGTAAGGAATTCAATCCGAAATATACTATGAGGGCGGTAAGAGGAGTTATACCCCGACCTGCAGGTCCTTTAAGGAATTGCATGTTCATTTTATTGATACGGTACAAAGGTGCGGTCCTATCGGTATTTAATTGTGGTTGTGTGTCCATTTTCCCGATGGCTTGAGGCTGGACCCTGCGTGCAGCCTGATGCCACGTCAGTGGCCAGATCCCTGGTAAGGGAGATATTTCCACAGTGTGGTATTTGTGAAGTGTTAAGGTCTGATAATGGGACTCACTTCTTTAATGCTTTGTTCACTGAAATTACTTCACTTTTGGGCATATGGCACAGGTTGTGCTTGGTGTACCACCCTCAGGCCAATGGAATTGTGTGGCGTCTCAATGGTTTGTTGAAAACACAATTGTCAAAAAATGTATTCTGATTTGCATAAGTCATGGTTATACTGCCTTCCCTTGGCACGGTTTTGTTTGTGGAATAAGACTGGAAAAGATCACCAACTCAGCTTTTATGAGTTGGTGACGGGTCGTAGAATGTTTACACCTCTCTTACCCGCACGCATAGGTACTTATGCATATAAGTCAGCACAAATTCTGGGAAAAGAATTTGGGGACTATCTTAAGGCTTTAACCAAGAGGGTCAGAATTGTGTCCTCACAGTTACTGCATCTCATCAGCAAAACAAGATCGAAGGTGGCGTGGGACCAGACAAGCATCAGCATCTATTGTTACTCCCTGTGGAAAGGGTCTTTGTTCGCTCATTTGTCCGACGCTGGAACAGCCGTTGATTCCACGGACCCCATAAGGTTATCTTCTCTGCTCCTACAGCTTTAAGAGTGGAAGGCACAAAAATTTGGGTGCACCTCCACAATGTTCGGAGGGACACTGGTACGCCAACACTGACGCCTGAGGGACAGAAGTCAATTAATAATTAAGTTAAGTAGAATCTAAGGAACCATGGTTCATTCCAGCTGACAGGGGGGAGGAGAGCGTAAGAAAACCTAATAATTGTTTTAACAAATTCACTCTTTTTATATGTCTTAAAAATTTAGATTTGTTTTAGTAGGAATTGGTTGTAGAAGGACAATGGTTTCAGCAATTTATAGAGTTTTTCTTTTTGGGTCATATGTGTTGGACAGGAAATATGTACAGGGGGAGGAAACATTGGGACATTTGGGAACAAAAGACGCACAAAGTTCTGATTTTGCATCCGATAATTCTGATGGGACTTTAGAAATTGTAAATGACGCACACAGTTTTGCAGCTGATAATATATGGTACCAACCCATGTGAGTAGGAAGGGAGAGAGTAACGGAGTCATGTTACATTTACTCCCTCATTCACCATGCCTCTGGTGTTCCTAGATTATTTATTCCTGATGAGGTAGAAGCAGTAGATACACTTTGTCTGGTGCACCTAGCTCTATACAGGGTTCGAGGGAAGTTCCAGGGCGATCTGTAGCAGCTTCTGTCCTTCTGATCGATGAAGAATGTTCAAACTCAACTGGGGAAGATCGCAAAGATGTTCGGTGTATGCAAAGAGTGCAGCTTAACCTTGAGGGTTTGATACTCGTGAACAACAGATGGGAGCAAGGGGTAATGTGTTGCAAGGCTAGAAAGATGGTGGGACTCTCTGAAGAAGGGGTGGCACAAACTAATGGTATGTGGAAAGGTTTGGAGGAAATATGTGAATTTCTTGACATGACTCAAGGAGCCACGGAAACCTGTTAAGCTCTGGTTACTTACACTTTTTTTCTGTGTTTTAAGGGCGATGGAACGGTGCCTGTGGGCATAAATCAAAACTGCGGCACCACTGCTTATTCACCTGGAGAGGTGTATGCAGCATCACCACTTTGCACGTGCCTGTCCTTGTGGTTCCGCAGAGCCACCTGACACGGTCTGAATCAACATTTGTGCCCCTTTGTCCCCCCCTAAACCCCTGCATCCCTTGTGTCATCGGGTGTGGACAATCAACAAACTTTGCGGGACTCTGAAGAAACTGACTTTTTGAAGAGATTGAGAAAATCCTATGTGTCAGCAGCATCTTCTGAGGCTCTAAGGAACATTCCTGATCATTTTCGACTGTTTAGCTGTACTGAAACTTTTCCCTCCTCTCTATTGGCCCCAGACATGCAATCCTCTGTCAATGCAAAAGGACTTCAAATAACTTGTTACAAGTTGCTATTATTCATCAATTACTCTAAGTTAGCATTCAGTGCCATCAAAGAAGAATGTGGGGCTTTGCGTCTTGTAGCCCTACATAACCGCTACATACTGGACCTCCTAACAGTTTTGGAGGGTGGGGTGTGCCATACATTGGGAAAAACGTGCCGCACATATGTGCCTCCTAATGACTCGGATAACGGGACTTTGGCTCGAACAATTATTCAACTGCAAACTCTGAAGGGGCCATGGAGAGGGAGGCGGGAATTACTGACGATACTTTTTAAGATTCTCTTTTCTCTTGGATGCCGTCATGGATTAACAATTTTAAAAGTACTTTTAACTTTAACCTATTTGAATTGTTTCTCTAGCACTTTTTGCTCTCGTCAGTTGTCTTTGATGCTGCTCCACTCAGATGCCTAGGAGTACTGCCATGTTTCTTGTAACCCCGTCTAAGGATAAGTATAAGACCAATTCTCTTCACATGGGCACTCACACTGATTTTGGAATCATTGATTTCCGTCCTTCCCCAGGTTGGAATGAATGTGTAGAATGATGGGTAGATTGCAGAACTAATGATGAGTCAAATTGGGGATGCCTAGCGGAGGATTATACAAAAAACAGTTGTGAAGATTTGCTCAATAAAATTTGTGAGATTGATGACTTTGAAATTGGGTTGTTATTTAATGCATTAATTAAAGGGGGAATGTTGGAAAATTGGAAAAATTTGAACTTTGCGCGCCATACCACTGATTGGTGGTAGGACACGTCATTATCATTTCTGTCACTTTTGCAAATTGCTACAAATATTACAATATTCATGGTAAATGGGATAAGTGTTACATTTAGGATGCCTTGTGTTATTTTATGTAGAGGCGATACATTTGTAGATTTGCATGCGCGCAGAAACTTAAAGGAATAGTGCTCCCAAAAATATCACTGGCTAAAAAGATGGGCCATAATCAAAAATATATATAAGGAACAAGTTATTTACCTGTAACTGTTGTTCTCCAGCATGGGTCTGTCATGGATTCACATGCTCATGAATATTCCCAGTCAGGCTGGGAATCCTCGGTAAACACAAAATCCGTTTGTTTTGTTTCTGAACTGTCTTTCTACTAATAACCAATCACTGATCTCTGGGTCATACTGCCCCCAGCCAATGACTGCCTGTAAACCCGTATTCTTTGTAAGCTATGTAATAATCACGCTGAGACTGAAAGTGGGGGTTAAACTGTTTCGGAAACAACTTTTTATTAACTTTAGTTCTCTTTACTTATAGGTAAAAGGATACGTCTTCAACTCTTCCGTCGACCTTGGCTTGCAAGGACGTCAGGTAATGCAGTTGGAACTTTCAGGTAAGTCTCTCAGAGCTACTTTCCCGAGTTCTTAAAGTTTTCCTTACAGTCTCCGTTAGTGCAAACACTCCTTATTCTCTTTCCACTCTGTTATTTTCTTTATATTGTCTCTTGGCTTTGTTTTCTTTTAACCAACCCTTGTATTTTTTTGTTCTTCAAACAAAAGTGTCTTTAGTATGCGGTTTAGAGCTTTCTTTATGCCTCAAGATTCATCTTGTCTTTTGTACAATGGCTCTTTAACTTTGCCTTTTTGACACTTGCACTTCCCCTCTGAGTCTTTTAACTGCCCTCTCTCTATCACTCACAGTCACGTTCGTGGACTTTCAATTACTGTTGTCTGTTCTTTTCCCGAGTATCATTAATCAGCCCGTGCATACAGTCAAGGCGTTCGGCAATCTCTGCCCTTCGTTGCAGATTTCCTCTTACCTCGACAGCTGCGAAGCACTCCTGTCCTCTGCTCAGCTGTTCACTGAAAATCGGCTTCGCCGGGTGAACTCCGCCCCTCACTTCCGCTTTCCACTTCAGGCAACGGCTTCGAAGGAGCTCCGCCTCCCCTCTCAGCTGTTTTCTTTAACTCAGCGACTCCGAGTAACCTCCGCCCCCCACCTCTTCCTTTGTTGCGATCCGCCGTTCGATCGCCTCGGGAGACTCTTTAGCAACCTCCGGACAGCTATAGAGGTCTGTACTCCATCTCTCCTCCTTCAAATGGACACGACGGACACCTGTTCTCCCACTCGTGATGGCGACCCAACAGTTGGGAAATCACTGACTCAAGCTCTCACCCACAGCGTTTCAGTAGAACGCTTCAAAACATCGGGAACATAACTTGATATAAGCGCAACTTTTCTCTGCTTCTATATATATATTTCAGTTCAGGTACCGCTTCAGTCGGAGCTTTTCAGTAAGCCCATCCATAACTGTCATTTTCAATCTCCAGCTCCTCCGTTCCCTAGCAACCAGCAAAACAAGAGAACAAGGTCAACAGCTTGATCTCTGCTGTGATTGGCTAAACACACTGTCAATTAACCTCTCCAGCTGATATAAATATTTAACCCTTTGATGCCCTGCTTATCCTGCTTATGCTGGTATTGCCAGAGTCAACGCCTGACGGAAGAACTTCTGTGCACTTCAGAGTGGGTCCATAACACTGCACTATACCTAAGCCCCTCCTCTGGCAGCCATCTTCAGATGTGGTAGCACGTAAAGTGGCAGTAGGCCCAAGAGAAGAGCTGCAGAGGGGTTGTAGGGAGGGTTTGCATTTGAATCCATGCCAGACCCATGCTGGAAAACAACAGTTACAGGTAAGTAACTTGTTCCTTCTCCTGCATGAGGTCTGGCATGGATTCACATGCTGAAGAATACATAACAGTACACACATTCACAACCACGGGAGGTGGCAAGGCTCAACAATAAGCATTTCAACAACAACATTTAGCATCTCTTACCTCCTCACCAGGCTAACCTTCAAGCGAACAGGTTGCACAGCACTGCCTGGCTCCGACTCTGGACTCCGCCCTAGAATCCCGGTCGACGCAGTAGAATCTCGTGAAGGTGTGAGTCGACCTTCACGTCGCAACCCTGCAGATGTCCAGCAGGGGCACACCAGACATGAACGCCGTAGTAGCAGCGATCACTCTGATTGAATGGGCTCTCGGACGGCCGGGCAACAGTCGGTTTGCCAACCGGTGACAGTTCATGATGCAGCCGGAGAGCCATCTGGAAATGGAAGCCTTGGAGAGGGCCTTCTCTTGGTTCACAGGGCCGAAGTTCACAAACAGCTGTGATGTCTTCCAAAAACTCTTTGTGCGGTCCACGTAGCGCTCTAGCCACATCCAGCGAGTGCAAAGTCCTCTCAGCCAGAGATGAAGGTCGACGGAAAGAAAACAGGTAACACCAAGGGCTCGTTGAGATGGAAGTCTGACGGCACCTTGGGCATGAAGGAGGGTTGCGTCCTCAGCACCACCCTCGTCTCGTGGAATGTCAGATATGGAGGTTTACAGCAGGGGGCCTGGATCTCTCCCACTCTTCGTGCGGAGGTGATGGCCACAAGAAACGCTGTCTTCCACGATAGGAACTTCAACGGTGCCGAATGCAGAGGCTCGAATGGCGGCCCCATGAGCCTGGTCAGCACCACGTTGAGCTCCCACGCCGAGGCCGGAGCCTTCACCGGCGGGAACAAGCGGAACAGTCCTTTAATGAACTCCTTCACCAGGCGATGAGACCACAGGGATGACCGCCCTGGAGTTCTGGTGTAGCGGGAGATCGCCGCCAGATGGATTTTGATGTAGGCGTGCGCCAGCCCTGCCTTGGCCAGCGACAGCAAGCAGTAGGGTTGATCTTCTGTGCATGGCACTAGACAGAGAACCTCTTCCATTTGTGTCCATAGCACTTAAGAGACGAGGACACCCTGGCCTTTGCAAGGACCTCCCTGCAGTTTGCCGGATATCATAGCCACCGAACTCTAGTGCTGCAGGAGCCAGGCCTGCAGGTTCAGTGATCCCGGGTCGTGATGTAGGATGGCACCACCTTCCCTGGCGAGAAGATCTGCGTCCGTCGACAGTTTGACTGGGGGGGCACTGACAAGTACAGAAGGTCCAGGTACCATATCAGCCTCGGCCACGCCGGTGCGACGACGATCATCCAGCACCGGGACCGTCAGAGTTGACTGATGAGTCGCAGAAGCAACGGCAAAGGTGGGAACGCATTCAGGAAAAGGCCGTCCCAGGGGAAGGAGAATGCATCGCCCATGCTCCCAAGCTGGGGAAACCTGCTGGCGAACCTCCGGCACTTGGTGTTCGACGCTGTCGCAAAGAGATCCATCTGGGGATTGCCCCATCGTCAGAATAGCAGACCCACTTGATCCTGCCGGAGTTCCCACTCGTGGCACGAGCGCAGCTCCCTGCCGAGTTAGTCGGCGACTGTGTTCTTTACTCTTGCCAGGTGGGAGGGTACCGGGAACATCCAGTGGGCAACGGCCCAGTGCCACAGATCCTGCGCTTCCTTGGATAGGGTTGGGGATCTGGTGCCCCCTTGCTTCCGGATGTAGAAGATCGTGGTGGTGTTGTCGGTGAAGACCCTCACCACCTTGCCCTTGAGGGACAGGAGGAATGACCTGAGGGCCCAGAACACGGCTCGGAGCTTCAGGATGTTGATGTGTAGTGAGCTCTACTCCGGGAGCCAAAGGCCTCTTGCGTGGAGATCTCCGGTGTGCGCTCCCCATCCTTCCAGCGAGGCGTCCGTTGTCACCGTTTCCTGATGTGCCGGGGTCTGGAAGTCCATGCCCGCTGCTAGATGCGCGTGATTGCCCCACCACTGGATCGCTTGGCGGAACGTCTCGTTGAGGGAGATCTTGTCTTCGACACTGCCCGCTGCTTGCATCCACAGGTGTCGAGGAACTCCTGCAGTGGCCGCATCCGCAACCTGCATTGGCGCACGAGGTAGATGCATGATGACATCATGCAGAGTAGGGACTTGATGGCCCTCACCCTGGCCACGTCCATGATCAACAGCCATTGTACCTTGCCCAGGATGGCCTTCGTCCTTTCCTCCGACGCTGAAGACAACCGCGTCACCGTGTAGAGTCTGGCCCCCAGGAACAGGGCGTCTTGCAACAGTACCATGTGGGATTTCGAAAAGTTGATCGAGAATTCCAGATCCGTGAGCAGTCAGACGGTCTTCGCTGTGTGATCGACGGCGAGTTCTCTTGACATTGCTCGGATGAGCCAATCGTCCAGGTAGGGATATACATGGATCCCCTAAAGGCGCAGTCACGCCGTCACTTGGTGAAGACCCTCAGCGCCGACTTCAAACCGAAGGGTATGGCCTTGAACTGGTAGTGTCGCCCTTGGACTACGAATCGTAGGAACTTTCGGTGTCCTTTGTGTATAGGGATGTGGAAGTAGGCATCCTCCAAGTCCAGCGATGGCAGGAAGTCTCCCTCCTCCAGTTGTCCCAGCACGTGCTGAAGGGTGACCATCCGGAACTTCTGGTACTTGATGTATTTGTTGAGGCGGCGAAGGTCCAGGATGGGTCGCCAACCGCCGGTCTTCTTTCGGACGAGGAAGTACCGCGAGTATTCTCCAGAGCCCCGGAGCATCTTCGGGAGGAGTTCTATCGCACCCTTTTTTTAGCATTGCTCGTACCTCCAGAAGTAGCTGTGGCACATGGTTTTCCTTCCTGGCCACGGGTGGTAGACGGGGACACTTTCTTTGGAATTCCAGAGTGTGCCCGTTGGCCAGAGCATCCAGCACCCAACGGTTGGTTCAGAAGGACTCCACACGCTGACGAAATTCGCCAGCCGGCCTCCCACCGGGGTGCTTGGGTGGGGGCCCAACGTCACAGCCGGTTCAATCCTGCTTCGCCGAGGCCTTGCCGCCTTGGCCTCCTTGGCAACAACGCTGATGTCCTGCGGCCTTGCTGCAGCCTCTGTAGGCCTCCTGCGATGATGAGTGGGCCGCTTGGCGGTACGAGGCGGAACCGCCACCAAATCCTTTGGAGGCACCTTGCCTCCGGGGGTCTGAAAGGACGGCCGTCGTTGATGGAGAGAACCCAAGGCCTGGGCCATCTCGGTGTCCGCCTTGATGACCTGCAGTGACTCGTCTATTGCCTTGTCGAACAGGTTGTTCCCGTCGAAGGGCATGTCCAGTACCGTTGTCTGAACATCCTGACAGAAGTCGGTGGCCCTGAGCGCCGTTTCCCATCTGGCGGAAACCGGTGTCAGCGATGTCCGTGGCCACTGTAATGGTGTGGTCCGACGCCACCTCGCCTTCCTGTAGGATTTCAAGGGCCTCCGCCCTCCTGTTGTCTGGCAGGAAATCCAGGAGGGGAGCAATCTTGAACCAGAGCTCCCTGTCGTAGCGTGCCACGATCGCAAGGGCTTCGGTCGCCTTGATGGTCGTCGCCGCCAACGAGGTGACTCATCGTCCCATGGCGTCCAGCTTCTTTCCCTGGCCGTCCAGTGGGGAAGTGGAAGTTGATGCCGTCACCCCTGCCGATTTTGTCGTCTAGTAACGGAACTGAGAGGACTGTCTTCCTCTTGGCTTCCCGTTGTTGGTAGAGGAAACCCTCCTTCTGCTCTTCGGGACAAAGCTGGAAAAGCTCTGATGCCCTGGCCATCATGGCGTGAAAGGAGCCAGAATCAGTGGAGCTTGAGGCTCGAATTGACAGAAAAATAAGAGAAAACTCTTAGGAAAAAGGCAAAACGCAGTAAAAGCTTGAGAGGTGTAGCACGAGGACTCGCAACACTTGAACGTGTGCTAAAAATCTGAAGACGGCTGCCAGAGGAGGGGCTTAGGTAGAGAGCAGTCATTGGCTGGGGGCAGTATGACCAGGAGACCAGTGATTGGTTATTAGTAGAAAGACAGTTCAGAAACGAAACTGAAACTGATTTTTTCTTTACCGAGGATTCCCAGCCTGACGACCGAGAATATTCATGAGCATGTGAATCCAGACAAGACCCTATGCTGGAGGAAAAGTATTTTTAAACTAAGTTCCTATGTAAAGTTTTGAGCAAATGAGGCACTTGGAGGCATCCATTTTGTGAAACGGATGAGCCTCCTGTGCTTGTGTAAAGTTCTGCCCTTGCGGCACTAATGAATCAAATGCCAGCTAGCTGTAATAAACAAAAGCTACCAGCAGGTGGCTTTTGCTTCATTTACTGCCGGACAGCAGAGAATGCAGGCAGGAGGGCTGCATGCGGGTAAGTGCATATTATTTTTTTCTTACATCACAGCAATTATAAATACAATCGGGTTGTATTGCTGTAGTTTTCTTTCTACAGCGTTGTATTTATGACTGCAGCGGCTTTCACTTTGAGTCTCCCGGGCTCCCCCGGCCCGGGGTAGCCCAGGAGACAAAGCTAAAGCCACCACAATTATAAATATAATAATAAATGCTGTGGTTTTCTTACGGTTTCCCGAGCTCCCCCTGCTCGCAGGGAGCACTAATTTAGCAGGGTACAATAGCATGTATCGCAGGTTCGCTTTCCTGAGGCGCTCTTTTGTCAGGCCATACATTGCCCTGTGCTTCTGCACCAGTGCCGTATAGTCAGGGTAGATGGCCAGCCTCGAGGAGTTTCTGGTGATAATGCCACCTGCTCTTGAAAAAGTGAAGATCTTTGCCCAGTCTTTAAACTTCATAATCTTAGCGGAGGGGGTCTTTTGGCTAAGGATCTGTGGGCTCTCTCCACTGTGAAGCCCTGTGACAGTGTGCTCGAGCCAACTTCCTGTAGTTACAGGTTTTCGATGTAGTTGGTAGGGTATCTGCCCTCCTCACCCTCCGGCAGGCCAATTATGCAGATGTTGTTTCTTCTAGCTCTGCCTTCCGCATCCTCGGCTCTGTCTTCTAAGGTTGCAATTTTGAAATGTTTTGTCAAAACTGACCGATTTCAGGATCTTGTCAGCGGATCTAGCGGGAGCTCTCGCTTCTGCTGCCTCGCCGCATGGCTGCCAGCCACGCCCCTCATTGCATCCTTCCCATCCTTAACAATATTTCTTCCCCTTCTAAGATATGTTCAGCCGCCATCAATATACATTCCCACAGGGTAAAAGTGAATTCAGCCACTGAACATGTGGTATTTGCCGACTTAAGGGCCATACTTCCTGCAGAGAAGACCTTTTATGCCATAGCATCACAGCGTTTGTCATCCCTGTCAGGGGGAGGGAGGAGGAATTGTTGGGTATGCCTTCTGTTTAGATGTGGATGTGGCAGACTCAACCACGAAACTTTCAGGAGTTGGAGGTTTACTTGGGTAACAGGGGTCACTGCTTGAAGCCCTGCATTTGTTTATACATTTGTTATTTACTGCTGGAGTAAATACCGGCATCTACCAGTTGGCATTGACCCGTCTTTGTAAATCTACATGAAAGGGAAGAATAGGGTCCTACTGGGGTCCCTTATCTAATATATCTGTAAGATCATCCTGCTCAAAATGTGGTGCAGGTCTGCTCCATCCCAGATGAACAAGTTACTTACCAACTGGTAACGTTCTTTCGATTGGATGTTCCTCCAACGTATTCCTCATCTTAGATGTATTCCATCCAGCTTTGCTGCTCTTCGGAAATTGTTTTGGCGGAGGGCGCCAATCCACTCGAAAAACAAGTTGCTTACCAACTGGTAACGTTCTTTCGATTGGATGTTCCTCCAACGTATTCCTCATCGCCCTCCCAGCCTACCCCTCTGTAGATTTTTCCGGGTTATTGCCATCTCAAATCTCGCAAGGCTCATACCTGTCTGCCGGCACAATCTACACAGTACAAGATCAAAGATAAAAAGGGGAAAAACAGAACTGAGGCCAACGGGCGCCGCACATGCTACTTATACACCCGATGACGTCACCCTCGACGGAGGCCTTCGAGGGACCATCGACTCGACATCGACGCACAGCGCCCTCTGCCAAAAAAAATTCCGAAGCGCAGCATAGCTGGATGGAATACATCTAAGATGATGAATACGTTGGAGGACACAATCCACTCGAAATTCTATTACTCTACACATTAGTTGGCTGTATAGCCCACCAGCATGGACTAAGGGATCTGGTCTTCCAAATTCAATTTCGGGAGAGGCGTCTATCCCACTTGCAGTTTGCAGAGTGTCATGGAGATCTTTTATCCTTGACTCCTCTGATATCAGAGCCTCTGGAACACTGTGTCCCATATTGCAATCCAGAAGACGGGATTCATCAGAAGGGGACACATTTTCCTCATAAATTAAATAAAGTGACTTAAAAAAGTCTTTCCTTAGCAATGGGGTAAAAGAGTCTGTAGTTTTCTCAAACTCCTGCAAGGATTTTGTCATGTGCGTTCGACAATGGTGTCGAAGTCTTCGACGGAGTTAACGTCTAGGGCTTTGACAGCTGAGGTGTCAAAGATTTTTTGAATAATGTCAGCAAATCTTTCGGCGTCAATGACGTCGAAGATTTTCCTTATGAAGGAATTTGTTCACGACTTGACAAAGGTTCCAGAGGAGTTTTCTCCTGGACACCCGGGCCTTGGGGCGCACAGGTTTTGTCTTTTGCCTTCTTGGTCAGGATTCTCGACATGGGCATGACTCTTACTTTTCTTCGAGGGGGCTGTTAGGTAGAATTCTCATAAATGGCTGATTTCCCTCACCTAATGAGTCCCTCAGCAGCTTTGCTGGATTTCTAGGATTTTTTTTTTACCTTGTAAGAGTGTGAACCTTTCTCCCACTCTTACATGTGTTTTTCCATGTGTGTTTTTACCATTTTGTGTGTTCTTGGGCTCTGGAGCCTCACCTCCTCCACGAGCACCACCTTTTTGTGTGTTACACAGCACCTTCAGTGCAGTGACACAGGGTTGTCTTTTAGACTTCCCACCGACTCCATTTTTCTGGGGCGGACTACTGTCCCCAGAAACAAGTAAAGTTGCCATTAACTTTATGTAGTCTCTTAACCACAGACCCAGTACACCCCATTTTACATGGAGTATTGGAAAGGGTTAACTCTTATCCCTTTTTGTCCGTACCTCTTGGAGCATTGTTTCGCTCCCTTAACATTAAGACTTGGCTGGTGGCACTGGTAACTACCCTAACTTTTCTACCGCGATTATCTTATATAAACGTGGTATTGTTTTAGGCTATTATATTAGCCTCGAACATAAATCGGCTTGACCAAATACATTTTAATTTGGCTCCGGCTGGGTTTAGTCACCATTTCTTTTTGTTAAAGTCTTTCTCGTGTTTTTCTCTGCGCGCCAAACCCGGGATGATTCCTTTGTTTTGCTTTCTTTTCATGGGTTTCTGCACAGAAGCCCTCCTTAAGGCGCCTGAAAGTCTAGGTAGGCAGGATATGAGGGAGGGGTCTTCGGACCACTGCCATGGGTTCCCTTGGTAACCTAAGTCATACTCTTGTCTGATTGGCTAAGGGGACTGGCATTGCCAGGCCAGCGACCCTGTTGTGTGATTGACAGCCAGGCTGAAGGAATGGGGGAAAACTGCATAAAAAGCAGGTCTCTGGGACTGGAAGAGCAGAGTCGCCACTGGAACGAAAGAACCAACAAGGAACTGGAAGAAGAGAACCCCTACAGCGACTGAACCGCCTGGTGAAGCCCTGCTGCAGGTCCGAATCTTCAGAATCCGACGACAGAGGAGATCCTCCAGGAAACTTCTTCCCTTGAGCTGGTGGGACCAACCAGTTTGCCCAAAATACAAGCCAGGACCCCTCCTCTGGTAGAATTCGCTGTACAGAGCTACAGTGTGCCGGATAGCCAGGAAGGTAGGACCCTGCTTGGGTTTTAAGGAGCGCACCTTTTATTTGTTGTTTGGCTCTGCTGCTGGCTTCTTTCCTGGGTGGCGCAGGACCCTCCAGTCTTCCTACTTCTTGTCAGATCCGACAGTCGCTTCAGGAACCGTGAGCCTGCAAGAACCACCAGGAACATCTGCTGCAGCTACAGCTCCCTCTCTGTTTTAAGGTACTGTGCAAATTCGTTTGTCCGCTTCGTTCAACCGCGGTGAAAGTGTTTGAAATCTTTTGCCAATCCAAGAGCTTGTCCTTCTCTTCTCACAAACTTTTCTACCAACCAACCTCGTCCTGAATCTGTGCCACGAACTTTACCGCAAACTACCCTGAAATGTGTGATCTTGAGCAAAAGACTTTTGACCCAGTGACTTTGGCCCTAAGCCTTTTCTAGCCGATCTCCTCACTGTAGTTTCTCTTGTTCGATTGCCCTGTGTACTTACCTGTTGGTGTGCCTAATTTCTAATAACTTGTCCTTCCCTCCCTTTTAAATTGCTGGAGTGCCATTTTGCTCCCACTGTCACGCCCCCATCCACAAGCCCTCCTATTGCATCCCGTAATTCCATCAATATACGGCAGAATCATAGTACACAACGAGACACCACACGCACCATTGCACATTCTCGCCTTCAGGTTTGCCGACAAGGGGCTGGCCGAACTCTGCGAAGCTGGTTTATGCCTCGCTCTCCATTCCTGCATTGGCGGTTGCCGTGGAGATGCGCCATGAGCATTCCGCGTCTCCGCTGCCGACGCTTGGACGTTCTTCCTCCATGCGTCCTATCGCGTGTGCGCCAATCACGTGTGTGAGTCACGTGACCACTGGAGCGAGCGTTCAAAAGTGACGCGCGAACTCCCATCCACGCTTCACAGCTGATCTTGGTTGGACTACGGACGCTGCTATCCTTGATCTTGGATTTTGCCTTTGGATTCCGAACCGCTTCCTCTTTTGTACCTCGCCTGGACCTGCTTCTTCCTGGTTTAGACCTCGGCTACTCCCACGGACTGCTTCTTGGATTTCCCTTGTTTGGTACCTTGGCTTGAACCACTCCCCCTGGACACGACCTTGGCTTTTCTCCTGGACTGCAATTGGATTATCCTTTGGTTTGAATTCAGCTCTCTGCATCACGTGCCATCTAGATTGGCTCACAGTACCAGGTTCCGTATCAGGTAGTGATTCCATCCTTCAAGTGCTTTGCCAGGCTGCAACCTTGTCGTCAACCCTGCCGGCCCCTCAGACAGACACCCTACATCACATTCCAGACAACCACTCAGGGTAAGCTCCTTATAAGTAAACATTTAGGATTGTGCACAGGGTGTAATGGTTATCTAACCCGCGTGTTTGCCTTACAGTGGTCAGGGGAAAACATCTTCCGGCATTCCTGGTTCCGGCTGACGACATTCACCACCTGTGGCCTCAAGGGCTGCTCGGGCAGTATATTGACTGTTTGCTCGAGTGGAACTTGGGGACAGAGGTATCATCGCCTACACGACCATCAAGTCCTGACAGACTGTGAAGCCTCTTCTGGTCGTTCAGGCGATGGAATCCGCTGCCGGGGATCCCGTGGCCGCTCTAATGCAAGCGGTTGCATCTCTTAGAACGGAAGGGGCGGCTGCCACAACCGCGATTCATCATCGCTTAGACACAATCCAGAGCAACCGCAACCCTTTACCGCCAGATGCCGAATTTGGGGATCCGGTACCGCCTACCCCGGGGCCCTCTGCACCACTCACGCCACCTACTCCTGTGGTATTGCCCTCTCAGTTTCCTTTGGCATCCCCTGAGAAGTTCCAGGGGGACCCCAGAAAATACCGTACCTTTATCAATCAATGTAAGCTTCATTTCCTTTGTCGGCCCTTAGTCTTTCATGATTCCACCACAAAAGCCGCTTTTCTGCTTTCCCATCTGTCCGGGGTTGCCGCTACTTGGGCTAATCCTTTCCTTGAAAACAATCACCCGGCCCTTTATGATTTCGACCTCCTGGTGAGTGAGTTGGCAAAAATATTTGACACCAGGTATAAAGCCCAGTCCCGGGACCTGGAGCTGCTAGAGCTATCCCAAGGCAGACAGTCTTTGATAGAATACATCACACATTTCAACCAGTTGTCAGCTGAAACCTCATGGCCAGAAAACAAGAAAGCCGTGGTGTTCTACAAAGGTTTATGTAACGCTATGAAGGACGCTCTTTCTGTTGTACCTTCCCTTCCTGACACCTATTCTGATCTGGTAGACCTAGCCCTACAGGTAGACGCTCGGAAGTCTGAACGCCGGATGGAGTCAGGCCTTTCTGTAAAATCCTTGCCCTCTACCCCAGATGGTGCTGGGGAACCCATGCAAATAGGGGGTCTACAAAGCCCTATTACCCAAACCGAGAGAGAGCGTCGAAGAACCGACAATGCATGCTTCTATTGTGGCCTCAGTGGACATTTTGTCAAGGAGTGCCCTCGACGTCCAAAGAACAAGGCTTCGGGTTTTCAGAAAGCTCGCCCTTGAATACCGGGGACAAGGCGAGCTCGGTTTATAACCCCGGGGTTCCTTCATTCGGTCCAATAAGGCCAGTAGCTGTTCAAGCGGTTCTTCAACCGGCCAGAGAGTGTTCACATGAAGTCCACATCGTCATTGATTCAGGAGCTACTGGTTGCTTTATCGACATATCATTGGCCAAGTCACTGAACCTTCCTCTAGTGACCAAGATACATCCCGAACTGGTCCAGACAGTGGACGGGTCCTCCCTCGTATCCGGTCCGATCAAGCAACAAACCGCCCAAATGGACGTGACCATCCAGGGCAACCATAAGGAACAACTGTCCTTTGATCTGATATCCACCCCTCAGTTCGGGATAATCTTGGGTCTTCCCTGGTTGAAAAAACATAACCCTCTCATCGATTGGGGTACTGGTCAGGTTTCATTTGAATCTGAGGTATGCCAACATTTTTGCCTACTGGACGACGATGTTCTCAGCAGTCCCGCAAGGGCACTCGGGGGGCTACGCATAGTGGTTGAGAGTCCTCCTGAAGGGGCACACACAGTGGGAGCCACTATGTCAGGGGTACCCCCGGAATACCACGATTTCCATTCGGTTTTTGACAAAGTCTCTGCCGAAGTACTACCACCCCACATACCGTATGATTGTCCCATTGATCTGATCGATGGGGCAACGCTTCCCAAGGGGCGCATATATTCGCTATCACCATCAGAAGAAATGGCCCTGAAGGAATACATAGGTCATGCTCTTCAATTAGGCCACATCAGGCCTTCTTCATCCCCTGTGGCTAGTCCCATATTCTTCGTTCCGAAGAAGGAGGGAGACCTCCGTACATGTGTAGATTACAGACGCCTGAATGCGGTCACCATAAAAAACCGCTACCCTCTCCCACTCATATCAACCTTGCTAGACAAATTGACCAATGCTTCTGTATATACCAAGTTGGATCTACGGGGAGCATACAATCTGGTCGTATGCGCTCTGGTGACGAGTGGAAAACGGCATTCTGCTCCCGTCAGGGGTTGTATGAATATATGGTGATGCCTTTTGGCCTTTGCAATGCCCCTGCCACTTTTCAACGGTTCGTAAACGACATATTCAATGATATTCTGGACCTATATGTCGTAGTATATCTAGATGACATACTAGTCTTCTCCCAAACTATGGCCGAGCATGTCCTTCATGTTAGAGAAGTACTCACACGACTCAGAAAACATTCCTTATATGCCAAACCTGAGAAATGCCTATTTCACACAGCCGAAGTCGAATTCTTGGGGTTTCATATATCCCCTGGGGGGCTGACTATGAACCAGTCCAAGGTCCAAGCTATCATAGACTGGCCGATTCCTGTCAAGGTGAAACTGCAATCTTTCTTGGGGTTCGCTAACTTTTATCGGAGATTCATCGCGAATTTCTCTTCCATTGTGGCACCCCTAACCGCATTGACCAGTCCCGCGGTGTTGTTTGACTGGACCTCTACACATCAGGTAGCCTTTGATACCCTCAAAACCTCGTTCACCACGGCTCCTGTCTTGCAACACCCGGACCCAGAACTCCCGTATGTTGTGGAAGCAGATGCCTCTTCATTCGCTTTGGGGGCCATCCTGTCCCAACCATGTCCCTCCACCGGAGCACTACACCCGGTGGCCTACCATTCCAGGAAATTCACACCGACCGAGACACACTATACGGTCACCGAAAAAGAGCTCCTAGCAATCAGGGATGCTTTGCTGGTCTGGAGACATCTCCTGGGAGCAAAGCACCAGACCACAGTCTGCACTGACCACAAAAACCTACAGGACCTAGCGTCATTGAAATGTGTTAACAGTAGACAAGTTCGTTGGCATCTTTTCTTTTCTGCCTATGATTTCATCGTCAAGCATAGACCTGGGACGATCCATGGAAAAGCTGACGCCCTGTCTCGTTCACCAGGGGGGGGTGCCCCTTCCTTCGTATCCTGAGATGCTTCTAGGCGAAGGCCATGTAGTTTGTGCTTGCACACCACCCCCACCTATGTTGACTGCTATTCGACAATGGGTTGCACAACGTCCCCAGATACTAGCTGATTGGGATCCGGACATACAAGACGGCTTGCCTTTTGTTCAAGGGAAACTATTCCTACCCACCAATGATACACGTAACCAGGCTTTGGAGTGGTCCCATAATGCTCTCATCAATGGTCACCCAGGTCAACGACGAACCCTGGAATTATTGAAACGCTGGTGCTGGTGGCCATCGATGCGACGAGATGTGGAGACTTATGTCAACACCTGCTCTATATGCGCACAGTGCAAAACACAGAGGCCGTCCGTTGGGATTACTACAGCCCCTGCCCATACCCCCAAAACCTTGGCATACGGTGTCCATGGATTTGATAACAGAATTACCACGTATTCGGGGTTATGACACAGTTTGGGTAGTAGTGGACTCATACACCAAAATGGCCCGCTTTATACCATGTAAAGGCATCCCCACCGCTCCTTCCTTGGCTCAAATGTTCTTCAGGTCTGTTTTCTGTCTGTTCGGTCTGCCATGTGTCATTGTGTCGGATCGTGGAACACAGTTCACGTCACGTTTCTGGGTGGCCCTTACCAAACTACTGGGTATTGACGCACGCTTCTCGTCGGCCTACCATCCCGAAAGTGATGGTCAGACCGAAAGAGTAAATCAGGCCCTGGAACAGTACCTACGTTGTTTAGCCTTGCAATTTCAATACACCTGGCTTGATTCACTACATTACGCAGAATTTGCCTACAACACCACCATGCATTCATCCACTCTGGGTTCTCCCCTTTTTACTCGCTCTATGGCCAGCATCCACGTACTCTCCCTTCTTCTGATTCTGACTTTTCCAATACCCCCGCACTACGGACCGGGAATCCGGCGGCAAATGACTGTGCCCGGGATCTCGCTTCCATACATGCACAAACCCTTGTCCATCTCCGGGAAGCACAGGAGTCGATGCGGACAGCCGCTAACAAAAGGAGAAAGGAGGCCCCTTCATACTCACCGGGCGATCGGGTGTGGTTGTCTACGCGTCACCTGCGCATACCAGGTTCACGTAAACTACTGCCCCGTTTCGTCGGCCCATATAGGGTCTCCAAGGTCCTGAATCCGGTTGCTTACCGTCTTGCTGTCCCACTTCGTGGATACTGCACCCTGTTTTTCACACGTCCCTTCTCAAACCCTGCCCTGATACCACTCGCATGACGTCCGCTCCCGGTCCTGTTCCACTGGCCTCCCAGGAGGATTATGAGGTTAGCGCGGTTTTGGGGTCCCGGATTGTTAGAGGGCAGTTGCAGTACCTGGTTGATTGGTTGGGCTATGGTCCTGAGGAACGGTCCTGGGTTCCGTCTCCTGACGTCCATGCTCCGTTGTTGGTGGCTCGGTTCCACAGGGAGTACCCTTCAAGCCCACGGGGTCGTGGGCATTTGAGGGGGGGCTCTGTCACGCCCCCATCCACAAGCCCTCCTATTGCATCCCGTAATTCCATCAATATACGGCAGAATCATAGTACACAACGAGACACCACACGCACCATTGCACATTCTCACCTTCAGGTTTGCCGACAAGGGGCTGGCCGAACTCTGCGACGCTGGTTTATGCCTCGCTCTCCATTCCTGCATTGGCGGTTGCCGTGGAGACGCGCCATGAGCATTGCGCGTCTCCGGTGCCAACGCTTGGACGTTCTTCCTCCACGCGTCCAATCGCGTGTGCGCCAATCACGTGTGTGAGTCACGTGACCTCTGGAGCGAGCGTTCAAAAGTGACGTGCGAACTCCCATCCACGCTTCACAGCTGATCTTGGTTGGACTACGGACGCTGCTATCCTTGATCTTGGATTTTGCCTTTGGATTCCGAACCGCTTCCTCTTTTGTACCTCGCCTGGACCTGCTTCTTCCTGGTTTAGACCTCGGCTACTCCCACGGACTGCTTCTTGGATTTCCCTTGTTTGGTACCTTGGGTTGAACCACTCCCCCTGGACACGACCTTGGCTTTTCTCCTGGACTGCAATTGGATTATCCTTTGGTTTGAATTCAGCTCTCTGCATCACGTGCCATCTAGATTGGCTCACAGTACCAGGTTCCGTATCAGGTGGTGATTCCATCCTTCAAGTGCTTTGCCAGGCTGCAACCTTGTCGTCAACCCTGCCGGCCCCTCAGACAGACACCCTACATCACATTCCAGACAACCACTCAGGGTAAGCTCCTTATAGGTAAACATTTAGGATTGTGCACAGGGTGTAATGGTTATCTAACCCGCGTGTTTGCCTTACAGTGGTCAGGGGAAAACATCTTCCGGCATTCCTGGTTCCGGCTGACGACATTCACCACCTGTGGCCTCAAGGGCTGCTCGGACAGTATATTGACTGTTTGCTCGAGTGGAACTTGGGGACAGAGGTATCATCGCCTACACGACCATCAAGTCCTGACACCCACTTCATTTTGTGAGCTTAACTTGTCTGGAATTTAAGGGGTGTGGTGTATTTATGATTGTGCTTTTTAACTTGCTTAGAATAGTGAAATGTTATACAACTGTTGAGTAAATAAATATATATTCTTTTACTTAGAAACCTTGAGTCAGTGTTTGCCTGAATCATAGTAATTGCTGTCCTTTATGTAACTATTTGATACTGCTCACTTACTCTTGAGATAAGTCTGGCTGCTCCGCTACTGCTACCACTTTAACTCGGTAGTACAGGCTTGTACCAGAGGTGAAATTGTACTGGCACTTGTAGTCTTAATTGTGTGTGGTGTTCCCAAAGGGTGCTGCATATAATTCTGCCTAACAGGGGTCGAGACCACATTCTCGAATACTTGAAGCATTTTTAGTCTGAATCTCTCCCATTCAGCCGGTGAGTCCGATTTGGTCTGGCAAGCAACATGTTCTGGGAGGAACTCAACGAATATCTGACGCCTTTTCTTCGAATGCCGTGTGGATGACCAGTGGTGAGACCCACTCCTGGATCAAGATCTTTTAGATTTCTTCTGACAAGGAGAGTCGCCTCTCGACTCATCTGAGTATCACTTTGTCGGCGGAGCCGAAGGGGATTTATGTGACCTACCTGCAGCCAACTTCCTTTACACTCTTTCCGAGCTTCCACTGTCATCGATAGCCAGGATCCACACTCCGTATGTTATATGAGTGGATCCCAAGCACAACGATGGGGGTCCGTAAGGGACATTTTTAACTCGTAGTCATGGCATTTTTTAAACCCCGATCTTCGAGTCGATGCTGACGATGATGCCATTATTTTTCACAAAGTTTGCAAAGGAAATGAAGCCCGCCAATCTTCCGAAGCGGTAGCTCTCGCTGAAAAACAGAAATGAAGACAACTGTCGCTGCGCACACTATACATTAGTGATGACATCGACATCGAGTTGACAAGCATCAACGTGCAGCGCCTCCTCTGGAAACATTTTCAGAAGCAGCTAAAGCTGGATATGGAGATTTAAGATGAGGAATACGTGCGAGGACACGATCCATTCGAAATTACTTTTTGAGGTTGTAAATCATATATTCTGTATGTGTGCTATAAATTAAGCTATCTTTTTTAAAAAAACTATTAGAGGCCTAGGAAGAAGAGGAGCAGAAAGACTCGGGCAACACAATTTAAAGAGAGCAACTACATTTTGAGGCTCAGTTGGGTCCTCAGGATTCAGTCGTGACGCAGATGTCCAGTGGCCGGAATTTGAATTGAATGTCACCAATGGCCCATGGAAAGTAACCACCATGAATCATTGTTACAGCACCCAGCGTCTCCAAGAAGAGATGAACAACACAGAAGATGTTTCAGAATTGCTCGTAGACCCGCTCACACAATCCACACCCTCTAAAAAATGTAAATCACAACGTTCCCCGTTCCCCCAATACATGCGGAAAACCCAGAAATATCACTGACCGAAAAAAATGAAGCATCTTCGCAATTGGTCGACAAATGTGCTCATGATCTGGACTTCACACTTCCTAGTGTGGAGGACTTGTCCAGCACCATTGAATCAAAAACCACTGTACTGCAGGATGATTGGCTATTAAGGAAGCAAAAATACATTGTATTTGACTGCTGCCTGCTAGAGATTATCAAAATTATTAAATGTGATCATAAATTACGTAGGAGGATTTGTGGGGAGCCATTGGTGAAGTTTACTAGTGTAGTCAAAGGCACCACCCAGAAGATCAAGGGTAGATGCGTCCACCATCATAACACATTTTCACGGTCTGCTCAACCTATCCTTGGAAACGTGCCTCTTGTGAATGTACTTTGTTCATCTGCTCTGTTGCTTAGCTGAACCACGTTAAGTAAAATTTTAAGTTTCTGTAAATTTGTGGGACTTGAGCTCTTTGCTAAACCCCAATATTACAAATATCAGAACAATTTCTTGTTCCCTGCTATTAGCCAGGCCTAGAGTCTCGAAAAGATAACCATTGCAATGTTATCGTTGGCAAAAGGCTCTGGCTTGCTGGTGATGGACAGAGCATCAGTCCTGGTTTTTCTGCTACATACAGCACCTACCACTTCTAAGATAAGGAAAGCATATGAATAGTGAGTTCAGTCGTCGTGCAAGTTTCTGAATGTAAATCTTCTGTTGCCATGGAGAAATGGAGAAATATGGTTTTATTAAATCCATTGGACTGGCACGTTGGAATAGCAAAAGCTATGTGAGAGCAGTTCACCCACATACAGCATCAATACGATATAAGCAACGTCACAAAATCAATTTCTAAATCAATTACAGCTGCTGGTAAAAAAGAAAAAGAGTACAGAAAACATTTTAAATTGGTCAGAGTCTATCGGCAACCATCTTTGGTGAAGCTCGGAAACGTGTGATGGATCTGTAGATGTTCCTCTTGAAAAGTGGCATTTAATGCTGCACCATTGTTCAAACATACACTCTTGGGAAGAAAACAAACATTTCCATGAACGTTTACATGGACCTTTGAGGCAGGAGCGTAAGAAAAAGTGATGTGACCGGCTCCCCGCCTCACACAGCACTCAAGAAGATTGTGTCACGACAAAACGCTTTCAAGAGACATGAAGGGACTCACTGAATTCTGCCACACTGGAGATTTGGTGCGGTTTCATAATATGTGCCTAAAGCACAGGCCTAAAAGGTTTAATTTTGGCAGAGACATTATGGAGGCCAGAACAAGACTTGCTGTACTTGCACACAAGAACGCTGGTAGAGAACAAGCAAAGACTGCAAGAACTTTCGGGATGCTTTTTTTCACATGGTGTTTACAAAAGGAAGCAAACAGTGGACGGCAAAGGCAATATTCCAGCATATGCATCATGAATTTGTTAAAAATCTGACATTGACTGTGCTGGCCATGCATACGCATGGAATGGCTCCAGATTTTGTTCCCAGGGACCAGTCTATGCCACAGAACATTGCAAAAGAGGTGTGTCCTCCAAAACTTGAACTTGTTGAAAGGTGGACTTCAAGATTCAAATGATGAGTAGCGGTCTTTACAATTTTTTACATAGCAAGTTTCAATCTTTTGTCCAATGTTTGAAAGCTGTATTGATTATACAAAAATGTAATAGTATAAAACTTACATTGTGATTGTTGAATAATAGATTTTAATTTTATCATTGTTTTGATTTAATCTTACTAGATATGCATTAATAGTTCTGTTTTACTAGGCATTTTTTATATTTATTCCCCTCAATATCATTGATGTATATTACAACAGTGCCTTTATTTCAAAAACATGGACAAGTCTTTTATGATTAAAATTCAATATACATATGCTTTTTAGTTTTCAAAGAATTTGTAAAAGATCTCGGTAACATGTTCATTACAAGAAATATAAAAACGACTGAAGGTAATGCAGTCACATCATTCAAAATTTACAATACAGATGTAATATCAAAATTGTTAGACAATCCATGTGAGATTGATAGTAATCAAGCATTATGACTGGGCTGAAGTCAAAGGGACACAAGTGTGGACAGAGTAGCCCCAATTTCTCCAGTAGTCCGACTTTTTCCAGAGTCCACCTTCCTATGATCATTTCAGGTGAACTAAAATTTAATTGGTATGCTAATGAGTTGCTTTTTTTGTAGAAATTGAACACCGGATTAATGTCTGACCCTATACAACGCCGAGACAAATCGGCTAACAATGTATGGATTTTAGAATGCAACAAAGCTGTAAACTTTGACTAACATTACTTCTCTGTCATATAGCATTAAGAAGTCATTAACACTAGTCGTAATTGAAACATATGTTCTCAATGCAATGAAGCATCACCTTGTTAGAAGGAGTAAGGAGTAGAGCCAGTTCCCCAAGGAGCTGCATTGGCATGCAAGTCAAGGATACATCTTTTGCAACTGCCACTCAATGTAATGACCCATCTTTCATGATTTATACTCTTTTCATTTACCCTATTTTACATAAACCACACCCTATGTTCTTCCATTGCACCACATCATTGATACCCCTTCATCCTATGCTTACTTACACTAAAGTTTCATACCTCTGTTACCATTCTACACCATCCCTTTACTCTTTACGGACTTCGCTTCCCTTGCATGGCATGCAATCCCATTCATTTGCCCACATTTCCCATTAATGAATTGCTTGTAACTCACCCCCTTAGATTGCCCTTGTTCACATGTTCACGGTAGATCACATTTATTTGCCATTCATGTTATGCAAGACACGAGACAACGTTGTGTTCGAGCACTGGATGGTATTTGTAGCTATGGGATCTTCCCATGGACAACACAGCGAAAGACGCAACGGTGGACTTGACATTTATTGTTCTGACATATTGCAGTTTCTTCTTAAGTTTGCTGCATGTTTCAATTCATTGAAGGAGAGGTAACTGCATGGGGTGTCATTCATGGATATGGAGAGGCAGTATGTATGACCAATAATATGTACTTGTGTTGAAAATTAAGAGGAGGAGCATTCCTTCAAAACACAAAGTTTTCAGAAATGGACATTTAAAGGGGTGAACAGGATGGCTTTTCTGATGCCCACGTTCTTACAGCCTTTAGCAGGAAATGCTTCAAGGGGCCAAAATTGCCTACTATGTGCATAAAATATTACCAGTAATGGTACTATTATAATAAGTAATACCCGACTGGTACATCCTTCTGTGAGTATTACTGAACTGTGCCAAAAGGTGAGTACCACAATCTACGATCATTTTATTATTCATGGTTATTACTCAGGGTGCTACAATACCTTTTTGTGATGAACTCACAAGAGCTCAGGAATTTCATCAGAAAACTGGAGAAGCAGTCATACAGAATGAAAGCAAGGAAAAAGTCTAACTTCGTTGGCAAGTAGAATTTGTGGAAAGTGGCTGCCGATTGCAATAGACCAAAGGTTTATGGGCCACAGTGTAAGCCAACATTGAAATCCGGGGGGACAGAATGTCATAAATGCATACTTTACCGATATGCAGTATGAACATGCGCCTGTGGCCTATGCTCATTTTCATCTCACTGTGGAGGCCCAAATGTGAAGTCCACCGAGGTGAACATAGCTGAAATCAAGGTGATTGCTGGACTAGATCTACACAGAAGCCAGTGAGCCTTTCAAAACTCATGTAGCCCTGAGAGCATCAGTCAAGCAAGGCTGGTGGGCAATCAACCCTTTGCCCCCCCCCCCTTCCCTGTCTGCCTTTGCTGTCTCTATACATTTACCCTCTGCTTTTCATCCATCAGTATCAATGCATCCGTATTTCATGCTGTAACCATCAATATAACCATCAATGTATGCTCCAGATGATTTTAGAAATGAGTTTGTGTGTTTTTTGATCCGCACTGAACGTGGGTCTTGAATAGCTAATTAGATAACAGCAATACTTACTTATCAGGTTTTGAGAAGTAGGTGCATTGACAAATGTTGCAGTAAATGGCAGTGTACCAAGGGTGAAATGATTTAAGCAATAGACAGAATATCAGAAGTCCTTGTATTGGGTTTGAGGTAGAGTTTTCATGTTGTGTAATCGAATTTGGTTTTTGGAGAAATTATGAAATTGCTTGGATGTGTACAGACGTGCTACAACTATGTTCCGTTGTGAAGTCGCAGTTTAGCTTCATATTGAAGAAAGACTGGTACGCGTTTGTAAAAACTCTTTCGACAGTAATTCAACAGCCCCTAGCACGATCTGAACAGTATGGGCAACAGATCTGCACCCCACCCAAACTGCTGCAGGATGGTATCCTGTCTGGGCATCTATATCAAACAATATATACATGGCCAGGGTACAAACGCACGTTTGTGGACACTAGCAAACAGCAGTGTGTGGTGTACCTGTTCTGCGCCTAGCCGCATCAGCAAAATAATTCGTAAATGTTGTGGGACAAGGCACCTTGATATTATTTAACTATATTTACTTTTTTTTTAATGCATTATGACTTGTATCTTCACTATGTATCCTGGAGGTGTCAATTTCTGTATCTTGTCACCTTTATTGCCGTCTGTAACATAAGCTTAACGTATACTTGCTTTCTTGTGAATTTCTGCACCCAGATACCTACGGGTTCGGTGCGCATTACAAATCAATAAACCAACTATGTGGAATAGTTGAAATATTTCTTTGCGTTTCACTGCACAGCTTACCCTTAAGGGCCAAAAACAAAACCAACTCATGGATGGCTGAGAATAACCAGGTTACTCACCGTAGTGACCACTTTACTCCTAGTCCATAGTCCCCTTTCCTCCATACTTATGGGACATCTCTCCGTCCTGTGGGACGGGACTGAAGCACTTTGTAAAAAGCATCCAAAAATAGTTTTTCAAAAATGTGTCCTTCCTCTCTTTCTTGCGTGGGGCCCGATACGCGGCCGTAACCCCGCCCACCTTGGCTCCGCTCCGCGCATCGCCCATTAGCCCTTTCCTATCGCCAGGTCAGAGAACTATTAGCAATAACAGAGGAACCTTATTAGAGGGGACGGCGGGCAGGCATATGGAGGAAAGGGGACTATGGACTATGAGTAAGGTGGTCACTACGGTGAGTAACCTGGTTATACTCCTACGTCTCGTCCCCTTTTCTCCATACTTATGGGAGATTCCAAAGCACTCCTAACAGGAACTATGGGTGGATGGAAATACCCATTACTGAAAAGGGTTCTTCAGCACAGCCTGACCAAACTGAGCTCTTGAGCTCATGTCAAGACAATACTGCTTACAAAAAGCAGATGGGGAGGCCCAAGAATCTGCCTTAGCGATGGACTCCCAGGGGACATATTTCTGAAAAGCAACTGCGGCTGTCTTGCCCCGCACCAGGTGTGCATGAATACCCTTAGGAGGTTTCAGCCTTTGGACGGTGAAAGACTCCGTAATGCAGGCGGCGATCCACCGAGAAATAGTCGCCTTAGACGCCTGCTTACCCTGAGGGTTACCAAAAGTCACAAACAGTTGAGAAGAACTCCTAAGCTCAGAAGTTCTGTCCAGATAGAACTTAAGAGCCCTTCTGACATCGAGACAATGCAGAACACTTTCTGCCTCTGAGGTAGGGTTTGGAAAAAAGACCGGCAGGCAGATCGACTGATTCAGATGGAATTCAGTTACCACCTTCGGCAGGAAAGCAGGATTCATCCATAGGACTACCTTATCCTTCTGAAAGACCACAAAGGGATGCTCCACCGACAAGGCCTGGAGCTCACTCACCCGCCTCGCTGACGTAACGGCGACCAAAAAGGACACTTTCCAGGATAGGTACTTGAGGTCCATCGTGGCCATTGGTTCAAAAGGCTTATGGCACGCCGCCGTCAGGACTACATTTAGATCCCACGGCGGGTGTGGACTACGAATTGGAGGGTAGAAGCGTGTCAAGCCTGCAAAATGCCTCTTAACGACTGGATTACACAGAGAGTAAGAACATTGGTCCGTAGAAAGATAAGCTGAGACCGCTGAAAGGTAAGTTCTGCATGACAGAACGTGAACACCCGACTCTGCTAGGAAGGATATGAAGGACAGGACCATGTCAATCGTAGCCTCCCTTGGGTCCAACTGTTTTCCCAAACACCAATGACAAAACCTGAGACATTTACTTCTGTATTGGGATCTAGTGGAGGGTTTCCTGGCTGCCTGGGTAATACGCATGTTACCCGCAGACAAGTTAAGATGTTCTAAAGACTTGAACTCAGGCACCATGCCGCCAAGCTGAGCGATTGTGGGAAGTGGTGCCACATCTGCTGTTCCCCCTGATGGAGAAGATCGGGGGTCACTGGTAACCTGATCGGCGGATACATCGACAGGTGGTGAAGTTCTGAGAACCAAAACCTGGCCGGCCACCACGGGGCTATGAGTAGAAGGGAACAGTTCACCGAGTTCTTCAGCTTCCAAATTGCTCGATGGACTAGAGGCAGAGGCGGGAAGGCGCAAGCTCTCATGTTGTGCCATGGAATCTCGAGAGCATCCCCCAGAGAGGAGGCTCCCAGCCACCCTCTGGAGGCATACTGGGGAAGCTTCTTGTTTACCACCGTAGCAAAGAGGTCCACCTCCGGTGTGCCCCAATGCAAGAAAATCCATGAGAGGACCTCTGCCTTCAACTCCCACTCGTAGCTGACCACTGTCCGCCGGCTGAGGGCATCTGCTGTGACATTCAGCTGGCCCAGGATGTGCACTGCAAGCAGCCAAACACCATGAAGCATGGCCCACTCCCAAATCTGGATGGACAGGTCCACGAGGGGGGTAGACTTGGTTCCCCCTTGCTTGTTGAAGTTATACATCGACACCACATTGTCCGTACGTATGCGGACCACCTTGTTGGCTATGATCGGTCTGAACACCCAAAGCGCTAGAAGGATCGCCAGAAGCTCTAAATTATCAATTTGGAGGAGCTTGTCCTGATGAGACCAGAGATCCAAGACCTGAAGATCTAACGTCTCACCCCACCCCAGGAGGGAGGAGTCCGTCGTGATCGTCACCGTAGGGGCTGGGTCCTGAAACCCCGCACCCACCGACAGGTTGCTGAGAGATGACCACCATTCCAGGTCCACTCTCATGGAAGCCGGAATCATTATCAGCTTGGAATCCGGGTCCACAGCCTGACGCCAAGAACTCTGAAGAGCCATCTGGGTCCGTCTCATCTTGAGACGAGCAAGGGGAAGAGTCAACACGCACGAGGCCCTGAGGCCCAGAAGCCTCTGGAACCACCAGGCCGACATGCTCTCCGACTGCGCAAACATCTGACACGTGGCTAACAGATCCTCCATCCTGTCCCCAGTCAGGTACACTCTGCAGTCGTTCGTGTTCCAGCGAAAATCCAGGAAAATCAAGTCCGGCGAGACAGTCATGGAAGATTTCCGTCAGTTCACCGACAGCCCAAGATGGAACAGGAGCTGAAGGAGGGACTGAAGATTGCCCGCTGCTTCCAACGGACAAGGGCTGCGTAAGAGCCAGTCGTCCAAATAAGAATACACATGGATACCCCGCAGACGAAGATAGGCCGCAATCACTGACATCTTCGTGAAGACACGCGGTCCCGAGCTGAGGCCAAAAGGAAGCACTCGAAACTGGAAGTGCTCCTCTCCGAAAGAGAAACTGAGATATCTCCTGTGTGGATTCCAAATCAGAATATGCATGTACGCATCCTGAAGATCCACCACTCTGAGCCAATCGCCCCTCTGCAAGGAGGACCGTATCTGGTTGGGCGTGATCATCTTGAATTTCTCTTTGGGTAGGAAAAGATTGAACTGGGAAAGGTCTAGAATGGTGCGCAGGCCCGCCTGGTTGGGTTTGGGCACCGTAAAAAGCAGGGAGTAGAAGCCCTCCCCCAGCTCTGAGGTCCAGAAGCTTCTGAACCTCGGCTTTGAGGGAGGGTGAGCCCGACAGCTGAAAAGGAGGGTTGAAGGGTGGGGTAGGGGGTAGGGGTAAGCGGAAGCCCGCCCGAGTGACTGACAAGACCCATCTGCCTTCGGTGAGGGTCTGCCACGCCTCCCAATGAGACACAATGCGCCCTCCCAACGGGGTCTCGTGTGAGCGCGGAGAACCCTCATTTAGCAGGTTTTTCGGTGGTGTTGCCACCTGAACCCGAGGAGGCGGCTGAGGAGCGGGAGAAAAACTGAGTCCATTGTTGCCTACGGCGTTTAGTCCTCAAAGGAGTATCCACTCTACGAGACTTCCGGTCGAGGAATTCCCTAAAGCCAGAGGAGGGTCTGCTTTGGGACAAAGGTCTCTGTCTTTTGAAAGGGGTCTTAACAAAGACCGACAAGGACTTAGCTGTCTGAGTGCTATCCTTCGTCTTGGTGAGCTCTACATCTGTTGTAGAATGGAAGAGCTCCTTACCATCGAACGCAAGGTCCTGCACTTATTTTGAGAATTTAGTGGCATGGAGCCACGCCTGCCGTGAGGTATCAACCCCCAGCATAAGGCCCCGAGCCGAGGTGTCTACGTGATGAGCGTCAAATAAACCCCCCTTAAAGTCTTCCAACTTCTCGACCGGGATGAACTCCTCAAACTCCGACAGACCTTTCCACATCTGCATATTAGCCCCAGCTAACACCAGTTCGGCATTGGCCTGCCTGAGCTGCAAGGCCGAGTTGGCAAAGATTTTCCTCCCGAGGGAGTTGAGGAGCTTGTCCTCCTTTCCCAGAACCTGAGTAGCCGTAGTGGAAGAGGATGCTGCAGGCCTGGACTGCAAAGTGGCCGCAGCCACCACTGTGGAGGAGGGGGGCAGACAAGACGACAGGGCTACCTCTTCCGAAGAATGTAGCCTGTATCTCGCGTAAATTTTCTTAATGACGAAAAGTCCAGAGAGTGGCTTTTCCCAGACCCTGCGTACCTCTGCCAGAACGTTCTCCTGCAAGAACAGGCCGGTACGCTCCAAAGGAGACAGGGTGTGTTAGGCAGAAACCTGTGCAGTTCCCTCTGGGACCACTGTAAAAGATTTAAGACTACAGGTGTTTGGCAGTAAACCCACTTGGTAGCAGTCTGTACCACACAGATTAACTTGGTAGCTGTGGCTGAGCAGTCAGACTTCCCTAAAGAAGAGTTAGGCAGTATACAGAGTATTCACAATAGGTCAAAAGGAACACAGTAGAACAAGCAAACACTGACCAGAGCTTGGTGTAAAAGAGATATTTATTTAAAATCACATCTAATAAAACACACGGGCACTAATATTGAGCAGTTCAAAAACACGGTCACTAAAAGATACACACTCCCTTAAAAGAATATTAGACAAGTCTTAAGTAAATCCCCACTTATTTTCAGACAGCGGTGAGCGCTTAACGTAGATGGCACTCTAATAATTCGTTTTAAAAAGGAGGGAAAGGCAGAGCAAAGATAGAAACAGATCCCAACACTTTCGGAAGAACACAGTAGGAGAAGAAGGCAGGTTAAAACCGTAAAGTTAAAGTTAACAAGGCCGGACCCACTTTAAGAGGCTCCGGTCGAAATGTGTCCAAGGTCACACGGTTCAAAGTGCCCAAAAGTCTCGCAATCAGTTCAGAAAGAGTTGGACCAAAAGAAAGGGACCAGTTAGATGGTCAAGGCGGCCAGCCCAGTCCAGAAGGTTAAGGGATTATTCTTACCTTGTAGCAATCTTTAAAAAGGGAGGCCTGGCGGACACGGTACCTAAAAGTGGTGAGAATACTCCAGCGGGGGCAGTTGTTCCTGGCAGCGGATGCAAGTCGGTGCTTCGTCCGGGGGAAGAGAGGATCTCGTCGGGGAGGAAGACAGGAATCCGTTGCACTGCCAGGGAAGAAACCAGCCGCGGAGTTCTCAGTTAAAAGGAGCGGTCCTTTTGTTCGCGGTCCAGTGGTAAGTGGCTATCCGGTTGCCGGGGGGGTTGGCACGGGCAATTCGACCACAAGACGTCCTGGGATGCGAGAAAAAGAAGGTAAACTGGTTGTGCCCACCAGTCAGGGGAAGAAGACTCTCCAGCAGGGAGATCTTCTCTATCGTCGGGAAGTGGTGAGTCGGTTCCGCAAGGCTCCACCGGTGGTGTTGTCGTAGCAGGTCGGCTCAGCTTCTCCCTCGTCGGATTCTCAGGTCCTGTGGCGACTTCTGAAGTTCCAGTCCCCAAAGCCCTGCTTTTATGCCGCACACCCCCATTCACTCAGCCTAGCTGTCAATCAAACATGCTAAGTGGTGAGCTGGCCGGCTCACCACTTGGGCCAATCACACAAGAGTGCGACTTGAGTTACCAAGGTAACTCAGTCCAGGGTGCCTAAACCCCCTCCTACACCCCCTGTGGTACCCAGACAGAGTGGCACCACTTTTGGAGGTTTCTGTGGAGAAGCCTGCCAAAAGTGGAACAAAGGGCTCGACTTGGGTTGGAGTCACAGAAGAGAACACAAACGCCATTTTTGAATCGAGTCCTGGCAAAAAATACCAGCCGGCGAATTAATATTAAATAAACCGGCGGTATGTTCGAGGCTATGAGAATTAAATAATTAAAGTTAGTAGCCTCGAAAAATGGGAAAATCCCATAGGGATATATTCGCTGTCGATTATAAAAAGTAGTATCCACTGCCACCAGCCAAAACTCCACCAGGGGGGATGGAGACGTGCCCCCTCGACTAACAGACCCCGGGGCAATCGAATTGCCCCGACCAGTACGTCCACAATATGATGGTTTGTACTGGTTTCTGTTCATAATTTGGGACTAGTAAAGCCAATGGTGACTTTACATGCCCTGGGAGACAGTAGTCAGTCCAGGGTATGGAGTCTATGGCGGGGTGTCACTATGACACCCCTGTGTCACTGCACGGAGGGTGCTGTGTAACACACATAGTAAAAACACATGAGACCCTATGGAGGAAAGGACCCCATAGCCCATAAAACACATTAACAGTCAAAGGAACACCATAAATCATGCCCAAGAGTGGGAGAAAGAGAGTCTCACTCTTGGCAGGAGAAAAAAACAAACTCCAGAAATCCAGCAAAGCTGCTGGGGGACTCACTAGGTTAGGAAATTCAGCCTAACCAGAGAATTCTCCCTAACGGGGTGAATGCCCAAGAAAGCACGCCCTCCTGCGGAGTGGGTGCCTCGGCCACAGGAACATCTAAGAAGCACATCATGTCCAGTATCCGGTCATGAAAAGCTCTAGGTCCTCGTTGTCTTGATCACCTTGCGCGTCATCCGACAGGTCAGGATCCTGCTGAGCCGTGTCGGGCTCTGCCTTGTCCACAGGGGACAATGGGGTCAAAGGTGGAAGAGTCGGGGAAGGCACCGTAGGCAATGGAGGCGCCGGAGGCGTGGGCGGACATATCTCTCTAAAAAGCCCTTTGAAATACTCCCTCATGGGGTCGGTACGCATACGCGTTTGAAATTTACCGAAAAAGGGGTCCTCCGGGGACTGTTTTGGAACCTGAGGAGGCCTCTCATGAGGTGGACAAATCCAGGGATGTAACGGGGAATGGTGCCACACTGGCCCCTCCGCCGATGTATCCACATAAATCAAAGGTGCCGACCCTGCAGGCAATGAAACATTGTGCAGAAGAGGCATCCGGGCGTTCCAATCGTTAACTGGCCGATAAGGATGCGCACAAGGGACTCTATGTTCACCCAAGGAACCAAGCCCTAACACCTGAGACCGATGGCGTAGTGGTAGGGGTAGCACCCAAAATGGCTGCCGCGGTTGTGGCGGGAACGTGCGCCATTTTGTCATCACCTGCGGGGACCTGCGGCACTACAGCACGGGAGGAAGTGAGGCAGGGGCCCCCGTCGATGGATCAGGGGTCTCAACTTTAGCCTTAACATAAGGAACCTCGGCAGAGCCGGTACTATGAGGCCTGGAATGTTTCTGCGACATACCAACCACCAAATTAGCCTTCCCAGGAAGGACCTCCGCATTGCCGGTAAAAGAAGAACTTTCCTTCTTTGCCCCCTCAACAGATCTGGTGTCCCCCGCAAGAGCGGGAACGGTGAGAAACAGCCTTCATCGGTAAGGCTGTGTCAGGCCTCTCAGAAATGTTGGTAGCTTTAGCCTCTGAAAGAGGGTCCGGTGACAGCCTTATCCGCGCGGGCCTCGAACATCCGTTCGGTGACAGCAAGCCCCACCAAGGCCTCGGGGCGCACTCCGGTCTTATTTTTGAGGGAAGCCGACAGAGGCCTCGGAGCGTGCTCTGGTATCCACAGGCCCCTTACGGAGACCCTCGGAGAAAACTCTGGTATAATTATTAGGCCCAACGGGCACCTCAGGGCGAACCCCGGTGACAGAGCGATCAACGCTCCTCCCGGCCTGAGAGGAACCTGGAAAGGTATCCCCCGGCCGGGGTGCTCTGAAAAGTAAAGAATTTACCAGGTGTTTTTTCTTCTCGTCGATGAACACCTGAAAATGTGAAGGAGGAGTTCGTCGGAACACCTCCTCCCACCGCTTCAACCGACGTTGAAGTGCCCGGACCGAAAGGGAGTCTCAGTAAAAACAGGAGTCCCAACGGTGATCCGGACCCAAACACTCTAAACAAAGAGGATGGGGATCCGCCCTCGCGAAGCGACGGTGACACGATGAACAATCTGGAAAGTCTAGTTTGAACGACAGACGGACTAGTACACGTTCGCTAGCGAGAGCCAGAGAGGAAAAAAGGGAAGAAAATCTTCTGAGGATGCAAGTGAGTCAAGTCCCGAACGAGCGGAGAAAAGGACTGATGGGCAATGCGGAGCCAAGGTGGGCAGGGTTATAGCCGCGTGCCGGGCCCCGCGCAAGAAAGAGGAAGGACACATTTTTGGAAAAAATGTTTTGGATGCTTTTTACAAAGTGCTCCGGTCCGGTCCCACAGGACGGAGAGATGTCCCATAAGTATGGAGGAAAGGGGACGGGACGTAGGAGTACACACATTGAAGGGTTTTATTGTTATTTGTCCTTGAATCAACCATACTAACGATTTCAGGGACACAATGTGTCGAATATCCACAAAGAATTACTAAGATTCACTATATTGAAAGCAGACACAAGAAAGTTAAGTTTCTATTACTGAGATCTGTCGTTCGAGGCGGTTGGTCATCCTCATAGAGTGAATGAAAAAGCATCAATTAATGTAAGCATAGTTTTACATAATATTTAGGCGAATGAGGATGATGTGTGCTGTATGCTTGATGATTGTTGGATTTGACTCAAAGAATAAACATCAAACGTGCTCATTTGAATGTAAATTTTTGGTTATCATTTATGTACTGTGTATATTGTATTATGAACTGGGTACTGAAATATTTTTGCATTCTCAAATTTAATCTACGTTCTGCCGGTGCGGATGTCATGAATATAATCTTCCTGTTGATGGCTTCATCAAACAGAATTAGACAATCGTCAACAACAAATCTATGATATCCATTATATGGGACAATCGCCAGGTATCAATCTTTCCTTTTGCAATAGCAGAAATAAGGAGCAACATGCCAGTCTTCATGGTCTGAAAACGTGCGGATGGAAAAGTGTTGCATTTGAAAGTGAAACTACTCTTTTCTTCTGACTAACTGAACACCATGTGTGTCGATCAAACATCGGTTATGTAGATTTCACTAAAGAATGCAAATATTAGGATTAATCGATCGATGAATGCAATCAGCAATATATGATAAATGTACACAATTATAGAAAAAAGCAAAGCATGTGATGTTTGATAACTTTTGCCAATAGAAGTTGTAGTTATCAAGGTTTTCATGGCTGTTTTCTTCAAAACATACATTATTTTCACCTTTTTGTGAAAAGAATCAAAATGTTTGCTTTGTGTATGTTTATGTTCCTGGTTCTGCGTTAGATAATATTAGAATATGGCTGATGACAGGGTATGTTTGGCTATGCTGCCCAAAACGTCATGAGAATAGGTGAACATCATTTTGAACAGCGATGTCAGCTTTAGGGGCGGGTGATCTGAATAACTGCCACGAGGGCACATGAACTTACGGCGATGGATCAACTGATAAGTTTTGCACAAGATGGCAGCCATTTTCGCAAAGGTAAATGTGAGAAAAATGAAGGTAAGATGCATTGGAAACATTTTTAAGATCTATGTATGCTCAAAAATACATGCTTGATCGATTGGGCCCAAAAGAATTCTGAGCAAACTTCCCATTTAAGTTCTTTGGAAGACAACACAGTTTGGATTTTATGCTCATGTAGAATTGATGCCTTGAAAAAAGACCTAACTTTCTGGTCGAAACATGTGTTGGCAACTTCAAATATTATTTGAAGAGGCAAAAGCCTCAAACATTTTGTCAATTTACACAACTTTTGGGCAGAGAAGGCCTCAGACTGTATGTTCTTTTATTGACTCAGGATACACTAGATTAATGTGGAATAAATCCTTATTTTTAATTAAATGATGCACAAACCAAATAAATTACTAAATGTTCATGCATACATTATTTTAATGGAATGTTTACACAACTTATCAGTTTGAGTTTTGGAAGAAGTATTTCTGAGAAGTTGCGGAACACTTTAATTATGTTAATAGGATGACTACATCAATTGAAATAGTGCTGTTGTCGCACAAACACACAACTCTATTTTTCAACTTTCCAGAGGTACTTGGAGTGTATCTTTTGTAATTTCATAGCAGCCATTGGTTTTTGAAATTGTATACTAGGTGGCGCCAAGAATCATTTCAGTACTGTATCCCTCAATTCAACTAGTGTTCAAATCACTCAACCAGTCTAATGGGGCTGAGTGGTGGACGTCACTCATGGATGTTTCATTGCGATGGACTCAGTACGGTCATGCTGTTTTAGTTAGAAAGGACAACTTAACATTTGTAGTTTATCTGCTCGCTGTGTGCCTGATCAGGATTATTTCTGTTATGGGAGGTGGCCCCTTGCTTACTGTTGAAACTACTAGATCATACATACATTAGTTGGTTAGTGGTCATGGTGGACCTTTATACTGCGGAATAGGCAATGTTATATTTATGCAAATGTGATACAAGCAGCCCTTTACCATCCCTTTGTAGGGGATGAATACACAGTGGAAAGTATGCTAGTTGTTAAATGATTATGTTATGTATTCCTTTCTCCTATTGTGCTTTTTTGTTGGTACATTTTAGTGGATCTTGGCTCAGGTAGGCATTTGTGAGGTGTACTGTTTAGATGTTTTTCTAAAATCAGCCCCGGAGGGGGATTTTAGGAGGCACATTCATAGTAAAATGGGAATACACAGAGATGTTAGCCAAAACCCAATTAAAGAAAAGCAGTCAAGGCTTAGGTCTCAGGAAAAGTGTGAGAGTGGTCTGGGGCTACACTGAGTCCAGACAGAATAACACCAATAGTTCAAGTTAGTCGGTAATTAAGTATATGTAAATACATTTTTTAGGCTTTTCTAAACACACCAAGCATACACATATCAAAAGGTACGATAATGACAAACCATATACACAGCCACGTTAGTGACTGTGTAGTTATGGTTAAGTTGCTGTTTCTATAGGAAGAGCACTTTTTGGGCGGCCTATAACTCCGCTCCGCCTGGACGAATCGTCACCAAACTTTGCAAAAAAGTATATGGGCCACTCTGAATTTTTTCGCACAGTTTGGTGAGGTTTGGTCCAGGGGTGGAAAAGTTATAGGGGGGTGCCAAAACATCTTTTTTCCCATAGACTGAATGGGGGAAAAAAACTTTGCGCATGGCTACAGGTCAAACCGCTGGATGGATTTTCACCAAATTTGCGGCAGGTACAGGGGCTTTGTCCAGAAAGCGTGCTTTTGAAAATTTGGTGACCATCCGTGCAGTACTTTTCATAAAAATGACCAAAAAGTAGGTCTGAAAAAATTAGTGATATCTATGTCCATTTCGCGGTCACACTTCCATGTTCGGTCCACGGACAAGATACCGATTGGCTAAGGGGCTGGCATCATGACCGCGGACACGCGATGTCTCTGCCGATTGGCTGCAGCGAGATGTATTCTACATCAGATTGTTTGGATGCACCCGACATCTTGAATTCGCCGATAGCGGAGCGACAACCAGCGCAAACATGCTATATTTATAAAACTCTTTTGCTGTGTCAGAGCATTGGGAAAAGTTCAGACAGTAAGGCATGGGTGATCAATGCATTTGTTTTGGCGGTCGGTCTTCATGATGCATTTTCTATGGCCACTTTGTACGCACAGAAAAGGAGGGGTCCAATAACTGTAGTATTTCAGTTCATGCAGTGCACAGGCAACTTGTAACTGTTGTAAGGACACGCGTGGTGTTAGCGACCATTGAAATTGACAACATGCCGTAATTGCATTACATTTCCTATGGGTATTGTATTCATTAGTACGCCGCCATGGGTGTGACATGCTACAGTGGTTGTGGCCAGGGCCTAGAGTCTTGGATGCATGGCCGTCGGCCTTACTTCAAAGACTGTAGGCCCTGGCCACAACCACTGCAGCATGTCACACCCATGAATACACCCGTAGTATTGCAGATCGATTGCCTGGTTGTGGGGAGTGTGCACACTCTTGGGTGCATGGCCAAAGGCCATGCACCCAAGAACAAAGTTATAAGCACTGCACGTCCAAGCCACTGCACACCCATCCATTGTAATATCTATGGACATACAGCTAGGAGTGCAGCCTCTGGCCAGAAGCACTGAAGGATACCACACCGATAGAAAAACCCCAACTACCGCACGTCACTGAGGTGGTTGTGGGGAGACTCTGCACCCAACAACAAAGTTATAACCTCTTCACTTACAAGCCAACATGGGTTTTATCTAGTGCGGTGGTTGTGGACAAGATGTATACTTTTGGGTGCATGGTTGCAGGCTGTATGCCATACACCTCCCCTACAGCTCTCCCCCCCCCCCTTTTGAAGTCCATGGCTCGTCGGGGGTCCCCCCTGCCACCAGGGCCCAAGTGGTGGGTGGGCCACTGGCTGAAACATTGACCAAACGTGCTGTATTAAGCTAGGCCCTGGAAACCATTTTGTGAAACCAGAATGACATGAGCCCCTGGGCGCCGCAGCGCGGTCCCCACCCTTGGAGAGTCCTCACTTGTCCCAGCGGCCGCAGCTCCCCGACAGATCCGCTGAGAGCCCGTTCCCACGAACAGACGGACATGAGCTAGTGCTAGACGCAAACACTAACATTCACCTTCCGCAGTGTATCACTGTCCTCAGTATGACCCGGCCAGCAGGGCCGGGGTGGAAAAGAACTGTAAAATGGTCCCCCGACAAGAGTAGAGCCCCCAAATACTAATGAGCAAACTGCCTGTGATGAAACTCTTCTCTCCATGACCTTTTGATAAAACATGGAACCTCCATGAAGATGGCAGAATGTGTGTTCATGTGGCATTCTGGTTGAAGTACCCACATCCCCCTAGCTATGCGCAAATGGTAAAAGTGTCCCGGGGTTTTTATGTTATATGTTTCTCCGAGAAGAATGTACTCCAAGGCCCTATGCCATAAATGAACTAATGCTGCTAGAGGGCAAAGGAAGACAAGTGCAACAACATTGGGAGCTCATGTAAATTGTGTACGAAAATGCATAGAATGTATTCGAATGTCCAAGCTCACCATGTGTCACTGCCATCAGTCTCATTGCCCAGTTGTTCCTGCGTGCTCCACCAACCTTAATACTACCTCGCTTACCGTGCATGCATAAAATGTAACAAAATGTCGTGGTTGTTAAATACTTAACATATAGTTATCAATTGCAAAATGGGTATAGGTAACACATTTGAAATGGCCATGTAAAGGCACTAACAATGTAGAAACATAAGCTTTGAAAAGACTCAATGAGTATTGTACATTATATGAATGTTTATGCCTCGTTTACATAATCTGCAACACACGAGGAAAATACCATTGTGGGCATATCCAAGGCCATTCCCCCTTCCTCCCCATTGAAGCCTGCCAGACGGAAAGCAGAGGCCTGTGCTGCTCTGCCTCACCTCCCCCAATTCGGCTGGAGCCGCTTCAAGCATTCACGTTCCCCCGCAGCTCCCAGGGCCGCGGCCAGCCACCTGAATTATTTACAACCCAGCAGTAAACCCCGGCCATAAACACAGGCCAAAAGGTGCCCTTTTTTAGGCTCCACGACCCACCAGCTAACCCCAGGTTAATGGCCCCTGTAAAATTAGGACACCCAATATTATAGCAACACTGTAGGAACACATTCATAATGACTTCTAACGAGACATGATAACTTGGACAGCTCGCCCCTTGCTCTGAGACCCAACCTCGTGACCTATGATACCCGGTCAACAGGATGATGGTAACCATGTATTGATGTATTACCAAAGGACCCCACTCCAGGTGCATTTCTCCTGTGTTGCATTAACCTGTAGAATAACCTATTGGAAGATTTACCGGGGAAAATAATATTGCGGTATTGAATGAATGCGGTGTGCGTGGTCTTAGGGCAGAAAGCCAAGGAAGACGTTCATCAATGACACTGGCCACGCCTGGCACAACAGCACCGCCCGGATGAGCCCAGCTGACCTGCCTGGCCCACGTTGGCAACCAGTGACGTCCACCAACCACGGCGCACTACATCACAGCTGCACCTATAGTTAGTCGTCCCACCCAATCCCCACGAACATGTGCCCCCTATAGTGTGTAGGTTCTTATGACGTATTTTGTAAATATATACGCCCGTCTTTGCTAATGTCAGACAGAGCGCTCTCGGAGTTTGCAGAGTCCTTTGCATGCCCTATTTTGACTTCTATAAACTCCCATTAAGCTCACCCGCACTTTGTCTTAGCCTTATTCCCATCTTGGGAGAGTCCATTATTGTCTCTCATTGTGGGGAGGATCGTGCTATCCGGGGACGCTCGCCTTCACACCCAAGCATGTACACACTGCCCACAACCACTGCAGCTTATCGCATTTATACTTCACACCCACACAATCGACTATGTATCTGGCAGGTATGGGCAGCTCCCAGAGTTTTGGGTAAAAATTCAGTACATGCTACATTTACAATGTTTCCTTCTATGGGTGTGCTACTGATTTTTACGCAACCATTGGTGTAATATGCTGTGGTGTAATGCGGTAGTTGTGTACACGTCCTAGCGTCTTGGCTGCATGGCTGCAGACGATGGTCCCAAAAGTTAACTTATAAGTAGTTAATTTACAAGGACCATGGTTTTGATATGCAGCGATGGTTGTGGGTAGGAACTATACTCTTTGTACATTGGTCGTAAGGCGTAAGTGGTAGGTTAGACAACCAAGATGCAAGGGCCAGCCTACAGCCACAGCAGCATATTGCTACCATAGATTTGACGTGTAGGTTTGCATGTGTACAAAATGACTGCTAATATAAGTATGCCTTATTTTTTTCCGAATCCATATATGTTTTAAATGCTTTTAGTACTTGGTGGAAGTAGCCTTTCTTAATTTCTGTGATAAAAGAAAAAGGTATGTTAGTCTTTGCATTTTATGAAAACTTACTACATTGCATAATAGACAACTTTTTTTTTTACCCACATATTTAGTTTACGAACCAGTGTACTGTGCATTCCGCTCAGTTTCTGTGTTTGCTTTTCTAATCCTTGGGTCTGGGGAAAAGAAATCCTTGTCGGATTCAAGAAAACCTTTATTTGCTATGGTACCAACTACTTCCTTGTTTCCTTCGAGTGCTTCCTTCTGATTAATGTTACGTTTGTTGCCTTGCTGCTGATTTTTAACAGTTAGATACCTGTAGGCGTATTCTAACTGTGCATTTGTTCTTACAGATCTTTGATATTCATTTATTTGTGTCGTTGTTATATCCTCTTGGGCAGTTAGATACCTGTAGGCGTATTCTGTTTGTAGTCTTTCACATAATTTTTTGGTAATCTTGAAGTACACATTATTTATTAAATTTTGGCTTTAAGAAGATTAAATACGCATTTGTAAGATTAGCTGGCAATCTCTGCTTTAGAGTAATGGTGCTATCATTACATTCGAACCATCCACATTTCACAAGGTTGACATTTCCTATGCTGCCAACAGTTTTACGGCAGAGTTTGTGGCCTAAGGTTTCAAAAATAGGTTCACCTTTCACTGGTGTCAATTGTAGAAGATCTCCGAAAACGATAATGTGTTTCCCTGCAAAGAGTTCTTCGTTGTTATTTTTAAGTACTTCCTGCAATCTGAGGTGAATCAAAGCCAACATTAGGTTGGAGACCATGCTCACTTCATCTATTAGTAGCATTTTCATTTGTTTCAATACTCTGCGTACTTCCATTGCAGCTTCTGCAGAAAGTTTGTAATAGTCTAATTTATTTTGATGCTCTACTGAAAGCAGTAGTAATCGGTGTAAAGTGACACTGCCTATGTTGTAGGCAGCTAAACCTGTGGGGGCCGTTAGAACAGCTGACAGTTTGTCAATTGTTGAATAAACTTGCTGATGATTTTGATCAAGAATGTTTTTCCTGATCCAGCTTCACCACTCACGTACAGCAGTATAGGTTTCTAATTTTGGCAATTACATTCTTTATTTTCATGTTTTACACCATGTACAATTTGTTTTGTTACGTTTTCAAAAATGGTGAACAGAACTTTGTTAAGTTTTGCTTGTTGTACAGTTAAGTCTTCTGTATCTTCTTGATACAGATACATGGTGTTTTCTACTTCTGCCATTGCTACTTCTGCCTCATTTGCTATTAGTGGTTGTCCTAGAGGTTCTGGACTTCCTGTTACAGAAGGTTGACTACTGTCGGAAGAGTCCTTATGTTGCTCCTCATTGTGCAACATTGTTTTGTACTGCGTAAAGTTCATATCGGTGATAGCGCTTTGATTTGCTTTGAAAGCATCTTCATAGCAGTCATAGTTATCTAGTATGTCTTCCTCTTTTCTCCATGGTTTAAAAAGTTGTAACAAAGACGTGTAATATAGTTCTTTCTGTTGAGGGGTTTTTAATGACAATTTGACATGATTAATTAAGCTTCGTGTGGTAAGTTTCACTAAAGTCGCATCACAATCGGTCACTCTATATCTACGTTTGCTTTCATCAGGTTTATATTATTTTTGTATGCAAAGTTTTGAGCTCTATGTGGTATGGACACATGCTTTCCAAAGTGCTACCCCTGTTCGGATAGTATGTGTCCAGTAAATTGTTTTTTTTAGAAAGTCTGGCTGTTGGGATCATTTCTGGCAATGGTTTCTATGGCCTCATATGATTTCAGCACTCTTTTCCTAGATTTAGCAGGACCAAGACTTAGCCATACTATGTTGTCTAATTTTCCATACAAAGCAGTACCGGTTAAACGATCTGCTGCTTCACAGGTGGCACATTCTCTATGTGAGAGCATTTTTATGCCTAGGCTGTACAATTTCTGTGGTAGTGTTTTGTCTGATGCTAGGTCATCCCAGAGGTCTTGAAGCTCTGCTTTTTCTACTTTTGTTAAGTAGGCTGCAACATATCGTGCAACAGCAGTAGAATTGTCTGCAATGTACAGCACATCTATGTTTGCATTCCATAAGAGGGCAATGATTGCATTGTAATCATTGATATATTTTGATTCTTCTGTTCTTTTTATGTAATGCGTGATCTTGGGTGATTTACCTTTAACGCTATGTCGAACTTAAGACATGAAGTTGTTTACTTCACCTGTTTATGTAACTGGTCTTGGGAAACCAAAGCGGCATTTGGTGTAGTATTTACCTTTGTTTTTGTATTTGCAGTGACAATATTTGCCACATTTGTGTCTTTGCAACTCTCTATGTGTCTGTTGTGAAGGGATTTCACAAGTGACATTTTTGGATAAACTACAAAACAGTGCAATCACTGTCGTGACCAGATTTAGGGGCACCTTTGATCCATAACAGCATGTGAATATGTGGTGCTCCTCTCTTGATATTCTTTTCTCCAAAAGAAGTGTTGCACTTCTCCAAGGGGAGGAACAGTTTAATTGCAACTAAAGTGTAGCATGGCAATGAAACAATGATGGAAATATCTTGACACATTAACTGGATCTAGAGGACAACGTTCTCCAGGTGTTAATATATCTATGTTGTTTTTGTTGCTGTTTGCTATGCGTAGGAACTCATGTAAATCTTCCCATGCATATTCTGCACAACTTAGTGTAACAAACCAAGTCGGTGGTCCAAGCTTTCTGATCATACAATGCACGTCTCCGTGCCGTCGGAACCAGTATTCCTTTGTACCATGCATGTTTGCAAACAAATTTGTTATACTTGATTGTAAAACCTCATCTTTTTCCTGTACTTTTTGTATTAACTGCGTAGCTGACATATTTTGAAAGTGGGTTCCAGATTTCAAAATGTGTGCAACTCCGTAACATAACGTTGCTAATTCACTTTCATAGAGTAGGTGGAATATGTATTCCACATTTTGTCTAAATCTGGGATCTTGCGAATACATTCGTAATGAGTGGTATTCTGATGCCCCAATCTGAGTGGGTCTATCATCGTATCTTCAACCTTTGCCAGTAGGAAATAGCAGTGGAAAAGCATGTGCTTCTATACTTTTTTCCCCACATACTCATTGGTGAACCTTTGGTTTGTCGCATTTGGTAAGTTTCTAGTGCATCATCTATGCTTTCATTGGAATGCAATGGATGAATTGTGTACTGGTCCAAAAGAGTGGATACTGTAGCAGGATCCAGAAGTTCGAATTGTCCAGTTTCTGATGGCTCTTGAAATATTTCAGTTGTTCCCCTTAAGCTTTCTTCAATATTTATTTCCTTGTAGTACTCATTATTGTCTTTTAGATATTGCAATGCTCGTCTAACTTTATGTAAGTCCACCAGTTGTTGCCAAATTATTTTGTCTTTTGTTGGTACACCATTTACCAAGACTATTAAAGAAAGCTCTATTGAACGTTGCACTCCTAGAGTTGTGTACATTTTCGGTTACATCTAACGGCAAATAAACTACTTTGCCACGAATGCCTTTCACCAATTCAGAGGGAGGTAATTTTGCCGTTTTTGGATGAAGGCGTATAATTGCTTGAAATGGGTGAACTGTTTGAATTATGATGCTCTCATACAAATGGAGTTGCGCAGAATTTTTGGTAGTGGGAACAATTCCAAATTACTTGTAATAGCATGTGAAGGAGTGTGGTTGTTGTCTAATTTTGTAGTGCAGTAACTGCAACATATTAGGCGTTCAGTTAGTTCATATTTGTTTTCTGCTAAAAGGTAGACAGCTAATGCTAACCATTTAGAATCTTCATTGTTTTCTCTTTTGTATGCTATGTGTATATTTTTTGTGTTCCTTTTGTAAAATGTTCTGCGGCAACACACACACACATGGTTTGGTACTTCAGCCGTTGCCCTTTTAAATTTTAGTATTTCTTTTCTGTATGTGTGTAATAGAAGGTTGCTATGTGCAGAATTGTTACTACTATGTTCTAAAACTATTGCATTTTGTAAGTGGCTTTCACTTCCAAAATATTTTCTCTGAATACGGTCAATTTCTTCTTGTAAGTATTTGGGTGTACCATGCAGAAGAGTGGTATTTAAATTGCCTAATTCTGAAGCTGGACTTTTTGCATAGTATATTTTATACACTAGATTTCTTACATTTGAATGATGTATTGATATCCTTTTGATATCATGCAAATAGGCCCAGAAATGCAGGCTAATGAATGTCCTTGTAGTCCTGTGTATTTGCGCACTGGACAAATATCCATATTTTGCAGCACTTTCATTTTACTTTTGTCGTTACCTTTCACATACTGATTGAGGAACTGACGTAAAGATTTGAAAGATTTGTTTGGAATGGCACACATTGATGTGCACTGCCATTTGTATACTGGACGGTGTGGTTCTGTCGAATCGAGAGGTAATTCTGAGTTTTCTGGGGATACTTTTGTAAGCAGTGTTTCTTGTTCTATGATGGTATTATTGATTTTTTCATACCCTCATCCACTGCTATGGATGGCAATTGTGTTTGTTTGATTTTGTTTGTATGCTTCTTCATTAAAATATGGTTCTGTGGTTGTCGTGTGACTCCATTCACCTCCACAAACATTTAATAAATTTTTTTTTTTCACATTCCGTTTATTGCCGAGTTTCTTTTGTAGTTTGGTACTTAGTTTTGGTAGTGTTTTCATCCTACCTAACACTAATATAAACAACTTCTTTTTGAGAAGTATTGCACTGTCCACGAGAGCTTGTAGGATTAATTTTCTACGGTAGGTTTTAAGGGTTGAGGATGATTTCGGACCTCTTCTTATTAGATTCTGAATGACTCTGCGGCGAAACATTTTTGCTAAAATACTTTTTTTACTGTGGGTTCTTGTTTCTACAACAGGATTATTAGGAGCATTGCTAGCTGTACTGGTAGCCGATTGTTTGCCAAGATTTTTGTTTTGTGACACATTTTGATGCAGGAGGTAAAGATTCGGTAGTTGACGCTTCCTTTGTTTTGCTAAACGACGGTATTAGCTGGTTTGTTCCTATGTTCTCTACAAACTCTACTACAGATGGATGCTTAGATTGGACACTTCTTTTTATTTGCTCTAATTCTGCGTTCCTTTCTACGGACTTGCTTTTTGGTAGGCATTCTTTGGTGTCTGTTGAAAAAAAGAAGGCATGCTTTGGTCTGCTGTACAATGTATGTGTGTTGTGTGCATCCGTGCATGATTTTGATGGGGAAGCCGTTTGTGAATCGGCATTGGACTCTTACAATGATTTGCATTGGACTCTTACAATGATTTGGGAAGGCTATTTTTCTATTTATATAGCACTACAATGTGCTTCAGATGACAGTACAAAGTGGCCTAGTGGTGTCTAGAAGCATTATTTGTAAACAAAATGGCATAAAATTGAAACAGCCATTTCTTTCCTAGTACTAACAATCTAATGATTCCATATGTATGAGTTCCAAACTCACAGGGATTTGTGAGCCATTCTGCCTGTTATTCTTTGTTTAACAAATGGGGATTTGTGAGTAGAACGCTGCAGAAATCAATGTTTGCTTTGGTGCCCAAAGTTAACAAATAACCCATGCACCCTCATTGAGGAATAGTTCGAATATAAAGGTAGATACTGTTGCTTCCCAGGAGAGTAGTCTTCACTGCGATTGAGAAAAAAAACTTTATTCACTTTGTGTGTTTAAAGCAGTGATGATACTGTACACGTTAATTGTGCATCATTTGTCAGAGTATTCTCCTTTCGTATTGCAACACAGTGCATGTGTGCATTTCACTTCACTATGTGCTGTCTTTGTATGTTTTTTGCAGTATGTTACTTGCAAGTCCTTCAGAAATGAGAACAATTTTAGGGTTATGAAATGCCTTGTTTTTTTTAAAGCTATTTTATCTATAGGAGAGAGGTTTGTAAGCGATAGGACATTATAGTAGATGGGAAAACATTTTCTACTTTCAAATTATAAGTACGCTGCTGAAAAATCAGGAGACCCTCAGAGGGAGATGTCACCACAGCAATCGGGAGCGCTAATTTTTCCCATACAATCGCATTGCAAGTAGCATTAATGTAGGCCGTACACATTACACAACTCAGACATTTTGTAATGTAAACTCGAGTTTCGCGCTAAATAGGCATGCCTGTAACGTATGTATAGGTGTTACGAAGTTCGTTGGTCGTGTAGAGTATGAACAACCCCTCTGTCCCCAAGAAACACCCTGACGATAATAGATATATTGTCAGTGTGAATATTAAGGCCACAGGTGGAAGTCCGGAAAACCAGGACGCGGGAACAGCCGGAAGAACCCCTTGAGCGCTGTAAGGCAAGGTACAGTGGTTAAGTAAAGAAACAGGGCCCGAATACCTCAATGTGCATAAACCCAAAATACCCGAATACCTGTGAGATCTTGGGTCAAGGCGTGGGTCTCCTAGCTGTAGCTTGAACGAGCTGTAGGGTAGAACAGGTAACCACCTATTTGCAGGATCGAGGTCCTAGCCAGTGAAGGGTTAAGCAAGAACAATCCGTGGAGCAGGCGAGGGTCGTAGTAGGCAAAATCCAAAAGTACTTGAAGGGTTAAGCAAGAGCAATCCGTGAAGCAAGCGAGGGTCGGTAACAGGCAAATCCAAGAGTACTTGAAGGGTTAAGCAAGAGCAATCCGTGAAGCAAGCGAGGGTCGGTAACAGGCAAATCCAAGAGTACTTGAAAGGTTAAGCAAGAGCAATCCGTGAAGCAAGCGAGGGTCGGTAACAGAGCAGGTCCTTGAACGAAGAGAGAACGTCACGTGATCCAAAACGAAACAGCTGTGAAGCAACGCCTTCGGTTCACAGACTCCTTTTATCCCTGGAAGGGACGCACGTAGAGTCACGTGTGAAGCGAACCGAAAGCGTTGCAATGCTGCTAGGCAACCAAAGTCACGTGATCCGTGTAGCGCCGGGAGGCGCCGGTCTCCGCAAGGGATGTGAGTTCCTGAAATGACGGAGCCTCCAGTTGATCTGCCACCGCCGTGAAGGGCGATAAACACCCGCTCCCCCAAACATGCCATGCCGTGCCCTGATGTGTGCGACGTGAGTGGGGGACATAATGCACGAGTGTCGGGGAGTGCGGGAATGGATAGACGAGGAGGGGCGAGCGGAAAGGTGTGTCCGTGGTCTAGGAAGCGGTGTGACAATAGGTTATGCGGGAGACAATAAGACGTAGTGCCGTTTGCCAATGAAAAAAATCGGACATCTTGCACTTAAAATGGGAAGCGTTGGTATGTATTGCCTATGCAGATTTAGCGGCATTCATTTGTTTAAATGAAATCATAAGGGTTGCACATCTTCTCTGATTAAAATATGCATAGCTGTACTCTATACTCATGCATGTGCGCATGCATGGAGGTGTATGTAGAAATCTGCGACACTTGCAGTCGTTTGTGAGGTAGGTGCTTTGCAACGATATGCAACTTCCATTCAGAGTCATCGATAGTAAATTTGAAGTGAGGAATGTTGCTGACAGTTAGATTTAGCGATGTTTAATGTGATTGGTGGATGGTTGTGTGACTGCTTGGTTGTGTCCAATGAGGGACTGGATTTGCGACTGATGTGGAAAGGGTAGAAAGACTGGGTAAGAGTTACGTGCCACACGTAGACAACGCTAGTCCGCGGGTAGGGCGTGTCACATACGGGTCTCTACAGCAAATCCAGCATGGAAAGGGGACTGTAGGCATTAGCCAATCAGACGTTCACATTGCTCTTTTGTGTCGAAAGACGGTGCGTATACTGAAGATGGCAGAGGTGGAGAGGGTCAGGCTTTTGGTGCTTGGAGATATTTTTGTCCATGGCTTACAGCACTATGCCAAGAGGAGGCATGTGGCACACCATTTCGATGTGAGAGGAGTGGAGGTGTTGTGGAGTGCTGAGGCTGATGGCGATGTTGCGCCAATTCTGCAAGTTTGCAGACAAATGCGTACGATGTCCTCTCCTCATGTGGTACTTTTGCACTACAGTGCTTGCCATTTGGGGTACGTGAGTTCACATACTTTGTTGGAAGATTTAAGAGAGTTGGTTCAAGCATTCATGAACATCTTTCAAACTGCGAAAGTAATTTTCTTTTCCAGTTTACTCCCTAGAAGAAAATGGGACAACCGTTCCGTTTTCTGTCCAGATCAAAGTATTGGGAGGTGTAACATCAATCGCGGCATGCGTGCTTTCATGTTACGAGCTGGTATATTTTTCTGCAGCCACAACAACATTGATCCCAGTAACGCAGATTATTTTGCAGCAGATGGTGTTGCACTGTCTTCTTTGGGAAATGCCATGTTCTTTTGGAATGTACAGCTTGCTTTAGAGAAGGTTCTGTAATGGTTGTAGGAGGAAAGTAAGAACAAAAAAACAAAAAAAAAAAAAACACAAAATAACAGGTGTCTAAGGCATCTGCCCAAAAATAAAAGGCTCTTTTCAGAGCCCACCTTCAAGGGGAAAAGGGGATTATTACTTAACTGTACAGTCGTCACGCTCTGATCCTGTACTAGTCTGCGGACATGGCGGTAGTTTGCAGGCAGCACATATTACCAACAGGGATTCTGGGGTGGAGACGCATGCAAATGAGAATGAGCGCAGCTAGGGATTGGTCAATACAGTTCAGTAGGTGGGTTCTGAACAGAGAGATTTAGTGAGACCGTCCTCTCCCTGACAGGAGGCCACTCAGCTATGGCTCTGTGTGCTCGAAAACAGATTATCTGGATTTTTGGAGACTCATGGATACATTGGTTGAAGGTGCATGCAGAAAGTTGCCGTCTATCTACAGATCTTGGATTGCCTCATGCGGAAGTGCACTGGCATGGCGTGCGTGGAATGAGATGGCTGGACTTTGTACCTCTCTGTGTTACTTTACTGACAGAGCGTCATCCTGATATACTTGTCATTCATTGCGGAGCAAACAGTTTAGGCCACATCTCTGGAATTTCTTTGCAATTTGAATGAAGGAAGGACTTGCGCAGATCATGGACATGTTCCCCAATTGCCACGTAGATTTTTCCCGTATTGCACAAAGACAAATATGGCTGAGTTCTTCTGCATTTGGTCCACAAATAGAAAAGCACAAACAGCCTTATTCTCGCTTTCTCCAAGAGATGTGAGCATGTCCTCATTCCACAATGAAAAGATTTTGTTTCGGAGCCCTTTCATTTTTCGCCAACATGGCGTCCATCTCACATATGCTGGCAACCAAATTTTTCTTCACAATGTACAAAATGCATTGCACCCTTTTTTGGAATCACACTAACGTATTTGCCATTTCGTTTTTCCCAATGTACAGTTTTTGAAGCAGACAACACCACCAAAGGCTCTTTTCAGAGCACCACTTACTCGCAGCGTAAACTCCATTGGTTTTACTCCGTGTGCACCCTCCATTTCTGTGTCCTACGACTGTCTGCTGACTTTCAAAAATGCGCGGGGGCCTACAACGTTCACTTGCTAGTTCTACTGTTAAACTAAGAAAGGCGGCTCTGAAGAGAGCCATTTTTTAAATGTTTTTATTGTTTTCCACTTTCCTGCTTTTGGGCACACGACACACTAGGAGAGGAGGGCAAAGGAGGGTAAGGAAGGGACATCAACCACGGGGATAAGAAGGGGCAGGTGGAGAGAGAAAGCTATAGGGTGATCTTTACTTGGGTAGGAAGCAGTTATTCTGATGCTCTGTGTCCGTAGCCTCAAAAGCACTTCGAAAACACTCCCCCCTGCAGTGTACTGCATCACAAAACATACACACTATTGTCACCTTTGAAAGAAAAGGGTCAATAGCATTTCGAATGGCTTTCGAGGCAGCTGGAGGGAGGCGCTCTCCCACAGGAGTGTCTCTTGTGGTGAGAGGATCGGACACAGAGGATGCTGTGGAGGAACTTAATCTACTATGTTCCTCACATGGCACCACCTTGCGAACGTCTGCACTGTGGAACGAAGTTAGGTGGCGCTTCATGGTTGTAGTACCAACGCTGTACACACCAGGTCTCCCGCGACTCAGCACCAACTGGCACTGGTTACACCTGACCCGGTTTGCACGTGTTTTTGGTACGTTCCCACAAACTGAAAACAACCGCCACACCCACGACTCCCGGCGAGTGCTTGCGATCTCTACATCCTCACGCGTATATACCTCTGCAGGCCCTTGGGGAGGTGGTGGTGGAGGGTTTGGGGGTGTTCCTGAGGCTAATGAAGCGACAGTAGCCATGGATGCCATACAATTAGTTTTCCTATTGGTCACTACAGCAGTAAAGGAAGCACAACTCAATCTGCTATAGCCAGAAGCACAATGAAGATGCGCTCGGGGGTGCGGCCATTTATAGGGGTGGAGGGATGCGCCTCATCACCATCTTCATCACTGAAAAGCGTTCCAAAAATGTTACACACCATGTCTACAGGTAAGCTATTGTCTGCAATATGTGAAATTATATTTTTATACTGTACAATAATTTGCCTTGTGTGTATAAGTTCTTTTGTACTGTTGCGGAAGCACACAAATCGCGCAAATTAGTCCACACGCTCAGCGTGGGTGCGGTCACATGATGACGTCCTGAACACATCCGAGACAGAAATGGGTGTCCGCTGGACAGCAAATGCAGACTAACAAGCATGTGCATGCGCGCAAGTGTCCTACGGACAGTGTTCTGGTTCTCAAACTAATTCAAAGTGTGACACAAGTGAGACGGACAGTGAGGGACGGGCGCGATGTTCCCTATACTTATGGTTCTACTGTGCATGTGCGTACAAGATATGCTCACTGTACGGACAGGTCCATTGTCCTTAGGACAACTCCATTTTGTTTGACTACAAACATGCCAGCCACTGCGCCTGTTCTACAGACGGTACCATCTTGGCTGCGAACGATACGGACAGGTATAGTGTCCTTAACACGCTCCCATTTTGCTCATTTAACAGACATCCCGGACACCTGGTGTGTTCTACGAACATGTTTTATGTCATTTGTAAACAGTACGGCGAGGTATAATGTTTTTAGGACGCCGCTTTCTGTTTCTTTACGCACAACTTGCACCGATGGTGCCGTCAAACATCAATTCCAGCTTAGTTGGCATTAGTCCGGGTAGGTGTACTGCCATTACAACATCCACATTCCATTCCTTACGGATAGGTCGAACAGGCGCGCTGTTCGCGACCATTTTAAAACTTTTTAAAAAAAATGTTATTACTCAAACTCCAACTACTATACAAAAACATTCCAAACACGCACACACTTCATTCCAAAGAAATACCGGGGGAAGAAGATACTGACACAAATATAGGGGAATTAGGATTCAACACGGGCTGGTTATGAGGGGAAGATTGAGGGGAAGAAGGGATGGATATTTCGTCAAAACGTCTATTTTCTTCTTGAAGGTTTGGGGAGGGTTCACTAGGGAATGGAGAAGGGGGGCAGATACAGGTTGGACAGTGGTAACGTACTTTTCCTCTCACACAGTCCTCCACAAATTCCCTTAAACTTTTAATATTCTCATTCAGTGTCTCCATTTTCAGTTCAATCCTTTTCTTCTGTGTCGTTTGTTGCCCTTTCTTCTTTTCTTTCCTGGTCTGTAAAAAATAACTATATATCTATTAAATGCCCATAAAATACTGCCCATTACTTTGCATACGCAGAGTGCTGTGTACCATAGTTATCGCTATCCTCCGACATTTCCCAATGCAGAAAGTACTCTTTCAACCACTCCAAAGTACTTGTCATTTCTGTGTCAAAACCACAGAATGGCATTATTATTTCTACACCACATGCCAAAAAAAGTACACATAAAAAAATGACCTTCACTTACTATTTTGATGTTATTTCCCTTCGTCCTACTGCGTGTGTCCACTGTCGGTCTAGGCTGCAGAGTTTCTGTGAAGTAATTATGATGGAGGCATCTTTTTTTTTCTTTTAAATAGTACCATCCATTTCATTCTACATGGTTATTAAATGCGTCGTTTCCATTTCACTTGTTTAGGTTTCCATATTTATTTATTAATACTTATGTCTTTATGTCCTTTTTCTACGTTGAACATTTTTTGTGTAAGAAAATAGTACATTTTCAGATACCCCCTGCCTCTTTGGGTACTGTTCACCTCGTCCGCCCCCGTCCGCAAACAGGTGCTCAGTCCGCCCCTTTCTAATATCAATAGGGAAGGGGGTTCTGTATGTTGTATGTTACATGTATATCAAGTACGTCCATTATACTACATATCTCCCAAAATCACATGATAACAGTGCATATTCAGCACATCAACTTCATTAAGACAATGATTAAGTTCCCCTTCCAAAAACCTGTACAATTCACTACAAAAAAACCTTTAAGGGGACGTTATGGTTAAGTTGCCCTCCCAAAAACCTGTGCACTTCACTAAAAAAAAAAACATTTTCCACCTCCCCATTATAGTTCAAATTAAAACCGAAAAACCCCTGAAATTCGCCAGTTATAGTAAACTAAGCCACCATACCTGCCATCACCACTGTGCACTGCTAACACTAACACCCAGAACATGAAAGATGGCATCACAAATGTCATTGGTGACATCACCGATGACATCACACGTTTAAGCCCCTTTGTTTTCGTTCACTGCCATGCATATATATGTCCATTCAGTAAAAAAACTTGGTTAAGAGGTATGTTACACTTCACATTGAAACCAAAAAACACTGCACATTCCCCAATTATGGTAAGCTAAGCAACCATAACTCGCACCTCTTACATGCATTGCTAAGCCTAACACCCAGGACATCAAAGATGACATCACAAATGTCATTGATGACATCACTGATGACATTACATGTGCATTTACTTTTCACGCTGCACCTCCACTAGTGATTGTCATTAGAATATTGGCCAAACTATCATATGCCAAATAGTTCATTAAGCAATGCATTGCTAAATAATTCCATTGAAATAGTGTGTTCTTTCAATACATGAACGCCCTCAAAAAGAAACGTAGCCATTGTGTGGAACATGTGCTACAAAGGTGCAATTTTCTAAATCATCCCATGTCTGCTACTACATTGATATATGGTTCCATTGCAGATTTTTGTACGCTGCGCTACTTAAACATCTACGAATGCTTCCCTTACTGCATAATTGTACTATTACTCACAAAACACAAAGAGCCCACAATGTACACCAATAGAAGCATATACAGGGACCGTAACGCAAGCTAAAAAACCTGTTGTATTACCAGAAACTATTCATAACCGTCCTCATTAACTTCCTGCACAGAAAAAATTGCTGTGTTTCAGTATTCCTTCTTATCCTATGTATATTTATGATATGATGGCTTTGTACCCTAAGGAAAGCATTTTAGGAACATATGAGAAGGGTTACGACAAATATAGCACTTTTCACCTTTTTACTTCCTGACTGATAGTGAAGAAAGGCACCTGGTTTAGATATGTCAGTGAATCAAAAATGAGGAATGTACACGTGTGATGTCAGTGATGTCATCAAAGACATTTGTGATGCTATCTTTCATGTTCTGGGTGTTAGTGTTAGCAGTGCACAGTGGTGATGGCAGGTATGGTGGCTTAGTTTACCATAACTGGCGAATTTCAGGGGTTTTTCGGTTTTAATTTGAACTATAATGGGGAGGTGGAAAAGCTTTTTTTAGTGAAGTGCACAGGTTTTTGGTAGGACAATCAACCATAACGTCCCCTTAAAGTTTTTTTTGTAGTGAATATATATATATATGGGATACATTACTCACCGTAATCGTATTTCTGATGCTTGTATCCGCTTAGATTCACATGCTGTGCATAGGCCGACATCTAGTAGAAGCTGCGGAGTATTACAGTTTGTTTTTCGAAACTCGAAAATGGGCGTCGACACAGGGCGTGCCAGTAATACTATCCCTAGTGTGACGTCCACAGTACCCAAGATCCCTCACGTGTCTAGGATCCTCAGATTGTATTTTTTCTGACATGAGGTAGCATGAGGAGTAGCATGAGTACAGATAATCCAAGCAGATAGATAGAAAGGTAAGACTACAAGCAACCATGCGCCTTCTCTCAGAGGGGAGGAAGGGTGGGTCGCATGTGAATCTAAGCAGATACAAGCATCAGAAATACGATTACGGTGAGTAATGTATCCCTTCTGAGGCTTGTGGAATCTGCTTAGATCACATGCTGTGCATAGATTAGCGAGCAGTACCTGAAGAAGGAGGTGGGATGTGAGAAGGGTCATGAGCAAATAGATGTCTTAGAACCGCTTGTCCCACTTGTGTATCTGCCTTGGAATGGGTGTCAATGCAGTAATGCTGAGTAAAAGTGTGAATAGAGCTCCAAGTAGCTGCTTTGCAAATGGTGTCAAGGGGTACATTTGCAATGAAAGCCAGAGTGGCCCCAATGCCTCTAGTAGAGTGGGCTGTTGCGTGAAAGGCAGAGTTCTTTCAGAGAGTGAGTAACACAGCTGGATACAGTTAATAATCCACTTCGAGATGGCACCTTTAGAGACGCGATCCCCCCTCTCTGCCTGTAGCTACGGAGACAAACAGTTGATCTGTTTTTCTTAGCGGTCTGGTTTTATTTACATAGTAGAGGACCGCCCTACGCACATCTAGGGTGTGTAGTTTCACCTCAGCAGAGCTTTGAGGGTCCTGAAAGAAAGCCGGAAGCTCAATGGACTGGTTTACGTGGAATTTAGATATGAACTTAGGTGAGAACCTAGGGTGTGTGCGTAAAACCAGTTTGTCTTTATGGACAGTAAAGAAGGGATCCTGCACTGACAGAGCCTGAATTTCACTGACCCTTCTTATAGAAGTAATAGCCACTAAGAAGGCCGTTTTATAAGTCAGGTGTTTGAGACTGCTTTTATGCATGGGCTCGAAGGGGGGGGCCCATGAGCTTGGATAGCACCACATTAAGGTCCCACCCTGGTGGTGGGTTTGAAATAGGAGGGTGAAGTCTCTTTACTCCTTCGATGAAGGCTTTAACTACTGGTACTTTCCACCACAACACCTTGCTATGGGAAGTGGTGTATGCCGACAGGGTTGCCAGGTGTACTTTCAGTGAGTTAAAAACCAATCCTGCATCTAGCAGATGGAGCATGTATTTAACAATAGTGGAAGGAGTGCAATCAACAGGGTTGATTTGTCTACTTTGGCACCAGATAACGAACCTCTTCCACTTGTCAAAGTAACAGTGTCTTGTGTTTGGTTTCCTAGATTCTTTTAGGATGTCCATACACATCTGTGGTAAATTGAGATGTCCAAACTCTATGACCTCAGGAGCCATGCTGCCAGGTTCGTTGGGTTGCTGGTGCACTGTTTGACCTTGGTGCTGGGTCAGTAGGTTGTACCAGGCAGGAAGTTTGATGGGCTCGCACACCGCCATCCTGCGTAGGTGTGGGAACCACGGTTGTCTTGCCCACATGGGAGCAACTAGGACGAGCGTCATCGACTCTCTGTTCATCTTGTTCACCACCTTCCTGATGAGGAGTTGGTGGAAAAGCATACGCAAACATCCCTGACCAGTTCATCCACAGGGCGTTCCCCTGGGAGTCTGGTTGGGGGAACCTGGATGCAAATCCTGGGCATTGTCTGTTTTCGCTTGTGGTGAATAAGTCTATAGTGGGAAACCCCACTGAGAGAAGATAACTTCTACAACCTCTCTGTGTAGAACCCATTCGTGTTCCTCTGGGAGGGAGTCCCTGCTCAGAGCATCCGCTAGGGAATTGAGCTCCCCTGGAACATGTTGTGATGACAGGAAGATGTTCCGTGTGAGTGCCCATATCCAGATTTTCTGGGCAAGCTTGGACAGATTTGGCGAACGAGTCCCTCCTTGCTTGTTCAGGTAGAACATGGCTGTTGTGCTGTCCGTCCGGATTTGCACTGACAGGTTTAGTAGGTGGGGCTCGAACGCTTGAAGCCCTCTGAATACTGCCAGAAGCTCTAGCAGGTTGATGTGGTTCTTGGCCACTGAGGGAGACCAGAGACCCTGAGCTGTGTGGTGGAGATGGTGAGCTCCCCACCCCGTCAGACATGCATCGGTAGTGACTACTGCCTGTACTTCGGGATCGTAAAAGGGTTTTCCCTGTGCAAGATTCTCTCTTGTCCACCAGTGAAGGCTTTGTACTAGTGTTGGCGAAACGACCACTAGATCGTCCCACTGACCACTTGCCTGAGACCACTGTTTCGCCAACCATTCCTGCATGGGACGCATGCGCAGGCGCGCGTGGGGGACCAGGTAAATGCACGACGCCATCATGCCCAGTAAACGCATTGCTTTGCGAACCGTTATTTGGTGACCGGACTGATAATGCGGAATTTGCAGTAGTATATTCCGAATTCTTTCCTCTGAAGGAAAGGTCAACCCCTCTTGAGTATCTAGGATAGCTCCTATGAACTGTTTGGAGGTGCTTGGCACCAGGCTTGACTTTTTCTCATTGATTGAGAAGCCTAACTCGTGGAGGAGGTCGATCGTCCTTTGAATGTTTGTACTGCAAATTACTGGGGTTTCCCCCGTTATGAGCCAGTCGTCCAGATAAGGGTACGCCGGAATTGCCTCCCTGCGTAGGTGTGCAGCCGCCACCGCCAGTACCTTGGTGAATACCCTTGGTGCCGAAGCTATCCCGAAGGGCAGTACCTTGAATTGGTAGTGCCGACTGTCCACCTTGAAGCGCATGTACCTTCTGTGCGCCGGGAACATGGAAATATGAAAATAAGCATCTTTCATATCCAAGGTTGCCATGTAATCCCCCTTTTTTAGGAGGGGGGATTACCTCTTGTAGCGTAGTTATACGAAACTTTTGGGGCTTGACATACTTGTTGGCAGGCCGTAAGTCCAATACTGGGCGCATTGTCAAATCTTTCTTTGGCACAAGGAAGTAAGTTGAATAAATACCCTTGTTTACCTGGTGTCCCGGGACAAGTTCTATCATGTCCTTTTCTAGCAGAATGGCGATCTCCTCAAGGAGAATCTTCTGATGTTCTAAAGAGTGTACTCTTTGTCGTGGAGGATGGTTCCGGGACGCTGCAGTAGTTCTATACAGTACCCTGTGGATACTGTTGACAGCACCCATCTGTCTGATGTGATCTCTTCCCAAGCCTGGGTGAAGTTGGAAATGCGTCCCCCTACTGGGGTTGCGTGAGAAGGGACCCTGATCTGAGCGTCACTGCTTTGGTGGAGGCGTGCCGCCTCCTTTGCTGGGGCTGCCTCTGCCTTTACCACGACCTCTCCTATTACCCCTACCGTAACCCTGGGTAGACTGTTGGCTGTTGTTCCACTGTGTACCCTGCCCCTGGGAATAGTTCGATCCTCTCTGGGAATTTTGGCCGTGTGGGCGGCGAAAATTACTATTCCCTCTCTGGTTAGGGGGTTTATTGGTTAACTGGCCAAGGGACTTGAGTGTCTCGTATTCGTCCTTGGCATTCTTCAGTGCGTCCTCGACCGCCTTACCGAACAACAGATCTGCTTCCACCGGTTGTCCAACAATGATGCCTGGGTTTCTGCCTTAAAACCAGACTGCCGTAACCACGCATGTCTCTTGATAACAGTGCCTTCTGGTATCAATCTGCCTGCGTTGTCCGGGGAGTCAAAAGTTGCTTTCAAATGCAACCAGACACGGCTCTACCCTCTGCGGAAATCGGAGCTAACTGGCCCTTTAAAGGTTCCGGAGCATAGGCTATGAGTGCCGCGACTTCTTCCCACTGATGGCAGTTGTAACTGGCCAACAGGGTGGTGGAGTTTGCAATCCTTGCTTGATAGGCGACGTTGAGGCTACTTTCCTGTCGAAACCATATAGTTTTTTGTTCTCCTTGTCGGGAGGAGCTTCGGACGATGACAAGGGTGTTCCAGCCCTCTTACGAGTGTTAGTGACAACTAGGGCGTCTGGCTTCAGATGTCCTCTTATATAGAGAGGGTCAGACTGGGCTGCCCTGAAAAGTTTTTCAATCCTGGGATTGACTGCTCTGGTGAGGTTCGGGTTCACCAGGGACGGGTCTATTCTTCGCTGAATGGACTTAAGGATAGGGATGGTCTGGGCAACAGGCCTCCTTTCTCCCACTAACTCCTCTGCGAAGTCCCTCTCCTCCTGGACACCGTGGGTGTCAATATGGAAATGTTCTGCAGCACGTGCGAGAACCTCGTTTAGGAGGGGGGTTGGTTATCGAGAGGGGAGTCGGTAACCGGGGCTTCGTTTTCTACCGCGGAATCTACTCTGTAGGTTTCAGGGTCTTCCTCTTCTTGGTCCTCATCATCATCCCCATAGTAGCCCGTCCCGGTTTGCTCTTCGATCATGCCAAATTCTTGGTCCTCACCAAAGGAAGCCTCTCCTTGATACAGTGAGTATGGTCGTGAGTATGGTTGTACCTCGAAGGGGTCTGTAGACCTCATTGTGTCTCAAACCGGGGCTTCTTACTCGGGGGGGATAGGATCGTTAGATTGCACTTGGGGCAGAATTGAAAAGGGGTACCCTCCATACGCACCTTGAGGCAGCGGGCTGTTAAGTGTAGGAAATGTATAAGGTGTACCTATATACCAAGAGTATAGAGTATGTCCAACTCCCCACTCTGCCTACTTGCAGGGCCGAGGCCAGAGGTCTTCCAAGGCCCGGGCCGAGGCCAGAGGCCTTCCGAGGCCCAAATCCGTCATGCAGCAGCCGACGTTCGATTTCTTCTCCAGCCGGCGTCGAGTGTCGAAGTTCGACGTTGGGATGGGGAAGGATGGAAATAAATTAATATTTTAGCAAAAGTATGGCTAAGGCCAGGGGACTCCGCAAAATGCTTCCGACCAGTATGGCGGAAAAAAACAATCTGAGGATCCTAGACGCGTGACGGATCTTGGGTACAGTGGACGTCACACTAGGGATAGTATTACTGGCACGCCCTGTGTCAACGCCCATTTTCGAGTTTCGAAAAACAAACTGTAATACTCCGCAGCTTCCACTAGATGTCGGCCTATGCACAGCATGTGATCTAAGCAGATTCCACAAGCCTCAGAAATAGATATATATATTCAATGAAAAAACTTTGTTAAAGGGACGTTATGATTATCAATGACATTTGTGATGTCATCTTTGATGTCCTGGGTGTTAGTCTTAGCAGTGCACGGTGGTGGCGCGAGTTAAGGTTGCTTAGCTTACCATAACTGGCAAATTTCAAGGGTTTTTCGGTTTTACTTGGAACCATAACATCCCTTTGACAAAGTTTTTTCATTGAATTTCATAGGTTTTTATTAGTGCAACTTAACCATAACGTCCCTGTAACTTTTTTTTTTTACTAAATTTTAAAGGTTTTTATTAGTGCAACGTCACCATAACATCCTTTTCAATAGATGAAGACCACTAACATCTTATGTCCTCAAAGTGGGAACGCCGGGTGGTAAAAAAAACAAAGATTTTCCTTCCTACCCCGAGACGCCTGCAGGGGGGTGGGGAGAACAGGAGACAGATACGGGGCATGAGCGGGGTGGGGAGAACAGGAGACAGACACGGGGCATGAGCAGGGGGGTGGGGGGCAACAGGAGACAGACACAGGGCATGAGCGGGGGATGGGGGGGAACAGGAGACAGATACGGGGCATGAGCGGGGTGGGGAGAACAGGAGAGAGACACGGGGCATGAGCAGGGGGGTGGGGGCAACAGGAGAGAGACACGGGGCATGAGCAGGGGGGTGGGGGGCAACAGGAGAGAGACACGGGGCATGAGCAGGGGGTGGGGGCAACAGGAGAGAGACACGGGGCATGAGCAGGGGGGTGGGGGCAACAAGAGACAGAAACGGGGCATGAGCGGGTGGGGGGGAACAGTAGACAGACACGGGGCATGAGCGGGGGGGAACAGGAGACAGACATGGGGCATGAGCGCGGGGGTGGGGGGCAACAGGAGATAGACACGGGGCATGAGCTGGGGGGAACAGGACAGACACGGGACATGAGCGGGGGGCGTGGGGGGCAACAGGAGACAGACACGGCACATGAGGGGAACAGGAGACAGATACGGGGCATGAGTGGGGGGTGGGGAGAACAGGAGACAGTCATGGGGCATGAGCGGGGGGAAGAGAAGACAGACACGGGGCATGAGCGGGGCGTGGGGGGAAGGGGAGAGAGACACGGGGCATGAGCGAGGTGGGGAGAGGGAGAGACACACGGGGCATGAGCGGGGGTGGGGGAAGGGGAGAGAGACACACAGGGCATGAGCGGGGGGGGTGGAGGGGAGGGAGAGAGACACACGGCGTTCATGTGGAGGCGGCAGATCCCGCTCCTCGGCCCTCCGCTGGCCACCGTGTGCCGATGGCGTGAGCGGGAGGCTGGAGGAACAGGGGGGACACGGAGCATGAGTGGGGGTAGGGGGGGACAAGAAGGACACACGGGGCATGAGTGGGAGTGGGAGGCACAGGAGACAGACACAAGACTTACTGTGCAGGCGGCGAGGAACAAAGATGGCGGGCGTCTCTGAAGCCAGACTCACTGCACGCTTTCACCGCATCCAATGAGAGAGCACGTCAGATGTCCGCGGACATCACGCAAGCTCCTTGCCCAATCACCGTCCTGTCCGCGGAGCAAACAGGGAGGTGTGTCCGTGAAGCGAACACAGATATCACTAATTTTTTTCACTTACATTTCTGTCATTTTAAAAACTACTGGACGGCTTTACACCAAATAAAGCAAAGCACGCTTTTGGGACCAAGCCGCCACTCCTGCCGCAAATTTGGTGTAAATCCGTCCAGCGGTTTGGGCTGTAGGCGTGAGCAAAGATTTTTCCCATTTGTGTATGGGAAAAAAAAAAGTTTTGGGACCCCCCCCCTATAACTTTGCCCCCCCTGGACGAATCCTCACCAAACCTTGCAAAAAAATTCAGTGACCCAGATACTTTTTTTGCAATGTTTGGTGAGGATTCGTCCAGGGAGAGCAAAGTTATAAGCCGCCCAAAAAGTGCTCTTCCTATGGAAACACCAATTTAACCATAACTACATGGCCACTACGGTGGCCATGTATTATACATACATATATATATACATATATATATACACACACACACACACACACACACACACTCACCTTTAGAGATACTATCACTTACTATAGCCCTAAAATGTATGAGGCTTGTGGCCAAAAGTCACAAGTTCCACTACGGTTTCTCCAGGGAAGCTATTTCAGAACTGATGCAGTGGACTGTGGTGGTGAATGAAAATATCCTTAAAGCAATGCAAGTATGTACTTCAAATAGGTTATGTACCCCACTCTATTCCGTTACAAAGCTAAGTCTTTGGTCGCTGAACCTGGGTCAAGGGTTGGTATTTTGTTTATTTGTAGAGCGCACTGCTGAGCACTTAAGCAACTGGGCGCATTACTTGGGTTTACAATGTTACATATTTACATTACGAAATTACAGGTGTACATAGGGTATTAGTTGCAGAATACATAGGAATATCAGTGAGCATAACATATACAGACATACATTATATACATGTATCGATTACAGATTGCATATGATTTTCCGTATGCAAATGATCATGAACCGTCAGCAATAAACAAATTTACAATGAGCATGTGCTAGTATTCAGCAATGGCGCCTGGAAAGTGTGAGTTAGTGTTCTTGTGCTAGAAGCCACATTTTGACTTTGCTTCTGAAGGTGTGATAAGAGGGCTCAGATCGGATTGAGGTGGGTAATGTGTTCCAAAATTTGGTGGCAAGCACAGGGAAGCTGCTCCCGCCCCCGGACTTCTGTATCTTGAACCTCAGGATTTTGAGGCAGTGAATTTGGGCAACAGGGCGGTCTGATGTGTTGCGAGAGAATAGATCGGCCAAGTAGCTAGGAGCGCAGTTCGCAAGGAATTTGTGCGTGAGCGATTGTGATTTAAAGGCAATTTGTTGGTTGATCGATAGCCATTTGAGATTGCATCTGAATTCCGAGATATGTTGGGCAATTGGGATATTCAGTGCTGTTTTGTAGTACTTGTCACTTGTTGGCGTTTCGTCGGCTAGTCTCTAGATAGAACGCATTGCAGTAGTCCAGTTTCGACAGGGCGAATGCTCAGGCTATGGTTGTGCAGTTGGTGGTGGTTAGAAAAGGTCTACAAGCAGTGATTAATTTACACGTGTAAGCCATTGAGGACGTTATTGCATTGGTTTGTCCATCTAGGGTTAGAGGGGAATCTAGGTATATCCCAAGAGTTTTTACGTCTTTAGAGATCTTGATGGGATTGCAGTCTATAATGAAGGCGTTGAAGCTGACATTTAGCTTACTGAGTCTCTGTTGTGATCCGAGGAGAAGTAGCTCTGTCGTATCATCGTTAAGACGGAGCCCATGTGCCATCCATGCCTGAATGACGAGGTAAATACAATCGAGTGCTTTGGAATCAGTTTTGTGGCCGCTGGTGTGGGTGAGAGGGTGTCATCTGCATAATTAGTGTAGGTGACACCCAAATTGTCAAGGTCATCAAAAAGAGGCTTCGTATAAAGAGTTGGAGATACACAAGAGCCTTGGGAGACTCCGCATGTGACTGGTGCCGGGTCGGCTGCGGCTGAAGGGGAGAAGACCCTTATGGATCTGTTCTCTAGAAATGATTGGACCCAGGTAGTGGCTTTATTGGAGAAATGTGCTGCGGATATGAGGTGGTTGCATAGGACTTGGTGATTGACCAGGTCGAAAGCAGCTGATAGGTCAAGTAGAAGGAGGAGTGCGAGTTTGCCATAGTCTTTTAATGCTTCAATTTCAGTTTTCAGGTCAATCAGGGCCGTCTCCGTCCCATACCTTGGTCTGAATCCTAATTGCCCAAGACTCTGGAGGTTATTGGATTCTAGGTGCTCCTGGATCTGCAGATAGGTTGCTCTATCCAGGATTTTCAGAAGGAAGAAGACAGTGGTGATGGGCCTGTAATTAGTAGGGATACTGGAGTCTAGCGATGGCTTCTCGAGTAATGGTAGAACCCAGGCATCTTTCAGGTTGTTGGGGACTATGCTAGTGTTGAATGAGGCATTGATTAAAGAGGTGATAAAAGGAGGCAGTTCTGTGGTTGCCTCCTTGATGGATGCTGGACAAGCGTCACCTTGACAGTTGGATAGTTTCTATTTAAGTATTAGGTTTTCAATGTCTTTGGTTGAGAGTGGGGCGAAATTGAATGGCTTGCAGGTATTCTGGATTGTGGCTTGATAAGTATTCTGGGAGGAGGCTTGAGAGGTGTTTTATGGAGAGGCAAGTGTGAGACTGTTTTTTTTTGGATTCGATTTTTTCTTGGAGCATAGAGATTTTACCGAGTAGTGCTTTTTGTATGTTGGAGCACCACGTGATGTCTTTAATGCAAGTGTCGGGGGGAGCTGATGGTGATTCTAATTCTTTGAGTATATTGCAAAGTTATTTAGTACTCTACTTGGCTTAGATGATACGGTTATTGTACGTGTCTTTTTTGGCTTGTTGTATCGCCTCTTTATAGTTGAGGAATGCTATCAGAAGGTTGCTTTTATTGGTTACTATAAGGAGGCTCTTCCAGGGTGCTTTATCATTTTTTTTGATTTGCGTAGGGCTCTGAGGTGCGGCGTGAATCATGAATTAAGGTGCGCGGGGGGTTTCGGCTTTTGTAGTTTAAGCGGGGCAATTGCATTGATGGCCTTAAGGAGGGTCTGGTTGTAAATGTCTACTAGCAAAGTGGGGTCTGTGTGTGATTCGCAGAGGTTGTTGGTGATAGGGAGTAAGTGGCAACAATTTCTCGAGTGTTATGTCCCTGTTGCTCCTCGTGCTTATTGGAGGCGAGAGGTTCTGCTTGGGGCGCTGTCTGTCATACTTGATAGTGAAGGAGATCAGATGGTGGTCTGACCAGACACAAGGTGTGCTCGCTAGGATGTTGAAATTGAGGTCTGCCACCCAATCAAAGGTCCTGCCTTTAGTGTGGGTGGGTTAAAAAATGCGATGAGTAAAACCTAGTTCGGTTATAGTGTTGGCGAGATCTAGGGCTTTGGTATCCTTGATGTCTTGGAATCGGAGGTTGAGGTCACCCAATAGAATGATTTGTGAACTCAATTTAGTTTTAGCAGTAAGACGAGTGGTAATATCTTCTTCAAAAGTAGATATTTGTCCAGGGGGCCTGTAAATAAGGTGCATCGTAAGTGTTTGGGTAGCTGAGACCAGGAGCTTGACAGTCAGGAGTTCTGCCGAGGGGAGAGATTGGCCAGATAAAGGTCTAAGGCCTAGAGGATCCTATCATAAGTCAAGGCCAGAGGGAGTTCAGGTACAACGGCTCTCCACCCAATGTTACCCTATGGGAGTTAGAGGGGACAGAAACAGGTATGTTCACTTACCTCCCGACTCTGATTCTTTCAGGCAACACTGCAAGAGTTGCGGAATTCACTTGTGCGCCAATTTTCTGTACTTGGTTCAGGTGAGGGGCGTCAAGGGGTCGCGGGTGCAGAAGGCACTTGCTGTGTCAGGAGTTGGTCGCTGTTCATACCAGATGGTTTCAGGCAACTTCTTGAAAATGACGCCCAAACAAAAAAAGAAGCAGACCTCGGCAGTGCATAGGCTTCAGGAGACCACACAGGATTGAAGGATGGTTCCAGCACAGTCAAGCAGTAACAGGCGATTCTAGCAGTGAAGCCAAAGCAGCTTCCCTTGTTGTAAGAAGGCTGAAATTGCGAGGACAGGCAACTCATGGCTTGTGAGACTTGAGGCTCAGCTCAGAATGGCCAGAGGACAAAGGGGAGCTTTTCTGTCCACCGGGTGGTCCAGGGACAGGGATTGAGACTGGTTGTTACCAATGGTCCAAATCATCAAGGGCATTACCTGATCAGGCAGAGGAGCTGGGTTTCACCTGGCCAATTGCTGGAGTCGAAGCTGGCCAGCTGCATGAGTCCTCCGTTTGTCAGCCGGCTGCCCTTCTTAGTAAAAGTACAAGACAATCGTCAAAAAGCTGCAGGATCCTTCCTTTTATCCAAGAATCAGGCAGGGAACTAGCCCAACCCACCAAAGGCAAGTATCTGCAACATTCAGCCCACTGGTCATAACTGTCCAGCAACAGACTTGGGTGCCTGAGGCTGTTGACTAGGACCAGGGAGTCTCAGCCCTCTTCTCTGGCTTACAAACTTGCCCGCGAAGCAGCAGCTTTCACTGTGAAAAGGGGTTACCATACGTAGCAGTTTCTGATCTGAGAAGGCAGGAAATGGCTAAAGGACAAGATGGCAAAAGAACAAGTGAAAATCTTGTGGCACTGCCATGTTAGGGTGCTAGCCGCCATCTTTTGTAGCCATTCGCAGTAAATGCAAAAGTGCATGAGATTAATATCACAAAAACAGTAAAAATAAAAACAGTAAACAAAAATAACACCACACAGCTGCCACCAGCTTGTCTCAGGCACGTTGTCAAAGTAATCAATAGGCCACCAGCTGAACAGTTAAGGATACAAATTATCCTAAATTCACTTTACTGTAAGGGGATGCGTGCAATTGTAAAAATACAAGAGTTCCAAAGGAGAGACAACACCTCTCACTACTGACAGTCTTATGGACTAGTCGGTTTCCCCATAACAATGAACAAAAGGCAAGGGAAGTGAAGCAGAAGACTTCACTGACCTCCAAATGTCAGGACAGGGATCAAAAATAAGCAGAAAGACTGGGAGTCCCATATGAATATATGGAGGCAAAGATGCAAAAAGAAAATCTTTCCCAACACATACCTACATTACATAATGTAATGGCTCGAGGCAACACATTGAGCTCACTTGCTCAAAGCTTACCATATCTGTGTATTTCCATGTTGAAGTGATGGTGTGAAAACCATGAAAACGCATTAAGCACAGTCTTGGAAGTTTTTTCGGGAGCAGAATATTATTTAACTGTTTTCAGTCGTGTTATGAAGGCAGTACCATCTTCAATAGTTTGTGGGAAAAGGACACTTGAAACCTTGCTGACAGCAGTCCAGGAAGGCACACCATACAAAGCAATGGGTGACTTCATAGCCCAAGGGCAGCAATCTTAAGAGAACATTTTTCTCACACTCCCAAAGCCACTGGCGCATCAAACCAACTGTTTATCTCTAGCCAAGACAAGCCTTGTCAAAGTAAAGTGGAGTCGTCAGGAATGCTCATTTATTTCATGAGTATGACATCTCTGTTTTTCCATGAATCTATCTGGCAAGCAATCGATCCCGATGGACGAAAAAACAAATTAATTATGGGAGTTCCATACCTTGGGCATATGCAAACTATTTAAAACACCATGATACAAGTCTAAAAGGTATAATCGGCTTGTTCTCTGCCCATGCGCGGTAAGCGGCGTGCAATGGCCCAGCCATCAGTGGGGCTAGTGAAATGCTGGGGCCATAAACCACATAACATGGCCGCCGCCATTTCTGAAGTGCCTCCACTGCCCTCCCTACTGCTTTCTTGATTGGCCCAAATCTGCATTATCTAGGCCAATCCGGAAGCAAGCAGACGTGAGCCGTGCCCCAACCAAAGCCCACCTTAAGGCCCCTGTGTGGCAATGGCCGTCGGGACACTACTCTTTCACCTTGCTCCGCTGCCTACAAAAGATCTCTGCTGCTGTTCATCAGGTAAGAGCACTCCTTGTGTTACTATAACCGGGGCTGGGATTGCTCTCCCTCCTCTTGCCACTGGGCAAACACTGCCCCCCTCCTCCCGCTGAGGCACAGCGTACTGTGAGTCTCCCCCCCTCCCCGCAGAACCATCGGTACACAAGCCATCCTGACTATAGCGTGAGCTACACAGCATCTTATCTCCCGACACTGAATATCTGCCACCAAACTGGCCGCTGAATTACTACAGGTCGTTGCAGGCCTTCTCATTTTGCTGCCTCTTACACTTTCTGTAAAAAGGAAAAAGGGGAAAAAATAATTAAAAAAAAAAAAAAAAAAAATCGAATCTAGATGTCATTTTTTATTATTGTATTTTGGTTGATCACAAACCTTCAACACATACATATGGATTCCTTCATAATTCATTAGATATAAAACGTATCATTACATGTCATCTTTAACCATCCTGTCTTGTTGAACGCTATTAGTATACATGTTGTCTTAGTATTGAACCTGGATTTAGAATATCTATCTAGAATTGTGTCCAGAAAGTTCACTCCTGCGCAAAACTCTTGCCGGCTTTTCTCCTAGTAAGAACATGCTCCACCATTCGTCTATCGACAGTGTATTTGCCTTATTAACGTAAGCTGCTAGAAAGTTAGTTCTTATAGCTGTTAATGCGGGACATAAGTGATCAGGTGTTTAAGTGTTTCACATTCTCTGCAATTTTCCAAAATAGACATATGACAGTTCTGACTTTTCTGCAGAAAAAACATTCCTTCGGTGCATAAAGGTTTAATCTGAACTGAAGGAACCGGTTGCGATGGTACCTACTTGGAAATTTCTGCAGGTAATTCAAGGTTGAATTCAGCAATCTAGCTTCATGTCCCAAATCGAACATCAGTTTTTATTGAGCTCTCAGATCTTACGTTTCTATCCAATCATGTTTGTTTTTGTTTTACAGCACAAGGATTGGTCAACAAAGATTCTAGTGAAGTGGCCAAATACAGGAGGTGAAGTAAACATTTATCATGCCACTTTTTTAGCAACCATATATTCTGCTCGAATGGCAGCCACTGGTAGACTTCTTGGTAGTTTAAGGACTTTTTTCCAGGTTCCTCGCGAGTATGTTCCAGATCTTACACGAGAGATTTAAAGCTGCTTCAACTCCATATGTTAAAATTGGCACCACTTTTTGTTTGTAAAATAAGATCAGTGGAGTCATAGAGAACTTCCCATACACTACTTCCCATTTTCGATTAAACTACTAGCTGTATATTCACCTGACTTGTAAGAGTTTCATTTCTAATTCTATTAGTTGTGCAATTTGGATCATCCAATCAAGCAAAAGTTCTATTTTACTATGGGGCAGCCACAATACAGGGAGAACCATTTAGCTGACAACTACTAACAGTTCATTTGGATTCGCCATAAGGTTAACCTGTGTCTCTAATTTGTCTTTTAAGCATAAGTCAAATAGTGTTGTAGCCAACGGACAGCATTGTTTTACGCCTCTCTCAATCTGTATTTTTCTTGAAAGTTGGCCTTCATTGTTCAATCTTATGTGCATTGCTTTATTGTTGTGAAGGGCCTGAATAGCTTGAAGCAAGTCAAATGGACAGCCCTACCTGTGAAGTTTGGCCCATAGTTTTGCACGGTTCACGATGTCAAAAGTTTGTTTTAGATCGTTAAATGCTAAATACAGATTTGATTTTTGTTTTAGCGCTTGCAGTTTCAATACATTAAGTAGGAAATGTTTGAGATCCGTACCAGCCCCTTTCGAAAAACCGGTTTGTCTAGGGTCAATAATATTTATTTCAGTTGCCCATTTAGTCAGATTTATTTTTAGGTTTGATGTGAACAGTTGACCAATTACGTCCAATAAAGCAATTGGTCTAGAATTAGCTCGACTGGCTCTGTCTACTCTCTTAAAAATCAGTACGACAATGGCAGTTGTCCAAGACTGTTGTTAACTCCCCACAACTGATAATGTGGTCGACTGGAGAGGCAATGAATATGGTCAATTTTTTGAGATCTTAGATGTTATTTGTGAGCCCATCTGGTCCTGCTGCATTAGACTTCTTTAGCTTTGTAATGGCTTCTTTGATGTCATCATTGAAGCAAAGATTCCACGCTTTTGGTGATGTTTTTACCAATTTATCAGGAGAGCCCATCGATTTGGCAAAGACTGAGTAGTGGTTGAACCAGCAGTGTTCGGATACCCCGCTACTCCGACGCGCTTGTTGATTAAGGGTTCTTTTGTTAATTATTGCCCATGTGTCTTTGGTGTTGGGGTTGCAGATCGCTTTCAGCATCACTTGCGCCTGCTCTTGATCACGCTGCATTTTGAAGCTAATTAGCCAATTCTTATACCGTTGATTTCTTTTTTTCAACTCAACTTTCACATCGTTGCTGCAGGATTTTTTTAATCTGTTTATCAGAGTGATACTGAATTGGTGCTTTGGTTGCAGAAGTGGTTGTTTAAGACCCATGTTTACAACCCGGAACCTTGCGAGCAGAGCGGCATAACATTGACCAAGTTTATGAGCTTCACGCATCTCGAGATATTGCTCAGTGATCGAGTGAAGATTTCTTTTGTGTGATTTTTATACGGTTTCCACCTTGGTCATAATGTTGGTCCCCGATTGAAGTAACAGGTGTCGTGGATAATTCAATTTCTAAGTGAGATCAGGGGGTCATGATCACTACTTTGTTGTTTGATGATTTTAAGCCATTCAAAATTGTGAGAAAACTTTTTGAAGACCACATATAGTCAATTGTGGAGGCTGAATTATTGCCTCTCCAAGTTGCTTTTCCTGGGACATCACGGGCCGTCTGGCTGTTTAGCAGGTAGCAATTTTGAATTTTCAGTTCCTGCATCCACATTTGACTTCTCAACGGTACCTTTCTTTCACTTGTCATTATTGTTGTTAGTGGTTTGCCCTCATTCTCCAATCATCTTGCATTTAAATCACCACAAATTAGAAAGTGTGGACTTTGTAGGGTTGTGTACACCTCATCAAAAATAACTGATATAGTATGAAGGAATCTGGTTGAGTAAATCATTGCTGGATTCCAATAAATATTACCACTGTATGTGAGGGGTAATTCTCTCCGCAAAAATGTGTTTCAATATTGTTCATTGAATAAAAGGATTTGGATTAGTGGTTTTTATTACTTGTAGGTATTGTCCATGTTAAATTATAGTCAGTAAATCTGCATATGGCCTGCCTTGCTGGCCTAGAGCGGATGAGTACGAAGCCACGTCTCTTGTACATAGATTATTGTATTAGAGGTCAGATTCAAGGACTGGTTGAACAGATGTTTAAATCCATGTGTGTTCCAGGAAATCATGGAACAAGTATGGTCACATGGGCTGCCCTTGTGCTAGTGATGCATTGGCCCAACCAGGGCCTTTCAAATCCAACGCCAGTCAGTTGCTTTGCCTGTCTTGTTTATCATGTTATGGTGTATGGGGTACGGACTGAAAGGTGCAGATTTGTTCTTGAAAGTGATTTTCAACTGCCTAGCAACAGACCTTTGAAGCGGAGGCCACGCCTACCAGCCTTGCTCATGCTTGCTCGCCTGCGGCTAAACACCCGCCTCTAGGTGAAGCGAGCTAAGTGCCTCCAGCTGCCTGCCATCTTTCTGGGCCACCACACTATGCAGGAGCACAGCGGGCCTCACCAGCTTGCCCTTCCACCACTTGCCGGCATCACCAGAAGGGGCACTGTTGTCTGTTGCCTAGCAACAGACCATTGAAGCGAAGGCCATGCCCACCAGCCTTGCTCACGCTCGCTCACCTGCAGCTGAAACACTCACCTCCAGGCAAGCTAAGTGCCTCTAGCTGCCTGTCATCTTTCTGGGCCACCTCGCTGTGCAGGAGCACAGTGGGACTCACCAGCTTGCCCTTCCACCACATGCCGGCGTCACCTGAAGGGGCACTGTTATTTGTTGCCTAGCAACAGACCATTGAAGTGGAAGCCATGCCCACCAGCTTCTCTGATGCTCGCGGCTGTATCACCCATCTCCAGGCGAAGCTGCAGCGAAGTGGGTCATAGCTGTCTGCAGCTGTCCGCTGCGTGTCCGTGGCCATAGACCCTGTGAGCATGCTACACCCTGCCCGCCTGTTCCCATCACCACTTGTCCCACCTACCGTGCTCTCCTCCAGCCTCAAGGTACTGCTCATCATCCTTATGACGATCTCCATACCTACCCGGTCCCCTCCCACAATCCCTCATACCAACTACCGTTCCACTACTCCACACCTGTTGCTGCCTCTCTTACTACTTCTCTATCCTCTTTTGCACATGTCCCTTGTGCCAATGGATGCGGTTGCGGCGTTGGCTTACTCTACAGTCCTAAATGCTCATCTATTCCATCACCTGTACCCTTAACAGAATACTCCTCATTTGAATTGATATATAAGTTCTTCATGCTCCTCATGCCATTTCTCTTCTCATTATCCATCGCCCACCTGGACCACTTGGCTCATTCTGCGAAGACATTGACCACCTTCTTGGTCACATCCTACACCTCGTCTTGCTCAGAGACTTTAATCTTCATCTTTCCTCTACTCATCTAACATCTCCCTTCTCATCAATACTTGACTCTTACCTACTTTACCCACTTTCCACTCATATCTCTGGTTCTACCCTCGACTTGATCTTCACCTCATCATTTACTGCCTCCTCATATCTACTCTCCCCGTCTACCTTTCAGATCACACCCTAATCTCAGCTTCCTTGCTCCTGCCTACTCCCTCTAGCACCTCCTCCCTCTCCTCTACTAAGACTTTCCACAGGCGTGATCTACACAATTTTAACTTTACCCTCTTTCTTGCTTTCAGCCCACTCGCAAACCTGCCCAACCCTGGCTTTCTCCTCATCTCTCTTCTATGCGTCGCCACCTTGAAAGGCGCTGGCGCAAACACTGTTCTCCTACTAACCATGCAGCCTATTTCTCTTATGTCCTATACGACAACTGTACTAACATTGCCAAACGTACCTACTTCTCTGACCTTCTTCACAGTCAATCCACTCATCCTCGACATCTCTTCCAAACCCTAACCAGACTTCTCTCTCCTCCTACACCTGACCCGTCCATCAACTCATCCCCATCAGCATCTGACCTTGCCAACTTCTTCTCTTCCAAAGTACACTCCCTATGCCAGGACATACCATCTTCACTTTCCTACAACTCCTCCCCCATTATCCTTCCCTACCCCCTCCAGCACTATCTCTACCTTTCCTCCAGTAACAGACTCTGAGATGGCCCTCCTCCTGGCCAAAGCTCACCCTACAGCAGCCCCAACTGACCGCATCCCCTCTTTACTTATCCCCAAAGTCTTCCCACCCATGGTAACCTTTCTCACCTCCTTCTTTAACATTTGTCTCACCACCTCTACCTTTCCTTCTGCCTTTAAACATGCAATTATCATACCTATCCTAAAGAAACCTACAGCTAACCCCCTTCTTACTTCTAATTTCCGTCCTATATCCCACCTTTTCTATCCAAACTTCTTGAGCGCCTTGTTTATTCACGAATCTCATCATTCGTGTCTAGCCTATCTCTCCTTCCTCAGACTCATTCTGGTTTCCACCCCCACTATTCAACTGAAACAGCCCTTACCTACGTACTTAATTCTCTTCTCACTGCTCGCTACTCCAAACACTCATCTATTCTTATTTTACTTAATCTGTCCGCTGCCTTTGACACTGTAGCTCATTCTTTGCTCATGGACTCTCTCCTCCCTTGGTCTGCGTGGATCTTTTCTATCATGGTTTTCATCTTACCTATCCAACTGTACCTTTGCTGTCTCTTGGGGCAGCAACACTTCTCCTCACGTGCCTCTGGTCCATGGCGTTCCTCAAGGTTCAGTCCTTGATCCCTTTCTATTTTCCTTATATACTTCCTTTCTTGCCCCCATTATCTCATTCATTGGCGTGCCACACCACTTCTACGCTGACAACACCCAGCTCTTTCTATCCTTCTCGTCGACCTCCTCAGACATTCATCAGACTCTCTCCCTCCTGCCTCACTGCCATCAAGTCCTGGATGACCTCTCACTTCCTCCCTCTCAATGCCGAAAAAACAGAGGTCCTATTCTTTCCCGCAAAAACTCATCTCGCGATCTCCTCCCTCTGCCATCTCTTTTCCTCGCTCCCGTCTCTCAATCTCTCCCTCCGCCCGCAATCTTGGCATTTACTTGGACTCTAATCTCTCCCTTGACAACCAGATCTCCCTTACATCCCGCGCCTGTCGATTTCATCTCTACAACATTCGCAGAGTCCGCCCTTTTCTCACTTTTCACGCTACAAAACTCACTAGTCTTCTCCAGACTATTCTACTGTTCTGTTCTTTGGTTCTCCCCACGCACGCCTTTTTCCTCTTAAATCCATCTATCATTTATCAATTCGCTTACTCTGTCTTCTCTCCTACCATGACCCAATTTCCCCTTCTCTGTCTTGTGTTCAAATGTCTCTATGGCCTTGCTCCTGACTACCTTGCATCTCTCCTTTCTTTTTACTCTCCATTCCGCTCCCCTCTGCTCTACTAATCTTTTTAGACTCAATGTCCCACGTCCCCCTTGTGCCCAATCCCGTTTTCGCTCGTTCCAACTCCTAGCCCCTCTTAACTGGAACTTGCTTCCCCTGTCTCTTTGTTCCATTACTTCCTATCCTCTGTTCCGTTCCTCTCTAAAAACCCACCTGCTACAGTCCTCTAATTGATTTAATCTTCTTTGAACACTGATTCATTTACTCATATGAACACTAATTGATTGCTTCTGTTTATGAACACTGATTGACTGATTACTCCAAGGAATGACAATTGATTGCTACTATTTATGAACACAGTTTGAATGTTACTGTTTATGAACGCTGATTTGCATTCCGATTCATTATATTGTTGACTGTCCTATGTAAAGCGCTTTGGACAAAGGCGCTATATTAAACACAATAAATACAATACAACTGGCCCTGGTGCATTTCTTCCTTTTCCTCTCGACGCACCAGTGGGTGTGAATTGATGGTTGTTTTGCTTTGAGTTGAGGATTTGTTTTGTTGTTGCAGACAGCTTCGGGTTGAGCGATACACTCAGCTCAAATCTAAAAGGCAGTAAGGTTGCATTAGCCTCTAATAGTGTGTGCTTGATAAGTTGAGATTTCACATGAAGAATCACCAAGTCGCTTCTTTCTACATCTACATAGTCGACTATGGCAATATCATCTGAGACTATGGTTCTCAGTGCAGGCACACTATGTAATGGATACATTACATTCCTCTTGTTTAGATTTACCTCATTTCGGGCTCAATGCCAGTTCTGTCACTGCTTTTGACACTCCTTCCTGAAGGCTACAAGATCCTCCCCAAACCCAGGACTAACCGCAATGGAGGTGGAGTTGCCTTTGTCTTCCCTGAATGGATACCTCCTACTATCATTGCCACTTAATCTTACTTTAACTTTGAATACCTCATATGTAGGCTGGGTGTCTCTCCTACCCTCTCCCTTACTCTCACCCTTATGTATAGGCCCCGTGGATTTTTCTCCCTTTTCCTCTCCGAAAGAGCTGACCTCTCCCCTCTCCTGACCTCCTACCCCAAACCGCTTTTCATTGGTGACTAACATTCATCTAGACTCCCTGGAAGCGCTAATCTCACCTGACATCACTCTCTCCAATCCACCAACTACCCCTCTCTCCTGGTCTGACCACTCCTTGCTTTCCTCCCATCTTGATCTCTCCGGCCGCACCATTCGACCGATTAAGCGTGTGTCAGTCGCTGCATTTGCCGCCACCTTCATTCTTCCTCCGACCCCTATTATTGACTTTCATTCCAACTCAGCACTTGCTAGCCTCCATCTCCCCATCTCCAATACTCTGGACATCCTTGCCCCAGTCACGAGGATTTGCATGAAGCCTGCCTCCAAGTGGAACTCTTGGGATGACTCGAACTTGTCTGCTCTGAAACAAGAGTTGCTGAGCGCAAGAGGCAGGCCTCAAGCACATTCTCTGACAAACTGGTCTGCCGCCTGCTCCAAAAGGCAATATCGACTATCCACTGCAAGAAGAGGGCTCATGTCCAAGCCCGCATCTGTGGGGCTACCAATAATACGGTTGAACTATTCAAAATCTGCAAGGAACTTGCCAATCCTACTGCAGTCTCCTCTTCTCCCCTTCCCTCCCAGGCCCTCTGCACTGCCCTGGACTCTCACTTCTCTACCAAAACACAGGGCATCATGTCCTCACTCTCCTCTACTCCTCCCTCCCCCCCGTTTGCCTCCCTTAGTCCCCTCCCCACTCTTGATTGATCTCTCCCATTGCACCGGATGAGGTCGCTAGATTAGTCTGCTCTATGAAGTCTCCTCCAAACAGGTGCTCACCTGCTCTTCAAGAACTATCAAGGACATCTCTCTTGCCCCTGCCTTGACTGACTTCTGTAACCATTCCTTTGCCACTGGCTCTTAACCAAAACCCCTCAAGCACTCCTTTGTGCATAATCTCATAAAAAAGCCATCTGCAGACCCTTACTGCCCTTTCCTGGGCATACTCCTGGAGAAGTTGGTCACTCCCCAACTGACCCACCACACTGAATCTGCTGGCCGTCTTCACAACCACCAGTCTGGCTTCAGAACATACAGAAGCACGGAAACTGCTCTCCTGAACACTCATGAAGATCTGCTCTGAAATCTTGATTCCAACTCTCCCTCCGTTCTGATCCCTCTCGATCAGATTCCTCTGCCTTTGACACAGTCAATCATGCCATCCTCAAACCAGCTCCTCGACACCCTAGGCATCACAGACCAGGCAATGGCTTAGCTGACCACCTTCCTAGCTAACCAACCTTACTGAGTGCGATTGGGCCCTTTTCTCTCCGCCTCCTCACTCTTTTCCTCAGGGCTCTATCCTATTGTCGTGGCTCTTCACTATACACCTTGCCCCTCTGGCCCACCTGATCTCCACCTTATCGCCTCACTTCCAGTGGTTTGCCGAGGAGAGAAAGCTCTCCTTCAGCTTCCCTCCTCTATCCCCTCTTCTTCCTATCTCATACCGGACTGCTATCCAAGCATGGTGTTCAGCTGATACCTACCTTAATGCCAGTAAGACCGGGTGGATCCTTCTCATTAGGACGCCTGCTCCCAGCCCCCACTCTCTGTCCGCCCTCCTTGGGCACTCACCCTCTTGCGAGGCAAAAAACCTTGAGGTCATCTTTGACACCTCTTTCCCCTACCCTCACATCTCAGACCTTGCCAAGAAGTTCATTTTCAGCTCCAACTCCTCAGAAGTATTCTCCCTTTCCTCACCTTTCCCCAGAAACTCTGGGTCACCAGAGCTCTGGTTCTCTCTAGGCTGGACTACTGTAACAGCCTCTTCCTCAATCTGCCTCTCTCCTCCCTTCGCCCTCTTCAACTAATCAAGAATAGGGCTGCAAGACTTATCCTTGGCCTCAAGCGCAGGGATTGCATCTCTCCAGCCCTAAAATCTCTCCACTTGCTCCTGGTGGCTGCAAGGATCAAATTCAAGGCCCTCCACATAATCCACAAGGCTTTCTAGGACCCGGCAACCTGCTACATCCAAATTTAATTTAATAAATACCTCCCTGCTATAGTCCTCCAGCCCCCTAGCCCCAACTATCTGCAGGTCAGACATTTCTCCGCCTTCCTGCTCCCATCAGACTTGAGCCGGATCTCCTTAAGTTAAGGAAACTTCTCAAGACTCTTCCCCTTTTCTTGCTAATATCCCTCTGCCACTGCGACTGGTGCCCGTGTCTTAGAGGGGCCAGGCCGCCCTCTCATCGTCTAGTTCTCCCCAGCATCCCTAACCAGCACTTGCCCTCTGGCACCCTTCCCTGACTAGCCTAACTCTGGTCCCCCCACACCATCCCTCCCTCCAACCAGCTGACCTGTACCCCCCGTTTGCCCTGGTACTTGCCCTCCTGGGATCCCTTTAGCACTTGCCCACCCCCCTGGGCACCCACCCCCCTACACTTCTCCCCTGCCCCCTAACCTTAACCCAGTCCTTCCGCCCTGACCTGCCCCCTTCCCCTGCACTTATTGCTCACTGCACTTGCATGGGGTGAATGTCACAAGGCCTACGAGGGCCATTTATTGTTTCTCCTCTGTCAACCCTCAGAACCCCCCTGGCTTTTTTGTCTTGATGCACCTTGAACCACTTGTGTATAGGCGCCATCAAAATGTCCAATAAATAAAATAAATCAGTACACCAACTCCCATTAGAAGGCTGTGAAAATAAATTACAGGGTTCCTTCTCTGCAATAAAGACTGCTGCTGTCCCAAACACAAGATTTACAAATCAATGGTTCACCACTAGAAGCGTTAAATGGACATCCTTTATTTCTTGCGACTCCAAGAGCAGATATTTACCAACCAAACAATGCTACATACTAACATTTTAATATTCACAAACCCCAAATAAAGGTGAATTTCCACATGACTAGAATTAACAAACAACGGCTTAATGTCAACACCAGTGTGGGTTACAAGTTACCTGTTCAAAGATGTCTGTGGTGTACTTGGGTGGGAATGCTGGAGGAGGGGGAGGGCTTGCCCTGCCATTGTCATGACAGGCCACAGGAATGGCATTGACAGATCGTCCAGTGTTATAGTTGCATTCCAACGTGTAACTGTGTAAAAAAAAACAGAAATTAATAGGACGGCAGTATATTCATACTAACAAAAGAAAAACAATACTTTATTATAATGTTCTGGGCAACAAAACTCACTTTTCACCATTTCCACAAATTAAGCAACAATACACTGGCAGACATGGATTTTGCTAGTATTCGTTAATTACGCATAAAATTGCACAACTGAATAAATAACATTGAAATGGATTTAGAGCAGGTGATGCATGATCAACATTTTTTATATTAAAAAACGGTATCCAGCTAAATTGTCGAAAACTTTTTCTCGAAATGCCATTTTGTGGCAAAAAAATGCTGAAAAAAAAATGACAAATGGTCTTTTTATTTTATGTTTTATTTTTGTTTCGTTTGTAAAAAAAAAAAGTGTAAAAAAATTAAATTAAAAAAAAAAACAGGGTTCGGGGGGACCTCCGCCCCCCCCCCCACCCCCTGGTTTAAAGAAAAAAAAAAAACATTCGGAAAAAAAATTCTGCATTTTGGTGTCGAAAAAATGGCCTTTCGAAAATCTGACGTTCGAAAATGTCACTATGAACCATAAAATACATGTTTCAAGTCTCATTAGGACTTCCAGCGCCACAGCCAATGGCAGATTAAATCCCTAAAAACGACAAGTAAAAACTTAAAGGGAGGAGACCACCATGCAAAATGGCAGCCTGAGCAAGTCGCTCCCCAAACCCACTTGAATGAAAAACAACAACCGCAAGATCAGAACACCCCATTACCGTTGTAAGGTCAGGCGGTCGGGCTGAATATGCAGGCCCCCACTGGAGCAATTGGGAAAGCTAGTGGCGAGCCCTGTGCGGTGAGACCGGGAGGGCCGCAGACAGGAGGGAAGGCCGTTGCATGGAGAAGGCAAAGACAGCAGCACACGATGAGGGGCACCGCAGGGGTAGCCATAGCAGTGTTCTGTAGGATTCGGACGAGATGCAAGAGGCCTGTAAGGGGTGAAATGAGCGGAGGGCCGGTACACAAGGCAGACAGGAGAGCCCAGTTACAGCAGTGGACCATAGGCCACCAGAAGAAGAGTGTGCCCCACATCGCATCCTAGAGGAGGAGCGGTACATGCGCAGCAAAGTCGTTGAAGGCCCGGGGGTGCCTTAAGCAGAATTTAAGAAAAGAGCAGCGATAAGGGGCACCCCAGGGCCATGTGGCAGATCTTGAGAGGACTTGGGGCCCAAGCCCCTGTGCCTGAGAATAGAAGTCAGGAGGTATGTGGGACAAGGGGCAGCAGAGAGGGAAAGTCTAAGCCCCAGGAAAGGCGTATTGGCAGAGGCATCATGGGCAGGGGCGGGCAGCAGCTCAGAGGAACAGACATAAGGGGAAAAAGGGGCTCCAGGGAGGGGCACCCATAAGCAGTGACCAGAGGCGGTGGGAGCCTAGGTTCCTGTAAGCAGTGGCCAGAGGAGGCGGGAGCCTAGAGACGTCCCTGGCAAGGCAGCTCTGAAGGAGGCCGTAGGAGTGTCCAAGGAAAGGGACCCATGAGGAAGTTAAGGGGAGCATGCGGAGCAGTTAAGAGGAGCCCACGGAGTGCAGAGGAGGGTAAGGAGGCTGTGGGACATTAGCTGTGGCCTGCAGACTGGACATTAAGTGGATAGCCTAGAGTCGCTCAGATGAGCAAACGGAAAGTATCCCTGGGGGAAGAAGTTGCAACTAAGACTGATATCAACACACTGTTGGAGGAGATCCGGTAAATGAGGGGGGATATCTAATCTATGAAGGTGCTAAGAGGTACGGAGGAGAAAGTGGAGGAGAGTGTGGAGGCACTTGAGTAACCAGCTGTCGGCAGACATTGTGGAGATGACGTTGGATGCTAGGATTAAGGAACTGGAGGTTAAGCTGCAGGGCATCTCATTGAAATTCAATGATTTAGAGAACAGAGAGATGAGGTGTAACGTGCGCACAATGAAGATTAAGGAAGTATATTGTGGAAAGTCCTCTGGCCCTGGAAAAGAATGTCAAAACAAGAATCCTCTCCCTAATCTCCTGCGAAGACTAATCAATGGATGACATCATATTTGACCGGATTCACAGAGCTAGATGCCTGGCGGGAGGAGCACGGTCTGTGCTGGCGAAGTGCCATTATTACAGAGCTAAAGCAATCCTTTTGGAGAAAGCCAGGAATCAATAGAATCTCACTTACGAGGGAACCAAGATCGACATATTGCAAGAACCCTCGGTATTCACCCTAGCGAGAAGGAGAGACTGTTGGACTTTTTACTCAATGGTTGCAAGAACACAGATTTAAATACACGTGGGAATATCCCTATTCCCTTACCTCTGAAAAAGGAGCTTAGGACTTCTGCATAACCAACAGGGAAGGGCGCATTGCACTACCTCAAAGAACTGGGCTAGGGAAAGGGGTCCAAACAGGCGAGAGAAGGGGCTGGGCTTGGACGGCCCGACGAGAGAAGCATGGGGAGACGGGATAAGACAGCAGGCACTCGGAAATTTAGGAGGCTTAACACGCCGCCCCATAAACATGAGGAAAGTCTCACAGTGGAGGATCGATCCCCAAAGGGGACTGAACAGGGGTGGGGGTGTAATGAATCAGATTATGCCCTCACTCCTTTCCCGGAAGTGGCCTCTCCTCATGTGACCAGTGGACGGCAGCCACAACCTGATCCTGACCATGGATGCAGCTATTTGAGGGAGGATCACATGGGGGGTGGCATCCCTCAGGGTGTGGCGTGAGACATCATTGGATGAGACATGGTATCTCCCCACCCCCCCCCCCCGTCCCTTTACATTCCACATGCTTTGTTGGTATATTGTAATTGCCCTCTGCAACCCACAAAGCATCTTGACAATATCCCTCAATATTGTGAAACCAACCTACTAGCAAACACTGACGCGAGGAAGAGGGCAACAAGAAGGAACAAGTTACTTACCTGTAACTGCTGTTCTACAGCATGGGTCTGGCATGGATTCACATGCTCATGAATATTCCCAGTCAGGGTGGGAATCCTCGGTAAAGAAAAAATCAGTATCAGTTTTGTTTCTGATCTGTCTTTCTTAGTAGTAACCAATCACTGGTCTCTGGGTCATACTGCCCCCAGCCAATGACTGCCCTCTCCCTAAGCCCCTCCCCTGGCAGCCATCCTCAGATTTGGTAGCATGTAAAGTGGCAGTATGACCAAGTGAAGAGCCGCAGAGGGGTAGGAGGGAGGGTTCGCATGTGAATCCATGCCAGACCCATGCTGGAGAACAACAGTTACAGGAAAGTAACTTGTTCCTTCTCCAGCATGTGGTCTGGCATGGATTCACATGCTCATGAATATAAGAATACATAGCAGTACACACATGCACAACCACGGGAGGTGGCAAAAGGCTCAACATTAAGCATTACATTAGCTCAACATTAAGCATTACATAAACTCAACATTAAGCAACTCTTACCTCCTCACCAGGCCCATCTTCAGGCGATAGGTTGCGCAGCACTGCTTGGCCGACTCTGGACTCCTCCCTGGAATCCCGGTCGATGCAGTAGAATCTCGTGAAGGTGTGCGTCGACCTCCACGTAGCAGCCCCGCAGGTGTCCAGCAGGGGCACACCAGACAAGAACGTGGCTAGCAGGCGCTGCACCTTGTCTAAAGTGGCCTTCATCCTTTCCTCCGACGGAGACGCCAATCGTTCCAGGGTATCCAGCTTCGCTCCCAGAAACAGTGCCATCTGCAACGGAACCAAATGGGATTTCGGGTAGTTGATGCAGAAACCCAGCTCTGTGAATAAGCGGACGGTCTTCGCCGTGTGATCGACGGCGAGTCCTCTTGTCCTTGCACGGATGAGCCAGTCGTCCAGGTAGGGGTAGACGTGAATCCCCTGCAGGCGCAGCCACGCCGCCACTGGTGCTAGGCACTTGGTGAACACCCTGGGTGCCGACTTCAATCCGAATGGCAGAGCTCTGAATTGGTAGTGGCGTCCTTGGACCATGAATCTTAGGAACTTTCGGTGTCCTTTTAGGATGAGGAAGTAAGCATCCTCAAAGTCCAACGACGATAGGAAGTCGCCCTCCTCCAGCTGTCCCAGCACGTGCTGGAGAGTGACCATCCTGAACTTCTGTGCCTTGATGCATTTGTTCAACTGACGTAGGTCCAGGATGGGGCGCCAACCGCCTGTCTTCTTTCTGACCAGAAAGTATCTTGAGTATACTCCGGAGCCTCGGAGCCTCTTGGGGCCGAGCTCGATGGCACCTTTCTTGAGCATCGCCTTTACCTCCAACACCAGTTGAGGGATGTGATTTTCCTTCCTTGCCACGGAAGGAATGCGGGGACCCTTCTTTTGGAATTCGAGAGTGTGCCCGTGGGCCAGGGCATCCAGCACCCAATGGTCGGTGGAGATGGACGCCCACACGCTGACGAACTTCGCCAGCCGGCCTCCCACCGGGGTGCTTCGGTGGGGGCCCGATGCTACAGCCGGTTCAATCTTGCTTGAGGGCGGCGTTGCCACCTTGGCGACGACGCGGAGATCCTCCTTGCTTGCCGCAACCTCTGTAAGCCTCCTGGGACGAGGAGTGGGCCGCCTGCCGGTACGTAGAGGAGCCACCGCCTGATCCCTTGGAGGCCCCCTGTCTGCCTCCGGCGCTCCGAAAGGGCCGTTGTTGCTGAAGGACTGCCAGGGCTCGGGCCATCTCTGTGTCGGCCTTGATGGCCTGCAGCGACTCATCATAATAATAATAATAATAATTTTTCATTTATATAGCGCTACGAACCCTCAGGTATCTGAGCGCTGCTTATTATTACACCCACGGTGTGTGGCGCTTATTTATCGACCTCGGAAGGATGAAAGGCTGAGTTTGGCCCCGCCGGGATTCGAACCTGCGTGAGCAGGCTCTGCACTGATGTCAAAGCGAGAGCTCTACTCGCTGTGCCACTTGACCGGCTTCATCCACCATTTTCCCAAACAGGTTGTTGCCGTCGAACGGCATGTCCAAAATCCTGGTCTGCACGTCCTGACGGAAGTCTGTCGCTTGAGCCAGTCTCGTCGTTGAAGGCAAACACCATTGGCCTAACTGGCGAAACCCGGTGTCGGCAATGTCCGTTGCCACCGTAATGGCGTGGTCCGACGCCACCTCGCCATCCTGCAGAATCTCCAGGGCCTCCGCTCTCTTGTCCTCTGGTAGGAAGTCCAGTAGGGGAGCTTTCTTGTACCATAGCTCCCTGTCGTAACGGGCCACAATCGCTAAGGCATTGGCTGCCTTTTTTGTCGTCGCCGCCGACGAGATGACCCGTCGCCCCATGGCGTCCAATTTCTTACCCTCGCCGTCAGGTGGGGAAGTAGAGGTTGAGGCTGTCGCCACTGCCGCCTTCTTCTTGGCCGCCGCTGACACGACCGAATCCGGCATAGGTTGAGTCCTGAGGCATAAAGGGGCGGCGTCGGGGACCCGGTACTACTTCTCGTACCTGTCCCTCTTGGCAGGAGTTGTGGACTGGTTCTTCAGGATCGCAAGTCCCTCGTCCCAGATATCGTCGAGTAACGGTACCGCGAGGACAGTCTTTCTCTTGGCCTCTCGCCGTTGATAGAGGAAACCCTCCTTCTGTTCCTCGGGGAAGAGCTTGGATGCCCTGGCGATCATGGCGTGAAAGGAGCCAATTTCGTCGGGTGGGGAAGCCCGAGAGAGTGGTGATGGAAGGTCTGTCCTGTCGTCACCACCGTCATCATCCGTCCCAGTCGTCGTATCTGTCGCCGTGTCATCCCTGGGGTCCGGAGTGGGGGATGAGGGCTCCACGGGTCGTGGGGGCAAGAAGGGCGGGGAGGGATGAACTCTCCTCCGCTTGTTCGGAGGGCTTCCCGACGGGCCCGGTTCTGGATCGTCCGCCGGGGTTCGTGGTAATCTCGTCCTCATATCCGTGCATAAGGTTTGGATTGCCATCAAAATGGCCACTGAGTTGTCCTGAGGCTCGGGCAATGGCTGCGACGGGAGGGATGGCTGCTCCTCCACTGGGGCCTCCTCGGCGCCACCGTCGCTTTCTTCGACCACCTCTTCGGGATCCCTTCTCTGGGATCGTACCTTCTCGAACCTCTCATTGAGGTTCTTCACGGTTTCCACTAGCTCCTCCTCAGAGGCTGAATCCGTGTCTGTAATGGCCACCGGCCCTTCCCCCACTTTTTCCACCGGGGTCTTCACAGGGGTCTTGTCGATGGGCTGGAAAGAGGATTCACTCCGCGGTGGCAGGGAAACTCTGGGCCCCGAGATCGCCTCCACTGGTGTAGCTTCCCCAGGGCCGCCGCGACTCCCACGATAGAGGCCTTAGCCGGGTGAATCAAGGTCTTCGCCACCTTTGGTGCGCTTGAGGCCTTCACCTTGGGGGGAGGGTCACCGCCTCGCTCCCCCTCGGCCGAATCCTTAGTGATCGACCAGTGCCTCTCCAGAAGCTTACCCGGGTTCTCAGATTTCCTATTCCCCGAACCAGAGCGTTGGCTCGTGGTTGATGGTGCCGGGGAAGGCGCGCCCTGCCTGGCAGCCGAAGAGCCCGACCGTTCGGCCCTCCCGGTGCCCGTGGACTCGCGGTGCTTAGCCTTCTGTTGGGTGCCCGTCGCCGAGGCACCCTCACAGGACTTAGAAGACCGCTCTGACCTTTTCTTCTTCTCACCTGCTGGGCCCTTATCCAGCCAGCTGGCAAGGTGGGTACGACGATCCCTCATGGTTCGTTCCGATAGATTCTTGCAGAATGCACAGTCCTTCTCCACATGAGTCTTGTCCTCATGAAGGCAGGAGAGACATCTCGAATGCTCGTCCTCCTTGAAAACATTCTGTAACCCGCATCCAGGGCAGTTCCTGAACAGCTTGGATCTGGGCATCTAGCTTCCCTTGTCCTGGGCCATGTCCATGGTAGGCCTCAGATCTTCTGGAATCCTCCAAGAAGCGTAACTCGAAGAAAACTTCACCCTTGAGGGGCGTAGAAAATTCCGAATCGGGTCCCCCTTGATCGGAAATAGAACGGTGAAGCTTGAGGCTCGATTTAACCGAAAAATGAGAAAATCTCTTTGAAAAAAGCACGAAAACGCAGTTAAAGCTTGAGAGCTATAGCACGAGGACTCCCAACACTTGAACGTGCGGTAAACATCTGAGGATGGCTGCCAGGGGAGGGGCTTAGGGAGAGGGCAGTTATTGGCTGGGGTCAGTATGACCCAGAGACCAGTGATTGGTTACTACTAAGAAAGACAGATCAGAAACGAAACTGATACAGATTTTTTCTTTACCGAGGATTACGAGCCTGACGACGGGGAATATTCATGAGCATGTGAATCCATGCCAGACCCCATGCTGGAGAATGAAGATTGCTCAACTGAAGCAAAACGAGCAGCCAGTTGGAGAAATCCGACTGGTCTAGGCATCTCTATAGAGCCTTTTTCCACTTGTAGCCCGCTCGAGGGACTTTTTTTCCTTCCTGCTTCCATGTGCCCGCCCTGGTCCCCTCCCACCTGTGATCTGTCATGATCTCTGCTTCCAAAAGAAAAGTACTTGCCCGACTCCCTTGGAAGCAGACCCATAACCCCGGTTCCGAGTGCCAGCCAGTCCCAATTGGGACCTTTTGGACCCTGTCCTGGCGCCAGTGGCACCAGGCTCATAAAGATGCCCAGTCCCAGCGCTGGAAGCGCCGGGCTCATAATGCTTGGGTGGACTTACCTGCAGCAGACCATGCTGCTTACTTACCTGCCAGTTGAACCCCTGATCCTCTTCTGTTTGGGACTACTTTTCCTGTTGGGTGGGGCAGGAGCCACTCCCTAGGTTCAGAACACTGGAACTCTTCTGGAAAGCAGGAACTCTTTTCTTAGGCGTGGCTGTGGAAGGAGACACCTAAGCACTACAGGAGGCTATTTAAACCACACCCGATGGATGAATCTTGCTTTGCGTTATTCTGCATTCTCTGCAGCAGAACGCTCATCGTGTCTTCTGCTTCTGATCCTGGGCCTGAGGGAACAAAGGCTTACCATCCTGGAATCCAGTCTTCAGCAGCACCTGTAAAGACAAAGAAAGAACAGGTTAGCACTACGGCGTTCTGTGGCAACGCATCTCTTATCTGGTCCATCGGCTGTCACCAACGCCTCGCGCTGCATTCCGGCATCTGAAAGACAAAGGCTTACCTACTCTTCGCATGCTCCGGAGGTCTTCGCACTGCATTCCGGCATCTGAAAGACAAAAGCTTACCAGCTCTTCGCACGCTCCGGAGGCCTTCGGCGCTGCATCCCGCATCTGAAAGACAAAAGAAGGTGCGTTTAAAGACATTGGGCAACTTTATTACTCACGTGCCATTACTCCTTCCCACACCGAATCCAGTGGGTAGTCCAGCACCCTTCAGCTTCTCTAAAGCTCCGAACTTGTACCTGCAAGATAAAAGGGACAGTTAGTGCGCATCGTGAAGCAGGCTACAAGCGCTTACTTACGTGCTTCCAGGCGCTTCTATTCCTCACGCAGGTTCGATCCTCAACTCTCATCAGCCCGCCATCCGCCATCGCCGGAACCCTGCAAAACAAGAGATATCATTACAAAAGACTTTTAAGACATTTGAAGTGCCCAGAACTTACCGTTCGTGCAGTTAACGACGGACAGCAGTCCTCTGAGCTCAAGAGGCCTGCACCCTTATCCAGTGAAGAAACTGGTTACGGCACCCTGCCCCGAGGCAGATGGAGAGCTCGGCGTTCACTTACCTAAGGTGAGGGTGTTAACCTTTGGGGTTCTACAGGAAGAGGAGAGAGGCACCCAATAACCCCAGTTCATTAATCCCATATTTTCTATCTGCAGACATCTTACTCTTCGAGTCAGACATACAGTGCACAGAGGTCCAGCCCAAAGAGCCAACCGTGTGTTACACATCACCTTTGAAGATACGGCATTCACCCAGTCAAGACTGGCGCCTCTGCGGGAATCAGGTGAGCGTTACATGATCTAATTGGGACTGAGGCCCCCCTTTTGAAGTCCTCCACCCAGGGGAGTCCAATGCGCGTGAAGCCCCCTCGGCAAAGGGCCCCAATCAAAGGGCAGCTCCTACAGAAGCAGCTACAGACTGTTTGCCTGTGTTCGGCTGTGGAGCATGCAGCGCAGCCATCAACCAGCAGCAACTGACAAGGTAAGAAAGGTGTGGGCAAGGGGACCAGCCATTACTGCTCTCTATTAAACTGTCCCCCCTCTCATTACTCCTACTAGCTAAGCTTGCAGCATGCTGCACGTCGCTCACAGCTGTATGGTATTGTAAGGAAGGCATGGTATCAAAGTAAGAGACACAAGTGATCACAGTTCAAGGGTGTTAAACTGTAAAATGGGTGAGCTAAATGCCTAATCTAAACCTAAATCTAAGATGGGAGCAAGCTACGATCATAAAATAATAATACAGTCCTAGTAGAGTCCAGTCAAATAAAAAGGGCCTATACTAAAAAAAAAAAATTAAAAAAAAAGACAATCCTTACCGCTACGCTACCAAAATAATGTGGGATAATGTTCATAAGAAAAGAAAGAAGTGTTCACAAAATGATAAGTCAGAATCTTGTGGCCGGGGGACAAAGTGGGACTCTTGAGCACAGCACACTCCTGGGCATCTCTGGCACAGCTTACAGTCCTCTTCTCTATATCAGGGCCTTCTGATATGATATGGCATTTGTAACGCACCTATACACAAGTGTTTCAAGGTGCGATGAGGCAAGGAGGGGGGGAACAGAGGTAGGACAGAGACAACGATCTTACTAGGCCAAGTGACATTGAGATCGCGCAAGTGCAGGGGAGGGGGGAAAAGTGCCAGGGGAAATGGGAGGGGGCAGTGCTGTACATGGGATCAAAACAATAACAAGAAGAGCGGCCAGCAGGTGGCAGGTGCCAGGGTAAGTGCAGACAGCAGGTGTCCAAAATTGCAGGTAGGGGGACTGTAGGGTTAAAGATACAGACCCAATTGCAAGGGTTGCCGGCAGTGCGGTTGTGCAACTGGGCGGGCAGGCACCTGGGCCCGAAATCAGAGGGTAGCCAGGTGACCAGTGCAGTATCAGACAGGAAATCAGCAGGAGAGAGGAATAGAGAAGGCAGAAGCAAAGACGAAGGTCTTGAGGTGCTTCCGGAACCGTAGATGGTTCTCCTCAAGTTTCAGAGAGTCAGGGATGCTGTTGCAGAGGGAGGTCCCAGCCATCTACCACCAACTTGTTGCTTGGAGAAGCAACTGACCCTGAGGGAGTTGGAGGTGGAGGAGCGAAGCGCTTGAGTAGGAAGGTATTTACAAAGAGAGAGTTGGAGGTATTGAGTTCCAAAGCCCCAGAAGGCCTTAGGGACAATGCAGAGGATCTTTTACTTAATCCTTGCAGCCAGTGGGAGCCAATGGAGAGATTTCAGTGCTCGAGACATACGATCCCTGTGCTTGAGGCCAAGGACAATTCTCGCAGTCCTGTTCTGGGTGAGTTGCAGAGGTCCGAGAGTAGAAGCAGGCAGATTTAGAAAGCGGCTGTTGCAGTAGTCCAGCCTAGAGAGAACCAGAGCTCTAGAAACAGTGAGCTTCTGGGGTAGGGAGAGGAAAGGAAGAATACCTCTGAGGAGGTGCAGTTGGTAGTGTGACTTATTAGAAATGTCGGAGATGTGAGGAGAAAAGAAGTGTGGAGTTGAAGATGACCCCAATGTTCTTAGCCTCACAGGTGGGAGCAGGAAGAGGGCCAAGGGAGGCCGGCCAGAGAGTGACAGGAAAGGAGGGTGCAGGTGTGCCGAGGAGAATCTCCGTCTTACTGGCATTAAGGCAGAGATCGTTGGTGGCACACCACTCCTGGATAGCAGCCAGACAGAGATGAGAGAAGGAGAAGAGGTGGCAGAGGGGAGCCTAAAAATGTGCTGAGAGTCATCCGCATAGCACTAAAATTTGGGGCAGAGAGCAGCAAGGCGGTGAGCGAGAGGTGCCAGGTATTGGTTAAAGAGCCAGGGAGAGAGAAGTTAGATCCCTGGGGAACACCACAGGTAGAGAGTGAGATAGAGGAAAGGAAGGACCCAAGTTGGACCTGGAAGGGTCGATCAGAGAGGAACGAGGTCAGCCAGGCTAGGGCCTGATCTGTGATATCCAGGTTATCATGGAGCCGATTGAGAAGGATGGCATGGTTGACCGTGTCAGAGACACAACAGAGATCGAGTAAGATGAAGATAGAGGGGAGATTAGAATCAAGGTTAAAGAGCGGGTATTCACAGATGTTCAGGAGAGCAGTTTCCATACTTCTGGCTGCTCTGAAGCCAGAAGGATGGTCATGGAGACAACCAACAGATCCAGTGTGAGGATTAAGCTGGGAGATGGCCATATCTGTGGCCAAGTCTATTCTCATAAAAAGTCTCTTGCTTCAGAGGGCCTGGTATGTCAAAACAACAAAGCAAAAGTTCCTTCTGCTAATTTTCACGTCGAGCGATTACCCTTCACCCTTGGATCCCTTTCGATTGTACAAGGGGTTTGGCTTGACCCTTGTATGACCAGCTTGACACCTTACGCCAGCCTTCCCTATGGCCTCTTGGTACTTGTAGTTTCAATGCTCTTCAATCTCAACACATTCTCTCTGTTCAGGACAGGGGTACCAGCCAGAGACCTGCAGAGAATGATCACCCACGTGGCGCCGGACCCCTCTATCTCTGGTAACAGGTTTGTTCACAAAAAAAGACTTGCGTCTATTATTCTTCTTAATGTTGCCATTGCAACCTTGAGCCTAACACAGTCCGGTCCACTATCAGGTTCTTCCGACTCACTGGCTGTGCTGAACTCATTGGCGTTTCTTTTGCCGCTAGAGACAAGGACGGTACCCACGATGACAACTGCGTCCCCCCGCCCCGGCTATCAATGCGGGGGGATTCCATGTACCGCTGACTTTAGTCTGAGGCTACGCAAGTCTGGGTTGAAAAGGGCAACTCCCTCCTTGACGTCCTTTCAGGTCTCGCCGCCTTTCTCCTCCATTTGAACTGCCGTCCTGGAATAGCTGCTTCCTTGTGCGTTCAGCCTTGCTCAGAGTGTGCTCTTGTGTTCCGCCTTTTATCCCTATGGCAAAGGGAAAGGGTAGTCAGGTGTGTGTAGTTGTCTGCAATTGCCTGACTCTGCCTGACCCTTGTGTTGGGACATTCAGGTTCTGGTATTAGTCCGTTGTCGTTCACGGTGTGAGAAAGTGTGTGTTGGAAAAGGGGGCGGATAGAGTTTCTGTTGTGAAGTTGCTTATTCAGAGAGTAATGCATAATAGGCATGAATTAGAATGCTATGTAAATCTGGTTCAAGTAGCTCTGGTGATGTCATAGAACCAACCTGTGAGCCTTTATGTTGTTCAATGTTCTATGTTTGTCAGTTGGTATCTTTGCACTGGAGCAGAGAGGTCCTCAGTTGTGGGGGGTCTTTTCATCCTTTTACTTAAATAAATACTTATATGAAGACTTACCTGAGACTCATTCATCTTCATAACAATGGCGACGAGGATGGGATGTTAGGAGACCTCCCATGACCAGTCCACAGTGTGTAAGTCACTCCGCTTTCCTTAGCGTTGAGTGGCCCCCGAGGGAGCTTCTGGTGTCGTGCCCCAGCGACGTGCCTTCCCTGCTGATCTTGGTCGTCTGGAGCCCGGACCGCCTGATTTCTGGGCTGTGTTGGAGCGGGGCCTATGGACGAGGGTTTCGGATGCTGTTCCCCAGAGTGAGCCGGCCGCCCACTGCCAAGTAAGTGACGCGCGCGTTGCCCTGCCAGCGTCGTGGAGGCCCGTGGTGCAGTCGTATTTATACGAGAACTTTTCGGGGCCGGACAGTAACTACTCGTGCGTACAAAACGGGGAGTAGTGCGTTAACCCAGCAGCCTGGGTAGCTGCCCCGTAGTGCAGAAGCGAAGGATCAGCTCAACCGTGTGTGTCGAGAAGGCTCACAACGTCTGTGTGCGGAAGCGATTCCGCGTTGTAAACTCGAAGACGCCTAGTGTTTGACGAGCAGGCAGTGGGCAGGGCACAGCACAGAACAATACCGTATACACGGTGAAGAACGCGCAGTACAAATAAAACGCAAGTTCAGATGGACACACAGTAGCAGTGCAATCTACCGCTTGATTTGACGAAGATTCGAGATACAGAAGAAAAATGATGGTGGTCCATTGATACTCGGTGAAATCTTTACCAGTGAAATATTTACTGGGCACCTACTGCAAACAGAAGAGCGTGGAGAGACGGCCAAGAGTTTTTTTTCTCACAAGCCAAGAGGCGTTCATTGAAACTGTATACTGTTCCAGCTAGGAGAGTTGCTCTGCAACATGGCAGGATTACCGGGCATCGCAGGTCCACCAATTTTTATGCCAATTCCAGGACCTGTTAAAATTTTATGGGCCCAATGGCGCAAGGGGTTCTTGCACTATTTGAGAGCAGCTGGGGGAACATCTTACTCAAGTGAGAGAAAATTAGCTTTGTTACTACATTTCTTGGGGTATGAGGGTCAAAGAGTATACGAGACGCTTCCACAACCCCATGGTGATGGCTCTGGTGATGACATGAACGAGTTCGACGTGGCTTTGATGAAGTTGGATAAGCACTTCAACCCAAAGACCAGCACTATATTGGAGCGTTATAACTTTCGCATGCGTGTGCAGGCATCTGGAGAATCGGTGGAAGAATATGTAACGGCATTGAGACACCTTGCTTTGTCTTGCAAATTTCAAGAGAAATTTGATGAACACATACGTGATCAGTTTATGACACATTGCAGGGCAAACAAAATTCGAGAAGAGATATGGCTGAGAGATGAGCCTAATTTAGATGAAGTGTTGGACATTGCAAGAAGATTGGAACATTCCTTAGCGTGTGTAGCCAAGTTATCTAAGAATGAGATGGGAGAAACAAAGGAGAACAAATCCGAAGTCTTAAGTGTGACTGATGGGAAGCCAAAGAAAAAGTCCAGGACTCGGCAGTCAAGTCGTGGAGTTATAGAGGAGAAAAGAGGTCAAGAGACAGTGCAGAAGGCTGAGAAGAAGGAGGAAAGACTATGTTTCCGATGTGCTAGCAACACACATTTTGCATCATCCGTTGTATGCCCGGGTCGCAGGGCTACATGTGCTAGGTGTAAAAGGAAGGGGCATTATGCGAATTGCTGTAAAAACTTTCAATTTGGACAGACTAATCAAAGGAAAGTTTTATATGTGAATGAAGAAGAAGATGGGAGATCATCTGAGGAGGAAATGTCCATTCCATTGCAGAATGTTGTTATTAATACTGTCAATGTTGTGTCGGAGAGCGAAAACATGGATGATTGTGAGCGTCCGTATGCGTTAGTTAAAGTGAACGGGCATGAGATATCCATGATGGCAGATTCTGGGTCAAAAATTACATTAGTGCCTAAAATTGTGTTTGAGAAGGACATGCAAGGAGAAGTGTCCAGTTTATCTAAACCTGATATAAATCCAGGTGGTTATAATCAAGATAAGATTGACTTATTGGGGTATGTCTGGAGCGAATTTGAGTTCAAGGGACGCAAATGTAATGGCAAGGTTTATATAACAAAAAGGGGTCAGACCTTATTAGGATGGAGGGAGCAGAAAAATCTGGCCATCAGGCTAGATCCCAACAAAGTTGAGCAGGTTTTCCAGGTGTCAGAACCATGTGTAGAGTCATGCAAATATGCAGAAAAGCACAGAGGTGTGTTCAATGGGAACATGGGGAAATGAAGGGTTTTATACACCAAATTGTACTAAAGCGAAATAGTACACCCGTGGTTGCGAAACTCAGGCCAGTACCATTGTCCTTAAGGGAAGGGGTCAAAAAGGAGTTGATGAAGCTGTTACAGTTGGGTGTAATTGAGAAGGCAGGAGGTGTTGAATGGGTGTCCCCGGTAGTAGTTGTTAAAAAGAGCTCAGGGGATCTAAGATTGTGCATAGACATGCGTGAACTCAACAAATGTGTCATGGTGGACAGGCACCCTTTGCCAAACATGTGTGAAATGTTAACCATGGTTGGGCGGGGAAATTTTTTTTCAAAATTGGATATGGCCTCAGCTTATCACCAGATTGAGTTGGAGGAGGGATGCAGAAAATATACTGCTTTCATCACTCACGAGGGAGTTTTTCAGTTTAGAAGGATGCCGTTTGGATTAGCATCGGCCTCGTCGGTTTTTCAAAAAGTGATGGATCGGTTGCTCAGATGTGTGAAAGGGGTATTTTGTTTTCAAGATGATGTTTTAGTATGTGGGGAATCGCTGGAAGAACATGACAAAAGATTGCTCGAGGTGTTGAGAATCTTTGAGGAGAGAGGGGTCACGTTGAGGCAGGAAAAGTGTAAATTTGCGGTTTCAAAAGTTGATTACTTAGGCCATGAAGTTTCACATAAAGGGGTGAAACCCAAGGAGAACATTGTAAATTCGATAAAGGTGATCGAAAAGCCAACCAATAAAAGTGAACTGCGGTCATTTTTGGGCATGACGGAATTCTATCAAAAGTTTGTCATGAATTATGCATCCAAGGTGTTGGAAATGAGGAAGATTCTAAAAAAGGGTGCTGAGTTCATATGGAACAAAAAGTGTGATATGGAATTTGCAAGGATCAAACAAGAGATTGATATGGCCCGCCCGTTAGGGTGTTTTGATACAAAAAGGTGTTCCATCATCACAGTAGATGCTAGTGAGGGCGGTCTGGGTGCAGTACTCTCACAAAAACAGGATGATGGTTCAGAAGAAGTGATAGCGCATGCATCACGTGGCTTGAAAGGTGCGGAGTTAAGGTATTCTGTACTCGAGAAGGAAGCTCTAGCATGTTATTGGGCAGTTGAGAGGTTCAAGAATTTTGTGTGGGGTATGAAATTTATATTACGCACGGATCATAAGCCCCTAAAGATTATTTTCGAAAGTAAAGGTTTAGATAAGGTGTCACGCAGGGTAGCCGGGTGGGTTACCAGGATGCAGGAGCACACATTTTCTATGGAAGTGATTCCTGGGAAGGAGAACAGGTTAGCAGACAATCTCTCAAGGGTGAAAGTTGCAGACCAGGAAGGGTCAATTGAGGAGATGGAAATGGAAATGGTATTTGTAAACACTGAAGGAATTGTGTCCAAAGAAGAGTGGTTAGCAGAGATTGGAAGGGACGTAATGTTTAGCAGGGTAATTGCTTACGTATTGACGTCCGTATGGCCCAACAAATCTGAATTGACAAAGGAGGAAAGACCTTATTGGGAGGTAAAGGATGAATTATCTGTTATCGATGGTGTTATGTTCAGGTGGGGGAGAGCAGTTGTGCCGGCAGGGTTACGGAAAAGGATTATCGACATAGCACATGCTGGTCATATTGGGATTACCAAAACCAAGGGGGTTTTGAGATCGGATTATTGGTGGCCGGGATTTGACAGGGAAGTTGAGAATCGACTGGCAGAATGTCAGTTTTGCATCAAGAGTGGGAAGGGGGTGGAAGCTAGAAAACAACCTCTCATTGATGTAGGTGTTCCAACTAAGGTTTGGAGTGAAATAGCAATGGACATTTTAGGTCCTGTTGAGCTAGGATATGGACGAGGAAAGTATGTGGTGCTTGTGGTTGATTTATTTTCGAGGTGGGTAGAATTCAAGGTTGTTCGTGAAATATCAGGAGAAAACATGGTGAAGGTGGTGCAGGAAATTTTTGCGAATGAAGGGTTACCTGAAAGCGTTCTCACGGATAATGGAACTCAATTTGTGGGAGGTGTGTTCCCTGCATATCTAAAGAAGTGTGGAGTAGACCATAAGAGGGCAGCATTATGTCATCCCGAAACTAATGGAATGGTAGAAAGGTTGAATAGATGTGTGATGGAGATGGAAGGGAGAGCCATTATATTCTGACCCAGTTAGAGTAATTGCGGTTATGAAAGGTGCAGTGCGAGTAGATGGTGGTCAGGTTTGGAACAAAAATAGAGTGGCTACTGTGAAGAGAGGTCCGAGGTGAGGTGAGTCAAAGGTGAGGAATGGAGTTATGCATGTGCATCTTTAAAAATAAAAAGGGGAGATGTGTTGTGAAGTTGCTTATTCAGAGAGTAATGCATAATAGGCATGAATTAGAATGCTATGTAAATCTGGTTCAAGTAGCTCTGGTGATGTCATAGAACCAACCTGTGAGCCTTTATGTTGTTCAATGTTCTATGTTTGTCAGTTGGTATCTTTGCACTGGAGCAGAGAGGTCCTAAGTTGTGGGGGGTCTTTTCATCCTTTTACTTAAATAAATACTTATATGAAGACTTACCTGAGACTCATTCATCTTCATAACAGTTTCTAAATATCCTACTGGGCAGGATGGGGAACAGGTGTCATAAGGAAGGGGATACCGCATCTCACTCTACAGTGTCCCACTTCCATTCCCCGAAGACCGCCCGCCCCATCCGGGTGATCCTCCCGCACTGGCTGTCATGATGCCTACCCCCGGGCATCCGGACCAGGCCCATCAGTCCCGGGAGCAGGCATCCAGATGCTTAGAAAAAGCCCAGCAGCCCCAGCTAGGGGCTATCTGGGTACAGTCCTGGTGCCGTAGGCACCAGGCTCATAGAAGGGGTCAGTCCTGGCGCCACAGGCGCCAGGCTAATATGATTACACTTACCTCATGCAGACCATGCTGCTAAGAATCCAAGCCAACGTGAAGCCTGAAGGGGACTACTTTACTTCAGGGACTATTTTCTTACTCAGGTGTGGTCTTGGGGGAACTTCTTACCTGGGACTACTTTGAAGGCTATTTAAACCACGGCCGAAGACCAGCACACGCTTCGCGTTATTCTGCATCCAGCAGAGTAACGCTCACTGTGCCTGCAAGTCAGCATCCAGCCATTTGCCAAGCCCGCCTCGAGTCTGGAGCTCCTAGAGAAAAGGGGAAGAAGGAGGAAAGGTTAGAACAAGAACATTACTTCTATTCATCACCTGATTCCGGATCCATCGCGCCTTCAAACAAGGAAGGAGACGTTAATTTGATGCACGTTGCATCGCCCGCTGTAGCGCCACGCTATTCTCACCAGCCTTCGCAGCACCTCCACGATCCGCCGCAGTCTCCATCACATCTTCGCCGAACTCCGGCACCCAAGGGGGACAAAAGAACAGCAAGGTGAGCCGAGAGAATAAACAAAGGCAATCTCTGTTACCACCATAGACTTACCTGATTTTACCGCCGGAGGCATATTTCATCTCCACGGTCCGGCGCAGTCTCCATCTCATCTTCGCCGAACTCCGGCACCTAAGGGGAACAAAAGAACAGCACTGTGAACCGAGAGAATAAACAAAGAATCTCTTTTACCACCATAGACTTACTTGATTTTACCGCCGGAAGCATTATTCATCAAGACGTCATAATTTCTCATGCCGCACCTGTAAAAGGAGGGAAAGCAACAGATTAAACACAGGTATCATTTACCGGACAGTGGTGGGTAATACAGACTCTTACCTGAACGCTACCAGCTGCCACGAGGCAATCTTCTCTTGGGTCAAGCTGCAAAACAAAAGGAATCGGACAAGAGTGAATATCAGACATTTTGAACTCTTACGAACTATATACTTGTGGTTCCTCGCCAGGGACCTCAGAGTCAATATTGGTCTGGAACTCTCCCAATTCCTTCAGACCAGTGAAGTAACTGGTTATCTACGTGCCCCTGCATTCCACGCAGGATGGAGAGCTCATCTTTTATAAACATAAAGTGAGACTATGAAAGGAGATATCGGAGGTGATTAGTGGGAAGAACAGTGGGGTGTTATCACTCAAATCCACGGGTGGCTAATTCCCTTTCTCCACTTTCAGGAGAATACTTCTACGGGTCAAGCAGACGAAATTAGGCGGGCCAGTCCAGTCTGTCATCTCTGCACTAGGCGTCACGTTGGTGGAGATCGCAGCTGTCCAGTTCCGATCAATGCCCATGTGGGAGCCAGGTGAGCGTAACACTGGCCCACTCCCAGGAACTGGATCCAATAGCAATGGTTGTGTCTTGGCCACCTGGATGACAGATCGCCAGGTACTAGCGATTGAGACACCTTCAGGTTTCTCACATTATCCATATCTGGCTTTAGGCGAATTGTCATAGTTAACCATATTGTGCTTTCCTCTCTATATAGAAAAGTCGATTCTGGGTGTTTTGCAATTGCGGTTGTGCTTAAATTTGGGTTTTTTCTCTGTCTGGGAAAGTCGATTCTGGGGGTTGTGCATTGCTATCTCAATTACCCCTTCCTGGGCAAACTTCTGGAGAAGCTAGCCATCTCCCAATTTATCCACCACACTGAATCTGTTGGTTGTCTCCATGACCACCAGTCTGGTTTCAGAGCAGCTAGAGGCATGGAAACTGCACTCCTGAACATCTGTGAAGACTTGCACTCTAATCTCGATTCCAACTCTCCCTCTGTTCTCATCCTTCTTGACCTTTCCTCTGTCTTTGATAGGTCAATCATGCCACCCTTATAAATCGGCTCCGTCCAATCCTTTGAGCTCCTGCCCCTCTTCACTGGAACTCCTTACCTCTCCCTATCCGTTCCATCTCCTCATACTCTTCCTTTGGCTCCTCCTTAAAATCCCACCTTCTTTAATCCCCCTCCTGACAGCCCTGCTCTACTTCCTCCCCTGTTTCTCCCCTCTCTGTTTTCTACCTAATGAACTCGGCAAATTGTTCTGCTTACTGTTCTTGTTTATTTGACTCATGAATTGTATTCTACTGCTTCTAATGTATTCTTGTTGTTTTATGTAAAGCGCTTTGGCGTAAAGCACTATATAAAAGTTAATAAATGCATCACAGACATGGCTCTGTACTGCTTGACCTCGTTCCACTCTGACCAACCTGCCCAGGTTCAACTGGGCCCTGTTTTCTCCTCCATCTCACTCCCCACCTGTGGTATCCCTCAGGGCTCTATCCTCTCACCATGGCTTTTCAACATCTACCTTGTCCCTCAAGCCCTTTTCATCTCAGCCGTCTCTCCTAACTTGCAGTGTCATGCAGATGGCATGCAGCTCTCCCTCAAGCTGCCCTCCACTGCCGCCTCTGCTTCCGCTCTCATTCCTGACTGTCTGCTATTCAGGCCTGGTGCACTGCTAATGAGCTTTGCCTTAACATTAAGACGGAGATCCTTCTCATTGGGACCCCAGCTCCCGCCTTCCCTCAAACAATCTGGCCACCCTCCATGGGTCCCTGCTCCATCCTGTGAGGCAAATATCCTTGGTGTCATCTTCAACTCCCCCCTCTCCTCCTCTCCTCACATCACAGACCTTGCCAACAAGGCCCACTTTCAGCTGCACCTACTCAGAGGCATTCTCCCTTTCCTCACCTTCCCTCAGAAACTCAACGTCTCCAGAGCTCTGGTCCTCACCAGGCTGGACAACTGCAACATCCTCTTCCTCAATCTGCCCAACTCCTCCATTCACCTGCTTCAACTAATCCAGAATAGGACTGTGAGACTTATCCTTGGCCTCAAGGCAAGGGACCGCATCGCTCCAGCCCTAAAATCTCTCCACTGCCTCGCGATATCTGCAAGGATCAAGTTCAAGACCCTCTGCATCAGATTCTGGGGCCTGGTATCCCACTACATCCAACTCTCCTTCCATAAATACCTCCCTACTAGAGCCCTTCGGTCTTCTAGTGCCAATTTTCTGCAGATCAGATGCTTTTTCAGCAGAGTGGGGGGTAGATCTCTCCTCCGCAGGTGCCTCGCTCTGGAATGGTTTCCCTACCCCTCTCAGACTTGAGCCAGATCTCAAGTTCTGGAAGCTTCTCAATATCCTCCTTTTCGCTTCCTCCTCCCTTCTCCCCCTCCCCTGCTAATGTCCCTGTCTGCCTCTGACTGTCTGACTGGTTACCTCAGTTTTACAGGGCACCAGGCCCTCCTTGACCAGTCTACCCCTGCACTTGGTCTCCTCCGACCACCCCAATCCCTCCATGCACTGCCCTTCTGGGCCCCCTCTCCCTTGCACTAGCCTGGCTGGACCTGTACCCCTTGAGCCCTTCTAGCCCCGTCCCTCACACTTAGCACATGGACCTTCTTCCCCTGGACTCTCTGGCACTTGTCCATGTGGCCTCCCCTTGGCAATCGCATAACCCATGGGCCCTGACAGGCACTCCCAACCCCCTCCACCCCCGCCCCACACTTGTTACTGCACTTGCACAATCTGAATGACTAGGCCTAGTAGGACCTTTTTTTATTTATTTTTTTTAATTTATTTTTTTCATCCCCATTCCCTCCCTATTTGTCTTGTTGTGCCTTAAAACACCTTTTTGCTGTATAGGCACATTATAAATACCCAATAAAAAAAAATATATATATTTTTTTAAAACCAGCATAGGAGTTCAAAAATGGAACAACTGAGCAACACAGTGAGATCTGACCAGCTATATTACGCCCGGTAAACCAAGCTGTCAGGAGGACAGAAGAGCAAAGAGGCACGAGAGTATCATGGAAGCAACGGAGGATGCAAGCAAAGCTGAAGAGCAGAGCGGAGAGGAGTCAAGGCGGCGTCTGTTATGACTGTGCACTCCCACGGGCACCGGAGACACTGGCGAGAGACTCAAAGCAGAGAGGAAGCATTGTGCCGGAATGGGAAGCTGGGCGACACAACAAACGCAATTCGCTGTAGAGCTGAACCGTCTAAACTGACGAGAGCGAGCAGACATGAAGCAGAACCCGAAGGGTGGTCAGAGAAGCTACGGAAGCAGTTAAAGCACCAATGGGGCACCGGGTGGGAGTGGAAGAAGGCATTTGTAAGCACAAGTGGGGGGCGAATCCCTTTGGCTTGCTATATGGTTTACCTTCATAGTCCCAGTACTTGAGGAAGAAGGAACATACAAGTACCCCAAATATAAAGGGGAACTTGAGGAAACTAAATACCCCTTTGGTCCCGAAGCTGTTGACGGTTGTGTTGAAAATCATGGCAGGAGCGTATACCAGGCAAGCTAGTGAATTGAAGAAAAACAGAAAGGAAGAGCAACACCCCTTCTTGAAAGTAACTGTACAACAGACCTGGCAGGGGAGTATATCGTGTATTGTGCGAGTCTGGAACCCGCACCAAAGTGGTTTATTATTTTTATTTAATTTTTTTCCATTTGTAAAGCGCACAGTCGGCCCTTGGGCATCGCTGCGCTGTTGCAGAGAGCTTACTTAGTTACATGACGACAACATTGTATTGAGTAGGGACAAGAATCACAGGAGTGGGGTTCATTTGGTTAACAGGTTGCAGTGTGTTCCTTGGTTACAGTGGAACAAGTGGTGCATGTTAACTAAACAGTTAATTTTAAGAACTTTTCAAAAAATTGTGTATTATGCTTCACTTCGAAGTACTGTAGGTAAGGCGTTCCAGTGTTTGGGTGCTAGATGTTGGAAGCTGGCCCCGCCAGCTTTAGCTCTTTTGAAAGTGGTAACGCACATCATGTTTGCATGGTGTGACCGAATAGGTCTGGAGGAGGAGAGAAGAGACCTTTGCTGTTAAGTAGGGCGGTGCAGTGTGCGATATGCATTTATGTGTTATTGCCAAGGTTTTGAATAGAATCTGTTCCTTGAATGGTAGCCAGTGTGCTTCCCTCCTAGCTTGTGTGAGATGTTCCCTTTTAGGAATGCTAAGGGCAGCCCTGAGAGCATTATTTTGGGTGACTTGTAGTCGGTATATGTTTTTGTTGGAGGTGCCCAGGAGGAGAGCATTACAATAAACTAGTTTTGCACCAACTGTGGCTCTGGCTATTGATAGTCGGTTAGTCTTGGACAAGTAGGGTTTTACCGCATTGATTGTTTTGGTAGAGAACGCTGATGAGGAGGCAATGGCGCTCACATGGCGTGTCATGGATAAGGTAGAGTCAATGTAGACCAAGAGTTTTGACAGCAGGGGAGAACTTGTTAGGTGTTTTGTCAATTGTGAAGGTCTGATATAGGGGGTCCAGTTTGTTAAGCAGTTCTTAACAAACTGGCATGGATCTATGTTTTGTCCCCATTTAAACATAGCCCGTTTGCTGACATCCAGGCCTTGATGGCAGTATAGATGTTAAGGGCTGCAGAGTCTTGTTAGTAGGAGCCAGTGAGCGGGAGGAAGACTTGAGTGTCATCAGCATAGTTGGTGTAGGCTATGCCGCGCTGATCCAAGTCCTTGAAGAGGGGGAGGGTGAAAATAGTGTACAGCATGGGTGCTGTGAAAGAGCCTTGTGGCACACCGCAGAGCTTGGTCTGAGAAGACCCTCATGAGTCACCCTTTGAGAAAGGAGAGATCCATGCTGTGGCATCAGTAGAAAATTGAGCAGCGCTGTTGAGGTGTTTACAAAGGTTGTCATGGTCCATGAGGTCAAAGGCCACTGACAGATCAAGAAAGAGGAGGAATGCTGGTTGGCCTTTGTCCACTAGGTCGCTTAGTTGGATTTTTATATCTAATAGGGCAGACTCAGTGCCATGGCCTGGGCGGAAGCCTGATTGGCGCATGCCTAGGATGTTGTTTGCCTCTAGAAATTGTTGGATTTGGGTGTGGGCAACCTTGTCTAAGATCTTTAGAAGGAAAGGGACGGTGGTGACAGGTCTGTAGTTATTGGGAGTCAGGGTCTAGGTTGGGCTTTTTTAGTAATGGGCAAACCCACTCTTCTTTGAGGCACAAGGGGGCTGTGTTGGTCCTGAATGATCCGTTAATGAAAGAGGTCAAGAAAGGTGCAGGGGAGTCTGCACAGTCTTTGACTAGAGTAGCTGGGCAGGTATCGCCTTTGCAGTTTGAGGGTTTGATTTTCCAGATGATATCTAGGACCTCTGGTTCCGTAACTTCCCTGAAGGAGAAGAGCGTGTTAACATCAGGTGCTGAGACGGGTGTATGGCAGGTAGCTGTCTGAGCTTTAGAAAGGAACTTATGGTGGTCACCAATTTTCTTTTGCAGGAGTTCGATTTTGTGGATCATTGCTTTTTGTACATTGGTGCAACAGGACTCGTCTTTAATGACTGTTAGAGTGTTGGTGACCGGGGTGGCCAGTTCCATGAATATGGCAAACAGCTCCTTGGATTCGGAGGTGGAATTGAAGATCCTTTCATTGTAGGATGCTGACTTAGTGAGAATGATCGCTTTTTTATATTGTTTAGCCAGGGATTTGTAGATATCCAGAGAGAGAGAGTCTGCGGTTTCTTGTGCCAGTTCTTCAAGGCAGTACGTTTGCGTGAACAAAGTTCCTTGAGTTCGGCAGAGAAACAAGAATTGGTGCGTTTCCTATTTTTTGCTTTCTTAACCAGCAGTGGGGCAATGGCATCAACAGCTTTGCTGATGGTGGTGGTGTAGATATCGGCTAGTACAGATGGGTCTGCCGAGAGTGGGAGTTGGAGGGTAGGGCATTCTAGAAATGGCAATATCCTTTCTTAGATTAGGTTAGATTGCGGGCACTTCTAGCCAAGCCAGGTAGGATAGTTGGCAGTGTTGAATTGGGTTTTTGTTCGTGGGAATGAAGAAATGGATAAGGTGATGGTCAGTCCACGGGGATGTAGTGATAGAGCTAATATCAACACCACAATTGTGGTCTGCAACCCAATCAAGGGTGCGCCCTTTACAGTGGGTAGGTTCTGCAATTTTTTGCTCGAACCCTAGTTCAGCTAGGCCTTTGGCTAAGGCCTTGGCGTTTGTGTCTTTTGGGTCATTGAAGCCCAGATTAAAATCTCCTAGAAGAATGGACTTAGTGGAAGTTTTAATGTTATTGCCCAGCAGATGTATTAGGTTGTAATGGAAGTCTACTAAACGGCCAGGTGGCCGGTAGGCAATGTTAATGTCAATGGTGGTGTTGGGAGAGATGGCGAATTTGACTGGTATGGAGCCGACATTCTCACATGTAAGTGATGGGGTTTGTCTGAGTGTTAGGCTCGCTTTGATTATGAGGGCCACTCCCCCACCTTTGGCAATAGATCAGTCTTTGCGGAGCAAGGTATACCCTGGCGGCAGTGCAAGGGAAATGGCTGGTCCTGAGGCCTTATGGAGCTAGCTTTCTGTTATGGCCAGAACATCTAGGTCTGCGATGTCATTACTCTCTGTTGCGTGTGCTGAGAGTGACCTGGCATTGATGAGGGCACATTGTAGAGGGCAAGGTTCACCTTTAGGGAAGGCGGGCTGCTGTGGGGCCTGCAGCGTGGTTGAAGAGAGAGTTTGGTCCGTGAGTGTGGTCTGTGGAAGTGCTTAGTTAAAAGGTGTATGGTTGAGGTCGAGATTGAGCGGGCTGTGCTTGGCTGTCTGTCGAGAACGCTGGCCTAGATGTGTATTCCTGATGGAGGTAGGTATGGAGGATCGTTGAGATGAGGGGGTTGAGTGCGATTGCAAAGCCTGTCAAGTCTAAGTGCTAGAGAGTATGTTGTGTGTGTGTGGTGGATGCAGTGCGAGTGGGTAGGTGGTGAAAGCTGTGTTGAGTGTTATGAGAGGGTGCTCGGGGCATGGAGGGGGTGGAGGGGGGTGGCAAGCGCTCTAACTCACTGTGGAACATACAGGGTGAGTAATTGGTGGACCCCAATCACACCTGCCCTGAGGAAGGCTTCAACGGATGCCAGATACACTGGCACGCCAAAACGTGTTTCCATGTTTGGTTCTTTTTCTTAAGGAACAACATTGTTAACTGATTTCTGTTGCACATAGGCAGATAATAATGTCATGTTTATTAATTAACCATGTCTACACCTTCCAACCTACCAGGGTAATTTTTAATACACCTAGCAGTTTTTTTGTGTAGCAGCAATCGGTCTCCTGCAGGTTTATCCAACTAAACTGGCAAAAACCATTTGAATTGTTCGATAATGATGGTTTACTTCTGTTTTCTCTTGCGATCCATGTATATACTGTGAATGTTTTGCTTTATGTTTTTTCTTTTTCAATATTTCTACTAAGTTTATGTAAAAAAGATGAACAAGTTACTTCTTACCTTGTAACGTTCTTTCGACGGGATGTTCCTCCGACGTATTCCTCATCTTAGATATCTCCTTCCAGCTCTGCTGGCCTCGGAAAAAATTTTCTCTAGAGGGCGCTGCGCGTCGACGTCCTCCGAGTCGATGTCCCTCGACAGCCGCCGTATCGACGTCGACGTCATCCTGCCTATAAAGGCCGCGCGCAGCGTCCGTTGCTCAGTTCCGTTTTGTAGCCCACAGTATTACTGTCTGGACTAGACTAATCACCCTGAAGGAGCGTAAGCTGCAACAACAAGGGAAGTAGAACTGTGGGGATGGATGGGAGGGTCGATGAGGAATACGTCGGAGGAACATCCCGTCGAAAGAACGTTACAAGGTAAGAAGTAACTTGTTCTTCGAAGGGATTGTGTCCTCCGACGTATTCCTCATCTTAGATAGGCTCCCATAGCAGTATTCTATATTCGGAGGAGGGAGTACTGACTTCATGCTGTCTTCTATTGATGAATAGAATGCAGTACAGGCATTCCAAACCTAGTCTCTTGACTGGAGGAGGAATCCAGATTGTAAAAACGTGTAAAGGTATGGATAGACGACCATGTAGCGGCCGCACATATGTCTTTAACCGGCACGCCTCTTTTGAGGGCCGATGAAGCTGCAATACCTCTGGTCGAATGAGCCCTAAGGTTTTGAGGGGGCTCTTTCCCTGCCAGTTTATAACATTCCAGAATGGCTAGAATGATCCATCTGGAAATGGTCTGCTTAGTTATTGGTAACCCCAGCTTGTGACCTGTGTAACCTACAAACAGCTGGTCTGCCTGTCTTATCCTGGCTAGTCTACTAATGTAAAAACTTAAAGCCCTCCTAGGGTCTAGCCTGTGTAACCTCTCTTCCTCTTTCCCCGGGTGAGGAGGAGGATAGAAAGATGGTAGGGTAATCTTCTGAGTGATATGGAATTCAGAAACCACCTTTGGGAGGAAATTAGGCTTCACTTGTAGGACAACTTTGTCTTTGTGAAAGATTGTATGAGGGGGGTTTACAAGAAAGAGCTTGTAATTCGCTCACCCTTCTAGCAGATGTAAGTGCTATTAATAAAACAGTTTTAAGGGTAAGGAATCTTAACGAACAAGAATGGAGAGGTTCGAAAGGTGTACCCATCAGGAAAGTTAGTACTAAGTTTAAATCCCATAGGGGAACTTGGAATGGTCTTGGGGGATAAACATTGGTTAACCCCTTTAGAAACTGTATTACCAAGGGTAATTTGAAATAGGATGGTTCTTCCGCAGTACGCTTAAAGATGGATAGCGCTGCGAGATAGCCCTTAATGGTGCCAATTTGAAGGCCTGAATTTGCCAAATATAGTAGGAAGGACAAAGCCATTGGTGTAACACATGAAAATGGGTCGATATTCTGTTCTCTACACCAGCTGCAAAATCTGTTCCAACGGCAGCGGTATAAAGACTTTGTTGCTGGCCTCCTTGCCGAAAGCAACACCTCCATAACATCATCAGGGAGGTCCCAATCCTTGTACCTCAGCCTTTCAGAAGCCAAGCGTGAAGGTTGAGGGTTTTGATGTCTGGATGGAGAACCTGACCTCCCTTCTGTGAGAGTAGGTTCTCTCTGAGTGGAAGTCGAATTGGAGGGCAGATGGACAAGTCTAGAAGGTCCGGGTACCACGTTCTCCTGGCTCAATCCGGGGCAATTAGGATCATGGTTCGCCAGAATCTTCTCAACCTCCTGATCATTTGAGGAATGACAGGGACCGGTGGGAACGCGTACAGAAGCGGAAACTCCCAGTCCACTATGAACGCGTCTCCCAGAGCTCCTCTCGGGGGAAATTCCCTTGAGCAGAACAGGTCGCATTTCCTGTTTAGGCTGGTGGCTAACAGATCTACCTGAGGGGTTCCCCAAAGGGCGAAGATCTCTTGAAGGACTTCCTGAGCTAGCTCCCACTCGTGGGAGACTGTGTTCTGCCTGCTCAGAGCGTCCGCTGTCAAGTTCTTCTCTCCGGCTAGGTGAACTGCCGATAGAGAGATTCCTTCTTGGATTGCCCAAAACCAGAGCTGCATCGCCTCTCTGCACAGGGGTAGTGATCCTACGCCTCCTCTTTTGTTGAGGTAATGCATGGCCACCGTGTTGTCCGTCATTATCAGGACGTTCTTCCCTTGTACAGCTGGCAGGAACGCCTTCAGCGCAAGTCTGATGGCTCTCAGCTCTAACAGGTTGATGTGTAGTCTGGACTCCGATGGAGACCAACGACCGCTGATGGTCAAGTCGTTGGAGTGGGCTCCCCACCCCGTGAGTGAGGCATCCGTGACTACTGTTATCTCCGGCCAGGGTTGCCAAAACTGTTCTCCTTTCAGAATGTTCTCCTGACAGGCCCACCACTGAAGGTCTCGAGCCACCCTGCCGGGAACCTGAAGAAGATCTGTCATTCTCCCTGAGAATTGTGACCACTGAGTCCTCAGTGCCCACTGGAGGGATCTCATTCTCAGGCGAGCCTCTGGCACAAGGAAAATGCAGGATGCCATGAGGCCTAGCAACCTCAAAAAGTCGAAGGCTGGGAGACGTTGGGCATGCTGGAACTTGGTAACCATCTGTAGAATATCTTGAGCCCTCACCTCTGGTGGCGAGGCTTTTCCCAGGGAAGTATCCAGGATCGCTCCTATGAACTGGAGTCTCTGCGATGGTATCATTTGTGACTTCTTTAAATTGAGGGAGAAGCCCAGTCTGTGAAGGAAGTGGCACACGTGATTTAGCTGGATCTGAGCTTGTTCCGGAGAAACAGTCCTGATCAGCCAATCGTCCAGGTAGGGGTAGACGTGAATCCCTTCCCTCCTTAGACTTGCAGCCACTACCGACATTAACTTGGTGAAGACCCTCGGGGCGGAGGTCAGCCCAAATGGCAGCACTCGAAATTGATAGTGAGAGTTGCCAATTGCGAACCTCAGGTATTTCCTGTGTTTGAGATGGATAGGCACATGGAAATAAGCGTCCTGAAGGTCCAGAGATACCAACCAGTCCTGGAACTGAAGGGCCTGGAGGATCTGAGAAAGAGTGACCATCTTGAATTTGTCTTTTCTGAGGAATTTGTTCAATTCTCGCAAGTCCAAGATGGGTCTCAGTCCTCCGTCTTTCTTCGGAATGAGAAAGTAAGGGGAGTACCAGCCCTTGTTCCTCTCCGCTACAGGTACCGGTTCTATGGCACCTTTCTCTAGCAGGTCCAAAATTTCCTGCAAGAGGAGCGGATCTGGAGCTTTCTGAGAGCTGATCCCCGGTGGATGACTCTGAGGTATACGTAGGAAAGGCAGGCAGTAACCTTGGGCAACTGTTTCCAATGCCCAAGCATCTGACGTGATAGCCTGCCATACCGCCAGATGTTGAGTCAACCTGCCTCCTACAGGTGTCCTGTGAGGGGAGTCCTCAGAGTGGTTTTGGGGCGGCTGATGCAGATGCCGATGGTAAAGAGGCACCTGCTGTTGCTGCGGCTTTTGAATATCTACCCCGTCCACCTCGGGTAGTTCTTCTTTGACCCCTTTGAGCCGGTCGTCCCCTACCTCTTCCGAATGCGGAGTAGAAGCGAAAGGACTTGCCCCTCGCAGAGGTTCCTGTGGGACGAAAAGGAGTCTGACGGATTGCAGCTCCTAGGGATTTTGCTGCTGCTTTTGAAGTTTGCAGTTTCTCTAAACTGTCATCCGCCTTTTTCCCGAACAAAGAAGAGCCATCGAATGGCATGTTCAAGAGCCTGGCTTGCACATCTGGGGCAAAACCCGACCTTCTCAACCAAGCGAATCTCCTGGTTGATGTACTTGCCGCCATTGCTCTGCTGATACTGTCAGCCGAATCAATGCCCGTCTGGAGGGATTCGCACATAGCGTCTTTACCGTCCTGTATAATATTCAGGAACGCATCCCTTTCTTCTCCCTCCGGGATGCAGTCAGCCGCTGTAGAAGCACACTCCCAAAGAGTATGGCTGAACCTAGCAAGGGTGCAAGTAGCATTAACAGACTTTAACGCCATGCTACATGCTGAAAAGACTTTCTTTGCCATAGCATCATATTTTTTATCGTCCCTGTCCTGTGGGACTGTAGGATAAGCCGTCTTGACATCGGTAGAGGATGCTGCTTGTACCACCAGACTTTCTGGGGATGGGTGTTTAGACAAAAACTCTGGGTCTGTGGAAGATACCCTGTACTTTGTAGACAGTTTTTTATTTACTGCTGGTATTACATCGGGGGTTTCCCAGTTTGTCATGATCTTTCTCTGAAGAGCTTTATGAAAGGGCACCGTGAGGTCATCTTGTTGGAAAGATTGTGAAGGTGCAGACCACCCCATGAACTCTGTAATCCTGGCCATTAAGGCTCTGTAGGGGGTTTCAGCATGCTCCCCCGGGTCTGGCTTAGCAAACTCCACCTCAGGGGAAGTGTCTAACCCACTTGCCTCATGTAAAGAATCATGAAGATCCTTTAATCTGCGCTCTTCAGAGGAAAATTTCTCTCTAACTGGGGTTACAGGTCCCTGTAACTCAAATGTGTCTTGTTCAGCCAAATCACCCTCTTCTAAAATTGAGGATATAGTTCTCAATTGTTCTGAACTCATAAAGGGAGTAAATCCCATTTCCAAGGCAGAGGGTGCCGAACTTGTCATTATTGGCCTCGAAAGCGTCGATGTCGTTGACGCCGAAGGCTTCGAGCGTGGCGTCGAAAACAGAGGTGGAGGCCTCGAGGACCTCGACAGAATTGGAATACTACTCGACAATATCGAAGCCATCGACGTCGAGGGCCTGGGGATAGTCACTGGATGTGTGGTAACCGTGACTTTTCTTGGCGTCGATGCCGGTGTCGAGTCGACAGACCCGTGTGTCGAAGGTCCCCTCGACAACGGCGTCGAAGACATCGACCTCGACGTCGACGGGACCTTCGTCGACGGCGTCGACGGAACCTTCGAGGAAGGTTTGGAGGTCATAGTCCTGCTCGAGGGTTCGAGACGCGCTCAAGAGGTTTCTTTCGCCGGGTACTGCGACTCGCGGCGGTTTTGACCTTCGGGTCTTTCGACCAGAGCATCGCTCTCGGCAGTCTTCGAGGGGGCCGAGGCCGCTTTCTCGAAGACGCTCATCATATTCTTTCGGAATTCCTCCCATTCAGCCCGGGAACTATGTTTCGTGGGGCAAGGGATTCTTTTTGGCGAAACAGAGGAAGAGGAAGACGGAGAAGGGGATCTTCGACGTCTCCTCTTCGAGTGCTTCGATCTCGAGGAGTGATGAGACCCACTCCGAGACCTGGAGCGCGAATGGTGACGAGGAGACGAATGTCTCGACTTCGTCGACGAAGAAGCAGCTTTAAAAGTCTTACCTTTCTCCAGCTTCCCCCTACGCTCCTTCAGGGCCTTAGCTGTCATGGACATACAGTCCTCGCATTCCGAACAATGGTGTTCAGCTCCCAAACACCACAGACAAATTCTGTGAGGATCGGTCAACGACATCTTTTTCCCACAATCTCGACATTTTTTGAAGCCGGATCGAGGAGTTGTCGGTTCCGACAAGGAAGCCATCGAGTACGGATCGAATAACTCGAGGTAAATAGGATTAATCTGACTAAGAACTGAGCAACGGTATTCCGAGGCACTGAGTAAGCGCGGAAAAACGGAACTGAGCAACGGACGCTGCGCGCGGCCTTTATAGGCAGGATGACGTCGACACGGCGGCTGTCGAGGGACATCGACTCGGAGGACGTCGACGCGCAGCGCCTTCTAGAGAAAACTTTTTCCGAGGCCAGCAGAGCTGGAAGGAGATATCTAAGATGAGGAATACGTCGGAGGACACAATCCCTTCGAAGTATATGTTATAAGAATTTAAATATGAAAAAACACTTTCTTTGTATTAAATTAAGCTTGCACTCTGAGGACGTTTCATGTGACTCTTGAAGCACATTGTAACGCTCACCTGATTCCCACGGAGGCGCTGGTCTTGGCAGGGTTGTAACTGTATCTTGAAAAGTGAAGTGCAGGACTCGATTGGCTTCCGGGGCTGGGCCTCTTCGCACTGTGTGTCTAACTCGAAGAGTAAGATGTCTGCAGGTGAAAGAATATGGGGTTAATGACCTGGGATTGTCGGGTGTCTCTCTCTCCCCCTCTCACTTTTCCGTGGAGCCCCAAGGTCAACATGCTCACCTTAGATAGGTGAATGCTGGACTCTCCATCTGCGTCTGGTGCAGGGTGCCGTTACCAGTTCCTTCACTGGGTTGAAACGTAGGCCTCTTGACTTCAGAGGATTGCTAACCGTCGTTAACTGCACGAACGGTGAGTTTCCGGGCACCTTTAATGTCCTTACAGTCTTTAGGTGAGTAGGCACGTTAGTATGGAATGGGGCTCTGTATAATGTTCTTTTCAAATGGTGCCTTTTGTCTTGCAGGGCTCTTGAGGCGGAAGAGGGTGGTTTGAAGAGAGCCGGAGTTCGAGCCAGCGCATAGGAATGAAGCGCTTGGGAGTGCGTAAGTAAGTGCCTGTTGCCTGCTTTCGAAATGCACTCCAACTGTCTCTTTTCTTTTGCAGGTATGAGTTCGGATGCTGAAGAGACTCTGGAAAACGCCGGAGTATTTGCAGGCGCCTAATTGTGGAGGGCGCGATGGCGCGTGAGTAAATAGCCTGCCTAATGTGTCTCCTTTTCTCTTTCAGGTGCAGGAATGCAGCGTTGAAGAAAACGGGAATTCGAGGGGTGCCGGTAAGTAAATTCCCCACAGGAATAATTATGCTTTTGTCTTCACAGGCTTTTATAATGGCGGAGGAGCAGCGCGAAGAGTTGGTAACTGCCGATGGATCAGGTGAGGAAAGCGCTGCGAGTGAAGGTTGCTGTGCTAACCTGTTTCTTTGTCTTTGCAGGTGCTTCTGAAGGCTGGATACAAGAAAGGTAAGCTTTTTTTCTCACAGGTTCAGGATCGGAAGAAAGAAGACTGGAACCGACACGGTGAGCGTTCTGCTGCAGATGCAGAATAACACGAAGCACGTTGCATCAATCGGGTGTGGTTTAAATAGCCTTGGAGTCTTCCTCCACTGCCTCGCCCAGGAAAGAAAAGAGTTCCTGTTCTAGAAGAGTTCCAGTGTTGTATCCAGGGAGTGGAGCCTGCCCCACCCATGTAAGAAACTAGTCCCGGCTCGTAGAGGATTCCCATATGGCTGGTAAGTAAGCAGCATGGTCTGCTGCAGGTAAGTCCACCCAAGCATCTTTATACATGTTATGAGCCCGGCGCTTCCAGTGCCGGGACCAGTGATTTTGATGAGCCTGGTGCCACCGGCGCCAGGACAAGGTCCAAAAGGTCCCAATGGGGACCGGCTGGTGCCTAGGATGAAGGTTAGAGGCCTGCTTCCAAGGACGTTGAGCTGGTCCTAGCCCCTTGGAAGTAGTGATCATGACACACATTTCGCTCTACTTTTAAAGAAATAACTGCAATTAATGACAAGAATGGTGATTGTCATAAGCGTGGGTATATGTTGTTGTCTGTTTAAACCAGAATATGTAATGGCTTGTTGTAAGAGTGAGGTTTCTTTCCCAAAGCTATCCATCTTGTTGGTTGGGAAAATTACCATAATCAACATAGGAAACAGAACATTAATACTCTGGCTTTTTATGAATCTGATTCTCCCTTAAAACTGAATCAATCATTTATCAAGAGTAAAACTTCCCTTCCCAAAGTTGCCCACATTTGTATTAGTGAAAACACTTGTAATTAACAGGGGAGTGATAGATGTGGACATCAGAACATTAATATCTTAAAATTTGATGAAGCCAACTCTCCTTTAAATTCAAACCAACCATTAAGCCCGTTTAAAATTCTTGTTGAAGGGGTAATTAATGATAAGACTGAAGTGAGTAAAGTTGAAGACAATATTCTGAATAAAAAGTAATCAGAACATTGGGGACTTCAAGTCCCACAATGCCCAGAGCACTGGGACGAAGAAAAGGGATTCAGAGGTACTAGACTGCAAGGCACTGTCTAGTGGTTCCAATGACACACACCTGCGTGGGACTTTTGAATATAGAAGAACCCCTCATGTGCAGGGCATTAGAAGTAGAATGTGGAGTAGTTGCAGAAACTCCACGTTGCAGTGGCAGCAGAGTAAGACGGGGAATAGAGCCGGCCGCTAGTTGCAGAGAAGAGGACGGTCCGGAGAGGGTCTCCACCTTTGATGACCTTGTCTGGAGAGGTTGCACAGCGGGAAGCATTTCTATGAAAAGCTTTCTCCCTGGAGAGAGAGGCTCACCTTATTGTGAGTGGTGCTCTGGTGGCAAGCGAGCACCAGAGTGCTTCAGGAGTGAGGAACACTCCTTTCCCGACTGGCGCAGGCCGCGGGAAGTGCAGTTTGCTGTGCAGGAGGCTGCAGAGGAAGCAGAATGTACTGTGGAAGCGGAGCGAGCGGTTGCGTATGCAGCAACCAGCGAGTTCACCACTGTTGGGTAACCCCAGTATGCTACGTATTTTGAATACCGAATTGACATAAAGAAGTTGAAGTGGTGTGATGAGAACTTTGTGACCAGACAAGAACAAATTAATGACCTGTGGTAACTTTTTCGATTGGATGTTCCTCCCACGTATTCCTGATCTTTTTGAATCTCCATATCCTGCTTTAGTTCCGTTTGTATGCGTATTTTCAAATTTCTCTTGGATGTACCTTAAGCCAGCCAATTACTCACCCTGAAAGAGCGTAAACTGCAATAACAAGGAAATTCTACTGCGGAGTAGGCTGGGAGGGGCAATGAGTAATATGTGGGTGGAACATCCAATCGAAAGAACATTACCACGATTTAGTAACTTGTTCTTCAAATGGATTGTGTCCTCCCACTTATTGTTCATCTTTTGATAGACTCCCAAAGCAGTGTTTGCATTTTTTGGAGGAGGGAGTAAGAATTTAGGAGTTCATTATTGGCTTGTGTGTACAGAATGTAACACTGCCTTCCCAAATACATATTCTCGGCCGGAGGTAGAGTCTAGACTATATTGCTTTGTGAATGTGTGGACAGATGACCATGTGGCCACAGCACAAATATCTTGAATTGGGACTCCCCTCTGTAAGGCAGAGGAAGTAGCCACGCCCCTGGTCGAATGAGCTCCAAGACCCTCAGGAGGATCTTTTCCCGCTAATCTGTAGCATTCAGAAACTCCTAAGATGATCCCCCCCTAGATAAGGTTTGTTTTGTGACCTCCATACCCAACTTATGGCTTGTGTAACCAACGAAAATTAATCATCCTGCCTTAACTTAGACATCCTGGATAAGTAGAAGCTAAGTGCACACCCTGGGTCCAGCCTGTGAAATCTCTGGTCTTCCTCCTTTCCAGGATGAGGTGGAGGATAAATTGACAGAAGTATGAGTTTTTGAGTTAAATGAAAATTAGACACCATTATTGGCAAAAATGTAGGTTTAACCGTAAGGACTATCCTTCAAGAAGACTGTAAGGAGGTTTGCAAGACAAGTCTTGAAGTTCACTCAACCTGCAGGCTTATGTAAGACCAACCAAAAGGATGGTCTTCAATGTTAGCAATCTTAGAGGGCAGGAATGAATAGGCTCGAGCAGGGCACACAAGAAATTTCAAAACGAAGTTGAGATCCCAAATCGGGACTTGAAATGGGACTGGAGGGAATACATTTATCAATCCCCTCAAAAACAGTCTTACTAGTGGTATTTTTTATTTTTTTTATTTGTTTTTATTAATTTTATTCAATGAGCAACATACAACCAGCACATTGTGCTAACAAATCCCAAAACTTCCCCCCCACCCCGCCGCCTTGACACACCATAGCTTGACATTGACCATCAGTTCTGTGAATATAGTTTGCATGGGCAATTATCATTATTACAACTGGTCAGTCCTCTCAATCCTCCAGTGACGTTCATCCTATAAACCACGTCACACGTGGGTGTGTTCTTGTCCCCCTGTCTGCCCGCCTAAATCCCCCATCCAGTGCCGCCCGCCCAGGTCCCAACATCTTCAGTGGCAGGTTGTTGGAGCAAATAATGTGTGTACGCATCCCACATGCCAGTATCACAACACCGTTGCCTGTTCATCGATCCCCATCCATTCTCCATGTCATTACAATGCATAATGTCATCTTTCCATTGTGAAATTTTGGGAGCTCTTCCCTTTCCCCACAGCATGGCCACTCTCCGCTTAGCCAGCATGAGGAGCAGGGTCACCAATGTTCGCGTTCCTCCAGGAACCTCTTTAGTGTAACCCAACAATCCCATCATTGGTTCAGGACTCATTGTTTGGCCTATAATCCCAACAATCGTTTCAAACACTCCCTCCCAGAACTGTTGTATGTTCGGACAGCTCCAAGCAACATGAAGGAAATCAGCCATTTCTGAGTGACACCTATTACATCTCCCTGTAGCACCCCAGAAGAATTCATTGATTCTAGCAGGCGTGTAATAAAATTGGTGAATATATATGAAATGGATCAGCTTGTGCCGGCATTAATAGCTCCGATCAGAATTCCTTCACAACAGTATTTCCATGTGTCCTCCAAGATCTCCCTTCCCAATGATCTCTCACATTTTTCCCGCGGGTCTGATGCTCCCATGCCCCTGGATTGGATGCATATCGAGTACAACCCTGTGGTTATATGTCTTCCCATCAGGCCTTTAAGTATTTTATCCAAAATGGGGGATATCGGCGGCTGGTCTGGACAGGTACTAAACACCAATCAGAGACTCACCTTGAGCTTGAAGTATAGAAATAAATCTAGGGCTGAAAGTGTCCCCCTTCCCCTCAATTCCCCCAGGGTCATGAACCTTGCCTCTGGGAACAGCTCTCCAAAGCATGTGATTCCCAATTTTTTAGTCATAGCTACAAAGCTTTTTTCACTGGCAATGGCTACCTCTGGCGTGTATATAACTGGGAGCTGGGGCGAGTAGAGAACTCCACCCTTCCTCTTCTGTTCTAATTTGATCCAGGCCCTACACGTTACCTCCACCAGGTTCTTTGGGAAGTGTACATGGCTCAGGGCCAGAAAGATGATCGACCTAAGCAGGTTGGGCGCGGCTACCGCTCTTTCCACCTCAATATGGCTCCTGTCGTGTTGTAACCCATGCCAATATACCAAAAACCCAGCTTGCGCTACCTCATAGTATGTCTCAAACTCCGGCAGCGCCAGACCTCCCTCTGACACAGGGGCCACCAACTTGTCCCACGAAACTCTGCCTGGTTTATCTGTCCATATGACTTGCATTATTGCAGCTTTCAGGCTACGAAAATAATCTCTGGGGACCACCACTCGGGCATTCAGAAAGATATAAAGGAATCTCTGAAGCAGCGTCATCTTAACAACGGATATCCGCCCATATAAATTCAGTGGGAGCATCTTCCACCTACCTAGGGCTTCCCTGGCCTTGTCAAGAGTTTTAAGGTAGTTGTTATGGTACACCACCAGCGGGTCCCTCGTGATAGAAATGCCTAGGTCATTTGTGTAAATCATGTGCCATTGAAATCCCCATGTGTCTTGGAAGTGGGACGTAGCTTCTGTTAGTGGGAACAACAATGATTTGGATGTGTTCACCTGTAGCCCCGACACCTCCTCGAACCCCTGTACTTCCATCATCACTGGATCCAGATTCACCCCAGGATCTTAAACAATACCATGTCATCGGCATACAATGAGATTATTAATTTGTGGTTATACAGTTGGATCCCCCGGTGCAAATGTACGTTCCTAATCCTTTCCGCCAATGCCTCAATCACCAAAGCAAAAAGTAGGGGTGACAAGGGACATCCCTGTCTTGTCCCTCTCTCTAGAGGGATCGCCGTCGGCTGTGTATACAGTAGTTTCAACATGCTTATGTAGTGGGCCCCCATTTCCATACGATAAAGGACAGAAAACATAAACGGCCATTCAACAGATTCAAACGCCTTGGTGGCGTCCAGTAGGGCAGCCACCAACGAGTCCCCAGGAGGCACCGCTGCCATCAACCCGAACATTCTCCTAAGGTCATATGAGGTAGAGCGGCCCGGGATAAATCCCGCTGGATCCGCTATTACCATCTCTGGCATAAAGGGCAAAAGTCGTGAGGCCAGAATTTTCGCTAGAATCTTATTGTCAATGTTAATTAATGAGATTGGGCGATATGAAGAGCATTCACTACCTGGCTTATCGGGTGTCAACAAAACCACCACCATTGCCTCTCGCAGTGAATCTGGCAGGGTTCCTGTTTCTAAACTATGCCGATACATCTCTAGCAGACGAGGTGCCAAAGAGTCCGCAAAATATTGATAAAATTCCGCCGTAAACCTGTCGGGCCCCAGTGATGTCCCGGTCGGCAGAGATTTAATCGCATCCAGTACCTCCTTTAACGATAATGGACGATTTAGGTGTTCCCCTTTGGGCCTCCGTGCACCAATGCAACGCAACCCGATCTAGATAGTCCTCAATATCCACTCGGGATGCTTTTAGATTCAAGGAGTACAAGAGACTATAGAACCGGAAGAACTGCTGAACTATCTCCATATTCTCAAATGTGTTATTCCCCTGCTCATCCGCAATCACCTGGATTCTTCCCGTGAAACTATCCATTTTTGTCACCCTTGCTAGAGTACGGCCGGGTTTATTGCCTTCCCCGTATTGCTGTGTATTAGTTGCATTTCTCATAAACGTAACTTTCCTTAGCGCTAGCTTTTGGAACCCCTGCCGGTGCTTAAGGATCTCAGCCCGGATTTGGTCTGAGGGAACCGGATTGGCTACCTGCTGCTTTTGTAGGGTAACTTCCTTGGCTGCCAGTTCCCTCCTATTTAATTTAAGAATGCCAGCCTCCCTTGATATGCATTTGCCCCTCATCACACACTTTCCTTATTTCCGGGAATTAGTTTTTAGTTGAAGTGTATCACGGTAGTTCCAGGGTTAAATCCCACCTAGAACAAATTTGGTTGTTCTATTATGCTAACATTAGCCTTTTAACCTTCTATCGGATTGATTCTTTATGCATGATTCCCTGGCATATATTTAGACACATTTTAAACTCTAGTAAGCATGACTAGTAACATCTTTCTCATTGCATTTATGTAAAAAGTGCTATTCATATTTGCAATCCTCCAATCGCATTACATATCCTTGGTCTCATGCATTCTGTTACTCTAGCGGTCACTAGGAATTACTTTTTCAGTTACAATGACTGGTAACCGATTTGCTCCCCATTTGTGTTTACCAAAACACCCTTTCGCGTGAGTTTGAAATCCCAACCAAAATATATTTTGTTTATGCCACTCGGCATCAAGCGTGCTGAATTCTACATTGAGCATGCTTGTAGCGGTGGCCTTTCCACCCCTTAAAAGCGCTTACCTACAAAATTCTCTTACTCATGCCTCAAGCATCGGGGGTCCTGTTTTGGTTCTGGCAAATCCTTGTTCATAAAGAGTTACAGATTGCTAGTCCCGCTTTCCTTTTGTTCATTTACAAAATTCGGCGGCCATACTTTGGGCTGAGTTTTAGTACGTAAGTCCTTTTTTCCTTTTTGATGTTTAAAATGATCTGTTGCATTTGTGTTTAGTGTAACATTGATTTGAATTTAAACTTCCGTATTTATCTTGCGCGGCTGATCTGTTACTTATTATTATGTCCAAATTTACAAAAAATAAAGTTAAAGCAGTAACTAATTTTTCACTATGTTTATTAGTATTTTTTTCCTCCCCCCCGCAATCTCTTTATATTATGTATACCTAAGACAGTTTCCTGTTGGGAATGGTGCATTATGGTAACTTTAGTTTTCTTCATTGGCCTTTATTGTCTCACTATATTTTATTAGCATTCTTTTCACAATTTCAGAATAGTGCATTGTGGTACCTGTGGTTTGATGTTAATTTCGCCTCTCTCATCTGTTTAACTTTCATCTGATTAGCGGTTTTGCCCATATATAGGATCGCCCCATGTGTATATCTGAAGCATATGTTTTAACATTGCAGTATTCAATAATATTTTTCTATGCAACAAATTATAATTCAACAAAATAGAAAACAGGTTTTCTATTTTGTTCAATTATAATTTGTTGCAAAATAATGGTCAATGAAGAAAACTAAAGTTACCATGATGCACCATTCCCAACAGGAAACTGTCTTAGGTATACATAATATAAAGAGATTGCGGGGGGGGGGGGAGGAAAAAAATACTAATAAACATAGTGAAAAATCAGTTAAATCAGTTACTCCTTTAACTTTAATTTTTGTAAATTTGGACATAATAATAAGTAACAGATCAGCCATGCAAGATAAATACGGAAGTTTAAATTCAAATCAATGTTACACTAAACACAAATGCAACAGATCATTTTAAACATCAAAAAGGAAAAAAGGACTTACGTACTAAAACTCAGCCCAAAGTATGGCCGCCGAATTTTGTAAATGAACAAAAGGAAAGAGGGACTAGCAATCTGTAACTCTTTATGAACAAGGATTTGCCAGAACCAAAACAGGACCCCCGATGCTTGAGGCATGAGTAAGAGAATTTTGTAGGTAAGCGCTTTTAAGGGGTGGAAAGACCACCGCTACAAGCATGCTCAATGTAGAATTCAGCACGCTTGATGCCGAGTGGCATAAACAAAATATATTTTGGTTGGGATTTCAAACTCACGCGAAAGGGTGTTTTGGTAAACACAAATGGGGAGCAAATCGGTTACCAGTCATTGTAACTGAAAAAGTAATTCCTAGTGACCGCTAGAGTAACAGAATGCATGAGACCAAGGATATTTAATGCGATTGGAGGATTGCAAATATGAATAGCACTTTTTACATAAATGCAATGAGAAAGATGTTACTAGTCATGCTTACTAGAGTTTAAAATGTGTCTAAATATATGCCAGGGAATCATGCATAAAGAATCAATCCGATAGAAGGTTAAAAGGCTAATGTTAGCATAATAGAACAACCAAATTTGTTCTAGGTGGGATTTAACCCTGGAACTACCGTGATACACTTCAACTAAAAACTAATTCCCGGAAACAAGGAAAGGGAGATTCGCACTACATTCAATAAGGGTAAGAAAACAAATTTACATGCTTTTCTGACAGCCAAAAATTGTTAGGTCCATGCCATCCCATACTTACTTCTTTTTCGGATTGCACAAATTTAATTTTAAAAAACTAACATAGTCACTGTAATGGATTTATTTTTAACCATTTGAGGTAACTAAGAGGTGCTGCACTTTTAGGTGTTCATGCAATTTGAGAATGCTAAAAGGATATACTACACAGCCTAAGTCACTATTCTAACTACTAAATGTGTTACAAAATATGCTAAAATGCTATTTCATATGTTATATTTTGTGTTTTGTTTTATTACATGTTACGCTTGCATTCAGCCCGGATTTGAAAAAGGCGCCAATGAAACGCCGAAACACGTGTCATCCATATGGGCAGAACATATATCAAATAAATTAAGAAAATATACTTGAAGAAACTTGACTACGTACTTTTATTCATTTACATCAGAAATTTGGCGCAAAGAGGTGTAGGCACAAACAAACTACTGCTTACGATATACATTACCATAGGGTAAATGTTAATTTAGCCAGTGCACATGTGGCATTAGCCGACTTAAGGGCCATACATTCCACAGAGAAGATCTTTTTTGCCATTGCATCATAGCATTTGTCATCCCGGTCCGGCGGAATTGTTAGGTATGCAGTTTGTTTAGATGTTGGTGTGGCGGCCTGTACAACCAGACTTTTGGGAATGGGATGTTTGCTTAGGTAAATGGGGTCACTGCTTTAAGCTCTGTATTTGCTTGTTAACTTTTTATTTACCACTGGAATTAATTCCGGAATCTCCCAGTTGGCATTAACCTGCCTTTGTAAAGCTACATGAAAGGGAACAATAGGGTCCTCCTGCGGTCCCCTATCTAAAATATCTGCAAGATCTTCCTGCTCAAAATTTGGTGCAGATCTACTCCATCCCAGATATTAAATGACTCTAGGCATTAGTTGCCTGTACGACCCATCTGCATGGTCTCTGGGATTTGGTCTTCCAAATTCAATTTCGAGAGAAGTATCTATCCCACTTGCAGTTTGTAGAGTCTCATGAAGATCTTGTATCCTTGACTCCTCGATTGTCAGCTTCTGGTACAAATTGTTCTCCATATTGCAACCCAGAAGGACGTGATTCATCAGAAGAGGGCTCATGTTCCTCAAATTGAAGGAAGTGACTTAAAGTCTTTCATTGGTAGTGGGAGAAAAACTGTAGTGTTTTCAACCCCCTTCAAGGATTTTGTCACATGTGTCGACAACGGCGTCAACATCTTTGACGCCGTCATAGGCGGCGACAACTGAGGTGTCTGAGATTTTTTCGACAAGGATGTCGGTTCTTTCGGCATCGATGACGTCAAAGATTTTGCCTTCAAAAGGAGTTTCATCTCAACAGAACCTACGAGGCCCGGGCTCGAGGGCAAACAGGTTTTGTCCTTTGCCTTTTCTTTGCCTTGTTTTTCGACATGGGCATGACTTTTACTCTTCTTCAAGGGGGTTGAGGATACAATCTCAAAGACCAAACGCATTTTTAGTCTGAATCTCTCCCATTCAGCCGGTGAGGCCGATTTGGTCGGGCAAGCAAGGAACTTGATGACAAAGACTGCCACCTGTGATGCCTTTTCTTAGAACGTCGTGAAGACGAGTGGCGAGACCCACTCCTAGCCCGAGATTCGTCAAAAGGGATTTATGTGACCTACCTGCAGCTAACTTCCCTCTACGCTCTTTCAGGGCTTTCACCGTCATCGAAAGGCATGATTCACACTCAAATGTCTTGTGATTGGATCCGAGGCAGCATAGACACACCCTAGGCGGGTCTGTAAGGGGCATTTTCACACCACATTCGTGGCATTTTTTAAACCCCGATTTGGGCGTCCAAGATGTCGACAAAGATGCCATTCTTTTTCAAAATTATCCGTAGATGCACGAAGGAACCGAAAGCACACCGATCTTCCGAAGCAATACCTCTCGTGGAAAAATTTTACTGAAGCCAACGGTAGCTGCATGCGCTATATACCAGTGATGTCGACATCGAGACGGAGGCCCTCAAGGGACATCGAGTCGACAGGCATCGAAGGGCAGCACCCCCTGCTGGAACATTTTTCTGAAGCAGCTAAAGCGGGATATGGAGATTTCAAAAGATGAGGAATACGTGGCAGGACAAAATCCACTTGAAAGGAAAGGTTATAATTACTATAAAAGGTCATTGCTAGTGCCAAAGCCAAGATATGGCAATAATAAAACAAGTTGACAATAACCACCATTGCCAAAGCCAAGAGAGGGCAATACTGAAGGAAGCCAACTATGACCCTTTTTGCCAGAGTGAGGAAGCAGCAATAAAGAAAAAGACCTCAACAAGTATTTTCTAAGTCAAAGAAGAGCAAGTATGAGAGAGAAACATTGTTAGTCTTTGAATAATGTAAAGGTGGGAAAACAAGAGTGGCAGGAAAGAAGCCCTCATGCTAGAAGGTATTCTGGAGGAGAGGGGCATTGCATGCGGCAATCACAAGAGTGGAACAAACGGCACCAATGTGTATCAAGTCTTCCCAGAAGACGTAGTAAAGTTTGATGTTTTTGAAAGTCAAAGACTTTACCAAATTGTTTCAAGTGAACTTCACCACATAAGTATTTGTGGTCGTAGAAGTAGTAGTACTTGTAGTAGTGTTAGGAGCTTTTTGTCCTGGAAGGCAAGTATACCAGGATATGGACTTTTTAGTGGTGGTCCTGGCAGTTATTGAAGTACTGTGTTGTGGTTAAAAGTTGTGAAGAAGTGGCAAGCCCACTAAAGTATTTTGTGAACTGTTGTGGAAGCATCCTGACAAAAAATTGTTGCAATAGACAAATTGTGGAAGTATTTTGCTTCTTAAGAAGTTGTGTGGAGCACTTGGACACAAGTGGAGAGTGTTGTGGGATTATACACAGAAGACTTGCAAACGTGCTTTGTTTATTAAGGAGTTGTGTTGAACTCTTTACTGCAAGTGGATAAAAAGATTTGTCATCCAAATAAACTGTTGGTCAAAATCCAAGTGAAAGACTTTTGGCACCAGAAGAACATCAAACAGAACTTGGTTACAAAATGTGAAGTCTTTTCTATTTTTAACTTTTGATTGAACATCCTGCTTTGAATCTGGGTTAGGGAATCCAACCCAGGTTACAAGGATATACAGTTATTAGGTTTATCTTGGACATAAATGTTATTTCTACTATATGTGAATTGCCATATATTCCCCTTATGAGTTTGATGTAGGCATAAATGTAAGGGACAGATTCCTTTTGTTAGAGTGTTTCCTTTAGTTTATTTTGACAGGCAGAGAAAGGCTCTTTAGGGTAGCGATAGTGAGGCATTTGTCAAACCCTTTGAGTTAATAAAATGACCTCTTTTGAAAAACCTTTACCAAGTTGTACGCCTCACATTTCTGACCCTCACAGAGCCATCCCCTGGAACAGTGAACACTATCTATTGGAGATTTCGGATGAATGTTCATCTTTTGTTGAACTTGAATATTTGTGCACTCTTTCAAGCCAAAGACATTACCCCTAGCACCTTATAGTTTTAGTGTAAGAGGGCGAGGATAAGGTTTCGGACACAGGACATTATTGCTTTAGACATCTTGACAACAGCCAGGCCCCTTTAGTATTTAGTTGAGGTAGGGAAATACCTCCTATATTAGGGACAGTGAGGCCTATCCAAAATCCCATTATTATTTCAATAAACGTTTGCATCCACAAACATATGTCTTCTGTGTCCGTGTATCATTCCTGGTTCCTCACAGGGGGTTGTAGCTGATTTTGAGAGGGAAGTGGTACACAACTGAGTGCCCCTGGCTGACAGTTGGGGCATCTCCAATGGAAGGGGTAATGGGGAAAAGGGGGAGGGCGAGTTCAGAAGCAACATATGGGATGGGGAAACACATTTTGAAGCAATGGTCCGAATGCCCCTAAAACACCTTGGAAGATATCTTTATAGAGACACCATTTTCAGGATGGTTGGTGCGGTTACATTTGGCTCCATAAACGTGAAGGGTTTAAACCTGCCAGGTAAGAGGGCAATGGTTTTAAGAGCATTTAGGCAAGAGCACCTGGATGTACTCTTACTGCAAGAGACAAGGTACAGAAGGGAGGAGGAATATGTAAGAAGAGGGAAAAGTCCCTACTGGACTCAAAGTTGAAAAAGGACATCAGTGCCCTTGAGGAAAGATAAGACAGCTGAGAGTCAGAATAGAACAACAGATTCAGGAAGTGGCTGCAAGGAGCTTCATGATCTATGGTTCGACAAAATATTAGGGAATCTTAGATTTTGCAACAAGTGTTTTATGAGAATGACGATATAGCTACTGCGAGGCTGGCAAACAGGCTACAAAAGCAACGCAAAGGCAGGGGGGGTGAAGGGGATAATGGGTGAAGGCTTTTGTCACGTCCAAAGGATATTTCAACTGCTTTTGGGTCATTTTATAGGGCCTTATATACCTCAGAGAAGGGACGAATCAGACTGTCATTCCTAAAACAGATTAGGCTCCCTAGCATGTGAGTGGATACCGAGAAGCGCTAGAGGTCCTGATAACCCTTGAAGTGTCCAAGGCAATCAGATCTATGAAGGCAGGGAAGCCCCAGAGCCCAGACAGATTTATGTCCTCTTTTTATAAAAAAAAAGTATGGAGGGGTATTGACCCCATTCTTGTAAAAGCTTTTCAACTTCATATTTGAGGGCACCAGAATCTTTTTTGAAGGACTGAATTGTGGTAGTCCATAAGGAGGGAAGGGGCAGGGATGAGTGTGGCTCTTACAGGCCTATTGCCCTTTTGAACTGCGATGCTAAGATTTTTACTACTGTCATGGCGAATAGATTAAGTACTGTGCTCCCTAAACTGATTCACTCTGACCAGGTGGGGTTTCTAAAGAATAGTGAAAGGGCTGACAATTTAAGGAAAACCTTGGACTTAATGGCTTCTCTGCAAGGTGCCGAGGCAGATCCAATACTGCTTTCTCTAGACACAGAGAAAGTATTTGATCAGGTGGAGTTTTTGGTTGCTACACTGTGTGGTATGGGTTTTTGGGGGTAAATGGACAACAGGACGAAACATAGGTCTTGTCAAGATTTCTGCTTACCAGGGGGACGAGGTAGGGATGTCAGCTATCCCCCACTACTGTTCACACTAGTAATCAGAGCCTCTAGCGGGTGTCATCAGAGGGGAGATGGGGATAGAAGGGGGCACAGTAGGGGGCATAACATACAATGCAGCGCTGTTTGCAGATGCAATTTTGTTGTATCTCACGAATTTGAGCCAATCAGTGCCTAGGCTACTGGAACTATTGGAATCGTTAAGGAGGCTTTTGGGGTTTAAAATATTTATCTCCAAGTCAGTGGGTAGAATGCTAGGAAACGCCTCAAGAGATCTTGCAGGTATTAAGGTGGGCACGGATCCAGGTCACGGATAGGATTAAATACCTAGGGACTTGCATCACTAAATCACTAGGGGATTTATATGAAGCCAACTACCCGGAACTATGGGCTAACATCAGGTGAGACATTGTGACCTGGGAGAAGTTAAAGTTGTCTTTGGGGGTGGTGCGGGGGGAGGCTGACAACCCTTAAGATGAACCTCCCTCCAAGGCCCCTGTTCATGTTCCAAATGCTGCCTGACAAGATACCGGGAGATTTTTTAAAGGAAGCCAAAAGGGTATGATATGATATGATATATGATATGATAGGTTATTTATAACGCACTTAATACCCAGAGGTTTCTAAGCGCGGACCCGGGAATGGAACCTGTGTCGCTCCGTGCCCTCTTGCTTCCAAGGCGAGGACGTTGCCGCTAAGGTATCCTCCCGGGATATGGGTGAAATTTCTATGGAGGGTTGGGGGGGAGCCAAGAATAGCATGGGAGGTCTTAACACGTAGTAAGGGGGAGGGAGGAGCAGGACTCCCCAATCTAGCAGAGTTTGAAATTAGGATTGGATATGCAGGAGCTACACGCATCTCCTGGGTATCCAGCAGTAACCAGTCACATGGAGCTACCACTGGGAAGGAGGAGCTAGTACATAGCGTTACACAAATCTAACTTCTGCATAAAATGCAACGATATAATTGTATCCATTATTTATTGCCCCTCATGCTTTAAATGGCATATAGATGTGTTCTAAGGTTTATTTATATTGTCCCAAATGCACAGTGAGTTTGATTCATATAGTTGTGCTCGTTTGGCATGAATAGGGCTGGGGAGCCAAAAGTAGCTCCTTGTAACTGTTGGTTTATCCAGGCTATAAGCAGGAGCTAAATAGCTCCCAGCTCCCCTCAATTTCAAACCCTAAATCTAGAGTACTGTTATATGGGCAAGGTTCGATAGACTGTCACACTGCGCTGAATTGCAACAGATTTATTGGTAAAGCATAAATGTTGCGGGTACTGTGCCCATATACAATTTTCTGAGAAACACAACCAACACGTGTTTCAACCAACCGGGTCTTTATCCAGGCAATATTACTCATGTTGTTCCAAAAGTAACAGCAAGACTTGTATGTGCATATGTGCACCAATTACGGCTCCAAAATATGTTGCCCCCAACCAGTGTCGGGTGGCAAGAAGTCCGATAACTTATATACTGTACAAATATTTACCAATAAAACAGACAACGTGGATATTATCCAGTGATGTTTCCAGCACTGGTCACTCAGCCTCTCAGCATTCTGCTCACCTTCTATTGCCTATTATATGGCGGCTCAACTGAGGGTAGTGGTCAACCACCTCAGGGAGATCAAGGCTCGGCAATGGGTGGCACTAGAAAATGAGCGGTTTAAACCGTTGACGCTGGCAGAGTGGCTCTGGGTCCCGTAGAATAAGATCCATACGCACCCGATACTGAAAGTATTTTGGGATATCTGGAAAAGGCAGAAATGTATTTGGGCAGCACCCATTAGGGATCTAATACAGGAACTGCTTTGTTTTCAGTAGTGGTATGACAAGGGTCTGGCAAGCGCAGGTCAATTGTGGGTGGGGGAGCAATTTTTATGTTGCTAGACCAGCTTTTAATATTCAAAAGATGTCGGAAGTACCATACTTTTGGGTAGCATGGACTTTTCTAATTCCTTGTAGTTTCGGACCTCATCATAGGTTACTCAAGTATTAATACAAAATTGGTTACGTTTAATCAATTTTTATTTTAATTAGTTTTTATATTGCGCTACTCACCCATAGGCCTCAAAGTGCACAATGAAAACAAGACAAGTCAGAACGAACAAAATACACATGTGGAGGAGATCTATAACCTAGAGAAATTAGTCTAGATTAAGATTGAACAAGAGGGTGTTAACACCTTTCTTGAAATTGAGAGTGGAATTGGCCCCTCTAAGCTCAAGCAAGAGTTTGTTCCAAAAGGACGGGCCTGAACATCAAATCTGGAACCACCAAAAGTCGTGAGCTTATAACTTGGTTGTGCCAATTTGGAAGGATCATAGGAGCGCAAGCAACGCCCAGGTGGAAGAGTGATGAGGCTGTCTGCTAAGTACTTTGGAGCCTCGCCACTACGGCATTTGAAGGTAAGGGAATGAAAGATGTGCATAACTCAATGTTTGATCGTAAGCCAGTGAACCTCTCTTCTGGCATCCGTAACATGGTCTCTCCTGGATAGGCCAAAGACGGCTCAGACTGCCCCATTTTGTGCGACTCGCAAGGCCTGGAGGTTGGCCTTTGATGTACCTAACAGACTATTGCAATAGTCAATGCACAAGCTAATTAAGGCTGTAGCTAGTAGGGATCTATTCTTTAATGAAATATATGGGCGAATAAAGTTGAGTAGTTTGGTGACTGCCACAGGATGCTTGAACATGGGCAACATGAGGTTTCATGGAAAACCCAGCATCCAGGATGATACCCAGGGTCTTCCAACTTTTTGGACACCGATTTTATTCCCTGCGATCAGAAAGCTTTCATAATCAGCAGTCAGTTTTTTTTTATCTTTTGTCCTGAAGCTTTAATCAATTTTTCTGTTTTTTCCGCTTTCAGTGCCAGGGAATTCGTAATCAACCACTCTTGAATGGATTCGTAAATTACGCTGATGGCCTCTGAATCTTCATCGTAACAGCCAGACAATAATAAAAAGACCTGGGTGTCATCTGCATAATTAGTGTATTGGACACCCAGGTCGTCTAGAAGGCAAGAGGCATGGTGTAGATATTAAAAAATAGCAGAGAACTACATGATCCCTGTGAAACCCCACAGGTGATGGGTGTAGGAGTAGAGCTGGCATAGTTCAAAGCAAGTCCCGCACTCCTAGGTCCAAGAAAGTATGAGATTCATTGAGAGGCTGTGTTGGCGCAGTGTGCCTGTTCGCTAAGTCTGGTAACGAACAGACTGTTACACTAAGTCGAACGTGGCAGATAAATCAAGCAACATGAGAAGAGCCGGTTTGCCTTTATCAACAACGCTGGCGATATTTGATTTAAGATTCAGCAGTGCAGTCTCAGTCCCATGCATGGATCTGAAACCTGATTGCCTCCGAGTAAGTTGTTGCTTTCTACAAGCTCCTGCAATAGTGTAGGCAACACGATCCAAGATTTTGAGTAAAAAAGGAACATTTGTAATTGGACGATAATGTTTTGCTAGGTTAGGGTCAAGGTTACTCTTTCAGAAGCGCAGCGATCCATGACTCATTGAGAACCGAAGGTACGGTGGCCTTAATAAATGAAAGATTATTTTACGAAACAGGGAGATTGATATGTTTGAAGTAGATAATTTGTGAGTCCCCTTATTGTCTCTTTTCAGGGGGGGGGAACAGATTTATATACTATAGTATCTCAGGTATAACTAAAGTTGGGTTGCAAGGGTGTGCTTTGATAATTCTCAAATTATCAACTCAGCATCAGTAACCATTGTTGGTGGAAGCAGACATCTGAATACGGAGTTAGAATGGCTAATCTAAATACAGCCGTTTCTCATTAGCAGACAGTTATATAGCCCACCGAAACCGCTTGACACACAAGTGGAGACCGCAGGAAGGGTCCTGCTGCATTTCCCGATAGAGCCAAGGGTAGACTTAGACACCAGAATCGCTATGCCCCTGGTTAAAGCCTTCACAGCATGTTTTCTAACTGTTTAGTTAGAGTTTTAATAGGGACACATTCACCCTCAGTATTGGCCAATAAAGAAACTTTTGCCAAAATACGGTTCGGAAATCATCCTCAGCTGACACTTTTAACATTCTATAGGAGTACGGTTTTATGCTGGCCTTCCAGTCTGTATCACAACTACTTCTAAAGAAACCTGTACTTGGGCTAATAGAGAAGGACTCAGAATCTAGTCAAGAGAACAAAGTGTTGTAAAATAAGTAATTGCTACTTTCTTTTTTTCTTACTCTATCCACTATTAGATATGCGGCACACCAGCGCCGACTAGGGATAGGATTTTAGACAGGTAGGGTAAGATAGAACTCTCTCCATCCCCCTCTTCTTTCCCTAATTGTCTCTCTGATTTATGTCAAGACTTGCCAAGCACTTAGAACTAATCTATATAAATATTTTTGGGCTCGTGATACAAGACAGGATGCAACCAGCTTCTTCTGCTCTCCTCGCCCCCCTGATACAATTCAAATCATTCACGAGTATCATAGATGCTCAGCTGAACCAATACATTTGTCAGGGTGTGTTGCCCCTTCCCGCCCTTGTGTTACAAAATATTGCTCGGGCACTACCCTTACTAACCACTATAAAGCAACCCTACCCCCCTCTATTGTCTGTTTAGTCCTCCCTTCGAGTACACAATTGGCAGCGATTCGCCACAACCTGGGGTTAATCTCTAGGCAGGTGCGCACTGACAAGTGATGTTTAGTTAGGAAGATCGATGAGGTTACCTCAGAGAATACTTTGTCATGCTTAAAGACTTATGGAATAATAGCTCATGTAAAGTATTGAGCGAATGGGCGGGTTCGTGTTTATGTATACTCACCAAAATGGACTCCAATGAGGCCAAGCTCTTGTGTAATCCTTATAAGGTAATGAAAGAAGTCTTAGAACAGGATTGGATCGCTAATATAAACTTGTTGGTGAGGTACAAATGATATTATCACTAACTGCGATGTAAAATCTTTGGTGCTACAACCACATTTGCAAAAACATATTTCAAGATCATGTAGAAACGTTCTGCTAAGAGCCAAATTTAATCTTTATTGCACAAACCGTGTTATGGGAGCGAGAGCGAAAATTGCCAGAAAGCAGAGAATATGTAGTTTCTGCCACACCGATATTGAGACGTTAAATCACCTGATGATCTCATGTAGTGCTTTGAAGGAAATTCACGTAGAAGCATTTGGCAGGTGTATGTCAACATTTGGAATTAGGACTTGGGAGTATATGTGGCATTGTTTGTTGACTATCCCAGGGGATATGTTGTCTGTAGCCGTAATGAGCTATCTTAAACTAATCTTTAAGGCTGACTAATTGCCTTCCTGACTCTGATTGACACCCTACCCTCCGTTTAAGTCGGTTATAAACTATGCTTTGTAGACTAAATTAAATAGCTGCTAAAAGGCACCTAGCACTTTTTTAGATAGTACTTCAAGAAAGAACTTTAGTTATTCCTTGCACTTGCCAGTTTGCAATTTTTGATCATGTTGCTGCACTGGTTTATGATATGAAATGTTGCAATCTGCTTTCATAGATTAAATGAAATAGCTGCTAACAGGCACTTAATTTATGTCTCTTGGGTAGCACATCAAGAAAGAGCTTTTACTTAGCTACTCCTTTTACTTTGCATTCCGCACCTTATGATATAAGTCATTTATAACGTGCCTGTACAGAAGTGTTTCTAGGTTCGACAATACAAAGGAGGGAAGATAGGGAGGAGAAGACAATCTTACCACGCCTTTTGTCATTCAGATCGTGCATGCGTGAGAATGAGAAGTGTAAGGGGAAAGGGAGGGGGAGTGCAAGGGAGAGTGGAGGGGAAAGCAGGGCAGCAATGCTTGGATTAAGTGAAGCCAGGGCAGCGCAAGGAGAACAAGAGACTGTAGGGTTACAGTTACAGTCCCCAAGTGCGTGGTAGGCCCGCAGGCAGTGCAAGGGTGACTGATCAAGAAATAACCTGGTACCCAGTGATACTCTGAGTGTAGCCAATCAACCAGTCGGTACAGCAGACAGGTAGGTCAGCAGGGGAGGGAGAGAGAAAGCAAGGAAGAAGAGTAACGTTTTGAGCTGCTTCCGGAACTTTAGGTGGTCTGGCTCAAGTTTGAGAGGGGCAGGGAGACCATTCCAGAGGGAGGCACCTGCAGAGGAGAGAGATCTACCCCCCACTCTCTGCCTGGAGAAGACTAACCCTTAGAGAGTTGGAGGTGAGCGAAGGGCTTGAGAAGGAAGGTATTTTGGAAGAGAGCCTTGGATGTAGTGCGGGCCCCAGCCCCAGAAAGCTTTGTGGACAATGCAAAGGGTCTTGAGCTTGATACTTGCAGCCAATAGCATTATGGTAATGCTGTTGCATTTGTTTGATATGACATTTTCTTTTATTTTAGTATGAATTCTGTTTATTGGTTTTAGCATGTGTTGATTATCATGAAATTGTTTTTTATACATGCATGCCTTTTTTAAGTGGACAAGAAGGTTTTGGTCATTTAAAGGTTATTATGTGAAGTGGTTTCTTTTATCGATTTGAGTGTAAATTGCTGTTTGTGTGTATTAAATTGTGAAAGGTTTGTTGATAAACCATGACACAAATACAATTCTCAAATTGAGCCCTACTATTAAAATGTCGATCACTTTTCCTTTTTTCTTTTTTTAGCCTTTGATGCTCCTGAAGATGTTCTGAGGACTGATTACATTTTTTATGGGGTTTTGTTAAATTTTGAAAGCTTAAGACTGATAAGTGCATTTTTGTCCATTATTGACAAATGCATGTTGCACACATTGCAGTAACTAATGTGCTATTTATTTGTGCTTATAATGTTGTAGTTCATGTAAAGATTAAACCTTATAATAAAAGTCAACAATTTTGTGGGATTGATCATGGGTGGTCCCCTCTAAGGATAGGAGAGCTTTGAGCAGGGAGGAGCTAAAAGTGAACACACCATGGTATTGTGTGCACTAACAAATTAACCACCAGTGTTAACTTACTTTCAATTTTTATGTTTTTTTTAAAAACACTTTATTGTAAATTTGGTGTGCAATCCATCTATTAGGTTTGACACCAACCCTTTCAAAACCACATTGCCCTCAGAACCCATTCTCCTTATACCACTGAACTTGCTGTCATCTACCTGTAAATAAATATCCTCCCTAGATATCATAGTATGTCATGCTGGTTATTGGTCAATGTTTTTTCTCCCATTACCCTCCATTACCAGTGGTGGGACAAACACCCACTACTTGAAAATCATTTGTAAGGCACCTGCCTATAGGACACCCGCCTGTAGGTCATCCCAGTCTTCTATGTATAGCTCCAAGTATTTCTGTTCGAAACACCATGCCTACTATAAATGTAATTCGGACACGTGGCAGAATACACCACAAATGTAATGGACTTTAATGCTTAAGGGGGAGAAAGAAAAGAAATGAAGAAATAACTAAAACAAGGAGTTTATCTTCTAATAGGGAAGGATTTGATTACAGTGTGAATAAAGTGTTTTATGCAGTATGTTCCCTCCCCAAGTACTCGCCAAATGTTATCTTATTACAGGTTGGAGGAATGTGAAGACTTTGCATCTGCAGAAGAGTTTACACATGACCTTACGGATCGTATATTTATTCTCGGGAAGTGAAGTGTATCCTTTTTTGAAAAAAATAGGCATATATTTTAGTTCAATTTGACAGATCATCTAATACATCATACACTAAACTGCACACATGACAACGGGAGGACAGCTGAACATGGTCAAGCCAGTGTTGATCAGTTAGAGAAAGGAAAGAATGAAAGAACCAATGAAATATAGAATGAAGGAGAGAAGGAAAGGAGAGGAAAAGAAGGAAAGAAGGACAAATTAAAAATGTAGCAAAGGAAAGAAGAAAATGTGTAAAGAAAAAAGAAAAATAAAGGAAGAAAGGAACAGTGGAATAAAGAGCATAAATTCAAATAAGAGATGGAAAGACGCAAAGACAGGAAAGTAGAAAACGAAAGGTTATGTGTAAAGGGCGGATGAATGAAAGGAAGATGAGAAAAGGAACAAAATAATGAAACAAAAGAAAAAAGGCAAGAAAGCCAAAATATCATTGCAAGAGAGCATTGTACATGGCTCATATTTGAATTAGTACATTAGTTCATTTCAATTTCAAAATTATAGCATTGCACTTCAGAGCTGAAAAGAACAAGTTACTTTCTTACCTGATAACGTTCTTTTGATGGGATGTTCCGACGACGTATTCCATATCTATGACCGGTAATCACCACAGCTGTGCTGCTTTGGAACATTTTTGGTGTCTGCGTCCTGTGTCGATGACGTCGATACGCTGTCCTCGAGGGCCTCCGTCGAGCCGACATCACCGGATGTTATAAGTAGGACGCACGACGCCCGTAGCCTCAGTTGCAGTTTTTTCCCCAGAACGTGTGGCACCAATCTTCTGCCAGTATGACCACAGAAAGCCTTGCGGAAGCATAAGCTGCAATTGCATAAGAAATTTTGTAGCGGGGCAGGCAGGGAGGGAGCGATATGGAATACATCGTCGGAACATCGCATGGAAAGAACATTACCAGGTAAGAAAGTAACTTGTTCTTCGAGGGGATTGGTTCCTCCGACATAGTCCATAGTGTTAGGGAGAATTCTCTGTTAAGGCTAATTTCCCAAACCTAGTGAGTCCCCCAGCAGCTTTGCTGGATTTTTGGGGTTTATTTTTTTCTCCTGCTAAGAGTGAGACTCTTTTTCTCCCACTCTTAGACATGATTTGAGATATCCTTTGACTTTGGAAAAGTGTTTTCTGGGCTATGGGGCTTTTACTCCATGGGGTTTCATGTGGTTTTTGGTAAGTGTGTTACACAGCACCCTCAGTGCAGTAACACAGGGGTGTCATAGAGACCCCCAAAATAGACTCCATACCCTGGGACTGACTACTGTCTCCCAGGGCATGTAAAGTCACCATTGACTTTACTAGTCTTAAATTGTGAACAGGACCAGTACCAACCATCATATTGTGGAAGTACTGGTAGGGGTAATTAGATTGCCCCTGGGTCTGTTTTTCGAGGGGGCACTGTGCAGTACCCCCTCGTCGAGTTTCTGGCTGGTGGCAGTGGTTACCACGTGAAATATTCCACCAGAATATTTCCTATGGGATTTTCCCATTCATTTTAAACGCACGTCGGATTATTTATTTAATATTTATTCCCCGGTTGGGTCTTTTTGCCAGGACTCGGTTTTAAAATGGCGTTTGTGTTCGCCTCTGTAACTCCAACCCAAGTCGAGCCCTTTGTTCTACTTTTTGGCGGGCTTCTCCACAGAAGCTTCCACAAGTGGTGCCACTCTGTCTGGGTCTACATGATGTGTGGGAGGGGGATTTGGGGAACCTGGACTGAGTTGCCTTGGCAACTCAAGTCGCACTCTTGTGTGATTGGCCCAGTGGTGAGCTGCCCGGCTCACCACTTAGCATGTTTGAGTGACAGCTAGGACTGATGAATGGGGGTTTTCTGCATAAAAGCAGGGCTTTGGGGACTGGAACCTCAGAAGTTGCCACAGGACCAAAGAATCCGAAGAAGAGGGAGAAGCTGAGCCGACCTGCAACGACATCACCGGTGGAGCCCTGCTGAACCGTCTCACCACTTCCCAACGACAGAGAAGATCTTCATCCCTGAGAGTCTTCTTCCTCTGAGCTGGTGGGGATAACCAGTTTGCCCTCTTTTTCGCCTTCCTGGATCGTCCCGTGGTCGAATCGCCCTTGCCAAGCACCCCGGCGGCCGGATAGCCACGCTTCACCACTACTGCGAATAAAAGGGTAGTACCTTTTAACCGGGATACTCCGCCATTAGTTTCTTCCCCGGCAGTGCAAATACCACCAGCTTTCCTCCATGTCGAGATCTCCTCTTCACCTGGACGAAGCACTGACTTTCACCCGCTGCCAGGAACAACTGACCCCGCCGGAGCTTTCTCACCATTTCCGGTACTGAGTCCCGCCTGGTCTCCCTTGCAACAGACTATTCAAGGTGTCCCGTAAATCCTTGACTTTCTATCCTGGGATGACCTGGGACCTACTAACTAACTAACTTTTCCTAACTTGAGCCAACCCTTTTTGAACTCTTTGCAACAACTCTTAAAAAGTACTATTCAACTGTGTGATCTTGGACACATTCCGCCTTGCTCTCTTCAAGAGTGGGCTTGGCCTATGACTTTCTTGCTCCTTAGTAGCCTCTGCCTTTTCTGACTTGCTCTGGTTCTCCAAAAGTGTTGGTATTGTGAATGTTCCTAATTCTGCCTTTTTCCCTCCCTTTTTAATTAACTTATTGGAGTGCCATCTTAGGTTAAGCGCGCACCTCTGTCTGAAAATAAGTGGTGTTTTAACTAAGACTTGTTCAATAAGTGATCAGGGATGTATATATATTAATAGTGACTGTGTTTTGATCTTGCTTGCCATATTAGTGTTAGTGTATATTACAAGGTGTGTTTTTAAATAAATAATTATATACTTTTATACCCAAGCTCTGGTCAGTGTTTGCTTGTGCTACTGTATTTTGTTACCTATCTTGTATACTCTATATACTGTCTAACTCTTCTTGAGAGAGGTCTGGCTGCTCGGCCACAGCTACCAGGTAAATCTGGGTGGTTCAGACTGCTACCAATTGGGTTTACTACCAACAACTGTAGTCTTAAGCCTTTTGCAGTGGTCCCTACGGGAACTGCACAGGTTTCTGCCTAACACATATCTATGACAGACTCCCTAAGCAGTACCAACGTAAGGAGGAGGGAAAAGAATTTAGAATTTAGAAATTCAGAATGCCCAATTAAATTGCAGAATAAAGGACCGTCTTGCCAAAGGCCAGATCCTGCTCATGGATAGAATCTAGGGAGTAGTGTCTTACAAAAGTATGGACCGAAGCCCTAGTAGAATGGGCCCGTAAGCCTACCGGAGGGTCCTTACCCGCCAAGCAGTAACATTCAGAAATTGCCAAGATAATCCATCTAGAGAAAGTCTGCTTAGTAACAGCTTGTCCCAAACGCCTTCCTGCGTATCCTATAAAGAGCTGATCGTCCACTCTGACCAGGGACATGCGTGAAATGTAGAAACTTAGAGCTCGCCTAGGATCCAACCTATGGAGTCTCTCCGATTCCTTACCAGGATGCGGAAGAGGATAAAACGCCAGAAGAATGACCTTCTGTCTTTCCGATACAACTTTCGGACGAAAGGAAGGACGAACCCTAAGGACAATCCTGTCCTTAATGAAACACCGTGAAGGGTGGCTTAACAGGAAGTGCCTGCAACTCACTCACTTTGCGAGCGGAAGTAACCACAACTAAAAATAGTTTTCAAGGTTTGCAGTCTCAAAGGACAAGAATGTAAAAGCTCAAATGGAGCTCCCATTAGGAATTTTAGAACAAGGTTCAAATCCCAACTGGGCACCTGGAAAAGGGACGGTGGGAACACATTAGTGAGACCTTTGAGAAACTGAGAAATCAAAAGGAATCTTAAAATAAGAACACTCATCAGACGAGCGCTTAAATATGGACAGCGCTACCAGGTAAACTTTATTGGCACCCACTTGCAGGCCCTTGTGGGCTAACGAAAACAAAAAAGACAGAGCCACAGGAATGGCACATGAAAAAAGGATCCACATTTTTAACCCTGCACCAGTCGCAGAACCTTCTCCAATGGCAACGGTACAGGGACTTTGTTGCGGGCCTTCTGGCCGAAAGCAGCACCATCATCACGTCTTCAGGGAGGTCCCAATACTTATACCTCAACCTTTCAGAAGCCAAGCATGAAGGTTGAGGGGCTTGACCTCTGGATGGAGAACCTGACCCCCCTCCCGTGAGAGCAGATCGTCTCGGTAGGGAAGACGGCGTGGAGGGCAGATGGACATGTTGAAAAGGTCCAGGTACCACGTTCTCCTGGCCCATGCCGGAGCAATGAGGATCATCCGGGAACTGAACCTCCGTAACCTCTGTAGCACTTGCTTGAATGACGGGGACTGGAGGAAACGCGTACAGCGTGGGAAAGACCACTCCACTCCGAACGCATCCCCTAAGGCTCCTCTTGGAGGAAATTCCAGCGAGCAGAATCTTTGGCACTTCCGGTTGACACTGGTGGCGAAGAGATCCACTTGTGGGGTCCCCCAAAGGGCGAAGATCTCCAAGAGAACCTTCTGAGCCAGCTCCCACTCGTGAGAGACCGTGCTCTTCCTGCTCAGATCATCCGGCAACGCGTTTTCGTCTCCGGCCAGATGAACGGCCGAGATCGAAATTTACTGCTGGATGGCCCAGAACCAGAGCTGCATCGCCTCTCTGCACAGAGGGAGAGACCCTGCCCCCCCACTTTTTGTTGAGGTAGTGCATGGCCACTGTGTTGTCCGTCAGGATCAGGACATTCTTCCCTTGCACAGAAGGCAGCAAAGCCTTCAGGGCTAGCCTGATGGCCCTCAGCTCCAAAAGATTGATATGGAGTATGGACCCCGACGGAAACCAACGACCGCTGACTCAACTCGTTGGCATGAGCTCCCCATCCCGTGAGGGACGCGTCCATCACGATCGTTACCTCCGGCCAGGGTAGCCAAAATGGAGCCCCCTTCATCAGATTGCCTTAGACGGCCCACCACAGAAGATCCTGGGCGACCGAGGGCGGCACCTGAATGGGGTCCGACATCCTGCCAGAGGACTGCGACCACTGGAGCTTGAGAGCCATTGCAGAGATCTCATCCGCAACCTGGTCTCTGGCACCAGAAGAATGCAGGATGCCATGAGGCCGAGCAACCTCAAGAAGTCGAACGCCGGGAGACTCTGGGCATGTTGAAACTTGTGCACCATTTGCAGAATGTGATGAGCCCTAACATGGGGAGGGAAACACTGCCCCGGGGATGTGTCGAGCACTGCTCCGATGTACTGGAGCCGCTGGGTTGGCGTCAAGTGGGACTTCAAGTTGAGGGAGAAGCCCAGCCTGTGAAGGGGGTGGCAGGTGGCTGACAGATGATCCAAGACTTGCTCGGGAGAGTGTGCCCTGATCAACCAATTGTCCAGGTAGGGGTAGACATGAATCCCCCCTTTCCTAAGATACGCTGCCACCACCACCATGAGCTTGGTGAAGACCCTCGGGTGGAGGTCAATCCAAACGGCAGGACCCGTAACTGAAAATGCAAGTCGCCAACCGCGAACCTCAGGTACTTCCTGTGCTTGGGATGAATCGGCACATGAAAATAAGCGTCCTTGAGGTCGAGAGACACCAACCAGTCCTGAAGGTAAAGGGCCTGGAGGACTTGAGAGAGTAACATCTTGAACTTGTCCTACATGAGGAGCTTGTTCAAACCGCGCAAGTCCATGATGATTCTCAATCCCCCTTCTTTCTTTGGGATCAAAAAATAAGGGGAATACCATCCCTTGTTCCTCTCCGCTACAGGCACCAGTTCTATGGCACCTTTCTCCAGCAGGGATTCGATTTCCTGCACAAGGAGCGGATCCGGACTCTTCAAAGAGAGATTCCCTGGTTGATTGTCGCGAGGCCTCTGCCGGAAAGAAAGACAGTAGCCGTGGGCTATGATCTCCAGAACCCACACATCTGAAGTAATGGCACGCCATTCTACAAGATGCGGTGCCAGCCTTCCCCCAACCGTCGAACCATGGGACATGTCCTCATGACTGAGCTGAAGCAGATGCGGCAGTGCCTGAGGGTAAAGAGGCAACTGCCCGGGCGGCCTTGGCACCTCGAGTACCTTGTTTTCAACCTCTGGCACTCCTACGGTGGCCCCTTTGACTTGCAGCCCCTCTCGATCTACCAAAGGAAGAGTAGTATCGAAAGGAACCTCCCCTCCATTGCTGTCCCCTAGGACGAAAAGGCGGAGGTTGGCGAACTGCGGCGCTCAACGGCTTTGCTACAGCTTTGGAGGTCTGCAACCTCTCAAGGCTCTCGTCAGCCTTACTGCCAAAAAGGTGTTCACCATCAAAGGGCATGTTGAGAAGCCGGTCTTGTACATCAGGAGCAAACCCCGACTTCCGCAACCACGCAAATCTGCGCATTAAGGTGCTCGCCGCCATGGACAGGCTGACACAATCTGCCATGTCCAGACCCGACTGAACGGATTCATACATGGCATCCTTGCAATCCTGAACAAGAAAGCCATCCCGTTCCTCCCCTTCGGGAATATGTTCAGCCGCCAAAGAGTCACAATTCCACAGAGTATAAGTGAAACGTGCTAAGGCACACGGGGAGTTGGCTGCCTGTAAAGCCATACCGCCTTAAGAAAACACTTTCTTCGCCCAGCCATCAAAATGCTTGTCGTCCCTATCAGGAGGGATGGTAAGGTACGAGGCCTGTTTTGCCGGGGCCGTAGCTGCCTGCGCCACCAAACTCTCCGGAATGGGGTGCGTAGTCAAGTAGCTGGGGTCGCTACCGGCTGGACAGTATTTTTTCGTCAAAGACTTGCCCACAGACGGGAGACTCTCCGGAGCAGTCCAAGCCGCTGCCAGCCTTCTTTGCAAGGCCATATGGAATGGTAGTACCGGGTCAGTTGGTGGACCGTGGTCCAAGATATCTGTCAGGTCATCCTGCAGATAATCCCCTGGTGGCGTAGACCACCCCAAGTACTCCGTCACCCTCGACATGAGGCGCCGGTACGAGGATTCAGCGGGAATGCGTATACCATGACCATCATATGAATTGTGATTTTGTTTATGTGGTAGCAGTGATGTGAGTGGTTATGTGAAGATGATGGGCGTATTCCCCCTTCCTAACATTAAAAATCTCTTTTTTGCACAGGAGAGGAGCAAAAGAATGCAGATAGAAGATTGAGCGGAGGACTGAAAGAGTCAGGACATTTTTGGATATCCAAGGGCATTGAATTTTGGTTTAAGACTTTCGTTCACAGTTATGCGGGCAACTATTAAAGAAGAGGACCCGGCTCAGGCCTGCCAAACTCAACCTCCGGGGAGGTGTCCAGACCACTGGCGTCGTGCAAAGACTGACGCAGGTCTTCCAACTGGTTATGACCAGATAATAGGTCATCAGGAACCTCCTCAGGAACCAGACCCTTCATCCACCTCAGATATATAATCAAGAGGCTGGAATAAATCCCTGGATGAGGGAACAGAAAAAGGCACGTGTTTGGACTTGGCCAAAGCCTTCCTCGAAGTTTACACCGATCTACGGGGCACCTCCCATAAAGCCTCCCCGAAAGGCATCGACAGAATCTGCATCGACATCGAGCGTGGCGCTGATGGCTTCGACACAGGCCTCGAGGGCAGAGCCGCGAGCGTGTCCTTCGACGGCCTCTGTGCCAATGACTTCCTCAGAGGCGGAGCAGAGAGAGTCCCACAACGGACATGGCACGATGGCGCTGACGTCTTCTTCGAAGACCTCACAGGCTCCGACTGTCTCGAGGGCGTCGAGGACCGGGACCTGGAGCGGGCATGGCTAGAGCGATACACCTTGTCCGACCGGGACCTCGAAGGTTCCCGTTGATCGTGCCGACCGCTCGAGCCCGAAGGCGTGCGAACGGTGGCTCTAGCACGTTCCCTGCCGGCGTCTTTCGACGTCGCGGACGGAACGGAGCCCTGCGACTGAAAAATTGCCAACATCTCCTTACGAAATGAATCCCATTCCACAGGCGAGAAATGCTGGTTGGGACAAGCAACCCGCCGACGGGCGAAGTCCTCAGACGAGGACAGGGAAGGCGACCGGTGACGGCGCTTCCGAGAGTGCCTCAAAGAGGCAGAGGAATGGCGGGACCCACTCCGGGACCGAGACCCCCCCTGGACTTACGCCAACGATGCGGAGAGTTGCCCCACAAATCGTTGGTTGAAAGCCCAGTGGATTTCAACTTCCGGGGCTTGGACACCTTACCGACAGAAAGCTTCTTCTTACACTCCGCAAGGCCTTCGATGTTAACGACTTGACAATCGTCACAATCATCCGTGGCGTAGTCCTCACCGAGGCACCAGAGGCAGGCGTTGTGCGGGTCCGTCAGCGACATCTTGGAACCGCAGTCCCGACACTTCTTGAAACCCGGCCACGGGGTGGACGACGAAATCATCAGGAAATCTTCACAAACAAATGGGTTTGAAGAACCGATAGAATAACTCAGAAGAACCGAGGCACGCCGAGATCTCCGAAGCGAACACGTTCGCGGAAAAAAACAGAACTGAGGCTACGGGCGTTGTGCGACCTACTTATAACATCCGGTGACGTCGGCTCGACGGAGGCCCTCGAGGACAGCGTATCGACATCATCGACGCAGGACGCAGACAATTTTCCGAAGCAGCACAGCTGTGGTGATTACCCGTCATAGATATGGAATACGTCGGAGGAACCAATCCCCTCAAAATGCTTTATTCTGTCAAACCCAATAATGATATTCTCTAATAGTAGCATTTGCTTTTCACCGGTGTAAGGATTGTTCTTCAGTGATCAATCAAGATAGTACTTTGTAGTAAGAGCCACGGCCTTATCTGAGGCAATGGGAAAGGTGGCTGCTTCCAGGAGGCAATGGTTGTGTTATTTTTTGGCACTATTTAACTCATTTTAAGACTGTTGATGTTCTTTAAGTTGCCACTGGTGATTACTACAATTTTTCTTAAAATATAATGATTAATGATAGGGCCCCTTTAAGAGTAGACTGTCTGCATAGAATTAAGAAGCAAAACTCAATCTTAACAGGCTGGGCAATTACTCACAATAGACGGAGAATGCAGAACAGAAAGATGGGGACAAAGAGAGAAGTCCAAGAAAAGTTGGAATATGTTGCTGAAATTGAGCAAGGAGATGTGCCCCTTTCTCTCCCCTAAGACATCAAAACAGTCTCTGGTGGGGAAAGAGTACAAGGACATCCTTTAAGAAATGAGAATTGAAGGATTCCATTAGGTGCCAAATATTAAGTAGGAGGTGAAACTCACAACATAGTAAAGGGAACAAGATAAGGAAAAGGCAGGTCACAAAGCTTGTGATAAGGATTCCAACATTAGGAATAGAGCTGTATCAAAGGACCCATTCAAACCGGGATGCGATAGAGGTCATCATTTTAATATGTATTTGTCAAAGTATGCATTTGTCAAAGGGCAGGAGATCTAAAGAAAACATCCTGTCCAAGCAAGCTCCAGTGCGGCATGTATAAATCAACCAGAGATTAGATACCTTGAATAAATGCTTAACTTGTTTTTAATCAGTTCATATATTTCTACCAATTTATATGTATTTAACACGACTAATAATGAAATATGAGGCACTAAAAAAACCTTAACATTGCTATTTTGCATGCATGACAGAAAACGTGTGTTAATGTTAAAGGGTCTTGTACTGCATACTGTTGCTACTTGCGTGGTCTCTTGCCGCTATGAGGGTTCTGCAAAGCAAGGAAGGTTGCAGGATTTGTTAGAGGGATTGAGCAGGAGAAGAGCAAGAGAGCTGTGATGTGCGGTTGGTAGCTTCAACGGTAACTGAGCATAGGTTTGTTTTTGGTTGGTAGCCATCATGTGGTGTTGGTGTGATTCTATGGCAAGACGGACGCAAGCTTTATGCTATACTTCTTTAATTATTGCTCCCACAGCAATTCAACTTAAGCTTTTTGTTTTTTTCAAACTTGATAACACTTTTTTTGTTCCTTTGTTTCCCTGGAAGCTTACAACAAACATAGGGGTAGCATAGTTTCGAAATAACAGTAAAAATGTCTGACTACAAATGCCCAAATTCCTTTGAGTCCTCGTAGTCCTGTAGCACACCTCTTGTCCAATCAGAGCTGACCCCTGACCATAAGAGGGACCCTTGCTGACTCCCAACTCCTCTTTCTTTGTTGCTGCTCCTCAGCTAAGTACCTCTTACAATTGTGCATTGAAATGATGTTTGGTTATTTGGTACTTAAGTAGTTATTTGATAAGATTAGGCGCGCGTCGCCCCTGCATACTCTTATACATTTTATATGTGGGATGAGCGCATGCGTTATGGCGTTAGGCATTCAAGTAATTCTCCTTCTATAATCTATTTACTTTGCGTTCCACGATGTATTCTTTTGAGGAGCGCTTTTGCTTCCCCCGTCACCGCTGCGGCATCCCGCAGTCCCTTTCTTCAAGCAGTGTTTTCGGTCAGTGGAGCCGAGGCCGGAGCGGCGAGCGACTGCACTTCCACTAGGCCCGCAGCCCCGCCTCCTCATGCAGTTATACGTGATCGCTCGCCGAGCGTCCCTCCCGCCAGGTCTTTAGGACCTGGGGGGAGCCCAGCTGCGAGCAAGCTCACCCCAGCAGCCACCACGCGTCACGCTGAGCCGTTACTTCTCGATTGGAATGTGAGAGAGCGGTTCAGTGTGGCGCGATCAGAGCTCTGTAGGAGTACTCAATTTAATTTAAAAATTGTCAGCATTTCGTTTTGGAAGTCGTGTGGGCATTTTCATTAAGAATACCTGGGCAAAAAAAAAGAAAACGTGCTGGACAATAACATAAGAAACGCCGATATATATATATTCAGTTATGGCAGAGTACAGCGAGCCCAGAGGGTCCAGATCCACATCTCCTGAGTGGAGCTCTGAGGAATGGGTAGAAGAACCCATGCAGGAGGACCAGGATCTCGCCTTTAGTTTTAAAAGGGTCCTGGGGGATTCATTGTCCTAAGCAGTTTCCGAGGGGTTTCTCCCTCTTACCCAGAGGTTGGACCATCTAGAGGCTATGCTTAAGAAAAAAGCTGAACAAGACCAGTCCAAGAAGAGGAGGGCGCTCAGCCCTGGCGAGGGGACCTCAGCGAGACACCGCGATTCTGGGGTTGATCATAAGGGCAGTAAAAAGGCTTGGCAGGGTAGAGACTAGGCGACGCCCTCGAGCCAACCAGAAGGGGCAGGCTTGATGCCCCGGTAAACAGGTTAAAGGATGCCTTTCTGAAAAGGGCAACAGTGCCAGGCTCTCGACCCCCTTCCCCAGGGGTGTACGATTCAGGGAATAAAGAGGATGCCGGGTACACGCCAGATGACAAGCGCATAGATGAGGATATAGCCACTCAAAGACCCGAGACGCAGGATCAGCTCCCAGATGAAGAACCCCTGGGAGATATGTTCCATCCAGGAGCGATAAGGCATCCTAGGTCTACAGACTGGGTGCCATCACCCAGAGTTGCCCAGTACATGACTCTCCACATCAGAAAACCACTCGACCTTGAGATAAGATCTAAGATGAGGGCGTATGCCCCAGGCCTGAGCTACAAGGCAAAGTGACAGACACCGCAGATCTTGACCATAAGAAATCTTCCAAGGACGTGAGGAAAAGGGTGGACAGAGCGTTGCGGGGCTGTCAGGATAAACTATTAGACCTCTCCAGGCCCCTCGTGAAAATCATGGATTTGGCCGAGAGGGCCATGGACACAGGCACTCCAGTGGACCCCTGTGTACTAGCCAAATGGGCGCAACGCGCAATCTGCTTATTAGGGAATGCGAACAGGGTCCTGCTAAAAACAGACAGTAAGCTAAGCAACCTCTCGTCCTATGAAGCTGGCGAAGAAGGGAAAGGCATGCTATTCGGAGATACCTTTGGCAAGGAGATTAAACAGTTTGTGGGAACGTACTCTGCCTTGGAAAAGGCTCAGAACTCCATCAGGAGAATCTTTCCCGGGCGTGTTTTTTACAGGACCGGACGCCAGAGGGGTTGAGCGTCCGGTCACTTCACCTCTAACAGAAGACCCCAGGGACAGATAACAGTACTGGCAAACACGTCAACACGACAATTTCTTCCCAGCAAGGAGCGGTTTCCCTAGGAATAGAAGAGGGAAAGGAGCCTACAGACAGCAGCGTGTACCAAGCGGTGAGTACTATAGCTGCTCCCTGCAGAGTAGGGGCCAGAACAGTCTGGTTTTTACAAGCATGGCGCGAGTTATAAAGCGATGCATGGGTGCTGCAAGCAATGTCAGGTATGAGCCTAGAATTCGTAGGCTTTCCCTCGCAGACACGAGCGCCAACTGTAACGCTCACCTGATTCCCACAGAGGCGCAGGTCTGGCTTCAAGTGCTGATGCTTCTTCAATGGTGAAGCGCAGGACTCTGAAGATGGACAGGAAGGGCCCTCTACTCTGGCTTCTCCGGCTCGCAGGAATATTCCCCTGTGCGTGAAAAGGGAGTATTACCTACTGGCTGAGTTATGATCAAGCCTCCCACTCTCTTCCAACCCTCCACGATACCCTTCCACGATTCCCCGTGAAGTCTCACCTTAGGGTCAGGAAGGGTGAGCTCTCCATCCTGCTTCTGATGCAGGGGCACGTTGAAACCCAGTTACTTCACTGGATTGAGGATTGATGGGAGTTCAGGTAAGCTTGACTATTCAGGTAAGGCTCTGTAAAAGTTTTGTTGCAAGTTCAAAAGTCCAAGCTTAATAATAATGTTCATTGTCTTTTTGCAGCAAGCGCTAATGTTTATGTCTTTTTTCCCCTTAGGGGCCGGGGTTCGGAATGCCGGAGATATGGCACCGACCCGAAGTGAAACGTGCAGTTCCAGTTCCAGTAAATGGCAGGTTAGTTCTGGATGAGCGCTCGGGAACTGACTTTGCATACGCTCATTCAATGTCTTTGTCTTTTTTCCCCATAGGGGCCGGGGTCCGGAAAATGCCTGGAAGCGGCAAGACCCGAAATGAAATGAGGTAAGTCTTATTCCCTTCCTTCTCTCACCTCTTATTCTTGTCTTTTTCTCTAGGCTCTGGGAAGTGGCTGTGTATGATCGCTGCTGAAGATGGAGGAACCCAGGAAAGGTGAGTGAAATGCAGCGCTGCAGCGATCGTAACGAAATGCTTTTAAAAATGTCTTCCCTTTCAGGATCGTTGATGATGTCTCCGTGGTGCAGATTTAGCTGGTAAGGTCTCTTGTCTCCCTTTGCAGGTGACCCAGGTTGCTGACAGGCGTGGCTGAAGTCCAGATGCAGGAGCAGACACGGTGAGCGTCCAGCTGCGAGGAGCAGAACAACGCGAAGCGTGAGTTGCTGATCGGGTGTGGTTTAAATAGCTTTGGAAGAAGTCCCAAGTGTGTATCCTTCCTCCGATCAGGTATGTTATCCTTCCCCGACCACACCCGGGTGGAAAGTAGTCCCACAGGTAAAGTAGTTCCATTCAGGCCTCAAGAGGGCCTGGATGTGGCAGCATGGTCTGCATCAGGTAAGTGCACATGAAAACACAACATGTCTAGCTTTATGAGCCTGATGCCTAAGGCGCCAGGACTGCGTCCAAAGGGCCCCAGCTTGGGCCCGCTGGCACTCCCCTGGGGCAAATGATGCCTGCCTCTGGGGTCGCTGGGTCGGACCTGGCTCCTTGGAGGTAGGCATCATGACACCAACCCCTATTTTCAAGTCTCAGAGCTAAAGAGCGTGGCTCTTCAGCGAGTTACATGACCTAGCAGTCAAAGGGGCAATAGAAAGTAGTACCGGAGGGGCCAGGTTTTATCAGCAACATGTTCCTAGTCCACAGGGGGGAGAAGACGAGACCCGTGATAAATCCGAAGAGTCTGAACGAACGGGTAGTGTACAGACACTTCAAGATGGAAGGAATTCACCTCCTTCGGGATCTTCTCAGGACAGGGGACTAGCTCGTACGTCTGGATCTCAAGGATGCCTACCTAACAGTACCAATTGCAAAACAGCATCAGAGATATCTCCGATTCCAGTGGGGTACCAAAGTGTGGAGGCTCACTTGCCTCCCATTTGGGCTAGCATTGGCCCTGTGGGCCTTCATCAAGCTCATGCACCCCGTAGAGGCTGCCATTCGCGAGAGAGGAATAAGGATCATAATATACCTAGACGCTATACGGATTCTGGGTCAGAGCGCAGCGCAGCTACGAGACCAAGCAGAATGGGTATGCAATTTGGTAAATTCCCTCAGCTTCCTCATCAATTCCGAGAAGTCAGATCTCCGCCCCGCCCAGAGAATAGAATTCCTAGGCTTCGTGGTGGACACCAAAAGAGCGGTGCTCGAGTTACCAACGCAGAAAGTGTGAGTAATTTGGAAAGAACTGAGGTCAGTGATAGCAAAGGTTATCTCGCATAGTGGGCCTCCTAGCAGTCTCGATTCAGACGATCCTTCCAAGCCCCTTACATTACAGTGCCCCTCAGAGGCTGAAAATCAGACACCTCAGAGGAGGGCTAGTCTATCATCAGCTAGTGACCCTAGACCAAGAAGCCGTGACAGAACTCCATTGGTGGTTACAGAACATGGAAGCCTGGAACGGCAGAGCGATCTTCGGAGATAGTCCGGACTTTGTAGTATAGTCGGACGCCAGCAGAGCAGGCTGGGGAGCTCGGTGCGGAAACCTCCAAACAGGGGGGAAAATGGTCTCAGGAAGAACTCAGACTCAATATAAACTGTCTGGTAGTTTTAGCAGGTTCCTTCGCAGTAAAAGCATTTACCAGAGACCACGCGAACGGTTGCGTCCTTCTCAAGATGGACAACATTTCAGCAGTCTGGTATATAAACAAGCTGTGGGGAACCTCCTCCAAGATGCTGGCGGAATTAGCAAAGGACTTTTGGCATCATTGCTTGCACAAGCAGATATCAGTATCAGCAGAATATTTACCAGGGGCTCAGAATATTGTAGCAGACTGGAATTTGCGATATCTGGTAGACTCCAGCGACTGGAGACTACTCCCGGCCATTTTCAACTGCCTTCAACATCTACGGGGACCATTGGGTCTAGACTTGTTCGCTACCAGACTTAATACCCAGTTGCCCAGGTTCTACAGCTACAGGAAAGAGCCGGAAGCAGCAGGGACGGACACGTTCCGCCAACAGTGGACGGGAGCCATCCACTATGCGTTCCCTCCATTTATCATGCTGACAAGCGTTAGCGAAAGTGAGTCGAGAGCAGGCAGAGCTAGTGCTCATAGTGCTGATGTGGAAGCCCCAGTCATGGTTTCCAGTAGTGTGGAACTTTCTACGATTTCCCCGAGAGTGATCCCTCACAGAGCAGACATTCTACAGAGTCCTGATGGACAGCTTCACCCGCTAATAGCGGAGGGCACACTGATGTTACTGGCGTGCAGTGTTTCAGGCGCCGTTGGGAGCTGCCAGGCATTTCACAGCTCGCTGCAGACTGTATTAGAAGCTTGTGGGCACCTTCCACCATTCAGAGCTATGGTGTCGCTTGGACTCGATCGTCGTCGTACTGTACAGGCATCGGTACTAATCCCATTTCAGCCCCTTTAGTACACATGCTGAACTTTTTAGCCCAGAGGTTCGAATAAGGCTGTGCCTACAGAACGGTAGGGGTTTACAGATCTGCAATATCAGCAGGGCATGACAAGGTGGAAGGACACCCGATAAGAGCACCCTGCCGTTATACGGCTTCTGAAAGGAGTGAGAATGAGGAAACCGCCAGAATCCAAGTACTCGGTTCTATGGGACGTACGGACAGTTTTTCAGTTATTTTTGGCCTGGCCAGACAACAAAGACCTGTCGTGATCCCAGCTATCGGGAAAGCTACCCATGCTTCTATGCCTCATAATGTGTAGTAGAGTTTCGGATGTGAAAGCTCTGGAGATAGACAGGAAAATCTTCTACCCAGATGGAGTAGCCTTCAATATAGCGAATAGAACGAAATCCGACTCTTCCATTATTTCGTATCCCTATTTTACAGATAACGCTAAGCTATGCGTAGCGCAGTGCATCAAAGATTATGAAGCAGCTACAGCGACATTGAGGCCTAGGGGAGTGAGGCAGCTCCTAATTGCGCGTAGAAAACCTTTCCATGCTGTAGTGACAGCCACCATAACAAGATGGGTTAGAGAAATCATGCATTGGGCAGGAATACATTTGTCGCAGTTTGGCGCGCATTCAGCGAGAGGCGCAATGGCATACAGCGCATTTTCAGCAGGCTTGTCTTTGCAGGGCATTATGAAATCAGCCGTACTTTTGTGATTAATAGCTTTGAACAAGCATAATGCTCGCCTCCGTCTTGCCATAGAATGAAGATTGTCCAGGCTTACAGCTCAGGTAGTCTTGATTCTATTAAAGACAAGGAGGCAAGCATTATATCCCACCCTCGTGGGTCATGAATATGGCATGAACTGTATTATGATAATGTGTTGAGTAAAGACCCACCCTTATGATCATGTCTCCATTCCTTCCAGGGGAAGATCAAAAGGCAACCTGAGAGCAGGATCGTAGAAACCGATCGTGAGGATTCCACGTCATCAACTCTAGCCCATGGGCTCGGCAAGGATGAGCGGTTACAGTTTGTCTATGTTGGTTCAAGTTGACTGTTGGACTTGGTTCAGTTATTGGTTACCAGCCAAAGAAAGAGGAGTTGGGAGTCAGCAAGGGTCCCTCTTATGGTCAGGGGTCAGCTCTGACTGGACAAGAGGTGTGCTACAGGACTATTTCGAAATTATGCTACCCCTATTTTTGTTGTAAGCTTCCAAGGAAACTGGAAAGAACAAAAAATGTTATCAAGTTTGGAGAACAAAAAAATAAGTTGAAGTGCTGTGGGAGCAGTAATTAAAGCAGTAAAGCATAATGTTCGCCTCCTTGTCTTTTATAGAATCAAGACTGCCTGAGCTGTAAGCATGGACAATCTTCATTGTGTATGGTTTGTTTTCATGTAGCGTGCTGTGAAGTGCTTGCGGTTTGTGGTGCTGTAGACGCATGGTTGGGTTTAGTTCAGAGTTTGAGGGTGAGTATGCAGAGAGGCAAGTTTTTAGTATGGTTGGTTGGTGGCAATACATTTCTTGTACTCAACATTCCAAATAAGAGCGACCCATTTCCCACCCCTATCAGTCATTTTTCTGCTGGGCAATTACCATACCCAGGAATTCATCCAGGTGTGATGCATTCCCTGTCTGCAAAGGCACCAACATGTGCAGCACCAGTCCATCCAAGTATGATACATCTCCAGCCCCTGTCCATCCATCCCAGTGAGGCACACTTTCCATACTCAAAGTGGGATACACTTCTGGTCTCCAACCGCCCTTTCAAGGGCGACGCCTCTCCCATCTCCCGTACTCCATCCGTGTGCGACATACTCCCCTACCTCAAACAATTCATCCGGGTGTGGTACATTTCCTGCTCCCAACAGTCAATTGGGGGTGATTCATTTCCCACACCACACCACACAATCCGTCTCGATCGACCCAGCATGATGAAGTCGTCCCACCGTGCCTGACTCTGGGCATGGCAGTAAGCACAAACCCAGCTACAAGACCAGACAAGGTGCCGAATGCAGATGACCCACACACAAAGCCCAAGTGTGGAAGTGGCCAAGCTACACAATTAGGTTACATGCAGGCTAGGACCAGCCTATGTGGGTAGGCTAAATGCGGATCGTTAAAGGTGTCTGGTTATTCGAAAAGTGGGTTTGCCTGGAATACTTTAGCAGTTGTGCTCCCTGATTTTCTGATAGGGTCCTCTTGCTGGATTTTGTCTGGTTTAGCAAGTTGGGCTGCGTTGATGGGGGTAGGTTCCTATGGTAAGTCTCGATAACGAAACCAAAGCCGATGGTAATCCAATGTGTATATCTCTAGTGCAATTAGGTGCAAAATGAGTCAAAACAACTGAAACAGTTAAATATGTGACCTTTGCTATGATGCTAAAGCCCAAATTGAGATAACAAGATGCACACAAAGGGTGTGTTGGGTAAACATGACAGTAAATAAATCCAATGTATTAAATTATCTTCTAAAAAGACAAGAATATGCACATTGACATATTTCTAACAGTAAAACGTATATCCTAACGGTATATACTACTGAGCAATCACTGATCGAGATGATCTACCTGTGAATGACCCCGGTTGCCTTGTGGATGGACACTCGTCCGCTTCCCTCTTTAGACTGCCCGTCTCTCTTGTCCTTGGCATACATGTTTTTTTCGGAGAAATTGCAGGCCATGAAATCAAAGTGAGCAGAGTTCAGAGCAATGAGTTTAGGAAAAAGTAAGTTCTCGACCTGTATAGGTAAAGAGACAAAGACAACATTGGTTTTCGCGTGCCTGTGACTGGCAACAATGCATAGCACAAAATACAATTTGAATAATACTCTCAAATTCAAATACGTTATTGTCCCTCAAATGCTGCCACTTACTTCAATTTGAGTTCTTTGCACCCACCATAAGGCAGAGCTGCCCACTATAACGCCATCAGTTTTTAATAGCAAATGGTAAAGGCAATCATTTTTATATAATGGCTATTGCATAGGTGTGTCATGTTGTATGAATGAGCATAGGTAGAGAGAGTGCAGTTTACCCAAGTTCAAAGAAGCCATACGTGACAGAGATGTTAAACCTCAACTTCAGTGATGGTGTCCAACATTAGAGAAGGGCATGCCTGGGATTGCTGTTGGTACTCTAGTTAAAGGGAGAGTTGCCTGCTAATTCAGAGTGGGGCTGCACTTTTGGGCAGGAGCAGACTGACATGCAAACAGTTAATTATCCTCTAATACGGCAGAGTGCTAAACGATTATTTTTAGACCCTTCTAATTGGCCACCATCTCATAGAACAGGTTATATTGCCTCTCTCTTTCTCAGAAGAGGGACTCTTACACTATGTATCCACGTTCACCTTTGCTTCCAACCGCCTTTCATTTAGAAATTAGCTCACAAAGGCTTAAAGGAAAAGGTCTCTGGAATTTCAGTGGCCCAATGGATTGGGCATGTGTTTTTGAGCATATATCGATCGATCACATGTCCCATCCCCTTACCCCCGATGCATCTTTCTTCCATTTTTTTCTGACATTTAGTCATGCGAACAACACAGGATGGAAACGGCCACCTTGTGATACTCTTATATGTTGATCCATCCCCCTAAGTTGAAGTGCCCTGGTGGCAGTACGTAACACACACCCCCCCCCCCCCCAGCTGCCATCATCAGGTGCCAACTTTAAGCTTGTGTCCCTTGTCACCATGCCAGTGCACAGTTCATTTGAATGTCCTCTGTGTGCAATGGAGACACATATATTGACGTGTCTCCATGGAAATTCCAAGACACCACTTTGCTCTATAAATACCAACAAACCTTTTCTGATCAGACAACATTGAAGTTTCTGCTGCCTTTGTGTCCATATATTTAATTCCGAGCCCCTATTACTGCAACTGCTCTGTTCGGCTACCTAACCACTACTATGAATAAAACACAAATGTGAATCTAAGCAGATACAAGCATCAGAAATACAATTACAATGTGTAATGTATCCCTTCTGAGGCTTGTGGATGTGCTTAGATCCCATGCTCTGCATAGATTAGGAACCAGTATCTGGAGAAGGAGGTGGGACGCAAGACGGTACAGCGACAAACAGATGTTTTAGAACCACTTGTCTCACCTGTGAATCTGCTTTAGAGTGAGTGTCAATGCAATAAAGCTGTGTGAAGGTATGAATGGAACTCCATGTAGCAGCTTTGTAAATGGTGTCTCGAGAGATGTTTGCAATGAAGGCTAAGGTATCTCTGGTACCTCTGGTAGAGTGAGCCCTGGGAGTGAAAGGTAAAACTCTTTTGGACAGGAAATAGCAGAGCTGTATGCACCCAACTATCCATTTGTAGAAGGCGTTCTTTGATATGTGATCGCCCTATCTCCCAGGTGCTATGGACACAAAGAGTTTGTCTGTTTTCCTTAGGGGTTTAGTTTTGTACACATAGTACAAGACCGCTCTCCGTACATCAAGTGTATGGAGGCTTCTTTCAGCTGAGTTTGATGGATTTTGAAAGAAGGTAGGAAGTTCTATGGAATGAGTAATATGGAACTTTGGAATTAACTTAGGTGAAAACCTAGGATGCGTTCCGAGGACAACTTTGTCCTTGTGGATCATGAAGAAAGGGTCTTGTACGGACAAAGTTTGTATCTCACTGACTAGTCTTAAAGAGGTGATGGCTACTAGGAATGCAGTTTTGTAAGTTAAACGTTTTGCATAGGCTCAAAGGGCAAATCCATGAGTTTTGAGAGCATAATATTAAAATCCCAACCCCGGTGGAGGGCTAGAGATGGGAGGGTGTAGCCTCTTAACCTTTTCCATGAATGCTTTAATGATGGGAACTTTCCACCAGGACACTTGCTCTGTGAAGTGGTGTAGGCTGACAGAGCCGTCAGGTGTACTTTGAAGGAATTTAATACTAGGATGGAGTCTAGTAGGCAAAGCATGTAAAGTAGAATGTTAGCTGGGGAACATTTGATTGGGTTTATGGTTTGTGACCTAAGCCAGATCACAAATCTCTTCCACCTGTTGAACTAGCAGTGTCTGGAGTTGGGTTTCTGTGCCTCCTTTAGGATATACATACAACACCGTTGTGGAAGATTTAAGTGGACGAACTCTATGACTTCAGTAGCCAGACTGCCAAGTTCATAGATGGAGGACGAGGGTGGAGAGGTCCTCCCTTGTGTTGTGTTAGCCTGTTGTAAGGGCACGGGAGCTTGATTGGGTTGCACATCGCCAGTTTAAGAATATGTGGAAACCAATATTGTCTCGCCCACATAGGAGCAACCAGGATTAGAGTAGCTTGTTCCTGGTGCATCTTGCGCACTATCCTGCTGAGGAGTGGCGTCGGAGGAAAAGCGTAAGCAAATTTCCCTGACCAGTTCATCCTAGGGCGTTCTGCTTGGATCCTTGTTGGGGAAATCTGGACGCAAAGTTTAGGCATTACGAGTTTAGGCTTGTGGCAAACAAGTCTAATGGGAGATGACCCCAATGGGAGAAGATTGCATCTAGGATATCTCTGTTGAGTTGCCACTCATGTTCCTCTGGTAGAGGGTATCTGCTTAGAGTGTCTGCCAGAGCATTGAGTACCCCTGGAACGTGTTGAGAGACTAGGAACATTTGAAGCAGTCCAGAGGATTGGGGGTTCGCACCTCAAATCACAGCTTAGCAGAGTACATGGGGCCCATCTAACCCTCCCCTGGCAATCACTGAGGACTCGCCATTGGGCAAAGCAGAACCATCTTATTTTCCAAAGAGACAGGGATCAAACAGGAAATATACAAATTTTCAGCAATCACAGCTCCTGAACCTGTGTCACAGGCTTTTATCCCGAAATGACATCACAATCACCAAATCCTTCCCCAAAAACCTATAACGCCTATATGAGTTGGCTAACTGGTCCTATGACAGGTGGGTTCACCTGTGACTTCCCCAAAAACGATCTAATACATTGTTGCAGAGTCGCAGGACTACCAATGGACCTTTCCCCATTACACACCACCCCAGGATTTGTGCGCCCCGATTCGCTAGAGCGGGTCTCCTCAGGCCTGGGACCCTGTTCTGTTCACAGCGCTCTGTACCTTTTCAAGGTAATGAGAAAGACTGTGTACCCAATTGTTGCTGCTGGTGTAGCCACCTAGCCTGGGAGAGTGCCTGCAGGTTGCAAAGTTCGGTGGATAACACATGTAACCATTCTTTCGGTCTTCAATGGGAACCACCCCAGGTATATGGTAATTGTTCGGCTTTTCCGAGTCATGTGGGTGAGGACCGCAAAACTGAGCTTTTCGGTCTGCAATTAGTGAGGATTTATTCTGTTATTTTGCAGGTGGCTCCCTGCCCCAGGACAGTGGTTATTACATGGCAGAGGCCAAAATTAGCCTTACCTATACAACCTTGTATATGTTTTTTTATAATTGTCCCACGCCCTGTCCAACTACTTAGTATCTTCTTTGGACAGGTTCTGTGGGCTTTTTGTTTGTCTTCACTTAAAAACCTTAGTTCACCCTAATTAGGGAGTACTTGCTACAGAATAATAGTTGGAATCTACAGTTGTATCTTGATCTTTGTTGTTTCTATTTTCTTAACCAGAGCTACCTTGGGATGGTTTGACCTGGCTACCGGATATTAAAAATATTTTGGACCCATAGTAGACAGATCTACAACTCCCCAATGTAAATCCCCCGCAACCCCCACCCGAGCCCTGAGGTGTGTACTTTTTTTAAAAAACACCTTCTAGCCTAGACTCCCCTCTGAGGACTTCAGTGACCTGGGACATACAGGAGTCTAACAATTTCTCAATTGTTATGCTTTTTCAAAAATGACCTCTTTGCCATCTTTTACTGTCCGCTTTTTTGTAGGTGTTACATCAGTGTTTCCTAAGGAAAGTTTTTCCCTTTAGGGACTAGACAGGGACAGTAAGTTATTTTCCACCTATCCTTCTGTCCTCATCGACCCAGTATCTCCTTGGTCACTGTGTATTCTTACGTTTCCTGAGCTGAAGGGAATTCCCAACTGCCCCTAAAAAACTACATACAGTTGTGTGTTGCCCTCTTTTTGTGTTAAAACACTAGCCTGTTAGGGCTTCACCCTGTACATTGTACTTTTCAGTGCCCCCTTTGTTGCAACTCCCTGCCCCAGGAGCCAGGAATTTTCCTCCCACCTTTGTCCTTGGCTGTGAGCACTGGCCCGGTGCTTCATGCTGCAGAATCTGCGTCAATTCATCCCTTGTTCTGAGACCTGTGGCTTCATGCGAATTCACTACAGTCATTCCATGGTTTGCGTACATATACATCATAGTATTCTCGTTAGGGGTTAGTAGTATTCAGCTCTGCCAAGTTCCTTATTTACATCTGTTTAACGCTCATCGGCCCTTAGGCATCGTGGTGCTGTTACAGTTAGCATGACTGGTTAAAATGGGTATAACAGTTACAGAGATGTACAGAGCCTACATGGGTTAATACAGTCTGGTGTTATACATACCTAGTCACAATGGTGGCAGCAGGGAGTGGGATGGAGTGTCAGTTGAAGAGAGTGGCTTCAAGGTTTTTCCGTACAGTGGTGAGAGGTTTCCGCTCGAAGAGTGTTCAGCAGCGCGTTCCACAGTTTGGGAGCCAAGTGGGGGAAGCACAAGCCACCTGCTTTGGTTCTCTTGATGGGCGGAACAGCCAGTTTGTTTGCGTGGTGTGCTCTTTTAGGTAGTGTAGAGATATCCCTGTTGATGGTTTCGGATAAGTAAGGGGGGACAGTAAGGTTGCGACATTTGTGTGCTAAGGTGAGGGTCCTGAAGGTGATTCTCTCCTTAACCGGGAGCCAGTGGGCGTCTCTTTTTGCTTGTGTTATGTGGTCTTTTTTGGGAATGTTGAGTGCTGCTATGAGCGCGCTGTTCTGTATAGTTTGTAGCCGGTTTATCATTTTCGCTGAGGTGCCTGCGAGGAGGGCGTTACAATAGTCTAGCTTGGCACCAACGGTAGCTCTGGCAACAGAGAGGCAGTTTTGGCTAGAGAGAAATGGTCTAACGGCGGTTATGAGTTTAGTGGTGTGGGTGGATGCAGAGGTGATGGCGCTAACCTGTCTATTCATGGATAGAATGGTGTCAAGGTAGACTGAGGGTTTTGACTGATGAGGATGCTGTGATGATGGTGTTGTCAGTGAGGAAGTTTATGTATTTTTGGTCTAGTTCATTTAGTGTTTTTTTTGGGACAAGTATAATGATTTCAGTTTTTTCTCCGTTGAGGCAGAGTCTGTTGGTTGCCATCCAAGCTTGGATGGAGGCGTATATTTGTGAGAGTGCTGCTGAGTCCAGGACGTATGCGCCAGAGAGTGGGAGGAGGACTTGTGTGTCGTCGGCCTAGTTTGTGTAAGCTATGCCGAGGGAGTCAAGTCGGTCAAAGAGGGGCTTGGTGAACAGGTTATAGAGGGGGCGGCAGTGCAGGATCCCTAGGGAATGCCACAGTGGATGGCTGTGGGGTCTTTGAAGACTTTCATGGCTCTGCCTTCAAGAAATGAGGTTATCCAAGAGGTGCCTGGTTTAGATAAGTGGGCTGCATTAGTGAGGTGAGTGGTGAGAGTTTTGTGACCGACAAGGTCAAACGCTGCCGAGAGGTCTTGTAGTAGGAGGAGGGCTGGTTAGCCTTTATCAATTATTTTAGTGATTTGGTTTTTCAGGTCTAGGAGGGCAGTTTCAGTGCCATGGCCTTTGCGGAATCCGGATTGTCTTTTGCCAAGGATGGAGTTGGTCTCAAGGAAGTGCTGGATCCGATTATGGGCAGCTTAATCAAGGATTTTTAGCAGGAAGGGGACGTGGTGATGGGTCAGTAGTTGTTGAGGGAGGAAGGATCGAGGGAAGGTTTATTGAGGAGGGGGCGGACCCAAGCTTCTTTAAGACTGGACGGGACAGTCCCTGATGTGAATGAGGTGTTAATGAATGCCATGATGAGAGGGGCCAGGGAGTCGGTGCTTTCTTTAATGATGCTAGGTGGACAGATGTCACCTTTGCATGTGGATGGTTTAAGAGATTGGATGAGAGCTACGACTTCAGTGATTGAGACTTCTCTAAATGCGAAGCGAGGATGGGGAGGATCTTTGGGTAGGGAAGGTTGGTGTTGGATTTGGGTAGGGCATTGCGCTGTGTTAGTATTTTGTTCTGGAGTAGGGTGATTTTATTTAGGAGTGCTGCCTGTATACTGGTACACAAGGATTCGTCTTTGATGATTTCGTCCGGGGTGGTGTGTGGGGAGGCGAGGTCTTTGAAGATGGAGAAGAGTTCCCTAGACTTTGAATTAGCTTTAGAGATGTGTGTGTTGATGGCGTTGGATTTGGCGAGGAAGATGGCTTATACATCCCTGTAGTTCCATACGGTCAGCTGCAGTGAAGCAGTTGCAAACTTGTTTTGCTTTCTTGCGTTTGAGTTTAGCTAGTGAAAAGGAAAGGCTTCTGACAGTATGTAGGTGTATCTGTCTTCCATCTACAGAACTGTGTAAGCGTGTTCTTCATGTGTGCACATGTGTCTGTGTAACTTCATGCAGGAATGCAAGTTTACTTCATGACTAACGTTACTACGTCGTAGTGTCACTAAGGACGTCAGCATGGCTGGATATTTATCATTAGTCAACCTGATCCAGTGATGGAGCACCTGTATTCGCGAAGAGATCAGCTCGATAAGGTTTGAACGGTTACCTAAGAGAATATCTGCTCACATACGTAGAATGCCCTGGTTCACCTGGGGGTTGGCCAAACAGCGACTAGCATCTGTTATTTCTCGTCTGTCATGTTCCGCTTGACTGCCCACTTCCAAATGTTTTGGGATAGCTAGGACAGACTTGGAGCATGTGTGCCTCCCTGTATGTTTATGTAAAGCATGGCAGTGGTGCCGTCTATGAGCACATGTACAGTTTGACCTACTAGATGCTGCTGAGAGGCTCGCAGAGCCTTGAGAACTGCCACAGGTTCGAGGAGGGTGATGTGGTTTTGGGTTCTGGTGTGTGTCCACAGGCCTTGAGCTGTGTGGTGAAGGTAATGAGTATGGTGGCTGTAGTTGGTATCGCTTGAACTTGTGGATTGCGAAAGCGTTTTCCTTTTAGCAGGTTGTCCCTGGACCACCAGCAAAGAGCATGCACTAAAGTTAGCAACAAAAAATAAAAACACTAGATCGTCCCACCGACCGCTTGCCTGAGACCATTGTTTTGCGAACCACTCCTGCATTGGGCCCATACTCAGCCACGTGTGTGAAACAAGATAAATGCAGGATGCATTCTTTCCCAGCAGGCGCATTGCCTTGCGTACGGTTATCTGGCAACCGGCTAGATAGTGAGATATTTGCAACAGTATGTTCTGAACTCTATCGTTTGAGGTGAAGACTAGCCCCTCTTGTTTTTAGGATTGCTCCCAGGGAATGTTTTGTTTGACCGAGTACGAGACTTGATTTCTTCTCGTTGATGTAGAATCCCAATTGGAACAGAAGGTTGATTTTTCTTTGGGTGTTGTAATTGCAAATTTAAGGGGACTCCCCTGTTATTAGCCAGTCGTCCAAATAAGGGTACACTGGGATTGACTCTGCATAGGTGCATTGCTACAGCTGCTAGAACGTGTGTGAATACCCTTAGGGCTGAGGGTGTACCGAAAAGGAGCACCTTGAACTGGTAGTGTTCTCCTGCTATTTGGAAGCGCAGATACTTTGTGCTCTGGGAACATTGAAATATGAAAGTATACATCTTTCATGTCCAATGTTGCCATGTAATCCCCCTGTTTTAAGAGAGTAATTACCTCCTGAAGCTTTGACATTGCGAAATATTTGAGCCTTGAAATACGTGTTCAGTGAGCTCAGGTCTAGTACCAGGTGCACTGTTCAGTCTTTTTGGCACAAGGAAGTACAATGAATAAAGACCCTGGTTTACCTGGTTTGCTGGGATGATTTCCATGGAGCTCTGCTCCAGGAGGGCTTTGACATCCTCCACTAATATGCGCCTTTCTTCCGGTGTCATTTTTCTGTGTCTTGGCGGGTGGTTGGATGTCTTTACAAGTTATATACAATATCCGCCCGCCATTGTGGATAATACCCACTCATCTGACATGATCCCTTCCCATGCATGGGTGAAAAGTGAGATACGACCCCGCCTACTGGAGGGGCATGGGAGGGGACCTGGAGCAGGGCGTCATTGTTTGGGTGGAGTGGAGTCTCTGGCTGAGGAGGCTCTACCTCTGCTCCTGGATCTTTTGTTGCCTCTTTGAAAATTGGAGGACTGTCCCCGTGAGGTGCCCCACGATGACGATTGGTTTCCTTGGCTGTAACCAGAGGAGCGTTGTGAGCTCTGCCCACAGAACCTTCTTGTGTTGAAAGACCCCATTTGGACAAAAGGCGTGTTGGATAGTTGTCCAAGAGATTTGAGGACGTCATTCTTCTTTGGCACTTTTTAGGACATCAACTGCCTTACCAAATAGGGCATTAGGCTCAATGGGCATGTTGAGCAATGTGACTTGCGTTTCCAGTTTGAACCCTGACTGCCTAAGCCAGGCATGGTGTTTGATTAAAGTGCCCTCTGCTATGATGTAGCCTGCATTTTCTGCGGCATCTATGTTATATTTAAGGATGCAGTTAGATGCTTGCTTTCCTTCTGACACAGTTTTTAAAAGTTGTGACTTCAGGGGTTCTGGGACTGATTCAATTAGTTCTAGCTCGTACCACTTATGGCAACTAAATCTAGCCAAGAGGGGGGTGGTGTTGGCTATTCTAGTTTGGTAGGCAGCCGAGGAAGCTACCTTTCTGCTAAATGTGAAGAACCTTTTGCTTTCCTTAACCGGTGGGGCCTCCGCAGAGGACCGGGGGTGCCTGCCCTTTTCCTTGTAGTGGTAACTAAGGAATCGGGTTTAAGCTAACCCGTGGCAGCTGGCCTAAATAACTTTTACGCAAGGGTTTATCGCCCCCTCGTGAAGTTAGGTGTAAGAAGAGAAAGCGCAATGTGCCTTTGGATGGATTGCAAGAGGGGAATACATTGAGTTGCAGATTTCTTGTCACACGGAATGTCCTCAGAAAATCCTCGTCCACCTGGGCCTCCTGGGTGTCTATTTTAAAATGTTAGGCAGCCTTGAGAAGGAGCTCATTATATTGGAGCTGATTGTCGACTGGTGAGTCAGCCACTGACTGCCCTTGATGGTCTGGTGACTGGATGACGTAGACGTTATAATATTGGTCCTGGGCATCTTGGTCTCCATCTCCCTGAGGTTCAGGGTCCCGAGACCCCGAGTGATCTATTAAGTAGATGTTTAAAGAGGGGTCATGGTACATGGAGGTGACCTGGGTCTGGGTGGAAGTGCTGGGCTGTGAAACATCCAGATGTGGCCTTTTATGGGTCATCCCTGGCCACTCCCTTTTGTGTAGGGCCCTGAAGATTTTTAAATTCCTCAAGGTGCTTGTGCATGAAGTCTACAAAATCAGGACATTTTTTCTCATAATTCTATCGAAGCTTTCTGGGATTCACTCAGTTGATTTTGGAAATATTGAGGGAGTAGGGGTGTTATGCAAGATTGGTTGTTCCTTGTGATGCACGACCCCTGAAAGGGTGTCTCCAGAGTGAGAAAGGCCACTATCCTGTGAGGTAGGGGGCTTAGACGGTGGAGGTATCTAAGATGAACAAGTTACTTCTTACCTGGTAACAGTCTTTTCGACAGGATGTTCCTCCAACGTATTCCTTATCTTTGATAATACGTTTCCAGCTTGCTGGCCTCGGAAATATTTTCTGTAGAGGGCGCTGCGCGTCGACATCCGCCGAGTCGATGTCCTTCGATGGCCACCGTATCGGCGTCCGTTGCTCAGTTCCGTTTTGTAGCATAAGAAAAGGCATGCCTGAATTGGTTATTGACCTTGAAGGAGCGTAAGCTGCAACCACAAGGGAAGTTATCACTGCGGGGATGGTTGGGAGGGGCGATAAGGAGTATGTCGGTGGAACATCCCGTCGAAAGAACGTTACCAGGTAAGAAGTAACTTGTTCTTCGAAGGGATTGTGTCCTCCGACGTATTCCTTATCTTTGATAGACTCTCATAGCAGTGGCATGTAATTGGAGGTGGGAGTGAGAGTGTTATGTATCCCTTTAGGGATGGACCGAATGTAATACGGCCTTGCCAAATCTGGTCTCTTGAGCAATGGAGGAATCCAGATTGTAAAAGTTTGTGAATGCATGTGCGGACGACCATGTGGCAGCCGCACATATATCCCGGACCGGTACCCCTCTTTGGAGAGCCGAAGAGGCTGCAATACCCCTGGTTGAATGAGCCCTGAGATTTTGGGGTGGCTCTTTCCCTGCTAGTCTATAACATTCCAGGATGGCCAAAATAATCCACCTGGAGATGGTTTGTTTTGTCATGGGTAGTCCCAACTTGTGACCTGAGTATCCTACAAACAGTTGGTCTGCATGCCTGATCCTAGCCATTCTGCTGATGTAAAAGCTGAGCTCTCGCCTCTTGGGTCCAGCCTATGTAGGCTTTCCTCCTCTTTCCCCGGATGGGGAGGAGGGTAGAACGAAGGTAAGGTAATTTTCTGAGTAATATGAAATTCAGAAACCACCTTTGGGAGGAAATTAGGCTTCACCTGTAGGACAACTTTGTCCTTGTGGAAGATTGTATGTGGGGGTTTACAGGAGAGAGCTTGTAGCTCGCTCACCCTCCTAGCAGATGTTAGTGCTACCAATAGGATAGTTTTAAGCGTGAGAAATCTCAGCGCGCAAGAATGAAGTGGTTCGAATGGAGTGCCCATTAAGAAGTTTAAGACTAAATTTAAGTCCCATAAGGGAACCTGGAATGGTTTTGGAGGGTAAACATTAGTTAGTCCCTTGAGAAATTGTATCACTAGAAGTTTGAAATACGATGGTTCCTCACAGTGCGCTTGAAGATAGAAAGCGCTGCGAGATAGCCTTTTACAGTGCCCACTTGAAGGCCTGAGTTTGCCAAGTAGAGTAGAAACGATAACACCGTTGGTGTACCACATGAAAAAGGGTCGATATTCCCTTCTCTACACCAGCTGCAAAATTTGTTCCAACAGCAGCGGTATAAAGACTTTGTTGCCGGTCTTCTGGCCGAAAGCAACACCTCCATGACGTCATCAGGGAGATCACAATCCTTGTACTTCAACCTTTCAGAAGCCAAGCGTGAAGGTTGAGGGTTCTGGTGTCTGGATGGAGAACCTGACCTCCCTTCTGCGAGAGAAGATTCTCTTTGAGTGGAAGACAGATTGGAGGACAGATGGACATATCTAGAAGGTCCGGGTACCACGTTCTCCTGGCCCAATCTGGGGCAATTAGGATCATGGTCTTCCGGAATCTTCTCAACCTCCTGATCATTTGAGGAATAACAGGGACTGGAGGGAACGTGTAAAGGAGTGGAAACTCCCAGTCCACTACGAACGCATCTCCTAGAGCTCCTCTCGGGGGAAATTCCCTTGAACAGAACAGATCGCACTTCTTGTTGGTACTTGTGGCGAACAGATCCACCTGAGGGGTTCCCCAAAAGGTGAAGATCTCTTGAAGGACTTCCTGAGCTAGCTCCCACTCGTGGGAGACTGTGCTCTGCCTGCTCAGAGCGTCCGCTGTCAAGTTCTTCTCTCCGCCTAGGTGGACAGCCGATAGAGAGATTCCTTCTTGGATTGCCCAAAACCAGAGCTGCATCGCTTCTCTGCACAGTGGCAGTGATCCTACGCCTCCTCTTTTGTTGAGGTAGTGCATGGCCACCGTGTTGTCCGTCATTATCAGGACATTTCTCCCCTGTACTGATGGCAGGAAAGCTTTTAGCGCTAGTCTGATTGCTCTCAGCTCTAATAGGTTGATGTGTAGTCTGGACTCCGATGGAGACCAACGACCGCTGATGGTCAAGTCGTTGGCATGGGCTCCCCACCCCGTGAGTGAGGCGTCTGTGACTACAGTTATCTCCGGCCATGGTTGCCAAAACAGTTCTCCTTTCAAGATGTTCTCTGGATAGGCCCACCATTGAAGGTTGCATGATACCTTGTCTGGAATCCGGAGGAAATCGGTCATTCTCCCTGAGAATTGGGACCACCGACTTCTCAGTGCCCACTGAAGAGATCTCATTCTCAGGCGAGCCTCTGGCACAAGGAAGATGCAGGATGCCATGAGGCCTAGCAACCTCAAAAAGTCGAAGGCTGGGAGACGTTGGGCATTTTGAAACTTGGTGACCATCTGTAGAATATCTTGAGCCCTCACCTCTGGTGGCGAGGCTTTTCCCAGGGAAGTGTCCAGGACCGCTCCAATTAACTGGAGTCTCTGTGATGGTATCATCTGTGACTTCTTTAAATTGAGGGAGAAGCCCAGTCTGAGAAGGAAGTGGCAGACATAATCTAGCTGGGTCTGGGCCTGTTCCGAAGATACAGCCCTGATCAGCCAGTCGTCCAGGTAGGGGTAGACGTGGATCCCTTCCGTCCTTAGACTCGCCGCCACTACCGACATCAGCTTGGTGAAGACCCTCGGGGCGGAGGTCAGCCCAAATGGCAGAACTCGAAATTGATAATGAGAGTCGCCAATTGCGAACCTCAGGTATTTCCTGTGTTTGAGATGGATCGGCACATGGAAATAAGCATCCTGAAAGTCCAGAGATACCAGCCAGTCCTGGAGCTGGAGGGCCTGAAGGATCTGAGAGAGAGTTACCATCTTGAACTTGTCCTTCCTGAGGAACTTGTTCAATTCTCATAAGTCCAGGTTGGGTCTCAGTCCTCCGTCCTTCTTTGGTATGAGAAAGTAGGGGGAGTACCAGCCCTTGTTCCTGTCCGCTACAGGTACCGGTTCTATGGCACCTGTCTCTAGCAGGTCTATAATTTCCTGCAAGAGGAGCGGATCTGGAACTTTTAGAGAGCTGTTCCCCGGTGGATGACTGAGGAATGTGTAGAAAGGGTAGGCAGTAACCTTGGGCAACTGTTTCCAATGCCCAAGCATCTGACGTTATAGCCTGCCATTCCGTCAGATGGCGAGTTAACCTGCCCCCTACAGGTGTATTGTGTGGAAAGGCCTCAGAGTGGTTTGGGGGCAGCTGATGCAGATGCCGAGGGTAAAGAGGCACCTGCTGCTGCTGCGGCCTTAGTACTTTTGACCCGTCCACCTCGGGTGGATCTCCTTTGGCCTCTTTGAGCCGGCTGTCCTCTGCCTTTCCCGAATGCGGAATAATAGCGAAAAGACTTTCCTCTTCCAGAGGTTCCTGAGGGGAGAAAAGAAGGTTGGCAGATAGCAGCTCCTAAAGATTTTGCTGCTGCAATAGAAGTCTTTAACTTTTCCAGACTGTCATCAGCCTTTTTCCCAAATAATGAAGAGCCGTCAAAGGGCATATTCAAAAGTCTGGCCTGTACATCTGGAGCAAAGCCTGACTTTCGCAACCACGCATGCCTGCGGATTGTTGTACTTGCCGCCATGGCCCTGCTGATACTGTCAGAGGAATCGATGCCAGTTTGAAGTGATTCACACATGGCATCCTTGCCATCTTTAATAATGTTAAGGAAGGCTTCCTTTTCCTCTACTTCGGGTATGCAGTCAGCCGCTGATTAAGCACAATCCCATAGTGTGTGACTGAACCTGGCGAGCGTACAGGTGGCGTTGATGGACTTCAACGCCATACTACAGGCAGAGAAAACTTTCTTCGCCATATAGTCGTACCTCTTGTCATCTCTATCCTGTGGGACAGTAGGGTAAGCGGTCCTACTGCTAGATGAAGTTGCCGCTTGGACCACCAGGCTCTCTGGAGTCGGGTGTTTTGATAAGTATTCAGGGTCAGCAGCCGCTACCCTATACTTGGTTGACAATCTTTTATTGACTGCAGGGATAACCTCAGGAGTTTCCCAATTAGATGCAATTTTCCTTTGTAAGGCTGCATGGAAGGGGAACACCGGGTCCTCCTGTGGGCCTTTGTTTAATATATCCGTTAGGTCATCCTGTTGAAAAACAGGTGAAGGCGCAGACCAACCCATACATTCAATAATTCTTGCCATCAGGGTTCTATAGGGTGTTTCGGCGTGTTCCCCAGGGTCTGGCTTAACAGATTCCACTTCTGGGGAAGTGTCCAGCCCACTTGCCTCATGTAGTGACTCCTGTAGGTCCTTCAGTCTTCTTTGTTCAGAGGTGAAATCCTCTGAAATAGGCAGTGTGGTCCTCTGTAACCCGAATGTTTCCTGGTCAGAATCTTCCCCCTCTTCATAAATTGAAGAAAGTCCAGGGTACTCTGACCTCTGAAATGGAGTAAAACCCATCTCTAAGGCAGAAGGAGCCAAACTCGTTATTGGACGAGAAAACGTCGATGTCGTTGACGCCAAAGTAATAGGCTTCGAAGGTGCCGAAAACGGCGTCGAAAAAACTGGAAGGGGTCTCGAAGAACTCGAGAGGATCGGGATCCTACTCGAGGGCATCGACGACGGTCTCGGCGTCGTGCCGGAGGTACTTGAAATCACCCTTGGCTGTGGAGTGGCCTTGGTCCTCTCTTTCATCGGCGTCGACAACTGTGTCGATGGCACCGATCCGTGCGTCGAAGGAATCTTCGACGACTGCGTCGAAGATGGTGCCTTCTTACCCGATGGCTCATGTCGCTCTCGGGTGGAATGTTACGCCGGGTGCTGCGACTCGCAGCGTTTTCATTTTTTGGGTTTTTCACCCGGGGTATCACCCTCAGCTGTCTTCGAGGGGGTCGAGGCCGCGTTCTCGAAGACGCTTAACATTTTCTTTCTGAATTCCTCCCACTCAGCGTGAGAACTGTGTTTAGTGGGACAGGAGACCCTTTCTGGGGACACAGAAGACGAGGAATGGGACCTTTGACGTCTCTTTTTTGAGTGTCTTGATCTCGACGAATGGTGGGAGCTGCTTTGAGATCTAGAATGGGAATGTTTTCGACGGCGAGGAGACGAGGAACAAGTTACTTACCTGTAACTGTTGTTCTCCAGCATGGGTCTGGCATGGATTCACATGCTCATGAATATTCCCCGTCGTCAGGCTGGGAATCCTCGGTAAAGAAAAATCCAGGATCAGTTTCGTTTCTGATCTGTCTTTCGTAGTAATAACCAATCACTGGTCTCTGCGTCATACTGACCACAGCCAATGACTGCCCTCTACCTAAGCACCGCCTCTGGCAGCCATCTTCAGATTTGGAAGCACGTGAAGTGGCAGTATGACCAAGTGAAGAGCCGCAGAGGGGTAGGCGGGAGGGTTCGCATGTGAATCCATGCCAGACCCATGCTGGAGAACAACAGTTACAGGTAAGTAACTTGTTCCTTCTCCAGCATGGGGTCTGGCATGGATTCACATGCTCATGAATAAAGAATACATAGCAGTACACACATGCACAACCACGGGAGGTGGCAAAGGCTCAACATTAAGCAGTACATCAAACTCAACATTAAGCATCTTACCTCCTCACCAGGCTCACCTCAGGCGAACAGGTTGCGCAGCACTGCTTGGCCGACCCTGGACTCCTCCCTGGAATCCCGATCGACGCAGTAGAATTTCGTGAAGGTGTGCGTCGACCTCCACATAGCAGCCCTGCATATGTCCAGCAGGGGCACACCAGAAAGGAACGCCGTGGTAGCTGCGATCGCTCTGGTGGAATGGGCTCTCGGACGGCCAGGCAGCGGTCGGTTTGCCAACCGATGACAGTACATGATACAGCCGGAGAGCCATCTGGAAATGGAAGCCTTCGAGAGAGCCTTCCCCTGATTGACAGGTCCAAAGTTCACAAAGAGTTGTGACGTCTTCCGAAAACACTTTGTGCGGTCCACGTAGAACTTCAGCGCTCTAGCCACATCCAGCGAGTGCAAAGTCCTCTCAGCCGGCGACGAAGGCGACGGGAAGAACACAGGCAACACCAAGGGTTCGTTGAGATGGAAGTCCGACGGTACCTTGGGCATGAAGGAGGGGTGCGTCCTGAGCACTACCCTCGTGTCGTGAAAAGTCAAGTACGGGGCCTTGCATGAAAGGGCCTGGATCTCTCCCACCCGTCGTGCGGAGGTGATGGCTACAAGAAACGCTGTTTTCCACGACAGAAACTTCAACGGGGCCGAGTGCAGAGGCTCGAACGGAGGTCCCATGAGCTTGGTCAGCACCACGTTGAGCTCCCACGCCGGGGCCGGAGCCTTCACCGGCGGGAACGATCTGAACAGTCCCTTCATGAACTCTTTCACCAGACGATGAGACCACAAGGACGTCCGGCCCGTGGTTCTGGTGTATCGGGAGATCGCAGCAAGATGAATCTTGATGGACGCGTGTGCCAGTCCAGCTTTGGCCAGCGTCAGCAGGTACGGCAGTACCTCGGTAGCCGTAATCCGTAGAGGGTTAATCTTCTGTGCGTGGCACCAGACAGAGAACCTCTTCCATTTGTGTCCGTAGCATTTAAGAGTCGAGGACGCCCTGGCCTTTGCAAGAACCTCTCTGCAGTCGGCCGGTATGTCGTATCCTCCAAACTCTAGCGCTGCAGGAGCCAGGCCTGCAAGTTCAGCGATTTCGGGTTGTGGTGGAGGATGGCGCCTCCTTCCCTGGAGAGTAGATCCGCGTCCACCGGCAGCTTGATTGGCGGGGACGCTGACAAGTCCAGAAGGTCCGGGAACCATATCTGCCTCGGCCACGCAGGTGCGACGAGGATCATCCTGCACCGTGACCTCTTGAGCTGGTTGACGAGCCGGATTAGCAGTGGCAAAGGAGGGAACGCGTAGAGGAACAGGCCCTCCCAGGGGAACGAGAAAGCATCGCCCATGCTCCTCGCCTGGGGAAACCTGCTGGCGAACCTCCGGCACTTGGAGTTCGTCGCCGTCGCGAACAGGTCGATCTGGGGTGTGTCCCACCGTCGGAAGAGGCGATCCACTAGATCCTGCCGTAGTTTCCACTCGTGGCACGAGCGCAGCTCCCTGCTGAGTGAGTCGGCGAAGGTGTTTTTTATCCCTGCCAGATGAAACGGCACCAGAAACATCCTTTGGGCGACGGCCCAATGCCACAGGTCCTGCGCCTCCTTGGACAGCGCTGGGGACCTGGTTCCGCCCTGTTTCCTGATGTAAAACATGGTGGTGGTGTTGTCGGTGAAGATCCTCACCACCTTGCCCTTGAGGGACGGAAGGAAGGACCTGAGGGCCCAGAACACTGCACGGAGCTCCAGGACGTTGATATGGAGGGACTTCTCCGTCGGGAGCCAAAGGCCTCTCGCGTGCAGATTTTCGGTGTGCGCTCCCCACCCTTCCAGGGAGGCATCCGTGGTCACTGTCTCCTGGTGGTCTGGGGTCTGGAAGTCCATGCCCGCCGTCAGATGCGCGCGGTTGCCCCACCACCGGACCGCTCGGCGGAAACTCTCGTCGAGTGTGATCCTCTCCTCGAAGCCGCCCGTCGTTTGGATCCAGCGCGCGTCCAGGAACTCCTGCAACGGGCGCATCCGGAGCCTGCACATGGGAATGAGGTAGATGCAAGAAGACATCATTCCGAGGAGGGACTTGATGGACCTCACCTTGGCCGCGTCGGAAACCAACATCCGCTGTACCTTGCCCAGGATGGACCTGGTCCTTTCCTCCGACGGGGAGGCCAGAAGGGACACTGTGTCGAGCTTCGCTCCCAGAAACAGTGCGTTTTGCGCGGGTACCAGGTGGGACTTGGCGTAGTTCACGGAGAATCCCAGGTCCGTGAGAAGTTGGACGGTCCTTGCCGTGTGCTGCACGGCGTGCTCCCTCGTCTTGGCTCGGATGAGCCAGTCGTCCAGGTAGGGGTAGACGTGGATCCCCTCGCGGCGCAGCTGCGCCGCCACCGGTGCAAGGCACTTGGTGAATACCCTGGGTGCCGACCGTAGTCCGAAGGGGAGGGCTTTGAACTGGTAGTGACGCCCTTGGACCACAAACCTGAGGAATTTTCGGTGCCCCTTTAGGATGGGAATATGGAAGTAGGCATCCTCCAAATCCAACGACGACAGGAAGTCTCCTTCCTCCAGCTGCCCCAGGACGTGCTGGAGGGTGACCATCCGGAACTTCTGCGCCTTGATGAACTTGTTCAGACGTCGCAGGTCTAGGATGGGGCGCCATCCTCCCGTCTTCTTCTTCACGAGGAAGTATCTCGAGTAAACTCCGGAGCCCCGAAGCCTCTTTGGGACGAGTTCGATGGCGCCCTACCTGAGCATCGCCTTTACCTCCAGGAGAATCTGAGGGACGTGAAGCTCTTTCCTGGCCACGGGGGGGACGCGCGGGCACCTTCTTTGAAACTCAAGCGCGTGGCCCCGGGCTAAGGCGTCCAGCACCCAACGGTCGGTGGAGATGGACTCCCACACGCTGACGAAGCTCGCCAGCCGGCCTCCCACCGGGGTGCTTCGGTGGGGGCCCGACCCCACGGCCTGTTCAATCCTGTTTCGACGAGGCTTTGCCGCCTTGACCTCCCTGGCGACGACGGCAGGGTCCGCCAGACTTGCCTCGTCCTCTGTAGGCCTCCTGAGACGACGAGCGGGCCGCTTGACGGTAGGTGGAGAAACCGCCGCCGGAACCTTTGGAGGCGCCCTTGCCTCCGCTGCTCCGAAAGGGCGTCCGTCGTTGCTGCAGAACCCCAAGGGCCCGGGCCGTCTCAGTGTCCGCTTTAATGGCCTGAAGGGAATCGTCCACTGTTTTCCCAAACAGGTTGTTCCCATCGAACGGCATGTCCAGGACTCTGGTCTGTACGTCTTGACGGAAGTCCGTAGCCTTGAGCCATCCACGCCGCCTAAGGCACACGCCGTTGCCCAACTGGCGAAACCCAGTGTCGGCGATGTCCGTCGCAATAGTGATGGCGTGGTCCGACGCCACCTGACCTTCCTGTAGGATCTCCAGGGCATCCGCCCTCTTGTCGTCCGGTAGGAAGTCCAGCAGGGGAGCCAGTTTGTACCATAGCTCCCTGTCGTAGCGGGCCACGATAGCCAAGGCGTTGGCCGCTTTAATCGTCGTCGCTGCAGACGAGATGACCCTGCGTCCCATAGCGTCCAATTTCTTTCCCTCGCCGTCCGGTGGGGAAGTCGATGTGGAGGCCGCACCCCCCCCCGCGCTTTCTTCCTGGCCGCCGCTGAGACGACGGAGTCCGGAGTAGGCTGCGCCCGGAGGCACAGGGGGGCCGCGTCCGGGACCCGGTACTTCTTCTCGTACCGGTCTCTTCTAGCTGGCGTCGTGGAAGGGTTCTTGAGGAGGGCGAGGCCCTCATCCCAAATGTCGTCCAGTAGAGGCACCGCGAGGACCGTCTTCCTCTTGGCCTCGCGCCGTTGATAAAGGAATCCTTCCTTTTTCTTCTCCTCAGGGCAGAGTTGGAAAAGCTCGGATGCCCTGGCGATCATGGAGTGGAACGATCCAATCTCGTCGGGCGGAGAAGCCCTGGTGGGAGGTGACGACGGTAGATCCTCGTCGTATACCTCGTCGTCCGTACCCGTCGCTGCCGTGTCAGTCCCCGTATCATCCCCTCGGGTGGACGGGGAGGAGGGCTGGACGGGGCGCGACGGCTGAAAAGGAGGTGGAGGGTGAATCCTTCTTTTCTTGGGCGGGGGAACACCAGAAGGTCCCGGTTCAGGATCCCCCGACGGGAGAGGTTCCTCCGTCGGCAACAGTAGTCTCGTCCTTCTCTCTGAACATAAGGACTGTATAGCCAACAAAATGGCCGCCGAGTTGTCTTGCGGCGCTGGCAGAGGGGAATCCGACGGGCGATCAGGGGCCCCGTCGGCACCCTCGACAATGTTGTCGTCACCTGCGTCGGGATCCATCCCGACGGGCCAGTCTTCTTCCACGCCAAGGCCGTGGCTTAAGACCTCAATCAGCTCTTCCTCCGAGGTTGAGGCCGAATCTACGACGACGCCCTGCCCCCCCTTTTTCTTCCCCGCCGGGGATTTCACGGGGGTCCTATCGATGGGCACAAAAGAGGACTCCCTCCGAGGTGGCAAGGAGACTCTGAGCCCCGAGGTCGCCACCACTGGTGTAGCCTCCACAGGCTGAGCCAGGGCCGCCGCGACAGTATCGATAGAGGGCTTGGCCGGATGGATTAAGGCCTTCAACACCTTAGGTGCGCTCACCGCCTTATCCTTGAGGGGGGGGGGGAGACACTGCCTCGCTCCCCCTCCGATGGGGCCTTCGAGCTCGACCGGGGCCTCTCCAGGAGCTTCGCCGGGTCTCGCCCTTCCTCTTACCCGACCCAGAGCGTTGGCTCGTGGCTGAAGGTGCCGGGGAGGGTGCGCCCTGCCTGGCGCCCATAGAGCCCGACCGTTCGGCGCTCCCGGTGCCAGCGGACTCGCGGTGCTTGGCCTTGTGTTGGACCCCCGTCGCCGGGGCGTCCTCAAAGGTCTTAGAAGACCGCTCGGATTTCTTCCTCTTCTTCTCGCCTGACGGGCTCTTCCCTTCCAGCCAGTTGGCGAGACGTTGATGGCGGTCCTTCATGGTCCGCTCCGACATATTGCCGCAAAACGCACAGTCCTTCTCCACGTGCGTCTTGTCCTCATGTAAGCAGTAGAGACAAAAGGAGTGTTCGTCCTCCTTAAAGACGTTCTGCAGCTGGCATCCAGGGCAGATCCTGAACAGCTTTCTGGGCGTCGAGCTTCCCTTCTCCTGGGCCATGTCCGGGCCTGAGAAGCTTCTGGAGTCCTCCAAAAGCGTAGCTTGACGAAATCTTCACCCTTGAGGGGCGCAGACGAATCCGACACGGGTCCCCGTTGATCGGATGGAGAGTCGGTGGAGCTTGAGGCTCTTTTGACCGAAAAAAAACCCGAAGTTTTTGAGAAAAAACTTGAAAAAATAGCACTAGCGCTCGAGAGCAATAGCACGAGGATCCCAACACATGAACGTGCGGTAAAAATCTGAAGATGGCTGCCAGAGGCGGTGCTTAGGTAGAGGGCAGCCATTGGCTGTGGTCAGTATGACGCAGAGACCAGTGATTGGTTATTACTACGAAAGACAGATCAGAAACGAAACTGATACTGGTTTTTTCTTTACCGAGGATTCCCAGCCTGACGACGGGGAATATTCATGAGCATGTGAATCCATGCCAGACCCCATGCTGGAGAAATGCCTCGACTCACCCGACGAAACTTTCGAGGAGGTTTTGGCTGACTTACCTCTCTCGAACTTCCCCTTGCGCTCCTTCAAGGCTTTCCCCGTCATGGACATGCAGTCCTCACACTCCGAACAATGGTGCTCGGATCCCAAGCACCATAAGCAGATCCTGTGTGGATCCGTTATTGACATTTTTTAACCACAGTCTCGACATTTCTTGAAGCCGGATCGCGGCGGCGTCGGTTCTGATGAAGAAGCCATCGAGAACGATAAAGTATATTCGAGTAGAAATAGATAGTTATCCTGACTGAATTGAGCAACGACGTTCCGAGGCCCCACGAAGCGCGGAAAAACGGAAAAAACGGACACAGCGCGTGGCTATTTATGGGCATGGTGACGTCGGCGCCGATACGGTGGCCGTCGAAGGACATCGACGGACTTCGACACGCAGCGCCCTCTACAGAAAAGATTTCCGAGGCCAGCAAGCTGGAAACGTATTATCAAAGATAAGGAATACGTCAGAGGACACAATCCCTTCGAAATTGCTGTTTTCACCATTTTTCACCAGGACGTGTTTTTTGGATACGTTCCTTCGTTTGTGACATGGAGGCGGAGGCTACCGAGGCGTCGTTTGACGCATGACCTTCAGCTAGTGAAAGAAGGGCTTTATTAGGAGCGGTGTCTGAAACTGCTTTCTGATTTTGAGGACCTCTCCTTTGACACCACGTGGCTCTCAATGGTTGACTGTCGGCTGTGGGGCGTGAGTTTAGTGGGGCAATAAGTGTGCATTTCCCAGAGCCGCCGGGTGAAGCCTCCGTCACAGGGCCGCTAGCCTGCTTATTGGAGTCAGGGCCAGCACATGGGATTCCATCGAACCCCAATCGCCTTCAGCGTCACTAAGAGTTGATGCTGCCCTCGCTAGATTCCCCCGCCACTTCTATGGAGGCGTCAGCCTGCATGGCGTGGGCGGTCCAGCATTTGGCTCGACAGGCCTTTAGGATTTTTGGATGAAAAAGTCTGCAGGACTTGCAGTTTTTCTCTGGGTGATCCCTTGGCAGACAGTGATTGCACACCCTGTGCGTGTCTTTTCCAGGGAATTTCCTGTTGCACAAAAGGCAACATTTAAAAGGCGCATTTTCCATTGCTAAAGGAAAGAGCAGCGTGGCGACAAAAGGAAAGATAAGGGTCAGCAGAGGCATTCTCTAAAAGGGTAAATGTATATGGTCTCCCCCCACTCTCCCTACTGTGAAGTGCCGAGGCCCGGTGAGGCCCGTGTAGGTCTCAGTCTTCGTTCAACGAGACAGTTGAGCATAGTCGACGATGGAGTCGTCAGCCGAAGCAGTTGGTAGTGCAGCGGGCAGCGGCGGTTGTAAGGATAGAAAGAAAGTCTAAAGTTAAACTTGATTTAATCAAAGGCGTTAGCCAGAAAGGAACTCTGCAACTTGCGACCGACCACAATGGCAGAAAAGAAACAATCTGAGGGACCTCAACGCGTGAAGTACCTACAGTAGACATCACACTAGGGATAGTATTATTAACACTCCCAATCGACGTCCCTTTGAGTTTCGAAAACAAATCATGTAATACTCCACGACTACCACTAGACCTCAGAAATAAATATATGGGATACATCACTCACTGCAATCATATTTCTGATGCTTGTATCTGCTTAGATTCACATGCTGTGCATAGGACGACATCTAGTGGAAGCTGCAGAGTATTACAGTTGTTGTTTTTGAAATTCGAAAAAGGGACGTTGAGGTGGCGTGCCAGTAATACTATCCCTAGTGTGACGTCCACTGTACCCATGGTCCTTCACGCGTCGAGGTCCCTCAGATTGTTATTTTTCTGACATGAGGTAGCGTAAGTGTTGTGCGAGTACAGTAGTATCCAAGCAGATACGTTATGGACAAGCTCATAAGCATCCATGTGTCTTCTCTCTGAGGGGGATGAGGGGAGGGTGGGATCATGTGAATCTAAGCAGATACAAGCATCAGAAATACTATTACGGTGAGTAATGTATCCCTTCTGAGGCTTGTGGAATCTGCTTAGATCACATGCTGTGCATAGATTAGCAAGCAGTGTTAAGAGAAGGTGGTGGGATATCAGAAGGTTCATGGGCGAATAGATGTCTTAGAACTGCTTGTCCACCTGTGTATCTGTCTTGGAATGAGTGTCAATGCACTAATGCTGAGGGCAGGTCTGTATTGAACTCCATGTAACTGCTTTGCAAATGCGGTCTAGAGGGACATTTGCAATGAAAGCCAGAGTGGCTCCTGTGTTCCTTGTGGAGTGAGCCCCTGGCATAAAAGACAGTGTATTGTCTGATGAAGAATAGCACAATTGAATACATCAGAATCGATCTGGAGATGCATTTTTAGAAATGCAGTCTCCTTCTCTGCCTGTTGCTATGGAGACAAACAGTTAGTCTGTTTTCCTTAGCGGTCTGGTCTTTTCTACATAGTAGAGGACTGCCCTCCTCACATCTAGTGTGTGGAGGTTACCTCAGCAGAGCTGGTGGGGTTCTGAAAGAAAGCTGGTAGCTCAATAGACTGGTTTACGTGAAACTTGGAGATGAATTTAAGGGAGAACCTAGGGCGAGTATGCAAAACCAGCTTGTCCTTATGTATTGTGAAGAAAGGATCCTGCACTGAATGCTTGAATTTCACTAACTCTTCTTAGGGAAACGATAGCCACTAAGAAGGCAGTTTTGTAAGTCAGTTGTTTAAGACTAGACTTCTGCATCGGCTGGAAAGGGGGGCTCCATGAGCTTAGCGAGTACAACATTGAGATCCCAACTTGGCGGCGGGTTAGAAATTGGAGGGTGAAGTCCCTTTACTCCCTCCTTGAATGCCTTAATAACAGGCACCTTCCACCATGAGAGCTTCTTGTGGGAGGTGGTGTAAGCTAACAAGGCTGCCAGGTGGACCTTTAAAGAGCTGAATGCCAACCCCAAATTTAGCAAGTGGAGCATATAAGTTAGAATGTGGGATGGGGTACATTTTATGGGGTTAATTTGTTTTGACTGGCACCAAATTACAAATCTCCACTTGTCAAAATACCAGTGCCTAGTGTTAGGCTTTCTTACTTCCTTCAGGATATCCATACACTTCTGTGGCAGGTTAAGATGTCCGAACTCTGACTTCAGGAGCCATGCTGCCAAGTTCAATGAGTGAGGTTGAGGGTGCACTGTTAATCCCCTGTGCGGAGTGTGCAGATTGGTCCAACACGGGAGCTTGATGGGATCGCACATCGCCAGTTTGCGCAGATGTGGATACCAAGGTTGTCCTGCCCACATAGGAGCAACTAGGATGGCGTCACATGTTCCTTGTAGATCTTGTTCACCACCTTCCTCATGCGAGGCGTTGGAGGAAAAGCGTAAGCAAATTTCTCTAACCAGTTCATCCATAGGGCGTTTCCCTTGGAGCCTGGCAGGGGGAACCTGGACGCGAAGTCTGGGCATTGACTGTTTTCGTTTGTTGCAAAAAAGTCTATTGTGGAGAAACCCCAAAGAGAGAAGAGGTGCTCTACGACCTCTGCGTGTAGTTGCTATTCATGTTCCTCTGGTAGAGGATCCCTGCTCAGCGAGTCTGCCAGAGAGTTGAGTTCCCCTGGAATGTGCTGTGATGATAGGAAAATCTTTCATTTGAGTGCCCATTTCCAAATGTTCTGCGCAAGCTTGGACAGATTTGGAGAACGTACCCCTCCCATGTTTGTTGATGTAACTGTAGTGCTGTCGGTTAGGGCTTGCACCGATTGCTTCTCCAGGTGAAACTCCAACGCCTGAAGGGCCTTGAACACCGCTAGCAGTTCTAGCAGATTGATATGGTTTTGTGCTGTTGCACGAGACCATAGACCCCGAGCTGTGTGATGGAGGTAATGAGCCCCCCCAACCGTGTGAGTGAGGTGTCTGTTGTGACAGTAGCTTGTACTTCTGGACCGTGGATGAGTTTCCCCTTCAGCAGATTCTCTCTTGTCCACCAGCGAAGGTTCTGTACTAGAGTAGGTGAAAAAACCACTAGATCGTCCCACTGACCACTTGCCTGAGACCACTGTTTCACCAACCACTCCTGCATAGGACGCAAGCGCAGGCACGCATATGAACTAGGTAAATGCAAGATGCCATCATGCCTAGCAAACGCATTGCTTTCCGTACGCGTATCTGGCAGCTGGCTTGCTAATGCAGTATTTGCAGCAACATGTTTTGGACTCTTTGCTCTGATGGAAAGACACACCCCTCTTGAGAATTTATCACAGCTCCTAGGAACTGCTTGGTCGCTCTTGGCACTAGGCTTGATTTTTTCTCATTGATGGAGAAGCACAATTGAAAGAGAAGGTTGATGGTTCTTTGAATGTTTTGTCTGCAAATTAGGGGAGACTCCCCTGTAATCAGCCAGTCGTCCAGGTAAGGGTACACTTGGATTGCTTCCATGCGCAAGTGTGCTGCCACTACTGCCAAATACCTTCGTGAATACCCTTGTAGCAGATGCTATTCCAAAAGGCAGCACCTTGAATTGGTAGTGCTGGTTCACTAACTTGAAACGAAAGAATCTTCTGTGTGCTGGGAACATTGAAATATGAAAATAGGCATCTTTCATATCCAGTGTTGCCATATAGTCCCCCTTTCTTAACAGGGGCATTACCTCTTGTAGCATAGTCATGCAGAACTTTTGTGGCTCGACATACTTGTTTGCAGGCCGCAAATCTAACACTGGGCACATTGTCGGGTCTTTCTTTGGCACAAGGAAGTAGGTTGAATAAATACCCTTGTTTACCCGATTGGCCGGGATGACTTCTATGGCGTCCTTTTGGAGCAGCGTGGTGATTTCCTCGAGGAGGATGTGTTGGTCTTCCTTGGAGTGGGTTTTCTGGCGTGGGGGATGGTTTCGGGGCTGGTTGAGGAGCTCTATAAAATAGACAGCACTCATCTGTCCGAGGTGATTCCCTCCCATGCGTGGGTGAAGCTGGAAATGCGCTCTCCTCATGGAGATGCATGGGAGGGCACCTGGAGCAGATAGTCACTGCTTCTGAGGTGGAGTACCACCTCGGGAGGAGTTTCCCCTACAGCGACCGTGGGATCTGCGCGGTCCTCAAGGGTAATTCTGCGAGGATTGACCCTGATTGTTTCCCCATGAAGTACCTTGGTTTTGGTTATAGTTGGAACCCCTCTGGTAAGTTCGGCCGTGTGAGTGACGAAAATTGCCATTTCCCCTTTGGCCAGTAGGTTTATTGGTCAGTTGGGCCAATGACTTGAGTGTATCATATTCCTGTTTTTAAGGCATCCTCGATGGCCTTGCCAAAGAGTACATTGGGCTCAACGGGCATGTTAATAAGGGTGGCTTGCGTCTCTAGCTTGAAGCCCAATTGGTGCAACCAAGCGCGAAGCTTGATAATTGTCCCCTCTGCTATTATTCTGCTGGCGTTGTCAAGATTGGTTTTAAATAGGCAGCTTGAAACTGCCCTGCCATCTGTGGCCACCTGGGCTAGTTGGGACTTAAGTGGTTCTGGGGCAGATGACAGCAAGGCCGAGATCTCATCCCCTTTATGGTAGTTGTAGCTAGCGAATAGGGTAGAATTGTTAGCTATCCTGGTCTGGAATGCCGTGGAAGAGGCCAACTTTCTGCCCATTGTGTACAGCCTCTTGCTTTCCTTATCAGGCAGAGCCTCTGAGTAGGTAGGGGAGTTCCAGACCTTTTCCTTGTACTAACTAATGAATCAGGCTTCAGTTGCCCTCTGATGTATAACGGGTCAGAAGGGGCAGGTCTAAACCGTTTCTCTATGCAAGAGTTCACTGCCCGCGTAAGATTAGGAGTCTCCAGTGATGGCTGTATCTTTCGCTGAACGGACTTCAGGAGAGGGATAAACTGAGTAACCGCTTTATCTCCTAAGATTTCGTCCACAAAATCTTTATCTTGTTGGTCTTCCTGTGTAGCTATTCGAAAATGCTCTGCCGCTTTGACGAGCACTTCATTTAGCAGAGGTTGTCAGTGGGCGAGTCCATGACCAGGGGGGTCCTGATTAACAGAGTCCATGACATACATATCTGTATCGGGGTAAACCTCATGACCCTCATTATCCCCGTAATGGTCATGATGCCTACCCCCGGGGACTCAGACCACGTCCAGCAACCCCGGAAGCAGGCATCAAGTTATCCTAAGCAAGCCCAACAACCCCTGCTAGGGGCTATTTGGGTCCAGTCCTGGCGCCTGTGGCGCCAGGCTCCTATGGAGAGTCAGTCCAGGCTCATAGATTAAAACTTACCTGATGCAGACCATGCTGCAAACTTACCTGATGCAGACCATGCTGCAAGAGCTCCAAGCCAAAAGAGGCTTGGAAGGGACTACATTACTTAGGGACTATATTTTACTTGGGCGGGGCTGGGGAGGAATACTTACCTGGAACTACTTTGGAGGCTATTTAAACCACGCCCGAAGGACAGCACACGCTTCGCGTTATTCTGCATCCAGCAGCGTAACGCTCACCCTCCCTGCAAGTCTGCATCCAGCCTTCTGCCACGCCCGCCTCGAGTTTGGAGCTCCTAGAAAAAGTGAGAAAGAAGGAGAAAAGGTTAGAACAAGAGCAATACCTTTAATCCTTACCCGAATTCCCGATCCATCGCACCTTCGAGCTGGAAGAAAGAAGTTATTTTATGCGCGTCGCCTCGCTTGCTGCAGCACCGCGCTGAACTCACCGGCCTTCGCAGCATCTTCACATTCCACCGTATCCTCCTGCATGTTCCCGCCGTACCCCGGCCCCTAAGGGGAAACAAAAGGACAGCAAGGTGAAACAAAGGGACTAACAAGGGGAACCCTCCTCACCACAATAGACTTACCTGATTTTACCGCCGGAGGTATAATTCCCCAAGACTTCATACTTTCTCTCAGCGCCTGAATAAGGGAGAAAGCAACAGGTTACATATTGACATTATTTTATCGAACTGTGTTGGAAAATACAAATCCTTACCAGAATACTACCGGTTGCCACGAGGAACTCTTCATTAGGGTCAAGCTGCAACCTGCAAGGAATCGGACAAGAGTGAAAGTCAGGCTTTTGAACTTTTACGAACTTTATACTTACGGCGTCTTGCTGAGAATTTCGGAGTCAATATTGTTCGGGAACTCACCAATTCCTTCGAGCCAGTGAAGCAACTGGTTATCAACCATTTGCTTCACATGGCGCAGGGGCGCCATCCTGCATTGAGCGCCCCTGCGCTCAATGCAGGATGGCGAGCTCATCTTTTCAAACCATCAGGTGAGACTATAAGAGGGGACATCAAAGGTGATCTGTGGGGAGAACAGCGGGGGTGGGGGGATTTACGCTCAACTCCATGGGTGGTTAATTCCCTTTCTCCATTTGCAGAACAATATTCCTACGGGCCAAGCAAACGAAGTTAGGTGGGCCAGTCCAGTCCGTCATCTCGGCCCTACGCGTTACATTGGTGGAGACCGCAGCTGTCCAGTTCCGATCAACGCCTCTGTGGGAGCCAGGTGAGCGTAACAGTAATAAGGGTTTGCTGCCTCTTGGATACAGAGGTCTTCATTATCGCAGTCTGCGTCATAGAGGTCAATGACTGTGCCCTGCACTGGATTCTCGGGGCGAGACCTCTTAGCAGGGGGTTGAGCGGGGATTTGTGACCCAGAGGGTGCTGTAGTCGGAGGGAGGTGGGGAGGGAGGGTGGAGTGGAAGCTTGTGAAATAGTCAAGGTCCTTTTCATAAATCTTTGCCATGAAGGACATTCTCCTCATGACCCTGTCAATATCCTCAGCCGACCATTGGGCAGAACTAGGGATGACCAATGGTTGAGAAGGGAGCCCCAAATATTCAGATGTGGGAGGAAGTAAGGTAGAAGGAGAAGTCTTTTTCAGCGTGGAAGACAGTGAATCTTGTGATGCAGGTTCTTTACTTTTATGAGTGGACCGAACATCCTGTGATTTATCCCTATGAGGGGTCTTAGAGGACTTTTGCTTGGACTCCGACTCTTTAACCTGGCCCTCTGAAGCGTGTTTTCTGACTAAGTGGGCCAATCCTGACTGGATAGGGTTTTTTACCTGCGTTGACGTATAACGTCGATTTTCGGGTGTGGGCTGAACCGGAGCCTTGTCAGCTGACGATAGACTACTGGTAGTGGTTTTGTGCGCAACGTCTGTACCGTCCTTCGACGGCCGGGGCCTGTCATGGGGTCGATCTTGAGTGCCCAGAGGACAGCAATTCAACTGACCTCTCCCTAGACGTCATGCGCTGCCGCCTGCTCGACGCGTGTGTCGAGTCTCGGCCGTGCGTTGTGTGCTTGGAGGAGGATGTAGTGACAGCGCTTTCGCCGCCGGGTGTTGTCCCCATAACAAGGCCGCCAGCCTGTCTGTCGTGATCAGGGGCTTGGGAAACCTAAGTAAACATGTTGCCTTTGTTATTGGATACTGTGGCATTGCCGCCGTCGCTGAAGGCTCCCTCCCCTTTCATGGCCTCGAGCTGCCTGGCATGGTGGGCCCAGTATTTAGTAAGGCGGTCCTTCAATATCTTGGGTTTAAAGAGTACACGCTCAACAAGAACCCTTGACATGCTCTTGCGGGAGACACAGGTTACACACAAGGTGTCTATTAACCCACAGATACTTTTTATTGCACTTGGGGCACAATTTAAAGGGGGTCCTTTCCATAACGGAATGTCACGGCAGCTAGGCGAATGTAGAGTATGAGTAAGGGTATATACATTCTAGAATGTCCTCACCCCTCTCTCCCTACTGCGTGTGGCAAAGCCTGTAGCAGCCTTCCAAGGCCGGAACGGATCTTCACCGGTGTTGGATGGTCTCGATAGTCTATGAATATAAAGGATAGTAAGAATAAACTATAACTAATTAATCATAATAAATGGCAATAAGCCGAAAGGAGAACTCCGCTACAAGCGTCCGTCCAAGATGGCGGAAAAAAACACTCTGAGGGACCTCAATGCGTGAAGGACCATGGGTACAGTGGACGTCACACTAGGGATAGTATTATAGGCATGCCCTGTCGACGTACCTTTTCGAATTTCAAAAACAATTGTAATACTCTGCAGCATCCACTAGATGTCGGCCTATGCACAGCATGTGATCTAAGCAGATTCAACGAGCCTCAGAAATATATATACATACACTGAAAAAACTAGTTAAGGGACAGTTAGGCTGATAAGATTTAATGCAACAAAACCCTTGAAAGTGAGCGGTTGTGGGAAGTGATGATCATCTTAACTCTGCAACCCCCCACGTTGATGACCCCTAGGATATAATGACGTAGATCACACACGAATCACAGCAGCAAATGCGCTCAACCTACTGAACCACCTTGCCAGCCTCATCAGTTATGTATGTGCTCATGGGCGTTGCAATGCTAGAAAGGGGGGGTGGGGTTGCGTCGAGTGGCCACGTCCGTGTTACACCAACAGGTTTCACTTTACATGTTGAGGCTCTAACATTTCATCTTTTATTTTTTTTTTGTAACTGTGGTTATCTGAAAATGTTTGAAAAAAAAAATCAAAGACTCTTCCCTGCCCGCAGAGGCACTCACCAAGTGCCCCCTCCTACCCACTGTGCTTAGGTGCTTCCCCCCCCCCATCCCTACCCCTCTCCCGTTATCCCAGTCACTCTTCATTTCATGTGATGCACTTTAATTTACGCTCGTGTCTACCACTCTAGCCGCAGTTATCTTGCACGATTCCCGTAGTATACACAAACCTTCGAACTGTAACTATCCCCCCCACCAGACTACCCCCAACTCCACAAAGTGTCCCCTTTCATCGTTGCCCACCTCGTCCCTAATGCACCTTCGTTTTTCCTGCTCCAAATCGCTTTTTTCACTTTTTGTTTTATACCAACTCTGGACTAACTGCGGTTATCTTTCGCATTGAGCAAAAAGGAGTCTTTCATTCCTTAACAGCCTCTTTGCTGCAATGCACCATGGGCGATATGGCTATAATTCTGGGAGAAGTGGGCACCCCTCTCAGTCAAATATTTTAACAACTAGAAGACGGAATAACCTCAGTCCCCTCCCAGAAATCGAGTCAACACTTCGTGCCCAAGTGGTTTCTCATTTGTTCCAATTCTATCCACCGGTTTGACACCCTGCGCTTTGCAGATATTTGGACTTTCTCTATTGAAATTGAATGGGAGTATGCCGAACACAGCATTTCGTTTTGCTTTCTTAATAAAGTTTTCATTTTTTTTAATTATTCTTTCCCCAGAGTTCCAGTCTGGGGGAGGGTGGTTGGTGGGGAGCGTGAGGTGTAGGGGGAAGTGTGGGGGCTCGGGTGACACTTTGTTTGCAAAATATCAGCCAAATCCGTCCTACAAGTCAAATGTTAGTAGCAATTCAATTTTCAGGTTTCAATTTACACAAGTCTTTAAAATTTTAGACGGAAGTCGAATATATTCAAAATGTTTAGATACACAAAGTTTACTGCAATGTGACTGTCAAACGTTAATAGTAGTATCTGGCTTATTTTTATAATTTATTGATAACAATGTCCTTCATTACTTCCTCTCCTCCATCTCTACCTGTGGTGCCCGCAGGGGTCTAAACTCTCTCTCTGGCTTTTCTTGCCTACCGCATTGCTGCTCTCTGCCCCAACTTTCAGTGCTATGTGGATGACTCTGCTCATTTTCAGGCTACCTCCGGGCACCTCTTCTCCGTCTCTCATCACTGTCTGCTATCCAGGAGTGGTGTGCCGCCAATGATCTCTGCCTTAATGCCAGTAAGACTGAGATTCTCCTCATCGGCACATCCGCTCCCTCCTGTTTCCGTCGCTCACTGGCCGACCACTCTTGGCCCTCTTCCTGCTCCCGCCTGCAAGGCTAAAAACCTTGGGGTCATCTTCGACTCCACACTTTCCTTCTCTCCTCACATCTCTGACGTCTCTAAGAAGTCACTCTACCAGCTGCACCCCCTCAGAGGTATTCTTCCTTTCCTCTCCTTCCGCCAGAAGCTCACTGTCTCCAGAGATCTGGTTCGCTCTAGACTGTACTATTGCAACAGCCTCTTTCTAAATCTGCCTGCTTCTACTCTCTGCCCTCTGCAACTCATCCGGAACAGGACTGTGACACTTGTCCTTGGCCTCAAGCCCAGGGATCGCATCTCTCCAGGACTGAAATCTCTGCACTGGCTCCCAGTGGCTGTGAGGATTAAATTCAAAACCCTATGCATTGTCCACAATACCTGCAACTCTCTTCCTAAATATCTTCCTTCTCGAGCTCTTTGCTCGTCTGCCTCCAACTCCCTCAGGCTCATTCGCTTCTCCAAGCAACGAGTTGGTGAAAGATCTTTCTTCGGCTGGGGCCTCCCTCTTGAACAGCCTCCCTGAAACTTGGAGAACCAACTCCGGTTCCAGAAGCACCTCAAAACCTTCCTCTTTACTTCCGCTTTCTCTCCTCCTCTTCCCTGCTGAACTCCTAGCTGATACTGTACTGGTTACCTGGCCACCCAATGCTCTCGGACCCAGGTTCCCCGCCAGTTACACACCTGCACTGCCTCCATGGAAACCCCTGCACTTGGGGATTGTTATCTGTATCCTTACAGTCCCTCACCAGCCCTTGACACCTGATGTCTGCACTTATCCTTGCACTTGCCACCAGTTGGCCCTACTTCTCATTGTTTTATTTATTCTTTTACCCCATGTACTGCACTGTCCCCAACCCCTCCCACTCCTCACTTTTCCTATTCCCCTTCCCCAGCACTTGCGCGATCTGAATGACACCTGGCCTAGTAGGATCATTGTCTCTGTCTTCCCTCTGGTCCCCCTCCCTTGCTGGGTCGCGCCTTGAAACACTTGTGTATAGGCGAGTTATAAATGCCATTTCATATAACATAACCACTCTAAAGGAAGTGCAGACCGTTTGTTAACTCTGAAGAAACAACAGACACTTCCACTAACCAAAAGGTGGGCCATACTGCCATGCACAGAAACTGCTGTATTGTGTATTAGATTGTCATCATCTTCGCATCTTTATTTTTGGATTATTAAAACCTTTACAGCTGAGAGTTGTCGCTCACAGTGCTGAGCCCTTTTTTGTAAATTTTGGTATGTCCCATTCAATCCCTTGTAACTTTGTTACAAGTGATATCCCAGCAAAATGTGCACCCTTTTCTTCCTACATGTGGGCGGTCATAACGCCACCATGGATTCCTAGTTTGCTATCGGGGGGGGTGAGAGAAAATAAGAAAGTTACAACATTTTGTGTGTTTTTTCAGAAAATGCCAATACAATGAGGTACACAGAATCCTGTGTTTTTTCCTTGTAAAAGCTAGGAACAAATGGTTTGCTGTTCAGAATACGCCATTTTCCAAGCTTTCGAGAACAGCTTGAGTGGAAACAAAATAACATAAGGCTACCATCAGTTTCGTGAGAGGTAGGCGTTTTTTCCCTTTTTTTTTCAATAGGACATGCTTGGACGGAATGGAAGAGGAAGGTAGGAAAGCTGAACCGGAATACAGAAAGTCATACATTTCTGAAAAGTAGATAAAATTCCAAGTTCAGGAAGGGGTCATTTGCACAGGCAGACAACTATGTAGCTAATATTCCCATAGTTTGGGGAAAAAATGGAAAAATGACAGGAAAAAAAAAGTATATGCCGGACATGTTTGTACTGTAAGGTAATGAGTTCTATGCACCGCAACATTTCCCCTCCCCTCCACCCCCCCCACACACACCCCTGTCTCTTCTAGTTAGGAAATCACACATGTTTCACAAAACAAGCAATACAACAAGGCAAAAAATGAGCCATGGTACACAGGATTTTTATGTTAACTACCTAAACAGGCATATTTAGCATTTGAAAATAAGGAAAAAAATTGGTGAATAATGCCAAGCATACATTTTTTGAAAGAGTACAGGCAGACCTTTTCAAGGATAGGCGACTTGCGCAGTCTACCAAAGCGTACATTGCCTAAAGCAGCGACTAAATGTAGGCCACATTTGGGAAATGAAAGAGTGATGTAACAAAGTGCAGCAGAAAATGTATGAAAATGTCATCGAAACCAAGAGAAAACAACAAAATGTCCTTCCTTCCCACATTCCCAGGGGATGTCCCGATAAAAATGGGAACTCATGTGTCGTGCACTGACCTGGGCGCAAAGGGAAAAGGCTAAACCACTGGTACATCAAACACCCTGGGGAAAACAGCGACCCAGGACAACAGCAAACCCCATGCATTTATGAAAATAAGACATCGGTGGGAATCCAAAGAGGCCTGAATTTCGCAAATCACCCTAGCATTTATTACCCACACAAGGCCCAGCAAAGTCTACAATGTAGTGACAAAAACCCACAATTTGCAGACATTTGCCACAAGGTGTGGGATTATATTGACCCACTCAACAGTATTTCACCACATCACCAAGGTGCTGTCTGCAAGAAACAGCATTGCTGCGCTGGCTCTTGTGCGCACCAGGACCTCAAAACTGCGTTATTGCAACAACACAAAGATGGCTGCACCGACCTGCCAAGCACCCGTCAGGCAGGATGGAACAAGGTGACACACTAAAGAAGCGTGCCAGTGTGTTCTGAAACATATAAATGGAATAAAGTGAAAAGGCAGCGCTGCTTTGCTGAAAACCCAAAATTCCCCTTCAAAATGAAACTTTTCACACTTTAAAAATGCTGCTTTGACGCTAATTCCATCTGTTCCGTCTTAAAAACTACTGCGATTAATAAGTCCCTGCCATGCCCAGGATATCTCATTGTGCTTCACCAAAACCAGGCATAATTCCTGAATGAAAGACCCTGTCAAACCAACTCTGAAAGAAATCAACAAGGAACTTCCACTTTTACTCGCACAGGAAAACACATTCATTTCTTTACAAATGCATCAAAGCGCAGTAGTTCAAAAGAGACTCCAGCTATCTGAGCCAGGTCAGTTTCAAAGTATCTGTGCTTCAGACGAAACTCCAGCATTCAAGAACATAACTATTGCTGCAAGACAGTGTGGGAATCTGATGATGATGCAAAATCGAATGTGAAAGGAAATGCTAGCTGTTTTCAACACATGTGTAAAAATGGGCTTTTGCAAAACTAAAGGAGAAAAGAACAAGTTACTTACCAATTGATAACGTTCTTTCGATTGGATGTTCCTCCAATGTATTCCTCATCTTAGATGTATTCCATCTTGGACAGAATACATCTAAGATGAGGAATACGCAGGACACACTCCATTTGAAATGCACATTTTTTTATTTTTTTTATTTATTGTTTGGCTGTATAGAACAACCTTTCAACAATTACAAAATAAATAAAAACATATCATAAACATATTACAATTCAATTAATCAATATATAACACGTTTCAATATTTTACACCTGACACCCAATATATAAAAAACCTTAATAGTAGCAGCATTCTTTTTCTTCCTTTTTTCCCTCTTTTTTTTCTTTCTTTCCTTCCCTTCCATCACCGTTCCCTCATGAAAGCATTCACAATTACTTTGGGTATAATTCATTTAAAAAGCCTGTTGTAGCTAATCTAATTGACATTCTCTTTGTACCAAAAATCAATAGCCATAATTCTTCCATGTCAGTTACAATTTGCGCTCTAAAACAATGGAGATAGTATTTACAACGTATAGCATATAATGCAGGACAGTAGACGATGACATGTTTCCACGTTTCTGCGGTTTCAGGATCCTTACAGAATCGACAGATGTTCTCACTGGCATCAATTAGTTTTCGCCTAAATAAAATATCCTTTGTATGCCACAAATTTAGACGAAAACGAATATAGTCATCTCTAAATTTTGGAGATGGATATTTTAAAATGTAAGATTCTACAACTCTAAATTTTTTGTGGCCAAACTGGGCAGTGTTCCAGTCTTTAGAATGGGAACATTTTTCCAAGGTATATATCCAATCTTGCCGATATAGTTTAATTTTAGCTTGCATGGGATTATGAATTAAAGTATCTAAAGAGATGTCCGCGTCAGAAAGGATATTTATAACTGTATTTAACCAGCATTTTGGGTATTGATGATCTGAATATAGTAAATATTTACCCAAGATACAGGATATATCTACACATTGTAATGACAGGATGCATTTTCTCATCAAAGCTATCAATTTCCATGCAATAGTACTGTATAACGATAGCAGCCCTAATTCAAAACGAATCATTGCAATGGGGACACAGGTAGGCAGGTTAAGAATTGAGCGCCAGTATTTACCCTCTAATCGATCCCACACTAAACGGGGCAGCATCGATACAGCTTCAGAGCCATACGAGATAATCGGTTTTACTTTCATGGAATAAAATGATATTATATGTTTGCAGGTAAACTTTCCAAATTTATATAAAATAACCCTAGATTGGGGGATTAAGGTTTGCAGTTTCGATTCAAGTTCTTTTTGAAACACTTTATCATTATTACCCTGGCTGATCATAATACCCAAGTATTTATATATTGAAGTTAAGAAAATTTGCTCCTTTTTTATATACCACTTGAATTGAAAGTGTTTTGTCATTTTACGATTTTGGCACATCATAATTTGAGTTTTCGTTAAATTTATAGTCATAGCATTTTCTACAGTATACTCCGATAACCCATTAATCAAACGTTGCAAACCTGCCGGAGTTTTTGACAATAGAACAAGATTGTCTGCATAAAGGATCCATGGTATCTGTTCTTGGTCTAGTTTGGGAGCATCAGAGTTAACATTCTGAAATTTTTCACCCATATCAAGGATGAATAGGTTGAATAGTGTAGCTGCCAAGATGCATCCCTGTTTCAGTCCTCGATATGTTAAAATGGGAGGGGTTAGTATCCCATCGCGAGTAAGATGAATATGAACTGATGTATTTTCATGGAAGATAGAAATTAACTTGACCAATGAATAAAGGCAGCCCAATAGTAGCAATTTGTGCAGCATTAGATTGCGGTCTATAGAGTCAAATGCTTCCTTGAAGTCTACAAAGGCAATGAATAATGATTGCCTTTGCTGACAGCAGAGTGCCTTGATTGCAGTCAAGGAGACGATATTTATAGCCGTTCCCTTACCAGCTACAAATCCTGTCTGAAACCTATCTCTCATGTTCGATGAGTTGATCCATTGTTGGAGATAATTTAGAATTAGTGAAGCAAAGATTTTCCCTGGAACATCTAAAAGGGCAATTGGCCTATAATTTGCGGGGTTTTGTCTATCGCCTTTTTTATAAATGGGTACGATCAATGAAGTACACCACGATTTAGGGATCTTTTGGGTAATTACAACTTGAGAGAAGATTTCAAACAGGATGGGAGCCCATAAATCCGGAAATTCTTTTAGCATGGCATTAGAAAGCCCATCGGGGCCTGGAGCACGGGATCTACTTGCTTTGTGGATAAGATAAAGAATATCGTCCATTGTAAAATCTATTGAGAAGGATCCCTCAAGTTTTACAGGAGATACGCAATTTATAGAAGGGAGAAGAGCATAAAGACCAGCAAAATGGGAGATCCATCTGGAGGAAGCAACATCATTAGTCTGCATTTGACATTGAGTGGTGTTATATGTGTCTGTTATTAATGACCAACATCCTGCAGTTTTTTGTCAACATTTTAACCAACATTGCCTCACCATCTTTCTGATATAATAGTGAACGATAAGTTCTTCTCCAATTCCTATGTTTAGTTTTAATTACTTTAAGAGCAGCCCAGCGCTGATCAACTGGTAGAGATTGAATCGCTTTCTTATTTTTTCAAAATAAAGCTTTCGCTTTCTGTATATCTTGATTATAGGAATGTGCTGCAACCGAAGATCTTGTTATCTTAGTAGAGCCGGCAAATTGATACATTAGTTTTGTGTAATCAATATCAGAATTCCAATAGTTTAGCGAGGTTTTACTTAATATTTTAAGATAATCTGTAAAATGCAATAGTTTGGTACTGGTCCATCGTAAGCGGTTTCGACCAGGGTTTACATCAATAGTACCTTCGGATGGGGAGGAGAGTCCTCAGGAAATGATCCATTTACCATGAACATATCTTTCGATTGTATAAACGCATTCCAGCTTCGTACTCGATCATCAGATAATACTTTACTATTATTTAAACAATGGAGATTTAAATCTCCTGCCAAAATTATAAGCATTTGTTTCTTATATTGATATATTTTTTCCCATAAGCGCTCAAGAGAGCGCAAGTAGGAATCAGTGGAGAAAGCAAGTGGATTCCAATATGTATTAATCAGAGAATACTGACAATCGTCAATAGATAGTTGAGCTAACTGGATATACGGGGTCGAGATTTCATGTGAGATAACACTCATGGATGGAGTTGTTTTCAGCATCATTAACAAGCCAGACATTGGTCGACCTTTAATACCAGAAATAGCAGGATTTAGGATGGGATAATAACCGTCCCACGACGGGCAGTTAGTTAGCCATGTTTCCTGTAATAATATAAAATTGTACTCTTAGTTTAATGGCAGAGTTTAATCAGAGAAGAGATGTTTGAAGCCTCTAGTATTCCAGCTTAGTAATGAAAGATGCTTACTAGGGGAAACGCTGAGAGAGGTAGAACACCGACATTTACATTGTTGTTTACATTGTGAACCACTCGAATCCGCTTTAGTAGAGGCACCCAATGTTACTTGTGCATCTTTATATGGGACTGAGATAGCAGAGCTTCTTTGATGGTCAATAGCAAGCTCAAAACCCAGATCCCACAAGGCTGCGCGAGCGGCCCAAAGAGTATTTAAAACCACTCTTGAGCGGAGCCAGATTCGCACCAAAGACAGGTCGTTATTATTTAAGAATTCAACTTGTTCAATATCACCAGAATTAATATCCTCCAATGCATATATATCACCAAAAATAGCTAAAAGGCTAGCACGATTCAAATCATATGAATGATACAGCAAAGGCCAACATTTAATAATTAATGAATGGAGATTTTTTTTTACAACAGGTTTTTTCTGTCTATTTTGAGTACTTTCCGAATTCGAAGTGGGTATCGCATGGGAGCTTACCTGTTCAGTAAGGGCAAATGGAATTTGCTTTAAATTAGAAACCGCAAATAGTTTGGTTTAGATTCGAAGTAGCAATAGGTAATTTCTGCCCGCCTTCATCACGTGTAATAGCGCTATTATCAGAAGTCTGGTGATATTTTAACATGTATTGTTCAATGGCTGAAGCTATGATACAATCTAAGGTTGGAGGCATGGAGGATAAATTACATTGATCCATTTTATTCGCAGCTGCCAAGGAAGAAAGAGAAGGCAGCTGTGGTACCGATTTTGTTGTAGAGGGTAATCTAAGTTGAGATAGCTTATTGGATCCAATTTGAGAAAGAGCACTATCTTTAGTTTTAGATCCATCAATAATATTAGATTCAGCTAGGGGAAGTTTAAGGCTTTTAGCATCTAAATAAAGGTCTATTCCTTTGCGCAGCTCTGAACGTTTTAAACACAATTCAGTATCCAATAGATCCTTCACTCTTGGAGCAGTGATTAATGTCGGGTGATTATCAATTATAGCAGATTCATTGTCAATCAAGGCCACAATGTTATTTAGGGGCGAGTGTTCAGCTGAAGGTTGTACATTTTCAAGCCCTTTTAGGCTTTTCTCGGCAGTGATTTTTGCATATTTATCCCGTACTGCTTTAGCAGCTATGGACATTTTATTTTTGGTAGGTAGTTTTAGCCCTTTCAGGAATGATTTGACGATCGAGGAGGGAATATGCTGCTTTGGTCGATTTTTTGTTTTCTTTCCTAAGGGGCTTGTGTGAGTCTGTTTAGCCGGGATAACACCCGAAAAAATTGTGAATAGTTCTTTAGAAGGTTGTAATACATTCACTGATGGTGAAGGCAACACAGTATTAGTTAATGGACATACAGGAGCACACTTCTCAACAGGGGAATGAAGTTCTCGAACAATATGTGGAAATGAGGGAAGGGTAAATTGGACAGATCTAGTCGTATTTTCCATGGTCAATTTTGATTTCTCCAATTGATTAAATGGAGAATCATTGGTTGCTTTCTGCTGTAATAATTTAGCAGGAGATAACTTTGATTTTTTAGGAGAAATGGGAGCAATGTCATTTAATGATTTCAACTGTTGTAAACATAGCTGTGATTGCCATCTAATTAATTTAGTAAGTTGTTTATCCTGAATTTTAAGTTTTTCATCCAAGGTCTCACATAATTTAAACAATGATGATATAGCCAGATTCATAGCATGCAAGGTGGTTTCAATTAGTATTGTGGAAGACAAACATGCAGTAGATGGAGGGGGCAAAGAAGGCAAGGGCATGGAAGGAGAAAGGATGGGTTTCGGTATGATATGAGACCGTCTGGGAGTAGGCGCTATATATATGAGGAAACTGACATATGTTTCTCATCATCAGAGAATATGTGAGAGATTTCTGGTAATTCGTAATTTGCCTCAGGCACCACATTATTATCAATAAAGGATGAATTAGAACAGTGAGCAAGTTCGTCTTGATCCTTTATAAACTCATCGGCCAATACTATAACCGTAGGATTAAAAGGTGTACCACACATAGAAGGAATACACGAAGCAGCAGGAGTTAATAAACCATTTGACCCAGGTGTAACTAAAGGCTTGCTAGTGGGCATAAAATTATCACTCTGCGGCAACTGTGTGCTCACTTCTTTTGTAGCCTGTGTATCTTGGTCATATGGTGGTTTTCTCAGATCAATATAGGAATCCGGCAAAGGAGCCGGTTGTATTGAAATTTCACTATCCTTCAACATAGTTATATCTGAAATAGAGCGCTTGGGTTTAGGTTGCATTATAGAAGATGGAGTATCAGGCGTAGCACAATTACCGGGCAAATCACTGCTACATGCCCTTTTGTCTTTGCCCATAGTGGCAAGCATCTCCTGTATATCGCGGGACGCTACTGTTACTTTAGATCTTGCAATTTTAGGAACTCGGGAAGCTGAAGCCGCTTGTGGACGCGGTGTACTGCCCATTACTTTCCTTTTCTGAGAAGCAAGAGGAGGGGAAGAAGATGGAGCTGCCGCCAGCTTGTTTGATCTAAGATAGTAAAAGCGACGGCGCATTTAATACGCCACCCAGAAAAGCACTTGAATTAATATTTCAGTTAGAAAGGGTGGATTTGTTACTAAAAAAAAAATTTTTTTCTTTTTTTTATAATAATTTTTTTTTTTTTAAGAAACGGTGTCATTCATCCGAATAGTCCAAGGCAGTTGTTCAGTTTTCAGGGAAGGGAACGCCTGACAGCTTGTGGAGCTGCCAGAGTCCGACTCTCCACCCCAAACCCTGGGAACTAATCGAATATGTGTAAGTGTATTTAACAACTGAGGGCTTCAATCCAGGTCACTCACAGATCACAGCCGAACAGCATAACAGCAGCTCCAGCCCTTACTTCCTCCAGGGCTTAACGCCGCAAGGGTGGTTGGGCCGGCACTAAATGCAGGCTGTGAGTCACGTGATTCGTCACGTGACCGCGACGAAGTCCGCCTCCTCCAGGAAGCTAAACAATGTCCAGCAAGAGCTCTGCTCGCAGTGCTGGGAGGGCAAAAGGTGCTGCAGTCGAGGTGAGTAAGCAGTCAGCAGGGTACTCCTTCAAAGTAAATGAAATGCACATTTAAAAAGTAAACTGTTGAATGAAAGCTGGCCCTATTTAGCAATGTAAAGGGGTTATGTTGTTGGTGATAATACACACATGGGTTATTTTATTGCACAGGTTTGTTTTACTTCAGGACTCAAAATAAGAAAAGATTTTAAAACATAAGGGCTGAATTTGCAAGCTCTAAAAATTTTTTAAAAAAAAGGTATTCCAGTTGCCAGCCCCGACACTTCCCCCTAGGAAGGGAGACACACCATAAACTTCCAGGACACTAACGTGAGAATGGCCAGCTTGAAAAACTTTGAATGGGCCAGGTCAAAGAAAACAACAAAATGTCCTACCTTCCCACACGCTCATCCGACATTCGTCTGTGCTCCAGGCTGGGACAATAGAAGTCCTGGGACACTAACCTGTCAAGTGTAGGGGGCCATAAAACCTTCAATCAAACTGGGAACCCCCACCCCACACAGGGCTGAAGTGACAGTTGGTCACAAAAATAATGGTCCAGTGCACGACAAAGGACTGCCATTTGCTTCCGAAGACTATTTTGTAAATAAACTTTAAAAGACTTTTTTATCTCTGCAAGAAGACTTTGTAAAAATGTAAAATTTTTGCAGTATAAAAGTGATTTTTTCGGCTTTTTTTTAAGACTTGGTAGAATTCATTGACACTTTGGGGACAGAAATGGCAAAATATGGTAGATCACGAGGAAAGCATCCATGTTGCAAATGCAAATTTTTGTACATACATCCCTTAGGATAATCCACACCCGTGTATAAAGTTATAGAATTTTGAGTAATATAAATCCCATTGAAAAACGCTAAAAACTGGTAGAAGGGCAAAACAAGGTCTCACGGACTGGAGGATTGGACTGCAATGTGCTGCACAAAATATGTAACCTGTGTATATAATTTGCTAAGAGATTGCAATTGTATAACTATGTGGCAAAATCGGATTTTAGTTAAACTATGGGAGGTTTTTGGACATTGTAAAACTCGCCTCATAAATCTGACATCATTTTACTGCAATCCAACCAGCTGAGAGCGAGGCAGAGACTATCACCCTTGTCCTATCCCGTTGTTAGAGGCGTGTTTAGTTAAGCCTACCCCAGTCCTATACTTTGATGATGTCACTAGGCATTATAAATAAGAGTTCCCTGACAAGATTCTAGACACACTCTTCCTGACGTTCCTGCTCTGCGTTCCTGTTCAATCCATCCTGATTCCTGATCCCCCCCCCCCACTGCAAGGCCAAAACATTGCTGACCCTACTCCAGTGCCCACTGCAAAACACAAGCATTGCTGATCCTGCTCCAGCAAGGCCTCAATTCTGAAAACCCACTTATCTCCCATTAAAAAGGGGAAAGCTGTGGTGTTTTTGGGAAGCATCCTGATCCCAGTAACGGCATGCATCCTGCAAACCTGCCATCCAGCTTATCTTTAGTATCCAGTGACCAGAATTGCCAGTCCAGTTCCATCCAGTGACCAGAACCTTGGACGGTCCAAAATCCCAAACTAAAAGTGGACTGTAAGTATCATACCTACCCCAGAAAAATCCATAGTCTACTTGTCTTGCATTTGTCCTCATCTTACTCTCCAAGTCATCCCATCCTTACCCGGCTAACTTGTAAAACTGTCAGAATTATCAGTGCAACCTTGCCCTTGCTTTCTAGTGTTTGCGCCACGTTTCTCTTCATTTCTGTCTTGCATAGATCCTAAGTCATTAGCGATAGTGTTTAAATAAATACATTTTCCTTTAAGAAAAGGGGTACACTGCGTGAAGGGTTACAACTGCAGCGTCACTTGATATTCATGGGTGGCGCGCCTCTTTTCTTAGCCATTAAATCTAGTTTAAGTGAGATTTGCCTTTCAATTTTAAAGCCGATTCCTCTTTTCACTGCTCCATTTTCCTAAAAATGAACCTCACTCTACATTCCATATCTCTCAATTTACCAGCTAGAGACTTATTTTCACTTCCATATTGTACCAGAGATATATAGCTATTCCCCAACCAAACAAAACGCACTCCAAATCAGTGTAGCTCACCCGTTTTTATTAAAATCAGTTTGGATAATTTCAGGCGGGAATTGAAAAAAATGAATTTTCCAACGTGTCATTTTGCAACAATCCGTTTTAAACTTCCACTCATTTTCGAATTGTATGCTCTTGGTAATCCATTAGTTGCGATTGTTAGTGGATTGTTGCTCTAGTGAGGAATTATTTTGCTTCAAGGTTTTTAAAAACGCATTCATTATTTATTTGTCCATTTCCGAGTGTCATTTTATAATATTGCAAGGGGTTTAAAATCAGTTTCTCTCTCTTATTTGAGGAGGGAAGTTCAGATTTGGATTCAGTTTCTTGCCTCTTATTCCCGATACCTGCTGTGTCTGTTTATACACTCAGATTTTCAGTATTTGTGGGTTGGGGGAACATTGCAAGGGGAAATTCTAACTTGGGTGCTATCTTTTCTAAATCAAAAAGTGCTTCTATTCTGCTGTGTATATGTTTCACTAGAAGGTTAAAGCCAGTGCATTGCTCACATTCTCACCCCATTGGTGATTGCTGCCCTATATTAAAAATTGTCTGATTTCTTTAGAATTTTAAATTAAATAAATATTGTATTTTACCAATCAGCCTGGTTCATGGTCCACTGTGACCCGGGGTATTTGAAAAGGGAGTGTGATAGGAGTGGTGTACCATCTCAACATTGAATCAATATAAAAAGATGAGCATTTCAGTTGTGCGCTGCATACTAGGCCGAGACCAAGGTGTGTGTCACCTGATTAAAATCCTTAACACAGGAAACCACAGAAACACGGCAGCAACACCACATGTCCTACCTTCCCACGTTCCCACAAGTGCCCTGCCGAAAACAGTGCCTCACATACGTGTGAGCGCTTAGTGTTGACCGTTCCAAAGTCCAGTCCCAGGGAGCCTTGGAAGGGTCCCATCCCTACCCGGAGGCAAAAGCTGTAATGCAACACAGCCAGAGCGCTGGGATGGTCGGGGGTGATTTCCCCGGCCATAGGCGCCAGTCTCCCACGTTGGTCGATCATCCCCAAGACCAGTGGCGGTCCCAGGGAGCCCCGGCAGGGTCCCCATCCCTCCAAGGAGAGAAAAGCTGTGACGCAGCATGGCCAGAGCTCCAAGATGGCGGGGTTGCTGCCGCCAGCATTGGGTGCCTGTCTTCCATGTGGCTTGACCATTCCCAAGCACAGCGGCCCTCCTAGGTAGCCCACCCCAGAGGGAAAAGCTGTAAAGCAGTGCAGCTAGAGCTCCTGGATGGCCTGGGGTGCTGCTCCAGGCTTTGGTCCCAGGGAGCCGCAGTGGGGTCCCCGTCCTTTCCCAGAGGGAAAAGTTGTAACGCGACACAGCCAAGGCTCCGGGACGGCTGGGGTGCAGCCAGTGGCATTGGGTGCCTGCCTCCCATGTGGGCCGACCGTCTCCAAGCAGCGTTCCCTGCAAGGTGCGCACCTGTGCGGCCGCGCACCTTTGATTGGGAAGCCGCGCATATTGTTTATTTTACCGCGCACGACTTCCAGTCATCATTGTTTTTTTTTTTTTCTCTTGTTGACGGGCTGCATGGGTCAGCCACTCACAATAAGTTGTTGCAGTCACATATCACATGCCTTTAATTTGATTGGCTGTAGCAGCGCCTGGATACACGTGCTGCACTGCTACAGCCAATCAAACACTGTTGCAGCCAGTGTGTACACATTGCTCCCGCCCACTCACTTCGACATCGAAGACCTTGTGAGTGAGGCGTGGCAGCAGGCAACCAAGCACCTTGGTTAGAACTTGGAGGCACTCAGTGCAATGACTCCAGCATTTGGACATGTGAGCCTCAGGTAATAAGCATTCTAATACATGCCTGCCAAATATGAATCAAAAGGAAGAGCAAGGTCACGGGAGGCTGTTAGTGTATAGGACATTTGCCCATGCCAGTATTGTACAGGAGCCGTGTGCGTGTTTGGTGGGCGCAAAGGAAAGGAGCCACAGGCCCAACGTGCTAGTGGGGAAGGGCGAGAGCCGCGTCGCCGTAGGCAAGCATGGTGAATAGAACTGGAAGGGGTATGGTCGTGCTAGTGGGCCGCCAGTTACCAATCACGATATGTGCAGTCAAATAATTTAAATAGAAGGAGCATTGTAGGTGAGCCAAGGGCTGTAAGTCTGTGGATAGTGATATGGGACAGGGCAGTCGATCAGGCAGGGGTTTGGGGGGGGGGGGGTGGAGACTAGCAGATGAGTTTAGGAGCTTTTGGGAGTGCTATGTGAATTGGGGGAATGCGGGGGGCTTGGGGGTGGGGGGAGGGTGGAGGGGATGGCCTGCAGGGCAGTGGCCAGTTCACAGGAAGATCAAAGATCCGTCGCGGCTGCAGGCAAAAGTTACACCTACGTCAGAGACAATGGGTTCGGGACTAAGATGGAGAGAAGGCAGCAACGCAACTGGTATGAACTCCGGGCACTTGGGAGGGAGGGGATGTCAGGTAGCCAATGGGTTGCAAATGTACATCCATTGCATTTCTTTGCCCGCAGCGATCAGGAACTATAATGCGATTACGGTCAAAGGCACCCGTAAATCGGAAGCAGTTGGCAGATTAACTTGCTTGTATGTTGTATTTCTTTGATCGTTATGTGGTATCATGGCAAAGCATGAAGTGGTCTCCGCCACATTTTTCGTGCTTTTATGCGCTGTGAAAGGTTGCTTACATACATGTATTTCTAGAACTGCATTTGTAGAAATGTATATGAAGGGAGCGCTATGCAGTCGTGACTCATGAGAGTTTAATTATTTAAATTGTTATTGGTCAGGGTGGTTTAACAATTTATTAAATTATTGAACGTATGTGCTTTCCATGACGTACATGGCAGATTTTGGAAGGGGTCATGCAGTTGGGATAGTGTGCGCACATGGTGGGGCCGGAATGTGAATGTGTTGGAGATGAGGGTTGGGGGTGGTGGACATGGTGAGTAGTTGCGGCCAAGGGTCCAGCGTTATTTGCCGGCATGGAGGTTGGGGGCCATTGGGCAAACGGTCTGTGTGCGTCGCTTGTAGGTGGCATATGGTTTGGCATGCGATCCGGGCCACGTGTGTTGTGGGGTGCCTGTATTGCGTGGCTTGTGGCCATTGGCAGCCATTTCTCAAAAGACTATTGAGGATCAATATCAGTCACTCACAAGACTGTTTCCGTGCTGCATTGTTTGCCAGGGCGTTGGTGGGTGCGAGCGCTAGGATTTCAAGGGGGCTGGAGACCAACCAACACAAGTCACGGTGACGATAACAGTCAGGTTGGTGTAGTTGCAAACGTTCATTGGGGATCCATGTTGCTAATTGCCCCCTCTTGACCCCAGCCGCTTGCTGACCCCTGTTATTATTGGGAGGGCAATTCTAACATACGCTCCCTGCGCCACGTTAACCTCAAAAGCATGTTCCCTGGGCCAAACACACAAAGTTGTGAAAGCAAGCAAGACAAAATCATTTCTGATTCAAGTTAAAATCTTTGTTTTGGTTTGGGAATGGGGGAAGCTTAGCTCGCTAATGGGGCCCTATACAGCCGGGGCATTCCATAGGGTGACAATGCCGGCGATGGTGGCGTGGAATGATTGGGGAATTTCGACCGCTTTTTCAAACGCAACCAATTCTAGAAATGCCAAATTGATGGGATGGTTTAAAGGTTTAGATAATAGCGATTAACATTCTGGGTATCGAATAAGGAGATGGAATGTAGAACTGCATAAATGTGTTTCGTGATTGTTGTTGCACATTTATTGTCAAAACGTATGGTTTATGTGCAAAGATCGGGAAGGGAACTTTCAAGCCTGTCTTTTCCCAGGTCACAACTAGGAAGACACGCACAGAGCATCTATAGCTTGTCAGGTCGGTAGGTGCTCTAGCAGCAAACACGTTTCTCCTATCAGTGGCAGCGCTTACATTGAGCATGATGGATGCTGTAGTTCCCATGCAAGGGAATGGCGCGCTGATTGTTGCTAGTTTAAATATCTGCATCGAGCTGTGGCGCGCTGTTGCCATTAGGCTGAAAAGAACACTGGGATGCCTTAGGGTTAGACGCTGGCTCTTTACATAAGAAGGCATAATTTAAGAACATAAGGACCACCGATTTCACAAAGACACATGCAACCCGACACATGCAACATTTTAGGCCCTAACTACTCATTCTTGTGAACATAGTACGGTGTCAGTCAGCTTGCCTATGAATATCTGCAGAATAACATAGCTTGTTAGAGTGAAAGTTTTCACTACAGGCAGGTTAGATACAACCTAAGTTATCTTGGCCCACCCTCTACCTAAAACAAAATAGACGGGGGGAGGAAGAAATAAATGTTTGACATGTTTGATGGCAACATGGGGTGTGGGGCCTTTGGAGAAAAGGAGGTTCCACCAGGTCATGAGGAGATTGTAACGCTCACCTGATTCCCGTAGAGGCGCCGGTCTTGACTGGGCGTATACCGTATCTTCAAAGGTGATGTGTAACACACGGCTGGCTCTTTGGGCTGGACCTCTGTGCACTGTATGTCTGACTCGAAGGGTAAGATGTCTGCAGATAGAAAATATGGGATTAAGGAACTGGGTTATTGAATGTCTCTCTCTTCTTCCCTTTCTCTTCTCCTGTAGAACCCCAAAGGTTAACGCTCTCACCTTAGGTAAGTGAACGCTGTGCTCTCCATCTGCCTCGGGGCAGGGTGCTGTAACCAGTTTCTTCACTGGATAAGGGGAGCAGGCCTCTTGACTTCAGAGGACTGCTGTCCGTCGTTTACTGCACGAACGGTAAGTTTCGAGTAATTCTAATGTCTTTAAAGTCTTTAGTAATGATGTCTCTTGTTTTGCAGGGTTCCGGCGATGGCGGATGACGGGCTGAAGTGAGTTGAAGATGGAGCCCGTGTGATGAATAGAAGCGCCTGGAAGCACGTAAGTAAGCGCTTGTTGCCTGCTTCACGATGCGCTCTAACTGTCTTTTTATTTTGCAGGTACAAGTTCGGAGCGGCTGCAGGGTGCCGGAATACCCACTGGGTTAGATGTGGAAAGGAGTAATGGCACGTGAGGTTAGATGTGGAAAGGAGTAATGGCACGTGAGTATTAAAGTTCCCCAATGTCTTTAAACGCACCTTGTTTTGTCTTTCAGATGCGGGATGCAGCGCCGAAGGCCTCCGGAGCGTGCGAAGAGTTGGTAAGCTTTTGTCTTTCAGATGCCGGAATGCAGTGTGAAGACCTCCGGAGCGCACGAAGAGTAGGTAAGCCTTTGTCTTTCAGATGCCGGAATGCAGCGCGAGGCGTTGGTGACAGCCGATGGACCAGGTAAGTGAAGAGCTGTCACTGAAGACCGTAATGCTAACCTGTTATTTCTTGTCTTTATAGGTGTTGCTGAAGACTGGATTCAGGATGGTAAGCCTTTTTCCTTAGGCCCAGGATCAGATGCAGAAGACACGATGAGCGTTCTGCTGCAGAGGATGCAGAATAACGCAAAGCAAGATTCATCCATCGGGTGTGGTTTAAATAGCCTCCTGTAGTGCTTAGGTGTCTCCTTCCACAGCCACGCCTAGGTAAGAAAAGAGTTCCTGCTTTCCATAAGAGTTCCAGTGTTCTGAATCTAGGGAGTGGCTCCTGCCCCACCCAACAGGAAAAGTAGTTCCAAACAGAAGAGGATCAGAGGCTCAACTGGCAGGCAAGTAAGCAGCATGGTCTGCTGCAGGTAAGTCCACCCAAGCATTATGAGCCCGGCGCTTCCAGCGCTGGGACTGGGCATATTTATGAGCCTGGTGCCACTGGCGCCAGGACTGGGTCCAAAAGGTCCCAATTGGGACTGGTTGGCACTCGGAACCTGGGTTATGGATCTGCTTCCAAGGGAGTTGGGAAAACCCTGACCTTTTGGAAGCAGAGATCATGACAGAGATGACCTTGCAAGCACTTGCTCACTGGTGGGCAGCCTGGCTGGCGCCGCTGAGTCACCGACCGCCACCGGCCTGACGGCGCATCACTCAGTTGCGCACATGACTGAAAAACAGCCCGCACACAAATATTCTTTGGCACACACGGCCCAAAAAAATGAGAGGGAACATTGTCCAAGCCCAGCGACGGTCCAAGGTAGCCCCGGCAGGGTCCCCATCGTTTCCCAGATGGAAAAGTTCTAACGCAGCTCAGCCAGAGGTGCAGGACAGCCAGGGGGTGCTGCCCCTGACCTTGGGCGCCTGTCTACAATGTGGGTTAACCGTCCCCAAGCCCAGCGGCCATCCTAGGGAGCCCCTGCAAAGTCCATATCCCACCCCAGATGGAACAGCTGTAAGGCAGCGCAGCCAGAGCTCCAGGAAGGCCGGGGGTGCTGCTCCCGGCCCTGGGCGCCTGTCTCCATAAGGGTCGACTGTCCACAATTCCAGCCGTGGTCCCAGGGAGCCCCGGCAGGGTCCCCATTACTCCCCAGAGGGAATGGAACAAGTTACTTACCTGTAACTGTTGTTCTCCAGCATGGGTCTGGCATGGATTCACATGCTCATGAATATTCCCCGTCGTCAGGCTGGGAATCCTCGGTAAAGAAAAAACCAGTATCAGTTTCGTTTCTGATCTGTCTTTCGTAGTAATAACCAATCACTGGTCTCTGCGTCATACTGACCACAGCCAATGACTGCCCTCTACCTAAGCACCGCCTCTGGCAGCCATCTTCAGATTTGGAAGCACGTGAAGTGGCAGTATGACCAAGTGAAGAGCCGCAGAGGGGTAGGCGGGAGGGTTCGCATGTGAATCCATGCCAGACCCATGCTGGAGAACAACAGTTACAGGTAAGTAACTTGTGCCTTCTCCAGCATGGGGTCTGGCATGGATTCACATGCTCATGAATAAAGAATACATAGCAGTACACACATGCACAACCACGGGAGGTGGCAAAGGCTCAACATTAAGCATTACATCAAACTCAACATTAAGCATCTTACCTCCTCACCAGGCTCACCTCAGGCGAACAGGTTGCGCAGCACTGCTTGGCCGACCCTGGACTCCTCCCTGGAATCCCGATCGACGCAGTAGAACTTTGTGAAGGTGTGCGTCGACCTCCACGTAGCAGCCCTGCATATGTCCAGCAGGGGCACACCAGAAAGGAACGCTGTGGTAGCTGCGATCGCTCTGGTGGAATGGGCTCTCGGACGGCCAGGCAGCGGTCGGTTTGCCAACCGATGACAGTACATGATACAGCCGGAGAGCCATCTGGAAATGGAAGCCTTCGAGAGAGCCTTCCCCTGATTGACAGGTCCAAAGTTCACAAAGAGTTGTGACGTCTTCCGAAAACCCTTCGTGCGGTCCACGTAGAACTTCAGCGCTCTAGCTACATCCAGCGAGTGCAAAGTCCTCTCAGCCGGCGACGAAGGCGACGGGAAGAACACAGGTAACACCAAGGGTTCGTTGAGATGGAAGTCCAACGGTACCTTGGGCATGAAGGAGGGGTGCGTCCTGAGCACTACCCTCGTGTCGTGGAAAGTCAAGTACGGGGCCTTGCAGGAAAGTGCCTGGATCTCTCCCACTCGTCGTGCGGAGGTGATGGCCACAAGAAAAGCTGTTTTCCACGATAGAAACTTCAACGGGGCCGAGTGCAGAGGCTCGAACGGAGGTCCCATGAGCTTGGTCAGCACCACGTTGAGCTCCCACGCCGGGGCCGGAGCCTTCACCGGCAGGAACGATCTGAACAGTCCCTTCATGAACTCTTTCACCAGACGATGAGACCACAAGGACGTCCGCCCCGTGGTTCTGGTGTATCGGGAGATCGCAGCAAGATGAATCTTGATGGACGCGTGTGCCAGACCAGCTTTGGCCAGCGTCAGCAGGTACGGCAGTACTTGGGGGGCCGTAATCCGTAGAGGGTTAATCTTCTGTGCGTGGCACCAGACAGAGAACCTCTTCCATTTGTGTCCGTAGCATTTAAGAGTCGAGGACGCCCTGGCCTTTGCAAGAACCTCTCTGCAATCGGCCGGTATGTCGTATCCTCCAAACTCTAGCGCTGCAGGAGCCAGGCCTGCAAGTTCAGCGACTTCGGGTCGTGGTGGAGGATGGCGCCTCCTTCCCTGGAGAGTAGATCCGCGTCTGCCGGCAGCTTGATCGGCGGGGACGCTGACAAGTCCAGAAGGTCCGGGAACCATATCTGCCTCGGCCACGCAGGTGCGACGAGGATCATCCTGCACCGTGACCTCTTGAGCTGGTTGACGAGCCGGATTAGCAGAGGCAAGGGAGGGAACGCGTAGAGGAACAGGCCCTCCCAGGGGAACGAGAAAGCATCGCCCATGCTCCTCGTCTGGGGAAACCTGCTGGCGAACCTCCGGCACTTGGTGTTCGTCGCCGTCGCGAACAGGTCGATCTGGGGTGTGCCCCACCGTCGGAAGAGGCGATCCACCAGATCCTGCCGTAGTTCCCACTCGTGGCACGAGCGCAGCTCCCTGCTGAGTGAGTCGGCGATGGTGTTTTTTATCCCTGCCAGATGAAACGGCACCAGAAAAATCCCTTGGGCAACGGCCCAATGCCACAGGTCCTGCGCCTCCTTGGACAGCGCTGGGGACCTGGTTCCGCCCTGTTTCCTGATGTAAAACATGGTGGTGGTGTTGTCGGTGAAGATCCTCACCACCTTGCCCTTGAGGGACGGAAGGAAGGACCTGAGGGCCCAAAACACTGCACGGAGCTCCAGGACGTTGATATGCAGGGACTTCTCCGTCGGGAGCCAGAGTCCCCTTGCGTGCAGATTTTCGGTGTGCGCTCCCCACCCTTCCAGGGAGGCATCCGTGGTCACGGTCTCCTGGTGGGCTGGGGTCTGGAAGTCCATGCCCGCCGTCAAATGCGCGCGGGTGCCCCACCACCGTATCGCTCGTCGGAAACTCTCGTCGAGCTTGATCCTTTCCTCGACGCTGCCCGTCCTCTGGATCCAGCGCGCATCAAGGAATTCTTGCAACGGGCGCATCCGGAGCCTGCACATGGGAATGAGGTAGATGCAGGAAGACATCATCCCGAGGAGGGACTTGATGGACCTCACTTTGGCCGCGTCGGCCACCAACATCCGTTGCACCTTGCCCAAGATGGTCCTGGTCCTCTCCTCCGACGGGGAGGCCAGAAGGGACACTGTGTCGAGCCTGGCTCCCAGAAACAGTGCGACTTGCGCGGGCACCAGGTGGGATTTGGCGTAGTTCACGGAGAATCCCAGGTCCGTGAGGAGTTGGACGGTCCTTGCCGTGTGGACCACGGCGAGCTCCCTCGTCTTGGCGCGGATGAGCCAGTCGTCCAGGTAGGGGTAGACGTGAATCCCCTCGCGCCGCCACCGGTGCGAGGCACTTGGTGAATACCCTGGGTGCCGACCGTAGTCCGAAGGGAAGGGCTTTGAACTGGTAATGACGCCCTTGGACCACGAATCTGAGGAATTTGCGGTGCCCCTTTAGGATGGGAATGTGGAAGTAGGCCTCCTCCAAATCCAACGACGATAGGAAGTCTCCTTCCTCCAGCTGACCCAGGACGTGCTGGAGGGTGACCATCCGGAACTTCTGCGCCTTGATGAACTTGTTCAGACGTCGCAGGTCCAGGATGGGGCGCCATCCTCCCGTCTTCTTCTTCACGAGGAAGTATCTCGAGTAGACTCCGGAGCCCCGAAGCCTCTTTGGGACGAGTTCGATGGCGCCCTTTCTGAGCATCTCCAGGAGAAGTTGAGGGACGTGAAGTTCTTTCCTGGCCACGGGGGGGACGCGCGGGCACCTTCTTTGAAACTCGAGCGCATGGCCCCGGGCCAGGGCGTCCAGCACCCAACGGTCGGTGGAGATGGACTCCCACACGCTGACGAAGCCCGCCAGCCGGCCTCCCACCGGGGTGCTTCGGTGGGGGCCCGACCCAACGGCCGGTTCAATCCTGCTTGGGCGCGGCCTTGCTGCCTTGACCTCCTTGGCGACGACGGCGGGGTCCGCTAGACTTGCCTCGTCCTCTGTAGGCCTCTTGCGACGACGAGCGGGCCGCTTGACGGTAGGAAGCGAAACCGCCGCCGGAACCTTTGGAGGCGCCCTTGCCTCAGCCGCTCCGAAAGGGCGTCCGTCGTTGCAGGACTCCAAGGGCCCGGGCCGTCTCAGTATCCGCCTTGATGGCCTGAAGGGAATCGTCCACTGTCTTCCCAAACAGGTTGTTCCCGTCGAAGGGCATGTCCAGGACTCTGGTCTGGACGTCCTGCCGGAAATCCGTAGCTTTGAGCCATCCACGACGTCGAAGGCAAACGCCATTGCCCAGCTGGCGGAACCCGGTGTCGGCGATGTCCGTCGCCACGGTGATGGCGTGGTCCGAGGCCACCTCACCTTCCTGCAGGATCTCAAGGGCCTCCGCCCTCTTGTCGTCCGGCAGAAAATCCAGCAGGGGAGCTATCTTGTACCAGAGCTCCCTGTCATAGCGGGCCACGATAGCCAAGGCGTTGGCCGCTTTAATCGTCGTCGCTGCCGACGAGATGACTCTACGTCCCATAGCATCCAATTTCTTTCCCTCGCCGTCCGGCGGGGAAGTCGATGTGGAGGCCGCACCCCCCCCCCCGCTTTCTTCCTGGCTGCCGCGGAGACGACGGAGTCCGGGGTAGGCTGCGCCCGGAGGCACAGGGGGGCCGTGTCCGGGACCCGGTACTTTTTCTCGTACCGGTCTCTTCTAGCTGGCGTCGTGGAAGGGTTCTTGAGGAGGGAAAGGCCCTCATCCCAAATGTCGTCCAACAGAGGCACTGAGAGGACCGTCTTCCTCTTGGCCTCGCGCCGCTGATAAAGGAAGCCTTCCTTTTTCTTCTCCTCAGGGCAGAGTTGGAAAAGCTCGGAAGCCCTGGAGATCATGGAGTGGAAAGATCCGATCTCGTCGGGCGGAGAAGCCCTGGTGGGAGGCGACGACGGAAGATCCTCGTCGTATGCCTCGTCGCCCGTACCCGTCGCTGCCGTGTCAGTCCCCGTATCATCCCCTCGGGTGGACGGGGAGGAGGGCTGGAAGGGGCGCGACGGTTGAAAAGGAGGTGGTGGATGGATCCTTCTTTTCTTGGTAGGGGGAACACCAGAAGGTCCCGGTTCTGGATCCCCCGACGGGAGAGGTTCCTCCGTCGGTAACGGTAGCCTCGTCCTTATCTCGGAGCATAAGGACTGTATGGCCAACAAAATGGCCGCCGAGTTGTCTTGCGGCGCTGGCAGAGGGGAATCCGACGGGCGAGCAGGGGCCCCGTCGGTCTCCTCGACGATGTCGTCGTCGTCACCTGCGTCGGGGTCCATTCCGACGGGCTGGCCTTCTTCCACGCCTAGGCCGTGGCTTAAGACCTCGATCAGCTCCTCTTCTGAGGTTGAGGCCGAATCTCCGACGACGCCCTGCCCCCCCTTCTTCTTCCCCACGGAGGGTTTCACGGGGGTCCTATCGATGGGCACAAAGGAAGACTCCCTCCGAGGAGGCAGGGAGATTCTGGGCCCTGAGGTCGCCACCACTGGTGCAGCCACCACAGGCTGAGCCAGGGCCGCCGCGACCGTTTCGATAGAGGGCTTGGTCGGATGGATCAAGGCCTTCACCACCTTAGGTGCGCTCACCGCCTTATCCTTGAGGGAGGGGGCACTGCCACGCTCCTCCTCTGCCTTAGAGCTCGACCGGGGCCTCTCCAGGAGCTTCGCCGGGTGCTCGGCCTTCCTCTTACCCGACCCAGAGCGTTGGCTCGTGGTTGATGGTGCCGGGGAGGGTGCGCCCTGCCTGGCGCCCGTAGAGCCCGACCGTTCGGCGCTCCCGGTGCCAGCGGACTCGCGGTGCTTGGCCTTATGTTGGGCCCCCGTCGCCGGGGCGCCCTCAAAGGTCTTAGAAGACCGCTCGGATTTCTTCTTCTCGCCAGACGGGCTCTTACCCTCCAGCCAGTTGGCGAGACGTTGATGGCGGTCCTTCATGGTCCGTTCCGACATGTTGCCGCAAAACGCACAGTCCTTCTCCACGTGCGTCTTGTCCTCATGAAGGCAGTAAAGGCAGAAAGAGTGTTCGTCCTCCTTGAAGACGTTCTGCAGCTGGCATCCAGGGCAGACCCTGAACAGCTTTCCGGGCGTCGAGCTTCCCTTCTCCTGGGCCATCTCCGAGACCGGGCCTGAGAAGCTTCTGGATTCCTCCGAAGTGTAGCTCGACGAAATCTTCACCCTTGAGGGGCACAGATGAATCCGACACGGGTCCCCGTTGATCGGATGTAGGATCGGTGGAGCTTGAGGCTCTTTGACCGAAAGAATCGAAGTTTTTTGTGAAAAAAGCGCAAAAAATAGCACTAACGCTCGAGAGCAATAGCACGAGGATCCCAACACATGAACGTGCGGTAAAAATCTGAAGATGGCTGCCAGAGGCGGTGCTTAGGTAGAGGGCAGTCATTGGCTGTGGTCAGTATGACGCAGAGACCAGTGATTGGTTATTACTACGAAAGACAGATCAGAAACGAAACTGATACTGGTTTTTTCTTTACCGAGGATTCCCAGCCTGACGACGGGGAATATTCATGACCATGTGAATCCATGCCAGACCCCATGCTGGAGAAAGACGTAATACAGCCCAGCCAGAGCTCCAGGATGGCAGGGGTGCTGCCTCCAACCTTGGGTGTGTGTCTACAATGTGAGTCGACCATCCACAAGCCCAGCCGTGGTCCCAGGGAGCCCCAGCAGGGTCCCCATCACTACCCGGGAGGGAAAAGCTCTGATGCAGTGCAGCCATAGCTCCAGGATGGGGGTGATGTCCCCGGCCATGGGCACCTGTCTCCCATGTGGGTTGACCATCCCCAAGCCCAGCAGCAATTCTGGCAGGCGCTAGCAAGGTCCACATCCCTGCACTGAGGGAATAGCTGTAAGGCAGCGCAGCCGGAGCTCTAGGAAGGCTGGGGTGCTGCCCCCAGCCTTGGGTGCCTGTCCCCCATGTGGGTCGACCGTCCACAAGCCCAGCCGTGGTCCCAGGGAGCACCAGCAGGGTCCCCATCCCTACCTAGAGGGAAAAGCTCTAACGCAGTGCAGCCAGAGGTCCAGGACAGCCACCAGGAGTGCTGCCCCTGGCCTTGGATGCCTGTCTCCCATGTGAGTCCACCGTCCTCAAGTCGATAAGCAGTACTAGGGTGCCCTGGCAGGGTCACCATCCCTCCCCAACTGGAAAAGCTATAACAGCACAGGATGAGCTCCAGGACAGATGGGGGTGCTGGCCCTGGGCACCTGCCTACAATGTGGGGCGACCATCCACAAGTCACAGGGAGCCCCGGCAAGGTCCCCATCCTTGACCGAAGGGAAAAGCACTAATGCAGTGCAGCCAGAGCTCCAGGATTGTCAGGGGTGTTGTTGCCAGCCATAGGTGACTGTCATCCATGTGGGTCGATCTTCCCCACAATCAGCAGCAGTCCCAGGAAACCCTGGCAGGGTCCCCAACCTTCATGGAGGGAAAAGCTGTAGCGCGCAATGGCAGGAGCTCTAGGACGGCTGAGGGTGCTGCCCCCAGCCTTGGTCGCCTATCCCATGTTGGTAGACCGTCTGCAAGCCCAGCGGCCGTCCCATGGAGTGCTAGCAGGGTCCCTGTCCTTCCCAGAGGGAAAAGCTCTAACGTGGCACGGCAAGAGATCCAGGGCGGCCGGTGATGCTTCCCCAAGCCCAGTGGCGGTCCCACAGTGCTCCAACGGGGTCCCCATCCTTCTCCCGGAGGGAAGAGCAGCAACACAACCCGGCCAGACGTCTCGGAAGGCTAGGGGTGCTGCCCCCAGCCTTGGTCGTCTGCCTTGCACGTGTGTCGACTGCCCTCACCCCCGGCCCTGAGGCAGTCATGAGGCGTCCCAGCAGGGTCCCCCTCCCTCCCCGGAGGGAAACGCTCCAACGTGGCTCGGCCAGAGATCCAGGGCGGCCGGTGGTGGTGCGATGGCAATGGCCAAACAGCCCCAACCCCCGGATGGATCTGAGCGCGGAGAGGGTCTTGTATTCATCAGGGAGAAGAGTGTCAAAGCTTGTGACAGAGCTGGCAGTGAACCATGCCTCGGTGAGAACGAGCCAAAAAAGCAAATGGGCAGGGACGCTCCTTTCCCGCAAAAGCGGCTCAAACATGGAACGTTCTACGTTGCTCATTAAGACTAGAAGCAAACTACATGACCTTCAGAAAGAAATTAAAAACAAGATTATTCAAGTAAGAGATTAGCCCTACTTTACAAAACATTCTGGTTGTCCCGTTTACCATTTGTTGTCCTTGTCTTTAAGTACCCGCCCTGATGGCTGCGGGGTTCAGTGTGATATAAGTAAATAAATCGAGATCAAGTTCTTCCAGGAGGCGGCAGATGTCAGATGAGTGTTTGACAGCTGAGCGAGAGTTGCGAGTGGCAATATGGAGAATGTTGCCGTCCTTGAAAGACTTCTGGGAGGGGTACAAATCAGAGGTACGCCGTGCAGAGGTGTAAACGGAGCTTGAGGGGGGCAGAAGAGGAAGGAGGCAGAGGGGGGAGGCAAGGGGGGCAAGGAACCCGAAGAAGCGAAAGAAGGGACAGCAGGAGAAGGAAGGAAATTGATGAGGCACGGGAAGCGTCTATCAAAGAGGAGAAGGTTGGCCTGAGGGCCTTGGACCAAGATGGTGCCATTCAGGTAAACATTAATGAAGATCTTAGAGGAGTCGAAGGGGGCCAGGAGGCCCTCCCACCGGGTGCCACCATTAATGGGAGAAGAAGAGAAAGGAGAGAGCACAGAGACCATATGAAGAGTCCATAGGTCTGGCGAGGGAACGACAAAGAGGATGTCGGTGAGGATCTGTCTGGAGGAAGCACTTGTATATTTGTCAGTGATAGGGAGGTCTGGGTTGGAGACCAGGATGTCCTTTTTTGAACTTCTTCCTACCATACTTAGTGAGGAGAGCAGGATAGTCGATAGAGAAGCAGTTTGAATTGATAGGAGAGACAAGAGCACCATAGAGTAGGTGGGGGAAGAGGAGAGACGAAGAGGGGTGGAGTGGAAAGGTGGGGGGACACTAGGGAGGATAAAAGGAGGAGTGCAAGCAGACAAGACAGAAATGGGCAAGACAATAGAGGACGATTGACTAAGTAGACAAGAGCTCAATATGGAAGAGCAGGCAAAAAACAAGGCAGTCCGGTAAGCAAATCAGGTTACCGGGGCATCAGGAACAGAGCAGTCATTCAAAAGAGAACCTAGGGGAGGGTGTGGCACAGCAGAACACAGAATAATATACAAAAGAACAAAGCAGTCGACAAATGTAAACCTAGAAGAATGCAGCAGAACACAAAGCAATGCAATGCAAAACAGGGCAGTCAACGAGGAAGAGCAAAGGGGCTTGTGGGTGCAAGAGGCTGGAGAAGGGGGACACGAGGCACACGCGATAGGGAGCTGCGATGGACCACGCAGTCAGGGAGGCACCACTGCGAGCGAACCATACACACGCTGCAGCGCGAGAATAAAACCTTTACAAATGCACAACTTACTTACTGTGCCACAGAGCACCTGTCCTCACCCCAGCACCGGAGAACTTGACATTGGTGTTGCCGGATGATGGTGGGGCTGGCCTGTGGGGACAGAGGGAGTAAACGCATATTGGTGCATGCTTACCTGCTGTCTGAGCAGGGGTTCAGGACCTGGGTCCACCTGGTCCGAACAGGCCCAAACAGGAATTAAATAAGAATAGAGCCTTCTTGTAGTGAATCCGCTGTTTCCCAAAATAGACTAAACGTGCTTTGAAAATTCCGATTTACCCATGTGTAAACCCATATTCAAGGAGGGCTTGCGCATATATGATGCCATAACCAATATTTTGTGGTATGTTCATGACAAAGACTGTTTCACAGCTACACATTTTACGTTGCAAGCTACTAGCTTTGCACAATAGGTCATACCCACTCATTTTCCCAAATGCATACAGTTCTGCCAACTGCTACTGGCGAGTGCAAATGTTTAGGCATTCTCCTAGACAAAACATATCTTATTAAATACATTTCGGCCCATCCCACTCCCATGTCCGATGGACATGGACTACACTGAAAAGAGAGAAATTAAAAAACAGGGAAAAATGTGGGTTCTGTATCCGTTTAAAGACATTCAGGAACATGTAAAAGAAAAAATCCTTTATGACCCATTAGTTCACAACAAGTGATACCTTTGAAATGGTAGGGAGAATCAGTCTGTAAAAACAGCACATTCTAAGCCTTTTAAATCTTGGTTACTATTTTGCTGCAGTAGTACCAAGTTACATATAATGTAAAGTTACATATAATGTAGTCACTTGCAACCTGCAAATAGTAGTTCCATCTTTAAAATTTCAATGGATTGAGAGAAAGAGCATAACATTCTTTATACACTTGCATAGCCACTCCACTTAATCCTAAAAACACTTACCTGGTCCATCTCATCAATGAAGCTGTTCCCATACATGAAGCACCCACGTTTGGAGGCATGGCCATGCAAGTCCACGTAGTAAGCAATGCCACTTTCCTGAGGAGGGATTGATTCATTGGGGACTGCAGAGAGTGGCCTCTCCACCTCATTCTCACAGTTTACATCCGTGCCAAGCTTTACGTCAGGCTCAAGAATCCAAAGTGCCCGACCCTTCAAAAACGCCTCAGAGACAGACTGTCCTGCTGGGCCATCAGCCAGCATGGGCATTTCAGTCTGCTGTAAGTCCTGAGGAGAAGCAATGTAATCGCCTTCCCCGCCTATGTGGTTGAGGAAGTTGTTGGTTTTTTCCATCTGAGAGAAGGCAGGCTCAGAAACAAAGGAGCCTTTCTTAGAGGAATGATTGCATGTTTTTGAAGTACCCATTATGTTGGAAGCTTGCTGTGAGGTACAAGGCTTTAACTCTTGGGCTGGCTGTCGAACACGGCTGTGGACATGATGATAAAGGAGAACTGCTTTTGCGCCATACACCGATGGATGCAACTGAAAGTCAGGGTTCAGATACTGGCGGTTTAGGTTGACACCTCTGGAGTCAGTACTATAACAGAAAAAGAAAACATTAGAAGCTTAACGATCCAAGGAGGGTGCCAACCCCCATGTGTGATTTACAATGTGTTGCAAGTATATGAAGCACAACTACAAAACCACAATTATTAAATTAAAAATATATATATTGTTGAGGCGATTACACAGCCTTCTCGCTAAGTTTGCAGTGAGACCCATCCTAAATGGAAAACAAGCTATATACCAAGGTGAACCAAAATTCTCTCAATAGGTCACTCTGCAAAGAAGTGAGACTTCAATATTAGGAGGGGAAGCGATCGTCCCAAAGTACAATCAGTTATATATATCATTTATGATAAAGCCAGTAGAATAAGCACTAGGAAACATATACCACCAAAAGAAAATGAAAAGAAAAAGAAAAAGGTAAAGGAATAAGATATTGGTTCCTCTTCTCACAAAGACCCAATATAGAATCCTAATGTAAAATATAGTATTAGGTCTAACTAAGTACTAAAAGGAGAAAAGGAATGTATTTATTTATTTGGATTTATAAAGCAGGCCGGAGGCATTGTGGCGCTGTTACAGAATATTCACTTAATGCATCTTATGACAGTTGTTACAGAGGCAATTATAGACATTCAATGGCAGTGTGAAGGGTGTTCCGAGGTTACGGAGGAACAATGTTGGAGGCAGTGCAGTATGGTAAATAGCTTTGTTTTTAGTACTTTTCTCTACTGGAATGGTTAGGATAGGAAACAACCAGTCAAGATGGAAACAGTACTGGGCCTTAATAGGCCCCAGTTCACCAACAGAAAGCAGTAGAAGTAATGTAATTAGTACTGTAGCACCATAACATTCTCAGCATAGAGTAACCTGAACCTCTTTAGGGGCACTGTCTTTCTGGCGCTACAAATAAAGTGCAGGTCTTCATCACGACGCACTTGAAGCGCAGAAAAGCGCCACGACGCAGGCAGAGGCGTCCTTGTTGCGGTTGGGAGGGGGTACGGCAACACATGGTTTGGCAGATGCAGAAGTGGCGGAAGCAGAAAGGGTGACACGAGTTGGGGGAGGGGATATGGGGAGAGTAAGAAGACAGGTGAAGGGAGGCGGAACTTCCGCCCCCCGCTTCATGAGTGTGAGGGGCAGGGAGTGGGGTGGTGAAGGTGGGAGGACTCTCTTTGAAGAGGCAGTTCGGGATGGCGTGTTAGAGCCAGTCGAGGGAAGGAGCTTCAATGTATTTACTTGGCTGTAAAGGGCCCAGGGAGTGTAGTCTAGTGACTGGGATTGATTGGGCTTACTTACCTGAACTTTATCTACCTTTTGACTCTTTTTTAAATCGTCAATCTCTCAAAAATAAAAAAATAAATAAAAAAGACCTGTGACGTATAAACTATGGAACTGATGTTTTTAGGGCACAAGGCACCAAACCTTGTCCAATAAGGGTTGGACTCATTAAGTGTTAGGAGAACTACTCTGTGGTTATTCTAAAATTGTGTGTGCTACATTTCATGAAAATAGCTATTTCCCTGCGTTTCACTGGTTATTGCAGTATATGCTTTCTTTCTTCTAATGGTGAATGTATATATCTCTTTTATAGACTGTGCATTTGAGAAGAGGTCTTTACTTGCTTAGTGTGTATTTAAAAAGGCACAATTATTATATATTGTTATACTTAACCATGTAACTGGAATTATTGGTGATGCTCTGTGCTGACTCATTGTAGCCCTAAACTACTCTCCCAACCCTCCTGAGACAAAAATAGCTGCGGTGCTACATTTCCTGGATTGGATTTTGCTAAAACCTCAGTTTCTCCTGGTTCACCATAATAGGGGAGCCTTCCAAAATCTACACCCCATGGTTGATTTTGGAATCCACCTTCACACTGATAAGGGGATTTTTCCAAGGCCCTCTGGTTTGGGCTGTGAAACCATCCATCTTAACGGAGAGAAAAGGCTCCAAAACAAAAGTTAGACCAATCTCTTCGAGATGGCTGTGGCAGAGCCAAAGGCTTCACTGACGAGAAGGCTAATCATGAGGTACAGTTAAACTCAATAGACAAGCGAGTACATTAACACTGTGACAGGGTCAGTGGCTTAACCTTGTTGGGTAAGTGGGCGGGATGGACCCCTTCTTAACTGCAGTACATGGTCTACCAGGGTGTATGCTAGTGCATGCCTACACCAGAGGTTGGGTGAGGAAATTGAGGGACCCAGTCTCCGAGCCCCACCCCTAAACCACACACCTGTCATGTGCCTTGTTTGCTCATGTGACTACCGTTGTCAATCACACCAAACCTTCCAACTTCCTTTTTTGGACTAAGGTTTTTCCATTTTCAGATATGCATAATCCAACATAGCGGTATCCAAACAAACCAGACATAGAAAAAGACACTGACCAACTTCAGACTTATCAGCACGTATGGTAGCACCTCAACAAAGAAGGAAAGTGAGATGGCCACCGAACACCAACTTGACCAGAAAGCACGAACACCAGTGAACAAAAAGGAGGCGAAGCCTAACCGGGTTTATAAACCTGTAAACCATAATAGCCTGGCCCTGATGGAGAACAGGTGAAGCAGGGAGTGAATGTAAAGGGTAGGAACCACACAAGTAATATGGTGCAGGTATAAAAAGCCTGAGTTAGCAGACAGAGTGAAATATGTTCGGGTGAGGTCAGGTGGTGTGGTGGTGAGTGACCAGGAGGAAGGCAGTAGGTGGTGAAGAGTGCTGAGGAGCTGTTGGATGCAAGTGCAGATAATGGTTGTCAGAAAGAGTGGAAGTGTGAAAGGTTGAAGCTGTGGGTGTGAAAGTGCCTGTTAGAGTGAGAGGAAGTATAGGGGGGGTGTTGAGATAGGAAAAAGCTAGAGTAGCTAGTGGAAGGTAAGACCGTAGAGAGTGAGGGAGTGAAAGGGGGAGAAAACGTAAGTGAAAGAGGGGGAGGTTAGAGACTGGATAGAGTAGTAGAAGGATGAGTGGGTGCAGCAAGAAAGAAGTGCGAGAAGACAGAAGGGAAAAGGGAGGAGGAAGAAAGGAGGCAGTAGTAGGAAGAGGGGTAATAGAAGATGACAGAAGGGGAGAGAGACAAGAGGGGATTGGAGAGAAGGGGGTGATGAAAGAAATACGATGTAGGAAGACCAGAGAGGAGGATGGAGATAGTGGGAGTAGAACAGAGGAGAGAAATAGGGAGGCCAAGGACAGGAGTGAAGAGAGTACGTGGGTTTGAGGGAGCAGGCCACCTCATGAAGATCACAACTCTGGCATCAGGAGATTAGGGGACAAGCCCTTAGGGGTCCACACTTCAAGGCATACATTAGCTTTCGAAATTTGATTAGCAGAGTTTGCAAATTAAAATGTTCTTGCAATGTCACAAGAGGTTATTTGTACCAACACATAAAATGAGCAACAATACAGCATTTTTGTGCACCTCTGAAGTAAGACATTAGCAAGATGCGTGTTTGTAAAATGTAACATTTGCTGCATGAATGAACACACATTAATAGATATGATCAAAAGGCCCTGAAAACAGTTTTCAGTGCAAGGCTCTATACTGCTGGTTGTAGTTAGTGCTGCAAAGGCCAGTGTCGCATATATTGACCCCTCCATTTGCTCTGTTAGAAGTTCAGAAGTTTCATAACTGAAAAGGTTCATAATGTTCTAGGAAAGCCATAGCTGGAGACAGAGTACATAGTAAGGCATTGCGGCATGGAAGGTAACTGTCAACTTCAGGTCTACAAAATGGCCCTTTCCAGTCACTGAGATCCACTCTTTTCAATGTAGTGTTAAATACCACATTCGGGGGAGGGCGGGCTGGTAACGGACCTCAAGCCCGAGCCAGGTAGGCTCAAGCGCAGCATTCCAGCCCTGCACGCCCACAAAAGCAGTTATTACCATTAGCTCATGCAGCCATCTGGGGTGCTGATTTATTGTTAATAACCCGGCTTTGTGCAATTCATGGTTTCTTTAAAAGGAAATTACACATGTTGGCATGTGCATGACACATGTTACCATCTGGGGTGCTGATTTATTGTTAATAACCCGGCTTTGTGCAATTCATGGTTTCTTTAAAAGGATATTACACATGTTGGCAGTTGTAAATAACTACTGCCAAGACCTGGAGGTATGCAGGTGAGTGGGCAGAAGGGCTGCGGGGTTGTGGGGTGGGGGGAATAAAGGGTGGGTTTCTGGTGGAGCCGGGCGGTCAAGGTGAGGCCTTCCAGCGGAGACTCGACCGGCGCATCTCCTCCAATTTCAAGGTGAAGGGTGGACAGAGTCTCAGCATAACGGCATGACATGTGGGTGGCTACTTGCGGATATTGCAAGTCTTCCTGACGTCCTAATTGGCCAGCTCTCTCCCCCAGGTGTTAATATATAATGCAATCACCATAGAGGAAAGCAAGCTCTGGAGACTAATTACAGCGTATGGTATTGCAGTAGGTCTGTCGATGTATGGACTGGACGGAACTATTGGTCGCTGCTTTGCTTGAACATCTAGTTAGCTTGGTGTATTCATTATGTAAGAGGAAAGAAACTATGGCTAAGTAAGGCGGATGGGGTAGCAGGCAGGCAACACTGGAATGTAGGTGGGATATTGTAGTGTGCAGACATCCCACTTTCACGGTAGATGGTATAAAGCAACAGGGTGAGAAGATAGAATTGGAAAGAGTTTGGGATCAGCGCATAGTTTGAGCAGTTGCATAGATGTTTGCAACCAGCAGGTCACAGTATTTGGCCTTATGATCATGCACATGTTCTCAACTATTCCCTTGTCAGTATGAAGCACCTTATCCAACAAAATTAAATATAGATGACACTGCGATTTAGATACACTAAAGTTACTGAACATGTGGAAATAATACAGTGTTATTCAGTAGAAATACTGCAATTATGCATTTTGTAAGAACTTCAATGTTTAGGAATGGAATTGCAGGACAGTCTTTTGAAAAAATATAAGGTAACACACTGGTCTTTGCCAATTAGTGTATAGTTGGCACAAAAAAAAGTACAATCCTGATTTACTTCTAGTTTGCAATGTTTTGAAAAAGAATGCTTTTCGTGGCTACCACCCCCCACACAGACCTTTGGCACTTCAAGATTGGAGGAGGTGATTACAACTGCACTTCATTAGCCCCTTTAAATTAAATAAAAGGAAAGAGGGTGGGAGGACAGGAGAGGAATGCAGGGCGAGCTGTTTTTATTGAACAGGGTAATTTAAATAGCCAGCTATGCTCTGACCTTTCCTCACCACTTGGTTCACCTAATACTCAAAGGAAATGTAAACCTTCTGCCATTCCCCCCTTTCTCTCCAGCCTACAGTTCTAACTCTCCTCCTTCAGAATAAATACCTCTTCCGCCAACACTACCTTCTCCAGCTTCCAATCCCTACTATATGGCACATTCTCCTCACTGCATTGCTTACTTATACCCCCCGCCACCCAAGTCTCAGCTTCCTCAACCACGGGTCACCTCCTTCATACATTCTCTGCACAGACATGCGTTGGCTGCTGCGCAAATGGAGGCGTACCCACTCGCACGAGGACGTGCAACTCTACCTCTCTGCCCTGAATTCTCTTAAGTCCTCTCCTGATAGAGCTGAAAGGGAATTCTACCTAGCCCTCATTGACTCATATCCCAACAATCCTCACCGAATGCAGGGCTCCCTAAACTCACTCCTCCTAAGTATATGACTATCAACTCCACTCTCCCAGTTAATGACCTAGCTGAATACTTTCCGGCAAAAATTACCAAAATTAGAGACTCTCTCCTGACCTTACTCACTCCCATCTTCTACATTTTACATTCTGCCTGCTCTATCATCATTCTCTGCCGCCATGTCCTACTTTAGTCACGCTAATACTGACGAGGTAAGATTTTCAAATTAATGATAAATCTTCCTGACCTGCGTCAAGCCCAGAACATTTCGCTTGGGCTTGGTCATTATTTTATCTTGTCACTAGGTGAGTGGGAATCTTTTTCCCCTCTCACCTAGCCTTCGACTCACCTTTTTACGATTCTCCATAGTGTATGGTTGGAGTTATAGTTTCCTATAACTTTTGGGCTAAGGCTGGGTTGCCCCTTTGGGCTCCCCTGTTAATTTCCATTTCATGTACTTGGGTGAACTACTGTTCTCAAGTAGTAAAGAAGAATGTCACCCCCTTTACATTTTGTATAATTGAGCCAGCACACCCCAACCTATGTGGAGTGCTGGGGGGATAAAATGCATCCCCTTTCTGACTTCCCTGGTAACAGGTTTGATTCAATTGCAAGTTTACTTGAATGGCTGGTGGCAGTGGTTTTACCTTTATGGCTTGTAGTCTTTATTACTCGCAGGCTGTTGATTCAGCCTCGGCAATGCACAGAAGGGACACCCATTTTGCAAAAAAGGGGGGTTCCCTTTTTCACCATTTCTTGCGTGTTCGCTGTTTCTGAGGCTTTCGCCTGCCATTCTAGGCAGGAACAACCTCAGTTGAAGTTTTGTCTTTAGCGGGAATCCTTTGTATTCCCCACCCAGTCTCGAGTGTCGGAGAAGGCAGGAAGCGAGGGAGGAGTCCAAAACTCTGCAGCCCTTTTATCTTTCACCTTGCCTGCAAGGAACCAACTCCAAGTGGGGGGCTGGCTGTCCTGGTTGGACTGCCATACCACCACTTTCTGTAAAATGCAGGGGGAGATTGCAGAAGTCATGCTGTAGTTCCTGATAAATACTCTGAACCCGAGAGCTGCTGACAAGTTACCACTGGAGCTGAAACCGAAGAGGAAAATGAAGAAAGGATGTATGTAGCGATTTCCAGCAACCAGAGAGCCTGCTGTGTAACCAGAGCCTGCTGTAACCCTTCCTTCCAATCTACCTGGGGGTCCGGAACGCGAAATCTCCTACACAGAGGCTGGTGAGATCCAACAGTCTCAAGAAGACCTGCATTTTGAGCCACCCCAACATGCTGCGATCTTACTGGGCTGCAATACCTCAATACCCTGGCACCTCGAGCCATTGTGCGGTGCATGGTCTTCCGTAGTCCAAATCTGTCCAAACTTTGGTGGTCTCCTCCTGGCTCTCCAGAGACACAATTTGAATCCCTGAAGTCCCCTCACCAGAGTGCAGGATCGTGAAGAGCATCTGACAAGCGATATTTGTTTTTCATCTTGCTGCTGTAAAAAGGCGTCAAATCCACAGAGCCGCGAGGATCCATGAAGTATCTGTTGCTGGAAGCCTCCTCGGATGACTGCTGCTACAAGTTCCCATCCAGTGTCCAGTTCTTTTGTCTCCAGATCAAGAATCCAGGGACCGGGTCCTGTGCTGCTGCATCCTGAAGGCATCCACCCAAAAGATCTTTTCTACTAAGGTACTGTGTGGGCTTGGGTAATACTTACCCTAAGTCTGGTGTGCATTGTGTGAGGCGGAGTAGGTGATCTGTGTGGTTGGGAGTTTGCCTGTACCACTTGCCCAGGCCTATTTCTCAAACACAGAGAGCCTTCTCAGAAGTCCCTGAACATTTAACTCCGAAAGTAAGACTTACTTGTTAAAGAAGGTTTCCTCTGGAACTATGACTTTCCTGCAATTGAAACCTATCTCAACCTGCCAACAGCTGGCACCCAGACCACTAGAGGCCCTCTTCTGCCTCGGAGAACTCATGCAATAGACAAGGGAAGGACTGGATAAGAAAAGGCTTCAGTCTTGAAATGTATAACAGGTTTAAAAGTACTTACTTGCTTAAGGAATGAGTGCGGTAACTATCTCTGTGAACGAAGACATTACAGAAATATCCTTAAATTAAGCTTAACTTTGAGTTGCATTGTGCCCTCTAAAAAGTATATAAATTGTTTTAATGATTTTGAATGGTGTTTCCCCCTTCTGAAAAGTAATAAGTGTTGGTAGTGTTTTATCACTGCCTAACTGAATGAGTGCAAAAGCTTACCAATAGGGTTTACCTACCAGCTTTGAATAACTGTGTTCGTCGCAAAGTGTACCATAGAATGTTGCTTTCACTGATCTGCTTTATACAGACCTAAAACCGTCCTTGAGGTAATATGTGTTGCTTGGCCCACCTCTTAAAAGTAAATGGTTACTTACCCTGAATAGCTACTGCTCTTCTAAACTTCTAACACTGGGTTGTGCCTCCCCTGAAACTGCTTAGAACAGTTCCAAAATAGCCAAAGGGTCCATTACTTGGCTTGAAAGACTGTGGGTCTTAAAGTTTAATTGGGTTTTACTTTCTTTGAATTGCTGAGTGCATTCTAAAATAGTTATTGTGTTGTAATACTTGCCATTGAGTAGCTTAAGGCTACCTCTGAACGGAGTTCTAAAAGGTAATGTTGCAAGGAGTATACTTGTAACAGGGTTGGTTTATTAAGTGATTTCTTAACAGAGTTTCATTGCATGACTGACAGGCTCTACTACCCTTGAATTACTGGCTGTATTCAAAACGTATTTGTAACCTGGTTTTACTCCCCAAGAATAGCTGATTGCATTCTGAATGCGTTATGCGTTTGACTCGCCTTGAACTGAGGATTGCTATTCTTAATAAGGTTATACTTTGGGTTGTATCCCTTCAGTATAGAGTTGGTATTTATAATTGCGTTTATATGATATGTGATAGTACTTATTCCCCCAAGAACATGCCTGGCTGCTCTGTCCAAGCTACCACATTCTCAGGTGGTACAGCTTTTACTAAGACTGGAGCTTATGTACTCAGATGTATGGTTTATGAAGTCCTTAGGACAGTTTTTCTGAAGTCCAACTAACACTCTCTCTATTGATCAAGGCTAACGCCTCTTGTGCCCCATCAGACCCACTTGGTCCTCAGCTAGTCAAGCCTATTGCCCAAATAATGGCCTCTCACATCGCTGAATTCTTAAACCTGTCCTTCGACACCACTTGCTTTCCCTTCGTTTTCAAAATAACCATGGTCATCCCGCTGACCTGCACCTACTGGCTATCTTTCGCCCAATGTCTCTCCTTCTGCACTACTCTAAAGTGCTCAAAAGGGGTTTGTCCAACTGGCTTACCAATTTTACACATCCACAACCTTTGAGACCCCATACCAGCAGGTTTCCTCTCCGGTCACTCCATGGAAACTGTTTTCATGAGTGTGTCCAACTTTATCGCCTCTGCTAAGCACTGAAACCTATCCTCTATCCTAATTCTCCTTGACATGTCTGCTGCCTTTGACACCGTTGATCACTCTGATCTCCTTAATCTTCTCTTCATGGGATTCGCGATCAATCCCTTGCCTTGACAGAATCCTACTGTGCACCTTGCATATTCTCTGCCTTAGGTCTTCTCCTCTTTACACTCTAAACTTCTGCTCTTAGGGCACTCATTTCCTCCTTTGGGTTCTCGTACCAACTCTTCGCAGACAACACCCAAATCATCTTCTCTTTTCCTGAACTCTCTTAGGATCTCTATCAAAATTTCCAACTGTCAATCTGCCATTAAAAATTGGATGGCTTTGCACTCTCTGATGTTAAACTCACAAAATAGAGGTACTGTTCTTCCCTGCCAAAAGCTTGTTCTCATCTCTTACTCTGCCATCCATATGCCGCTAGTCTTCTCCAGCTAGAAACCTCTGCGTCATCTATGACCCCTCTCACACCTTCTCTACTTTCATCTCCAAAACTGGACCAGCAGCTCGCCTCAACCTCCCTTTTCCAACACTGCCAAGTATTTCTTAACCACTCTGGTCTTCTCTAAACTGGACTACTGTGCCAGCATCCTCTTTTGTCACCGCAACTATGCTTTCTGTCCTCGACAAGATCATTAACTTTGCTACCAGGACTCTCTTTGCAACTCTCTCACTTCACACCTACTTCATCGTACCGTCACCAGGCTGGATGGCTGATGATGCAAAACAGGGTCAGATTTTAAATTTCTTTTCCTGGTTCACAAATCTATCCACTTTAAGTCACCACTGTATCTATCCTCCATCCAACTCTATAAGCGTTCTCATAATCTCTGTTCTGCTCTGCCGCAACTACTCTTGTGGCTCCTAGTCCTCCCCGTGTTTCCCGTCGCTCCCGCACTTTCTCTTCTTGTTCCACTTGCATGGAATTTTCTTCCCTACTGTACATTCGAGAAACAGTCCAGACAGATCTTTTCAAAACCAACTAAAAGCCTACACCTCCTCGCCTCAGTTACCCTCTTAACCTACCTGTCATCTGCCTGCTAGCTAACATTTTCCCCCGCCTCTAACCTGCCCGTTTCACTTCCTTTGCCTCCATTCTATCACTTTACCAATCATGGTCACATCCCGAACACAGGTGGCCGTACCGCGTACCTGCACTTAAAAATGTTCAATGTTGGTTGTCCTTAATCTATGTATGTCCACGTATGTATTCTCCCCAGTAACTGTTCCATTTACTCCCCTCCGCAACCTAGTCAGATTGTCCCTCACAACTCACCCCATTGTTAGAAGCTCACTGCCTCCTGTCAAATCTGCTTTCTCATCTATTGTTCGATCTTTTGTGATCAAAAGAGCGTTGTTCCTCTTGTATATAAATAAAAATAAATGCTACACAAGTGTCAATTAAATTAGCAAACCTCCAGAATAACATAGCAAAATTGCTATGAAGTACTGCTCATTTTATGTCTTGCTGGCTTAGACAGGTGAAAACTACTGTTATAGAGATACAGACAATGTAGCTCAGTGTGTGCGCGTGTGGGTGTTGGGTAAGATTTTCTTTTTGCTGCTTCCTTCCCAAAGACTTCTATAGGACTCCCTTTCTTTTTGTATGGTTTTGACCCCTGACCGAGATTGGTAAAGCCTTGTACTTTACTTGCACTTTTGGTCATTCTTATGGCGAGTCTCAGTCCATAAGACTATCAAAACGGAGTGACTTTGGCCCTCATTACGGTTCCGGCAGAAACCATGCCGGTAAAACCAGCAGGTAGCCACTGGACCCGTAATGATTTACCGCCGCCTGACTTGCCGGAACCACCAGGGCATTACAAGTCAGGCAGCAGCGATTGTAAATCCCCATTCTCATTTGAGTCCCATATGACTCAATGGGAATGGGGACCACAGAAGCACCCGCACCGTTAATAATGGTGCTTCCATGAGAGTCTGCGGGCGGGTGCCGTTCCGCCCGCCTGGGCAGGCCTGGCGGGTGAAACGACACCCGCCCGCAGACTTGTACTTTGCCTGTCCGGAAACAGTGCCAGTATGCTTACCGGCACCGTTGTAATGAGGGCTTACATCTCTCTTTATGGACTTTGTTTTTACAACTGCACACGTCACCCTAAAGTGAAGTGCGGTGGGATACTCTGTATCCTTATATAAAACTTTCTGTAGTGGCCTTTGGGTTACATTTACAGTGTCCAGGATGGGCTGGAGGCAGGAGATATTCTTCTACTGCGTTATTCACTTTTTATTCACTGTTGCATTTACCGCAATTGGTAATGATTAGGTTATCTGAATTTCTAAAGCGCACGTGCGCCAAAGGCATCATGACGCTGACAGTTAAAGCATGTCAAGAGGAGCTAAATGAGGAGTTTTTTCAGAAGGCGGCGGAAAACAAGATAGTCCACCGTGGTACAAAGGGCAGCAGTCAGAGCATTCAATGCTTAAGCGGCGGCCACCGAAAAAGCCCGTCCTCCAACACAAGAGAGTCTGACCCGGGGCACTGCCACTACGAAGGCTGACTGAGAACGGAGACAGCGAGATGGCACATAGCATAGACATTTCTTTTGAAGATAGTCTGCCCCTATGCCAGAAAAAGTGTGGGGGACAAGACAGAGTGACTTAAACAAGATCCTCTGCTCCAATGGCAGCCAGTGAAGCTGTCTGAGCAGAGGGGTCATGTGTGCCCCATAAGAGGGGCGCAGCACAGCCCTGGCGGCTGTGTTGTTCAGATGTTGGGGGCATTTTATAAGAAACCGCAGCTGAGCCAAGTACAACGAGTTGCAATAATCAACTGCACTCAGCACAAGGTCAGCCACCACAGGCGCCTGAAATATTTCCGGGATGTAAGGGATCACCTTACAAAGGATGCATAATTTAAAGTGAACACCTTTGCAAACGGCAGCAACCTGCTCGTGCATCGATAGGGAAGATGTCATATGTACCCCCAAATTCCGGACTAAGACAGACGGTAGGGGAAAAAGGCCCAAGGAGGTAGGCCAGATATCGCTCGTCCAAAACAGAAGGGGGGTGTTTGTGCCCATAACCAACACCAATGGTAATACTTATCTGTAAAGCGCCTATACACAAATTAAGTTTTTGAAAGGACTCCAGGAGGAAGGGAACAAGGGGGAAAAAAAAAGTCATTCAGAGCCCTTGAATTTCTGAACGATAAAAATCTGCACAGGAGAGTAAGTGCAAATAATACAATTAACAGTGTAGATAACAGCAAATAGGTCTGACGACGATTCTGCAGTTTTTCCAAGTGCATTGAGGCGACACCATGCAACGAGGGGGGGACAAGGGAAGACAGATAAGACGATCTTCAAGGCATGGTATGTTCAGATCGTGCAAGTGCACAGACGGTACGGGGGGGTCACAAATGCAGGGGGGGGGGAGTCCAAGTGCGCCCAATCAGTCAGAAGCTGGTGTTAGTGCTGATTGATGCCACTCTCATGGGTCATTGACCAAGTGCAGCAACGATGAGGCAAGTGCAAGGCCAGGAGGCAAGTGCGAGAGGACTGGCGAGGATGCCAGGGACCTGTGAGACTCCAAGGTACACCCAGCGGCCAGTCAGCAAGCTGTGCAGAAAAGGAGGGAGAGACGGATAGAGCAGAGAGGGAAGGGTAGAGGGAGAGAAAAGGAAGGAGAACATGAATGTCTTAAGGAGTTTCTGGAACTTAAGGAGATCAGGCTCAAGACGGAGGGTGGCAGGGAGGCTATTCCATAGGGAGGCCCCAGCTGAGGACAAAGATCTCCCTCCAAATCTCTGCTTGGAGAACCCGCTCACTCGCGGAAGGTTGGAGGTAGAGGAGCGGGGGGCTTGGGAAGGACAGTATTTAGGTAGGCATTGTTGCAGATAGGTAGGTCCCATGCCCCAGAAAACCTTGTGGACAATGCAGAGGGTCTTGAACTTGATCCTTGCAGCCACGGGAAGCCAGTGAAGGGATTTCAGCGCTGGAGAGATGCGCTCTTTGGGCTTGAGGCCAAGGATAAGTCTTGCAGTTCTGTTCTGGATGAGTTGCAGAGGGCGCAGAGCAGAGACAGGGAGGTTGAGAAAGAGGCTGTTGCAGCAGTCAAGCCTTGGGAGAACCAGGGCTCTTGAGACCGTGAGCCGCTGGGGGAAGGTGAGAAAAGGAAGAGTACATCTGAGGAGGTGCAGCTGGTAGTTGGACTTTTTAAAGATGTCCGAAATCTGAGTGGAGTCGAAGATGACCAAGGTTTTTTTGCCTTGCAGGTGGGTCCAGGCGCAAGGCCAAGGGAGGCCGGCCAGAGTGAGAGTGGGAACGCTGGAGCAGGAGTCCCAATGCAAATGATCTCAGTCTTACTGGCGTTGAGGCAGAGGTCGTTTGCAGCACAACATGACTGAATTGCGGACAGTCAGATATGAGCAAGCTAGAGCATGTGGCTGAGGGTAGCCTGAAGGAGAGTTGTGGGTCAGCCGCTTGACACTGGAAGTTAGAGATGAAAGTGGCAATCACACGTGCCAGGACAGCCATGTATACATTGAAGAACCACGAGGACAGGTTAGAACCCTGGGGAAGGCCACAGGTTGAAAGAGTGATAGTAGAGAGAAAGGTCCCAAGTTCCACCTAGGATGGGTGGTTGGAAAAGAAGGTAAGATGGTTAATTACGTAATTACGCCAAAGCCTGACCTGTGATACCCAGGGTGTCACGGGGACGTGCGATCAGAATGTTGTGGTTTAATGTAATATGATATATGACATTTATAACGCGCCTATACAGAGGTGTTTCAAGGCGCGACGAGGCAAGGAAGGGGGAACAGAGGGAAGACGGACAACGATCTTACTAGGCCAGGTGTCATTCAGATGGCGCAAGTGTGAGGAGGGGAGCCGGGGGGGCAGTGCAGTACATGGCATAATAAGATAATAACAAATAAATAAAGAACGGCCAGCTGGTGGCAGGTGCAGGGTGAGTGCAGACATAAGTGCTGGTTTGGGGACTGTAGGGATACAGAAAAATAAAAACAGTCCCCAGGTGCAGGGGTTGCCAGAAAGGCAGCGGATGCGTGCAAATGGCAAGGCTTAGGCCCGAAATCAGATGGGTGCCCAGGTAAACCGTGCACTCTCAGTAACAGCAGGACTTCAGCAGGGGAGAGGGGGAGAGAAAGCAGAAGCAAAGAGGAAGGTTTTTAGGTGCTTCTGGAACCGAAGATGGTTCTCCTTAAGTTTCAGGCAGCCTAGGAGGCTGTTCCAGAGGGAGGCCCCAGCCGAAGAGAGAGATCTACGGCCAACTCGTTGCTTGGAGAAGCGACTGACCCTGAGGGAGTTGGAGGCGGATGAGCTAAGAGTTCGAGAGGGTAGATATTTAGGAAGAGAGAGTTGAAGGTATTGCGGTTCCAGGCCCCAGAAGGCCTTGTGGACGATGCAGAGGGTTTTGAACTTAATCCTCCCAGCCATTGGGAGCCAGTGCAGAGATTTCAGTCCTGGAGAGATACGATCCCTGGGTTGAAGGCCAAGGACAAGTCTCGCAGTCCTATTCTGGATGAGTTGCAGGCAGAGGAGAGGTCAAGAAGAAGACAGAGGACAGAGAGTGTTAGTGTCGTGTTTGAGAGCAGGTCTTCACAGGTGTTCAGAAGAGCAGTTTCCATGCCTCTGGATGCCGTAAAGCAAGACTGATGGTTGTGGAGGCAACCATCGGATTCAGTGTGGAGGGTGATCTAAGAGATAGCCAGCTTCTCTAGGAGTTTGCCCAGGAAAGGGGCGATAGACATCGGGTGGTAGTTTGCCGGAATGGAGGGGTCGGCAGAGGGTTTCTTAAGCACAGGGTGCACAAGGGAGTGCTTAAGAGAGGTTGGGGAAAACTCCAGTGGCAAAAGAGGGATTGCAGGGAACAGCCAAGGCGGGAGCGAGAGTCTCAATATTTTCCTTAATAGTTGGAGGGACAGGGGTCCAACTGTTTGGATGAAGCCTTCCTAGACTGGACTTGCCTGGCGACCTCATCAGGTTTGAAGTGAGAGAAGAGAGGAGAGGAGAAGTGGTGGAGGGGCCAAGGCAGGCTCCAGAGGTGTTGGTGTATGATGTGGTGTGGAAGTGAGAGAGGAAAGGATGTCTTGGGTTTTTGCGGTGAAGTGTGCAGCCAGGGCTGAGCAAAGGTCCTGGGTGGGTGTGACAGAAGAGGAGGCTGCTGCAGGATTGGCCAGTTCCTTACAGACTTTGAAATGTTAGGCCGTGTTTCATGCCGCGGAGATGAGGGTTTGAATAAAGACTCTTTTCTTGTTATGGATGCAGAGTCGATATTGCCTTGGAAGGAGGCGGCAGGCCAGTTTGTTAGAGGGTCTGCGTGCCCAATTCCATTTCTGCTCAGCTGCCCTACACTTGCGGTTAAGGGCAGCCAGATCAGAGTCGTACCAAGAGTTGTACTTTTGGGAAGGCTTCAGTCGGACCTTCGTGACAGGGGCAAGAGTATCAAGAGTGTTGGCGATAGAGAGATTGAAGTTAGTGAGGACTGTGTCAGGGTGGGAGTCCACCGCAGGCTTAGGAGGAAGAGTGTAGGTGGCGGCAAAGGCAGCTACTGTCACTCTTGTCATGGGTCTGGTGACTTTGAAACTGAGTGGTCGTGCCAGCTGTGTCAATGCAAGAGGAGAGGAGAGCTTCAGGTGTGAAGAGAAAAGAGTGGTCCGTCCAAGAGAGGTAGTGAGGAGGATAGAAAGAGGAATGTCGGTAGAGATGAAAGCATCCAAAGTGTGGCCTGCTGTATGCGTGGGGCCAGAGGGTTATATGGAGAGGGAGAGCGAATCACATAGGTTGCGGAAAGGTCCTGCGGAGTCAGGAGAGTCCAGATGGATGTTGAGATCACCCAGCAGAAGGAGTTGGGAAGCGGAGGAAAGCGGAGAGGAGGCCAGGTCAGCCCATTCCGAGAAGAAAAGAGTGGACTGTCCTGGTGGCTGATAGAAGGTGGCCAGAAGAAGAAAAGATTTAGGAGAGAGTGAGAGCCGGCAGACTAGGCACTCGAAGGAGGAGTAGGCCTGAGTAGGGATGATGGACACAGGTATCCATTCTGGGAAGATCAGCACCACTCCTCCTCCTGTCCCCTTGAGTCTGGGTGCAGAGAAGATCTTGTATCCTTCAGGGAGGAGTGTGTCAAAGCTCGTGACAGAGCAGTCCTTGAACCACGTCTCCGTGATGGTGAGCACATCAACATCCATGAGTTCAAGGAGGTTGCAGATGTCAGACGAGTGTTTGCAGAGTGAGAGTTAAGCATGGCAATGTGGATCATCTTGCAATCTTTGAAGGTCTTCTGCGGGGTGGGAGGAGTGCAGGGAACAGTGGTCCCCCCATGGGTGGCAAGAGAGCCAGAGTGTTAGTGGTGGGTGGCAGAGGAGCCAAGGCCGACAGTGGAGGAAGAAGGTGCAGTAGGCAAGGGAGCCAGTGCAGAGGAGGGTCGAAACACTGGTTGGCTGAAATTTTCAATAAAATACCCGTTATAAGCACTACTACCTAGGGCTGATCATTTGACAAGATGGACTAACCCTACGCTCTTTATATTTGTATCAGAACCAGCGCAATTGTGAATCAGGTTCTACCCCCAGTTCACTGACAATCCAGGGGAGGAAGGGCACGGTCTCCTTGAACCAAATCACAGACAGCAGGGTACCCACACTGGCTTTACCTTTGATCAGCGCAGTAGACAACACATTCTAGTGCCCCACTCCTTGGATTAAGACAGCAGTTCACTTCCCTGCCACCCATCACCCTAAAAGGGGACACCTTGCTGTACCACATGGAGCTATCTTACGCTCCACAATAAACTCTGGTCTTCTCTAAACTATTGCTATTTCTTAATGCCTGCTCTGCCGCCCATACAATTACCCTATTGAAACTTTTGGTAAATCCATTTGACCCAATGTTAATTTGATGCATACTTCTATTCACTTCCTCTTTTCATTGCATACCAATTCACATCCTCCCCTCTCATTATCACTAATCTCTCTTGGACAACCTTGCCTACTAAATATTGCTCAAGAAATGTTATTACTCTTTCCTCCCCGCCCCCCCTTTCCAGTAATCCTTTTGACAATCTTTACTTCAGGACATTTTGAAAATATTCTGCTCCTTTCAGTGGTACATGGGTCCAATATGTCAATACCAACACGTTCCTGTGCTCTCTTTGGTGGAATAATGGGACAATTCCTGCTTCTGTATTGTCAAGCTTTTGTCACAATTGTTGCATACCCAACAGTCTCTCACTTCTCTTTCTATTTGTGTATCCTGTCCTAGCCACCAATATCTCCCTCTTACTTTCTTTTGTTATGGTTATATGTCTGGGTATCCCTCATGTGATTCTTGGATTAATTTATTCCTAAACCCCAAAAGGAACAACCAACTGCTGGTTCCAGATTAATACATTATCATCAACTGATCTTTGACTTGCCCAAATCCCAACACTTCGTGATCCACTTTTCTTTTAAAAGGCCACCCAATACGTACCCACTCAAGTACTTGTACACTCATTTGCTTTTCCATGCCATTTTTTAAAACAGTTCCTCTATTTCCAGACATTGTACATTAACTAACACCGCCAATTCCTCTTCCATTACGTCTTGTTCTGCCCACTCGAACGGAGACCTTGACTATCAGTCTGCTATTCTATTTTCTGCTTGAGGAAGGTACTCGACTGTAAAATTATAACCTTGTAATCTGAACCCTAATCTCTCTATCCTGGGTGTTGTCTTAGACATACCTTTAATTGATCATACTTCTAACATTGGTTTGTGACCAGTTCTGATTATGAAATGTTTCCCTATATATATCTTCTATAATATTCTACTCACCAAACACATGCTAGCATCTCTCTCAATCACTGAGTACCTTGACTCGTATCATTCACTGACCTCAAAGCATAACACGCCAATTTTTCCTTGTCATTATCTACTTGAGACAGTACCACTCCCAATCCTTTTAGTATCCATAGTCACATTCATTTTCATAATGTGAAATCCCCTCCCGGATTTCTTGCAAAACCAATCCCCTTCTTAATCTTCAACATTGCTTCTTTACATTGTTTGCTCCATTCAAACTTAACTACATTTTTTAACAGTTCAATAGGACTAGCAAAATCCTTAATGAATTACTGGAAAATTCTGCCATACCCAAAAAAAGATTTCACTTTATCCTCCTTTTTAGGATCTGGTGCATTCCCGATTGCATATTCCTTTGGCTTGTAACCATCCCTGCCAATTACATGCCCCAAATATTCTACCTCTGGAGCTCTAAACTTGCACTTTTCTTTTTCAAATGGTGAATCTTTTACGTTTCAATCTGTCCAACACCGTCCTCAAACACGCATCACGCCCCACACCCCCCTTGCCAAGAACCAAAATATCATCCAAGTATACAACTTTCCCAGGAAAATCTTTCAACACATGACTCATAACTCCCTGAAATACTGCTGCTGCCGATTCCAACTGAAATGGCATCCTCTTATATCGAAATAATCCAAAAGATATGATAAATGCAGTTATAGGTCTGCTGTACTTCATTTCATTGAATTTATAGAGCGCCTTTAACCAAAGGCGCTGAACAGAATAAATCAAAAACAGTATAATCATGATAAAAGGGAAACCTGGGTAAAAACAGAAGATGGAAAACCAAGAGGATTAAGAGACATGAGGATAAAGATGAGTTTTAAGGTTTGATTGGAAAATACAGAGATGATGCAGAACGAAGTGAGAGGGGAAGGGAGTTCCAATGTTTGGGAGCTAGTAGAGCAAAAGAACGGAAACGAGACGAAGCACAGGAAGGTTTGGGAACAGGTAAAATAAATACATTCTGCAATCTGAGAGGGCAAGATGGGACCTAGAATGAGAGTAAAGCAGAGAGAGGAGGGGTGGGGGCATAGTATGTATATATTTGAAGACAATTGAGAGAAAGTGGTAGAGAAGACAGGATTCAAAAGGGAGCAGTGACCTAGAAAGTAGGGAGGGTGTAATAGAGGACCAAGCAGGTAAAGAAAAAAGGAGACGAATCGAGAAATTATAAACAGAGCGAAGAGGAAGACGATGGGAGGCAGGAAGACTAAGCAATAGAGATGAGCAGTAATCAATACGAGAAAAGACCATAGGAAAAAAAAAGATGTTTTGTGGCATGAAACGAGAGATCGGGGCGAGCACGACAGATGTTGAAAAGTGCATAATGACAAGAGCGAGCAATAGAAGAAACGTGAAAACAAAACGAGATAGAAGGATCAAAGATAAAGCCCGAGTTATGCAAAGATGGTGAAAAGAAAGATGATGAAGGAAAAGAGACGGAGGCAGAAGACTAGGAGAAATAATAGAAGGAAAGAAAAGAACCTCAGTTTTAGAAGGGCTGAGATGTAAAAAATGAAAAGACATCCATTTTTGAACAGCAGAAAGACAATTTGAAACAACAGAGTGGAGCGCAGAATCAAAGGAAGAAAAGGAGAAAAGGATCCGAGTGTCATCAGCATATAGATGAAAAAAAAGCTGGTAAGAGGAGAGAAAGAGTAGAAAGAGGAGCAGTATTAAGGGAGAAAAGAAGAGGACCAAGTATAGAGCCTTGAGGAACACCACGAGGAAGTGAAGGAGAAGAGTACCCGGCCCGGGTTACAGAGTAGGACTGTTGGGAAAGATAGGAGCGGGAACATTCGAGAAGAGACCCCCGAGATGCCCAAGGTACAAAGAGAGGAAATTAGGAGAGAGTGATCAACAGTGTCAAACGCTGCAGACAAGTCAAGAAGAATAAGAAAAGAGGCGCACATCAAGGAGTGCACCACTAGTGCAGTTACGTGCAGCAAACTCTGTCCTTTGGCTAGAATACTCCTACAGTATGTCAGAGGGACTCATGCACTAACGGCAAGATACCTTCGTGAGACTTCAATAATACAGCCTGCCTTCAATTTTGAACCTCATTGCTTGTACTATTTGTTTCCCACAGAGTTTTATTTTGGAACAGACACTATTTGTGTCATTGTGTGAAGATTTCTTCTATTTTAATTTTTAGAAGCGGCTGGCTCCACCCACTTGACTGTAAAATTCCCATAAATCACCTCACCACACGCATCTTAGCGCGTGCATCAGAGACTGCACCACGAGTGAAGTTACGCAGTTGGGCAGGCGGCAGTGTGCAGCCGAGTATTTTATTTACATTGTATGTTTATCTTTTAACTTGAAACGCGAGCAGTTTGGTTTAACTGTTGCATGTTTTAACTGTTACATAGTTTACTGGCCACAGTGCTCATTTCCTTTCACGTCACATCTTTATACGTTGAAATCAGCGATACCTAAAACTCTTAAGCCAGTGAACTTAATTTGCACACCTAGTGTCATTCCCCTAAAGCGAGCAGTAACTGAACAGATTAGCCGCAAGAAAGTTCATTGAACAACTGCTGACATGTTCTGTAACCCCAAAACTAATTCAGATATAGCGCACAAACCTACGCCTCTAGGTATAACCCCATCTGTTCAAGACAATTACAATTGAATCTAACAATCAGAAGCGCACACAGATCTCAGACTCCCAAATGATTGCAATTGCTCCTGAAACCACAGTCCATTCTTCTCTTACAAGTGAAGATGCTGCCAACTAATTTACCAGCTGTCTTGAATGTTGATCCTGGCTCAGCTGCTATCGAGGTTACACAACTTCAGCAGATTTGCCAAGCACAACTTCACTCAAAGACTGGTGCCATTATGCACATGCTTCAAACTCCAAATCCCATTCAGGCACAATATGCAACTGAACCTTTCACTAATATGGCATTTTCACCCAAAACAAGTTGTGAGGCAACAAGCACACTTTTTTCATGTATTTCACCTAAAGACGCGAACAACACGGCACACCCACAATCTCCTGCGAAACATCAATTTAAGTGCACATCCCAACTTAACGGCGGACAAAGTCATCATCCTTGAGGGTTTTCATTGTTGGCCTCACCAGGTCCAAACAGGCACCTTAAGTTGCAGACACCCAATCTCCAAATATCAACATACCACCCACTTTGAATCTTTCGCACTCCCCAATCTTATATCGTATTTCAGATTCCTCATCCCTGTGTACATCAGTTTAATTCATTCATCCGTACCAGGCAGCAAGAGCATCTCTCTATTATCGCACATTAGCAGCTATGAATACTGCACTGATGTCGCTCGCAAAGCTTTATGAGACTCTTGACCATAGAATGGTCCTTCAAACTGAACTATTAACCATTTTAGTAGATTAACCGTTGTGCGTTCAACAACGCGATCCACAAAAGTTTCCTTTAACAGCATTGGTATTCCACTTTGTGGAATTCAAGGACTCTGTTTCTTCAAATTCACACCCCTATCCTCAAATTCCCTCACCATGTTTACTGACCTCTTCCCCCTACCGTCGCGAAATTGAAATCTCCAGAACCAACAAGACCGATCTTGATTTCAGAACCTATAAAGACTCCTAAAAGTGTCCAACTAAACTTACATTCAACATTATTGCCAAAACAAAAACACAACCATTCAGACCAGCACAGTGAGAAAAAAAATGGAAGAATCAGATCCTAACAGCTGTACTGGTACATAATGGCACAAAAAGAATTGCACAACTATTAATTACACCCTCTGAAAAAATGGTTAGCTCTGCTCATCCAACCATCAAGAAGCGCAACAAAAAGCGCCCCCACTTCGCCTACTAAATGGAGGTCCCGGATTCTTAGGATCTCAGACCCTGATGAGCCTTTCTCATCTAATAGAGAACTAGCTGGACGATCTAATCCAAGCAGCACATCTCCTGGACACCGCAAAACATGATCAGAACGCCTCTAGGGCCCAACATCATGCTCTCCAACGCACTGACGGTACTTGTAATCCTTCTCCAAGTGTTCATTTTACTGAAGCATCATGCTTAACCATACAACCTCAAAGAAATACCGGCCTCACGCTTGAGGAACAGCGAAATCAAATTGCAGAAACCCTCAGATTGAGAATGTTTTCTGACGATCCTTGCCTAAAAAAGATCTACCTCTACAACTGCTTGGGACACGGCAAAGGCTACACACTTAAGCCACACAACCAACAATAATTCTAACACCAAACAAGGTATTCTGATGAAACCTAATTCTAAACCAAGTAATCATTGTAACCAAACAGCCAAGCAAGAACGTTCTCTCCAAAATTAATTTTCCCTAACGTTAGAATGCCAAGGAGATCTGTATCCTACATACGTACTTAACAGAACCAGTGTCCTTAATCTTCTGGGTGACATTTGGCATTAGAGGACTTAACTTGGATTGAGTTTACAAATGATGAAAATTTAGGTATGATTAGAATTTTAGTACAATCTGGTTTGGTCCTTAATGCAGTGTAGAAGGCTAGATCAGATTTGTTTACCCTGGGTTTTGTTTTAAACATACAAGAAAACAATCTGTAATCTATTAGCAATAATGCAGTACCTTCAAACTCACGATATACGCCATATCCAAACCAAAGCCCAAATCTAACAATCACCGGCAATAGAAATGATCAAACCGAGCACCATAAGAACAGATTGTGGGGGCAAGAAAACCTGACCCGAGCTCTGAGTGGTCCTACACATCAAACACTGTTAGCAATTCATCTCTAATTCAGCTGTCGCTCTTAGCTGTACCTCTTGGGACACCAGGTGATATAAACATCTGCTTGAGTTGAAAATAATCCTTTGTTGCACATGGATATGATATTTCTCCAAGAGACGTGGCTTACAGAAACTCCTCTTTGGGAAACATTTTGTAATCCTGTCCCCAGCAGTTAAAGCCACTCATGGTCGACGCGCGGCATGCCTTACTGTTGCTCTTAAAAACAATCTTGGGTACAAGATTGAACCTTGCGCTGTTCTGAAATAAATTTGTTCAGTTTGTTAGGCTAACCACCTCTGCTGGGAATCTTGCTCTTTTAAATCTATACTGGAATCATCTTAGTATCTCTGACCAGTCCTTTATAGTAGTGGTTACTGTTAGGAAAGATTTCGTAATTGTAGGTAATTTTCCTTCCATGTGGCAACCCCTAAACTTTTTGCTGTTGTTTTTCACCTTGTTCTTGACTTTGCCAGAGAAGTGCAGCCTTCTGCCGCACTCCTCTGGGCTTTCGCTCCTTTCTTACGGGGAAACTGACATGCCCTTAAGACTGTCAGTACCGGGGAACGCTGTTTCCCGTAGTTTCTTTTATCATGTTGCGGCTTTCGTGCAACTTGACATAAGAGGGCACTGTAAGCTAAGTTACAGCTCTCTTGGGTCTCTAGCCTTCTACAGGCCCTAGATACTCGTTTAGGATTGTATCTGATCGGTGCAAGTGATTCAGGGACGGGAATGGTGGCAGCAATCGTTTGTGTTTTGAGCTCCTTTTGGCGTTCTAAGCGCGTTTCTCGCGCTTAACCCAAAATGGTTGCCTGGCTCCCAAAATGGCCAGACCACGAGGCTCCTTTGTCCTGTCCGCTGACCGTCTTCCTCCCTTCACCTTCCCCAGGTCGAGCCGACCCAGGGCCTTCCTTATTTGGGCATGTACTTTCCCGCGAAACACGGATGCTTTTGCGGGCTTCTACATGTCTTGTGTGTGCCTCCAGGATGTGGGCTGGGATGTCTGGTCCCAATACACATCCTGGGTGCCAGAGAGTCTAGGGTGGTGTGAATGCCTGGGACCACCGTGGTCCGTGATTGGTCCACGAATGGTGCGAGTGTTGATGAGCGGATCTCCCATTGGGTCCCCTCCATTTTGGCGCGAAGGGAACCGTTGATAAGAGGGGGCTGGAAACACCACTACCATGTCGATCTCCTGAGTTCTCACGAACAAAGGAATACAGGAGCCAAGTATCCTGCAACCAAGAGGCTGGACCGAGGAATCGCTGGTGACCCGCTGAAGGACTTCTCTGCACTGCTGTCGCCTTGTGAAACCCTTTTCACCTTTGATCGAACCAGAAGTCCTGTACTGGTACTTCGACCCTTGGAATAGCGGGAACAGCTATTCTCGGCATCTTCACCATCTCCTGCCAGTAAGCCTTCGGAAGCGTCTCTGGGCCATCCAGCTGACTGACCAGCTTACACGGGAGTCTTGCTCTGTAACCGCCGCCAGGTTGTGTAGTATTTCGAGTCCTTGTCACTCTCACACGCTTCGTACACTTGGCGTTCCCAGGTCTGAAGTGAGAAGTGTACATTTGGCTCAGATACACACGGCCGCTCCATTGCCCTGCTGTGGTAACAAACTGTGCGGGTTTCTTCGATTGGGACGTCTTTTTACTCAACACGACGACGAGGCGTTCCCTGCTCTTCTGAACCTGCCAGTTGCTGAAACTGACGCGGAGAAGCCTGGGTCTGCTTGCATCGGGGACCGGTGAGTAGCATAGCTAGGATCTGGTCGCCCTCCTGCAGGAGCCCATTGCTTTTCCCCGCTGTGTCAAACAGCACCCTTTTCAGTACTCGCGCTCTGCTTCTGCCCACTGTGGAGGCTGCGCTTGAGTCGCGGAACTTGTTCTTCTTCTTTTGTGCACTAAACTGAACTGCCTGATTTCCCTCGAAGAGCTTCTCCTTTTGCCCGTTGGCACCAGCGCGTGCAGGTACTTTTGAGCACAAGGCTCCACTCTTCGCAGGGCTCAGACTTCCATCTAGTTAGGTGCCTCTGAAGGTGAACTGGGTCTAAGCATTATTTCGCACTGCCTGTCTTCCTTCCCTTTTAGGTGGACTACCCATTTCGTGCATCTAACGCTTGAGACTTGTATTTGTATATATATTGTGTTGATATGGTATGTGTTGGTTTACTATCGTTATATTGTGATTTTCTCGCTACGGTCATTGCTTTAAAGGCCTTGAAATAAATGTGTATATATTTTTAATATAACAACTGTTTGGAGTAGTTTGTAAGTGATCTTGCTTTGTGTGCTCATTGTGGGCTTTCAGTCACCCTCACCCCTCTTGAGACCTAGTCTTGACCGCCGCGATCGCTACCTTGATTGGTCTGGCTCGTCCAGAGGTTACCCTGTTCCAGGTAATTAGTTTGGCCTTCTGAACTTCTGCACCACCAGGACAGAGTTCAGAAATCCGTCTTAACAGTTACTAACATGTTAGATCGGATAACAAACAACAGCACCATTACTTCGACCATCATAGGTGGATATCTAAACATTTGTTGTCTACCTACTATTCCAAAGCCTGCGACATCTATTGCAAAACAATGACTTGACCTTATGACTGAATCTTATATGCTCAATGATGCTGTACAAAGTGACATCCCTGCAAAGCCGACATGGCATAGAGCCAATTTATCCTCCACCGTTAGTTATGTTTTTATGCACTAAACTGCTTTTATCAATGTAGAAAGCTTCTCGGTTCTTGCACAGGCCCATAGTGATCACAGTTTATTACACTTTACAATGACATGGCCAGATGTAAAATCTAATACTCTCTCCTATCTAGGCAAACTAATCCCAACTGAAGGGCGAAACCGATTTAGATGGTCTGAACATGATATTCAGGCTAGCCACGCCTCTCAAACCTTCTACTTACTCTCATCTAAACTTCACTAATCCAAATGACCTATATATATTGACAATGAACATTTTTAAGCAGCACATTCCCTGTGGACAGCAACCATATTATAGTCATAAGCACCTATTCAATCCATTATTTAAAATAAAAAAAAAAACGGAACTACAAAGAGACTTAAGAACACTACGCTCTGCAAATTTAACAAATATGTTGGTTGCGTCTCGAAAACTTAAAATGCATTATAGAAATTGGCTGAAGACATATTGAGCTCACTTATATCAGCAAGACGGAGAGCTGATGCTAGCATCCCTAAAGAGCAAGAACAGTGCCGATATATGTATCCCTTCCAAATAAATAATGCAGTATCTGAAAATGCCTGGTATAACTATTATAAAACTTTATATCGAACGCAATCCACACTTAAAGCTAACAATGAAAGGTCTTGGGATACCCCGGACACCATCATCTTTGATAAAGATGATATATTGTTGACAATAAAGAGCCTGAGTAAGTCGAGTGCCCCAGGCCCTGATGGCCTGACTAACAGCATGTTAAAAGGACATCCTGAAGTATGGGCTACTGTACTGACAATATTATATTATTCACACATTCTTCAATCTAGACACATCCCGTCATCTTGGAAAAAATCTGTAATAATTCCCATATATAAGAAAGGCAATCGGGAAAACTCTGAAAATTACCGGCCTATCACACTCCTAGACGTCCCGGGTAAGAACTTTCTTTGCACCGTTTGTGCTAAAAGACTTAAATAAATGGATAACGTCTCACATGTTGGCTAACAGATTCCAAACAGGATTTGTTCCTGGGCTGGGCACCTCAGTAAATGTATTAGCCCTTTCGTTCATTAAACAGCATACTATACAAACTGGCCAACCTGTCTATCTTGCCTTTATCGATTTTAAGACTGCTTTCAATTATGTGCCACGTGATTTGCTGTTTGCAAAGCTGAAGGAGCAGAATGCCCAGTGCATATTCTTGCCTTGGTCTCCCAGTTCTACACAAACACCTCCATTCAAATACGGCTTACACAAGATCGAACTTTATTTCAAGCCATCCCCACTTAAGAGGATTAAAGTAAGGATGTCTATTAGCTTTGGCCGTGTTCAATTATTTAATTGCGGGCACTGGACACAACTTGAGGAAAGTAGTATCTGATCCTCCTAAGATGGGCACTATCGTCATTCCTTTGCTTTTATATGCCGACGACTTAGTGCTCATGTCCAAGACACCCACAGGTTTACAAAACTTATCTGCTCTCGAAACCTACGCAGCTCAAAAGCAGCTTATAATACATTTGAAAAAGTCCAATATACTTATTTTTTTCTCCTAAGCCAACCTTGCATATACGTTCCTACAAGTGGCGACTCAGTGGTTTTCCACCATTCTTAACTACTGAATAGCAATATTTAGGTATTAATACAAATAGTCTTCAAGATCTCCTGTATCGATTGGAACTCAAGAAAACAAATTACCACTGCAGTGAGCCAAGCCTGTATGATTCACAGGAGATATGGCAAATTCTCGTATGAACCTTTACTAATATTCTATAAACAGAAAGTTGTCCCCATGATTACGTATTGAGCGGAGACCAAGGGATTTGAATCTGCGCTATTCTGGTGCAGACTAGAAGGTCTGTTCTGGAAAAAAGTGCTCTTCCTCCTAGCAAGCAAACCTATAGCAATCATACGCTATAAATTGGGCCTGTTGTCATTACATGCAATGTTGATATGGAAAATGCTCAGCTTGTATAGGAAGTGTCTCATACTAACCGGTCCAAATAGTTTACTATGTGCCATAGTCATGCTCATAGAAACAAACTCTGACAAACTGTCCTCCGACTGGAAAGCAAAATCCACGACTTTAACAATGGGGGGGCTGATATCTCAAAACGTATTCATTTCTAATCCCACCAGAGCAAAACAAACTATGGCTCTATAATTGGAGCTCGACATGGAACACTTGCACTAACTACACACATGCAACAACTAGTCAATTTAAAATGAAGTCCTTAAATGAACCAGAAAGATATTTAATTAAATTTCCAGCACCTCGATATAGAACTCTATTCCTACATTTCCGTTTCAAATTGTGGCAAACAAGAGAAGTGTGTGGAATGAGACCCAAACTCTGCACCAAAGAACGTTCATGCGGGTTCTGCAATGATAGTCTTCAACATGGAACTTTAAAGCACTTGATGGTCATTTGCCAAAACTTGTTGCCAGAAAAAGCGTTTTCTGTTTCACTTGTTTAAAGATTTTTGTACACTTACACCTGAAACAATGTGGTTGATGATCCTAGTTGGATATCGCGTTACTGTTATTTTAGCAGCCATGAAATTTCTTGAATCCTTGCGGTTTGAATGACCATTATTAGGTCTATTTTTAGATTTACTAACAGAAACGACTATGTGCAAATACAATGTTTTAATTGTAACCTTGGGGAATTGTTTCATAAGTTGTATAACAAGTTTCATTCTTTTTCTGTTTTAGCATATTATTGAAAAGTTGATTTTTTTCAACTAATATCGATATACAAAAATAAATAGAGGAGAGCTTGGAGTGACTAGCAGAGAGGAGAGAATTTAAGACATGTAAAAGAGCAGTCTCTGTAGAGTGAGAAGGGCAGTAGCCAGACTGAGGAGGAGGGATGAAAGAATGAAGATTCAGACAGCGGGTTATCTGCGCATAGGCAGCCCACTCAAGAATTTTAGAAAGAAAGGGCAGAAGACAGATAGGACGGAGGTGAGCAGTAATAGATGAGTCAAGAGTGTTTTCTTTCAGAATGGAAAAAATAAGTGCATGCTTAAAGGTGGTAGGAAAGCAAGAGTTACTTAGTCAAACGAATCTGATGGTAGGCCAAGTCAAATGTGGTGAAGGTATCAGCATTGCGTATGCAGTTGTACATCTCCCCTATTACTGGAATAGGGTGACAGTCTACTAATAGTCTTATTTTCATCCCTCAAGTCTACACATACACAGGTCATTAGACTTTCCTTTCTTGCCACAACAATTGGATGAATCCACTCTGCTGACTCAATTTGTTCAATAATTCCTTCTCCTTTCAGATGTTTGAGCCTTTTTCAATTCATCGCTTCTGCCTAAGGGAATTACCCTCACTTTATGAGCCATGGCAATGGCTCCTGAATATAATACATTATTGTGTTTATAACCCTTAAGACATGCACCCTTGCCATTAAACACTTCAGAATAAGACTTCTTCTGTCGCCTTATGATTGACGAACCAAACAGGATCTTCTTTATTTGGATCAAAAAGGATAACCAGAGGGGCTTGGCCCCTCCAACCTAATACACCCACACCTTTTTTTGCCACATACACTTTTGCAATCATGACTCTTCCCTTAAATTCCAACAGTGCTTGAAACATGCCAGTCATGGTTATTTGGGATTCCCAGATACCCTCCCAGACCCATTCTATTGGAGCTCAATTTCTTTGACCCTCCTTTATTCGACATGGCTTCCCACATCTCCTATCCTATAATGGTGTATGAGCAACTATCCACCATCATCGTGACTATCGGCCCATCCATTTTAACTTCACTGATATTCAGTCTACTACAACTTTGTATCATCTTTACAGGCTCTTCATCTAAGCTATCATTTTCCTTGAGCCATACTCTTACCAACTCCAATGTTGTACTTTCATTGGTTTTCTCTGAGGCCCTGTGATGAATTGCAATCCAACGTTGAGAAGGGCTGATTTAAGAGGGACTGTGGGGAGCTTGTAGCAATCTTGGGAACTCTTCCTGTTTATGCTGTCAGCTACTATCAGGTTCTTTATGATGGCCCGTGTTGTTGAGACTTCTTTTGATTCTTGTCTTGTTGCTAGGAGACAGCAGACGAGAAGGAGGAAGAAGGTAGCCGTCACGAGTGGGCATATTAATAAGATGCTCCAACATAACCTATAAAGAGGACTTAAGTAGAAAAGTTGCGCCGTAGTTGGCGTTTTATTGTGTAGTCCGCGGAAGAAGAGAGAAGTATTTGGGTTAACAGAAGCGCTTCCGTGAGACAAGGGGAGACGGGAGCGCCGGAGCCTCATTTGCGCTCAGCGAAGGCCCAGCTGTTCAAGGAGAGGCAGGGCTAGAATCATGAGCAGACCGAGGAGAGAGAAACTATCGGAAGGCCCTGTTTTTTCTGAAGGTGAGGGGCTCGTCCTTTCCGACGGACGGGATTCGTTGACAGCAAAGACCCAGCTGTTCAAGGGGAGGCAGAGCCTGGATTGGCCGCAGGAGAAGCAATCAGAAGCCTTTTTACGGAAAGTGTGAGGTACGTCAGCCGTATCTAAGCAGACGCTGACAGGGAGCCCAGTTGGCAGGCACGACACAGAGGAAAATAAAGGACTAGAGAGGGGAGCAGTCACTCATCAGTGCCGTGGGAAGCACATGCAGCAGGGGAGAAACGCTCTCTAGGAAAAAGCAGAAGAGAGATTGCCAATATAACTCCGACACATTCCCTAAACTTCATTAACCCTTTCATAGTACTTTGTTGGCGTCGAACAAGGAAAATGAAGGTGTTCATGCAAAAGAGACTGCACAAAAGAGGTGATTGGAACGTACATGAGAACGTTGGCTACCATTTATAAATGAAGGTTGCCGAGTACCCAGAATTTAACGAGAAAAGTAAGACAAGAGCAAAGGAGTGTGGAACGGAAATCTAACTGACAGTGACAGAGGAGAGCGGGTCTACAACCGAAAGAGCAGAACATAGATATGAACAAATGGACGCCATGCATAAAATGTGAGATGAAGACAAAGAGGAATCCACTCACAGATGTGCTTACTTAAAGAAACCTAGTGGAAGCTGCGTCTTAGGTGGATAAAGGACTCTGTGAGAAAGAGAAGCCACACATCATAAAGAAGACCTTTGCCTCGAGTATCCTGTAAGCTGAAGGGTTCTTTTGGTTAAAAAAAAAGTTCTGTTGAATCAAAGTCCTTCGTATGTTCTTATTCCCACAAGATGACAGGCCCTCAGTAAGGAGAGATTGGGTTAGGCTCAGACAGTCTAGCAATGTTGCAGTGCTGTGGAATGCATACACACCACGCCTCAGGCTGCTGGGGTCGGCCTCAGCCTCTCCTGAGAAGAACATGGCACACGTGACAACATGCTGCTTGAAACAAGATCCTCAAGGACAGAGGCAGCCTCGTTACCAGGGATCCATTCTATCACGAAACAAACTTTTCCTTTCATTCTCTTCCGCAACGTAAATTATATGGACCTTTGTTCTATGGTTAAGATAATCTATCTGGAAATGGCCTGTTTTCTGATTGGCAATCCTAATTTGTGCCCTGTGTAACCTATGAACAGTTGGTCTGCTTGCCTAATCCTAGCAAGTCTGCCGATACAAAAACTCAAGGCTCGCCTTGGATCCAGCCTATGTAGCCTCTCTTCCTCTTTCCCTGGATGGGGAGGAGGATAGAATGAGGGGAAGGTTATCTTCCGAGTGATGTGGAATTCAGAAACCACCTTTGGGAGGAAATTAGGCTTCACTTGCAGGACAACTTTGTCTTTGTGAAAAATTTTATGAGGGAGTTTGCAAGATAGGGCTTGTAATTCGCTCACCCTCCTGGCAGATGTCAAAGCCACTAATAAAACAGTTTTAAGGGTGAGAAATCTTAAACAAGAGTGGAGTGGTTCAAAAGGAGTACCGATCAGGAAATTTAAGACAAATTTAAGTCCCATAAGGGAACTTGGAACGGTCTCGGGGGATAGACATTAGTTAACCCCTTCAGAAATTGTATTACTAAGGGTAATTTGAAATATGATGGCTCCTCTGCAGTGGGCTTGAAGATTGATAGCGTTGCGAGGTAGCCCTTTATCGTACCAACTTGAAGACCTGAATTCGCCAAATAGAGTAGAAAGGATAACACCATTGGTGTACCACATGAAAAGGGTTCAATTTTCTTTTCTCTACACCAGCTGCAAAATTTGTTCCAACAGCAGCGGTATAAAGTCTTTGTTGCTGGCCCTCTGGCTGAAAGCAACACCTCCATGATGTAATCTGGGAGGTCCCAATCCTTGTATCTCAACCTTTCAGAAACCAAGCGTGAAGGTTGAGGGTTCTGATGTCTGGATGGAGAACCTGACCTCCCTTCTGTGAGAAAAGATCCTCCCTGTGTGGAAGACTAATCGGAGGGCAGATTGATGGACATGTCCAGAAGGTCCAGGTACCACGTTCTCCTGGCCCAGTCTGGGGCAATTCGGATCATAGTCTTCCGGAATCTTCTCAACCTCTGATCATCTGAGGGATGACAGGGACTGGAGGAAATGTGCACAGAAGTGGAAACTCCCAGTCCACTACGAACGCCTCCCCTAGAGCCCCTCTCGGGGGAAATCCACTTGAGCAATACTGATCGCACTTCCTGTTGAGGCTGGTGGCAAACAGATCCACTTGAGGGGTTCGCCAAAGGGCAAAGATCTCTTGAAGGACTTCCTGAGCTAGTTCCCACTCGTCGGAGACTGCTCTGCCTGCTCAGAGCGTCTGCCGTCAAGTTCTTCTCTCCGGCTAGGTGAACTGCCGATAGAGAGATTCCTTCTTGAATTTCCCAAAACCAGAGCTGCATTGCCACTCTGCACAGTGGCAGTGACCCTATGACTCCTCTTTTGTTGAGGTAATGCATGGCCACTATGTTGTCAGTCATTATCAGAACATTCTTTCCCTGTACTGATGGCAGAAAAGCTTTCAGCGCTAGTCTGATCGCTCTCAGCTCCAATAGGTTGATGTGTAGTCTGGACTCCGATGGAGAACAACGACCGCTGATGGTCAAGTTGTTGGCATAGGCTCTCCACCCTGTGAGTGAAGCATCTGTGACTACCGGCTATGGTTGCCAAAACTGTTCTCCTTTTAAGACATGGGTGCACAACATACGGCCCGCAGGCAGTTGCGGCCCGCAAGCAGCATCGGCCACCCTCCATTAGGAAAGTCTTTGTTGTCTTCCGGGCCGGACAAAACACTGGCCGTCATTGGCTCAGCACACACGCACCACATCGCTCCTACGAGCCACGAAGTGCGTGTGTGCTGCACCAATGGAGGGCCAGCATTACGGCTGGCGTGGCCAGTAAGGCTGGATGCCGGAAGGCATTTCAGCCTTGGACCACGCCAGCCGTAGTACGATTACAGCGACTTCCAGCTTACCTGCCTTCCAGCACGTCTCCGGTAAGTGGTCTGTTTGTGTTTGTGTGTCAGGTCTGTTTTGCTGTATGTTTGTGCGTGTATGTTGAGATGCAGGGGTGGGGGGTGTCGGATGGGTATGAATGTTTGGATTTTAATGTTTTTTGTGTGTATGTTGAGATGCGGGGGTGGGGGAGGTGTCGGATATGTATGAATGTTTGGATTTTAATGTTTGTTGTGTGTATGTTGAGATGCGGGGGTGGGGGGGTGCCGGATGTGTATGAATGTTTGGATTTGATTGTTTTTTGTGTGTATGTTGAGATGCGGGGGTGGGGGGGTGTCGGATGTGTATGAATGTTTGGATTTGAATGTGTGTGTATATTGAGATGCGGGGGTGGGGGGTGTCGGATGTGTATGAATATTTGGATTTGAATGTTTGTGTGTATGTTGAGATGCGGGGATGGGGGTGTGTGGGGGTGTCGGATGTGTATGAAGGTTTGGATTTGAATGTTTTCTGTGTGTATGTTGAGATGGTGGGGGGGTGTCGGGTGTGCACGATTGTTTGTTTTGGAGTGTAAATGCGGTGTATGTTGAGATGCAGGGTCTGTATGTGTGCATGCTTGCTAGTTTGTATGCTGATTTGGGGGGTGGGGGGTTCTGGTCTGTATGGGTGCATGTTTGAGAGTGTGCCGAGTTGGGGATGTGGGTTTGGGTCTGTATGGGTGCACGTTCGAGAGTGTGCTAATTTGGGGGTTGGGGGTTCGGGTCTGTATGGGTGCATGTTTGTGTGTGTGCTGAGTTGGGGGTGGGGGGTTCGGGTCTGTATTGGTGCATGCTTGAGAGTGTGTGTGCTGAGTTGAGGGGGTGGGGGTTCGGGTCTGTATGGGTGCATGTTTGTGTGTGTGCTGAGGTGGGAGGTTCGGGTCTATCGGTGCATGCTTGAGAGTGTGTGTGCTGAGTTGAGGGGGTGGGGGTTCGGGTCTGTATGGGTGCATGTTTGTGTGTGTGCTGAGTTGGGGGGCATAGGGCCATGGGGCATAGTGTTTGGTTGGGGGTGGGGGCCATGGGGCATAGTGTTTGGTTGGGGTTTGGATTTGAATGTTTTTTGTGTGTATGTTGAGATGCGGGGGTGGGGGCCATGGGGCATAGTGTTTGGTTGGGTGTTGAGGGGGCCATGGGGCAGTGTTTGGTTGAGGGGTGGGGGCCATGGGGCATAGTGTTTGGGTGAGGGGGCCATGGGGCATAGTGTTTGGTTGGGGGTGGGGGCCATGGGGCATAGTGTTTGGTTGAGGGGTGGGGGCCATGGGCATAGCGTTTGGTTGGGGGTGGGGGCCGTGGGGCATAGTGTTTGGTTGAGGGGTGGGGGTGCCATGGGGCATAGTGTTTGGTTGAGGGGTGGGGGCCATGGGGCATAGCGTTTGGTTGGGGGGTGAGGGGAGGCATGGGGCATAGTGTTTGGTTGGGGGTGAGGGTGCCATGGGGCATAGTGTTTGGTTGGGGGTGAGGGTGCCATGGGGCATAGTGTTTGGTTGGGGGTCGAGGGAGCCATGGGGCATAGTGTTTGGTTGGGGGTCGAGGGGGCCATGGGGCATAGTGTTTGGTTGGGGGTGGGAGCCATGATGCATAGTGTTTTGTTGAGGGGTGGGGGCCATGGGGCATAGTGTTTGGTTGAGGGGTGGGGGCCATGGGGCATAGTGTTTGGTTGGGGGTCGAGGGAGCCATGGGGCATAGTGTTTGGTTGGGGGTGAGGGGGCCATGGGGCATAGTGTTTGGTTGGGGGTCGAGGGAGCCATGGGGCATAGTGTTTGGTTGGGGGTGAGGGGGCCATGGGGCATAGTGTTTGGTTGGGGGTGAGGGGGCCATGGGGCATAGTGTTTGGTTGGGGGTGGGAGCCATGGGGCATAGTGTTTGGTTGGGGGTGGGAGCCATGGGGCATAGTGTTGCACTCCAAGAGTGAACCCAATAATAAAGCTAAAACAGGCACAGTTAGGAGATGTACATCCTTTGCTTTTTGAGGAAACCTGACTCAACGAAGGCCATACTCCTCTTGGGCAACCCAAACAGCAAACTATAGCAGTCCAAAATAACAGAATGTCCCATCTAGGGTCAATAAAATATATATAAGTTAAACAGACGAGATACAATAACTAAATAGAAATAAATTATAACAATGGAAAATGTGTAGTACAAAATGTAAGTTTGAAATGCAAATAAAAGTCGTTGCCCCTCAAAAAGATTCTTTTTCCATGTGTTTAATACAAATTGGGGGTTTAAAAAGCCTCCTGCCATGCCCCGCCTACCGCCACGCCCACATTTACTTTTCGGCCCACTATAGTCCTCATGTAAGGTACTTTCGGCCCTCTGTCAAAATCAGTTGTGCACCCCTGTTTTAAGATGTTCTCCCGACAGGCCCACCAATGAAGGTCTCGAGCTACTCTGTCCGGGACTTGTAGGAGATCTGACATTCTTCCTGAGAATTGTGAGCACTGGGTCCTTCGCGCCCACTGGAGGGATCTCATTCTCAGGCGAGCCTCTGGCACTAGGAAGATACAGGATGCCAATAGGCCGAGCAACCTCAAAAAGTCTAAGGCTGGTAGACCGTGGTCATTTTGAAACGTGGTGACCATCTGTAGAATATCTTGAGCCCTCCCCTCTGGTGGCGAGGCTTTTCCCAGGGATGTGTCCAGGACTGCTCCAATGAACTGGAGCCTCTTTGATGGTATCATCTGTGACTTCTTTAAGTTGAGGGAGAAGCCCAGCTTGTGAAGGAAGTGGCATACATAATCTAGATAGATCTGAGCTTGTTCCGGGGATACTGCTCTGATCAACCAGTCGTCTAGGTAGGAGTAGACGTGAATCCCTTCCCTCCTTAGACTTACAGCCACAACCGACATTAGCTTGGTAAAGACCCTCGGGCTGAGGTTAACCGAAATGGCAGAACTCGAAACTGATGAGTTGTCAATTGCGAACCTCAGGTATTTCCTGTGTTTGAGATTGATTGGCACATGGAAATAAGCATCCTGACAGTCTAGAGGTACAAACCAGTCCTGAAACTGGAGGCCCTGAAGGATCTGAGAAAGGGTTACCATCTTGAACTTGTCTTTCCTGAGGAATTTGTTCAATTCTCGCAAGTCTAAGATGGGTCTCAATCCTCCGTCCTTCTTTGGTACTAGAAAGTAGGGGGAATACCAACCCTTGTTCCTCTCCGCTACAGGTAATGGTTCTATGGCACCTTTCTCTAGCAGGTCTGAAATCTCCTGCGTAAGGAGCGGGTCTGGAAGCTTCAAAGAGTTGTTCCCTGGTGGATGACTCTGAGGAGTGTGTAGGAAAGGCAGGCAGTAACCTTGGGCAACTGTCTCCAATGCTCAAGCATCTGATGTAATAGCCTACCATTCTGCCAGATGTTGAGCTAACCTGCCCCCGACTGGTGTCTTGTGAGGGGAGACCTCAGAGGGGTTTAGAAGCAGCTGATGCAGATGCTGAGGGTAAAGTAGCACCTGCTGATGTGGATGTTGTACCTTTACCCCATCCACCACGGGTGAATCATCTGACCCCTTTGAGCTGGCTGTCCTTTGCCTTTTCCGAAAGCGGAGTAAAAACGAAAGGACTTACCCCTACAGGATGTACCTGAGGGGCGATTTGGAGTTTGCCGAATTGCAGCCCCAAGGGATTTCGCTGCTGCTTTGGATGTTTGCAATTTCTCCAGGCTGTCATCAGCCTTCTTTCCAAATAGAGAAGCGCCGTCAAAGGGCATATTTAGAAGTCTGGCTTGCACATCTGGAGCAAATCCAGACTTCCGCAACCACGCAAACCTACAGATTGTGGTACTTGCCGCCATGGTCCTGCTGCTACTGTCAGTAGAGTCAATGCCTGTTTGAAGGGACTCACACATTGCATCCTTTCCATCCCTGATGTTTAAGAATGCTTCCCATTCTTCCCCTTCTGGGAGACAGTCAGCCACAGATGAAGCACACTCCCAAAGTGTGTGGCTGAATCTTGCTAGCGTGCAAGTGGCGTTGACAGATTTAAGCGCCATACTACATGCTGAAAAGACTTTTTTTGATATGGCGTCAAATCTTTTATCATCTCTGTTTTGTGGTATGGTGGGGTATGCCGACTTACTGTTTGATGAAGTTGCGCCTGCACAACTAAACTCTCTGGAGTTGGATGTTTGCTTAGATATTCAGGATCTGAAGCTGATACTTCGTATTTAGCAGAGAGTTTATTTACTGCAGGGATAACTTCAGGAGTTTCCAAATTTGCAGATATTTTTCTTTGCAGAGCAGAATGAAAGGAATGACGGGATCCTCCTGGGGTCCTTTAATATATCAGAAAGGTCATCTTGCTGAAAAGAAGGTTTAGGTGTAGTCCACCCCATAAATTCAATTATTCTAGCCATTAGAGCCCTATAAAAGGTATCTAGCATGTTCTCCAGGGTCTGGTCTAGCAAACTCTACTTCTGGAGATTTATCTATACCACTTGCCTCATGTAGAGACTCCTGAAGGTCTTTTAACCTATTTTCTTCAGAGATTAATTCCTCTGGAATGGGTATTGTAGTCCTTTGCAGACCGAAGGGTCTCTCATTGTCAGAGTCCTCCCCTTCCTCATGTATGGAGGACAAGGCTCTAAAGTAATCAGACCTAGGATATGGCGTAAACCCCATTTCTAGAGAAGGAGCCAAATTTGTTGTTACTGCCCGAGAAAACGGTGTGGTTGTCGAAGTGGATGTCATAGGCTTTGACAATCCTGAAAAGGGCGTTGAAACGTCAGAAAAGGCCTCGAACTCGAGCGGAATCCTACTCGGCGTCATCGAGATAGTAGATGGCACTCTCGACGTCATGGTCGGGGCTTTCTCTGCCGCCTATGACGTAGTGGTAGTTTTAGGCTTGTCCGTCATCGGGGGGGGGGGGGGGGGTCGATGACGTCGAAGACGGCGTCGATGAGAGATTTATGCTTCGAAGGTTCCTTCAACAAAAGGCGTCGATGATGCAGATTTGTGAGTCGAAGGAATCTTCGACAGTGTCGATGACGCAGTCTTATTGCCTTTACTCGAGGGTTCATGACGCTTGAGTATTTTTACTCGCCGGGTTCAACGACTCGCAGCGTTTTGATTTTTTGGGTCTTTCACCCAGGGTATCACCCGTAGACCTCTCCGAGGGGGTCGAGGCCACTTTCTCGAAGACGCTAAGCATTTTTTTGCAGAATTCCTCCCACTTAGCCGGAGAGCTGTGTTTCGTGGGGCAGGTGACCTTTTCTGGGGAACTAGAAGAGGGAGATCTATGACGCCTCTTCTTAGAGTGTCTTGATCTCGAAGAATGATGGGAACCGCTTCGAGATCTCGAACGGGAATGTTTCTTTTGACGAGGAGACAAATGCCTCGACTCAGCCGAAGAAACTTTTGAAGGGGTAGAGGTTTTAAAAGCATTACCTCTTTCTAACTTCCCCTTACGCTCCCTCAAAGCTTTCGCCGTCATAGAAATACAGTCCTCACACTCCGAACAGTGATGCTCCGATCCCAAGCACCAGAGACAGATCCTGTAAGGATCCGTTAAAGACATTTTCTTTCCACAGTCGCAACATTTTTTGAAACCGGACCGTGGAGTCGATAGTTCGGATGAAGAAGCCATCGTGTTGGATTAAATATCTTTGAAGCACAAGAAGGTTTTTATGAAGAAAGGAACTGAGCGTTACGTTTCCGAGGCACCCGAAGCACGGAAAAACGGAACTGAGCAACGGACGCTGCGCAAGTCTATTTATACTCATGGTGACGTTGGCGCCGATACAGAGGCTGTCGAGGGACACCGACTCGAGGGACGTCGTCGCGCAGCGCCCTCTACTGGAAAAGATTTCCGAGGCCAGCAAGCTGGAATGAATTATATCAAAGATAAGCAATACGTCGGAGGACACAATCCCTTCAAAAAGTTAGATTTGGACAGTGAACCGAGTTGTTTTTGGACATTCACCCTGACTGGCTAGCATAGTTAGTAAAATAGGTAGGGAACACCTCAGATGATATAGGTAGAGTTAGGCCTCATTTTACTTTAGAATACAAATCATGCTTCAAATGTTTTCACAGCTTCCGTGTCCTCCTTCTGACCCGCCACATCACTTTGTAGTGTCTTGACACGACGCAGGTCACTTCCTCTATAAATAGTATGTTTTATATACATCTGCTTAGATAGTCTTATAAAAAAATGATTCTTGTGTTTTTAATTGTACTTCTCTCCAAAACCTTGATCCCCTAAGTCCTGTTACCAGTGTTAAGGTAGAATATCAATTTTGGGAGTTCATTGTTCCATATATGGGCCCTCTAATCTATGTTGCTGCCCCTCTTTGGTTTATTAGGATCGTTATTTTTAGGTCAGAGGGACTACTCCTGAATTCCTGCTAGCACTGCAACATTTTACCATGTTGTCCTGTGGCAGCCCATATGTCTCCTAGGACAGGGGTGTTTAAGCACCACTTTTCAGCTCTAGTGTAATAGTATCACACTACATCTTTTTTGTGGAGTAGGCTGGTGGCAGCTGTCATTTATTTTTAACTTCATCAAGGGTTAGAGATGGATTTTTACTATCGGCCATGTGGGGAGATTTTTCAGTCAGGCAATCCTATACTGGTGAACAGGAAAATACACTAATATCAAGGTAGTGTGACTGAGCAGAAAGGCCTAGACCAGGGGTCTGCAAACTTTGGCTCTCCGGATGTTTTGAACTACAACTCCCATTACCCTAGCCAAAATAGTCAATGAAGCAGGATCTGGGGAGTTGTAGTCCAAAACATCCGAAGAGCCACATGGTGCAGACTACTGGCTTTGTCTGAGGAGAGTGAGAGAGTGGGAAAAGGTTCAGTCAAGCACACACACTCAACACAAGGTTGGCACCATAAATAAAAGTACAAGTATTTATATAGGCTTTCGACAACTCCTCAATTTAAAAACACAGGTAAGCAATTCATTAAACAAACACTACTAATACATACACCTTCAGCTCTGAGGTGCTCTGGCTACAGTGCATCGTTTAACACAGATCAGCAATAGGACATTGAAATGCAGAAAAGTGAAGAAAATAAAAAGGTCATTATTAAAGTCATTTGTGAATGCATAGTCAGTAAAAAGTAGCACACAACATATTGTACAGTGCTATATTGATAAAGCTCTTAAAAGGCCTTCCCTTACTAAATGAGATGGGGGCCGAGTGCCCCCCTAAAAGTCAAGTCCCGTTTGAACCTGTGGTAGGAGGATAAGGAGTCTTAAAGTAGGCTCAACTAAGTGTTGGCAAGGCCAGAAAACCGCACATGTTTTGGGAGTTAAGAACAGTAGAAGTAAAGTTCTTAGGAGGTCCTATGGGGAAAAAAAATGTTTTCATAGCATTGTTATTCAACCGCTCCACATCTTTTGGCAGCAGTATGGAATATCCTATAAAGTGCCAACTGTTTCCATCGTATAATGCTTTCCAGAGAGTTGATGCCTAATTCCAAGCGAAGGGCAGGCATGGAGGTACAATGTGGTAGAAAGTAAAAAAGTCTTCTGCCATAGCACAGTTTCATAATAACCTAACTCTACAATCAGCCACTTCTGGGAACAATTCCAATCCATAAACCAGCTTATGAATCACCTTTCCATAATGGAATTGTATAGCTGGAAGTAGGGAAAACATTCTGCATTTTTTGTCAATTCTGCAAATTTCTGTCACCAACAAAAGGGCTTTCTGGTGGAGGCAGTTCCTATAATAAGGCCTTTGAAGGATGGGAAACAATTGGGAAGCCTAAATATAGCGTGCTGTCACATAACGCAAGTTTACTCTTGTTTTTATATCAATTGCAATTACATTTCTCTTTATTCTTACAACATTTGAAGACTACTGTATTCTTAGGGTTAATCCTGAGCTTATTTAAGTTAATATAGTTAATAAAGGCATCAATAAGCCTCTGTAAACCCACCGGTGTGCGGCCAAAGAGGACGAAGTCGTCGGCGTAAGCCAACCAAGAAACATTTGTATGCCCAATTTTCAGCGAGACAAAAGACACATCCGTAAGGCACCCCCGAATGTCAGAGACATGCATGTTAAAAAGCCACACAGGCAAGTTACAGCCTGGTCTTAGACCCTTACATGTTGGTATGGGAGAGGACATAGATCCCTCATTATTTAGGCGGACTTGCATAGAAGTCCTTTTGTGCAAGTATACTGTAAGGGACTCATGGTGGCAACAGTAAAGACAGACACAAGCGATCATAATTCAAGGGTGTTTATTAAACTGTATAGGTAGGTTGGAAAAACTCCCAATCTAAACCTAAATCTAAGATCGGAGCAAGCTTTGACCATCAAACAATAATAAGGCATACCTAGTGGTGTTGTGTCAAATAAATGGCCTATACTAAGAAAAACCTATTTCCAAACATTACACTAAATACAAAAAGAAGGAAGTGTTCACAATGAATATCTCAGGATCTGGTAGTTGGAATCTCCCTTCGCCATGTTTTTAGCATGTGACAAGGTAGGATTCTTGAGCACAGCACATGCTTGAGCTTTCCCAGCACGAGCCGACAGTTCCGCTCTCAACGATCAGGGGCTTCAGTGGTTAAGTCTCTTTTCTACAAAAAGTCACTTGCCTCCGAGGACCTGATGTGTTTCAAAATAAACAAAAAGTTTCTTTCTGCTTGTACGTTGGGTGATGTCTTTTCACCACTAGATCCCCATCTTCCGGGCTCAGACCCTTCTCGAATGTTAGCTTCCCTTCTTCGGGTTCAACCCAATTTCATCTGTGATGTTCACGACTCTTAATGTCTTTTGTTAAACAGTTCACTGTGGACATCCCTCTGCCGGGCTCACTCTTGTAAACACACTGTATTTCGGGACTTTAGACTTCACCCCGTTTTATCGGAATCCTTGTTTCGGGTTCACTCTTGCTAACTTTGTTGATAGCACATCTTCTCAATCTACTCTTACGATGTGGGATTCACTTCCCTTAGTTTCACAATCATCTGTCGGCCAAAAACTTTCGACTATACAGAGGATTTTACAAGACCCCTGTATGACCACTTGGACCCGCTTCTCGCCTTTCCCAAGGCCTTCTGGTTACGGTAGTTTCAGCAATCGGGTAATCGACCAGAGTTTCCTAAGTGAGCACCGACGTGGTGACCGACTCATCTGTTACTGGTTTTTCCCCCCTTTTGGTTATCAACAGTTCTTTGTACTTTCACAGTTCAATTAGCCGCTAGCTACTTTCGTTCAACACAGTTCTGTTTCTTATCGGCTCTCCCCTCGACGCATCGACGCACCAGCTATGATGAACCATTTGGCTTTTCTTCTCTTTGGAGTCAAGGTTGGTACCACGGAGCCTAGCGTCTCTACCCAGCCTGGATATCAGCGGAGGAGGGCCCTGTGTACCGTTGACATCTGCTGCAACACATGCGGGCTATTGTTCGCGGTCTTGCAAGTTTCACAGGCTCTCGGTTTGCTGTAACGCTCACCTGATTCTCGCAGAGGCGCCGGTCTTGACTGGGCGACTACCGTATCTTCAAAGGTGATGTGTAGCACCCGGTTGGCTCTTTGGGCTGGACCTCTGTGCACTGTATGCCTGACGTGTAGAGTAAGATGTCTGCAGATAGAAAATATGGGGTTAATGAACTGGGGTTATTGGGGTGTCCCTATCTCTTTCCTCTTCTCCTCTCCTGTAGACCCCCAAAGGTTAACGCTCTCACCTTAGGTAAGTGAATGCCGAGCTCTCCATCTGCCTCGGGGCAGGGTGCTGTAACCAGTTTCTTCACTGGATAGGTAGCGCAGGCCTCTTGACTTCAGAGGACTGCTGTCCGTCGTTTACTGCACGAACGGTAAGTTTCGAGTCATTCAAATGTCTTTAAAGTCTTTAGTAATGATGTCTCTTGTTTTGCAGGGTTCCGGCGATGGCGGATGACGGGCTGAAGTGAGTTGAAGATGGAGCCCGTGTGATGAATAGAAGCGCCTGGAAGCACGTAAGTAAGCGCTTGTTGCCTGCTTCACTATGCGCTCTAACTGTCTTTTTATTTTGCAGGTACGAGTTCGGAGCGGCTGCAGGGTGCCGGAATACCCACTGGATTAGATGTGGAAAGGAGTAATGGCACGTGAGAATTAAAGTTCCCCAATGTCTTTAAACGCACCTTGTTTTGTCTTTCAGATGCGGGATGCAGCGCCGAAGGCCTCCGGAGCGTGCGAAGAGTTGGTAAACTTTTGTCTTTCAGATGCCGGAATGCTAACCTGTTCTTTCTTGTCTTTATAGGTGTTGCTGAAGACTGGATTCAGGATGGTAAGCCTTTTTCCTTAGGCCCAGGACCGGATGCAGAAGACACGATGAGCGTTCTGCTGCAGAGGTTGCAGAATAACGCAAAGCAAGATTCATCCACCGGGTGTGGTTTAAATAGCCTCCTGTAGTGCTTAGGTGTCTCCTTCCACAGCCACGCCTAAGTAAGAAAAGAGTTCCTGGTAAGAAAAGAGTTCCTGCCTTCCAGAAGAGTTCCAGTGTTCTGAATCTAGGGAGTGGCTCCAGCCCCACCCAACAGGAAAAGTAGTTCCAAACAGAAGAGGATCAGAGGCTCAACTGGCAGGCAAGTAAGCAGCATGGTCTGCTGAAGGTAAGTCCACCCAAGCATTATGAGCCCGGCGCTTCCAGCGCTGGGACTGGGCATATTTATGAGCCTGGTGCCACTGGCGCCAGGACTGGGTCCAAAAGGTCCCAATTGGGACTGGTTGGCACTCGGAACCTGGGTTATGGATCTGCTTCCAAGGGAGTTGGGAAAACCCTGACCTTTTGGAAGCAGAGATCATGACATTTGCGCAGTCTGTCTCCTCCTCTTGAACTGCCGTGCCGAGTTAGCTCTCTCGTCGTGCAGGATGCCTTCCTCGTATGGTGTTCTCGTGCTCCACCTTTTATCCCTGTGTTGAAGGGAAAGGGACATCAGGTTTGCGTGATTCTTGTCAATTGCCTGACTTTGCCTGACCCTTGTGTTGGGACATGACAGGTAAATGGCTCGGGTGTTAGTCCGTCATCTTTTGTGATAGGCAAAAGTGTTTGCGTCGAAAAAGGAGCGGGTTTGAGTGTTTGAGCATCTTACGTGGTAGGTTGGGGAAATGTTGTTATAAGAAGGGGGATACTGCGTCTCACCCGTTGGTGTCCCGCTTCCACTCCCCAAGGCCCCCGCCCCCCCGATTCAGGTGATCCTCCCTCACTGGTCCACCCCCAAGAACTGGGTCCAATAGCAATGGCTGTGTCCTGGCCACCTGGATGACAGACCTGGGGACTAGTCAGGGAGACACCTTAAGATCCTTAAGGAATTAGTGTCTCCTGTAGCCTCTCTGGATACTTGTACTCCTGACACTGCCTGGTGTACTAACATCCAAAAGGCACTTTTAGATAAAATTTCCAAGCTCCAAGCTAAAATTAATGCTAAAAGAAGCAACCGCCCAGACTCTGCACTTAACTCCCCGTCTCACAACCTCCCCCCTCCTAAACACGCCTTCAATCCCTTCAGTTTCGCACCTCTCTCTATCTGGGAAATGGAAAATATTATCCAGAGGCTCAAACCCTCAAACTGCCAAGGTGATTCATACCCTGCTCCCATCATCAAGGAGGCTGTGCATGATCTTGTGCCTTTTATCACCACCTTCATAAATGACTCATTAAAATCTGGTATTGTCCCGGACAACCTCAAGGATGCTTGGGTCATCCCACTAATCAAAAAACCTACCCTTGACCCGAGTAACCCCTCCAATTATAGACCTATTACTACTGTGCCATACTTACTAAAAATCCTGGATCGTGCGTCCTACTTACAAATTCAGGACTACCTCGAATCAAATAAACTACTGGGCCTTAGGCAAACAGGTTTCCGACCCAGACATGGGACAGAAACCGCCTTGATTGACTTAAACACAAATTGAGGACCTAAAAGACAAGGGCAAGTTGGCACTCCTACTACTTCTTGATCTTTCAGCAGCTTTTGATTTTTGTAGATCATCAAATTCTTTGTCACCACCTCAAAATAACTGCTAATTTCTCAGACCTGCCACATCCTGGATCAGCTCCTTCTTGGCTAACATAACCATGAGGGTTTTTTCACCATCTGCCTCTGCTGAACCAGCACCTGTCCCGGGTGGAGTGCCACAAGGATCTTGTGCATCTCTCACACTGTAAAATGTGTTTGCAAAGCCGCTCTTTGATATACTTGACTATCTGGGGGTCTCCTACACTAACTATGCTGACGACATCCAGATACTCATCCTCATCACAGGCGACTATGTAATTGACTCTAAAGCACTCAATGAAGTCTACAGAGTCATGCAGGCTTGGATGGCACATCATGGGCTCTGCCTTAATGATAAAAAAACAGTTATTCGTCCTTGGCTCTCACTTCAAACTCACCAAACTAGACCCCGCCTACAAATCATTTACCATTGATGGAAACATTATCAAAGTGTCCAACGGCACAAAAACACTTGGTATTTACGTTGACTCGACACTATCTCTCACCAGACAAACGAATGCTGTTGTTATCGGCTCTCACCTGCAACCTCATCACCGCCTGCAGACCCTTCCTGACGACCGACAAGTGCATTATCCTCGCTAGAACTCTCATCATGTCAAAAATTGATTATTGTAATATTTAGGCACCAGCCAAAGAAACATCGATAAGTTACAAGTAACTCAGAATAACGCAATCAGGGATGCCCTTAACCTCCCGAGGAGACTACACATCTGACAAGACGCAATCTATATTGGCTCCCCGTTGCTCATCAAATATCGCTCAAAAATCCTTGCTCTAACATACAAGGCCCAGAACAATATGGCACCCGCATACCTGGCCAATCGCTTCACGCGGCACACAGCCATCAGACCCTTGAGGTCTGCCCATGTACACACAATGACTATACCTAGCTACAAGCTTCAGACAGCCGGGGGTTCGAGTTTCCCAGTCCTTGGGGCCAAACCATGGAACACAATACCCACCACACTCAGAATGGAACCGTCGGTCCACTCCTTTAAGAACAAAACTAAACTCTGGCTTCATGAGCTTGACGCATCTGCCTTATCCACCTAACCACACTGGCCACTTATGGCAATGTGTTAACATCGGACTCCTAGCCTTCCTCTCCACTTGTAATGTCTATATATCTTCGGTATTCTAGTATACGTTGCAGTATACCCCCATACCTCTAGTAATGTCTATAGTAACCGCTGTAACGATGTACTTGTCTGTAACTTGTGCTGCCTTAAGAACTGCATTGTCATTGGTAACATTTGTTCTTTCCTCCTGGGAAAGCGGTTTTCACTGTATGTAACCATTACTTCTTCAAATTATGCACCCAGATGCCCCTGGGCAAGGCACACAATACAAATAAATAAATACAAATACCTTCATGTTTCTCACAATACCAAGATATTTAGTAAACCCTCGGGGGCACCACATCTTATTTAGCTCATTCCATAGTAGCTCACGATTTATGAGGTCAAAAGCTAAGGAGAGATCCATAGACATGGCATACACGGACAGGTAATCTTCCATCCATGCCAAGTTCTGTATATAGGACATTAAAAAGCCCCCACAGTCCGTTACGATTTGTTTCTGGAAGCATATTTGGGGTGTCTGCAGAATGTTCGATGTGCGACCCAAATCCTCCAGTTTTTCTCAAATAAGGAATGCAGAGATTTTAGAGACCAGTAGAAGTGTTACTGGACGATAGTTAAGGGGGGATAATGTGTCCCCTTTTTCATAAATAGGTATGATGTGGACCTGTTTCCAGGATGGAGGAGTGGATCGGGTGGTCATTATATCCTGAAACCATATGAAAAGAATACGAGCCCATAACTCTATATCACTCTTAAAAACGTTGTTGGCCAGAGAGTTAGGCATGCTTGCACGTGAGGCATTGTCCCTGTGAATAAGCCCTTCAATGTCCTCTATTGTGAATGCCAGGGCCCAGTCGGTAATAGCATTTGTTTTTTTCCCCACCATACAACTCCACAAAATGGGCAGTCCAGGTTACTTCAGAGATTGGGTTGCTTTGTGCTCTACGTTATTTATCAGGTTCCAGAACTTCCTCGAATTGTTCTTTGTTAGGGCCATCAGCATCCCCTCTCCATACTGTTGGTACAATCGATGTCTGACTTTTTAATTCATTTTTCACATTTTGTTTAATTAGCCTAACTCTGCCAATAAGAACCTCAACATCCACGTTTGGATTTTTTATTAACACTCATTTTTTGGAGTGCAATTGTTTTTAGTGCACAAACCTACTCAAACTTATGTATATGGTTCATCTTGATCTTAATAGAAAAGCTACTTTGACAAACGGAGCCCATAATAGCTTCAATGTACTGTTTAAAAGATACTGATGAAAATAATGAAAGCTTGGACTCCTAGAAGGAATTCCTAAAGATCTCAGACATCGTCATATTAATTAGTACGTTGTGTATTCACTGACAACAGTTGGAGGTTAGATTGGGGGACATGAACCATTCCTGTGCAAGTAAAATGAGCAACTGACATACTGTGATCACTGGACGAGTTCAGTGTTATTTCAAATTTCTTGCAAGAGTCCAAGAGGGCATGTGAGACACAAATAAAGTCTATAACTGAGGCAGTCCCTCCCATACCATGTCGGTATGACTCCAAAGTTTTGCGCCATTTTTCTACCTACAGCTTGATTATTGGTACTTCGACAATGATCCATGTCAGGGCGCTTACTGCTGAAAAATAGTCTGCATTAAAATCCCCACCCACTATGCCTTGCCCATCCGGGTAGGTAGTGAACCATTCTTCTAATACAAGGTTTACTTGCTGAAGGAAGCATGCAAGATCTGTAATGGGGTTCCAGTATATATTCATCAATATAAGTTGTCCATAGGGGCCATCATTTGTTCCCCTAATAAAGACTACTAATATCCCTCTTAGAGGGACAAAGTGCTGAGTATTGAAATACACCAGATCATTTTAAACTGCTACCAAGAGACCCCCTGCTGGGCACCCCCTAGTGCCTTGAGAAGCTGGGGCATCCATGATGGAATAACCATCGAACACTCGTGAGTGGACCAACCATGTCTCCTGTAATAAAATAAAGGAAAAGGATGTCAGGAGAGCACCCAGTGAGATATCCGAAAAAAAGAGAAGAGAAACCTCTTGAATTTCAGGAAATTACTGAGAGACCGTTTGATTTGCCAAAGAGGACCCTTTAGTTCCTTTAATTGATTAATGGTGTCTCTCAGTGACATGGCGAGCCAACGCCACTCCCCTGCCTCCACACTAGAACCGTAATTGCAAAAGAGTTTTCCACGCAATTGGGTGCAATTAACTTGGTTTGTGCCACTAGTCACTCTTTCCTCTATGGAGGCCTCACTCTCGACTGGGTAGTTCATTATACAGAGATCAGTAGCTTAATTTAAAAGTACCTGAGACTATTCGAGATGGGACGATTAATCTCACTGTCACATCTATGCGAATGATCAAAGACTACTAACTTAATACCTTTAGTTGTAATTCAGGTGAAATCAACAGGCATCACTATTTGTTGGCCTATTTAGTTGCTTGCCTCCGTTTGGCATTCTTGGTTAGCCACACAATGTTGTTTTCCCTGAACTGGAGATGCAGAAGATCCCCGTTTAAATATGTCGTACACCGATTGCTCTTGTGGGTTTTTATGTGGTTTTGAGCTCCCGCCTACAGGTAAACCCTTATGTTTCATGGTATCTCTGAGGGTGTTAGTAGAGGCTTTGTATTCACTCCCCTGTTCCATGCCACCCTCCCTCTCAAGAGCTTCCAGTCTCTCTAATGTCTCCTTATCGATGGGATCCGGGCCATCCAATAAGGTGTCCGAGGATTCACAGAGATTATTACACCAATGGGAATGCTCCTCTGCTAAAACCCCCGGAATGTCTTTACTTATATTATCCTTCCATACATAACTATGCAAAAACTTTCTTGAAGATTTATTCTGTATTTTCTTTTTTTATAAGTTGGTACACTAGGGGATCTGGGAGGAGGGCACACCAATAGGGACACCCACAGACTTTTGAGTCTTCCCATCTAAAGGATCCTGTCCCAACTACTGGGATGGGATCACAGCCTATAGTGGTCACATTTACCTCCTCAATGAGTGGGGGACCCGGGCCCACTGCTTCAAGACATATGCCTATGTGCCATGTGCTCATTCAACACACCAATTTCCGAAGCATGTAATCTACCCACAATAATTTCTAAATAGGACGTATGCTTTTTCAATTCCCTACACATTTCTTCACAAAAATGCTGTATGACCAAAGGGGCAATATTAATTTCCATCCCAATAGGGGAGGTTGGAGAGGGGTACACGGAGTCTGAAACAAAGCTACTTGCTTCTTTTGTAGTGAGAAGAAGCAGTGGCTTGAGGGGACCAAAGGGGAGGTCTCACCTTCTAGAAAGACAAAGGGAATGTTCTTGCTGCCTCTTAATATCTTTACACGGACTGGCCTATTCTGAGGCTGTGTATTTAAGGAGCTTTTGTCCACATTGGTGAGTCGGCATTTGCTTTGTTAAGCAGTGTTTTCCGCTCGCATTTTATACTTTTTAAACCACTGGTCTCTGCTTTTAATTATTTGCTTTAATAGGCTTGGAACCTGCACTCGAGCCATGGGCGTGTGACTGGCCGACTGCACTCTTCATATTTGATTTGGCATTCAACATACTTTCTGGGTTCATTTTATTTCTTTCTTTTTATCTACCTATTTAGTCGTTTTTCCCTTTCCTTGTACTCCCGTTTGTTGCAGGTGAGGTCGCCTGGCCTCCTGGTGTGCGCAGGGCTCGTCCTGTAGTGCGCCCGTTTTCTTTTTTATATAGACATCCACTCACTCTCCTCATAATTGGTCTTTGTTCCAGTCTGTCAAGGGGTGGAAATGTCGCCATGTGTCTGAGCCCATACCCCTCTAGTGCCTCCTGGAGTTTCCGATAACCTGGTCTAGGCGGGTCCTGTTCCCTCTCATGTTGTGCTGGTCTGTCTAATTCTAGATATCAGCTCATATATTAAAGTCCACTCCTGAATTAAGATGTCCTGCGCTTTCTACCAGTATTCAAAAATCTTAGCTGACCCTGGTTTGGGGCATAGACCGTGGCAAAGGTGAAATGCACTTTCCTTATGGTGCACAATACCAGCAGGGTCCTTTCCTCCACGTCCGACCAGACCCTGGTCGGTTCCATCTTTAGCACCTTACTGACCAGAATCCCCACTCCTGCCTTTCTTAGAAGACCCAAGCCCCAGTATTCCCAGCCGATTTGACCCTTTAGTGAATCTGGTCTCTTGTAGGAACAGGATATCTAGTCATGACATTCAGAAGTCCCTTGCCACCAATGATCTTTTGGTGGGCAGGTTCATCCCTACCCTCTGGATGTTATCCCGGGATCTCAGTTCAACCATGGCCATCATGTTATCCCTATCCAGGAGCTTGATTCTTGCCACCTAAAGAGGATTATGTATGTCAGTGTGGGTTGTGCCATAAGAGCCAGAAAATAGGAATAGAGCCGGTACCAAGGATCCCTTCCCTTCCCCAACCCTCCCCCCTCAAGAATCTCTTTCCCCTCTTCCCCCCCCTGGGTGTCCAATCCCCCCCCCCCCACCCTGATTAAGGGCACCATGTTGGAACCAAACCACCTATGGCAGCCGTTCAGTCTGGTCCCTTTCTCGTCAAGCCCTTCCTTCTCGCCCCCCCCTAACAGTTTCCAAAAAGAACAAATGTAAAAGTACCCCCCACCCCCCCCACCCCCCAAGTTGCCCGTCTCCCTCAATGAACCATTCACAAGATAACATTAATGGGTTTCAAACAACCTACAACTGAGAGCCACCCAACGTGGGTGTCTGAGTTTTGATCACCATCCATCAAGCAATGGTCAGAGGCACAGCTCAGTGTTAGGTCAGGTCGCCACCCCCGGTGGAATAACTCTTTGCGAGTACTTCGCCTGCCAGTGTCCCTCTTCTGTCTTTTCCCTCGAGGTGTGTGGGTTCTCTGCATCTCCTGTGAGCTCTCTGGTGACCCTGTGTATGTGCTCCTCTGTGGGGAGCCTGTATTTGTAGCCATCAATTTATTTAGAAAGAAATAGAGAATGCGAACCCCCCAACTGTATCTGACCCCTTTCTGATTTAACCACTGGTGGGCGGTGAAGAAAGCCTTCTGTTAGGGAGAATTCTCAGAAATGTGCTAATTCCTCTCTACCTTAGAGACCCCCAGCACTTTTGCTGGACTCTAGGACTTTTTAACTTTTAACCTGGAGAGACGAAGACCTTTTTTCCTACTCTCTCATGTATTTTTGCTGTGATTTAAATTGTGTTTCTTTTGGTTTTTGGAGTCTGACAAACTCCATGGGCATCTTTTTGATTTGTGTCACACAGCACCTTCAGTGCAGTGGCACAGGGAAGTCCTTCAGATTTCCACAAAGGTATAAATACCTTTCTTTTGGACAACTACTGTTTCCAAGAGCAGTAAAGTGAAATTGAATTTACGTACATTGTAACTCTCTAGACCCAGCACACACTATTTTACCATAGAGTGCTGGAGAGGATAATTAGTAGCCCCTTTTTTAACTGCTCATGTAACATTTTTTATGTTACCCTTTACCCAATTAATGGCTGGTGGCAGTGGTTACTTTTTACTACTGTGGTGTCTCTTTACCGTGGGCTGCGTTCGCAGGCACCCATGGGTGCCATTTTTGGCAAAATGGCCCCGGCCTTTTTTTGCCGTTTCTTGTTGTTTAGGTCCTTCTTGAGATTTACTCTGCGTGCCAAACCAGGTTTGGTCCCTTTGTTCACAAGTGAAACCCGCCTCCGGCTCCAGTATTTCTGGTGGGGGCAGGAAGTGAGGGAGCTGCCCGAAACTCCCTGTGCTTAGTCTCCTAGGAGACAGAAATAAACTCTTGGGTGATTGGCCGGCTGCCTGTCCGGCAAGGACAGCCGCCCTGTTGGGTGACTGACCGCTAGGCTGGAATGAATGGGAGCGAGCTGCATAAAAGGCGAGGCTTTTTGGCTTGGAAGGCAGAGTCGACCACTGGACGAAGGAATCCGAAGAAGAACTTGGAGGAAGCCTGCTGCAATTCTGTTGGTTTGCCCGGTGAAGCCCTGCTGCTGTGCTGATGCTCCAAATTCGTATCGACAGAGTAGCCCTGCAAAGACAACTTCTCCCCTTGAGTTGGTGGGACCAATCAACTCCAAAGTAACCCACCTGGACATCCTTCTCAGAGCTGGTTGAATTTCCATTGCAGTAGCTGCTGGAACTGAATAGCCAGGGATAGGAACACCAGTTTGTGTGCGTTGCTTTTAAGTTGGCCAAGAGCTCCAGGAAGATCCTCCGGACTCCCAGGAAGCAGGACTGACCGCGCCTGAGCCCTCTGAACGGTGTCAGGTAATAATATTGCCACATATATGGTCGCCATAAATAATATCACCGGGAAAATGTTGTGGCGATATTATTTGGGTGGCCATATATGGCAACAGGGGCAAAAAAAAAAATTACAAAAAAAAAGAATTGGGGTTTGCGGGGGCGTCCCCCGCATGTTCCATGCAATAATGTCGCCACAGAAAACGACCATTTTTCAGCGATATTTTTGTATGGCGATATTTTTGTATGGTGACCGCAGACGCAAGGAAGGCCCATCTCGACAGCCCAGAACCGCAGTTTTGCTTGTTTGAAGTTTGCCAGTTATCATGGGTGACAGTCCCGTTGTAGTGCAGGAGTCCCCAGAAGTCCTCCCTCTTGTCCCCACGACTGAGGCCCAGGATCTGCAGAGCGGCACAGGAACAGAATTCATATGCTGCATTTTTCTTCAAGGTACTGTACAGTCTGAGAGAACTTACACCTCTGAGTAGATTTGCTGGTAGCCTTCTACTTCACAAGTCTCCCGCTTGTGGCCCTAACTTTGATTAATCTTTTTCACTAAAGAATTATGAAAACATTGTGCTAAGACTTTTACTCACCTGCAAAAAGTGCTTCAGACACATAGGGCCTGATTCATGGAAGTGTTTTATAATGGCGCAATCCCAAAGGAAAACGTTCCATGAATCAGGCCCATAGAATTTTGCCCATTGACATTGGCTTAGCCTGGTTCCCTGAATGAGTTCTCTCCTCTGTTATTGTGTTGCACCTAGGAAGGGGTTAACTTACTCTGCATTGGAGGGGTTTCGGGGGTTCACAATTATTTGCCTGCTAAAGAATATTTGTGATCTCGTTTGTTCTAATAACCCTTTCTTTTTGACACTCTCAAAGCCTACTCTGAATGCAACAGTAACATATTAATGTCCACAGTGTCCTAGGTATTTAAGTCTCCCGAGTGTAGGACGTGTGTGCGTGCCATCCCCAATGGGTCTGTACCGATTTTGAGAAAACAAAGTGTGTGCATTTCTGAAGTGTATTTGAGTGTTGCTTTTACATTGCTCCCTTCTGAAGAAGGCTTTTTTAAATGACTGGTAAATAAATTAATAATTGTTTTATCAAGAAACCTCGAGTGATTATAAGTTACTCACCATAGTGACTAACGTACTCTTAGTCCATAGTCCCATTTCCTCCATACTGCATGGGCGTCCCTTCCAAGGGACGGGAGACGGAACCTTTTTCACCAGAAAAAACCTTCCTCCCCCTTTAAAGTTAGTGGCACACAGGGGTGCGGCCAAGGGAGCATGCACTGCCCCGAGTCCGCCCTCCGGCGCCACACCTCAGTCCCCACTGATGCGTCAACAATAGATTTAACATTGCCTAATGACACCAGTATTATTAGGGGGGAGGTTGTTGGGACGTATGGAGGAAAAGGGACTATGAACTAAGAGTATGTTAGTCACTACGGTAGTAACTTATAATTACTCTTACGTCCCGTCCCCTTTCCTCCATACTGCATGGGCGATTACAACCGATTGTAGCCCCAGGGTCGAGAGGAGACCCTACGTAAGCAAATAGGTTCCTGAGAACCGCCTGTCTGAAAGCCTCAACAGATCTAGAGCCGGCATCAAAACAGTAATGCTAGCAGAAAGCCGAGGGAGAGGCCCAAGTGGCCACCCTGCTTATGACTTGCCAAGGGACATGGCGCTGAAATGCGATGTTTGTTGCCTTGGCCCTGACTGCATGGGCATGCACGTTGACCGGGAGCAGCTTGTGCTGGCCCTCGTATGCTTCCTTGATGGCAGAGACCATCCTGCGGGATATGGAAGCCTTAGAAGCCTGATAGCCCGGTCTTGAGGATCCGAAAGTGACAAACAGGGCGTCCGATTTGCGGAAGCCCTTGGTCCTGTCCAAGTAGAATTTCAGGGCATGCCTGACATCCAGGCAGTGCAGCATGCTGTGCTTTGTCCTTGGGGATCAGGGAAACACATAGGAAGTACTATTTCCTCGTTCAAGTGGAAAGCAGACGGAACCTTGAGCAGAAATGCCAGGTGTGTCCGCGGGACTACCTTGTCCTTGTGAAAGGTGGTATATGGCTCAGAGGCGACCAGCGCCTGGATCTCGCTGACTATGAGCCGAGGTAAGGCCGACTAGTAAGGCCATCTTGACGGTGACCACGGACACCATTGGCTCGAACGGTTTGTGCGACAGTGCGCCCAAGACTATGTTAAGGTGCCACGCCGGGTGCGGCCTCTTGACGGGCGGGTAGAGCCTTGCGAGACCCGTCAGATGTTTCTTGACGATAGGGTTGGAGGAAGAGAAAATGCCCTCCTCCGCGTTCCTTTAAGCCCCGATGGCTGCAAGGTATGTGCGGCAGGTGTCCACCTGTACGCCTGAATGAGCAAGGTGCGCCGAAAAGGAGAGCATGACGTCCAAAGTGCACGCCAAGGGGTCAATTCCCCTGGAGTCTGCCCAGAGCCAGAATCTGGTCCATTTGCTTTTGTACTGGGCTCTGGTAGCTTTGTTCCTGGCGCCTTGTATGAGCGTTACCTGCTCAGGTACCACACTGAGGGCCAGTTTCCCTGGTGCAGGTTGGATGACCCTGTCCCCCTGCTGTGCCAGAAGATGTGGTGGGCCCATCGGGAGATGAATCGGGGGCACCTCCAAGAGACTGAGTTGCTCCGAAAACCATGGCCTGGCCGGCCACCATGGAGCTATTAGAATGATGAGGAGTCGGCGAGACTGCTTGATTTTGCAAATTACTCTGTGGCTCAGGGGAGTGGGCAGAAAGGCATAGGCTTTCATGCCGGACCACTGGAGGTGAAATCCGTCGCCCAGAGAGCCGGGGCCCATACTGTACCAGGTTGCAAACTGGGGACCCTTCTTGTTGTGCCAGGTGGCAAAGAGATCCACGTGGGGGTGACCCCACCTGTTGAAGATCTCCTTAATAACAAGGTTGTTTAGCTGCCACTCGTACTTTTCCGCTCCCAGCCTGCTGAGCCTGTCCGCTTCCAGGTTGGATTCCCCCGGGAGATGGACTGCCGCAAGGTAAATGTCATTTTCCAGGGCCCACTCCCACATGCTGATCGCCAGTCTGCACAGAGGAGGGGATCTGGTGCCTCCCTGCTTGTTGACTTAGTACATGTTGGTCGAGTTGTCTGTCTGGATGAGGACAACCTTGCCCCTGAGAAGTGGTAGGAATGCCCTGAGCGCCAACCAGATGGCGTTCAGCTCTAGCCAATTGATGTGGTATTCCTGCTCCCGTCGAGTCCAGGTGCCGTGGACCGAGAGATCGTCCAGGGTGGTTCCCCAGCCCTCGAGCAAGGAATCTGTGGTGATTGTGGCCTGAGGAGTGGACGGCCGGAAGGGCTTGCCCGTCCACAGGTTGCAGTCTCTGGACCACCAAGTCAGTTCCGGGTGGAGAGATGGCAGAACGTTGATCATCTCAGATTTAGCCCCTGCTCCTGGTTCCATGAGGCACTGAAGTGCAGCTCAATCCTCCTCATCCTTAGTCTCGTGAGCGGAACGGCTAATAAGACCGCTGCCAGAAGACCCAGGAGATGTTGGTACCCCCATGCCGAGGTCACTTCTCTGCAGAGGAAGTGGGCGGTGGCCCTCTTGATGGCAGAGATTTTGTCCTCCGATGGAAAGGAGCACGTGTCCCAGATGAGACCCAGGAATGTCAGTCTGCACAGGCTGCAGCTGTGACTTCCTGAGATTGAGCGAGAAGCCCAGATCGTGCAGTGTGTTCATAAGGGCATGAGAAGAGTGGTGAACCGCTTCCGGAGATGTAGCCCTGATGAGCCAGTCGTCGATGTATGGGTAGATGTGGAGGCCCTGCGCTCTGAAGAGGGCCGCCACGGCATTCATGAGTCTGGTAAAGACCCTGGGGGTCGAGTTGAGGCCAATAGGAAGGACCTTGTATTGAAAATGGTAGCCCATGACCCTAACCGTAGGAAAGAACAATGGGGCTGCCAAATCGGGAAGTGTAGGTACATATCCTTCAGATCCAGGGAGCACATCCAGTTTCCCCTTGTCCAATGTCTCCGCTATAAAAGCTGGCATAACCATCGTGAATTTTTGCAGGGGTAAGGAGAGGTTGAGGGTGGAAAGGTCCAGCACAACTCTCAGGCCCGCCTGGTGTTTCTTCTGAATGGCGAAAATCCTGGAGTAAAAGCCAAAGCCTTGCTGGGAGGCTGGGACTTCCTCCACTGCCTGGCTCTCTACGAGCAACCGGATCTCCGCCAAAAGAGTTGCTGTCCAGACCTGTGGGAGTGGAGGGGAGGAGGGAGGAGAGGCTGGGATAGGAAGGCAGTACACCGTGGAAACTACAGATAGGATCCAGAGGTCCGTGAAATTCTGGTGCCAGAACTGTGCATGGGGAGCAAGCCTGACCCCCACCTGAGACATGTGGACCAGAAGGGGTATGTTGTGCTTTCTTTCCCTCTGAGGCTGTCGCTGAGGAGGGGGGACTGGAAAAAGCCGTTACTCTCCCACACCCTCCCTGCTTTTTGTTGCTTGCACCGGCTCAGATGGCGAGCGGTCCGGCTGCCTGGATCTGCGTTCCTGGAAAACGCGAAACCCTCCATATGTACGACCCCTTTCTGAGTGCTGCTGAGATTGGGAGTGCGATTTGGGCATGGTCTGTAAGGATGGATAAAGACGTAGCTGTTTGTGAGCTGTTTTTCTTCTTGTCCAGCTCTTCGTCCGTAGAGTGGAAGAGGTTCCCCCCCCCACTCGAACAGTAGATCTATTATGCGTTCCTGGACATCCGGGTTGAATTTTGTTGCCCAGAGCCAGCTGTTCTTATGTCCGTGGCAATACAGATGGCACGGCCTAAGGTATCAATATAACCACTGTGAATTCCATGAGGTCATGCTCCACCAGCTTGGCTTCTGCTAGCCCCGCCTTAAAATGTGATTGGCTCTGGGTGGGGAGTTCCGGGAGGAAGTCCGCAATTTCCGCCATAATCTTTGGTTGGGGGCTGCCAGCATGGCGTCGGCTTGACGCAGCTGTAAAGGTGGCGTTGGAATAGAGCTTCTTGCCATACGCCGCCAAGATCTTCTCCTCCTTGCCTAGCAGCACCGCAGAGGAAGAGGCTAAGGACGACTGGGGCTTGGATTATAGTGATGCCACTGCGATCACCGAAGAGTGTGGCTGAGGATGGGCCGAAAGCAAGAGTGTATCCCCCTCCACTTGCCTGTACTTGTCGTCCAGGCGTCAATTGACTGGCTGGGGCGAGTGGTGTTTGAGCCAGCCCTTCTTTGCCAAGGAGACTACATCGGTCTGCATAGGAATCCCCCATTTGGCAGAGGGGCGTCGGGTAAGGACTTCAGCAAGAACCCCCTCTGCCAGCTGCTCGACCTTGGTTTGGGCGAGGCCTGGGTACTCCGCCAGACCAGCATGACTTGTGAAAGGCCCCGGCTGAGGATGACATGTCTGGATCCTCCTCCTCATCCTTATCCTGCGGATCTGGAGGATCCTGTGGAGGAGGAGGAGGAGTAGTAGTAGTTGGTGGTGCCAGAGGCTGGGGTACAGGGCCCGCGGCCAGAGGATGAGGTGGTGGCAGAGGCTGGTATGGGGCCCCCTGGGGAGTCGGGTGCCACTAGCATTAAGGGAAGGACTTTAGTGATGGCGTCTTTAAAGATAACCCCCATCTGAGGTCACTTCATGAGGCCGAGGAACTTCTAGAAGAGCACCTTCTCACTTGCCAAAGAGGTGGCGGGGGGGGGGGGGCAGACGGGGTAATAATAAATAATAATAATAATTTGGCATTTATATAGCGCTGCAAACCCTCAGGTATCTGAGCACTGCTTATTATTACCCACAGTGTGTGGTGCTCATTTATCGACCTTGGAAGGATGAAAGGCTGAGTTTGGCCCTGCCGGGATTCGAACCTGCGTTAGCAGACTCTGCACCGATGTCAAAGCGAGCGCTCTACTCGCTGTGCCACTTGACCGGTAGCGGGGAGCTGTTGGAGCCGCTGTGTATCCTGTCCATATGGCCACAAAGGAAGGCTGCCCTGTGCAAATAAGGGGTATACTGTAGGCCACGTACCTGGTTGAGGCCAGTCCCACGTTAACACACGTACTTCGCCGAATTCCTGAAATGGCGTCGTACAAGCGCCTCTTTCTGGCACAGCGGCCATTTTGTCAAGCTGCCTGCCACGTGCCTGCGACGTGTTGCTTGGCCCCCTGGGTCCAGCATCCTCCAAGACACTTGCATGTGGATCAAAAGGACTACTGTGCTTCTTGGGCCTAGGCCCGGCAGGTGCGACACCCTCGACCATGGGGTCGGTAGAAGCTGTGTTTAGGCGCCCCCTCAGACGTATTACCTGTATTAGGGCTTAGTTCCTCGGCCATGGTGCCAGTATAAGTGTGGAGCCCCTCGGGTGGAGACCCGGTAAAAGAACCTTCCGCGCCCTCAACACTGCGACCGGGAGGATCTGAGGATCCCTCGACCCGAAGGCCGGTAGCTGAAGCAGCCTTGGTGCACATGCTGGTAGGAGGAGAGGACCGGTCCCTCCCGCGCGGGAGAGTCCCTGAGAAGGAGTCTCCCTTGCAGGGTGCGATGGAGAATATCGGCCCTACCTTGGGCCTGGTTTCGATGCTTCACGAAGTTATTGAGATCCTCTGGAGGTGACCTCTGGAAGAGCTCCCTCCACCTGGCTAGTCTGTTCTTCAGCGCCTTCGAGGACAGCGAGTCACATGCCGAACACGATTGCCAACCGTAGTCTGGGCCAAGGCAACGTAGGCAGAGGGCATGGGGGTCTGAAGTTGAGAAGAAGCCGTTGCAGGAGGGACACCTGCTGAACCCCGTAGAAGTCAACATGCACCAGGGAGAAGCAGGACGCCTGAGGACCGAGTACCTGGATGGTAAAGACAAAGTATCCACGCATGGAATTACATGGCAAAAGCCAAACCCAGGAGCGCTGGTGAATTCGGCCCGTTCATGAGGGCGGAGTCAGGGCAGCTCATGCTCCCTGGGCCGCACGCCTCTAAATTTAAATGGGAAGAAGGTTTTTTTCTGGTGAAAAAGGTTCAGTCTCCCATCCCTTGCAAGGGACGCCCATGCAGTATGGAGGAAAGGGGACGGGACGTAAGTGTATCAGTGTTTATTTGAATACTTGTCACTGTGAATCTCTGTGTAACTCCACTACTGCTCACAAGGACCCCTCTTGAGATAAGCCTGGCTTCTCAGCCACACTACCAACCTGTGTAGTTCAGACTTGTACCAAAGGTTGGGTCCTATTGCCAGAAGGCTGAGGTTGTTGTAGTGCACCCAAACAGTACTACCCCAAATCTCGGCCTTACACCTTCTCTTCTTGAGGGTGAGCGATGACAGATCCTGAAAGACTAATCTCAAAGAGCCATAACGCACCAGGCCTTTTTTCCTCACCCTTTCAAGGATCTTAAGCTTGTCCCCTGTAGTTATGAAAGCAGACGAGGACCTATCTGGGACCTCCGGCCGTGTGAATCCTTTGCCTCATCTATCGTGTCGTTGTCAAAGATGAGTTTCATAATTTCATACAGGGTTCTCCTCTGGTCTTTCTCAGTCTCTCCCTCTTTGTCCGGGATCCCAAAAATTCTGAGGTTGTAGTGCCTTTCACGATTTTTGAGGGAGTCCATTTTGAGCATTATCTCTGCCTCTCTCCTCTCCACCTCTGACAGGCGTACATCCATCTGAGTCTCCAAGGTGTCCAAGGAGGACTGGTTGTGCTCTACCTCCTCCATCTCGTCGATCCTTTGGGTAATTTTGTCGACCCTACCGCCAAGTCCGCTCTCATATGCCTGGTCTCCTCCATTAGTGCCTTCACATCTTTTTTGGTTGGGGCTGATTCTTCCTTGACCAGAGACATGGTGTTCCACTTGTTTAGACCTCCTTCGTTTGTTCTTTGGGTATATTGAAAGTTAGCTAATTTAGCCCTTGCGTCCATGTGCCCCCTCCCTCCTCCGTATATGCACTTGAGTGAGGGTAGTCCTCCTGCTGGCATTCACTAGTCTGTCTTCCTGCGGCACAGAGGCCTCCTGGGCATCAGTGGTTTATGTGTCCTTGTCTGTTTATTTATAATGCGCGCCTGACCCGAAGGTTTCTGGGAGCATTACAAGAAGGTACAAGTCTTGGGTTACAAATAGTGACAAAAACAATCAGTAAAAATAAAATAGTTGCCATACAGAAAGAAGCCTAAAGGTAAGGCGGCAGTACTTGGCGGGATCAGGCATTGTGTGTTTAAATAGGTTTGTCCAACAATACCCCTACCTAAATCAACATCCAACTCCACCAGCAGGGTAATACATATATATTATTGTAAAAAAAGGAGATAGATTCAAAATTTGCACTAATTATCTAATCACCCAAGCTCAAGGAACACTGACAACCCGGCACACGTAGTCCTGAAAAAATAGACTGTATGCATTAATACATCAAAAACTCAGTAAATTGATGCCGAAAAGGCGTTTGAGTCCATCTCTTGGAGGTTCATGTATGCCATCCTCCAAAAAATGGGATTCGGGCCAGGATTCATCAGGAGCATACAGACATTATATTGTAGCCCCACAGCCAGAGTCAGGACCAACGCGATCATGTTCCTCTTTGTAGTCCAAAGCCATCGGACGAGACAAGGATGCCCCCTCTCTCCGCTGATATTTGCACTCACCATAGAGGGAATGGCGGCATTCTTACGGACCAAACATGCATGGAGAGGGATACGCATTATGGGTAGACCTCAATTCATCTCACTATATGCTGATGACACTATGTTATACATCGGAGACCCTGATGTACATCTCCCCCCGATTATGCAAGACATCGCAGAATTCACAAAGTATTCCGGATATAAGATTAACCAACTCAAATCCGAAATAATACCTCTAACCAAAGCCTACTCACAATCAGAGGCTACCACCCAGTTCCGCTGGTCACCTACTACTGCCAGATATCTGGGGATTATCATGGCAACGGATCAGAACACGTATTCCAGAAACTATGGCCCATTCCTAACACAGCTGGAAACCAAACTCAACCTTTGGGCGAAACTACCGCTGTCCATGTATGGCCGGATATCCCTACTAAAGATGGTGATCGTCCCCAAATTGTTATACTTCAGTGATATTCCCATTTGGCCGGCCGTAAATTCTTCGAGACCTTACAAAGGAGCAGCACACACTGTGTGGGGAGGAAGTATACCCAGGATCAGTTGGACCAAGATGTGTGAACATTACGAAACAGGGGGCCTGGCGGCGCCAGATTACCTGCTATATTATTATGCGGCCCAAACCCAGTTTGCCAGGTATTGGTCCCAAGACACAGAACAGTATGCACACATGAAGAGTTTGCAGCGGCCCCGAAGGACCTGCAAGGTATGATGTTCACCAAGGTAAAGGAAGAGAAGATCGGGGCAGACCCAGTGACGACCACGGTCCGAGCATGGATGCAGATCCTGAAGAGAGTTCAATGCGACACACCGTACTGGCCACATAGCCCTTTATGGGCATACCCAGACCTCGAACCAACCTTGGATCGCACTCTGCAGAACCGTTGGGACCCGGAGCGCAGAGCCAGGCTGGGTGACTTTTTTCCTGAAGGGCATTTCATCACGATGGTCAAACTACAGGAGAGAATAGGCAAAGCCCTGACTCCGACACTACAGTACCACCGCCTAAAGGCGGCCTGCAAAGCAATCTGGCCGTCGTTCCCTGCGGAACCTACGGTACATAAGTTCCTTGCGGATATCCTAACACCGGAACGGTGTAAGAGCGGCATCTCTGAAATATACAAGAAAGTACAAACACACACCCCCTCGGCCAACACAATACAATCAACCTGGGAAGAAGAACTTAACATTGAAATCAGCGACCAGCAACGGGCACATTACTGCAGATACACTAAAACCATCTCTCTCAACGCCAATTTACGCCTAATCCAGTTCAAAATCCTAAACCAATTGCATATCACCCCAAAAAAGATTGCCAAATTCGACTCCTCCAAACAATCAGTGTGCCCCAAATGCAGAGCAATTGAGGTGGATGCGATACATATGTACTGGTATTGCCCACTGATTCGTCAGTTTTGGGAGGACGTGGCAGAAAAGAGTGATATACTGGACATTCATATCCCGGCAACCCCGCAGAAATACCTACTAGGAGACATTGGAAAGTCCTCAATTGAAATCCGTAGACTATTCGCGGTGGCGGGAGCAGTAGCCAAGAGAGACATATTCCTGAAATGGAAATCCAGTTCGCCCCCCACAGCTCAAACGTGGCTCAGACATTTGGCTCTCACGCAAGAAACCGAGGCGATGTGCAAGGGATACAGACTCACTCCAGACCCAAAGACATAGCCCACTGAGAGCATACCTGCAAACCCAGGCGTCAGCTCGGACGAAGAAGAAAGTAAGATAGAGACAATTAGTGTTAAACTGTCTAATTTACAAGCTGTGAAATGGATAAGAATGCATCTCTCCCAAATGTTTAAATCATCATGTCTGTTTATTACCAAAATGCCATGCCGTAATTAAATAAAGGTTTTAAAAATAAAAAAACTCAGTAAATTAATTCAAAAATAGATTAAATATTAAAACTCATATTGACCCAAAACAAAAGACAGTGGATACAAAGACTAATACATCAAAGGTTCATCTAAAACAACCTCACACAATTCAAACATAAATGACAATACACTACTACATTCAACATTCTAAATATGTCAAAATAATTCCAGACATGTTTCTGTTCTTCAAATTCCTCAAAGGGTGAACACACTTCAGGGGAAACTCTAAAAACTGTAGACTGCTTCAACACTGTGTTAGGGGGGTCTTTTCAAACATCACAAAATGGATGTCAATATAACTACAATACAAAAAGGGGATCCTTGAGATCAAGGTGGAGTACCACAATACTCAATATACCATCTTACACCACAGTGATAACTCCTGGTGGGTCAAGATTGGAGGCCTGGTCCACAACTTAACCACCCTCCCCACAGTTCTACCAATGAACTAAAAATTACCTTCACTGGGAATTTCATGAAAGGCGTTTTCTTAATAGGATCAGGCATTGTTCAGGAAACAGACAGCAATAAGTAAGGCAGTCAACAGTCGTTTGACACTAGCCATTTTTTTATGTTAGTCCTGAAGTTTAGGAAGGTCTGGTCCATACGTAGGTATGTAGGGAGAGAGTTTCAGCATTGGCAGCCTCAAAAGGAAAACTGGCGCCCCCTGCCTTTTTTTAAGTTAAATCTAGGGACTAACTACAATACAGTTTGAGTTTACCATCCTTGTGGGTCGTGACAAAGATTTTATGATTTTATCTATTAGGTATTGTGGTGCAGCATTATTCAGGCATTTGTGTGTGATGGTAGCTATTTTAAGCTGGATTCTGTCCTTTATCGATAGCCACTTGTAGTTTCTTCTGACTTCGGAGATATGATAACTCCTCGGAATACTTAGTGACGTTCTTAATGCCTTATTTTGCAGAATTTGCAATTTATTCAGGATCTGTTTATTTGCACCTGCATATAGGGCATTGCAATAAGCAAGTTTGTACAAGATTAAAGCCCTTGCTAGTGTGATGCAACTATTATTTAAATAGAAATGGCTTGCACGCGTGTATCAGCTTGCAAGTATATGCTGTGGTGTTAACTTGTTTCCCTAGGTTCAAGGTTGAGTCCACCATCGATGTTAAATGAGGTATATTGACATCCGAGTTTGCTCAGGTCAATTGGGGCACTTACCGGGACGTAATGCGACCCCAGTATTACATTTTTTTTTATATAAACCGGAAGCTTCAACTTTAAAACATAAAACGCCTTCAAAGCGTAGAAAGGGCACATGGTGGATTTATTTCGAAATCTCGCTCCTCACTCCTGCTTTCCTGAAGCAAAGAAGACAAATGCAAATCAGGAAAATGAAATACTGAGCGATCAGTGAAATGAGCGCGCTCAGCCCTGATCCCGCACTGACCTTCAGCGCGCCAGCCAGCCTGCCTTCACATCCAGTACTCATCATGACGGGCAGCTGGGACACGTGTACCCTTGTCCTTGCAAGTCGCAACTTTCCTTTCCAAACTAGCAGCCCTTTTCGTCAAAGCAACATGAAAATCAGCGAAGGTGAGCAGTGGGGAAGCTTTTTATGACAGAGCGAGGTTTCTATATTTAAAACTGTAAATTTTTATATTATCCCCACATCCCCGGCCTACTGTATTCCGACCATAGCAGGCGTCTGTGCACCCAGAGACGTTTTTATGGGAGGGCAAAAGGGGCATTTGCCCAGGGCCCCCACCTTGGAGGGGGCCCCACAAGCCTGCCTGATCTAAAGAAGTAAGACTCCTTTGTTCACAAGACTTAAATAGCACACATCATGATATTTTATGGCAAGGCGCTGAGGCTCTAAACCTATTGCCTGTCTGTTTTGGCAAGTACATTCTGCCTCAATCATTCATCATGTAATGCTTTCAGTCTTCACTGTGGTATGTATAGTTTGTGTGTTCCTTGCGGTATAACTCCTGTAGCATTCTTTCATTCCTGCGGGAATTATGTTGATCATGTGCAATAGCCAAATTTGAAATACATATTGGTAAATGGAGTGCCACAATGGTTTAGAAGTTAGCTAAGTGTGTTAAACACACATTGCAGAGATATGTGTTCCTATGCAAGATTAGAATAGCACATTCCTGTAAGGCTGGCTGAGCCTTTCCTATTTCTGAAGTTTATAAACCTGCCTGCATATGTACTTGGTCTTGCAGCACAACAGGTGCCATTATCAGCAATGTATCTGCACCAGATAGGAGTTGCAATAAAAACGAACATGTCATCCTTATGTTGAAGGTCTAGAAATTGGTTTGTTCAGATGCAGTGTTGTAAAACCCAGGCAATCACCTCCAACAATGAGCATAAACTGTTAGTCCAAGAGATGAATAAGTATCCAAATTTGGAACCAACTCATTCATGCTTGTATTCTGATTTACAAACAGACAATACAGTGATCCTGTCAAATCATCTAATATCTCATACATTACTGTACTGTCTTCTGTGAAGTTTGCCTTCTCGCATACTGGTGGCATCGTTTAGCCCATTACTTGATCTTTCTTCTTACGTAGGCCACTTGAGTGGAAGGTGTGGTAGACAGAAAGGAGCACACCAGATGGTGCAGGACTCGGGCAAGCATGTTTTAAAGTCTGCTCATTTGACACAAAAACACTTTGCATTTTTTCACAAGTCAAAGGGTTTTCTGCACGTTTATAAATGACAATTTTACAAGCCAGTGTTTTGGAAGTATGTAAAGCTTTAAAATACAAAAGACAAACCCAGATTTAATCTGTTAAATCACACCGATTGGCATGCTGGTACTTATATACTTCTCTTTATGAAGGAGAGAATGAAGCTAGAATCATTCTGTCTTACACCCTTCTATAATACTTTGTTTTTAAATATTGTCATGTTTGGTAATGCGATTGGAGTACTTTCCAAGTCCGTTTTATAAAATTAGATTATTTTAGTTCATGGTAAGAACTGGTAAAAAAAAGTGTTCAAATGCAGAAATTGAAGAGTTGGAACAAATGCCAGATTCACCCCTTAACCAGTGTGTGTAATGCTGGGATCTAATGTAATCTTGTATTGCCTAGCCTCTCGAAATTGCCAGTCCCTAAACCTTTCAAAATTGTCAGCCAATCAGAGTGATTTTCTTCTCAGGGTATGATCTTCAAAACAGCCTCACTCATGGTTACACTAGCTATGGCGTTCCATCCACTATAATAGTGAGCATTGATATATTGCACACCACAAGCACGTATTCTTGTGATCTCTAATGGCAACACTATTTGAAAACCTTGTCCCACTTAGAATCTCAGTCTTTCTGGATGCAGACACCTTCCTGGTAGCTTCTAATCTGCATCCACTATCGATGCTATGTTATGTGTAGCTTTCGCCTTCCTCCCAATTGGTCTCCTCTATCCATGCTTGAGCACGTATGCGTTCTGTACGGCAGCAAATGTGAGTTCTCTATCTATTCTGGGTTACATGTACCTTTTACATACAGTCCTGCATTAATACCACAGGCTGCATACCTTCGTGGATGCTATTGATAAAAAGTCTCCTGTATCTATGCTGGAACAGAAGTAACCTCTTCGTAGACTGATAATGTTGGCCTTCGAATGGTACTTGTTTATCATTCTGATTAGAACAAGAATGAAGAGGGTAAGGGGACTTAAAGGGAGTAAACATGATTATTTTTAAGCTGTGAGGCAGCATATTAACCTATGGGTTGTGACCGCGGCGGAGGGTGTAGGGGGGCTGGGGCAGATACTCTTGATTACTTAATTCCTTTGGTTTGGATGAGGGGGGCCAAATATGTCTGTGCCCAGGGCCCCAAAATTGCTTAAGATGGCCCTGTGTGCACCCTCCACCAACCCCTCCCCCCACTTATACGCTTTCTCTCTCCAACTCTGTTGCACTTGCTAAAACGTGCACCCAAACCCACTTTACATTTGTTCTAAATTGCATCGGCCTTTGGCCAGCAAAAACTCAGAGAACCAAAAGTACTTTTCTCTGAAGTCACAAACTGCACTTGCAAACTTCTTGACGTCTGATGCGAGATACAGGCTTCAAAGATATTCATTTCCCAAGTGCCATCTGAGTATAACTGAGTGCTTGAGTTTAACACGCTGTAAACCTCCCTTTCATAATCAAAAGCAACATGAATGCATTATTATGCGTTACCAGGCGTCTATAATGAGAACAAGAGCATTATTAACAAAAGCCTATACGCTATAAACATCCCTTCACCCAGTCAACCCAGCCTCCAAAGGACTTTCAGTTGGTGTAGTGGCACACAGCAATATTTTGAAAGTAATATTTCCAAATTATATATGTTACAGCCCACGACTGTATCCAGAAGAAATTGGATACAAAGCCAAAGTATATTAAACGGAAATGATGGCATGTTACAACATCTCTCATACCAGGTCTGAAAAAGTACAGAACGGTGTTTAAACCCATCAAATAATGTATAAGGTCAGTGGAAAATTGGCCATCCAATAGAAACACGAACAGTGAATAGAAGAACTTGCTGCATCACAAAAAAAGTACTGATACCCAATAACGCTCCATGACAATTCTGTTCTGTACAGTTGGCATTTGGTAATTAAAAGGTCATTAAGCTTGGGTTCAGCCAGGCTACCAGATGCCAGCACGATCCTCTGAGGAATGCCCCCGCTTCATGTAGGAGCCTGGCGGCGGAATGGGATTTTGTGCCGCTTTGTCAGTCCTTGCGAACCGCCACAGGAGCTGGGTAATTCAGGAGGATTGCGTTAAAATGTCTCTGCTCTGAATTCGATTGCAGTGCTAAAGCGTGACCATAACAGGGAGGATTTAAGAACATTTTACACGGTTTACACGTGTCCCACACGGTCAGTTCGCAATCTGTGTCTGCTGCTACCCCGGGTGGCAGTGGCACCCAGGAGCGGGCTTACAACAGATAAATTATCGCAGGTTCTCCGTGTGTGTATGTAAAATAGCTCAATCACTTAACTTAGCGGACAGGCAGCAGGGTCATGGAGCCATGCTGGGGGGTGAATATAGGTATACTGATACATAACAAGAGTTCAAACCCGACGCTGTGGCGCCTACCTACAGGCTCTGTCGCCCTGCTATCCTCTACAGCTCATGGTGGCTCGTGCCGCAGGGCTCTGGGGCGTGCAAATGAGCAGAAAGTCATCTGCAGGGTGTTGATTAGCAGCCATTGCTGGGCTCCTTAGCGCAGGATCAGGTGCTTAATGCTTATGGTCGGACTGTGTGTTTCTCCGTTTTATCATTAAATCAATGCTGGGTCATTCATTCTGTAGATTATGTTACCTAGCTGACTGCTTATAATTTGTAAGTGATATTTTTAACTGTTGGTGTGTATGTGTTTAACAAAGATGTGAACTGCCATCACCCCCTTATAGCCACCCCTTAGCCTTTCCATTCTTCTTACTGCAATGAGGTCACTTCACGATTTCTGAGAGTGTCGCTTAATTGCCTTTAAAAGAAAATTCCAAATGAAGCTTTTCTGTGAGTCACAAGCCCTGTGCGAGCTCCGTCTAGCCAGCCAGGGAAGGGACCTGGTTGAGATCCCTTGAACCAGAGAAAGCCATCCTGGAATGTGTACTGTTTGTTTCCAGAAGAAAGGACAGATGGCTTGTGCAGATACCTGCTTTGTGTTCAATGATGAAACATACCAGAGCGGAAGTGGTGGGGGCAGCTGCATAAAAGCGAGGCTAAACATACAGGGATATGCAGTAGAATAAAGGCCTGTGGGGGTTGGGGTATGTTTCCAAGCGTTTAATCAGTGTCTGACCTTGGATAGCAGTATATTTATTACTTTACCATTAAGTCAATATTGAAGCCTGCCTGGAGGTCACCTTCTGTGGCAAACAATGTAGCACCAGCTGCATGCCTGGTTTTCTGTGGATTCATTTAAAAACAAAATGCTGCATAAAAGTGAAATCGCATACCTATCTGCGGGAGGAGAGTGCATTACTCCACAAACCACAGTTCCTCCATGTTATATGACTCTGCATTTTATCAATATTGGGGACATTGGGCCTCATTATGAGTATGCGGGTCCGGTAACAATGGTATCGGTAAGCTTGCTGGTACCGTTGTTACCAGACCGGCATACTCCAAGTTCTGCAAGCGGTGCCCTCCCACCCGCCAGGTCTGACCAGGCAGGCGGTCTGGCACCCACGAGCAAAGCTGGCACCCAGGAATGGGCTATTACCGGGTCCGGCAAAGCTGTAATGACCCGGTGATTGCCCATTCCTGGGCGCCGGAAAGAAAATGATACCGTCGGCAGCCGTGCCTGTATTACAGGCACAGCTAACGCCAGTATCGTATTGAGGCCCATTGGCCCTTAAATGTGCTGGCAATGCCACCGTGTTCTGGGCCCCTTTGCCATGTTTCTTTCTGTACCTTAATAAAATGGGCCTTTTCTAGGTGTGAGGTCATGCAGCTGCAGTTTACATTTAAAAATAAAAAAAAAACTGCAATTACTGTGACCTGCAACACATCCTTCCTCTCTAACTCCAATATAACAAAAAACGGTGGGTTACTTACCGAATAAACAAAACAGAAATGTGATGGCTGGAAGGTTTCAAATCATCCATTGGCACAGCTCTGAGTTGGGGGTGTCTGCTTGAGGCTCAATGTTATGGAGGCTGGTACTGGAGACATTAAGATGTACCAGTGACTTACAAATGTTGGGATAGAGTGTTTGAGACGTAATGTGTTGTAAGAGTTGAAATGCATTGAATGCAGATATGATGTTTGAGGAGGGTAATTGAGACTCTCACCGTTGGGGGTGCTGAAGGGGAATGCTGGAGGGTGGCACTGTGTAAACATGAATGTGTTGAGCAAGGCATTTGAGGTGTAAGGTGTTGGAGGGCAGGATTGGGGGCCAGACATTTGAAGCTGTTGATGTAGTCCTTAGCGCCTCGCAGTGGATGGTGGGGGCCCGTAGTGAAAATCGTTGGGGAATATTAAGGTTCTGGGTGACTGGCGGGAGTGGGTTGTTGTGCAATGTTCAAAGTGCAGAATTGACAAGAACATCCCTGTGTGTATTGTTCAAGTGCAAAGGTATGACGTGGTATAGAGTCCGATTGTCTTCTGGTTGGACTTGTGTTGGTCAGTTGCTGTTTCCAGTCTGCGGCCAGACACTTGGCAGGCCCTGGATGTCTGCGCTTTGGAATTTAGGCTCTTTCGAGATGCTCTGTCTGTTTACAGTTTAGCCCGAGTGATGTACAATAGTCCAGGTTGTTGTTTTGGACTTCTGCTTACATTCACAGTAATTTGGGAATATGGGCCTATACACACTGATTAATGTATATCATATTATAGTGATCGTGAGCATATTTTTCTTAGTGTACTGAGGGGCAATGCTATGCGATGGCACTTCCTGTTTTGTTAAGCGGTGAAAGGTTGTGTGCCATCACGTATCGTGATGTCACTGCCATCAGAGGTCAAGGGTTGTGTGTTGTCGCTTCAACAACCCCTGTGATTTTAGTGAAATTACGTCCCTGGGTACCTAGGATCAAGATCTCGGTCTTATCATTCAGGCAGAGGCCATGTGCTGCCATCCATGCCTGAATGATTGAAAAGATTTTATTGACTAAAGCCAGGTCTGTGTCATAGTCACAGAAAAGGGGTTTGGTCACCGATTTCCTCTGAGGCTTATCGATCTATGGAAATAACCTATTGCCGATTTGCCTGGAGCAGACTGTTTCTTCAGTTCGTGGGCCGTAGGGCCACTCGCCTTTCCAGGCCACCCCTCCATGGATCGGGGACTTCCGTCCTGGTCCGATCTGCTCAGATTCCCCTAGCACTCTTTTAGGTGTTGAGGCCGGGCACATGGCCCGGAAAAGGGGCCCACACCTCCCGGCTCTTCCTCTGGTTCCATAACCTTACTGGTCCCTCAGGATTCCCACAAACTACTTTGGGCCTCCTCTTCTTCCTGGTGGTACTCTTAGCTTGACTGTGGGGCCCTGGGATTACAGGGCCCCAACCTTATTCCCTGCGGCGACTCCTGGTGCTGCGGGCTGGGGCTAGGGGGTTCAGTATAGCTCCCTCAGCGTGTGCGAGTATCCAGCTCTAGTTCCTTCTGTGAAGTAGTCTCGAGGGGGGCAGGTCTCCTGCTACTACCGGGGCCTAAGAGACCTGTGTGTGGCTTCAGAGTCCAGTTCCTCTAGGGCCACCTGAGTCACAAGTCAGGTAATGTATGGGGTGCTGAGTGTTCATCACTGTGTTCAGGTGTGGTCTCCGGCAGTACAGCAGTGCACAGGCTGGGCCTTGGGGGAGGGGTTCTCTACCCCCCTCCTTGTGGCCTTGTTTCCCTGATTGGGTCTTCTATGGGGCCCTGGGGAGTCAGAGGGCGCCGGGTGCATCCCCCAGTGTTTAAGTGCGGGCCCCGAGAGACTGGTTGCTGAAGGGGGGTTGGGGGCTCACCCACCTCTTATGTTTTGCTGGCCACCCCTCCGGTTCAGGCGACCTCCGTGCTGGCTGGGTGGCCTCTCTCCCCTCCTGTGGTCCACATTTGTCCGGATGCTGGACCTGGAAGGTTTGGGGCCCTAGGGTGAGCCGCAGATGGGGCGGGGGGTCACACCCACCTTTGTCCTTCTCTAACGCCAGCATGTGCGTGGGCTGGGCAGCTTCCCTCCTTTCTCCTTAGCTGTGCTCTGCGACCTGTGGGGAAGGGGTTGGGGGTGGTGGCTTCCTTAATTTTTCGGGACCGCTATGGTAGAGGCACGCAATCAGGGACTATCCATCAGCGCGCCCCTAGGGCCACCACGCTAGGCATTTCTAATGCCCTCCCCGTGGACATTTGTGTAGACGTATCCGCACTCTCAGCAGCCTTTTGGACCACTGCCAATCTTTTGGCGACTTTGAAATCCTCTAAACCCTGGAATCGGTCTTCTGAGCCTTGGTATTCTGATGGGTTTGACGATCTTCGTCTCCCGCGCCGTCGGGCTAAGTGGCGAACTGCCTACTGCTCCCTGGTCCACCTAGCATTTTGCCGAGCCGCAGCAGCTTATCAGAATGCCATCACCAAAGCGAAGTGCTATTTCTTTTCTTTGCACAACGAAGCTGCGGTGACCTCTCCCAAGGAACTCTCTGAATTAAATCCATGTCTTCGCGTACTGCAGTGAACAGGGTGATTCCCTCCCTGATGTGTGCTAGGCTTGCCACTTTTTTAAAATCTCTGCTACCAGGGAAAGAATTGTGGTGGCCGCGGTCGCTCCACTTACCAACGCCAGTTTTCCTAATCCTGTCTCACGTCTGGTCGGAATTCCCGTTTTTTGCAGACATTGATATTATCTCAGACACTCAGAGCTTTAAATCCATTTGCCCGACGGACCCTATTCCGTTGAGCACTTTCTAAGAGATCATTCCTTGCATTGATTCCTGTGTGCCTTTATTTTTCTCTACTGGGCACAGCCCTAACAGTCTGAAGCACACATGTGTCATTCCTCTTTTCTAAAAAACACATCTAGATCCCTCTCTCCCCTCAAATTAATGTCCTATTTCTTTACCCATGAAGCTGCTTAAAGCCTTGATTGCTACCTTTCTTCATTCATTCTTGGAAGACTCTGTTGTGCTTGACCCCTTCCAGTCCAGGTTCAGGCCTAGAGGGGGCACGGAATCCGTCTTGGTGTTGGCGTTTGAAGATCAGGTCCAGATTGTAGACCAGGGTGCATTGGTGCCCTGATCCTTCTGGACCACTCTGCGGCTTTCGATACCATCGGCCATGCTATGTTAATTAATAGGCTTTCTGCTGTTGGTGTCTCTGGCAAGGTCCTTGAGTGGTTCGTGTCTTTTCTTTCTGACCACTCTTAATCTCTTTCTCTTCCTTCTTTCACCTCTGCTTCTCTTACTGTCATGTGTGGAGTTACACAGCGGTCTGTCCCTTCCCCTCTTCTTTTATATGGGATACATTACTCACCGTAATTGTATTTCTGATGCTTGTATCTGCTTAGATTCACATGCTGTGCATAGGCCGACATCTAGTGGAAGCTGCGGAGTATTACAGTTTGTTTTTCGAAACTCGAAAATGGGCGTCGACACAGGCGTGCCAGTAATACTATCCCTAGTGTGACGTCCACTGTACCCAAGATCCCTCACGCGTCTAGGATCCTCAGATTGTATTTTTTCTGACATGAGGAAGCATGAGGAGTAGCGCGAGTACAGATAATCCAAGCAGATAGACAGAAAGGTAAGACTACAAGCAATCATGCGCCTTCTCTCGGAGGGGAGGAAGGGTGGGTCGCATGTGAATCTAAGCAGATACAAGCATCAGAAATACGATTACGGTGAGTAATGTATCCCTTCTGAGGCTTGTGGAATCTGCTTAGATCACATGCTGTGCATAGATTAGCGAGCAGTACCCGAAGAAGGAGGTGGGATGTGAGAAGGGTCATGAGCAAACAGGTGTCTTAGAACCGCTTGTCCCACTTGTGTATCTGTCTTGGAATGAGTGTCAATGCAGTAATGCTGAGTAAAGGTGTGAATAGAGCTCCAAGTAGCTGCTTTGCAAATGGTGTCGAGGGGAACATTTGCAATGAAAGCCAGAGTGGCCCCAATGCCTCTAGTAGAATGGGCCCTTGGCGTAAAAGGCAGAGTTTTTTCAGAAAGAGAGTAACAGCTGTATACAGTTGATAATCCACTTCGAGATCGCGCCTTTAGAGACGCGATCCCCCTCTCTGCCTGTAGCTACGGAGACAAACAGTTGATCTGTTTTCCTTAGCGGTCTGGTTTTATTTACATAGTAGAGGACCGCCCTACGCACATCAAGGGTGTGTAGTTTCACCTCAGCCGAGCTTTGCGGGTTCTGGAAGAAAGCCGGAAGCTCGATGGACTGGTTTACATGGAATTTAGATATAAATTTAGGTGAGAACCTAGGGTGTGTGCGTAAAACCAGTTTGTCTTTGTGGATAGTAAAGAAAGGATCCTGCACTGACAGAGCCTGAATTTCACTGACCCTTCTTATAGAGGTAATGGCTACTAAGAAGGCCGTTTTATAAGTCAGGTGTTTGAGACTACTTTTATGCATGGGTTCGAAAGGGGGGCCCATGAGCTTAGCTAGCACCACATTGAGGTCCCATCCTGGTGGTGAGTTCGAAATAGGAGGGTGAAGTCTCTTTACTCCTTCCATGAAGGCTTTAACTACTGGTACTTTCCACCACGATACTCTGTTATGGGATGTGGTGTAAGCCGAGAGGGCTGCCAGGTGTACTTTCAGAGAGTTAAAAACCAAACCTGCGTCCAGCAGGTGGAGCATGTATGTTACAACGTTGGAAGGAGTGCAATCAACTGGGTTGATTTGTTTATTCTGGCACCAAATAACGAATCTCTTCCACTTGTCAAAATAACAGTGCCTTGTGTTTGGTTTCCTGGATTCTTTTAGGATGTCCATACACCTCTGTGGTAAATTGAGATGCCCAAACTCTATGACCTCAGGAGCCATGCTGCCAGGTTCATTGAGTTGGGTTCCTGGTGCACTGTTTGACCTTGTTGCTGGGACAGTAGGTTGTACCAGGCTGGGAGTTTGATGGGCTCGCACACCGCCATCCTGCGTAGGTGTGGAAACCATGGTGGTCTCGCCCACATGGGAGCAACTAGGATGAGCGTCATCGATTCCTTGTTCATCTTGTACACCACCTTCCTGATGAGGAGTTGGTGGAAAAGCGTACGCAAACCTCCCTGACCAGTTCATCCACAGGGCGTTCCCTTGGGAGTCTGGCTGGGGGAACCTGGATGCAAATCCTGGGCATTGTTTGTTTTCGCTTGTGGCGAATAGGTCTATAGTGGGGAAACCCCACTGAGAGAAGAGATCTTCTACGATATCTCTGTGAAGGACCCATTCGTGTTCTTCTGGGAGGGAGTCTCTGCTTAGGGCATCCGCTAGGGAATTGAGCTCCCCTGGAACATGTTGTGATGACAGGAAGATGTTCCGTCTGAGTGCCCATCTCCAGATTTTCTGGGCAAGCTTGGACAGATTTGGAGAACGAGTCCCTCCTTGTTTGTTCAGATAGAACATGGCTGTCGTGCTGTCCGTCCGGATCTGCACCGACAAGTTTAGCAGATGGGGCTCGAACGCCCGAAGCGCTCGGAATACTGCCAGAAGCTCTAGTAGGTTGATGTGGTTCTTGGCTACTGAGTGAGACCAGAGACCCTGAGCTGTGTGGTGGAGATGGTGAGCTCCCCACCCAGTCAGGCATGCATCTGTAGTCACCACTGCCTGTACTTCGGGATCGTAAAAGGGTTTTCCCCTTGCGAGATTCTCTCTTGTCCACCAGTGTAAGCTCTGTACAAGTGTTGGCGAAACGACCACTAGATCGTCCCACTGACCACTTGCCTGAGACCACTGTTTCGCCAACCATTCCTGCATGGGACGCATGCGCAGACGCGCGTGGGGGACCAGGTAAATGCATGACGCCATCATGCCCAGTAACCGCATTGCTTTGCGTACCGTTATTTGTTGACCTGACTGATAATGTGGAATTTGCAGTAGTATATTCCGAATTCTCTCTTCCGAAGAGAAGGTCAACCCTTTCTGAGTATCTAGGATTGCTCCTAGGAACTGTTTTGAGGTGCTTGGCACCAGACTTTACTTCTTCTCGTTGATAGAGAAGCCTAATTCGTGGAGGAGGTCGATAGTCCTCTGAATGTTTGACTTGCAAATTCCTGGGGTTTCCCCCGTTATGAGCCAGTCGTCCAGATAAGGGTACACTGGGATTGCCTCCCTGCGTAGGTGTGCAGCTGCCACCGCCAGTACCTTGGTGAATACCCTTGGTGCTGAAGCTATCCCGAAGGGCAGTACCTTGAATTGGTAGTGGCGACTGTCCACCTTGAAGCGCAAGTATTTTCTGAGGGCTCGGAGCATGGAAATATGAAAATAAGCATCTTTCATATCCAAGGTTGCCATGTAATCCCCCTTTTTTAGGAGGGGGATTACCTCTTGTAGCGTGGTCATACGGAATTTTTGGGGCTTGACATACTTGTTGGCAGGCCGTAAATCCAATACTGGGCGCATTGTTAAATCTTTCTTTGGCACAAGGAAGTAAGTTGAATAGATACCCTTGTTTACCTGGTGTCCTGGGACGAGTTCTATCGCGTCCTTTTCTAGCAGAATGGCGATCTCCTCGAGAAGGATCTTCTGATGTTCTAAGGAGTGTACTCTTTGTCGTGGAGGGTGGTTCCGGGGACGCTGCAGTAATTCTATACAATATCCTGTGGACACTGTTGACAGCACCCATCTGTCTGAGGTGATCCCTTCCCAAGCCTGGGTGAAGTTGGAAATGCGTCCCCCTACTGGGGTTGCGTGAGAAGGGACCCTGAACTGAGCGTCACTGCTTTGGTGGAGGCGTGCCACCTCCCTTGTTGGGGCTGCCTCTGCCTCTTCCACGACCTCTCTTGTTACCCCTGCCGTAACTTTGGGTAGACTGCTGGTTGTTGTTCCATTGTGTACCCTGTCCTTGGGCATAGTTGCCTCTTTGTGAATTTTGGCCGCGTGGGCGACGAAAATTACTGTTCTCCCTCTGGTTAGGGGGTTTGTTGGTAAGCTGGCCAAGGGATTTGAGAGTCTCGTACTCGTCCTTGGCATTCTTAAGTGCGTCTTCGACCGCTTTCCCAAACAATAGATCGGGTTCCACCGGCTTGTCTATTAATGAAGCCTGGGTTTCTGTTTTGAACCCCGACTGTCGTAACCACGCATGTCTCTTGATAACAGTACCTTCTGCTATCAATCTTCCTGCGTTGTCCGCGGCGTCGAAAGTTGCTTTTAATATGCAACCAGACACGGCTCTCCCTTCTGCCGAGATCCGAGCCAACTGGCCCTTTAACGGTTCAGGAGCAGAGGCTATGAGCGCCGCGACCTCTTCCCATTGATGGCAGTTGTAACTTGCCAACAGGGTGGTGGAGTTTGCAATCCTTGCTTGGTAGGCGGACGTTGAGGCTACCTTCCTGCCAAACCCGTACAGTCTTTTGCTCTCCTTGTCGGGAGGAGCTTCTGACGACGATAAGGGTGTCCCAGCCCTCTTCCGAGTGTTGGTAACCACTAGGGAGTCTGGTTTAAGATGTCCTCTTATATAAAGAGGGTCAGACTGGGCTGCCCGAAAAAGTTTTTCGACTCTGGGGTTGACGGCTCTGGTGAGGTTAGGATTCACCAGGAATGGATCTATTCTACGTTGGATGGATTTAAGGATAGGGATGGTCTGAGCGACCGGCCTCCTCTCTCCCACCAACTCTTCTGCGAAGTCCCTTTCCTCCTGTACACCGTGGGTGTCGATGTGAAAATGTTCTGCTGCGCGAGCGAGAACTTCATTAAGGAGGGGCTGGTTATCAACTGGCGAGTCGGTAACTGGGGCTTCGCTCTCTACCGGGGAATCTACTCTGTAAATTTCCTGCTCATCTTCTACCTCCTCCAGGTCCTCATCATCCGCATAGTATTCAGTCCCGGTTTGTTCCTCCATAATTGTAAACTCCTGGTCCCCTTCAGGGAAAGGCTGTCCTTGGTATCTGGGGTGTGGAGTAGAGTATGAAGTAGAGTAAGGCTGCACCTCGAAGGGTTCAGGTATTTCGAACCGGGCCTTTTTACTTAGGGGGATAGGATCAGAGGAGCCTGAGGGTGTGGCCCCTTGAGGGTCATACGAAAGGAAATGATCTGGGTTTTTGTCATAAAAATCAGCTAAGGAAGACATCCTTGACATGACCCTGTCTATGTCTTCACTGGACCATTCTTTGGAACAGGGTATGACTTTTGTAGGCAACTTAGAGGACTTATCAAGGGTACCCTTGCTGGATGTTGATGTCCCAGTAGATTTGTGTTTGTCTGTCTGCTTAGGGTGGAAGGATGGTCTTACAGGAGTGGAAGGCTGTGCTTTCCGCTGTTTCCCCCCCCTCCCCGTGCGTGGAAAAATGTTTTCCCTGTCCCTTGGAGGCCCCAGAGACTTTCGACGCCTGGCGTCGAGGGTCGGGAGAGGTATCTTGTTTCGAGCGTGGGGCCTCGCTGGTGTTAACTGCGGCCTCGGTCTCCTGGAGCGCGGCCTGGGGGTGGAAGTCGTCTTCGTCTTCCGACGATCGAACTTCCGTTAATCTAGGGAGCGAGGCACTCTTGGCAAGAGTGGATGATTGCCTTGCGTCATGAGGCGATCTCGATCGAGAGCGCCCAGAGGACACCGAGTCGGACCGTTCTATCTGTGCCTCTTTCCGAGAAGTCGACGTCGTCGAGGTTCGGTTGGACTTAGTGTGCTTAGTGTGTGTAGGGTGTGTAGCGCTTGCGTCGCCGGGGGTCTTCCCCATAGCCGCCCTGCCGGACAACCTTCCGAGGTCGGGGACCTGCGCTCGGCAGTCTTTCGACACCGTAATGCCCTCGCCGTCCGAAAGTACGGCGTCGCTGCCATCGCTGAAGGCGCCCTCCGCTGCCATGGCCGCCTGCCTGGCGTGGTGGGCCCAACGCTTTGTCGAACGGTCCTTAAGTGTCTTAGGCTTAAACCTACTACACGCTCTGCAGTTCGCTTCGGGGTGGTCCCTCGGCAAGCAGAGATTGCACGTGGCGTGCCTGTCGACCCAAGGGTATTTGCGGTTGCACTTGGGGCAGAATTGGAAAGGGGTACCCTCCATACGCACCTTGAGGCAGCGGGCTGGTAAGTGTAGGAAATCTATAAGGTGTACCTATATACCAAGAGTGAAGAGTATGTACCACCCCCCACTCTCCCTACTTGCAGGGCCGAGGCCAGCGGCCTACTAGGCCCGGGCCGAGGCCAGCGGCCTTCCGAGGCCCAGATCCGTCGTGCAGCAGCCGACGGTCGATGTCTTCTCCAGCCGTCGTCGAGGGTCGAGGGTCGACGTTGGGGTGGGGAAGGATGTCAATAAATAATTTTAAACTTCAATAATTAGCAAAAGTATGGCTAAGGCCAGGGAACTCCGCAAGATGCTTCCGACCAGTATGGCGGAAAAAAACAATCTGAGGATCCTAGACGCGTGAGGGATCTTGGGTACAGTGGACGTCACACTAGGGATAGTATTACTGGCACGCCTGTGTCGACGCCCATTTTCGAGTTTCGAAAAACAAACTGTAATACTCCGCAGCTTCCACTAGATGTCGGCCTATGCACAGCATGTGATCTAAGCAGATTCCACAAGCCTCAGAAATATATATATATATATATATATTCCCCCTCTAGTTAAACTTATCCACTCTCTTGGTTTTCACTGTTATTCTTATGCGGATGACACAAATCTTAGTCTGTCTCAACTTGGCCCTCCCTTCAAATACTGAGCGTTGTCGTGCTGGTCTTTCGGCCATCCATGCATGGATGAGTAGTAACTGGCTCCGTCTTAATGGCGATAAAACGGAGGTCCTGGTGGTTGGTGTTCAACCCTATTCTTCTCCTTGGTCCGCAGCATTCTGGCTGGATGAGCTTGGCCCTCTGCCACCTCCCTCAGCCATAGTAAACGATCTTGATGTCAAGCTATCGGCATCTTTGTCGATGAGACCAGGTTAGTGCAGTATGTAGGGCAGTTCAGTTCAAACTTTGCATCCTGCATAAGGTTATCCCATATCTTCTGCAGCCCATTCGTCCGTCTTGTCTTTGGTCTCCGGTTCCATCGCTTATTGCAATGCCCTCTATCTTGGGCAACCAGCGTATTGTGGGATGTTTTTGCCCATGCATCCAAGCCCTACAATAAAACTGTGCAGTACTGGCATGGAAAACATCATGATGGCCAGAACTCCCCAGAGAGTGCACAGGGAAAACATGAAGAATAGGCTGCCACCCATTTTTGCCTATGTTGTGAGCACAGGAGGGCACTGCCTAAAACCACCAGTGGGCTACGCACACAGTAGCCGGAAACCATTGGGAATGGCAATGCGGATTGCCAAAAAAGCAACTCAGAACTGTGGAGAATTCATTTTCTTAATCCCAAAAATGGTTGCATTACCAGTACTCACCACTATCGGAAAGCCGGCGTTTTAAAACCACCAGACTTTTGTGTAAAACTGAACAAATGAAACAAAACCAAACCAAGGAAAGACTTGCTAAGAGGTGGATACAATGTAAAACTATATTCTGAAATGACTTGAAGTAATTATTTAATGTATATGTAAAAATGGTCAGTTTGATTTGAATGTAGAAAACTGGGAACAAAAAGTGACATTTAGCTGAAACCTGGCTTAATGAAATTGGATTCCGCCTGACAACTACCCCCGATAGGAGTTAAAACCTGCTCAGCCACTCCCCGTGCCAAAAGAAGTTGTCACCTCTCTGATTAGATTAGGGGTGGAGCAGCTGGGGACTACAGGGAGTTGAACAAAGGCCTGTCCTGGACTCAGGTAAATGTTATATTGGGGGGCCGTAAAGTAGCTTCCTCTTAGGGGAAACTGGGAGGGGCAGTGCCTCTGCTAGCAGCTGAGCTTGGGGGAAGTGGATAAACCAGTTATTCCACCCTGTGATGTGGGAAGCCACACCCCTTTTTGACCAGGGCATGATTTTAAAAAGGTAGATAACTCATAGTGCGGACTTGTCAGAATTATATAAGTAATATCATTATCTTTGTGATTTTTCTGTGAACATTTTGAGAGGCGTTAGGACCCTGTGGTGTATTCTGGGGGGGTTGCTAGCGGAAAATAGGATCTCACTCCAAATGTCTGCATGTTAAAAATCTGACACTTCATCAATTAATGTTCATACTCCTTGCGCACATGTGTGTAATTTTGGGTAAATGTCCGATATTGCAAAACCAGTTAAAAAGCGCAAAATGTTGTCATTTTTTAATGCAAGCCCCCAGGAAGATCAGAGGCGGACAAGCATGGACCATAAGGAATATATAATGTGCACATGTAATTTCAACAAATTGTATATCTGGGAAGGATGTATTTGAATCAAATATAGATTTGTGGGCCAACTGACCAGGGGAGGATCCTCTGACCCATAAACAGACTTCATCATGCTGACAATCCATTTCCTTCCCCCAATCATGGGAGAGGGGAGAATTGGGCCAATGACAAGTAGAGAGGGGCAGGCTTAGCTAGGCCTGGCACACACCCATTTTCAAAACACATAAAAAGAGACTGCTGGGACAGGTAGAGACATTCAATTCCATTTGCTGCGGAGCATGCTGACCGACGACTTCACATCCAGAGATCCAGACTTCAAATCCATCAATCTCCAAAGACCAGAACTTTACTTCAGAACTTAAAGCAAGGGCCTAAACCCAGAAACTGAGAACTCTTCTCAGCAGGCCTCAGCAACCTTAAAATCATTTGCAACTATTCCACAGCCGGGCGGGCTGTTTGAATTCTTTTGCCAAGAACAATTGCCAGAGACCAGACAAGAGATCCAGAGTGACCCAGACCGCTGTGAGCAGAACCAGAGAGCTGACCCAGATCACTGTGAAGTGCCGAGACCAGAACCGGAGTCCAGTCCAAAACCTGACCAGATCCGTGGCGAGACCTATTTCAATTTTATATTGTGAGTACCTAGCAGAACTGTGCAGAACCAATCTCTTAGTTAAAATAATCTAATCCAAACTATTTTAACCCAAGTAGAACAGCCTCCTAGAAATCGTGTCATCTGCCATTTGTAAAGCTACACAACTGTCATCTGTCAATTCGGAAGCTGCAAGCTGTCACCTGTCATTTTGAGTTTACTTTAAATCCGAAAAACTACCTTTATTTAATCGTCCGTATCTCTGGAACCGTAATCGGGATTCACGCACTCGCGAATTTTGCCGCGATTTGCGATTTGGCCTGATTTCTTTACCTGTAAAAAGATAGCAGCTTTTTGCTTTCCTTTGCTAAAAATTTGTTTGCCTCTTAATAACCATTCCTGAATCATTGCTAAAGTGAGCCTGAGCTCATACCAAGTATCTCTCACTCACCCTGAACCTCCTAAAGGGAATTAAAAGTATTTTCAGCATATTTCTCACTTCATTGCCACCACATTCAAAGCACTTGGGCCTGTGTTTTAAAACTCATACCTGTTTTCTCTAAGCTTGCTGGGGTGGGAATTGAATTTTGTATTGTATTTGATTGCATTCCTGAGAACTGTGTGTTACTTCCATCTCCTTCCATTTCTTACATTGCATAGGGGAAGGGGGTGAATTGCCAGAGAAAAAGTGATTATCTTATCTCTTGCTAAAATCATATCAAGTATTTCTGTAATGCATTTTATTTCCCATTGCTTTTCCCTTGAAATCATAAAAGTATTTTTGCTACTTTATCCATCCTACACCAACTCCTCATTGATTATAAAGAAGTGTGCTAGTGTCAGATTACCCATTGTTGATTAACATTATATTTATAAGGGCGATAACGATTATTAATTTATTATAAAAGCGTGGTATCTATATTTTGTTTTATTTCTCAAATAAACCTTTTTAACTTGCAAAACAGAACTACTTCTTGGCTCAGTGGAGTCAGGGGGATTCTAAGGGAGGGGTGTTATATAGGGGTAGACATCCAGAACTCATGAACTGGACATAAAGATATATCAATAAGGGTTTCCATTCAGTATCCCAGACTAGGCATTGACTTAGCTGTAGTGTTGAATTGAATCCTCTTACAAAGTGGGGGCTCGAGCCCGGATATTCTGGGTTAGATTTACCATTTGTGCAGATTAATACAGTGTGCCAGCTGACCAGATACACATATCCGGTCGGATCACCACGCTGTGTTACGCTGTAAAGCACTCCTCAAAGGAACGCTCTAAGGAAACGGTCTGTTTTGCAAAAATAAAATACAAACTTCTGTAAGTCAGGAAGGAACTCAAATTCCAGAATGACGACACTGGTAGACATCAAAATAGCTAGAGAGCACTTCTTAAATAAGCTATTTGTGAGAGGTGAGTGGACTGATCAGGACCAAACTGTCTGGTTGCAGGCAATCGCGCAACAGGTCACTGAAACAGGGTCAGATATATGGGGAGATCAGGGTCCCCTACATGTGGCCCTGAGTGAACTATATATGGCCCCTAAAGCCAAAGATGAACATAAGATTGCCAGGATAGCAGCATATTTGTATCTATATATGGGAGCCATGCAGGACAAATGTGCTGAAAGCCAAGATCTGGCAAATAGGCAACAGCTGCCGTTAGAAAAGGCCCAATCTGACCTGGTCTCTTCTGAGCAGAGGCTGCAGAGGAGCCAGGAGTCAGAAAATGATAGTAGGCAGTATATCATTAAAATAAAAGAGGACATGGATAGACTGCAACAGGAGAAGGCTGACCAGGATACCAGATTTCTGGCCTTGCAGAAGGAGTACCAAGAAGGTTTGGACTCCCTTCTGCAGATCCAGAAAAAGCTGGAGCAACAACTGGACTTCAACAGGGCATGCACAGAACAGGTAGCCACCCTGTAAATTCGATTAGACAGAGAGAAAGAGGAAAGCAATACATTGATTCTGAAAGATCTGGATACCCAGGCAGAGTTTGATCAGGAGCGCCAGAAAGCTGGTGCCTTCCAAAGGCAAAGGGACGACCTGGCGGCACAGATGCAGGCTCTTAGTCAGGAAAGGGATACCTTAGGCCAGGAAGTCTGCCACTTAAAAAGGAAAATGGAAGAAAATCACCTGGCCCTCCAGGGACTGGGTGACCTCCAAAAAGAACACCAGAACTTGTTAGAGCACACCAGGAGGGTGAAGGAGGCTCTGGCAAGAAAGGAGCAGGCCATTAGGGATGGGACTGAGGAGGTAACCCTCCTGCAGCAGAGACTGGCCCAGTACTCCAGGACCAATCAGGAGGCACAGAGAGAAAAAGAGGCTCTCTGTCAGCACAATGATGGGCTCCAGAAACAGGTAGCCATGCAGGAGAGACTGATAGAGTCTAGTAAGGCCTTAACTGAGGAACTGAAGGCGCAGGCTCTTGCATTGCAACAGGGAGCAGGGGCTGATAGAGACGAGGTTCGCTTGGAAAGGGAATTACCGGAACATAACCTCGGGAGCCCTAGTACCGGAGGCCTTCATCTCTCTCAGTCCCTGGACTCTGCCACCCCGATGTCCCCTGGCGCACATGAGCACCGGGCCACAGGGATGGCAGATTACTATCCAGCCAAAAGCATGGGGCTCATAGGCCAGTACCTCCCAGGAATGGATGGGTGGGCATCCGGGTATGGGCACCCAAGCACAGTGCAATTTAGTGGGGAACCCCAGGAGAGTAGGCCCATTAAGGGCATCCTGAAAACCTCTGCCCAGTTAGGTCAGTGGGGGGGGGGTACCCATCAAATCCTGGCAGCAAGGAGGGGTCTGAAGACTCCTCTGAGCATTACAGGACACAGGAGACCAGGTCCCCACATTCTGCCAGCCATTCCCAGGCTCGCAGAATCCGGGAAAACCTGGAAGATCAGACGGGCACCTCTGGGAGCAGTGCTTCTGAGTCAGAGGATGAATGGACCAGGGTTACCCGAACCAAAAAGGCCAATAAGGCAAAAAGGGCCTTGCTTAAGGACCCATTGAAACAAATAAAGGCAGTCAGGAGTGTCATCACTCCTTATCATAAGAACGCCAAGTATTCCGTTTGGGAACACTTGGAGCTCTATGAGCAAATGATGGAGACTTTCCATTTGAAGGACAGCAGTAGCTGCATCCAGTACGTCAAATGGACATTCTCCCCAGAATACTCCAGTTTCTTTGCGGGGCTGGAGGACCAAAATCATTTAAGGTGGTCCACCTATAAGGCGGCCATCTTGAAACATTTTTCTGTTCACAGAAATCCTCAAGAGGCTCGCAAGGCAGCCTACAATTTGCAATGTGGGGAGGATCAGGCCCCACAAGAGTTTGTGCAAGAATTAAAACGTGCTTTTGCGCAGACCACCAGAAGGGTGCGCACGGATAGCAGAGAATTTATCAATACGTTTTTCCATGCCTTACCCAAATACATAATGACCCAGCTCGTGAGAGATTTTCATGAGAAAAGATCTTTAGACTGGGTCATTGAACAGGCTACCCGGATCTATGAGGTGCAGAAGCCCATCGAAAATAAAAATAATGCGCCGAAAACCCCCAAAACCAACAGCACCCCTGCTGCTGCCAAGGTGGCAGAGGTAAAGGTTGCCCCCGTTTTAGATTTGGAGATGGGGGGCCTAAAAACCTGCCTGCACCAAATAATTCACAGCCCAGAAGGCCCTCGGGCCAGTCACAGACAGGGTGTCGAGGAGGTAGTCCCACAAATGGGGTCCCCCGCTCCCCTGACTATGTAAGTCCCCGCTACAAGGGAAACCGACCAATCCTGGGTTATGTGTGGACTCCTCCAGCCCAAGGGGGGGGAATCCAGCCAAGCACCTAACGCAGGGAACTTCACTCCCAACTTCCCACAGGAGGGCAGAAATTCTCCAAATCCTGGGCAGAACTTTTTTCCCAGGTATCCACCCAATTTCCAACCCCAAAACCATCCATCCTTCTTTCCCCAATTCCCTGAGCCCAGACAACCTAATCCGGGAGAGGGGAGGCCAAGGGTGGAGGTGTACCAAAATCTTCCCAACCAGGGGTACTACCAGAGAAGGGATAGCTTCCCTTCCCGGGATCAGCCCAGGGGAGGAAATAGAGCCCCGTATCAGCCAGAGCGGGTTTCCCAGTTAGAGCGCCAGGTCCAAAATATGGCACGGGATCTGGGTCACATACTGAGGGCTCAACAGAACCCTCAGATGAGCATGCCACCGCAGAATGCCCCAAACTCTGGACCTGGTGCTCCAGAACAATGACGGGGGCAGCACCCCGATAACACACCGGTTCCCAGGGAGGAGGCACAAGGGGAAGGGGGGAGTAAAGCCTTGGAGGAAGCTTCCTTCCCAACTTGTAAACAGCCCCTGGAAAACCAGGAACCGGAAACAAAATCTCCTACCCCTGAAAGTCTGCCACCCAAGGAGCAGAGAGGAGGTAGGAGAAACAAAGGACACAAACAGACCCACTTTCTGGAGGAGGTACAGGTCTTCCAATTTGAGGGAGAGGGATCCTCAGAAGATCCTGGGAAAAGGATCTTCTCCTTCAGAGATGGGGGAACTCCTCCCAAGGAAAAATGGGTCCCAAGGGATGCCAATTCAGACTGGGGAGATGTGGAGACTGAGCTACCGCCGCCCATCATCTCATCCCAGAACCGACAATACCAAAATCCCGTGGGTCAAACCCATCCTGAGGACTGCCTCCAAATAGGGGGGGTGGCCCAGAACCCGAAACCATTTCCAGTTGCCAACTTTTTCTTTCAGATTCCCCAGGCTCTCCACAGAATTCTGCCCAAATCTCTTCGCTAGCAATGTCCAAAACCAGAAAGTTAGCCCACCAGTTGTCCGAAAATGTGCATTATCTGTGCCCCCTTGAGGAGAAGGAGGGAAGATACTATGCCCCGGTACAAGTACAGGGAGGGGCAGGGTACAATTTTGGCACTGGTGGACACTGGATCACAAGCTACCCTTCTGTCCAAAAGGGCCTTTGAGGAACTAAATGCAGGAAGGGGGGAGAATTACCGTATTCCTCTCACCTCTCTTCCTGGACAACTGCAGAACTTTGACGGGAAGGAAATTCCTGTCGAGGGGACTGCAGATTTGGACATCAAAATTGGGCGACACAAGGTGAAACACCCGGTCATAGTAGTGACTCCAGAGGGCACCCCTTGTTTACTAGGGAATGACCTCCTGAGAAGGTTGTCACCCCTAATAGATTGCGTAAACAAGGTCCTCTGGACCCAGACTAGCCGACCAATAAAATTAAAACAGAGTGTTAACCATGCTAGTTTAAATGGCATCTGCCACATGGTTGAACAAAAATCTGACCAAGTAGAATTTCACTTCCAGAACAACCAAATTCCAGACGTGACAGTAATAGCAGTAGGACAACAGACTGGTGATAGGGGATCCTCTCTATTTCTGAAAATCAACCTTCCTTCCAGTTTAAGGTGGTATTCCACACTGGAAGGAAACACCCTGAAATTCTTTACTAATCCACAATCAGAAACTCCCACTCCTATAGTCCAGAAAGATGTGAAATCAGCTCAGAGCCTGGCTGATATTCAGCAAATTGGACAGCAGTTGTTCATCCCTGTCCAGTTAAATGATGAGAAGGACTCTGTTCTCGCTCGAGTGTGTGTGAACAACGGTAAGAGCTTCATCAGCGAAGCCATGTTCCGCCAACTCCCAAAAGATCCAGCCATTCCCACATTCAAACCGATAGACAAATGGGAAATGGACCTGGAAGCACCCAATTCCAAACATCTCCTGCCAAGCAGGTGTATGCTCAAAATCTCCATTGGCAACAAGAGCATAGTCCATAATTGTTGGGTCGTGCGAGACGTCACTGCCGCCTTTTACTTAGGCAGTGACATTCTCAATCGCTTTGCCATTAGTTTGGACCTAATAAACTTCAAATCTTGGTCCCGATTAGCGGATAATCCCATGGGCTTTGATGATCCAGAAAAAGCATTTAGGTCAGCTCAATTGCTACCTTATGCAGTTGAAATTCAGATCAAAGAGGAAGTCACCATCCCAGAAAGGACCAGACAATTCTCCCTGGAAGTGAAAGTTAAAAGAGGACAAACATTGCAAAACCCTGATGCTTATATTCATCTAAATGCTTCTCTCCAACAGCAAGGGTTAGGGGTAAACCCAACACCATTAGTCAACATAGAACATGACACCATTCCAAAAGAGGTGGATAACAGCGACTTACAGAATATTACTCTAGCCGCAGGCACCACTATTGGAATGGCGGTTGATGACCTATATTTCTCCATTGATTTAGAAAATGAACTGTTAGGACCGATACCCAAGGACTGTTTTGACAGTGACAGTGAGGACAATACAACACCAGACAGGATTTTCACCCGGCATGGGGGGGAACTTCCTGGTGTACACTTCTTGCCCTTATGGTAAGGAAGATGTGACTTGTGACTTCAGGAGGGATCAGGTGATTTTCCAGGTCCATGAGCGCTGCCTTTCCCACGTGAAGCCTCCAGTCCAAATCAGCACTCTGACCAGGGACTTCTCCACCCAGCTGGAGGCGGCCGCTGAGATAGCCTTGAGTCCCGGGGAATAATCCGTCCAGTCCACAGCACTTTCAATAATCCGGTGCTGGGAATATTGAAGCCAAACAGCCAGTGGAGACTCTGCGCCGACATTAGGGAGCTCAACAAACGGGTCCACACTTCCCGATGGCATCTGCCCTACATTGACCAAGGGCTGGCCCAGATTCAGGGGTCACAGGTATTCACAGCAATAGACCTGACCAATGGATACTGGACCGTGCCTGTCAGTAGGGAGGACCAATACAAACTGGCTTTTACCTTTGGGGGCCAGCAGTACACATGGACCCGGACTCCCTTCGGATACCTCAACTCCGGCAATGAATTCAACATTTTCCTACATAAGGCCATGCCCAACCTGGGTGCGAGGGGTAACCTGGCTTATGTAGATTATGTCCTCATCAAAAGTTCATCTGTGGAGGAACACATAGCGGAGATCTGTTATGTTCTGACACAGTTGAGGGCCGCCGGAGCAAAACTTTCCTTTCAGAAAGCACAGTGGTGTAGAACCCGTGTTAATTTCTTGGGGCATGAGATTACTCCTCAGGGTCTATGTCCCCAAGAAAAGAAAGTGGAAGCACTCCAGAAACTGAAAGACCCCACAACTCTGCGGGAACTAAGGAGCCTCCTTGGACTGACTAATTACAGCAGAAAGTTCATTGAAGGCTACGCAGAGATCACTAGACCCCTGATTCATCTCTTGAAGGTGGGGGGTCAAGTGGGAATGGGGTCCAGAACAATCCGAGCCGGTAAGACAACTCAAAAGAAGCCTCTCACAAGCACCTTGCCTAGCTTACCCTGTCAGAAACAAGGAGTTCTTCCTGGAGACGGGGTTCTCTAATACGTGCTTGACGGCAGTATTATACCAAAAGCATGACAAGGTCAATAAAGTAATCTCCTATGCGAGCAAAACTTTATCCTCTGTGGAGGAAAAATTCAACGATTGTGAGAAGGCACTCCTGGCAACGGTGTGGGCATTGAAGAATTACCACCCGTTTATCCAGGGGGAACACATCATAGTGGAGACTCCACACCAGCCTCTGCAATATCTCCAAAGTGACAGAATCTGGGCCGGAAATGTGAGTAATTCCCGAATTACTTCCTGGATTCTGTCAATGCAAGGCTTTCCTGTGGAGGTCAGATATGGCCAAAACAAGAAGAGTCCCCTCGCGCAAGGTCTGGCTGACTTGCATGATTGTGCCAGAAAAAACTGTCTCGAGGACGAAAGTCTAAAAATCAAGGACAACATGGAGGCATACCTTAATTCCCCACACAAAGTCTTTGAAGAAGACAAGTGTGAGGGAATGCCCACTGTATGTGGATGGATGCTCTTACCATGTTGACAACGACGGGGAGAAAGAACTGGTGGCTGGCGTAGGGAATGCATGGGTGAAGGAGTTCCCAGAACCCTCCGCTGGATACAAAATTGATCCCCGAAGTAGTCAGGTGGCAGAATTGATGGCTATGCATCAGGCCATCCTCACTGCTGTCCAGCATCAACTCCACGAACTGGTCATAATCACAGATTCGGATTATGTACGGAACGGGTTCGTGGAGCACCTGGTCAACTGGAAAACCAGAGGCGTGTTATGCACTAATAACAAACCCCTGAAACATGGGAAGTTATTCCAAAACATTGATGATCTGGTCACCTCGAATGGGATGACCATCTACTGGAAGAAGATCAAGGGTCATTCCAAAGTAGAAGGACCAGACAAAACTGGAAATGACTTAGCTGATCAGCTGGCCAAAACCGGGGCCTTCCAAGGGGATCTAATCGAAATAGAGTCCCTGTTGGGGGAAATCCAGGTCACTGCTATCACTAGGTCCCAGACAAATGCTCACAATTATCTTTCAACTGCACAATGGAGTAAGGAGACCCCTGATGCTGATTTAATTACAGCTCAGAAGGGGGATCCAATTATTGGTAAGTTTTACCAACACCTTGAGGACCCTGAGAACTTTCCCCTGACGGATACCGATTACATTGGGAAAGAGGACCTAAGAGTGTTGATGAAATGTCCAAAAATGTTCCGAATCCAAGACGGTTTGCTGGTAAGGAAATCCAAAGCTGGCCACGATCAGTGGGTGGTTCCTACCTCATTCCGAAGCCTGATGTTAAGTCACGCCCATGATGCGGCCACCGCCGGTCATAGGGGGTTTCACACAACACTGGAAATCTTGAGAGGTTGCATACTGGCCACACATGGGGCAGGATCTCGACCAATACTTGAAGGGGTGTCTTGTGTGTGCACAATTTCAGCCATCATCCCTCACACACCGTGCGCCTCTCCAAAAGAGGGGGATAACACTGCCATGGTCAGATTTGCAAATCGACTTTGTAGGCCCTGTGATTCGCTCGTCTAGAGGAAACAAGTACATGTTGACCGTTACATGCTTCTTTACCGAGTGGGTGGAATGTCTCCCGGCCCCAAATTGCAAGGCAGAAACAGCAGCTGCCCTGATGATTAATCTAGCGGAATCTAGAAAGATCAGCCGAGAGCACGAAGACCCACTATGATTTAAAAACTACCCGAAAGGAATATAAGGTGGGTGATCTGGTCTATCTATACAATTTCCAAAGGAACCAGGCAAAACAGCGAAAATTCTTGCCTACATGGAAGGGACCGCTTGAAATTATAGACAAGATCTCCCCTGTTGCCTATAAGATCTGCATCCCCCAAGGCAGTCTGGCGGAAGGGGAAGACAAGTGGGTCCATATTAACCAGCTAAAGTGTTGCCATCCCAGGCACACTTTGCAGCAACTGGAGGAGTCCTCTGCAATACCAGAGGGGACCGCTCCAGATTAATTCAGTTCCAACCCTAAAATATCCCAATATAGTCTCTAAACTATTATACTCTTGTAAGCCACTGTCTTTGAATGATAACTTGTATCTCAAAAGTAAAATGTTAGGTATGTTAAAGTATAAAATGTATATGTCTGCCACACCATTAGTAGTGATGGAAAAATGTCTACGAATAGGTATTGCCGCTTTTCCTTTGTCGTCCTAGGAGAAAGAAAACCTGGAGACTGGCCAAGAGGGACGATCCGGAGACCGGGAGCAGAGACCCAAGGGGCCCGGGGTACCGCCCAATCCTCCCATCAGGACCAGCAAGGAGAACTGATTGATCGACTGGAGGGAGGAAAATATGCTGAACTGTGCCACCTATGGAATTGGAAGAAGAGGAGGCGAACATCCCAGATCTTGCGAGTTCCATCAGTGAAAGGACAGAATGGCCATCGCAAGAGGGGGGCTTGTGGGATGTTTTTACCCATGCATCCAAGCCCTACAATAAAACTGCAGTACTGGCATGGAAAACATCATGATGGCCAGAACTCCCCAGAGAGTGCACAGGGAAAACATGAAGAATAGGCTGCCACCCATTTTTGCCTATGTTGTGAGCACAGGAGGGCACTGCCTAAAACCACCAGTGGGCTACACACACAGTAGCCTGAAACCATTGGGAATGGCAATGCTGATTGCCAAAAAAGCAACTCAGAACTGTGGGGAATTCATTTTCTTAATCCCAAAAATGGTTGCATTACCAGTACTCACCACTATCAGAAAGCCGGCGTTTTAAAACCACCAGACTTTTGTGTAAAACTGAACAAATGAAACAAAACCAGACCAAGGAAAGACTTGCTAAGAGGTGGATACAATGTAAAACTATATTTTGAAATGACTTGAAGTAATTATTTAATGTATATGTAAAAATTGTCAGTTTGATTTGAATGTAGAAAACTGGGAACAAAATGTGACATTTAGCTGAAACCTGGCTTAATGAAACTGGATTCTGCCTGAAAACTACCCCCGACAGGAGTTGAAACCTGCTCAGCCACTCCCCTTGCCAAAAGGAGTTGCCACCTCTCTGATTAGATTAGGGGTGGAGCAGCTGGGGACTACAGGGAGTTGAACAAAGGCCTGTCCTGGACTCAGGCAAATGTTATATTGGGGGGGCCGTAAAGTGGCTTCCTCTTAGGGGAAACTGGGAGGGGCAGTGCCTCTCCTAGCATCTGAGCTTGGGGGAAGTGGATAAACCAGTTATTACACCCTGTGATGTGGGAAGCCACACCCCTTTTTGACCAGGCCATAATTTTAAAAGGAACAAGTTACTTCCCTGTAACTGTTGTTCTCCAGCATGGGTCTGGCATGGATTCACATGCTCATGAATATTCCCCGTCGTCAGGCTGGAATCCTCAGTAAAGAAAAAACCAGTATCAGTTTCGTTTCTGATCTGTCTTTCGTAGTAGTAACCAATCACTGATCTCTGCGTCATACTGACCACAGCCAATGACTGCCCTCTACCTAAGCCCCGCCTCTGGCAGCCATCTTCAGATTTGGTAGCACGTGAAGTGGCAGTATGACCAAGTGAAGAGCCGCAGAGGGGCAGGCGGGAGGGTTCGCATGTGAATCCATGCCAGACCCATGCTGGAGAACAACAGTTACAGGTAAGTAACTTGTTCCTTCTCCAGCATGGGGTCTGGCATGAATTCACATGCTCATGAATAAAGAATACATAGCAGTACACACATGCACAACCACGGGAGGTGGCAAAGGCTCAACATTAAGCATCACATCAAAATTAAGCAAATCTTACCTCCTCACCAGGCTCACTTTAGGCGAACAGGTTGCGCAGCACTGCTTGGCCGACCCTGGACTCCTCCCTGGAATCCCGATCGACACAGTAGAATTTCGTGAAGGTGTGCATCGACCTCCACGTAGCAGCCCTGCAGATGTCCAGCAAGGGCTCACCAGATAGGAACGCCGTGGTAGCTGCGATCGCTCTGGTGGAATGGGCTCTCGGACGGAAAGGCAGGGGTCGGTTTGCCAACCGATGACAGTACATGATACAGCCGGAGAGCCATCTGGAAATGGAAGCCTTCGAGAGAGCCTTCCCCTGATTGACAGGTCCAAAGTTCACAAAGAGTTGTGACGTCTTCCGAAAACCCTTCGTGCGGTCCACGTAGAACTTCAGCGCTCTAGCCACATCCAGCGAGTGCAAAGTCCTTTCAGCCGGCGACGAAGGTGACAGGAAGAAAACAGGCAACACCAAGGGTTCTTTGAGGTGGAAGTCCGACGGCACCTTGGGCATGAAGGAGGGGTGCGTCCTGAGCACTACCCTCGTGTCGTGAAAAGTCAAGTACGGGGCCTTGCAGGAAAGGGCCTGGATCTCTCCCACCCGTCGTGCAGAGGTGATGGCCACAAGAAACGCTGTTTTCCACGACAAGAACTTCAACGGAGCCGAGTGCAGAGGCTCGAACGGAGGTCCCATGAGCTTGGTCAGCACCACGTTGAGCTCCCACGCCGGGGCCGGAGCCTTCACCGGCGGGAACGATCTGAACAGTCCCTTCATGAACTCTTTCACCAGACGATGAAACCACAAAGACGTCCGCCCCGTGGTTCTGGTGTATCGGGAGATCGCAGCAAGATGAATCTTGATGGACGCGTGCGCCAGTCCAGCTTTGGCCAGCGTCAGTAGGTATGGCAGTACTTGGGGAGCCGTAATCCGCAGAGGGTTAATCTTCTGTGCCTGGCACCAGACAGAGAACCTCTTCCATTTGTGTCCATAGCATTTAAGAGTTGAGGAGGCCCTGGCCTTTGCAAGAACCTCTCTGCAGTCGGCCGGTATGTCGTATCCTCCAAACTCTAAAGCTGCAGGAGCCAGGCCTGCAAGTTCAGCGACTTCGGGTCGTGATGGAGGATGGCGCCTCCTTCCCTGGAGAGCAGATCCGCGTCCACTGGCAGCTTGATTGACGGGGACGCTGACAAGTCCAGAAGGTCCGGGAACCATATCTGGCTCGGCCACGCAGGTGCGACGAGGATCATCCTGCACCGTGACCTCTTGAGCTGGTTGATGAGCCGGATCAGCAATGGCAATGGAGGGAACGCGTATAGAAACAGGCCCTCCCAGGGGAACGAGAAAGCATCGCCCATGCTCCTCGGCTGGGGAAACCTGCTGGCGAACCTGCTGCACTTGGAGTTCGTCGCCGTCGCGAACCGATCGATCTGGGGTGTGCCCCACCGTTGGAAGAGGAGGTCCACTAGATCCTGTCGTAGTTCCCACTCGTGGCACGAGCGCAACTCCCTGCTGAGTGAGTTGGCAATGGTGTTTTTTTTATCCCTGCCAGATGAAATGGCACCAGAAACATCCTTTGGGCGACGGCCCAATGCCACAGATCCTGCGCCTCCCTGGACAGGGCTGGGGACCTGGTTCCGCCCCGTTTCCTGATGTAGAACATGGTGGTGGTGTTGTCGGTGAAGATCCTCACCACCTTGCCCTTGAGGGACGGAAGAAAGGACCTGAGGGCCCAAAACACTGCACGGAGCTCCAGGACGTTGATATGGAGGGACTTCTCCGTCGGGAGCCAAAGGCCTCTCGCGTGCAGATTTTCGGTGTGCGCTCCCCACCCTTCCAGGGAGGCATCCGTGGTCACTGTCTCCTGGTGGAGGTGCGCGGGTGCCCCACCACCGGATCGCTCGTCGGAAACTCTCGTCGAGTGTGATCCTCTCCTCGAAGCTGCCCGTCGTCTGGATCCAGCGCGCGTCCAGGAACTCCTGCAACGGGCACATCCGGAGCCTGCACCGGGGGATGAGGTAAATGCAAGAAGACATCATTCCGAGGAGGGACTTGATGGACCTCACTCTGGCCGCGTCCGCAACCAGCATCCGCTGCACCTTGCCCAGAATGGCCCTCGTCCTTTCCTCCGACAGAGAGGCCAGAAGCGACACTGTGTCGAGCTTCGCTCCCAGAAACAGTGTGTCTTGCGCGGGCACCAGGTGGGACTTGGCGTAGTTTATGGAGAATCCCAGGTCCGTGAGAAGTTGGACGGTCCTTGCCGTGTGCTCCACGGCGAGCTCCCTCGTCTTGGCTCGGATGAGCCAGTCGTCCAGGTAGGGGTAGACGTGGATCCCCTCTCTGCGCAGCTGCGCCGCCACCGGTGCGAGTCACTTGGTGAACACCCTGGGTGCCGACCTTAGTCCGAAGGGAAGGGCTCTGAACTGATAGTGACGCCCTTGGACCACGAACCTCAGAAACATTAGGTGTCCCTTTAGGATGGGAATATGGAAGTAGGCATCCTCCAAATCCAACGACGACAGGAAATCGCCCTCCTCCAGCTGACCCAGGACGTGTTGGCGGGTGGCCATCCGGAACTTCTGTGCCTTGATGAATTTGTTCAGTCGTCGTAGGTCCAGGATGGGACGCCATCCTCCCGTCTTCTTCTTCACGAGGAAGTATCTTGAGTAAACTCCGGAGCCCCGAAGCCTCTTTGGGACGAGCTCGATGGCGCCCTTCCTGAGCATCGCCTTTACCTCCAAGAGAAGTTGAGGGACGTGATGTTCTTTCCTGGCCACAGGGGGACGCGCGGGCACCTTTTTTGAAACTCGAGCGCGTGACCCTGGGCTAGGGCGTCCAGCACCCAACGGTCGGTGGAGGACTCCCACACGCTGACTAAGCTTGCCAGCCGGCCTCCCACCGGGGTGCTTCGGTGGGGGCCCGACCCCACGGCCGGTTCAGTCCTGCTTCAACGAGGCTTTGCCACCTTGACCTCCTTGGCGACAACGGCGGGGTCCGCCTGACTTGCCTCGTCCCCTGTAAGCTTCCTGCGACGACGACCGGGCCGCTTGACGGTAGGTGGAAAATCCGCCGCCGCAACCTTTGGCGGCACCCTGTTTGCCTCCGCCGCTCCGAAAGGGCGGCCGCCGTTGCTGGAGAACCCCAAGAGCCTGGGCCGTCTCTGTGTCTGCTTTGATGGCTTGAAGGGAATCGTCCACTGTTTTCCCAAACAGGTTTTTTCCATCGAACGGCATGTCCAAGACTCTGGTCTGCACGTCTTGACGGAAGTCAGTAGCCTTGAGCCATCCACGCCGCCTAAGGCACACGCCGTTGCCCAACTGGCGAAATCCAGTGTCAGCGATGTCCGTCGCAATCGTAATGGCGTGGTCCGACGCCACCTCTCCTTCCTGCAAGATCTCTAGGGCATACGCCCTCTTGTCATCCGGTAGGAAGTCCAGCAGGGGGGCCAGTTTGTACCACAGCTCCCTGTCGTAGCGGGCTACGATAGCCAAGGCGCTGGCCGCCTTAATCGTCGTCGCTGCAAACGAGATGACCCTGCGTCCCATCGTATCCAATTTCTTTCCCTCGCCGTCCGGCGGGGAAGTCGACGTAGAGGCCGCACCCCCCCGCGCTTTCTTCCTGGCCGCTGCGAAGACGACGGAGTCCGGGGTCGGCTGTGCCCGGAGGCACAAGGGGGCCGCGTCCGGGACCCGGTACTTCTTCTCGTACCGATCCCTTCTAGCCGGCGTCGTGGATGGGTTCTTGAGGAGGGCGAGGCCCTCATCCCAAATATCGTCCAGTAGAGGCACGGAGAGGACCGTCTTCCTCTTGGCCCTGCCTGGGGGGACATTCCTTTTCAGTATCTGCCACTTTGCTGTGAAATGGTTTGCCTCCCTCCTCCTGTTCCATTTGTACAACCAATAGCACTAACCATCCCTGCTCCTTGCTCCTCTCCAGCATACCCCATACATACCTCACATAACTAACGAGCCAGCACCACCTCACACAACACACAACTCACATCCAACAGAAGAACAAACTACTGCACAAAAAAACCAACTCGTCACTAGACTTTGCCCATCTGGACACAATAACCCCAGTGCGTACAATCCAAACACACAGAAGCCAACACGCACACACGCCAGTTTCTCCTGGGTCTACAAGCACCAATAAAGAGCACAACCTCCATACTATCCACTCTTCCCTCACTAACCAACCCAACCCTCTTTCTTACAGAGGCACGCGAGTACCTGGAGACCATGCAAATTGGGACGCTGCATGGTATAAATCAACTTAACATAACAGGTGCACCAAATACTACCTCATTAGTAGCTTAATATACAGCCAATGTATGTGTATGCCCTACTCTCAGCCATTTTGTTTGTGCCTTTTCTTTGAGTAGAGAAATCAAGTGGTTGGACTAAAACATGGCCTCACTGGGAGTCTATCCCTGAACCCTTTGTAGTGGTTTGGAGTGTATGATGGGTCACTGGCCCTAGACAGGCCAATACACAAACTGTAGGGCCCTTTATTTGATGGTTTTTAGGGCCAGCCTAATTTCCCAAACCCTTTGTGCGTCTACATTTGTTTGCGATTGGAGGCTTGTCTCAGTCCAGCATGAGTGACTGGGTAGTTCTAGGGGAGGCCCGGAATCTTCTTAACTGTGCTGGAAGATTTTTGCAACAAAGTTGTGTTGCTGCTTTCAAGGACCAGGTCTGGCCATACTGGTTGGCTCCTATATTCTTTCCTGCATCTCTGTAATATAACTTGACTGCTGCACATTTTCCCTGACCTTAAGGTATATGTGTGTATGAGTACATTTGTGCATCTGTATGTGTGGGAACGACCCCCAAGGCGGCAATGCCACATATCTGACTTTTCCCCATAACTTCTGCCTACAGACTATACCCCATTATTTCCCCTTTGGGGATTCTTTGAACCACTTGGAAAACTCCTATAAAGTTACTTGGAAAGTTCTTCCCTTTGCATGCACATTTTCCCAGGGCCGCCTAATCCTCCCTCCACCTTGGGTCCCCAGAGTTTTAGGTCATGAGACATGTGACCAGCTTGTACTCCTGATTGTATATCTAATATAATTTGAAAATAACTGTATTACAATCCTCACTATGAAAATATGTTACTACAATTGCTGGTTATTTTTTTTTTATCAATTCATTTTTAGGAGTGCTTAGGGATCTGGAACTGTAAGCCTAATTGTGCCACAAAGTTGTGTAGTGCTGTAACCCCCTCTCCTTCCTCCAGGTGAATATGTAATGTGCACTGTACATGCGTTTCATTACTGTCGCCATGCACTAGCGGTGAGGGGAATTATTGAGATTATCCAGGTGTGGTGTTTCAGGTCCTAAAAATGCCTTGTTTACTGTTCAGGGTTCGCAAGTCCTCCACAAGCATCATGCCTACCATCAAGTAGTGGGCATACATTTAGTTTAGAATTGGCCACGGTCGCTGGTGGGCGCTGTTGAGCAGCCTGGAAAATGGCTGCCTAGCTGAGTAGCTCTGCGCCACGACGAAACGAGATTAGAGGAGGCAGCGGCTCTAGGGATCTTACACCCTCAGAATCAAGTACACTGAATGCGGATAGTGGGGTGCACCAGTGGCTTTTATCTCGTGGAAATTGATCACCCCTATGCAGAGATTTGGCTCTCTACGATCTGAAGAGTAGTGTGCGGGGGAGCCTGATCCCGCGCGCCTGTGGCGAAGCTGCCTGACCACCTGGTGGACCGTGGTCCGCTGTGACCTCTGGAGCGGACTGGCTGGGGTGGTCCGCCCACCTGTATTGAAGTGTGCTGGACTTGCGACTGGCCCGGAGAACATCTACCCGCCAGCCCCCTACTCCTCGTGGGTGGCTGTGGAGCGAGGGTCTACTGAGAGCTCTGCAGTGACGGGCGGATCGGCCCATTAGCTGGTGAGCGGCTCCACTCCCCCAGCATCGACAAGCCACCAGATTCCCGAGGCGGCTGGCGCAGGAACTGCATCAGAGGGCGCAGCCCCTCGCCATCCCGCTCAGAAGGGCTGGCCATCCGCGAGGCCGCCATCTCTCCCTGACCACACGGTAGTCCGGTCGGTGCAGCTCCTCTCACTCCTGATCCGGCCTGCTGTCACCTGCCTGGGTCCACACAGTACAACCCGGGCAAAATTAACACCCCCCTCCCTCGCTGGGTGTGAGATTTTGTCCCCCCGCCCGAGCCATGAGAGGGGGGAAACGCGTTCTGCTACGGGTGCGCTGGCCGAACCCCAGGGCTCAAGTATTTAGCTGCGACCTGTTGCCAGCCCCTTTTGGGGGCCTGCAGACCCTCTATATCTCGGAGGGGCATAGATGAGACCTGACCTGGAGAGCTGGTATGCACCTCAGGTGGCATAGCCTATGCCGGGAACCACCATCACTTACCCACCATGGGAGAAGGTCAGCAGTACCACAGAACTGCCCGTCACAGCGGTCGTACCTTACATCAGCCCACATCGGCGCAGCGACCACATCACTGACCCCATGCCAGCACCCTGATTCGCCATATCCAAGTAAGTGCTGAGCTCATAACACTGCACATCATGACACTATCTCCCCTGTGCCACTTGTCGACCTAACCGCCCCTCTCCCCCATTGCTGATGGGACTCCATCAACCCTTGAGTACATCTGGCAACCACTGAGCACCATAAAGGGGCCTAGACTTAATTACTTGCCGACCTGCCCACTCCACCGTGACCCACTGCTGTTGCATACACTGGGAGGCGCAGCCAAAACTTTAGGGACATTTTCAGGGCCAACATTGTCCTGGCAGCCCCCTCCCCACACCTTGCTACCCTCCTGGCCTAGAGATACAATTCTCTGCTCATTCGCAACCTGCTGTGGTGCTCTACTAATCCCTGCCCAAGCCACGGCGCATTCTGAGGCCCCGGATACGTCCAAACTACCCCAGGAGCCTCCAGCTACCCCGTTGTCTTCCAGCCCTCACGGTGCCCATCTGGCATACTCCACTGACCCAGTACCGGACAAAAATCACCAAATCAGTTTGGGAATCCAGTATCAGACCCTAAACAGGGAGGCAGGAAAGCAGTTTACCCGCCTACCATGACCAAAGGTGCCCGGGGGGGATAGAAGACCGGCGCCATGGACAAATTTAAAAAGCCAACGCCTAGGCCTGAGCAGGGGCAATCAATGCTGAATCAAGATGACACCTCTATGCCTATCGCCACACCTGCCCCCGATCTTACCAACATGATGGATGCGATGGCTAAAAACTTTGCGGCCATACACGAAAAATTGGACAATATCAATGCGATTGTCACATCACTCAAATCCCAACTGGCTCATGAGGGCGCCAGAATCACTGAGGCTGAGACTAGGATCGGAGCCAATGAGGACGGGCTACATGCACTCCAAGACACAGTGGCTACCCTTACTCAAGATATGAAATTTGTCAAAACTAAGGGTGATGATCTTGAGTCCCACTCACGAAGAAACATTTGGATAGTCGGGGTACCAGAGGACGAATTTAGTGGGAAAATGGAGCAGGCCACCAAAAACTTACTTAAAGACCTCTGGGGAACCCAGAGCTCTCCCCTTTCTTTGCTGTTGAATGTGCCCACCGTGTACTGGCTCTGCGTCCTAAGCCTGGTGATTTCCCCAGGCCCATAATTGCAAAGATTCTCAGCTTCCGGGACAGAGAAGATCTACTTCGGCTCGCCCAGGAGAAAAAAGAAATGAGGCTGGGTTCCCAAACCATCAGGATCTTCCCCGAATTTGCCACCGGAGTGCAACAGGAGAGACGCCAATTCCTCAGTGTGAAGATGCTCAGGGAAAGGAACATTCAATATGCCATGCTATTTCTGGCACGCCTCAAACTTACTTTCAGGGGTAAACTATTTCTTCACTGTCCCGAACGAGGTGGTGAAATTCATTGAAGCGCAGATACCGTTGACCAATCATGGCAATGATCAAATGGAAGACAACCTGGCTGACTAAGACACCCTATACACACTACTCTCCTTACTGCCATGAGCCGATAGCGGCACACAAAAACTCCAGCCGCCTCCCATATGGCACAGTATGGGTGCACCACCCTAGATCCTATATTGGTGGTTGTGCGGCAGCAGCGTACCCCCTCTGCAGCTGCAATGGTTGTTCTAATGGTTCAGTTTTCCTCAGGTCTCTGTTGGACCTCCCGAGAAGGTGAGCCAAGTCGGGGCAGGCCGACCAGAAGTAGAACTAGGGGGTGGGGAGTACACACTGCATGGTTGGGCGGGGGGCAGTGAGGGAAGGGGGTATCCAATTTGAAGCGAGTACAAATAAAACTGGCAGGAGTGATACGGCAGTGCGCACGTTGGGTGATGAAATACATAAATAAAACAGGCGTTCCATCCGGTGAACAATATGGGATGTCCCTTGAAATGTAAAATGGCGACTAAATTAATGTCATGGAATGTCAGAGAGGTTGGTAATTTCACTAAAGCGTGCAAAATCACTGCATATGTGCAAAGACATGGAGTGAAGATACGCTTCCTACAAGAAACCCATGCTGCAAGACACATAGCGCTTGGCTTGGCACCGTTCTGGGAACTGAATCGATTCTATACTACCTTCTCAACACATGCTATGGGGGTAATAACACTAATCCATAAGTCAATCAAATTCGCGCTGAGGAAGAGCTACGTAGACCCCGAAGGCAGATATATAATCCTGCATTGCATGATCGCAAATGGGGAATACCTGTTGGTAAAGAAGTACTGTCCCAATGTTGGCACCCCGGAGTTCTTCGATAAAGTGGCCTCTATCCTAATACATAGGGATCCAGATTATTTGGGGAGGTTGGGGGGGCATGAATCTTATACTGGATACTGACCTGGACAGAATGGGGTAGGACCCTATCACGAGCACCCCGTAGACTAATCTTACACATGACATAACTGGGCCTGCAGGATGCCTGGAGAGTATTGCCTGCTCAGGAAAAACAATTCTCGTACTACTCATCGGTACATGACAGCTCGTCACGAATTGATATGTTTTTAACATCGGGTACCTTGATGGGCAATGTTGACAATACGGACATACTCGCCCGCACGTTATCAGACCGCTCCACGGTGACACTATAGTACTAGGATTGTCTCCACCCCCCCACACCTCCTGGTGCTTTAAATCGGAAGCTTTGTCGGATATATTTAACGCAGAGATACGATCTGATAGCAAAACATTTTTTGAATGCAACACTCAACACAACACGAACGCCGGAGTGAGATGGGAGGCCTTCAAGGTGTACATACGGGGCATATCTATATCCAGGGAGGCAGGCATATTAAAAGTGATTCGAAACAATCTTAACCGCTCTGAGGCCAAAGTCAGGGGGCTAGAACAGGAAAGTGAAACAGCGGCGAGCCCCGTCAAGCTAGCGCAGATATGGGCCGAGCAGGAGATCTTGGAGTCTCATGCCCTCAGAGAAATACGCTATTTCTCGTACCCACAAGCGGCAAAAAAGTATGGGGAAGGAGAAAGACCAGGTAGGACACTAGCTAAGTTGACTAGAATGGAAGGAGGTCAGACGCAGGTAGAATGTATTATTGACAAACATGGCACCCTGCAATGGGCAGATGTTTTCTCCAAATTCTACAGTGACCTATATACATCGAGCCAACCTCATGATGTACACACTATTTGGGCCCTACTTGATCAGATCCCCATGACCTCCATTAGCCCCCAAACTAGAGATAACCTTGAAAGCCCAATCACCCTAGGTGAAATTGTGAAAGCTATAACAGCTTCCGAAAGGCAAGGCCCTGGGGCCAAACGGCCACACTCCAGAATTCTACCAAGAACACATAGCGCTCCTCTCCCCGTGGCTGCTGGAGGTCTGGATCGAATCACTCCACGAGTCCATCCTTCCCTACACGAGGCAACCATCACTATCCTCTTGAAGCCTGGTAAACCGGGTAATGGCTGTGGATCATACAGGCCCCTATCACTTATGAATATAGATACTAAAATCTTTGCAACGGTATTAGCAAATAGGTTTCTACCGCTCATGCCTCACTTAATACACAAAGACCAAGGAGGATTTTTTCCCGGAAGGTCAAAATCCCTAAACATTAGAAGACTCTTTAATGTAATGTCCAGAATTGACCAAAAGACGGAAGCAGTGGCTGTCACGCAGGATGCACAAAAGCCGTTGACATGGTCTCTTGGCAATATATGTGGGAGGTCCTGGACAAGATGGGCATAGGTACAGAAGCAATTAGGTACATTAAACTATTATACACATGTCCCACAGCAAATGTATTAGTCAACTCCCAAAGATTGGCCCCCCTTCACGCTGAGCAAAGGCCCCCGACAGGGATGCCCATTCTCCCCATTCTTTTCGCATTGGTCATTGAACCAATGGCAGATTATGGTAGAGCACAACATGCACAGAGGGGAATATGATTGAAATTAGGCTTCACCTGTAGGACAACTTTGTCCTTGTGGAAGATTGTATGTGGGGGTTTACAGGAGAGCGCTTGTAGCTCGCTCACCCTCCTGGCAGATGTTAGTGCTACCAATAGGACAGTTTTAAGCGTGAGAAATCTCAGCGCACAAGAGTGAAGTGGTTCGAATGGAGTGCCCATTAAGAAGTTTAAGACTAAATTTAAGTCCCATAAGGGAACCTAGAATGGTTTTGGAGGGTAAACATTAGTTAGTCCCTTGAGAAATTGTACCACTAGAGGAAGTTTGAAATACGATGGTTCCTCCGCAGTGCGCTTGAAGATAGAAAGCGCTGCGAAATAGCCTTTTACAGTGCCCACTTGAAGGCCTGAGTTTGCCAAGTAGAGTAGAAACGATAACACCGTTGGTGTACCACATGAAAAAGGGTCGATATTCTCTTCCCTACACCAGCTGCAAAATTTGTTCCAACGGTAGCGGTATAAAGACTTTGTTGCCGGTCTTCTGGCCGAAAGCAACACCTCCATGACGTCATCAGGGAGATCTCAATCTTTGTACCTCAACCTTTCAGAAGCCAAGCGTGAAGGTTGAGGGTTCTGGTGTCTGGATGGAGAACCTGACCTCCCTTCTGCGAGAGAAGATTCTCTTTGAGTGGAAGACGGATTGGAGGACAGATGGACATATCTAGAAGGTCCGGTTACCACATGCTCCTGGCCCAATCCGGGGCAATTAGGATCATGGTCTTCCGGAATCTTCTCAACCTCCTGATCATTTGAGGAATAACAGGGACTGGAAGGAACGCGTAAAGGAGTGGAAACTCCCAGTCCACTACGAACGCATCTCCTAGAGCGCCTCTGGGGGGAAATTCCCTTGAACAGAACAGATCGCACTCTTGTTGTTGCTTGTGGCGAACAGATCCACCTGAGGGGTTCCCCAAAGGGTGACGATCTCTTGAAGGACTTCCTGAGCTAGCTCCCACTCGTGGGAGACTGCTCTGCCTGCTCAGAGCGTCCGCTGTCAAGTTCTTCTCTCCGGCTACGTGGACAGCCGATAGAGAGATTCCTTCTTGGATTGCCCAAAACCAGAGCTGCATCGCCTCTCTGCACAGTGGCAGTGATCCTATGCCTCCTCTTTTGTTGAGGTAGTGCATGGCCACCGTGTTGTCCATCATTATCAGGACATTTCTCCCCTGTACTGATGGCAGGAAAGCTTTCAGCACTAGTCTGATTGCTCTCAGCTCTAATAGGTTGATGTGTAGTCTGGACTGATGGAGACCAACGACCGCTGATGGTCAAGTCGTTGGCATGGGCTCCCCACCCCATGAGTGAGGCGTCTGTGACTACTGTTATCTCCGGCCATGGTTGCCAAAACAGTTCTCCTTTCAAGATGTTCTCTGGATAGGCCCACCATTGAAGGTCGCGGGCTACCTTGTCCGGAATCCGGAGGAGATCTGTCATTCTCCCTGAGAATTGCGACCACTGACCTCAGTGCCCACTGAAGAGATCTTATTCTCAGGCGAGCCTCTGGCACAAGCAAGATGCAGGATGCCATGAGGCCTAGCAACCTCAAAAAGTCGAAGGCTGGGAGATGTTGGGCATCTTGAAACTTGGTGACCATCTGTAGAATATCTTGAGCCCTCACCTCTGGTGGCGAGGCTTTTCCCAGGAAGTGTCCAGGACCGCTCCAATGAACTGGAGTCTCCGTGATGGTATCATCTGTGACTTCTTTAAATTGAGGGAGAAGCCCAGTCTGTGAAGGAAGTGGCAGACAATCTAGCTGAGCCTGGGCCTGTTCCGAAGATACAGCCCTGATCAACCAGTCGTCCAGTTAGGGGTAGACGTGGATCCCTTCCCTCCTTAGACTCGCCGCCACTACCGCATCAGCTTGGTGAAGACCCTCGGGGCGGAGGTCAGCCCAAATGGCAGAACTCGAAATTGATACTGAGAGTCACCAATTGCGAACCTCAGGTATTTCCTGTGTTTGAGATGGATTGGCACATGGAAATAAGCATCCTGAAGGTCCAGAGATACCAGCCAGTCCTGGAGCTGGAGGGCCTGAAGGATCTGAGAGAGAGTTACCATCTTGAACTTGTCCTTCCTGAGGAACTTGTTTAATTCTCGTAAGTCCAGGATGGGTCTCAGTCCTCAGTCCTTCTTTGGTATGAGAAAGTAGGGGGAGTACCAGCCCTTGTTCCTGTCCGCTACAGGTACCGGTTCTATGGCACCTTTCTCTAGCAGGTCTATAATCTCCTGCAAGAGGAGCGGATCTGGAACTTTTAGAGAGCTGCTCCCCGGTGGATGACTCTGAGGAATGTATAGAAAGGGTAGGCAGTAACCTTGGGCAACTGTTTCCAATGCCCAAGCATCTGACGTTATAGCCTGCCATTCCGTCAGATGGTGAGTTAACCTGCCCCCTACAGGTGTATTGTGTGGAAAGGCCTCAGAGTGGTTTGGCGGCAGCTGATGCAGATGCCGAGGGTAAAGAGGCACCTGCTGCTGCTGCGGTCTTAGTACTTTTGACCCGTCCACCTCGGGTGGATCTCCTTTGGCCTCTTTGAGACGGCTGTCCTCTGCCTTTTCCGAATGCGGAATAGCGAAAGGACTTTCCTCCTCTACAGGTTCCTGAGGGGTGAAAAGAAGGTTGGCGGATAGCAGCTCCTAAAGATTTTGCTGCTGCTTTTCCAGACTGTCATCAGCCTTTTTCCCAAATAATGAAGAGCCGTCAAAGGGCATATTCAAAAGTCTGGCCTGTACATCTGGAGGCAAGCCCGACTTTCGCAACCACGCATGCCTGCGGATTGTTGTACTTGCCGCCATGGCCCTGCTGATACTGTCAGCGGAATCGATGCCAGTTTGAAGTGATTCGCACATGGCATCCTTGCCATCTTTAATAATGTTAAGGAAGGCTTCCTTTTCCTCTCCTTCGGGTATGCAGTCAGCCGCTAATGAAGCACACGCCCATAGTGTGTGACTGAACCTGGCGAGCGTACAGGTGGCGTTGATGGACTTCAACACCATACTACAGGCAGAGAAAACTTTCTTCGCCATGGAGTCGTACCTCTTGTCATCTCTATCCTGTGTGACAGTAGGGTAAGCGGTCCTACTGCTAGATGAAGTTGCCGCTTGAACCACCAGGCTCTCTGGAGTCGGGTGTTTTGATAAGTATTCAGGGTCAGCAGCTGCTACCCTATACTTGGTTGACAATCTTTTATTGACTGCAGGGATAACTTCGGGAGTTTCCCAATTAGATGCAATTTTCCTTTGTAAGGCTGCAAGGAAGGGGACCACCGGGTCCTCCTGTGGGCCTTTGTCTAATATATCTGTTAGGTCATCCTGTTGAAAAACCGGTGAAGGCGCAGACCAACCCATAAATTCAATAATTCTTGCCATCAGGGTTCTATAGGGTGTTTCGGCATGTTCCCCTGGGTCTGGCTTAACAAATTCCACTTCTGGGGAAGTGTCCAGCCGACTTGCCTCATGTAGTGGCTCCTGTAGGTCCTTCAGCCTGCTTTCCTCAGAGGTGAAATCCTTTGCAATAGGCAGTGTGGTCCTCTGTAACCCAAATGTTTCCTGGTCAGAATCTACCCCCTCTTCATAAATTGAAGAAATTCCAGGGTACTCTGACCTCTGAAATGGAGTAAAACCCATCTCTAGGGCAGAAGGAGCCAAACTCGTCGTTATTGGACGAGAAAACGTTGATGTCGGCGACGCCAATGTAACATGCTTCGAAGGCGCCGAAAACGGCGTTGAAAAAACTGGAAGGGGTCTCGAAGAACTCGAGGATCGGGATCCTACTCAAGGGCATCGACGACGGTCTCGGCGTCGTGCCGGAGGCCCTTGAAATCACCGTTGGCTGTGGAGTGGCCTTGGTCCCCTCGTCGGTGTCGACGATGGCGTCGAGTCGATCGACCGATTCGTCGAGGAACCCTTCGACAACGTCGTTGATGGCGCCTATCCGTGCGTCGAGGGAATCCTCGACGAAGGCGTCGAAGATGGTGCCTTCTTACCCGATGGCTCATGGCGCTCTCGGGTGGAATTTTTCGCTGAGTGCTGCGACTCGCAGCGTTTTGATTTTTTGGGTTTTTCAGCCGGGGTATCACCCTCAGCTGTCTTCGAGGGGGTCGAGGCCACGTTCTCGAAGACGCTTAACATTTTCTTTCTGAATTCCTTCCACTCAGCGTGAGAACTGTGTTTAGTGGGACAGGAGACCCTTTCTGGGGACACAGAAGACGACGAGGAATGGGACCTTTGACGTCTCTTTTTTGAGTGTCTTGATCTCGACGAATGGTGGGAGCTGCTTTGAGATCTAGAATGGGAATGTTTTCGACGGCGAGGAGACGAATGCCTCGTGGACATGCAGTCCTCACACTCCGAACAATGGTGCTCGGATCCCAAGCACCATAAGCAGATCCTGTGTGGATCCGTTATTGACATTTTTTTACCGCAGTCTCGACATTTCTTGAAGCCGGATCGCGGCGTCGTCGGTTCTGATGAAGAAGCCATCAAGAACGATAAGGAATATTCGAGTAGAAATAGTTAGTTATCCTGACTGAACTGAGCAACGACGTTCCAAGGCCCCACGAAGCACGGAAAAACGGAACTGAGCAACGGACACAGCGCGTGGCTATTTATGGGCATGATGACGTCGACGCCAATACGGTGGCCGTCGAAGGACATCGACTCGGCGGACGTCGACGCGCAGCGCCCTCTACTGAAAAAACTTCCGAGGCCAGCAAGCTGGAAACGTATTATCAAAGATAAAGAATGCGTCGGAGGACACAATCCCTTCGGAAAAATAATACTCTCTCTCAAACCTTCTAACTATAAAGGCGACACGTGCCCAGCACAGATAATAAAGGACGCAGAGAGAGACCTCGCCCCGTTTATCTCCAAGTTGATAAATTCCTCATTTAAAACTAACACAGTACCAGCCAACCTTAAAGAATCTTGGGTTCTACCATTATTAAAACAAACTCTGGGCCCCTCTATCCCCACCAATTACAGACCCATCACCACTGTGCCATTTCTTCTTAAAATCTTAGATAGAGCTGCTTACATACAAATTCAGGACTATCTGGAAGCCAACCACTTACTTGGCTCACGACAGTCGGGCTTCCGCCCTCTCCATGGCACCGAAACAGCGCTGCTAGACCTTAAGACTCAAATTGAAGAATTAAAGGACAATGCGAAAAATAGCTTTGCTACTCCTACTGGACCTGTCAGCAGCGTTTGACTTGGTGGACAATGCAGTGTTATGCAACCACCTCCAATCGGCCGGCAACTTCACCAATGATGCTACAACTTGGGTCCAATCCTTCTTAGCCAACTGGACGATGAGAGTCTTCTCTACTTCAGCCTATGCCGACCCTATCAAAATAACCTGCGGGTCCCACAAGGTTCCTGCGTATCCCCTACTATATATAATATCTTCACCAAACCTTTGTTTGACAAGTTGGATAGACTGGGTGTCACCTACACTAATTATGCAGATGAGACACAGATCCTCATACCCCTTTTGGGCAACTTCCGAGGCAGACTCTGCCCTGGTGAACAAAATATACATCCTCATTCAGGCATGGATGGCATCCCATGGCCTCTGCCTGAATGACGAAAAAACTGAGTTACTAATCTTTGGCTCTGAAGTCAATATCCAAAAACTCAGCCCAAACTACACATCCTTCAACATTGATAACAACCCAATCAAGGTGATTTCTGTAGTTAAAACTTTAGGATTCTATTTGGACTCCTCTCTTACTCTCAAAAAGCAATTCCCTTGCCCTATCCACAACGTACACCTGCAAACTTATCAGAGCCTCCAGACCTTACCTCTCGAGAGCGAGTTGTACCATACTAGCCAATGCTCTTATTATGTCAAGATTAGATTACTGTAATGCCCTGTACTCAGGAGCCAATACATATATTACAGACAAAATTCAAAGACTGCAGAATAACACCCTGACAGCAGCACTGAACATCCCCTACAGAGAGCATATTACCAAATTCAGGAAAGAGGTTAACTGGCTGAAAATAACGGACAGAATTCTCCTCAAAACAGCATCCCTCACCTCCAAATGCCTGAATAATTTAGCACCTCCTTGCCTAATGGATAAAATCACTAGGAGAACAGCTACCCGCCCTACGAGATCCGCCAACTCATTTATGTTGGAGGTTCCTAGGTTCAAACGCTCGACAGCAGAAGGAACCAGCTTCCCTGTCAAAGCTGCACAATGCTGGAACAAACTACCAGTCGACCTCAGACTAGTACAACCCTACCCTAAATTCAGACACAGGATACTTAATTGGCTACACACTAATGACACCTAACTGAAGAACTAAACCTCCACCTCTCCAGCCCCTACACGATCCTTTGTTTCCACCAGACCACACCATAGCTTGGTAAACTTTGCACATAGTGTAAATGTAGGCGTGTTTATATTGACACTATTGATAATGTTTCCTTGACCTACCAAGACCACTGTTTTGTATTTAATGTATCTTTTACCTTGTACCTGCCTCCCATTGCAATCACTGCTCTATGTATTGCTACCTTTGCACTGCAACTAAGTTTTAAGAATTCTTGTTTCTGTTGCGCCCGTCTACCTATGGGCTTGGTGCGCATTACCAAACAAATAAATAAACAAACATGTGCTCTCATACACGCAAGGTATCCCCTCATTTCCTGTTCCGCTGCATGCAGTACACACTTCTAAATAGATCATATTACACACCCCACAGACTCAATAGGTTCACCCGACACTCAATTCATACTTGCCCGCGATGCCATGCCATAGAGGCTGACCACACGCATGTTTTGGACATGCACCAATCTCCACGACTTTTGGAAAGAGATCTTGCAAGCACACTCCGAGATTGCGGGCCCTACTATTGGTCCAGATCCATCTGGGGTCCTGTTTGGGGTGTGGGAAGATATTAGAAATAAGAAAATGTTAACTTTAACTTTTCTGAATGTAAGCTGTATGGTGGTGAAAAAGATTTTTCTCCAGTGTTGGAAACGTCCCTCCCCCCTGACTTTTGTGATGTGGTTGAATTCACTTACCTGGACTCAAATAAGTGAGGAGGAATATATAAACTCACTGTCTATACATTCTCGCCCGAAAAATGTATGGACTGAATTCCACACCTACCTTCTCCACCAACCTGAAAGCAATCCTGGCTCAAATGAACTTTACACAGATGGTACACCAAACTAACCCACGCTACATACACGGACTGCAATCTCTCGAAACTGTAACACACCACACAGCTAACAAATGTAAATGTGAAATATGTCTATGAGTATACAATGTAATGACTGCCTGAATGTGTGTACTGTAAACTTTTGCCAATAAGTAAAAGTAATTAAAAACATTTAAAAAAAGAAGAATTGGCCACCGTCTGTCTATGGCCCATTAATGTTTTTATACATGAACTGTTTTATGTTTAACTCAAAATACTTATTTACCCTTTCAGATATTCTATGTGTCATTTTATGTGTATAGTTTTCAGTATACCAGTGTAGTGTATTCACTAGTGGTAACTATGAGGTATAACCTGGGATACACTAAATCATGGAACCAACACTTTGCATACCACATAGTTCCATGTTTCTCAATGACTAGGTTTGACTGATGCCTCTGAATTTAGAAATGTTGGGAGTTTTCTTTTTAGAAGCACTGCTGCAGTGGGGTACTGGGAAGCCAACCTAGACGACCTGCACGGGCATTTCCTACAAAGGTCTAACTAAACTCTCATTTGTTTGGGCGATTTTTCCACAGTCCTCCGGTAAAACCATTAGAGGGTTTCCAACCAAAGGAAATGCCAAACTTTCTAAAGTGATAGCTATTGCAGAGCAGTGTGGCTTAATTAAAGAGGTAGGCTGGTTGTGAAGTACAGGAACACTGCTGTGTTGCACAGAAACAGTTCCATGATTCAGTTTATCGCAAGTGTATCCCAGATCAGCATCTGTAGCAACGCTTTTTTCAACCTCCACAAGTTTCAAACAGACCGATAAACCCTACTTGTTGTTAGGGAGAATTCTCTGTTTAGGCTGAATTTCCTAACCTAGTGAGTCCCCCAGCAGCTTTGTTGGATTTTTGGGGTTTATTTTTTTTCTCCCGCCAAGAGTGAGACTCTTTTTTACCCTCACTCTTGGACATGATTTGAGTGTGTTCCTTTGACTATAGATGTGTTTAATGGGCTATGGGGTCTTTTACACCATAGGGCTTCATGTGTTTTTGTGATGTGTTACACAGCACCCTCAGTGCAGTAACCCAGAGGTGTCATAGTGACCCCCCAGTATAGACTCCATACCCTGGGACTGACTACTGTCTCCCAGGGCATGTAAAGTCACCATTGACTTTACTAGTCTTGATTTCTGAACAGAACCAGTACAAACCATCATATAGTGGACGTACTGGCCGGGGCAATTCGATTGCCCCAGGGTCTGTTAGTCGAGGGGGCACGCCTCCGTCCCCCCTGATCGAGTTTTGGCTGGTGGCAGTGGATACTACTTTTTATATTTAACCGCGAATATTTCTCTATGGGATTTTCCCATTGTTCGAGGCTACTATCTTTATTTATTTAATTACGATAGCCTCGAACAAACCGCCGGTTTATTTATTTATTATTAATTCTCCGGTTGGTATTTTTTGCCAAAACTCGGTTCTAAAATGGTGTTTGTGTTCTCTTCTGTGACTCCAACCCAAGTCGAGCCCTTTGTTCCACTTTTTTGGCAGGCTTCTCCACAGAAGCCCTCCAAAGTGGTGCCACTCTGTCTGGGTTACTTAGGAGGGGTGGAGGGGGATTTAGGCACCGTGGACTGAGTTGCCTAGGCAACTCAAGTCGCACTCCGTCCTGATTGGCCCAAGTGGTGAGCCGGCCGGCTCACCACTTAGCATGTTTGAGTGACAGCTAGGCTGAGTGAATGGGGGTTTTCTGCATAAAAGCAGGGCTTTGGGGACTGGAACTTCAGAAGTCGCCACAGGACCTAAGAATCCGACGAGGAAGAATCTGAGCCGACCTGCTACAACGACACCACCGGTGGAGCCCTGCTGAACCGTCTCACCACTTTTCCCAACGACAGAGGAGATCTCCCGCCGGAGAGTCTTCTTCCTTTGACTGGTGGGGATAACCAGTTTCACCGTCTTTTCGCCTTCCCGACGCATCTCGTGGCCGCCTTGCCTGTGCCAAGCACCCCGGCAACCGGAATACCACATTTTACCACAACCGCAAAATAAAGGGTAATACCTTTAACCGGAAAACTCTGCGGCTGGTTTCTTCCCTGGCAGTGCAACAACCTTCATCTTTCCTCCAAGTCGAGATCTTCTCTTCCCCTGGACTACGCCGAGACTTGCACCCGCTGCCAGGAACAACTGCCACCGCTGGAGGATCCTTCCCACTTAAGATACCGTGTTCCGCCTGGCTTCCCTTGTCACCGACTGTACGGGGTAGATTCAGCCCCCGGCTTTCGAACCTGGGTTAGCTTGGGACACCCTGGCTAAACTTTTCTGAGCCTCTGTAAGACTCTTTTCGAACTCTCTGCAAGACTTTCAAAGCCCAGTGTAACTGTGTGATCTTGGGCGCATTTGTGCTCTGCTCTCTCTAAGAGTGGGCCCAGCCTATGGACTTTGGCTCACAAGTGACTTCTGCTCTTCTGCCTTGCTAAAAGTGTTCCTAAAACTTAGAGTCGTGTATCGTCACATATTCTGCCTTTTTCCCTCCCTTTTTCATGAACTTATTGGAGTGCCATCTATAGTTAAGCGCTCACCTCTGTCTGGAAATACGTGGTGTTACCCCAGACTTGTCTGATAAGGAATATGGGTTGTATATATCATAATAGTAACTGTGTTTAGAGTGTTTTACAAATAAGAGTGCTGGAGTGTTTTAAACAGTGTGTTTTAAAATAAATAATTATATACTTTGATACCAAAGCTCTGGTCAGTGTTTGCTTGTGCTATTGTGTCTGAGTGCCTATTGTGTATACTTTGCATACTGCCTAACTCTTCTTGAGGGAAGTCTGACTGCTCAGCCACAGCTACCAGGTAAATCTGGGTGGTACAGACTGCTACCAAGTGGGTTTACTGCTAACACCTGTAGTCCTAAATCTTTTGCAGTGTTCCCAAAGGGAACTGCACAGGTGTCTGCCTAACACTTGTTCATTTACCACTATATGCAACATCTTTATTGTTCCAAATTCCAGTAAAATCAGACCAAAAAGACTCTGCCTGATTCTAACTGCCTGATGTGATCTGGAACGTAGGTCATGCGACAATGAGGCTTAAGGCTGGGCTGAACCCACTGCTGGTGGATGCTCTCCCAAGCCATACTTAACTGAACTACTTACTGCGATTGAAGATCGGACTTCCATATGAAGTTACTACTTTACTATTCTTATCGAAAGGGACCTGCATACTTACCTCCTAGTTTGGAATCAGCTCATGCCCACACACTTTAAATATGTATCCTTAAACAGAGGTTTGAGCACAGCTCAAAATCTGATCGGTATCAGTCAACTCTTCCATAAAATGATCATAGCTAAGATTATTTTAAAGGTTAGACCACTGATCTTGGTATGAAGATGACATTATAACACAAGTTTATAAATCATGGCATGCTTGTTAAAAGCTTAGTAGCACAAATATTCTCAAATTGATGCATTCTTACAGCATGCAGCAACATTTACCAACAGCAAAGACATTTCAGAATACACATGGGTGACACTTACCGATAATGCCCCCTCAGCACACCATCGGGATTCAGCATGGGGATCAGATTAAAGACAAACATGCGCCTCAGCATCTGAGCTCGGGGATCGTCCTGGCGCAGTATGAACTCTAGGAAACCATTAAAGACGAAGCTGGAAGGTGTCTCGCCTGGATGGACTCGGCTGCTGAGGAAAAACACCTGTTGCGTTAAAAAAAGGGTTAGTGTATCTCAGTGATGATATTAATGTCAGGAGAAAACATGGGAACACTGCTTTTTATTCACATTTCAATCTATTGCTACCAAACTGAATACATAAATGCACTTACAATGTGTACCTGTAGTATTAATAGTATTTCAAATAATACCTGGGAATCTATATAGTTGGAATTTTAATGATAGCTCCCGTTTCAAATTCACAGCTAAATAGTATGAACAGCCGTCTGACAGTGTTAGGGCAGATTATACCCAACGTATGTGCTTCCTCATTTCCTAATTTAACCGAAATAGTGAATCTAAAAATAAAAATTAACAAAACAAACACCAAAAATAAATTCATGAAAAGGATTTGAAATTGGAATGCATTGTAATTATGTAAAATGTGTTATCCCACCAACTTTTTCAAGTTAGACTGCCTCATTCAAAATGTAGTCAAATCTTATTCATGTCCACAGGTCCTTGGTTCAACATCAATATATGGCCCCAAAATTGAGAAAAAAAAAACACTTTTAAAGGCATTGGGCCTCATTACACGGATGGCGCTAAGGGATCACCGGCACCGGTAAGGGCACTGGTGCCGGTAATCCCTTAGCGCCATGCTACGAGGTCCCTCAGCGGGTCCCGTCCTTAACATGTGGCCAGACCACACGTTAAGGAAGGGACCCGCTGAGGGACTTCAGAGCAAATAACGGTACAGCTAATAGCGGTACCGTTATTTGCTCCTTCCCCATTCCCATTGAGCCCTGTGGGGGCTCAAATGGGAATGGGGAAGGGCCTTGGTGAATGGGGAATTACCGCCCCGCCAACCTTGGAATGGGGCGGTAATTCCCCCATTCACCAAGGCGGAATCGGTAAAATACCGGCAGCAACCATGACGCTAATAGCACCATGTTTACCGCCGTCCGTGTAATGAGGCCCATTGTCTTGATGAAGATCTAGAGTATTTTTTTATATTTATAAATGTTGAATTTCTAGGGTTACTGCTACATTCTTGTTTGCAGGTACCAGTCTGAATTCCCTTGATAATTTTGAGTACTGATTGAGAGAGCTTGTTTGTTGCCAACAGTGCCGCACACACACACACACTACACACACAGCACAACTAATAGGATATTCTCTGGCTCTTTAGGGATAGTCACCTGAGTGATGTCTTCTATAGTAGAGATACACTGGTTCCAGAAGGCTTGTAAAACGGGGCAGGACATATGGAAGTATGTGCTAGGTTGACCACATTTGTGCCAACATTGAGGATCAAGGGATTGGTTGAACCTGTGCAAGCAAGTTGGGGGAGTGGGATATAGTACCATCGCAAGAGGAGTTTGTGCGCACATTCCCGATTGGTAACGCAAAAGGAAGAGGAATGGGTCCTAGACCCTATGTCGACCCAGGTTTGGTCTTCAAGAGGATGTCCGAGATCCTACTCCCATTGTGCCATATAGGGAAGTCTGGTGGTAAGGATGTCATCCTGCAGCAGTTTGTAGAGAGGAGTTTTTCCCTAAATGTGGGAGGTCCCTCAGAGTGAGTTCTAGGGGAGCAGTGGCCCTTGTGGCTGCCTGTCGGATCTGGGGGTGCGAACACCAATGTCGAAGTTGGGTATAAGAGAACCTATCCGCTTCAGTTTGATGAAAGGCCACTTTGCATTGTTCAAAAGATCGGGGCTGGCCATTCTCGTATAATTGTCCCAGGGACTCCGGCCCTCCCGCAACCCAGTTCCTAAAGTGTCTGGGATAGGGCTCTGGAGGAAAGGCTGGATTGTGAAAAAATGAGGAAAGAGGGGTCATGCCACGTGGAATGCCCTTGTATTTGAATGCCCAGTGCCATAAGCTAAGAGTGTGTTTGGTAGAGACCAGGATCCCTGCCCAGGTCTTCCGCAGCAGGGATGGGATGTGTGGAAGGAACCGGAGGGGTAATGCGAGGCGGGACTGCTCTAGTTCCAGCCACTTCGAGGTCCCAGAGGTCCCGTTCCAGGCATGAAACCCGTCCCAATTGAGCGGCTACATAGTATTTGTGTAGGTCGGGGACCCCCAAGCCTCCCAATCGGGGACTATGTGTCATGGCTTTCTGGGATATTCTCACCCTTCGACCTTCTCTGAACCCAAACATTTTCCTCTGCATACTCCAGAGGGGATGTGGGATCGAAGTTGGTAGGGAGGAACAGGCGTAGAGAAATTGTGGCAGAAAATTCTTCTTGCAGGCAGTGATACGCCCAACGAGAGAGATCTCCTGTGAGGTCCATTGTTCAAGGTCCCTCTCCAGTTCTTCAAAGAGTGGGGGAAAGTTCACGGAGTATATATCTTTAGGATGAGCCGGAATCTGGACCCCCAAGTATGGGATAGATTTCTCACTCCAGTGGATCGGGCATAGGGGCCTAAGGGATTCCCGTTCCTCAGCGTCCAAGTCTATTCCCAGGGCTGTGGATTTTTCATATATAACAGCGAATCCCGATACCCTCCCAAGCCTACAGAGTTCCTGGAGGGCTGTAATCGGGGAGGGGCGGATGTTTGTTATAGATAACAGGACATCATCTGCATAAAGTGAGATCTTGTGCTGGACCGTGCTGGTAGGGAGGCCTTCGATGCGTGGGTCGATTCGAATCCGCTGAGCAAAAGACTCCATTACCAGGGCAAACAAGAGGGGGGACAGTGGGCATCCTTGTCTAGTCCTGCAGGTCAAGGGAATCAGGTCTGAAAGGTTGTAATTGACCCGGAGAAGGGTTCGTGGGGACGTGTAATTGGACAGGACCAACTTACGAAAGTGCGGACCCAAGTGGAAAGCTTCTAAGGTAAGTTGAAGGAAAGTCCAATCTACCTTGTCAAAGGCCTTGGTGGCGTCCAGCGCCAGGAGGGCCAATTTATGTGAGTCTCGGGTTGCTATATCTACTAGATTTAGGGCTCTACGAATGCTGTCTCCGGTTGATCCATGCATTATGAACTCTGTTTGGTCCGGGTTAACCAGAGAGGGCAAAACTGTGGCCATGCGGCTAGCCAGAATTTTAAAATAAATGTTTGCATCAATGTTTAGCAGAGAGATGGGCCTGTATGAGGTGTTGTCCCCGGGATCTTTGCCGGGATTAAGTATAAGCACGGTTATGGATTCTTGCATGGATGCGGTGATAGCACCAGAGGCACCAAATGAGTTGAAGAGGGCCGTTGGCGGGGTCACCAGCTGGGGCTGAACAATTTATAAAACCTTGTCATGAACCCATCGGGCCTGGGGCTCTAGGTTTTAGAGACTTAATGGCTGCCTCCACCTCCTCACCTGTGATCGGGGCATCGAGCCTCTCTCTGTCGGGCTCCTTAGCCGTGGGAGGGTAGCATCCTGCAAATATTTTATCTTTTCTGCCTTGTCTCAGGGTGTTGCTGACATGGTTTACGCAAGATGAGCTGCTGCCAGTTGCAGTTTGTCCCCATCAGCGTAATGGATTCGGCTTTGTGGGTCGCAGAGCCCCAATATGGTGTTCTTTCTCTTAGTCGTGGCCAATTTCTGTACTATGAATTTGTTTGCCTTGTTCTTGGCATAGTAGCCTTGCTTAGACTTGGCCAGTAGGTGTGCTGTTTCTTCCGCATGATGGGCTTCCAATTCCTTCCGGGCAGTCTGTAGGGCGCGTTGGGCCTTGTGGGACCATCCCTTGTATATACGATGGGCCTCTGCCCTTTGGACCTCCCCTTCTAGTTCCATGCAGGTCCGCTGTTTGCGTTTATGTTATGCCGCCCCCTTTGCAATCAATTCCCCCCCCCTTGCTACTGATTTCATGGCGTCCCAGGTGTTGGCAGGGGACGTGTCTTCTCCCGGGTTTTCCACAAAGAAGTACCGGATCGCCCAAGCAATGGAGTCAGTCAGCGGCATCTCATTCAGGATGGGATCATATAGGTACAAGCAGCGTTGTGGAGGTGGATCAGGGTTGTGGGCTTGAATTGTCAATTTAACCGGCGTGTGATCCGAGAGCACTTTCAATCCTATTGCTACATCATCTAAAAAGGCGAGGATTTGTGGGGAGGTCCGCATCAGGTCTATTCGGGAAGACCTTCTTCTCACATGTTCATAGAACAAGTCCTTTTCGCCTGGGTGGAGCACTCTCCATGAGTCAACCACCCCTATTGTCCTGAATAGCTGTAAAGGTTTCATGGCAAGCTTAAAGTCTCGGGCGGCCTGGGACTCTGTTGAAGTCTCATCCTATGATTATTTGGCCCTCGACGAAGGGCAGAAGGGCAGTGCCTAACATTTCGTAGAATGCTTCTTGGCCCAGTAACAGCAAGTTTCTTGTAGGAAGACTCCTGATCCTTCCATGTCTTGAAGCTGCTTTAACGCTGAGTTCCGTTTAAAGGGGGAGTTCAGGCCCTTTATGTTTAATGAGATAAGCTTCAACTTCCGATGCAGTGGAGGTTCCTCAGCAATGTTAATATTCGGTGGATCGGGGCCCGGGTTTGGATGTAGCTCAGTCACCATCTGTATCCTCTGCTATCGGGCCTCCATAGTGCCATCAGGGTTTTAACTTGAGCTTTTAACGTGGAGCCCCAACAGTAAACTTAAAGGAAGCCAAAACTTCTTTCTCAACGGCTTCCTTAACCAACAGAAACAAATTGGTCTGTAGTTCACTCCAAGTACGTGGCACAGTATCCTGGAGTTGGGCATGTGCCATGTGAAGCCCGCTATTAAAGCCAGTTACTTGGCATTCCTCAGTATTCTGGGTTCAGTCGCTCTGGGTCAGCAGCACCTGGGTAAAGTAATTATCAGGGTTGTGTGGGGCCCCTCACCATTTGGCTCGTTGAGTCTCAGGTGATGGTCACTTTGCGTTTTGACCTCTCTGCACCTTTGTCCAGGTTATGCGCTTTCGTTTGGGGGGGATCCCTCCAGGCCATCTACTGGAGCGTTGAGCGCCGCCCCTTCAGTCCCCCTGGATGGGTTGGTTTGTGAGATAGATTCTGCATCTTCCAGGCATCTGATCTTCCGGGACACTCCTTTATATGAGAATTGGAGCACTGTGGGGTATAGCCATGGGTATCTAACATGTTGGTCCCGGAGGAGCAGGGTTAGAGGCCTCAGAGCCCTCTGCTTCTGTATTGCAACCATGGCCAGGTCCCGAAAGATCTGAAGGGGAGATCCCTGGAAAGTTAATTTGTCTCAAGAACGCCCAATTGCCATGATAGCCTCCTTGGTCATGTAAAAGTGGACCTGGGTGCTTACATCCAGGGGGTGGGGGGGGCCTTTCCATCTCTTGTCGGGGTCTCAATCTATGGGTGCGGTCCAGCAAAAATTGAGTTTTAGCCAGATGTGGCAGCAGGAATAGGAAAAGGTTGGTCACATACCCTGCAAGGTTCTTGTCCAGGATCGAGGAGGGAACCCCCCCAAATGCATAGGTTGTTTCGCCGAGCCCTGTTCTCTAGATCCTCCTGTTTGTATTATAGGATCTCGTTTGTTGGTCAGCGACTGAATGGCACGTTGTACCTCCAAGAGCGTTGCTGAATGTTCTTGGGTACGGTCCTCCACTTCTCCAACCCTTTGCTCCACCTCCACGACCCTCTGCTCAGTCTGTTCTAACAGAGTGGTGAGCTCCGACATGCAGGATCTAAATTCAGCTTTGATGTCCAGCATAAAGGCTTGAATGTCTCCCTTGGTTGCTAGCTGAGACGCACCTTCAGAGGATGTTTGAGGGGAAGACTTCGGAATGTCAGGCTTCCTCCCTTTCAGCTGGGAGTAACATGGTGGAGATGTCTGCACTTTTGGAGGCCTTAGGGTGTTTAGACATTTTGCGGGATTCTTGCAAGACACCGTATGCGGGCTGTAAGATTAGATGGATGGGGTAACGCTCTCTGCTAAAATCCAATGGGATGGGCTCTTGGAGATGCAAGCCCGTCACTGCAGGAGTCGGTATGACAGTCAGCCCTGGGCGAAATCCCGAGAGGGTATCTAGGATAAAAAGTAAGTCGTCCCGCTAGCCAGTATTAAATGCAATTTCACCAATGGCTATGAGGAGTCGCAGGGGAGAGGAAAGGAGAATGGCCAGGGCCTAGGTTCACAGATCAATGTCGCTTAGGCAGGCGGAGGGTTCCCTTCCCCAAGACTCCAGATTCTGTGTGGAGCAGACAATACTATCCCTGGGTTGACGTCAAGGGTCCCCCTCTTGTGTAAACTATCGTCCTCTAGGAGAGGGAGCAGGAAGCAGAGCATTGCGTTATTGTATCATACTTGTTTGTTTCACCCAGCTGAATGATGGAGGCGCCGAGACTCCGGAGTAGAGAAGAGTTGATATCTCCTGCTGGAATCATGTACAGGGGGCAGGTGGTGCACCTCAATGCAGCGCCAAGTGTTGGGGTTCCCTCTTGGGCCTATGTCAGCGTGTGAATGTAGGTTAAGTATGGCCGTGGGATGAGCTCCGGAGTGAAGGCTGAACGAGGTGTTGAAGGAGGAAGCGTCCAAATTAAGATAAGACGCTTACCGGAGTGGTAAGCCTGATGATATTGCTGGTCCCGGTCCTCCACCACGTTTATGGGCGAGGGTTAATCTGTCTGCAGGGATTACTGTCCGTGCCACCACTGAATGCGCCACCCGGGGCCGTCACGGGGTCCCCGCTGTGAAAGGAGTAGGGCGTGTTCAGGCTAGAAGGCACTCAAGTCTCAGCCCAGAGTGCTCCGCAGGGTCAGGGAGCTGAGGAAATCGAGTGGTCACGGCCTCTGTCGTGCAGTGCATCCGGGAGCCTTGGGGTGAGGCTCCACCTGCCAATGGGTGGCGAAGAGGCTTCTCCTATGCGTGGGAGGCCACATGAGACCCCGGATTAGTTACAGCTGGAATGGGCGACCAGCAGAGGTGTAAGTCGCCAGCGGAGAGTAGTAGCTCCCCATCTCCTTTCGTGTCCTGTCAGCTGGGTTTCGAATTGCAACGCCACTTCTTTTCCTGGGGAAGATGGCCACCCGCCATCTTGGAATGCCTCACGGACTGGGCACAGAGAATCGCTCTGATTTAAAGAGTCGATGAGCGTGAGGAGCTCAGCCCCTGACATGGAGTGCCCCAGGCATTCTGATCCACAAACGTTCCATCAACTGGCGGTTCCGAGTGCTGGAACTGCGGTTATTTCATCAAAATGCGGGCATCACACAGAGGCCATCAATGGAGCTCCAGGCCACGCCGCCTTCTATACCATTTTATGGTATAGTTACTGTTAAGTATGGACATCCAGACAACCATAGATTAAGATAACTTTATTTAAGTTACATTTATAATCAAAAAGCAAAATGGAATGTTCTCTTATAGTATGACACACCTCCATTCCAGGCAACATTGAATAGACAGGGCTGTATTCTTTCCATGGCAATACTTGCTTTCCATTGTTATTGGACACAACATTTAACTTGCTTATATTTCTATATCTTGAATCTACATCTTAATTGACATATGTAGGCCTCATAAAAGCTACACCATAACACATCTCCCTCCTTTATTTTATTCAAAAACATCATCCACCCCTTTTCACAAAAGCAACACGAATCAAGTTCCACACTTGTCCTCCCACTACCGAATCGCTCCACGCAGCACAGCAATTACCTTCACAGGATCGGAATATAGTGCGTCTCCTTTATTCTTCAACACCCCTTTCTTTATCCTCACCATGTCACCACATTCAATTCTCAAAGTTTTCTTCCCTCTCCTTGTATTCTCCTGTGCTACCCATTCCTTTTTTTTCTTTTTCAAATCTTTGCTCACACCATCTACCACATAGTCACTTTCCCTGCTTCTTCCCAACCATGGTGGACTGACCACCGTGTTTGGTATGTGTCCTCTCAAACTCAAAGGGAGTTCTGCCCGTAACTGAATGAGGTGACACGCGCACACCAAAAACTCTGTCCTGGATTGCAACTTTTCTTTCACATCCTGTTTCAGTTGCCATGCTAATACTTTCCGTGATACATCTATTCATTCTTTCCACACAAGCTTCTTTTTCAAGGACAGAATATCTAAATTCAGCTCCTCTTAATCCTTGAGATGCATGTGCTATAATCTCTTCCCTTCCCTCATCATCCACTTGAGACAACACTGCGCCAATCCCCATTTCAGATGCATCAATAGTGACTTTACTCTGGCGGTACGTATCAAACTGTCCTAATGGTTGTGCTAAATCTATGTCCTTCTTCAATCTGACAAATTCACTCTCACATTTGGACGACCATACAAATTCACTTTCTTTCTTCAGCAATTTTCTCAATGCAGTCACCTTACTAGCATAGTTGTGTACAAACTTCTGATAAAATTCAGTCATCCCTGGGAATGATCTCAATTGTGCTTTATCCTCTGGGCTTTTTATATCTTTTATGGCATTTACCAAATTCTCTTCTGGCTTTAATCCATCTGCCGATATTTCATGGCCTAAATATTCAACTTTAAAAACACCAAATTTACATTTTCCTTCCCTTAACACTATGCCATTTTTTTCAAATATCTCCAAAACACTATGGAGTGTGCTATTGTGTTCCTCTTCACTCTTTCCACAAATCAGCACATTATCCTGAAAACAATATACAACTCTGATTTTTCCAACCAATCTGTCCATGACCTTTTGAAAAACTGCCACAGCAGACAAGTGCAAAAGGCATGCGTTTGAACTGGAATACTCCCTCATGAGTGACAAATGCTGTGAGTTTTCTGCATCGTTCTTCCAATTCTACTTGATGGTAAGCAGAAGCCATGTCTAATTTCGAGAATACCTTTCCTTGCCCAATTCTCGAAAGCATCTCCGACAGATTAGGTAGAGGATGGCGATCTACCATCACACACTTATTGAGATGACGCAAGTCTACACACAAGCGGAGCTCACCTGAGCTCTTCTTGACTACCACTAGTGGAGAAGTCCAGTCTACCCCTCCTGTTCTTCCAATAACAGAGTTTCAACAATTTTGCCAGCTCCTCTTTAAAGGATAGTTCCGGGACTTTTTTTTTTTATTGTCCCTACGGTTCGGCCATGTGTTTTTAAGCATAAATCGGTAGATCGTAGAAAACTTTCCTATGGACCATACCCGACTTTTCGTCCATTAACGCACTCGAAATCAGCCGCCATTTTCTGATAATCCTATCACTTGCCGCATCGCCCTGGCTCACCTGCTTTTGCGGCACTAAATCAAATCCCCCGCCCCTGAGCCTGACATCAGCAGACGCGTACCGCCCATTTCCCAACGCCAAAGCACGTTTCGTGTCAACAATCGCTGCGCCTCAGCTATTGAAGTGTCGCCATGGAAATGGCAGGACGCCTCTTTCCTCAATAAGTATAAACACACCGTTTCACAACACACAGCAGCAGATTTTCGATTCCATTACTCTCGCTGTGTTACTTTGAGTATTCTGTGACTCGTTTCTGTGCTCTGGTCAGCTACCTTCGCCGCTTTTAGGCCTTGTGAACACCTGTACCATCTCTGTAAATTATTTTACTTTCTTTACCACACAATGGCTACAATAATGCCGTATATGTACGAGCCCGAGTACACCGAGGAAGAACTACTGGAAAGGCAAGCACGCGAAAACGATGGGGATTCGGACGGCAGTTGGGAGGACCAGTCAACGGATGAAGAGCCTGGACCATGTCGCATGGACGGCGTCTCCACCTGGTGCACATGCAATCGGTGCGAGCTAATGCCAACTGAGGAGGAGAACTGCTGCTGCCGTGAAAATTCCGGGTGCTTGGCCTACATTTCGGAAGGCGAGCCAAGTCCGCAATGCATCACCGAGCTGCCAGAGTTCAGGGAAGCCTGCCTCTCACGGACCGTGTTGAGGATGATGATGGTGCTTATGCACGAACTTCGCGGCACTGTTCGTCCGCGTAATCCGAGTAACGAGTAAGTATACTCTAGTTGTGATGTCAGTGATGCCACTACTATTTCATGGTCGTCTCCCACATATAAAATTACATCTACATATCATTCGAACGCATGTAAATTGGTTCCATATTGTGCATTTTCTAGATAGAATTTTTTTCAAAGCAGAATGACATTTTTTACCTGAATCGACAGTGATAAGAAAGTTTTGTCATTTTAATACAGTTTGCATCTTTCATTTTCACAGGTGGTACAGGCTGGTGGCCTATCGTTGCTTCACTTGGTGGCTTCACGGGAGGCTCAGACACCGCGTTCGGAGAGTAATACCTGCCTGTGCGGTACTTGCCATTAGACAACATTTCCCCAGCGACAGTGGACAATACCGCGGATTTTCCCTGGATGTGCTGCAACCGGAACTTTACAATGTGTAATGTTTATTATTTATGTTCTATTGAAATTAAGATCTAAAATAAAACCCAACATATATTTTAACAATGGTTGTTTTGATTTTTTAAATGAATCTAGTGTGTCTCCATTGAATAGTCTTCCTGTGCCTTGTCTTGTCACACCACATGTCTCCGGCCAGCATCCTCCCTCACGCTGGCCGCCCACTTTCAATCCACATAACCGTTGAACCCATATGCAGCAGACATACATATGTTATTTTGCGGGTTGGCATCAAGCCTCCCGGCCTTGCCTCCTCCCCCAAAAATACTTACCACACCACTTTGTTCAAGCGTTGGCAATAAAAGGCCGTTGGATTTTATTGATACAAAACATGGTTATAGGTAAATAATCAATATGGTTGATCATAATAAATCATCCTTTTGGGCACCGGGTACAGAGATGACCCCCTCTGGCCCGTGCTGCCTTGCCACCACAGGCCAGCCTGCTGCTGACTAACTGCCTAGGCATCCAGGGTCTCCAGGGTGAACTGCACCCATATATTCTCCTGGGAGGGTGAGGTATTTATAAACTCACCCCCCTGCCTTCCATGTACTAGATCCTGCAGCCTGCCTCTTACATGCAGTTAGATGGCCTCTCCTTGGTGAGGCCCTGCGGCAAACGAGTCTTGTCTGCACGACCACCGCCCCAATCCACCCCCCCGCCCTATCAAAGGCAGTTCGCACCGGGGTACTTGTGCTGGCAAGTGGAGCTGTCAGGGAGCGATAAAGGCCAAGAGGTGCCAAAGACCATGTACACTTCAAAGTGGTCTATAGAGCATGGGTTGTTGTTCCCATGTCTACCTCCAGACCCCGTGTCTCCTGCCAAGCATCCCCCCTCACGCTGGACGCCCCCCTGCAATCCACATAAGTGTGTCTCCATTCACGAGTCTTCCTGTGTCTTGTCTGCACGACCACCGCCCCAATCCACCACCGCCCTATCAAAGGCAGTTCGCACCGGGGTACTTGTGCTGGCAAGTGGAGCTGTCAGGGAGCGATAAAGGCCAAGAGGTGCCAAAGACCATGTACACTTCAAAGTGGTCTATAGAGCATGGGTTGTTGTTCCCATGTCTACCTCCAGACCCCGTGTCTCCTGCCAAGCATCCCCCCTCACGCTGGACGCCCCCCTGCAAACCGCATAATGCCACAACATATACACGTCATTCATTCACAAACACACCCCTGTTTCGAATTCTTTATAACCCACTTCATATTTCTAATGAGAACTTCTTTGCGCTTTGCTAGTCAACCCGTGAAGGTGCTGGTTATCTGCTCTTCGTCTCTGTGAACTTCCGTGACCACTTCGAGGAAACTCGTCAGTTTGCAACCTGTGAACTGCTCCCTGTTCTACGACAAGAAACTACTCTGATCCCTGCATCTAACTGTTTGTTCGTCAAGGTAAGGCCATGTACCATAATCATTTTGCGTCCAATTTCTTTTCGTTCAAGACAGTACATGCAATGAACTAGTCACATGTTCTGAGTTTACATTGGTATTCATAGAGAATTGTTGATCTTTACTTTTCAGAACTTTCCACAATGCCTGCCTGTTCCATTGGCGGTTGCCCTTCGAAGACCCATAATAAATCTGAAGGTACTATAATGCATGTTTTCCCTTAGACAATAGATCAGATAAGAGAATGGGTCCGATATTGCGGATATCCACCGTCTGAGCTTGAAAGTAGAGTCCTTAAAGTCTTTGCGGACAAGAGGGGTGATCGATACCGCATCTGCAGCAGGCACTTTAGCTCAGACATGTACTCCACATCATTGCTAATAAAGAAGAACACACCGCGAGCGAGGCGAAAATTGCTCTCAACCGCTATTCCCACTCTATTCGTCCACATCCCTCCACTGGTGAGTCAAGTTTATGTATTTATCTCTCGGCCTTGCGGTAGTGTGTAGCATTAGCTAACAATAATTTCCCCATTTATGTATCCACTCAATATGAAGGCGGAAGATTCTCCATCCGTGTCGTTATTGCAGTCATCAGCCACTTCAAGCGCCTATCGGGTAATCTTACTTGGCTATTCTGCCACTGACTTGTTTTAGGCATGTAAATCAATAGTTTTAATTTATCGTGTAATTATTTTACCTAATGGTACACCCTTGTACTCGTCCTCTAGTCTTTGTTTTCAGTTATAATTATTGTTATCCAAAATAATGCAAGTACTGTCTTTCAGGGAGATGCTGAGGAGTCCAACGTATTGACGACAACCGTTGATGTCACTCAGATGCTCGAGGTACGTTTCCGGACAGTTCCATCGATGGAGATCATCAGATCTTGCATTCTTGTAGCGTGATTGTTACACACAATGTTTCTTTCGTTTTTAGCCATTGATATGTCCTTCTGTCGTCGCCCTCCTATGTGTCTTCTTTTTTCAATATTGTGTTCATTACTAATGAAAGTCCTATGTTTCAGGGAGTCGATGGAGCATTAGTCCAAGAAGAAGGGGGAGCATGCAGTTACGGGTCGGCGCAACAGCTTGCAGAAGTGTGCACCGCAGTTACATCGTCCTTTGATGTTCTTATGCATTTCGAGGTATGGATACTGACAGTTCGATCAAGCGAAATCATATGACGTGATTACATCCGCTATACTTCCTTCTTTATTAACGCAAGTACTATGTTTCAGGGAGATGACGGAGCTTCTTCTACAAGAACATCACCCCTAGTAGTTGATGCAGATCTCTGGGTGGTGACACTTCCAACGATCGAGCAAATCGAATCATATTTACATATCCATTATTTATTTTAGACAACTGATCATTTGTGCAGGTCTATTTAGATGAGCTGTTGACGCCTGCACAAAGTTTATGTTCTTTTAAACAAAATAGAAAGCCATACTAATGCAATTAATCTGTTTCAGGGAGTTACTGAAGCATCATCTTCAATAATATCATCAATGGAAGTCTATGAGGAGCCCGAGGTATGGATCTTGACAGTTCCATCTAACTAGATCAACTATGCGTGAATAATTGTCGTTTGAATGTTCTACACAAAGCGTTCATTCGTGTTTTGCTATTGAGATGTACGTGGGTATTGGTCCCCAAGTACATTTTGTGTTTTCAATATTATTATACATACTAATGAAAGTTCTATGTTTCAGGGAGTCGATGGAGCGTCAGTGCGTGATGGATGTGCTTATCATGAAAATATAGTCGTTGCAGCGCAAGAGGAAGTGGAGACATGCACACACGAGTCGGAGCAACAGCGTCCGGATGTTGAAGTTCGAGGCAAGAAAGTTTCAAAGAAAAGAAAGCAAAAGAAGGTTAGTGTCCTGGTCACTATAATATGTTGTTTTTCACTGTTATTAGTTCAATACTGTAAGTTGTGTTTAAACTGAACATCCCTTTTCCAATCTGTCCTCTAGTTGCGAGTGGGTGTACGAACTAGATCTACACAGACAGTGAAGCGAACGAGAGATGTTGCTTGTCAAACCTTTTGGCAGGGACTTGAGACTGGAGATGCATCGTGCCAATGGGAAGAATATGAAGTGATTGACAACGGAGCTATACCACCACCAGCCATTGATAGTGAATGTCCTCCTGGTAGTTCGGATGCAGTCGGAGATCAATTCACAGAATCCACACCCGCAAAAACTAAGACCGCGAGAAAGTTGAAGAAATTGTTTTATTCACCCATCGCCGGAGAAGGAACAGATGTTGCAATGGAAGAGAATGAAGTGGACGACAATGAAACACCATCAATATCACTGAACATAGCGGAAGACGATATCAGAGATTCTACCTTTCATGTGAGTGACATGTCCTCAACGTTACAGGCCGAACCAGCTGGGATGCAGAGTGACAGTATAAGGAAAGAGGCCAAATTCATTGTATTCGATAGTTGTTTGATTGATATTATTATTCGGATGAAATGTGGGCATTCGGTTGGTGGGGAAGTATGTGGGGAGCCATTGATTAATGTGACTCGTGCAATTCGAGGCACTAACCTTAAAATACATGCCACCTGTACAAAATATCATCCTTTCTCATGGTCTGCACAACCCATGCTGGGGCAACTGCCAGCAGGCAATCTACTTTGTGCAGCGGCTGCACTTTTTAGTGGTTCAAGTCTTTCTTTCAGTTTGTGGGAATCCATTTCATTGCGAAAACTCAGTTCTACAAATACCAAACCGATTATCTATTTCCAGCCATTAGCGAAGCTTGGAGAATGGAAAAAATGTCTATTGATAGTACATTCGCGGGCAAACGGTTCAGGCTAGCCGGTGATGGACAGTGCGACAGCCCAGGATTTTCAGCCAAGTACTGCACCTACCACTTTCAGGACATGGAAAGTAAGAAAATTGTGAGTTCGGTGGTCGTGCAGGTGTCACAAAGTACATCCTCAGTGGCCATGGAGAAAGTTGGCTTTGTAGCATCATTGCAAGAACTACAATCGCGGGGAATGGTGATCGACCTGATAGCCACGGACAGACACGTTTCAATTGGCAAGACAATGAGAGAAGAGTACAAAAATATAAATCACCAATTTGACGTTTGGCATCTTGCAAAAACAATCAATAAAAAAATGTCTGCTGCAGGTAAAAAAAAAGAAACGCAAGGTATTTCACAGTGGTCCAAGTCAATCAGCAACCATCTTTGGTGGAGCTCAAAAACATGTGGAGGGTCGTTGGAAATTCTACTGGAAAAATGGCGGTCAGTAATGCTACACTGCACAAACGTTCACCGTTGGAACACAAACCAACATTTCCACAATTGTGAACATGGCCATTTGTCCACAGAGGAGGCACGGAAGAAGAAGTGGTTGATTCCTTCATCACCCACTCACAAAGCCATTGAAAAGATTGTATTTGATAAAACTATAACAAGAGATTTGAGGGGACTCACGGAATTCTGCCACACAGGAGATTTGGAGGTGTTCCACAATATGTGCCTAAAGTACAGGCCAAAACGATTGCATTTTGGCATGGAGGGCATGATAAATCGGACTCTTCTAGCGGTCTTGGCACATAACCATAATGTTGGACGTCAACAAAGTAGGACGACCAGAACTTTAGGGACGCTTCGCTACAATAAGGCCTTCACTAAAAGAAGTAAACAATGGGTGATCAAACCAGTGTTTGAGGATATGCAATATGAGTTTATTGAGAGACTTATTGTTGACGTCCTAGATAGGCACATAAATGGAGTTGTGAACGAACCTGTGCAGGGGACAACTGCATTGCCACCCAACATTGCCTCTGTTCCATGTCCACCTAAAGAAGAGCTCATTGAGAAATACACATCACGGTTTAAATGATTGTAATTTGATTGTCTGTTCTCTCGAGTCTCCTCATGTCGCAGGCCCATTGAATATGTGTATCTATGTAATGTGTAAATTAAAGTGATTGCTCAGTGTACATGCAATGTGTCTATCCAACCTTGTTCATCTGCGCATAAAATTAAACCAAACAGTATTATAAATCATTTTTCAAAAAATATAGAATGTCTCCATATTTATGGTTCTCTGGGGCTGCAAAGCACGCAGACAAAATGCAAAAATGGAGTGTAAATTTCAAGTCCTGTGAGATGGCCTTACACTGAATGTTGCTAAATAGGAATGTGCGCTCGTTCAAAGTGAAGGTCAGCTGCTTTGATTTTTTTGCTCGGGTGCCGGAATGGCCCACGACTCCGTATAAGGTTGTATTGTTATTTGACCTTGACAGGCCGGGACCATCCCGAAAGACTTCTTTTTGGGGGTGTGGGGCAATAACGTAAGAAACGATAATGAAGCCATTTCATGTTCGTTCATTAGAAGAAATAACATCGGCATAGAAGGAGTGGTATTTCGGGGCTGCCCTACGCACAGACACAATGAAACATGAAAATATAATGTAAGTAACTCTTTAGATGAGTTTATACCGCAATTTAATTACTATACAGTAGCTTTAAAGACGGGTTAAGTTGTACTTGTTCGTTCTATGTGGCATATTGTTTTGTACCGCCACTATCTTGAGGAGAACCATCTCCTTTTACGGAAGCACCTCAAAACCTTCCTCTTTGCTTCTGCTTTCTCTCTCCCTCTCCCCTGCTACAACTGGTCCACTGTCTGCAACCTCGGTCCTGGGCCCTTCCACTCTCCACCTGCACTGCCTCCCTGTCAACCCCTGCACTGGGGGACTGTCTCAGTATCCTACAGCCACCCCTTGATGTATAATACCCAGTTGCACTGTCCTAGCTATGAAATAATTTCCCGACCTAATAAATAAAATGAATAATTTTAATAAAGATCTGATGGTGAGACTAATTAAATTTTCTATGTTTTTCAAACAGGTACATCATGCATTACTGCATGTGTCACGAGTACCAGACACCGGCGGATGGCTTTTTCAACCGCCAGTTGCTTCTCCGCGTGAACAACGTTAGCACCCTGACCATTTTATGGGACGATCGCCAAGTACAAGTATGCCCTTACGCGGTACTAACGGCTAGATGCAACATACAGACCGTTGTGGTGGCCTAGTGCCTCGTTGTTGGAACAGCCATGCGATTATCAGTGCGACCGAAGAGCTTATTTTATCGTAAACCAACACCCTGTGTACTGCACACGAACATCGCTTGCCTCAAGACGAACTATTTTGGATCGAGAGCAAAGAAAAATGCAAATCGCAGAATATTCTCTAAACATTTGATGTCGAATAAATGTACTTTGCGAAATGTACAATCTTGCTGTTTGCTTTTAAACCACAGTTTCATATTCCGAATTGTGGCGCTGTATTGTGAGATGATCTAAGACCCTGTGTACAGCAAAGGAACATCACGCGCCTCAAAACAAACTTTTTGGAACGTGAGCAAATAAAAATGAAAATCGCTGAATATTCTCAAAACATTTGATGTCAAATAAATGTACTTTACCAAATTTACAATCTTGAAGTTTAATTTAAAAGTACAGTTTCATATTCCCGATTGTGGCGCGCTGTGTTGTGTGAGCTCATCTGTGTTGATTTCCGGGCTGTGTGTGGAGTCGCGTAGAAGACGCCTGGGCGCGTTTGCCTACGCAGCTCAGTCACGTCACGGATAGAGGCGGGGAATATGAATGTTTTGATAAAGTCTGTTTCAGGGGCGGGGGATTTGATTTAGTGCCGCAAAAGCAGGTGAGCCAGGGCGATGCGGCAAGTGATAGGATTATCAGAAAATGGCGGCTGATTTCGAGTGCGTTAATGGACGAAAAGTCGGGTATGGTCCATAGGAAAGTTTTCTACGATCTACCGATTTATGCTTAAAAACACATGGCCGAACCGTAGGGACAATAAAAAAAAAGTCCCGGAACTATCCTTTAACTCCTTCTCTAACTGCCAAAGGTACTGGCCTCAATTTTGCAACTACAGGAGTACTCCCTTTCCTTAATAAGATCTGATGCTGTATACCTTTAATCTTTCCAATGCCCTCTTTAAATACTTTGGGGTGTTTACTGATGATTGATTCATTTACTTGCAACAATTGTTCAGGACTATTGGGATCTAACTTGATCTTCAATTTCTTTTGTTCCCTCCACCCCAGTAGAGTAAGACATCTTTTAGTTACATAGATTTTCCCTTCACATTCCCTATCCTTAAATTGAAAGCGATTCTTACTATATCCTAAGAGATCAATGGGGTCCTGATTGTAGCCACCAGGCCTAATATCAGGTTTAAAAAGTCCTTGTACACCCCCTTTCCCTACTCTTTCAAACACCTCCTTTGACATGTGTTATTTTTGATCCTGAATCTGCCATAATCCATACTTCTTTACCATCCACTTTAACACTCGCATATGGACGCTCACATTCATCATCTTCATTATCCACATCATCAACAGCATTAACTGTATCAACAATGGTGTTAACAATAACATTTTCCACTGGAAATTCATTTTCATCATCAGAAGATTTCTGTCCCTCATCTTCCGTAACATATAGAACCTTTTTTTGAGTGTGCTGGTGGTTTTTGCAACAATTGGCGAAGTGTCCCTTCCTCTTGCATTTTAAACATGTTGCTCTCCTACCAGGACAAACTACTGAGGCAGCAAAATGTGTGCTACTAGCACATCGATAACAAAGGCGTTCTTCCTTTTCTCCTTGTTCTCCCTTCTGTCTGTAGTTCTTCGACTCAGTTCCTCCTCGGTAAGGCTGTTTTTCCTTATCTTTGGGTTTCTTCTTGTTCTTGTGTTCATTAACATTCAATCTCTCTTGCTTTACCTCTTTTGTGTCTTTCTTTGCCAACTTGGCAATGCAAGCTAATGAATGTTCAACTCTCTCAACAATGGTTACTTCATCCAATGTGGGCTCATCTTTGAGCCATAACTCCTCACGTATGCGATCAGAGTTGCAGTGAGTCATGAATTGGTCATGTAGATGTTCATTATAGGCTCCAAGGAACTTGCATGAGGATGCCAACTGTCGGAGTGCAGTAATGTATTCTTCAACTGATTCACCAGACTCCTGAACTCTCATGCAAAAGTTATACCTTTCCAGTATAGTGCTTGTCCTCGGGTTAAAATGTAAATCCAACTTCGCAAATGCAGCTTCCAGATCAGACATTTCATCTCCCTCACCATCATTTGCAATTTGTGGCAAAGTCTCAAAAATTCTCTGTCCTTCATAACCTAAATGGTGCATCAGCAGGGCAATTTTCTGTCATTAGAAAATTAATTTCCACCAGCTGCTTTCAAATAATGCGTAAAGCCCTTCTTCCATTGCGCCCATTTGATCTTTACTGGTCCTGGAGTTGCCATAAACATGGGTGGGCCACTGACATTTGACATAGCCATGGTTCTGTTTAAGAGGTATCACTTGTTTTGATGCAAACACACTTCTCCCACTTTTCTTCTGATGTCACTTGTTGCTGCTGTATGTGAGAATACTGTTTAAAATGTACTTGTTGCAAATTTGCCTAATGCCTGGGTTTTAACTCTTGAATGAACACATAAAACAATGTTTTCTTTCTCTCTCACTGTCACTTCTTACAGAATGAGCGCAGGGAGGTTGCTATAATAGGTGCTTCCTTCTGATAATCCTCTGATTATGCAGTTTACATAATGCACGTTCTATATAGCAATAGGGTCTTAATAACAGTGCATGTGCCTACACTATTTGCCGAGTGTAATGTGTGCCTGCTTTTTAGCAATTTCTCTGCAATCTTCTGAATTGCTTTGGGAAATGCGCCTGCTTCACCTTAGCTCCTCAGTGCCTTTTGCCTCACTTAAAATGTATTCTTCTGCTTCTTTACTGTCTCTTTCCCTTCCTCATGAAGCTGGTTCACCTCCTTGTCTCAATACATGACCTCATATGCTCTCCAATGTTCACCACTCCTCCCCTTATTTCCGTCTTGATTCCACCGAGTTTTGTTTGGGTTGCAGTGCGCTCCTTCACCGTGTATTACGGTATGTACGGCAAATGGAAGAACAGGCATACAGTTTCAAATGCGCTCCGGATGCAGCGCGAACGAACGAAGGGCCGGTTGGGGCGAGGAGGGGGCTTATGTTAATACACAGAGACACAGGGATGAAAGAAGAAACCACTTAGCAGGCCGCTACAACGTTCAGGGGAACCGAGCGGCCGCACGAAGCACAGTGGATCAGGGCACTTCAGTTTTTCCACCGGTGCGCAGTAGTGGTCCTGGCTCACTCGTTGAGTCGATCCTCGTCGCCAATGTTAAGTACGGATATCCAGACAACCGTAGATTAAGATAACTCTATTTAAGTTATATTTATAATAAAAGGACCTCCATCTGCATAACACTACAACCAGGCACACAGGAAAGCAGCAACGGACTAACTTAGAATGCCAACAAAAGTAAACAGCAGCATCATCATAGCAAAATGGAATGTTCCCTTATAGTATGACACACCTCCATTCCAGGCAACATTGAATAGACAGGGCTGTATTCTTTCCATGGCAATACTTGCTTTCCATTGTTATTGGACACAACATTTAACGTGCTTATACTTCTATATCTTGAATCTACATCTTAATTGACATATATGTATGCCTCATAAAAGCTACACCATAACAGTTACCTATGTCCCATTTGAAGAAAGCTGCTGACTGGCTTGGAAAAAATGCAGACCCGTGTTCACTGTGCTTAGAGGGGTGCAGCTTGACTGCACTGATGTGGCCCAACAAGGCCGAAACATGTGTCAGGGATTACTCTTGGTGCTGCTGTTGAAAGGAGAATGTGCAAATGAATAGGTCTCATCTGTGAAAGGTACCGTGAGCTAAAATGTGCTTGAAGACCCTACTGACTGGGAACCTCCCCAGAGAACAGGTCATTTGTCAGTGTTCGTTCTCAGTAGGTGGGCTCCCACACATTTGCCAATTTTGAAAAAAAAGAACATATTTCTGCCAAGCATTTTGAGTTCACAGGATATTCTTTTAGCTTTTGCAGAGTGGTTATATGCACATGCTCTTTTTGTACAAATTCCTCACCATGCACCTATACAAAATTCATTTCGTAATCTTATGTTATGAGATACAGAAGATGGCCTGTAGACATTGAGCGTGGCTTGCGGCTATAATACATAGCATGCCATTTTAATTCCCTATTCATATGGCAACCTAATTGTTAGGGAGATTGTCCACAACCACCTAGTGAGGGGTGTGAAACCATTTGGCATAATGGCAAAACAGGGTTCCAACCAAATGGTAGTCAAGCGCTCTGGATACGATTAGCTGCAGCAGACAAATTGGGCTTAACTCATAGGCGGTAGTTGTAATGAAGTACAGTTAATCCCCACAGTTACCACCAAAGATACATCACACTGGCATACTGAAAAGTATGCCCTCTAAATAAATCACACATTTGCCAGTGATGAAGTGATGCTCTTAAGTCTCGTTGTCATTGCTTGTGCATTCCTTGCTGGTCCCTTCCGGCTCCCATCATATGTGCCAGTACTGTTTTGTTTTGAGGACCCACTTTATGTTATGCTTTTTCTTTTATGTTCTTCCTTTCTGATATTATACATTGTGCACTTATATTGTTAAAATGATAAAGCCTTTTACTTTTGATTTATAAAGCGCCTTATACCAAGGTGCTGTACAGTGGAACAACTTAGTACATAAAAACAAACAATATAACGGTGGAAGCAAAATTACAATATGAATCATTCAACAAAACAGTGAAAAGAGCAATTAACTGAAGGGGAAAGGAGGGAATAGGGGAGTGGGACTGGGTGGGGGGAGGGGAGGGGTAGGAGGGGTAGTGATGAGTTGGAGGAGGGAGAGAGGAGGTAGGAGAGGGGAGAGATAGTCAGGAGAAAGAATAAGGATGGAGGGGATGGCGAAGGGGGAGGGGGTTTTAAGGAGGAGAATGGAGGAGGAGAGATTTAAGGGAAGTGCGAAAAGAGGAGAAGGTAGGGGTGGAGCGGATGGCGAGAGGAAGGGAGTTCCAGTGCAGAGGCGCTAGGAGTTGGGAGGAGGCGCAGGGGGAAGGAGGAACAGTGAGAAGGAAATGGTCAGCGGATCGAAGGGAACGGGAGGGGGAGTAGAAAGAGAGAAGGGAGGAGAGATGAGGGGGAGCGAGACCATGGAGGGATTTGAAGACAAGACATAGAAAGTGAAATTTAAGTTGAGTGAAATGGTAGCCAGCCAAGGTAAGATAGCGAAGTAGAGATGGAGTCACGGCAGGTAAGGAGACATAGGGTACGAACAGCAGAGTGGTAGATGGATTTAAGGGGGGCAAGATGAGATGTAGGTAGTCCAAAGAGTAGGGAAGAGCAATAGAAGCGGCGGGAGAAGATGAGGGAGGAGATTAAGAGTTTGGTAGCGTGGAACGTGAGGGAGGGAGGGAGTGAGGGACGGATTTCGCAAGAGGTGGTAGCGACAGGTGCGAGAAGTGAGGGAAATATGTTGGGAGAAGGAGAGAGAGAGGAGTCAAAGAGAACGCCTAAATTATGAGCTTGGAGAGAGATAGGGAGATTAGAGGGAGGAAAGTGAATGAACGGGGGAGGAGGAGAAGGGGGAAGAGAGTTGAAGGGAAAGAATAGGACTTCCGTTTTGTCAGTGTTAAGAGAGAGAAAGCTGGAGGACACCCAGTTATTAATGGCAGTAAGGCAGGAAGAGAGTTTTTGGTGAAGGTAAATTGAGGAGAAAGAGAGAAAGAGCCGAGTGCCGTCGGCATAGAAGTGGTGGGAGATGCCAAACGAGGAGATAACAGGGGCAATGAGGGAGGTGTAAAGAGAGAAGAGGAAAGGACTAAGCACTGAACCTTGGGGTACTCCGTAATCGAGGATAGGTAGGAGAGGTCCAGCCGCCCCAGGATACAGTAAAGGAGCGGGAAGAGAGCTAAGAGGATAACCAGTTGAGAACAGAGCCTTTGAACCCAAAGGAGGAAAGAATGTGGAGAAGGAGGGCTGCAGAGAGATGGAGGAGAATAAGGATAGAGGATTGCTTGGCATGGCGAGCAGAGAGGAGGGAGTTAAGGATAGAGGTGAGAGCAGTTCCAGTGGAATGTTTGGGACGGAAGCCAGATGGGGAGGGTGGTAGGAGAGAGAAAATAGTGACAAAGGATGAGAGCTGAGAGTAGGCAAGGCGCTCGAGAAGCTTAGAGAGGAATGGGAGAAGAGAGATAGGTCTGAAGTTGGAGGTGAGAAGTGGATCAGCAGAAGGTTTCTTCAGAATAGGAATAATCGTAGCATGCTTGAACGCAGAGGGAAAGGTTGCTTAGGAGAGGCAGATGTTGAAGAAGGAGGTAAGGTAGGGGATAAGAAGAGGGTAAATCTTAGGGATAAGGAGGGAAGGGAGAGGGTCAGTTGGGGCGGACGTGGGGTGGGCTTTGGATAGAAGAGCGCAGACTGCGGACGGGGAGACGGGTGAGAAGATGGACATGGAGGATGAGGGAGGGGAAGGAGGAGGGGGAGAGGGGAAGTCAGAGGGGGTGTTGATTTTTTGCTGGAGGGTGAGAATTTTGGAGGAGAAGAAGTTAGCGAAGTCAGAAGGAGAGAGGGTGGAATTGGAGGAGGGATCAGGAGTGGGAGGAGAGAGAAGTCGAGAAAGAGTTTGGAAGATATGGCGAGGGTGGGTGGCTTGAGATTGGAGTAGGTTAGAGTAGTAGGAGGATTTAGCCGAGGCAAGATAAGAGTTGTAAAGTGAGTGGTAAGAGAAGTAATAGGTTTGGTTAGAAAGCGAGGGTGTTTTGAGCCAGAGTCTCTCCAGACGTCGGAGAAGGCGCCGCATAGAGAGGAGATGAGGAGTAAGCCAAGGTTGAGAGGGTTTCCGGGTTGGATGGAAGAGAGAAAAGGGGGGTAAAGTTGATCAAGGGCGGAGGAGATAGAGGAGGAAAGGGAGGATAGAGCATCATTTGCAGATAATAAAGAGAAGTCTTGGAGAGTTGGAAGAGAAAGAGAGCAAGTGTCAATAAAGAGGGTAGGGTCAAAGTTACGTAAGTCACGCCGTGAGTAGATTGGAGGGGAGGGATTAGCAGCAGAAGAGTGGGAGAGGAGAAACGAAGAGTAGGACGTGATCCGAGAGATAGACAGGAAGAGAAGAGACTGGGGAAGAGGGGTAGGAAGAATTGAAGATGAGGTCAAGGGTGGAGCCAGAGGAGTGAGTGGGGGAGGAAGGAAGGGGGAAAGGAGGTAGGAGTCTAGGATGGAGAAGAGGGGAGAGGATTGAGGGGGAGAAGGAAGATGAAGATTAAAGTCTCCAAGCACTGATAGAGGAGAGGGCAAGGGAGAGATAAGCGAGAGGAGGTGACAAGGTCTTCATGGAAGGAAGAGAGAGGGCCAGGGGGGCGATAGATGATCAGGAGGGAAATAGGGCGGGGAGAAGAGAAAGATTTGTAAAGGAATTCAAAGGAAGGGAAAGAAGGGAGAGATGGTGAAGAGGAGGAGGAGATGTACTTAGGGTGGTAGAGGAGGCCAACACCTCCACCACGGCCAGTAGCACGAGGGGTGTGAAAGAAGGAGGAGGTGGTGGTGGTGGTGGTGGTGGTTAGTGAAGCGGGGACAGAGGTGTTATGGGGGGGATCCAGGTTTCAGTTAGGCAGAGGAAATGAAGATTGAGGCGAAAGAATAAGTCAAGAACTGCTGTGGTTTTGTTGCAGATGGATCTGGTGTTCCAGAGTGCCATGCTCATGAGGGCGGAGTGGCTGGCGGTAGGGGGTAAAGAAGAGTAGGGCGGTTAAAAAAAGGTAGAAGTGTGACAGGAGGAGTGAGGGGGAGGATAGTGGAGAGGACTGGTAATTAGGAGGAAAAAGGAGAGTAAGAGGAAGAGGAGAAGATAGTAGGAGGGAGACAGGGGGGGAAAGAGGAGAGGAGGGAGAGGGAAGAGAGGGTGGTCGAAAGGAGTTTTGGAAGATCGCATATCAGAGTGCTCAGAGATAGGTACAGTAGGGAAGGGCCGTAGCTGTGGAGACTAGAGATGGCGAGGACAGAGACCTGTGTAGAAATTGCAAGAAGGGACAGTACACAATGTAAGGACTCAGGTGGGGGATGGGGAGAGGATGGCAGCAAGTTAGGAGTAAAGTGGAGTGGGGCCTGTCACTGTCAGATGGGGGGTCTGTAGGGGGAGGCGCAGAGTCAGAGCGGAAGCGCTAGGCAGCAGGTACAGGTTGGCGCCAGAGGAAGTCCCAGGCCCAGCGATGAGAGATGGAAGGCCGGAGCCAGTGGGGTCGTAGGCAGCAGGCACCAGATACTGCAGGCAGAGGGGCCCAGGCGGTTGAGGCAGGCAGATTGAGGTCACGATGCTGGGCTGCTGCACCTGATCTTGAGTAGGGAGAGCTGCAGATATAAGTTCTAGGAAGGGAGTCAATGGTGGAAGGGGCCCAGGTGGTTGAGGCAGGCAACTGATGTCCGGATGATGGGCTGCTGTCCTTGTTCTAGGGCGGAGAGGGCCGGAAGCACAGGACCAGAGGGAGGGTGAGGGTCGGTCAGGGGAATGACTGCTGGGATGGGCAGACTGATTCCACAATGTTAGGCAGTTAGAATTGTACTAAAGTGGGAAGGCCACAGGAGGAGGTGCTAGGAGCAGTATGGAGGCTCCAACAGGAGAACAGGACTGTTAAGGATGATGGTCAGATATGGGAACCCTGAGCGGATTGTATCCGCTCCTGAGTGGGAAGGGCCGCAGGCGGTGGTGCCTGAAGCGGAAAGGAGGCACCTGAGGAAGAAGTCAGGCAGCCAGATGGGTGGGCAAATGCAGCGATCTAAGTGCAGCGCAAATCAAATGCAAATCCGAATGCAAATCGGAAATGCAGCGAGTGTAGCAGCTCCTGCCGCTGAAAGGTGGGATTCTCAGCAGCACAGCAGATAGATCCAATTGTCAGATCTGGTGGGGGGTCCAGGAAGCAGGTGTGGGGCCCAGACAGGAGCTGGGAGGATAACAGTACAGCCGTAGGCAATAGAGGAAGCAGACCAGATCAAGTGCAGAATGTAACGGCTCCTGCCGCGGTAAGGTGGGTCCTCAACAGACACTCCTGGCTGAGGGTGCGGGAGGTAGTGTCTCACTCAACAAGATGGGGGTCACAGGCGGCAGTGGCAGGCCAGACGACACAGAAGGTGAAACTTTGCTGCAGCTGGAAGCTCAGGACCTGGAGCTCAGGTTTCCTGCAGGAAAGGCAGATGGAGACCCCTGAACAGAATGGAGGCACCAGGTATCAAGCACCTTCCATTACAGGTGGAGGTCCCAGAACCCAGCTCTGTGGATGGAAGTCAGGAGCCGGAATGGGGGGGGCGCAGTCAGTAGGCACCCGGGGGGGCAAGGCAGGCCAGAGGACACTGCAGGCAAGCGCCACTGCAGCTGGAGGATCCAGACTAGGAGCGTATGACCCCTGAGGGTAGGTAGATGGGGGGCTCCGGGCCGGAAAGGAAACACCAGGTAGCAAGCTGAGTGGTAAACTGGAGGAACCAGGACCCGCCGCCATGGATGGACCCGCCGCCGTGGATGATAGGCAGGAACCTTAGCTGAGGTGCTGTCAGCAGACACCCGTTGTTGTAGGCGTAAGCCCCAGGGCAATGGAGGTTCGAGGCAGCTGGGGCGGGCGGGCACCACCAGGTTGGATGCGCAGTCAGTAGGCACCGGGGGTGGGGGGGACCAAGCCAGAGGACACTGCAGGTAAGCGGCGCTGGGGGCTCCGGATCAGGAGCGTAGGACCCCTGTTGGTATGTAGATGGGGGCTCCGAGCCGGAAAGGAAACACCAGACTGCAGCACCTACCGCTACAGATGGAGGACCCAGTATCCGCCGACGTAGATGATCTGGCGCTGTGGAAGGAAGACAGGAGCCAATGCGGAGACGCTGTCATCAAACACCCGTTCCAGCCGGCGGAATCCCCAGGGCAATGGAAGCAGCTCGAGGCTGCTGAGGCGGGCGGGTGACCCCGCGATTCTGGGCAGCCGCTTCAACCCCTGTGTGGGGAAGGCCGCAAATGGAGACACTGGGTCCAGGATGCAGGCACTTGGGCAGTTGCGAGGGAGGGATGAAACTGCAGTTCCAGGTGGCCACAACGGCCGCTGAGCGGGAAGGGCCATAGCAGGAGCAAGCAGGAGGTGCCGGAGGAGGCCCGCAGAGGGTCGTTCAGCTGGCTTTGAGGGCTCGGTCTGCAGCCCACGGAGCACTGGAGGCGTGGAGGCGCTCACGATCAAGAAAGTCTCACTGGCGATGGAACAGGAGGAGGCCTCGCCAAGGGGCTGTCGCAGATCCAGTTGAAGGGAGATCAGATTCCTGATTAAATCGCTGTCAGAGGGGCCCCTGGAGATAAGAATCAGGATCGGAGGGAGGGCATAGAATTGCGGTTTTTAATGTTTTATTTATGAAGGATTCAGCCTGATATGAGGCGGCGCCGGTTCAGGCAGCCGAGCTTCTGCGCCCCCTGCTGTTTTTTTTTTGTTGCTACAGCGCACAAAACCCTTGGGTATCCCGGCGCTAGTAATATTCGGGTGCATAGTTACTTGTTACATCATGAAGTAGAGGTACAAAGGAATAGAGTTAGACGTTACATTAGAAAGAGGAGAGAAAAGAAGGGGGTAGGGCAAAGCAGTGGGGGATGCAATAGTCTTAGGATGAATACAGTCAGTTGAACAGCCACATTTAAGTTTCTGAAGAAGGTCCAGTAGGCCTGTTATTTCCTGAGAGCTAGTGGAAGATTGTTCCAAAGTTTGGCCACCACGACCACTTTTGCCCCCTGCTGGGAGGCGGTTCAATTTGTGAGTCTTCAGGAGGTGAGAGTTTGATGATCTCAGGGGAAGGGTGGGGCGTATTTCGCTACACATCGAGATAGGTAAGTCGTGGCAGTGTTGGAGAGACATCGGTGGACCAGTGACAATGTTTCGAATGTAATCCTTTCCTGGATGGGCAACCTGTGTGCGGCTCTCCTGCCTTCCGAGATATGGTTGGGTCCAGAGGGGGGTTGGAGGGCTTTGGTATCCTTGAGTTATTCACATGATATGCTGCTTGCCTTATGCCCGGCACATCAGCCTCTTCCGACAGGTATGTTTACATGTGGTCCGTCTTCTGCAGCAGCTAAAATCCAAAGTAATGTAGATTTGGTGACCTTACTGATTAATGCTTGTTCTATGGTCTGATGCCCTATCTTTGTATGAGGTCCTGTTGGACAGTCAAACCGACTTGGTCTTTGTGACCGAGTCGTGGCTAACTGAGGCATCAACTCCTTCCTTTTCTCATGCTCTTCCTGATCAGTATAGTATCATCCATCTTGACTGGGTTTCTGAGCACCTGCGGTTGGTGTCACAGTAATTTTTAAGTTGTTTCTCATTTCGACGATTCTTTTGACCCATACACTGCGTATGGAAGCACTTTTACATTCTCGGCTTCCTATTCTGGGCATTTTCTTATTGTGCATCGTCCGCCTGGTCCTTATGCTTCATTTTCACATACGTTTTTGGATTTGGTGGCAGCTCTCCAAGCTGATTATTTAAATCTGATGATTCTGGGTGACTTTAAATCTCAAGTTAATGTCCTCTTGTCTCCGGATCTTGCTCAATTTCGTGAGGCTATATTAGACGCAGAACGTGTTCAATTTGTTGGCAATCCAACACACAGTCGAAGTGGTATTTTAGATAAAATGTTTGCCTCAGGGACTAGTATCTCGCAGAGGAAGCAAGTGCTATGGACTGACCACAGTCTGATTTCTTTTAATATTTTGTGCCCTTCGGAGCGATCCAAGGCTCCTTTAGTGGTATCTTGTAAACGCAACTGGCAGACAGTAGATCTCCATAGGCTGTCCTCTGAAATTGTGTCTCGTTGTAAGAGCCGGTAATATGGATTTCTCCATATTGTCTGACAACCTACTAGATATTGCGAATCACATGGCCCCTCTTCAACTAGTTCAGGCTAGGAGAGACCCTTCTGAAACTTGGTTCACTGAAGCATTGAAAGCTTCCTGCCTGTTGGTGAGACAAGAGGAGCGTAAATGGCACTGTACATATGGTGCAGCTGAGAAGGCTTCCTTCTGATGCCTTTCGAGTGCTTATCAGGACGTAATCCTGGACAAACAAGCATTTCACCTCTCAGGTGGAATCTGCTCTTAGTCAATCGAAGGAGCTTTTTTCTGTGGTCAAATCTTTTTATTCGGCCTCACGGTTCTCTCCCTCAGCGCATCCCAATCAGGCTGTGAGCCACTCACTGTCTGATCTTTTCAATACTAAAGTAGCTGATATTCGTGCCAACATCTCAGGGAATAAGCAGGTGACTGCTACTATTACCCCTGGAGACAGCCTACTTTTTGAAGGGTAGGGGCTGGAATAGGATTTCTGAGTTTCTGGCTGCTGAGGTCCAGGAGGCTGTAGGAAGCTTGAATTCAGCCACCCCCTCTGACGCAATTCCTCTGGCCATTTTGAAAAAGATTCTGCCGAATTGGACTCCCTGGGTCGTGGAGGCGGTCAATTATTCCTGTCGGGACGGTTGGGTGACACCAGAGTTAAAACAGGCTATGGTGATCCCGCTCCTAAAGAAACCCTCACTGGATATATCAGTGTTGGCTAATTCTCATTGCTTCCCTTTTCTATGAAGCTATTGGAGTCTCTAATAGCCCCTCTTCTTTCCTCTTTTCTCAAGTCATTTTTTTTTTACCGCTTTGTCGGGGTTTTGCCCAGGGCGAGGCACCGAGAGTGTCCTAGTGTCTGTGGTCGATGATCTCACTATGTTAGCTGATCAGGGCGGTGTGTGAGCCCTGATATTATTAGATCCGTCAGCGGCATTCGACACGGTCGACCACGCTGTCCTGTTCGCTCGCCTTCAGACTGCAGGCCTCTCGGGGCCCGTCCTAAGCTGGTTTGCATCTTTTCTCGCTGATGGGGGCCAATCCATTTCTCTGTCTTCCTTTCCTTCCTTTTCAGGTTCTTTCCTGTGGGATTCCCCATGGATCATCCTTGTCCCACATGCTCTTTAACATCTATATTCAGCCGTTGATTCGCCTCATCCGGTCCTACGGTTTTCCTTGCTATTCCTACGCCGACGACACTCAGATCCTGGTCCATTTGGATCAGGATCTGGGTACTGGGTCCCTCGAATTTCGGGAGTGTCCGTCGCCAGTGGGAAACTGGATGAGTGCAAATTGGCCGAAACTGAATGGGGACAAGACCGAAGTCTTGGTGGTGTTTTTTGTCTGGCCGCTGCTGAATGGTTGGCTCTTTCTGGCCTTCAACTTTGGTTGATGTTTCCACTCCGGTGAGGGTGGTTAGAAATTTAAGGGTCCTACTGTCATCTGATATATGATATGAAATGGCATTTATAACGTGCCTATACACAAGTGCATCAAGGTGCAACGAGGCAAGGGAGGGGGAACAAAGGGAGGACAGACAACGATCCTACTAGGCCAGGTGTCATTCAGATCGCGCAAGTGCATGTGATGGGGGAAGGGGAAAAGTGCAGGGGGGAGGGGACAGTGCAATACATGGAAATAGAATAATAACAAAAGTAAAAATAATAGTCAGCAGGTGGCAAGTGCAAGGAAGTGCAGGCGTTGGGTGTCAAGTGCTGGTAGAGGGACTGTAGGGATACAGAAACAGTCAGTGCGTGGGTTGCCGGGCAGGTAATGCGGGCTTGTGCGACTGGTGTGGGAGGGACCTGGGCCCAAGATCACAGGGTGGCCAGGTAACCAGTGCAGTTGCTGTTTCAAGCAGGAGGTCAGCAGGGGAGAGGAGGAGAAAAAGCAGAAGCAAAGAGAAAGGTTTTGAGGTGCTTCCGGAACCAGAGATGGTTCTCCTCAAGTTTCAGGGGGGCAAGGAGGCTGTTCCAAAGGGAGGTCCCAGCCGAAGAAAGAGGTCTACCACCAACTCGTTGCTTGGAGAAGCGACTGACCCTGAGGGAGTTGGAGGCGGATGAGCGAAGAGCTCGAGAATAGAAATATTTAGGGAGAGAGAGTTGGATATTGAGGCCCCAGAAGGCCTTGTGGACAATGCAAATGGTTTTGAACTTAATCCTCGCAGACACTCGGAGCCAGTGTAGAGATTTCAGTCCTGGGGAGATACGATCCTTGGGCTTGAGGCCAAAGACAAGTCTTGCAGTCCTGTTTTAGATGAGTTGCAGAGGGCGGAGAGTAGAGCCGGGTAGATCTGATCTTTCAATCTTACCGCAGGTGAATGCGGTCTGTAAGACTGGTCATTTCTTTTTCAGGGTTTTGCTCTGGGTCCTGCCCTTTCTGTCTGAACGTCTGCGGCATTTAGTGGTGTCTTCTTTGATCACTTGTCTGATCGACTATTGCAATGCACTTTATCTGGTGCAACCTCTTGGTCTGTTGCACCGCCTGCAGCTGCTGCAGCACCTGGCGGCCCGGGTGGCAACTGCGTCTCCTTATGGAGCTCATATAAGCCTGGTACTCCGGGCACTCCACTGGCTTCCAGTGGCACAGAGGATTAAGTTCAAGACTTTGTGCTTAGAACATTGTGCCTTTTTCAAACAAGGACCTGCATGACAGGTTTCTTCCTTATGTCCCTGCCAGACCATTGCGTTCAGGAGATATCAATTTATTGGCTGTCCCTAAGGTTTGCCAGGTCCGGGTAGGAGGGTGGGCTCTCTAATATGCCGCCAGTAGACTATGGAATGGGCTGCATTCTGGCCTTAGAGCCATGGCAAATTATTTCCAATTTAGGAAAGCCCTAAAAACTGCTATTCTAGGGCACTGTAGTGGCCTGTATTGATTCTAATCCTCGCGCCAAAATACCTCAGTGTGGTAGTGCGCGCTACAAATACAATTAACATAACAGTCAGTTTTGGAGAGGCTGATGGCTGCTCGGAGGGCAGTTTTTTTGTTTATTGTGCGCGCCGGACCCTGGGGTAGAAGGGCGCATGAGAACAAGTAGGTTTACAGCTTAGTTTTCAGAAGTTACAGCTTTACAGAGCATGGCACCACAGGGTGAGACAAAAACAAGTACAGTCAATGCATAGCAAAACAATCATCATCATAGAGCTTGCGTTACATAGTGGCAGGTCAGTCACCATCAGGTACAGGACAGGTGGTAGGTACATGGGAGAGTGCAGGATACAAAGCATTCTCAATGAGCCAAGGGAGAGTGCAGGTTACATATCATTCTCAGTGAGCCATTTTATTGTGTTCTGTCTGAATTTGTTAAACGTTTGGTCAGATCTAAGTGCATGAGGTAGGGAGTTCCATAATTGAGCTGCCTTAATTGGGAAGCTAGATCCTCCGATGGTGGTTAATTTGAATCTGGGCACTAGGAGGCCGTTGGGGCTAACTGGTCTAGTAAGACTAGTAAGATTTTTTCTATTAAAGCGTTCTGTTAGGTATCGGGGGGGCTTTGTTGTTTAAGCATTTGTGGATGAGAGATGCAGTTTTGAGGTTGATTTTTTCTTGGGTGGATAGCCATTTGTATTTCCGTCTTATTTCGGAGATATGTGCTTTTCTGGGAATACTAAGGGCCGCTCTCAGTGCATTATTTTGGAGCACTTGTATTCTGTTGATTATTTGTTTGGTAGAACTTATGTACAGGGAGTTACAATAATCTAATTTTGATAAGATAAGGGCTCTGGCTAGGATAAGACAACTGTTGTCTGATAAGAACGGTTTCCCGGCTCGTATTAGTTTGCATGTATAGACTGTGGATGAGGCCAGTGAATTCACCTGTTTGGTAAGAGAAAGGGTTGATTCAAGGTAAAAACCTAAGGTTTTTAGGTTTTTATTTCTTTTGCGACCTTAAAAGTGTTCCCATCGATGATAATGCTGAGTAATTTCAGTTAAGTTTAGAGATGCGAGCTGCGGTGCCCATGATGATGAGCTCTGTTTTGTCATTGTTCAGACATAGGCCGTGGTTGGCCATGCATGCCTGAACGATGCTATATAAACTATTCACCAAAGCCAGATCTAATCCGTAATCCCAGGTAAGTGGTAGGAGAATCTGGGTATCGTCTGCGTAGTTAGTTTAGGTGATACCCAGATTGTCAAGATCGTCAAAGAGTGGCTTGGTGAAGATGTTGTAGAGTGTTGACGAGACACAGGATCCCTGGGGCACTCCACAGGTGATGGGTATTGGGTCTGCTGCCGCTGAGGGGGAGAATACTCTCATGGTCCTGTCGCTGAGGAATGACTGTATCCATGCTATGGCCTCCCCTGAGAAATGGGCCACAGAGTCCAAGTGGTTGCACAGGACTATGGTCCACCAGGTCAAAGGCGGCTGAGAGGTCTAGTAGGAGGAGTAGGGCTAGTTTACCCTCGTCTCTGAGTGAGTCTATTTGGGCCTTTAGGTCGATAAGGGCAGTCTCTGTGCCATGTTGAGGTCGGAAACCGGATTGGCGGACGCCAAGGAGCTGGTTGACCTCCAGGTAGTTCTGGATTTGGGTATAGGCTACCTTGTCCAGTATTTTTAGTAAGAAAGTCACCGTGGTGATGGGCCTGTAGTTTGTGGGAATGTTGGGGTCCAGTGCTTGTTTTTTCAGAAGAGGGAGTACCCAGGATTCCTTTAAGTTACGAGGAATGGTGCCTGTAGTAAAGGAGGCATTGATAAGTTTGGTGATGAAAGGAGCTAGGTCTCTGGCAGCGTCCTTGATCAGTTGTGCTGGGCATTGGTCACCTTTGCAATTGGAAGGTTTAAGACTCAGAATAGTTTTCTCTACCTCGATCACTGAGACCTTAGAGAAGCTAAATTGGATGTGTACTTTAGGTTTGGGTGTGGGCGTTGTGTTTGAAGGAGTTTGGGTTTGGGCTGATAGGAAGGCTTTCTTTAGAGCAATTTTGGTTTGGAGGTTGGACACTTTTTTAGTTAGTGCCAGCTGTATGTCTGTACACCAGCTTTTATCTTTGATGGAGTAATCCTGTGCTACAATAGGAGTTTCAAGTTCTTTTAGGATGGAGAAGAGCTCCTTCATGCTGGAGTTGGCTTGGGATATCCTATTATAAGTTTCTTGTTTTGCCAGGATGTCCTTTTTGTATTGCGTTGAGATGTTTATTAGGTTGGTTTTATTTTCCGCAGTGGGATGCAAGTTCCATGCAATTTCGTATTTTCTTTTCTGAAGTCTTAGGTTTTTTAGGTGGGGTGTAAACCAGGAGTTCAGGTGCTTTTTTGGTTTACTGTTCCTAAGTTTGAGCGGAGCAATGCTGTCAAGGGCAGAGGTCATAGCATTATTAAATTCCTCCACTAGGAGACCGGGATCAGCATGGTCAGGTAAGCAGTTAAGTTTGGGTAGGATATGTGGCAAGATTTTGTCCGCCGTAATATTTTTCTTATTTCTAGTTGCAGTGGCAGTGGCAAGGGGGGGTGTTGGAGTTATGGGTCTTTTAGCATTGATTGCAAAGGAGATTAAGTGGTGGTCTGTCCAGATTTGGGGGGCAATAGTTGTGATGGATAGATTACAGTTGTGGCTGGCAGTCAAGGGTTCTCCCTTTGGTATGGGTGGATGCATTCACTTTCTGCATGAAGCCTAGTTCTGTTAGGGTATTGGCTTTGCAGTATTCTGGATTGTCTGGAGAGGGGGATAAGAATCAGTGTCATATCAGCGTAGTTTGTGTATGAAATGCCTAGTAGGTCAGGGGAGCCGAAGAGGGGTTTGTGTAAATGTTGTAAAGGGTGGGGGAGAGGCAGGAGCCTTGGCGGACTCCACAAGTGACTGGAGTAGGTTCGGCAAAGCAGTCGTTGATGAAGACATGAGAGGTTCTGTCAGCAAAGCAGGACCTCACCCAATTGGAGGCCGATGGTGTGAAGTACACTGTTGAGGCAAGTATATAAACAGTAATAGCCAATGAAGACTCAACCAACTCATATTAAATGTGTGGTAGGCACAAAACACAGTTAATGTGTGGAAACCCTAGACAATTAATGAACACATTACCAGAATTATTTATCACATTCCAACACAGAAAACAATCACAATAATGCTAAGCCTCTAGAACATAGCATAAATGACACAATTGCACACCATACATTATATACAGCACTCAGAGGAAAGGGGAGTTAAATACTTTAGGACACAACATGCACCAATAACATCCAAGCCATAACATGGTGTTTCTGTATTTTCTCAGAGTGCAATAACGAAGGTATACATTGAAACAGCATTTTTCAAAGACAGGAGGGTAATAACACTTGAAAAATAAATTAAAAATAATTACAGATCCAGTTATCTGGATTTTCTCTGTCCAAAAACCCCCAAGGGGTAAATGCCCATGTACAGTTAAGTACCTTTCAAGCCCCTGTACTAAAGGTGTTAATTCAGCGCCAGATAGGGGGACGCACCTACCACTCTGGAAACTAAAGAAGGGGGGGCGATTGGGCACCTGCTATGGGGTGGAATACTAAGGGTACACAAAGCCACAGTCACCCTATAGAAGACCTCAATGGCAAGCCCAAGGGTAGAGATGCATTACGTGTACCAACAGCCCAAGGATTTCTTATATAGATAGCACAAAATTGGGAAAACATTTTCAGTAAACGCATTTGGTGGGGAAACCCTGATGGCAGGCCCAACCCGGGAAAACCCAATCTGAAACACATGACCAGCACTTCGGGAGCCAGGGAGAGGGAGCACAAGCTGCTCGTCAGACAAATCGAAGCAGCCAGAACAACACTGAGGTGATGTAATTAAAGGACGGTCAGCCAATCCAGTAGTTATGCGGGGTGGAAGGGAACTGAATCTGTGGCCAGTGTACCAGTCACATGGCCGCCTGTGACCATCAGCAGGTGGCTATGGGAAAAGGACACTGGACAAAGTGGCGTTCCTCGAAGGACCAATCAGGTGGTAAGTCACTGTGCTCCAGGGAGTTGGCCAGCCTTCAGAGTATCCACCACAGGGCTTGCGAAGGTTACCATCTAGCAGGTGTTATGTGAATGTCTCCTTTCCCACCAGAAGCAGGGTGTCTAGTGTCTAGTTCTCAATGGTGCTGACCAATGGCAGAGTATAAAATTTCTGGCGGTCAGCACAAATGTTATTTTACTAATTGCAAATTGTTCCGGGGTGGGCTGAGAATATATGTGGCGCCACATGGGGCGGTGACGTATTGGGATACTGTTAAACTCCTTGCTCCAATCATATTTCACTAACATACGTCCATGCACAAAGGATATGACGTGGACTGGCCAATTACATTTCTGGCAAACCCCGGGAATGTGAATGTTTTAAATTGAAAATGTTTGGAAGTGATGGAAGTGTTTTGACGATTGTGTGTTATGGTATAAAACTAACGTTTGCAGTACATTCAGAGGCCAGCTCTCATCTATCAGACCCATTTCACCGTTCTGTTTGATGTGTGCTTGCCCAGCTGTAAACAGCGTTGCTTCTTGCACAATGTGCTCCTTCCTTCGAATACAGGTTTTTATGTTGTGATCTGAGGCCCCAAATTATATTTTTAGAGGCCCCAGCGATTTACTCCATTATATCTGTCAGCCGAGGGTGTCCAGGCCGCCCTCCCTGAGGGCACGGGTCTGGCGACCGCAGCCCTGACTGATGCACATCACTGAGGAGGCCCTGCAGATGCAGTGTTCACGAAGGTCTGCCTGGTCCTGGGAGTCGTCCCACGCTCATTGGGAGGGGTGAGCCTGTGCTGGAGGCTTGGTGCTGAGGGGACTCTAGTGTCTCTAGGAAGTGAGTGTAACCATGCAAGAACACACTGCATAGTGGTGCATGCCCACGAGAGGGGGGAGGGTTAGATTGTTATGGTGTCTAGGATGCATCCTCAAGGAGGGAGGAGTATCTTCCGTAGTAGTGTAGAGATTAGTGAGGGCCAGCCACTACGGAGTGGACGCAGGTGTGAGCACCCCCGCATTCGAGCCAAAGAGGTGCGTAGTGTGTGGTGAACATTGTAAGACGGGAGCTGCACATAGTACCAGCGATTGTATAGTTGAGTCATTGGGGGAAGAGTTGTGTTATTTTTTATTGCTCATAGGGGGATACACACATGCTGTAGTTAGTGTAGACTCATGGTGGAAGAGTAAGCACCAGGAGGTACCGCATGTAAATGTCAGGGCTTGGCTTTTGTAGCGGCGGGCATGTGCAGAGGAGGCACGGTGCACATTTTGCCTTAACACAGGGAATGGTGAGCCCGTGGAGAGGGCTGTTGGATACCAACACAGTGAGTGGTTGGGCTGTGGAGAGGGCCAGTGTGATGAGTGGAGGACCTGATTGGGCCTGTGGAGAGGGCCAGAGTGAACGTTGAACAAGAGTGTGTGTGATCAGGGGACAAAGAAACCCATGGGTAGACAGGATTGAAAGTAAGGTAGGTCGGGAAATAAGGGCTTATATGAACAGCCCCGTGAACCACATGTGTCGAAAATTGCACCACTACAGCAAGAAGTTATTAAAATATAATTTTCAATGGGCTCAAGGGACTGCAGGTCAGTGCTTCCATGCATGGCCAGGCCAAAGTACATTTGACAGTAGAATATTAGAAAATACATTCTCATATTTATTAACATAATTCAAGGTCTCCAAGTTGAAGAGCAGACAGAACACACTGGGGCTCTGGAAGCTATATAAGGAAACAAAAGGGGAAAAAATGTTAAAAGTAGACTGCGGGTGGAAGTGAACCGAGCTCTTCGCCCTATGGGCTATATCCCACATTACGACCTGCAGCGGGGTAACACTAACCACCAGCGAGATGCCTCAAGGGGCGACCACAGGAAAATTACAGGGGAGAAAAACACGGATGCACGAAGGGAAGAAATACACATAAAGGGAGAACGGAAATATCTAACAGACATAGAAAAGAATACGCGCCAACAGGTGGATGCGTTATTGAATGAGGCCCAACGAGTGATGGAGGAGGAAGTGAGCAGGAAAAGCAAGGCAGACAAAGGGGACTGGCTACCAGGGAGAATAAAATGTAAATTGATGAGGAGGAGGAAGAGGGAAAGAAGAAAGAAGCGGATGGAGGCGTTGAGGACTGTTGGGTGGAAGAGTGAAGTGATGGGGACAGTGACAAGTGGACACCCGACAAAACGAGGAGGGGTAGAAAAGCGCTAAAAAGTCAGGACGGTGACAGGAGGGAGAGTGACTGGTCCACCTCCCTCCGCAGCAAGGTGGGAAAGGTGAAAATGGGATTAACAGACTACCAAAGGGGAGCAGGGGGAGGTCCCAAGACATAAGTAATGCTGTTATTACAAAAAGGAAGAGGGGGTGCGCATTATGTACGATAGCAAACAATGGACAGAGAAAACCAAATATGCAGCCTGCCCTCTTATGTGGTTGGGGCCAGTAAATGGATGCAGGTGCTCGAGAAAAAGACAGCAGGGGTGCATTGGCAATCGGGGATACGAAAGGTTTATTCGGCCCAATCATAGGAGAACAGGCAGACAAAATATGGAACCAGGCAGGTTAGAAATGAGTAAAATTAATCACAAATGCGAATGACAGGGCTCGGTTAAATAACTGCCCGGTTCACATTTAGGAGGTGCGGAGGAGTATATATCCCGACAGTTATGACCTGGGAACAGTAATGGCCCATAACATGAAATGCGATGACCAAGCAGTCTAAATAAAGCAAGTACAAGACCTATGGACACAAGGGAAGCAAAGGTCTTGGGACAAAGGTATACCTCTGTTCTATCACATTCTGATAAAAGGGTTGCCAACAGAAGTACAGGCAGCTCTGGATAAAATAGTGGGCATTGAAGCTAAAGGATGGCCCGAAATACAGACAACAATAGTACACTATTGCAAGCGAAAACAAGAAAGTGAGAGACAGTCAGCGGAAAATGCTGCCATGGCAGAAAATAAGCTGGTGCAAAAGAAATTGGCAAAGTATAAAATGGAGGGGGCGATGCTTGTGCCAGGATTACAATGAAAAGCGGGGAAACACGTGTCGAGGTTAGACGCAATAATTATTAACAATCTGTGAATCTCAACTGAATCTTGATTTTCTTTTCTTTCTTTGTGACATCCTATTCACCACGATGAAAACTTACGAGGTGTTCAATCTAAATAAATAGCTTAATTGTGCACACAACACAGAGTCCATTTTATCATTCAAAGAAAAGCGTAACTTGGGATTATTCACCCATCAAAGTCTCCCCATATGTAGCCAAATGGTTACTGCATATTAAACCCCCAGAGATGGAATACATTACTTTCAGTGATTGGGTCCTGCAGCCCTTGCCACACCATCCATAGCTCCCACTGTGATGTCACAGGCCAACTCCCATTTCCCACATTGTAATGCCAATTCATTTGAACATTTCAGATGACCAGCAGAACTTTATTCATCTGTCCTTGTCATCTCATCTCCGTTCTCATGAGAAAGAACCTTCCACAATTGCACTGCAAGAGTCTTGAAACAAAAAAAGTCACTGTATAATATGTATCACGTTAACAACTCTTCGACCTTCTTCCCAGGCAGAAATGTATTCGGGGGCAATTTGAAACCACCATGGGCTTTTTGAAACCGCCTGTAGATCAGGATTAGTAAATTAAATATACTGAATTATAAAACAGTTGTGTATTCATTGACTTTCGTCGGGACTCGTGAGCTTTACTTTGTGACTTTGAAAGTGGCAAACATGGTTTGCTTCCGACCATGCCATCCTGGGATTTGTGATGAGCTACTACCCGCTGCGGCTTGAAAGCAAGTTAATGAAACCCGCACATGTTTCTGCAAAAGCATGCTTTGGGGCCTATTTACAGCGCCTCAGCCTAATACTATTTTTTGCTATGGTTACTGGTAACCTATCTTTATTATCATTATTTCTTTAATTGTGAGACACTAATATTTTGGGCATTCTCAAGCTTATTTTGAATTTGCATTGTATCTATCAAAGAAGTCCCCTTCCCCTTCAGAGCACTACTCCTGCAGCTGGTAAATTTGCGCATCTACGCCATGCTGGAATTGCATTTTTATCACACTATTACCCCGAGAAAAGCAATACCCCCAATCCAGAGAAGCAGATGAAGGGATTATACTCCACATTACACGCATTACAGCAGCAGGGCATTATCCAGACATCCACGTCGCCATTTAACAAGGCAATATACCGATAAAGAAATCCAAAAGGTGGCTTGTGGCATTCTATCCAGCATTTGCGCCCACTGAATGATGTGGTTGAAGCAGAATTTCCGGTAGTGCCGAATCCTTTTACAATATTGTGCAAAATTCCAAAGGCATAGTTCTTCACAGTAATTGACTTGAACACCTTTTCCATACCCTATCACCCAGACGAGAGATACCGGACCACGTTCATGTATCACAGAACCAGATTCAAGCACAATCGTTTGATACAAGGGTACTCCAAGTCACAGCATTTTCAACAGCGTGATACAGATGGACCAGTGCAATGCACAAACGCCAAGAACAGTGATTCGGTAGGTCTAGGATTTGTGATATGCAGTGAGACAGAAAGAGTGTAGAGCAGACTCGAAACACATTCTGACTCTGTTAGCAGAAAAGGATACAAAGTGGACAAAGTGAAAGTGCAGTATTGCTAGGAAAGGTTGTGCAGCTGGGACAAATAATATCCATAGATGGGCGCAGGATTATACAAGAAAGGGTTTAGGTCATTCACCAGATAGCCTGCCCATGTACAGTGAAGGAAATGCAGAAATGTCTGGGATTATGCAATTACTTCAGGGCATGGGGGTTCGATTACTCCACATTTACCAAACCCTTATTGCAGGGTCTTAAAGAAAGACAAAAAGAGAAGAGGGAACTAAAATGGACATCTGAAATGAAGGAGAGTTTCACAGAGCTAAAAGACACACTAGCCCACGCACCAGTGTTGGCTACCCCAAATTATAGAGAAAATTCTGTTTTCACACTCAGATGGCTCATTGATGACTGCAGTCCTCACGGAAAAGAAGCCACAGTGACACCAGCCACTGGCTTATTACAGTGGTATTCTTGACTTGCGAGAAAGCGCTCACGGCTGCAACGTTTGCGACAGAAAAGGCGATGACTATCACCATGGGATGCACCACAGTATTGTATGTCGTGTACTCGCTATTCGTCATCCTTGAGAAATCAAAACGCACATTGACAACACAAAGGGCATCGGTCTACGAGGTGATACTAACAAACCCAGCCATAGAGGTGGTACAGTGCAGAGTGGTCAACCCAGCTACCTACCTAACAGAACCTGTACAGGAGGGGGACTACATGCACAACTGTGCAACACACATGGACAGGATGGAAGGGAACAAACAGGTAAAAGAAGAAATACCAGGGGCTGGCATGGTCTAAATTGATGGGTCATCGAGTATTAAGCCGGAGACGGGGAGGAGACATCCTGGTGCGGCAGTAATCCACTGCATAAATGGAGAATATGTAAAAGCATCTAAATAGCGACTACCCTCACACTATTCAGCAAAAGCAGCAGAACTAGCAGCAATTTCTTTTTTATATGGTGCATTTAGGAGGCATTTGGCGTCCTTTCGCACACTACATAAAATCAGTACAAATTTCATAGTATAAAACATGCAGTAAAATCACATATAAAAATCAACATATCATTAACAGTCATCAACATCCAAAAATCAATTAAAAAAACAGATACACATTGTTTACTTTGAGCCTGACATGACAGCCGATTCTGCAGAGAATAGGGCACTCCAGAACTGGTCAGAGCCATAGTTACCAAATCTAGTGTATCCCTTTACATGAAAATCGTGAAGAGAAGAACAATCGGTCAGCACATGCAGAGCGGTTTCTACTTTTATGGTACATAGCCGGCAGATACTCTCCTCTCTTTTGATTCCCCTCCATGCTCCTGTATTTGCTAGTTCCGGGCAGAGATCAAAGCGAGGGTAAATTGTATAAGCGCAGGGAGACGTAGTGTAATTAGATATTATCTCAGGGAGTCCCCAAATAGACCCTGATGTGCATAGACCGCATATTTACGCATCTCTTCCAACCTGCTCAAGGGAGAGCAGCGATCAAAGATATGAGCTTTCCCGATAATGCTACTAAAAAATAAGGAGTTATCTGATACCCCAGAACAGTCTTGACAGTAGTTTACCACCATGGACTCAAGATGGCTGAACCAAGAACTTTTAGATAAGCGGTCACTATGGGCTTGTGTATTGTACAACACAGTCAGTGGAACTTCAATTGAATTTAATGTCGAACCAAAATTTACAGGCAGCTGTTTCCAGGTGGATATTAGAGACTGTAGGCCAAGTTTAATCTTAAGGCCACTACTGGAACGGCACTCTGGAGATTCAATAGTGAGTGTAGGATTTTCGCCTCGATCTTCGGCAGCCAATGTACTACTTTGAGGGGGAAGACTTCCAGTGCATACAGGATGGTATGAATTATGGACACCCTATATGCCACTACTAGTGCTTCAATAGATCTGCCACCATTTTGGGAAAACACCCTCCTGATTGCTAACCACTTATCCCAGCCTCTAGCTACTATCCGCTCCTCTAAATGCACAAGGCACAAGGAACCCTATATATATATATAAACACTGAGGTCCTATATGTATGGACTGATTCCAGTCGTACATTGTCTAAAGACCATGTAAAGAGGCCCCTACTATTTGACTTCCTACCACATATCATGGTCTTTCACTTGCAAATATAAATTTTTATGCCATTTAGTTTGGAGGCATTCAAGGATCGCTGCAACCCTATAGCAGTTCTGTCCATGATTACTGTGTCGTCGGCATACATTAAGCACACCATTTTGGTTTTGACAAATAGGAGGAGGGAATTTGATACAGAATTTAAGGCCAAATCTAGGTCGTATACGTTATAAAGAAGTGGAGCCAATACGCAGCCCTGCTTAAGCCCCACATTGGCATGATAATGTCCAGACAAGGCACCCTCCTTTGAGAGCCTTACTCTTACCCTTATACTCTTACCCTGGGGTCACCATATAATGATTTTATGAAGTACAACAGGGAGCCGTCTATGCCCCAGGCTGTCAGTTTCTCCCATATACAGGAGCGAATTACACTGTCGAAGGCCGCACTGTAGTTCCCAAAACAAAGATACAGAGGGGCCTCTGAGTAGCGGTACGCATAAGAGATTCCAGATGGAGTGAGAGGTGTTAAATCCCTTATGAAAACCTGACCGATGATGGCGTAGTAGATGTACATTCTGAACCCAATCCGACAGCAATTGCAAGAGTAGGCCTGCAGACAGCGTAGAGCTGCAGTCTAACATGGCAAGCAATCTGTAGCATGCCAGATCACCTCGTGAGCCCTGCTTAAAAACCGGCACCAGTATTGATTCCTGCCAAGAAATAGGAATGGTTCCCACTTCACATATCTGTTGGAAGTAACGCTTCAGCAAAGCAGCCCAGAAGGATCGGGGTCCATTTATAGGACTCCAATACAAAGGCCATCAGGACCCATGGCCCGTGATGTTTTAACTTTTCTTATCATCCCTTCTAGGTCAGATGAGGCCATATAGGACTAATGTGCTAGCCATTGGAGTAATTGGTCCATCCTCCCTGACCTCGCCCGGGGACCAGTAATGTTTCCCAATAAATCTGCCCCAAACTGCTTCTGCCACACCAGTAACTTCCCGTGCCTCAGGACCTGCATGGAATAATCACAACATGAGCCAGAATTTCTTTGTGTTGTGCACTCTAGTCCAAATGTGCAATAGTTGCCAGCTTTGTGGGCCTTCAGCCAAGCCCTGTATTGATTTTCTTATGGTGTTAAATTGTTCCCTACAGGAACAAGGCTCCTTAGTCCCATTACTCTTTATGCATCAAAGTGCTACCCTAACTTCTCTTTTCCTAGCAGCGAGTCATAGGGGACACCAGGTTTTGAAGGTTTAATACACTTAGCAAAGCATCTCAGTCCATGAGGCAAAAAGATCTCCCTCAATTGGCCCATATCCCAGTGGCACATCTCCAGGACTGTTTCACTGTGTCGATGACCCCCATCGACGTGGAGAGGGCAGGAGCCCCCCCCACCACCGTCCAGGACCGCAGGACGTCCAGGATCTCAGCGGAGACCTCCCGACTCGACGGAGGCGGCGTGTTCCCCTCACAGGATCCGCAGAAGATTTTTGCCATCTGCCCCCCCTGGGTACCCCCCTGCATCTGGCCATCTGCTCCCCCTGGGCACCTCAGCACAAAAGCCCCTACCGCCTCCTGCGCCCCTAGAAACACGCGCGCCGACATTTTTAAAAAAAAAACAAAATGTCGGGCGCGATGCGGCCCGAAAGCGAGGCTTGGCATTACACGTTGCCTAGCAACGGTGTGTAGGCTGCTTTTAAGCCCACACATCCGCCGGCAGGCGGAAGCCGGCGGCCACCCAAGGCCAACATAAGGCCGTCTGCCCTGTTTGCCCCTGTTCGCTCCGGGGAGCTACTGTTACTGATAGACCCCCTGATTCCCCACGCAAAGTTCACAGGCAAACTCCGCATTAAGGAAAAACTTTTTTAATGCACTTTAACACGGATGATCGTATATATACTGGACATTAATCCACGTGAGTACTGTTACTGTTAAACTGCTATGCTATAACTAGCTACAGTAGTGCTCCCCTGTTACCCGTCACGTGCTATGCCCCATGCCCTGGATCAGACACCCATTGTCCTATGTTGTGCTTTTTGATCGTTATATGGTTCATGCTATGCCTGGTGTTGTGCCTCACGGTAACCCACAAGTGAATTGTGCCCCATGGTCGCCTACAGACCAGTTTAACATTGTATTGTGCCCTATGGTCGCCCACAGACCACATTTCAGTTGTGTTGTGCCCCATGGTCGCCTACAGACTAGTTTAGAATTGCATTGTGCCCTATGGTCGCCCACAGACCACATTTCAGTTGTGTTGTGCCCCATGGTCGCCTACAGACCAGTTTATAATTGTATTGTGCCCTATGGTCGCCCACAGACCACATTTCAGTTGTGTTGTGCCCCATGGTCGCCTACAGACCAGTTTAGAATTGTATTGTGCCCTATGGTCGCCCACAGACCACATTTCAGTAGTGTTGTGCCCCTTGGTCAAATTGCTCTTTTGTGATATTGACTGCCCCAAACTGCCCTGATTTACTTTGTGATCTGACCAGCAGCGTTTTTGCCCACCTACCTGTACATCTCTTGTTTACCAATGCAGCCCCCTAGCCCACACCCCAAAGCGCCTACATACCTCCCTTCCACTTTTTCCATCTTTCTCACATCCCTCTCCTTTCTGGCCACCTGCAACATGCTGCATGCGCACCCAGACCAACATGCCCACCTTTGCCCTACCCCACCATCTGATCTCATACACAACACACCGTCATATGCACTCCATCCCACATTCAACCTCCTTACCGATCCGGTCGGACACCACCCACTCCACCTCAGGCTCTGTAGACTAAGAACTCGCACCAAACACCTCCTTACTCTCCGCAGTACTCCACACTCCTTAGGAACTACAGACTCAGCTCTCGCACCCATACCTCAGCCGCCCAGACTTCCTTCCCTGACCACGCTCACTACCTTAGCTCGCATCACACTGCATGTGCCACGCCCAAGCCTCACACACCCAAATTCACACCGCCCTCCCCCAGCACCACCAACACACACACTCTACATCCAAACTTAAGATGCGCTCTCATCAACGCGCGCTCTGTCCATGCCCATGCCATTGAAATCAATGACCTTATCACCACCCACAATCTCGACATACTTGCCATTTCCGAAACCTGGCTCCATGAAGCCTCCAGTCCTTCCATTCACCTCGCTCTCCCTGAAAACTATACCATCCTTAGACAGGACCGTAAAAACTTAAAAATTGGTGGCGGCGTCGCCCTCATCTTTAAGGGCACCCTCTCCATAAGAATGTGTAATCAACAATGGGACAATAACGCCGATCTCCTCATTGCCAAACTAGCCCTTTCACCTAATTGCACCATAAACTTCTTTATCACCTACAGACCACCAGGATCTCCCCTTGACTACCAAAAGCAACTCCCCCAAAACATAGGCAACAACCTCAAAAGCACCACCAAAAGCATCCTTCTAGGGGACATTAATCTTGGCTTAGCTGACCCGAAGGACAAAGCAGCCGCAAATTTAGCCAAAGAATTATCTAACATGGGGTTCGAACACAAACTTACTGCACCCACTCACAGCAAAGGCAGATCCATTGACTGGCTAGCTGATCACAACTGCTCATCTGCAATTACCTCCATCTCAGCCCTTCCTTGGACGGACCATCACCTCATCCAATTCACCATTCCTACCACGCCCACTCATAAAACCTTAACTCATGCCCCACCCGCTAAAGTAAGAAGCTCCAAAAAACTCACTGCTGCCAACCTCGCCCCTCTCCTTGATACCCCGCAACTCAAGCATCTATTCCCCCTTGACCCTACATCTCTAGCCAACATCTACTCCAGCACACTCACTCAAGCCATCGATTTCATTGCCCCGCTAGAAGAAAAAAAAGGGAAAAAATCAATACACTGCAATTCCTGGTTCACTGAAGAACTATCCGTCCTACGCACTAAGAAACGCAAAGCCCTATCCAGGTGGCAAGCAGCGCCTAACCAATCCTCGCTTAATGACTTTAAAGAGATCTCTCTGAGACGGAAGTCAAGGACCTCCTTAAAAAAATCAAACCCTCCACATGCAAAGGGGATATCTGCCCACCCTCCGTAATCAAAGAGTGCGCAGAATACCTCACCCCCATCATCACGGCTTTTATCAATGCCTCTTTCGCATCTGGAAGTGTACCACAATGCCTAAAAGAAGCCTGGGTCCGCCCGCTCCTAAAAAAAACCTCTCTCGATCCTTCCTCCCCTAACAACTATCGCCCCATCACCACCGTCCCCTTTATCCTTAAAATCCTGGACAAAGCCGCACACAATCAAATCCAACACTACCTGGAAACCAACACCATCCTAGGCAAAAGACAGTCAGGTTTCCGCAAAGGCCATGGGACTGAATCTGCTCTTCTAGATTTAAAAAATCAAATTACTAAAATAATGGACACAGTCAAACCTGCCCTCCTCCTCCTACTCGACCTTTCTGCAGCATTCGATCTGGTCGACCACAGCATTCTCACATCGCACCTCTCCAATGCTGCACACTTCTCTCACAAGGCTACCACGTGGATCACATCCTTCCTTGAAGGCAGGGCCATGAAAGTGTACTCTGACCAGGATAGCGCCCCCCCCCCACCACTATCAATTGTGGAGTCCCACAAGGGTCCTGCACCGCACCGACCCTCTACAACCTATTCACCAAACCCCTCTTTGACTTACTGGACCCCCTCAACATAGCGTACACCAACTACGCTGATGACACGCAGGTCCTCCTCCCCCTCTCTGGAGACTACGACCTTGACTCAGAAGCCCTCCTCAAAATCTACTCGACTATCCAAACATGGATGGCTATCAATGGTCTCTGCCTAAACGGAGACAAAACCGAAATCATCATCTTAGCCCCTAACGAAACTCTAACCAAACTCAGCCCCGATTATTCGCACATGATCATCGACAGTATTAGCATACCTGTCTCCTCTGCCGTCAAGACCTTAGGAGTCTACATTGACGCGACACTCTCAATGACAAGACAAACCAGCGCCATTGCCTCAGCTTCTGCTCCGACTACCAAACTCATCTACGCCATAAAACCCTACCTCACCACGCCCAACTGCCTCTCCATAGCCAGAGCTACTATAGGAGCCAGATTGGACTACTGTAACGCCCTCCTGGCAGGCACCTCGTCAAAAAACCTAAACAGGCTCCAAATAGTGCAGAACAATGCCCTCCGTGCTGCACTACACATTCCCAAAACTGACCATATCTCACAGGCCAGAAGACGCGTCCACTGGCTCCCAGTCAAGGAAAGGATCAACTTTAAAATCCTCACCCTCACACACAAATGCATCAACCACACAGCACCCCCCTACCTATCTGAAACTATAACCAAGAACTCCTCCATCCGCCCCAGAAGAAGTCATCACGCCAACCAACTCCAAGTACCCACTGTAAAAAGAGCCAAAGCCGGCGGCATTGGCTTCCCTCACATAGCACCTAAGCTCTGGAATGCCCTCCCCAACTCGCTCAGAGCAGAACCATCTCTATGTCTTTCGCAAATCCCTCAAAACCACGCTATTCAACTAACTCCACCTTCCCTTCACCCACTTCAGCTCGCACACATCTGATACGAAAAGTGTTCGACACGAAATGCTTCCTGTAATGAAAATTGCTTTGTAACCATCTTCCTTCCATTGTAACCAGACTATGTATGTATTCATGTAACAGCGCCACGATGCCCCCGGGCTGGCGTGCGCTTTAAATAAATCCGAATAAATAAATAAATAAATAAATAAATAAATACCGTCAGATCTCCCTTGTTCACTGCCCTATTAAAGCCACCCATGCTGGCTGTGGTCCAAATTAACCTGTTACCCAGTACATTGACCTGAGGGCTCTCCTTCAGGAAATCAATAGTTTTAGCAACATTCTTATTACAAACAATCCTCATTGTCACATGATCACTCATGCTCACAGATTGTGTAATTAAGGCAGTACATTTCTTATGGTTGCATTTACAAATATCAAATCAATTCTACTACTGTAAAACCGATTAGACCATGTAAATTTTACATCAGAGGAGTCAGGTCAAACATGGCCAAAAAGGTACTGCCATTCCCTTGCTCGTTTCAGTGTAGCCATACCCACTTGAGTCCTTGATGAAGGGGTGTCCTCAGCAAGGCAGTCTACATTTAAATCCCCTGTCAATATGAGCCAACCCCGTCCTTTGATTTTACCAACCATGCCAGCAGAGTATCGTATAGTGTTCATAAGATTATTTGTCGCATTCCACCCAGTGGGGGTCATACAAAATAGATACTAATGTGCCCCCGCTCTTCAACAGGCGAATAGGGAGTATCACTGCCAAAAAAATGGTAGTCTTCCCTGACTCCACTGAAGAGAATAGGGGAGTACTCACGCCTGGCCGCTAGGCATAGCCTGCCCCTAGGGTGACCGGATAGAGGAGGGAGGGAAAGATGGAAGAACATTGTGTAATCATCTAAAAGGAATGCAGAGGTAAGCCAGGTTTCCTGAAGGCAAAAGACATGGGCAGAGAGGAGTTCTTTTAGGCCTGATGGATTAGCTAGAAATGAACGGTGGCCTGTGTGTTCCAAGATAGCATGGAGAACTGCACTGATTGACACTCCGATATTCAAGCCAGATTGCCTGTGAACAAGTACGGGGCAGTCTACCTTTGTGTCTGGGGACCAAACCATCCTTTACCTTCGCCTGTACCGAAGCCCCGCACAAATCCTCATACATACTATAAGCCCCATTTACAGTGGCGAGCGAGTGGGTAGATGGATGGAAAACAAATAACTCAAAACCTAAATCAAGTAAAGCTTTAGCATTCATACCAATTCGCTCAGCAATATAAGGAGAAACCGTTATTAACACTCAATTTGTGGGGCTACCAAATACTGGCATCTCTAAACTAGAAATGTAATCAGAGATAAGCCCACCCAAGTCCGGGATAAGCTGAAATAAATGCAATAACCAGGTACGGTTCAAAAAAGGGCTGATTTGTGACGGTTCGAGTTCTACTATCTTGACACACTTAGGAAATACACGAATGCTAGGTACTGTGGTTTAATTTATACCCCGGGAGGCCCTGCCCACCTTCCAGAATGGGGGGGGGGGGAGAGGCCTGAATATGTGACTGTCCAGGAATCTGTTTATTCTGCTCACCCTCTTAACTGCAGGGTGCTTATCCCAGGAACCTGTTGCACATTTTCCCTCAACGGAGTGGCAAGATTTTTCAGCCACAGGACCCACAGGTGTGACCCATTTGTCTAGGTGTCAATGTAATACCACTTGTCTCGTCAACTAGGGTATTGGTGGCTCAATATTTGGCCGCACTTAGTTCATCACTATGGAGATCGAACAGTTTGTGAGCCGGCCGCATCGGAAACAAGTTGGTTGCGGCCCTTTCCTTGGATGCTGAGGGCCAGGACACAGATTTAGAGCAGCTTCGCTTTTTCCTCCTGGGGGAATCCATCCGGGCTATTGAGAAGGGATTTCTCAATACCTATGGCCTCCATTGCTTGCTCACTTGACACCGCTGTAACCCTATGAGAGGGGCCTTGCAAGACCATTGCCTAGTGGAAATAAGAGCCCTAAACACGATGGAAGGACAAGCAGCCAACATCTTTTACGATTCTGCCTATGTCACATCAACAATACATTCAAGATTGGCACGCTGGGAAAGAAGGGGGTTCAGAAGAAGTGATGAGTACCCCGTGCAATATGCAGAACTGCAAAAGTACCAGTAGACGTGGCAATAATAAAATGTGCCGCCCACATAGGTAAGCAAGACGATTTCCCTAGGGAACGAAATGGCTGACGGAGTGGCAAAAGAAGCAGCATATTTACATGAAGGAAATATCAAAAGGTACCCCGGGGAAGAGGAAAGAGTACCGCTCATGGCAGCAGAAAGGAAGGTAGGTGGGGAGGGAGAAAGAGGAAAGTTTCAACACCATCCCCATTGTTCAAATAATAGAATTACAAGGAGAAGTACCAAAAAAGGAAAGATACCTATGGATAAGGAGAGGGTGTTCACTTTCGCCTACTGATCTGATGACAAAATAGCACAGGAAAGCCTGTGATTCCCAAAGAACTTAAGTGTAGCACTAGAACTTTCCCACCCAAGCGTAATAAAAAAAAAGTATAGCAGAAGAATTGGATGACGGGTGTGTGAGAAACCTGAAGCCATCCTCACATTTTCTCCCTCTGGATCCTTCGCTCAGGTGGCTAGGGAAGGGCCATCACGTTTGGATCCCGACCGTGGGGGTGAACAAGCGAGGGAAGATAACCTGAGTATGGAGTCCTTGGGGAGTGGGAAGAGGATGCCTGAGGGTAAGACACAGTATCCCCCCCATCCCAACTATCCATCACCCTACTCTGCCTCAACCTTCATGGGATCTTTCCATACTTCCCCCGTTTGCCCCCTCCATTTCCAACATGTATTGGGACAAAAAAGAGGAGTACAGATTTCCCATGAGAAATACCATTATAGTACTGAGAAGAAAGAAGATGCAGATTAAGACACATCAACCTCTCAATTTTCTATGTCCCATTAACAAGGGGAGGCAGAGTCAGGAAATTGACTTTCATCATGCACACCTACAGCCTGTAAGATTTTCAAGACAGTATAAAGAGCACACAAACACTCAATGGTTGAACGGAGGAGGAGGGCGAGTGAATGTCGCATCTGAGACAGAGTATCCCAGGACCAGAAGGCAGAGAGCAGGACGCCGAGACACTTACCCCTGCAGAGTATGGCAGGGAGGAGGAAGAGTGATGAGGGAACCGTGTCTCCAAAGAGCCAAAGTCTGAAATTGGGAGGCAGCGCGATTCCTACAAAACTCTGAATTGCTTGTTCCCCTCGGCAGTGGGAAGGAGCCCAGGAGTGTCTGAGGGGCAGGGGGCGAGACCCTGAGCTCAGAGGGTGAAGCCAGTGCCAGCCGAAGCAGCCAGGTGGCCAGCGAGTTTCTCTGAGTGAAATAAACCCGGTACGCGATTGAGTGCTTCTGTTGCTATAGTGTGTCCGAGTGAACACGTGTGTGCAGCACGCTAATTAAAGCTCTTACAAGAAAATCAAAGCGAATATATGCAGAAACTAACTATTGAAACAAGAAACAAAGTAGCACAGTGTCCGCATCCAAGAGTGTATGTTCTCAAAAGACTGTCGTTGAATGAGGGGTTCCTGTGAGAAAAGGGGGGGTTGAGTGAAAAGCGAAGTGGAAGCAAAATCCTTAAGTAAAGAGAAAGACTTTCAAGAGTGTAAAGAAGCATTGGGGTGGCCCCAGGAGGGTCGCAGAGAACCCAGAAGAAACATTGAACAAATAAGGTACCTGGTTGCACGACCTGCAGTTGGTGGACCGTGCAGTCTAACAACTGCACCACAACCAGGGGTGCCCTAAGCTGCATGAAGTACAATGAGCTGAATTGGAATTATTATACAAGAGTAAACTGTGAGCCCGTTACATATTTTGTGGGGTGTAAATCAATCAAGAGGGTCCAGGTCAGGGTGAGGGAAGCCAGAGAGACCCACCACAGAAGAATATCCTGACAAGAGACCAGACAAGAAAAGGTATTGTGAATTTTTGTGAAGCCAATCGAATTTGCAGAGAGAATCTTAAGACACTGGGGAACTTTCTAAATCTGAGTGCTTTGAATTAGGGGAGGGGAGCTGCAGAGGAGCTCCATTGTTACGCTAACTTTATTCTTGAATAATACTGAGTGCCTTGAACTTGGGGGCGGGAACCACGGAAGAGTTCCATTTTCTCCCAAACATTACTTTGAAGACTATTGAGTTGGCTAAATCCCATTCACCCTGTTATTCTGTACAAGTGAGGGCAAGCATACTTTTGACCAACAGACTTAGACTCCACTTAGTTTTCCTTGCATTAGGGAACATTCCCACCTTAGAGTTGGGTCCAGTTAGGTATTTTCACATCGTGACCTCTGAAATAAAGGTTTTGAAAATCTACTGTCTGTGTCATCTCGATAGCATGCCTGGCTCACAGGTGGTATGTGCCATATCTGCATGAGAGAGTGGCTGAGTTTATGGGAAACTGCATGATTTCCCAATAATTTTTATCTGCCCATATTTTGAAGACACTGAAAGGAACAATACCTTGCCCGAAAGGACCCTTTCCAGCACTTACACATAAGAGGCACATCTTTCTTGCATCTAATTGTAGTGGTCTGTCCATTTTCACGTTGACTTAAGGCGGGTCCCGGTGCAAAGAATGACGCAAGAGCTGGAGCAACATTTTGGGTGAGGGAGGGGTTTCCAAGATGGGGGTGTGTAAGGAGATAAGGTCGGAAAATGGGCAGCACTTTGCCAACAACCTTTTTGAAGAGATAACGTGTTTCTTATGGATAAAACACAAGCTTTGCACAGTGTACCGGCCGCAAGCGGCCAGGATTGCCGAAGGGCTTAACAGCTTACTAAATAGCGCTTGGCCAAGTTAACCTCTACTCTATGGCAAAACTGGCTTTCTTGCCTCCCTCTTACCCTTTTTGCTCTCTGAAACTCACCTGCTGCGAATCATCACTTGACTTTGCACTAATGTGTAACGGTAGGAGGATGCATGCGCCTGTCCCTCCTGTGATGGTATCCCTAGCTTAGAAATCCTCAGCCATGAAATTAAAATACTTGAGATGACCAATGTGCTTCGCTACATCTCCCGCCAGGTTCAGCGACCAACATTGAAGAGAGCACATATATCCATCAAGGGGAGCACTTTGCACAAGCACAGCCCCCTCTATCCCGGGGATCGAGTTCTGATCCGGAATACCATAAGAAAGTGGAAGGAGCCCTGGTTTTGCAGCCCCTTTGAAATTGTCTATTAAACCCCCAAAGCGGAAAAGATCAAAGAACGGCGCGCATTGATTCCCCTTTTAGACGATCAGAGAGACACCAGCAGCACATCGGAAAGAAAAAGCATGACCTGATGGGGAATATTCATGAACTTACATTAACATTATGTACCGCAGCAAGGTTTTATAAAAGGGGAAATGGGACAGAACAACAAATCATGTAAATATACTAGTGATTGGATTGTTGTGTTTCTTTTGTCTTTCTCCTCCTTGTCTGGGTCCCATCAGGGTAATACAATCTCACCTGCTGATGGTGGAGTGGAGACACGCAGAAGGCGAAGTATATAGAGTATTACAGAATACTACAATGCTGTCTGAGAGGGAGGAGACCTGGCATCTGAAAATGTCTGTTACAGAGAGTTGAAGGTGGGGAGAGGGAGCACCAATAGTACATGCTACGTGTACAAACTCATCCCACACCATGCAGAAGCGCCGAAACCACTGACAGTAGAGGAAGGAGGATGCTTGATGCATATGTCCTTATACAAAAACAGGGGGATGTTTCAGGAGCACACAGAAGAAGTAAAATGGATAGATGAGAGGGAGGGAGGAGACATACGAAGATAACTTCATACAGCTGGAAAGCATGTCCTGGGGTGAAAAAACCAAGCACATGATATTGGAGTATAAAACTGAGGGGGCACAAAGGAAAACTGGTCCTCACAACCCATGAAAAGATATTCTTTAAGACTTTCACTGGATATGATGTGCCATGGTGCCACACCAGGCCCTTGATGCAAAGCCAGGGTTCAGTGCTGTATAACGGCAAATGGGAAAGGACAATGGTCCAGTGCCGTGCAGAAGGGTGGTGGGGTTCGAACAGAATGTGGTGAAGAAAATAGATGGAGGGTTTGTGAAGATATGGTATAACAATGTACATGCCTTAATCTGGCTAGATGAAAACCATCGTCCAGTTTTACAATACTGCTCACACAGTACTCTTGTGTTTCGGAGCAAACAAGACATTGGTGCTGGAGATGAACACTGGCTGCAAGAGGATGATGAGCATCACAGCGTTGTAGAAAGGGACAGCTGCAGTGATGGACACTTGGTGGGCGTGTGGAACAAGAGCTTATGCCCAGTTATCCCCAAACTGGAAAGGGTACACGCACTGGTAACCTTCCACAGCCCTGCTTTGGTTGTGCCTCGTGCAGAGTGGATTCCACTCAAACTATTAACACGGAAGGAGAAGGGACCAGCAAAGACACGGAGAGCAACCTAAGATGAATAGGAGAAAAAGGTTCAGTAATGATATATCGGCAGAATCCACCAAGGGCTTAGAGGACAACCACCACATTTAAAATTGTTCAGCAAAGTCTTTGCCTTTTTGACCTCTCTCCTGCTCCCTGGGGTGCAAACAGTGACCAACGCAAAATGGCTCCAAATTACGTGTTATGAGCTGCTTCAATTGGCTGATGCAACCGAAAAAGGACTGAATGCGGTTCGAGAAGAGCTCCGGCATTGCTTTTGATAGCCCACCAGAACCATTATATTTGGATGTTACTCACCACTCCGAATAGGCCGAAGAAGCAGAGAAAACGACCTTGGAGGTGTTGGTAGTATAGAATTCCGAATTCAGCCTTCCATCCCAGCTCCCCTGAGTACAAGACTCAGGCTTCCTCAAAGAGGGGCTCTTTTCCACAATGTACCTCTCTGCTGTTTCAGTTAGAACAGACAGAGGTGTCAATTGAGTAAAAGAGCAGGGAGAACAAACACCGCCAATACCAATGCTGAAAAAGAATACCAAGATATTAGACAGTGTTGATGTTATACTAGAACAGTTGAAATGATTGGACAACTACCTATATGGATATGGATATTGGAGTGGAGTTGCGTTGCGTTGCGTTTCCCCCGGATAATCTATTCTACAAAGAATAACACGAATGAGTGGAATTGAGCTAAATCAGTATTGGTTCCCACTTTAGCTATAGAATTGATAACAACTGAACTGAGTAAAGATAAATGGAGTAAGAGGAGTCCAGGATTCTGAAGACAACGACAGGAAAAAATAACAAACAGGGAAGTTAGTATAGGTAAGTAACCCCGAACGGCACGAGGGACGCACTAGTGCCGGGTTGGTGCAGTTCAGGAAATCGTTCATATGCACTAAAGAGCAATCTCACAGGAAAGTCACTCAATGTCCCAGAATCCAACAGAAGATAATGTCCATGGAAGACAATAGATATGTACCCGAGTACACGAGTGGAGTCGAGTAGCTGTTGAGATGATCCGGATGTAGACAGCAAGTTGATGTGCAGAACGGCAATCAGGGAAGAACCGCAAGACACAGAAGAGAGCCGTATCCAGTAGCGTTCCGAGTCCAACAACCAGACGATCACGACAAGAATAAGGGAGGAGACGAAGCAGTCCAAAATTCAGGCAATAGGTCAAAACCAGGAGTTCAGATAAGGATTCGTGTAGGGAGACACGAAGAGGAAACGGATGAAACCGCGTGTAGCTGGTAACGCTAATTAGCAGCAACGAGCCCCTTGGAAGACGGTGGTTTTATAGTCGTAAGAGGGGCGTGGCTTGCTGTACGTCTTCCACGTACAAGACGTGTCAGGTGACCTGGAGTGCGTCGACGTTTGTACAGACGCCATGGTAGCTTGTACCTGGACCATAGAGGAGCCTGTAAAGAAGTTGTATTCTGCAAGGATGCCGGCGGGGAAGTCTGAAGTGTAACAGCATCCTCCCCCAAAGACACCGGCAACCCCCTGGCGGAATGGAAGCTCTTCAAAAGAACCGAACAATGCAAATTGGAGAGTGGCTCCCAAGTACGGTCCTCAGGCCCATACCCCTTCCAATCCACGAGGTAGAACAACGTACCCCTAGAGACCCTGCAGTCCAGGATACGCGAGATCTCATATTCCTCCTCACCATCCACCAAGATCGGCGAAGGACGAGTAGGCCTACGGGTCCCAGGGATGAAAGGCTTGATCAAGGAGACGTGAAAGACTGGGTGTATACGCCATCATCGCGGCAGAGAAAGCTTAACTACCACAGGATTGATGACATCAGTAATGACATAGGGTCCCACAAATTTAGGCAGAAGCGACCGTTTACCTGCAATTCGCAAATTGCGAGACGACAACCACACCTTCATGCCACTGCGATAGACTGGAGCAGGTGATCGATGCACATCGGCATACTTCTTGGCACGATCTTGAGCTTGGAGTAAATGGCAGCGTACATCCCGATGAATTTTATCGAGATCTCTAATGCAATCCTTTGCTGCAGTATTAATTGCCGGTAATACCGGATCAAGTGGAAGTGCCCTAGGATGACCACCATACAGGGCAAAAAAGGGAGAAACTCCAGTTGATGTATGCATAGAGTTATATGCAAATTCTGCATAAGGTAAAGAAGTAAACCAAGACTGTTGGTACTGAAGGCATAAACAGCGTAGATACTGTTCGATGGTAGCATTAGTTCTCTCAGTTTGCCCATCTGTTTGACGATAAGCTGAGGAATACCTGTCCTCAATACCCAAAGAAGCTGTAAGAGCCTTCCAGAATCGTGACGTAAATTGGGTACCACGATCGGAAACAATAACCGAGGGTAAACCAAAGAAACGAAACACATTCGTCAAGAACAGCTTCGCCAATTCTGGAGCTGCAGGCAAACCAGAACAAGGTATGAACAATGCGTATTTAGTGAAGTAATCAACGATTACCCAAATAGTGTCATAGCCCTGTACGTCAGGAAGTTCCACAATTAAATCCATAGACAGCATCTGCCAAGGTTTGTACGGCACAGGAAGAGGTTGTAACAATCCAACTGGTTTGGCTCTAGAAGTTTTACACTGAGTGCATATGGAACAAGTCAAAATGTAATCCTTTACATCACAAACCATAGAAGGCCACCAAGCCCAACGCCGTAAGGCTTCAAGAGTTTTTTGACTTCCTGGATGTGCAGCAATCAAGGAATCGTGAGACCACTGAAGAGCTAAATCTCTAGCTTGACCTGAGGGTATATAGATGCGCCCTTGAAAGAATGGCATACCCTGAATAATTTCCAGATTGAGGTCAATGATCTCTTTTGGATGTTTTGAAACCCAATCAAGGATGATTGAAAGCAAAGAGGGCTGAACCGAACAACTACAAACAACCTTGTTTGGTAGAAGAGGAAGAGCTTCGATCCGTTGAGACAGACCATCCGCATGTAAGCACAAGAGAGTATCAGCCAGAACTTGAGCTTTAGCAGGACGGTATGTAATAACAAATTGGTATTGTGAAAAGAATAAATGCCACCGCGCCTGTCTAGCCGTAAGACATTTCATAGATTTGAAGGCTAACAGACTGCGGTGATCAGAGTATACAGTTACAAGGTGTTTGGCCCCCAAAAGATGATGCCTCCATTCCAAGAATCCATCTCCGATGGCTAAAAGTTCGCGTTCTGTGATGGAATAATTATTTTTGTAAGCTGTCAATTTACGAGAGAAATAAGCAACAGGATGAATCTCTCCCGAATGCGGACAGGTTTGAGACAATACCGCCCCGATGGCATAACCTGAAGCATCAGCTTCAACAAAAAAAGGAAGCTCGGGATCAGGATGTTTGAGGACAGGAGCGGAAGTGAAGGTTGATTTTAATTGATCAAAGGCTCCCTGAGCTTCTGAAGACCATACAAATGGGACTTTGACACTTGTCAGAGAGGTAAGTGGTGCAGATATTTCCGAGAACCCATTGATGAAGCGTCTATAAAAGTTTGCAAATCCCAGGAACGATTGTAACGATTTGACTGAATTGGGCACAGGCCATTCCAAGATCGCACTAATTTTGGATTGACTCATGCGCACACCATGGTTAGTAAGATCATATTCCAGAAATTCCACCCCTGAGGCATGAAACATGCACTTTTCGGCTTTAACGAACAATCTATGTTCTCTCAGACGTTGGAGTACTGTCTTGACATGTTTTTCGTGGTCTTCCTGGTTTTGAGAGTAAATCAAAATGTCATCCACGTAGACAACAACAAATTGATCAAGAATGTCATAAAACAGATCGTTCATGAAAGCTTGAAAGGTGGCCGGGGCATTCCATAACCCAAAAGGCATGACAAGATATTCAAATGGACCGTAACGTGTTTTAAATGCGGTCTTCCATTCGTCCCCCTCTCTCATGCGGACGAGATTGTAAGCCCCTCTGAGATCAAGCTTAGTGAATATTTTGGAAGAACCCAATTGGTCAAGAAGGACAGAAATCAGAGGAAGAGGATACTGGTTTTTAATGGTTGCTGCATTCAGAGCACGATAATCTATACAAGGACGTAGATCCCCTTCCTTCTTAGGGACAAAGAAAAGTGGTGATGAAATAGGTGATTTGGAAGAACGAATAAATCCCATGGACAAAGCCTTGTCTATGTAATCTTTAAGAACTTCGTCTTCTTTGAGAGTGAGGGAGTACACTCTGCCGGATGGTATTTTTACTTCCGGAATTAGGTCTATTGGACAATCATAAGCTCTATGTGGGGGGTAGAGTCTCCCCCATCCCTTTGTCAAAAACATCTGTATAATCTGTATATTGCGAAGGTATCACAGAGGATACGTTTTTAGAGACAGCTCCGATATGCATAGTAGGTGAAACTAGCGCCCTGACTGGACTATCATGGGTAATACCGAGTAATGTAGTACATCGAGTATTGCACATATTGGAAGGGAACTGAATCTGAGATGTCGACCAGTCGATGGCAGGATTGTGAAGTTTCAACCATGGAATGCCCAGAATGACTTTGTAAACTGGTGCTTTAATGATATCAAATGATACGTCTTCAGTATGGCCTTCATTAGTACTCATATGGAGTGGAACTGTTTGGTGAGTTACCATTCCTGAGACAAGAAGTGAACCATCCACTGCATTCACCGTTTCAGGGATAGTTTTGCGAACTAATGGTATTTTTGACATGGTGGCAAAACATTGATCAACATAATTACCTGTTGCACCTGAATCGATCACAGCTGTAGTCTGGAATGAAGCACCATGAGCTAAAGAAAATGTAACAGGTAGGCAAACTAAATGACTCAGATTCTGTACTGTAGAGTCCAAGGGTGAGATTCCCGACATAGGGACTCTGTCTACTGTCGGAATTTGGCGTTTCCCGCCTTTCTTTTAGGTTTTTTGGTACACTCAGGTAACAAGTGATCAGAGGCCCCACAATACATGCAGAGATTGTGTGATCGACAATATTCTCATTGAGCAGGGGTAAGCGGTCCCCTAACTACCCCAATCTGCATAGGTTCAGGCGCAGGAGATGACGAAGATGAGGCCTCTGCTGCAACCGAGCTGAACAATGCGGTTTTCTTTTCGCCGCGTCTTTCAGACTTATGAGCATCAATCTGAAGGACTAAATCTAGCAGTTCCCCGAATGCTGCGGGAACTACAGGAACAGTGGAGAGGATGTCCTTTAGTTCATCTGAGAGGCCTTGATAGAAAACAGCTCTCTTCTTTTCTTCAGGCCAGTCAGTCTCTGCTGCCAACTGATTGAATCGTGAGAAATAAACCAATAAAGAATTGTTTCCTTGTCGATGTTTTAAGAGTTCCAGATCAGTAGCTTGAGTAGTATAACGTGTATCAAATACTTTACTCATCATAGCAAGAAGGGCATCACAATTGTAAAGAACATGACTATTAGATTCCAACAAAGGGTTAGCCCTTGCGGCTGCAGTGCCTCCCAAATGAGACAAAACAAAAGCCGCTTTGGTTGTAGATGTGGGAAATGAGGCGGGCGACACAGAAAATGCAATTTTCATTGATTGATGAAAGTTCGGTATTGTTTAGGGTCGCCTAGGAAGCGTTCAGGAGGAGCTAGCGGGAACTGGGTTGTAAGCATGATCGGATTTGATTCCTGCTGTGGAGGTGGAAACCCTGAAACGGATGCTGTAGCTCCGGCACCAGCCATCTGTGACGCTGGTGTGGTAACCAAAGACTGAATGGCGTCCATGCGTTGGCGCAGTGCTTCTTGTGCATTGGTCAAGTCGGTACGTAGATCCGTGACCATTTGCACGATTTGATTCAAAGCATCACTGGCCTCTGTGGACATTTTTTAAGGCTGCTAATTCTGTTACTCACCACTCCGAACAGGCCGAAGATGCAGAGAAAACGACCTTGGAGGTGTTGATAGCATAGAATTCCGAATTCAGCCTTCCATCCCAGCTCCCCTGAGTACAAGACTCAGGCTTCCTCAAAGAGGGGCTCTTTTCCACAATGTACCTCTCTGCTGTTTCAGTTAGAACAGACAGAGGTGTCAATTGAGTAAAAGAGCGGGGAGAACACACCCCGCCAATACCAATGCTGAAAAAGAATACCAAGATATTAGACAGTGTTGATGTTATACTAGAACAGTTGAAATGATTGGACAACTACCTATATGGATATGGATATTGGAGTGGAGTGGAGTGGAGTGGCGTTGCGTTGCGTTTCCCCAGGATAATCTATTCTACAAAGAATAACACGAATGAGTGGAATTGAGCTAAATCAGTATCGGTTCCCACTTTAGCTATAGAATTGATAACAACTGACCTGAGTAAAGATAAATGGAGTACGAGGAGTCCAGGATTCTGAAGACAACGACAGGAAAAAATAACAAACAGGGAAGTTAGCATAGGTAAGTAACCCCGAACGGCACGAGGGACACACTAGTGCCGGGTTGGTGCAGTTCAGGAAATCGTTCATATGCACTAAAGAGCAATCTCACAGGAAAGTCACTCAATGTCCGAGAATCCAACAGAAGATAATGTCCATGGAAGACAATGGATATGTACCTGAGTACACGAGTGGAGTCGAGTAGCTGTTGAGATGATCAGGATGTAGACAGCAAGTTGATGTGCAGAGCAGCAACCAGGGAAGAACCGCAAGACACAGAAGAGAGCCGTATCCAGTAGCGTTCCGAGTCCAACAACCAGACGATCACGACAAGAATAAGGGAGGAGACGAAGCAGTCCAAAATTCAGGCAATAGGTCAAAACCAGGAGTTCAGATAAGGATTCGTGTAGGGAGACACGAAGAGGAAACGGATGAAACTGCGTGTAGCTGGTAACGCTAATTAGCAGCAATGAGCCCCTTGGAAGACGGTGGTTTTATAGTCGTAAAAGGGGCGTGGCTTGCTGTATGTCTTCCACGTACAAGACGTGTCAGGTGACTTGGAGTGCGTCGACGTTTGTACAGACGCCATGGTAGCTTGTACCTGGACCATAGAGGAGCCTGTAAAGAAGTTGTATTCTGCAAGGATGCCGGCGGGGAAGTCTGAAGTGTAACATTGGACCTCATAACTACAACGGAAGGGGTCATGTGCCACAGAATTGACAGCACTTGCTACACAGCAATTCCGCCAATGATGCAGCTAATGGAACACTTGGAGGCTGTCAAAATGATTAAAGCAATACATGAGAAAATGACGAGAGACGAGATGTTAAGTTAAGCACCTGGCTGGATGCACGATTTGCTTGCATGCCCAATTTGCTGGCAGCAATGTTCAAGATAAAGGTCCCTTTGCTTGTCGCAATCCTTATTGCCATCTTTATCGGCCCGTGGATCATCAGTTGGTGCAACTGCCATCAGTGTAAGGGACACTATATAATGTCAATGAATAAAATTGAGCTCGACAAAGTATTAGGTGAGGAACCTCCCAGTGTAAATGAAAGTGATGTGGAAATAATAGTCACAGCACCCCCGCAGGACTTCGAAAACTACAAAGAGTTGTCGGGAGAATGCTCATCTGATGGGACAAAAATACAAATTTAAAGAAAATACCTAGAAGGATATGAAGAAGGGGGAATAAGCAGAGTCACACGGGTGGGTGCGCAAGGAGAAGGGTAAAGAAATTATAGGTAAAGCAATATCGATCGAAAGATCGATCAAAGGGGAGAAATGTACTAAAGGTGCTAATTCAGCTCCAGATAGGGGGACGCACCTACCACCTTCGAGACTAAAGGGGGGGCGACAGGGCACCTGCTGGGGGCGGGGGGATGGGAATACCAAGAGAACACAAAGCCACAGTCACCCTTTAGAAGACCTCACTGGGAAGTGCAAGGGTAGAGATGCATTGTGTGTACCAACAGCCCATGGTCGGGAAACCCAGAGGGGGTGGGCCCAACCTGCAAAAACCTGATCTGAGACACATGGCCAGCTCTCCGGAAGACAGAGAGAAGTGAGAGGGAGCACAAGCTGCTAGTCACAGTTAAATCGAAGCAGTCGATGTAATTAAAGGGTGGTCAGTCAATCCAGCAGTCATGCGGGGTGGAAGGGAAATGGAACTGAGCCAGTGTACCAGTCGCATGGCTGTCCATGATCATAGAAAAGGGACACTGGACAGAGTTGCGTTCCTGGAAGGACCAATCAGATGCTAAGTCACTGTGCACCAGGGAGAGTATCGACCACAGGGCTTGCGAAGGTCACCGCCTTGCAGGTGTCGTATGAATGTCTCCTTTCCCACCAGAAGCAGGGCGTCTCATGTCCCATTCTCAATAGTGCTGACCAATGGCAGTAGTTCCAGTGGTCAGCACAAATGTTATTTTACTAATAGTAAATTGTTTCAGGGTGGGCTGACAATCGATGTGGCGCCACATGGGGAGGTGACGAGTTGGGATTTTGTTAAACTTCTTGCTCTAATCATATTTGAATAACATAAATCCAGCAAAAAGGACACGACGTGGACTGGCCAAACAAAGTTCTGGGAATCACAGAGAATGTGAATGTTCTAAATTGCAAATGTTTCGAAGTGCTTTGACCATTGTGTTTTATGGTATAAAACAAATGTTTGCAGTACGTTCAGATGCCAGCACTCATCGATCAGACCTATTCCACTGTTCGTTTGATTTGTATTTGCTCAGCTGTAATGAACAGCTTTGCTTCTTGACAGTTGTGTGCTCCTTTTTTAGAGTATGCGTTTTTAATGGTGTGATCGGAGGACCCCCAATTACACCCCCTTCAGTTTTAGGTGAAATTCAAAACTTCCCCATAATAATCAAAAGGACAATGTCTGTAGGCACAGGAAAGTTACAGAATAAAGTTAGGCATGTCTAGGTTCTGAGGTGCAGGAGCCCCAAGAAAACCAGAACAGCAGCAGGATGTGTGCAAATTGAAGTATATGGCGAAATGTGGTAGCCCAATAACCCACAACCACAGATGCCTCTGAGGGAAAGTATTCTGAATATCCCACAAGCCCAAATAATCACAGCAAGAGTTTCCAAAATACAGCTCAGGAACGGAAATTCAACCCAGTGAGTAAAGGTCTTCCGTTTCATGATCTTGTTTTTATGTCACACAGGGACATGAACCTGGAAGGAATGAGGAATCAGACAGCCCAAACTAAAAAGAATCAGCCTGCTCAGCAATGGGACCCACCAGTGAGCAGTGAAAACATCTGTGAATATGGTGGAAACAGACTTACGACAGTTTCGTTTTTGGGAATTCTGTACTTCCTTTTCAGGGTTCCCTTAACATTTTTGCTTCCCCCATCCTTTATTTTGAATCGCTGACCTAGGTTTTGGTGGTCATAGGGACTTCGATTGAAGTCTACCTGCCACTGACTATTTTTGATGAGTATATGGTCCCATGGTTTCCAGTTGGGCTCCTCCTTATTGTAACCCTATGCATATAATAATCACCCAACATTGATTTTAGGAGTAGGCTGGTGGCAGCTGTTACTTTTGGCTTCACCAGGGCTGCAAGCCGATTTACTGCATTGGTACCCAATGTACCTTTTTGGTAGCCATTGTACCATGTTTTATTTTTAAGTCCTGCTCTCAGCCATTTTGTTTTGGGGTCTGACTTTATTCAGAGAAATCACAACATATGCCTAAAGTGACAGTTTTGCTCTCATGGGCACTTTGTGAGCCTAGCCAGAACTGTCTATATTGGTTTGAACTGATGCATACCTGTTGCTGGGCTGGCTATTTCAAATACTGTGGGCGGTGGACCCGTCATGTTTGGCAGATGTATGGGCCTATCAGATTTGTTGGCTAATTGGCTGGCCTTTGTTTTTAGCCCACTAGTGTGATTGGTGGGGCAGTCCCTGGGTTAAATTAAGGAAGACCCTATACCTATACTGAATTCCGTTCTACACAAGACAGGTAGTTAGTTACTTGCTAGACGATACCCACTATATTTTTGGACAGTCTCTGCATTTTAAGGACCAGATATGGACTTAATGGCTGGACTCTGTGTGTTGGGCTTATCTCAATTCACGATTATCGGCAGCTTGATGTTCGCCCTGGGCCTCTGTCCTTCCACTGTGGGGCCACTGCCAGGAAGTTTTACAACCAGCTTCCTGTTCTATTGCCATGGCCACCCCAACTGGATATTGGTTGCTGCAGTCAACTGGAAGCATGTTCAGACTCCCTCCCCTACCTCATCTGTTCTTCAGTACAGTCGTGGGTCAACACCACCATACATCATCTTTGTGGGATAATTTTCTGATGTGGGGCGGCCTATCTTTCCTCATCGAGACATCGCAGCCTGCTTTAATGGATCCTCCAGTCTTCTTGGAGCCCTATTCACCACTGGTCCAGCTCCTAGGGGGCTATATTATACTAGCTTTTACCAGAACACACAAAAAACAAAGCCTTAAATTCTCTTGAGCTCAGTAACAATGAAAAGCAAGACCTCTAGGACATTATCCGACAATTTCCTGATGTGTTTCGAGAGGGAGAGTGAAGGGTATTTATCATCAGATCTGCACTCCCGTAGGCAAAGTGGTACACTTGAAATCGTGTCGGTTACCAGAGGCTGGGAAAGATACCATCATTCAGAAAGTTAAAAACATGCTAGAGGCCAATATCATTGAACCTTCTAATAGTCCTTGTTCCGTCCCCATCGTGTTGGTGGCAAAACCCGCTGGAAGTTGGAGGTTCTGTATAGACTTTAGAAAGGTGAACGCCATCTCTGCCTTTGATGCTTACTCAATGCACCGCATCGACAATCTGATAGACCAGCTGGGTAATGCAGTCTACATTTCAACGATAGATCTCACGAAAGGGTATTGGCAAGTTCCTTTGCATGGGCTGGATAAAGAGAAAACTGCCTTTGCGACTCCCACAGGGCTTCCGCACCCTTGCCAAATGGCAATTCCTTCCACTGTAGACGGTCTATGGTTTTGATGCAGCTGTTACTGCTGCTTCCACACTGTGCCCGTATGCAGGGTGCGCAGTCGGGCTGACATGATCTCTGCTGATGCAGTTTACTTTCAGAAAGGGATGCAGGGTCTGCCATTTGATTGGCCTTAATAGGGTACATCAATGGCTCTCTTCAGCCAAAATTAAAGGCATAACTAGGAGTAAGATAGCAACAGCAAAAACATGCATTTTAAATCCATCCTATTTTTAAAATCTCACCAGATTGTGAGGATATTTTTGGCACTGGGTACATAGAAAACCCTGCATGTGGTTAATATGGATTGTTATATGGGGTACATTTTGGTCATTTACCCGATGCCAAAGTCACATGCAATCTCAAATCGTAATTAGATGGTATTTTAAAACTTTTAAAACTAAGAGGCCAAATTCACCTGATAAAAATATGAATAAAAGCTTGCACTGGTTAGGAGTACCAGCACTTCTGGCGAGCACTGCAATGATTTAATTTGACTCATCACATCCATCTAAATTGGATCGTGAAATTTGAGAAGACATTTCTGCCACTTCGAAGCAGAGTCACTATACTTTGAATGGGGAAAAAACAAGCACTTGTCAGCCAGGCTGCCATACTTTTATTGCAACAGCACCAGCACTTCTCTCCCGGGATGTCATACTTTTATTGCTACATTTGCTTCTGGCTTGAGGGTCTATCTCCTAGGAAGGGAGATTGGTATTTTTCATTTCATGAGTCATCCGTGCCCTAGGTTGTTTTGCCTTGCCGGAACTTCTTTTTGGGAACTGTTAGAGAGATGTTCTTTTTTCCAAATCTTTCCCTCTTCCTTGACCCTCCCAGCTCAACTGCTGCACTCTGACCTACAATGTGAGTGAGACTATATCACTCCTGACCTGCATTCACTTGTTTTGGGGACTCTGGATCCCCTTTCTTGGGTTTCAAATGTGGGGCGCCTCTTCCCTTTGTTGTGGCATCCGTGTTTTCCTATGGCAGCATCACCCATGCTATGTGATGTGCTGCCAGTGGCCCATTTGAATATCACGTTTGATGCACTGGGTAGCCCATTGTGAACCAGCACAGGAGTAGTCATCTAGTTTTTATGATGTATGACTTTACACTTTCAGCACAAAGTCAAGGCATTTAGTGGGCAGCACAATTAATATTAACTATGTTCAAAAGTATGTGCTAATAAGCATTTGATGTGTACCATACAAGACTGAATTGCACTGTTTCCGGCATCAATCATGTTAAAAAATGGATGCAACACCACCAGTGTTGGCTACACCCTAGTAGTATAGACGACTACAATTCACTCAACTCCGAGTAATCCATATTTATAAAAAACGGTATCCTTTATTGGTGTAATTCTCGTCACCATTGCTTTGATGGTGGAATCCTGGGCCAATGCATTTTTGACTCTGGGTTGATCATCAGGGTGGCTAGACTGAAAGCACCTGAGCTCATTGCGCTTGTAAGCCTTCTACATGTGAAATGTGGGAGTTGAGGGCTCTATGTCCAGAGGGGTGGCACTGTGCTTTTAGCGTGGGTGTTGGCTTGGGGTCGAATATGCCATCTGTGTTTAGAGAGGTGTAAGCTTATAATGTTCCAGGTCTGCGGATTCTCACTGGTGTCTTTTCAGAAATGCATGGGATTCCCTGTTTTCCTTGGTGGCTGTGACACCCCAAGCCCAAATCTGTGGGTTGTCCATAAAGCCAAATCCAGTCTTCCCCAGGGCATTTGATGTACCAGTGGTTTGGCCTTCTCCCTTTGCGCCCAGGTAGGTGCACCCCCACATGTGAGGTACCGTTTTCATCGGGACACCTGTGGGAAGGTGGGACATTTGTTTTCTCTTTGTTTTCATACATTTGCAACTGCACTTTGTTACACAACCCTTTAATTTCCCAAATGTGACCTACATTTAGTCACTGCTTTAGGCACTGTTTACTTTTGTAGCCTGCACAAGTCAAAAATATATGCTTGCCATTCCTCACCACATTTGTTTTCCTCATTTACACATGCTAAGTACCTCTGTTTAGGCCGTCAGCATAAAAATCCTGTGTACCATGGCTCAGGATTTGGCTTGTGATATTACTTATTTTGTGAAACATTACAAACAATGTGTGATTTCCTAACTGGAAGAGAAGGGGGTATGTAGCGGGGCATTGCTTTTCTCAGTATTCACAGGAGCAATATTACCATACAGGTCCAACCATGTCCAGCACATACCTTTTTCATCTGTCATTTTTACAATTATTCACCAAACTATAGGAATTTTCCCTACATAGTTGTTACCTGACCTGTGCAAATCACCCCTTCCTAAACGTGGGATTTTGTCTACTTTTCAGAAATGTATGCCTTTCTCTTCCCATTCTGCTTTCCTACCCTCCTCTTCCATTCCGTCCACACATGTCCTATTGGGAAAAAAGGGTAAAATCGCAACCCTCACAAAACTGAAGGTAACCTTCTAAAAATATGTTTTTTTGGTTTCCACTCAACCCGTTCTTGAAAGCATGGAAAATGGTGAATTCAGCACTGCAAACCATTTGTTTGTAGCTTTTACAAGTAAAAACCACAGGCTTCTTTGTACATAATGTTATTGCCATTTTCTGAAAAAACACCAAATTTGCTCCCTTTTTGTTTATTTTCACTCACCCCCATACAGGATTCCTTGGTGGCATTATGACCGTGGGAAGAAAAGGGGCCAAATGTGGCTGAGATATAACATGCGACAAAAAGTTACAAGGGATTGAATGGCAAAATACATAAATCACCAAAAAAGGGCTTGGCACTGGGGGGCGGAGGGAGGACCATTGGCCGTTAAGGGGTTAAGAACACACCAAGAAACTAAACTAGCAGATAGTAATATCACACAAGCACAAGCACCCAGCTGAAGTACCTGGAAGTACTTCTTTGCCTCAGGACGCTCTTGAACCTTTGTGGACTTCTTTTGCAACATTTTTAACTCCTACGGTACTATTGACTTAATTTCCACAAACTAACTGAAGGAACAATATTAATTGCATCTAATTTCTCTTATTTAGAGCCTTTTGAGGTGTAAATGTGGCTCTAGAATTACTAACCGCTGTCAAAGTACAGCCACTTTCCAAGCAAAGCTACAAATGTACCCGTTCGCGCGCACCGAGCGGAAGTACCTGGAAGTACCTCTTTGCCGCGTTCGTCGCGGAGTCAAGGCAACGAGGTCTTCCAGTGTTTCCAAGGTTGACAACTTCTGGCGGTAGCAACGAAATGTTGCCTCGAACATTAAAAAAAGGTTATGCCCTGTATCAAACCTCCCGCTCTGCCGGTAAGTGAAAAATCTCCACAACTTACTGCAGCGCGCTCGAGAGCTGCTAGCTATTTGTGTTCCACACCTCTGAGACGCAAAACTAGAAAAGTATTCCGAGCATCCCTGAGTGGTATCATGAATTCTGACATCATAGCTTTCTGTAGCGGCACGCTCTCAGCCCACATGGCAAAATCTGTGAGTGGTACGGGGGGTGGCGGGGCAACCTAGAAATGAAGATCCTACAGGACTCAGGCAGGAGGCTCTGCGTGTAGAGAATTTGTCTCACGTAGAATTACTCCCCACTCAAATCTCACACAAAACCATATAACATATGTATCCATTCACTAGTAGGTTCACTTACAATACATCACTAAATAACTAACTAGGTGAAACAGGCTAGTAATCAGGTGTAGGTAAAATGATTAGAACCAGTCCAGTCAAGTAAAATTCCCTTTACTTAAGAAGTCCAGTGCTAAAATGAATGGGGCCTAGTTATTAAAGGTCACAGTAGAAGGTTTCTCCATGGAAGGTATTCTCTACAGGGGTGAAATGGGCTTGTGGTGGCGATTAAAACTATTTCAAAGTTCAATAACAATTTGTCAGAAGACAAGTTAAGGTCTCCTCTCACTCCCAGAGCCAAGGATAACCCAGGGACAGGATACATGACCGGGTTCAGTGGCCAAAGGAAAATAAGAGGAAGGAACGAGACAAAGGGCTGTTCATCCAATGTCGTCATATGGAGGACAGTGGGTGTGGGGTACAGGTATACTTACTTGCCCCCATGACTCAGATTTTCCTCTGGGTGCTGATGTATCATCTGAGGGATGCAGAGAGCACGATCTTCTGCCCTTTGTTTGATTGAGGGGTGCCCATAGGTTGCAGGCTTGAGCGCTCTTCTGGTTAGGTGCAAATGCAAGCTCAGTTGATGATGAAATGCAGACTTTCATGATGCAGACCTCTTCCGGACACTTTACAGGGATGGAAGAAGGAGAGTTCCAGCGATGATCAGTTTATAGGCGGCAACATGTGTCCTTCCAGTTGCGGTCAAAGAAGCAGCTCGAGGAGAGGTTCCCTTGATGCTAGGAAGCGGAAAGTTCAGGAAAAGGCAACTTGTGACACATCCGGGCAACCAGCAAAGTTTCGGGCTTGAATGCGGAACAGCAACTATTCTGGCGAGATAGCCCACGAGGGAGCTGGTCAGTCCTGGGACACTTCTGCAGTCTCTTGGGGCATGCAACCTTGAGAAGACGTAGAGACTAGTTGGTCCTTCTAGTCCAAGGATCAAAGCACCAACAAGGGTCTTCTGAGATCCAGCAGAGGAGCAGGGCTACACTGAGCCAGTCACTGGAGAGGATGCAGGTCCACTGTAGAAGTCATCCTCGAGTAGTTAACCGGCTGCTCTTGTTCGAAGGATTCTTGGCTCCTTTGTGTAGCACATACAAACTAAAGCAAAACAAGTAAATATCTAACTGCTTCCACCAGTTTGTCTTTGGGCACATATAAAAGTAACCAAAAATCACAATTGTAAAAGGTTAGGGAGATACAAAAGCATACTCATGGAACTTTCAAGGTGCTGCGTGCAATGTACAAATACACAAATTCAGTACTGACAGTTTAAAGGACTAGTCAGTTTCCCCATAACAACTGAGTAAAAGGCCAGGTAATTCAACCTTAACGATTTACTTCCATTCAAAGTCACCACAGGTTAAAAAAGAAAGAAAAAAAAAAAAAGATTTGGGTTCCACAGAAAACAATGGAGGGAAAGTAGCAAAAAGAAAATCTTTGCCAACAAACTTTTACAAAACTTTATTTTCAAACAATGGTGTATAGTCCGTGCTCCAGAAGATGTGGGAGTATTTTACTGTCTTTTAAAGTTGGGAGTAAAATTAAAAATGTAAGTCCAATTCCCAATTGGAGTATTTTATAAGCAAGTAAAAATATGTTTAACTGGAAAACAAAAATGTTTCAGTAGCAATTCTTTGCACCTAGTTATTCATGCACAGTAAAATATACATGTTTACGTCTTCTGACCAGGCAGTAATAGTAGTAGTTTCTATCTGTCGTACTACATGCACTACTGGTCTAAATATATCTTTGAACCTTTGAGGGTGAAAGCAGGGGCTTGAGGATCTACGCATCAGTTTCCTATTTTGAGTAGGGAGTATGTTTACGCCGCATTTTTATTTTTCGGGAGTATATGCCTATTTTTAGGGAGTAAAAGCGTCTCGATACACCCCTTATCTGTAGGGCTGTGTATTTATTTATTTTAAAATGTTTTTATTGGCATTTGGCATTCACTGTTATATTTCCAACCCGTACAATCGTGGTTTATGTCTATGCATGAATTACAAGGCATGGGTGTTATTAAACAACAAACAAAACAAACAAAGAGAGAACGAAAAAGGAAGAAAACAGAACAAGTAACAGTGGTAACAGTGGTAACAGTGACTGTCCTTTGAACTCTGTGTGGTTATAGTCCTCATTTCCGTAGATGAACCCCAGTCTCCACTCCATTGGGCTCTGGCCGGTGCCCATGGCACATAGGGGGGGAAGTGGGTGTAGAATGGATGCTACTGTGCGTGGGTTAGGCCGTTTTGCCGGTTGTGGAGGGTTGATTCAAGGAGGTTTATAGCTCGTCGAGAAGATCATGTCTCTCAGAAGGGTCTTCCAGGCCTCCAGTGTGGTGCTCGGGTCTTCGCCGCCCCGATTGTTCCCTTCCTCCCATGCTCTGGTTTCTGCTGCCGTCCATCTTTCCATCTCCCTGATCCAAGGTTCGTACCTGGGGCCTGCTGAGGATTTCCAGGCCATTGCGACCGTTCTCTTTATAAGCACACATGCTATGTCCATCAGCTTCACCAAGTGTTTGATTTTGCCCAGTCTCGGGTAGGTGCCTAGGAGGCACTCTTTCGGAGTCCATTCATATACCTTAAGGCCTGCTTTCCTGCAGGTCTGTTCGGCTGCGAACCATAGTTTCTGAGACTTAGGGCAAGTCCAAAACATGTGGATCATGTCAGCATGGTCAGAGGAGCACCATGGGCATGCCGGGTTGACTCTGTCATTGAAGGTAGATACTCTATGTGGGGACATGTAGGTCCTATAGAGGACATTGAGTTGTATTAGCCTGAATCTTGCGTTCCTAGATATCTCCTTCGGGTATGCTAGGGCTCTCGACCATTCTCCCTCCGTAATTTCGGTCCCTAAGTCGGATTCCCATCTCTCTTTCAAACGTGTGCTTCTTGGGTTAGGCCTATCGTTTATTTGGGCATATAGCCTTGATGTTGGTTTCCAACCATCGCTTACTCCGTACATCTCCTGGATCAGGGCGTGTGTTTCAGGCTCCTCGGGCCATACATCCCATTTCTCCTTGGCGATGAATTTCACCTTTTGGTACCATAAGTAGTGGCTCAGGGTAATCCCCTCGTTCTCTTGCAGTGATTCGAAGTCCCTGAATTGCCCTTCCTCAAACATATCCCCCCACGTGTAGATGCCGAAGTTTTCCCATCACCTCATTGTTGGTAGGTCGCCGGGGACTTTACACATGTCTGCTAGGATGGGGGTTTCGGTTGAGTACGAGTGTTGTAGCCCCAGCATAGAGTTAACCTTTTTCCACACCTGTCGACCCACCTGTACTATTATGGGCGGGTCGGGAGGCCCCATTTTGTTGTTCCATATCAGTTCTTTAGGGTGTAGGGGTGAGGTTAGTTGGCAGAGGAGGTTTGTCTCAGCTGAGGGCTCGTCGCTCAGCCATTTGGCGACATGTGTTAGTTGGGCAGCTAGGTAGTATCTTCTGAAGTCCGGTAGTTGGATACCGCCTGCGGAGTAGGGAAGTGTGAGGATGTTCAGTGCAAGCCTGTGCCTGGATCGACCCCAAAGAAAATCTTTGATCAGGGATTCCAGTTTCCTGAAGAAGGCTGGGGGAATGTAAAATGTTATATTGGTGAAGTAATAGAGGAATCTGGGCAATATTATCATCTTGGATATTGCGGCTCTGCCCATCACCGAAAGCGGAAGTTTCGACCAAAATTTGGCGGATCTCCGTACCCCGATAATGCGGCTTCAGTGTTGCTTTCGTGAGTGGAGATTGGTGTGTGCTTGATGGTGATGCCCAGGTAGCGGAAGGACTCTGTTTGCCACTGGATTCCAATCTCGGGGAGTTCTTCTGTGCTCCTTCCCCTGAGGCCAGCCAGAGGGAAGGCGGATGATTTCTGCCGGCTGAACTTTATGCCTGAGTATTTCGAAAAGTTATCTAAGATATCTAGAGCTATCGGGGCATTCATCTGAGGGTCACGAAGATATAAAAGAACATCGTCGGCGTACAGGGAGATGATGTTGTCTGTACCGGCGATGCTTATGCCCGCGTCGAAAAGCTGTTTCCTGAAATAAATTGCTACTGGTTCCAGACCTAGGATATATAGCATTGGTGAGAGCGGGCATCCCTGTCTGGTCCCCCTTTGGATAGCCCAGGCCCCTGACACCATGCCCCCTGTTTTGACTCTTGCCATCGGGTTATTATAGAGTACTTTGACCCATCGGATAAAGTGTTCGCCCATTCCAAACTCTCTCAAGGTTTCGATTAGCCACTCCCAGAAGATCGAGTCAAAAGCCTTAATGGCATCAAGCGAGAGTACCGCTAGGTCTTCTTTGCTTTCCTCTGTTTGTGCCATTATGTGCTGGAGCCTTCTTAGGTTGGCTGTAGTGTTGCGTCCAGGGAAAAAAAGCCGCATTGGTCTACGTGAACCAGGGAACCTATCACCTTTGAGAGCCTCTTGGCCAGTATGGTCGTAAGTATTTTGCTATCGTAGTTTAGAAGTGCGAGTGGGCGATATGAGTCACATTTTTCGGGCGGTTTGCCAGGTTTGAGCATTGGCACTATGAGGGTTTCTCTCATGGTGCCTGGTAGTGTGCCCGTCTCAAATGCCTCCGCATAGACTTCCTGCAGTATGGGGGACAGGATCTCTTCGTATGCCTTGTAAAACTCGGGGGTAAGGCCGTCGGTTCCAGGGGTCTTGCATGTGGAGAGGGATCTAATCGCTTCAGTGATGTCTTCGATAGTAATGTCCTCTCCTAGCATTTTTCTTTGCTCCTGGTTCAGTTTTGGTAGGCCGACTTCTTCCAGGGTGTCTCTTATGTCTGCTTCGGTAATTTGGTCACTGTGAGCATACAGTTCTGCATAGAAGTCGTGAAGACCTCATTTATTGCTTGCTGTGTTCTGTGGACTGTGCCAATATCGTCCCTGAGCGCTGTAAGGGCCCGCTTCGGATGTTCCTTCCGGCACAGCCAGGCTAGTATCTTGCCTGGTTTATCTGCCTCTTTGTGAGCTCTCATGGTGCGAGTGGAGAAGTCAAATTTCGAGAGCCTTTCCCATGCGGTTCTGCATTCCTCCCTGATCTCCCTCAGCTTGATCTCTGTCTCAATTGTGGGAGGGGAATTGTTTTCAAGGTGCCTGATCTTTTCCTCCTTGGCTTCTAATTCCTTTCTTAGTTGCTTCCTGATTCCACCCGCCTCAGCTATCACCTCTCCTCTTGTCACCACCTTCAATGCTTCCCAGAGAGTACTCCATTTTTCAACTGATCCCTTATTGATTTCCACATACTCTTCTAGTTTCTCGGCCAGGTGCTCCCTGAATGCGGGGGTCAGTTAGTGTCTCCACTGGCATACGCCACGTTGGGATAGGAGGTAGGGGGGGGCGCAGGCGGAGTTGTATTATTAGCGGGGAGTGATCCGAAATTGATCTGCCCAGGTACTCCGCAGACTCGACCCGAGGGGTCAGCTCGTCGTTTATGAAGAGGTAGTCTATCCTGGTGTGCAGGTTGTGAGGGGCCGAGTAGAATGAATAGGATCTATCCGTGGGGTGAAGGTCCCGCCAGGTGTCAACCAAGTGCAAGTCCTCGATTGTTCCGTGGAGGGCCCGAGCAGGGAGGTAATTGTGCGATTGTGGGGTGGTGGATCTGTCCATTTCCGCATTCATGACGCAATTGAAATCGCCTCCCCACAGCAGAGTGTGGTCCCTGTGAAGCATGACTTTGGCGCACAGCCCCTTGAGGTAGGAAGGTATGCCATGTTGGGGGAAGTATGAGTTCATTATGCATATTCGATTGCCCTCCAGCATGCCCCATACCAGCAGGTATCTGCCTTCCTTATCCGACTCTACCCCCAGCTGTTGGAATGGTGTGTCCGGGCTCACCCATGTGTATACTCCTCTTGCATACTTCGAGTAGGATGAACCATTACCTTGTCCCCCCCAGTAATTTGTTAGCTTATCTGCAGAGTCGGCAGTGAGGTGCGTTTCTTGTAAGAGGGCAACTGATACCTTCTTCCTCTTTAGGTAAGAATGTATTCGATTTCTCCGGAGATAGGACCCCATCCCCCTTACGTTCCATGTGATTACCCTAAGTTTTGGCGCCATTGCTTGATTGCATTAATTGTCGGGGAGAGGTATATGTCCTCTCTGGGGCTTGTTCGCTTGTTATTGTGAGCCATGGTTGGTTCTGGTCGCGTGGAGTGGTTAACTCTGCTGGTTAGTTTTGGGTTCGATTCCATTTGGTCAAAGGTCCTCAGAGTCAAGGCAGTTAAAACAGTACTAACTTGTGTGGAACAATTATAACTGGTGCACCCAGCGACTGACACAACGGTGGAGTGCTCGGGTGCTCTCGCGCCGCCTGTCCCAATCCGGGTGTCTGGCGCGAGTAGGTGAGTGCTGGCAACTGGCCTGCACTGATCTTTCGTGGGGTCGTGGTCTGTGTTCATGTGTGGTAGATCGGGTGAGCCCCGCAGTCATTTAGCTTCTCACATTGTAGTTTTGCTTCTAAGGTTGGGGTCTCCTGATCTCTCAGGTGTTTGTGGGAGGATGCAAGCACCTGTGTCGGGGCGTTTTGCCCTCATCCCTGGGCACCCTCATTGTGTTTCCCATGCGGGGATTCGACAGGAACCTCGGCCAGGTTATTATGTTCCATCCACATGTTGGCCGCGGCTGGTGTCTCGAGAAATATTGCTTTTCCTTTATAGATTACCTTCAACCTGGAGGGATAGAGCAGCATGTATTTTAGGTTTAGTTTCCTCAGCCTGGCCTTGATTGGGACGAAGGAGTTCCTCGCTCTTTGTACCGACTGAGTATAATCGGGGTATATCGTGATTCTTGAGTTGCCTCGCTCTATCTCTCCTCCCTCCCTCGAGAACTTCAGGATCACCTCCCGGTCTCGGAAGTTGAGGACCTTCGCTATGATGGGGCGAGGGTAGGAGCCTGGGGGGGGTTTCTTCTGGAGCGATCTGTGAGCTCTCTCTATGGCGAAGCCCTGTGAGAGATTTGCCACCCCGATCTCTTGTTGGATTAGGGATTCAACGAAGGCCGTCGGATCAGCAGTCTCCGTCCCCTCCGGTACGCCCAGTATCCTGATGTTACTGCGTCTAGCGCGGCCCTCCGCTTCCTCGGACCTCGCCTCCAGCAGGGCTACCTTATGTTGAAGGTCTGCGAGTTCTGTTTTCATGGCTTGCGATTCAGTTGCCATATCCTCCTGAGAGGACTCCACAATGGTGACGCGTTCCGTTAGGTTGCGGGCATCTTGCCTTATCAGTTGGATGTCGGCTTTTACTTCACCGATCTTCGTGTCTATAAATGATTTTAGGGCCTCAATCGCCCCCAGCAGCTGATTGTGTCTGGTGTCCGGGCTATCCCGTGTTGCTGGGTCGTCCGATGTGGTCTGGGTGGTGGGGTTAGATTTCACCGTGACAAACGGATCTAGGGTGGCATTTTTGGCTTTGTTTCTTGCTGTGGCCTTTGTGGATTGTCTCGGGCCTGGTTGAGGCAGGCGGACTCTCTCGTTTTTTTTTTCCCCCGGGTTGATTTTGGTGCGTAGTGGTGCGGGGATATTAGGCTTTATTTGATCCGGGGTCTGGGTGCCCAACGGATGTGGTCGCCCTGCTTTAGTGGGACAGGAGACAGTGGGGCCCGGGTCGTTCAGGGCTGCAACGTTGCTCGCATTGTGGGTCCGGTCCCTTGGTGTGGTAAGGTTGGTTGGGGGGGATGCAGGAGCAGGGAGTTCAGTGGGAGCGCCGCGGTGTGGGCTCTCAGTATTGCTCGGGGTGAGCAGGCGGGGTCCCGCAACCCGGTGAGTAGGTGGTCGGGCCTAGCTAGGTATGACCCAACCCGGACACTGTGGCGAGGTCTGATCCCAAGGAGGGAAAGGTCTCACCTGTGAGCGTTATGGTCCGGGTAGATCTGGAGACAGCCGCCGGCCCAGGTCGAGGTATGCAGGTCTGCGCAGGCCGGGGGGCTCCGCTCGCCGGGAAGTTGAAAGTCGGGGTCGCGGTAGATGGCCCTGAGGATCCGGTGGTCTTGTCTCGGAGGTCCTCCCCCAGTCGTACTTCAGCTACGTCGTTGCGGGCACCAGCACCGGACGCTCAGTCTTGGCCCCCAGCCAGCGTATCGATAGGGCCCAGCAGCACTCCGCACCTCTGGGTGGTGGGGGGTAATGGGAGAGGCGTCTGGGGGGCCGGGATCAGGTCGCTTCGGGGTGCGCGCTCCTCATCCGCTCAAATCGCCACGGCCGCCATCTTGGGAGTCCCTCATGGAGTGCAGGGGGTGCCAGACCGGAGCGTCCCAGCGGGCCCCGGAGCTCCGATTTTTGTCGGGTCAAATCGTCTGGTGTAGTCAATCGCCTGATGTACGGCTACACCGAAGGCTGGGTGCTGCAGGCAGCCCACACCACCCAAATCGAGGAGTGATTGTGCGGCTGGCTGTTCCCGCGCGCCTCCCTCAGGGGATAGGGGGGGCCGGGCCGAAGCGTCGGGAATGCTCCCTGGTCCCCGATTTTCGTCGGGAGAAGTCGTAGGTTGCAGCTAATCGCCTGATGTACAGCTGCTCCAAAGGATGGGCTGTATTGCTGGATTTTTGGTGCCCAAATCAGGATCGGACTGCGCGGCTTGGCCAGAGCTCAAGGGAACCGCGTCCTCACACCCTGAGCATCAGGCCACGCCCCTCGTAGGGCTGTGTATAGTATCATATTTCCCCACTGTTATTTTACAGAGATAAGAACATGCAGTGATTATACCATATTTCCATAGTATTCAACTGTACCCGATCATGTCACACAAGGACATCTGAAACATGTAAGTAACAGGCAAACCTGCAACAGTACATATGTTGCCTCATAAGATGGCGCTACACCCATAACACAAATCAAAAAGTTCAAACCGTTCATGAATGATACCCAGCAAGTATTGGATCCAGTGTTGGAACATAGTAATAATGCATTGCAAAGGTAATTAAGGTGATATTCTGATATTTTGAAATTATGGAATTGCACACACTATATTGTCACTTGAAAGAACAGAAATAATTCCTCACTTTGAATCTAATATAATAGTTGTCCTCAGTTTCTGATGTATAGACTTTGCATAAACATTTAGCCATATATGAGCAAATATGTGCAATTTAATTGCTGCTGGTTCTTGCTGACCAAAGCCATTTATTTTTTCACGTTTACTACTCATGAACTCTGAATCACATGACCAATTGAATAGTCATTTTAAAATGTTCAGTGCACCGAACTGAAAAGAGCACTGTGCAGTTTACGAAGACACACACACACACGCGCTGTGTGCCGTGTTCTGTGCGTCACAAATATAAAACACTTATGAATGTTGAATAGGTGAATATTGGAGAGGTTTTAGAAAAAAAGAGAAAGCAGGTGCATACAAATGGTTTTTTGTTCCATTTTAAAAAGGCAACCAGTTAACAAAACCAAATCATTGGAACCCAGAAAATGCTCAGGTTTGCATTTGTTTTTCCAAGACAAAGTCAATAACGGTCCAAGAAATGATACCATAAAGCAGTACAGAACTATTTGACTTTCTGATGGAGACAATAGATATATATTTGTCTATAGTTGGTATCATCTACAAATTGATTAATCAAACAAGCGTGCACAAAATAAGCAGTGTTCGTAGCAATTTGCTATGCAGTTCTGTAGGATTGCTAATTAAATTGACACTTGTGTAGCAACACTAGCTATTTAAATTACCCATTTCAATGAAAGCAGAGCTCACCCTGCATTCCTCTCTAGCCCTCTGGTTTCTCAACACCCTTTTTTCTCTGTTCACTACAAGTTCAAAGGGGGACAATGGAGAGAGAGTTCAGTAGTAATCCTCTCCTCCATTTCTAAGTGCCAAAAGCCTGTGTAGGAGTGCTAGGCAGAAATGTATGTCTTTTTCAAATAAATGCAAACCATAAGTTATCGGGTTGACACTTATATTAAGCTAACTATATCCCATCTGGCAAAGACCAGTATGTGTTGACACTTTTTTTTTTTTTTTTTTTTTAAAGACAGTCCTGCAATTCCATTCCTAAACCTTTACGTTGTTACATCATGCATAACTGCAATATTGCTATTGTAAAACACTGCACGGTCTCCCTGCTTTACAGGAAAGTTTAGGTTAATGTATTTAAATAGCATAGTGCCAACTATATTCCATTTTGTTAGGGAAGATGAACCAGATTGACAAGTGGGCATTTTTGAAAATATGCATGATCACATGGCCAAATGCTTTTGATGGCAAACCTAGTTCTGTCATCTGCAGGTTGCATGCATCTGTTCAACTGGTGCTCAACCCATGAGCTGATCCCATATTCCTTGACATTCTATCTTATCACCTGTTACTTTTTATCAGCTACCCTGAAAGTGACATGACTGCAAACTTCAATATTTGCTAAGTTCTCTGCCTGCTGCGCCCTCCACACTGCTTAGTCTCTTACTTTCTTTCCTCTTAAATAATGACTACACAAGGAAAGCTAAATCTATGCAAAAGAGTGATTAGTTCAATCATGTCTGTAAACCTACATGTCTACTGCAATGCCACAATGTAGTTATCCTCCACAGCTTGCTTTGCTCCATGATCATGATTGCATAATATATTATCACTTGTGGGAGAGAGCTGGCCAAACTGTTTTCAGAGCCTTTTTATCATATTGATTTATTTGGGTCCATTCATGCAGCTTACCTTTTACAGACACTCATCCAGGGCTTGCAAAGTCTACTCACTCAATCGAATAGTAGAGTGTATTTTATGAAGGGCATGTACCATTTCCAGGAGATTTTTGAAACTTTTATTTAAAATTTGCGTTGTTTGCAGTAAATGTCAAATAACAGTTTCACTGTGCACGGCTGGCCTCTGGGTAGCAGCAGTGTGCCAAACATAGTGGGCTTGTAGTGACATGCACCATTTTAAAGAAAGTGCATTTACATTTTGTGGCATCCTTTGCTATGGGTGGAGTGTATTTCTCTTAGGTCGAGTAAGTAAACTCGACCTGGAAGGTCAGGCAGAATCTCTAAACCAGTTGCAAGGCTTGACTCATCTCCCTAATCTCTTTTTTTACTTGGGCCCTGAAGAATCACATGTATTGGATATATTCTGTCACAACAGTGTGCAATAAATGTTGGCCTACTATTTAGTAGCACAATTATCCATCCTCTAGCCCAAAGTATCAACACAAATTACATTATATGCAACAGGATATGGTCTTAAATATTACTAATGCCATTGATACATAATAATACAAATAAAACAAGTAGTGGTCCCATGTTTTTCCTTTCTTCTTACAGTTTACAACTCTATACAGGTGAAGAACAAGTTACTTCTTACCTGATAACGTTCTTTCGACGGGATGTTCCTCCAACGTATTCCTTATCTTTGATAGACTCCTATAGCAGTGGCATGTAATTGGAGGTGAGAGTGTTATGTATCCCTTTAGGGATGGACCGAATGTAATACGGCCTTGCCAAATCTGGTCTCTTGAGCAGTGGAGGAATCCAGATTGTAAAATTTTGTGAATGTATGTGCGGACGACCATGTGGCAGCCGCACATATGTCCCGGAACCGGTACCCCTCTTTGGAGAGCAGAAGAGGCTGTGATACTTCTGGTTGAATGAGCCCTGAGATTTTGGGGTGGCTCTTTTCCCTGCTAGTCTATAATATTCCAGGATGGCCAAAATAATCCACCTGGAGATGGTTTGTTTTGTTATAGGTAGTCCCAACTTGTGACCTGAGTATCCTACAAACAGTTGGTCTGCTTGCCTGATCCTAGCCATTCTGCTGATGTAAAAGCTGAGAGCTCACCTAGGGTCCAGCCTATGTAGCCTCTCCTCCTCTTTCCCCGGATGGGGAGGAGGGTAGAACGAAGGTAAGGTAATTTTCTGAGTAATATGAAATTCAGAAACCACCTTTGGGAGGAAATTAGGCTTCACCTGTAGGACAACTTTGTCCTTGTAGAAGATTGTATGTGGGGGTTTACAGGAGAGAGCTTGTAGCTCGCTCACCCTCCTGGCAGATGTTAGTGCTACCAATAGGACAGTTTTAAGCGTGAGAAATCTCAGCACGCAAGAGTGATGTGGTATGAATGGAGTGCCCATTAAGAAGTTTAAGACTAAATTTAAGTCCCATTAGGGAACCTGGAATGGTTTTGGAGGGTAAACATTAGTTAGTCCCTTGAGAAATTGTACAACTAGAGGAAGTTTGAAATACGATGGTTCCTCCGCAGTGCGCTTGAAGATAGAAAGCGCTGCGAAATAGCCTTTTACAGTGCCCACTTGAAAGCCTGAGTTTGCCAAGTAGAGTAGAAACGATAACACCGTTGGTGTACCACATGAAAAAGGGTCGATATGCTCTTCCCTACAACAGCTGCAAAATTTGTTCCATCTTCAGCGGTATAAAGAGTTTGTTGCCGGTCTTCTGGCCGAAAGCAACACCTCCATGATGTCATCAGGGAGATCCCAATCCTTGTACCTCAACCTTTCAGAAGCCAAGCGTGAAGGTTGAGGGTTCTGGTGTCTGGATGAGAACCTGACCTCTCTTCTGCGAGAGAAGATTCTCTTTGAGTGGAAGACGGATTGGAGGACAGATGGACATATCTAGAAGGTCCGGGCACCACGTTCTCCTGGCCCAATTAGGATCATGGTCTTCCGGAATCTTCTCAACCTCCTGATCATTTGAGGAATAACAGGGACTGGAGGGAACGCGTAAAGGAGTGGAAACTCCCAGTCCACTACGAATGCATCTCCTAGAGCTCCTCTTGGGGGAAATTCCCTTGAACAGAACAGATCGCACTTCTTGTTGTTGCTTGTGGTGAACAGATCCACCTGAGGGGTTCCCCAAAGGGTGAAGATCTCTTGAAGGACTTCCTGAGCTAGCTCCCACTCGTGGGAGACTGTGCTCTGCCTGCTCAGAGCGTCCGCTGTCAAGTTCTTCTCTCCGGCTAGGTGGACAGCCGATAGATTCCTTCTTGGATTGCCCAAAACCAGAGCTGCATCGCCTCTGTGCACAGTGGCAGTGATCCTACACCTCGTCTTTTGTTGAGGTTGTGCATGGCCACCGTGTTGTCTGTCATTATCAGGACATTTCTCCCCTGTACTGATGGCAAGAAAGCTTTCAGCGCTAGTCTGATTGCTCTCAGCTCTAATAGGTTGATGTGTAGTCTGGACTCTGATGGAGACCAACGACCGCTGATGGTCAAGTCGTTGGCATGGGCTCCCCACCCCGTGAGTGAGGCGTCTGTGACTACTGTTATCTCCGGCCATGGTTGCCAAAACAGTTCTCCTTTCAAGATGTTCTCTGGATAGGCCCACCATTGAAGGTCGGGGGCTACCTTGTCCGGAATCCGGAGGAGATCTGTCATTCTCCCTGAGAATTGCGACCACCGACTTCTCAGTGCCCACTGAAGAGATCTCATTCTCAGGCGAGCCTCTGGCACAAGGAAGATGCAGGATGCCATGAGGCCAAGCAACCTCAAAAGGTCGAAGGCTGGGAGACGTTGGGCATCTTGAAACTTGGTGACCATCTGTAGAATATCTTGAGCCCTCACCCCTGGTGGCAAGGCTTTTCCCAGGGAAGTTTCCAGGACCGCTCCAATGAACTGGAGTCTCTGTGGTGGTATCATCTGTGACTTCTTTAAATTGAGGGAGAAGCCCAGTCTGTGAAGGAAGTGGCAGAAATAATCTAGCTGGGCCTGGGCCTGTTCCGAAGATACAGTCATGATCAGCCAGTCGTCCAGTTAGGGGTAGACGTGGATCCCTTCCCTCCTTAGACTCGCCGCCACTACCGACATCAGCTTGGTGAAGACCCTCGGGCGGAGGTCAGCCCAAATGGCAGAACTCGAAATTGATAATGAGAGTCACCAATTGCGAACCTCAGGTATTTCCTGTGTTTGAGATGGATTGGCACATGGAAATAAGCATCCTGAAGGTCCAGAGATACCAGCCAGTCCTGGAGCTGGAGGGCCTGAAGGATCTGAGAGAGAGTTACCATCTTGAACTTGTCCTTCCTGAGGAACTTGTTTAATTCTCGTAAGTCCAGGATGGGTCTCAGTCCTCCGTCCTTCTTTGGTATGAGAAAGTAGGGGGGAGTACCAGCCCTTGTTCCTGTCCGCTACAGGTACCGGTTCTATGGCACCTTTCTCTAGCAGGTCTATAATCTACTGCAAGAGGAGCAGATCTGGAACTTTTAGAGAGCTGTTCCCCGGTGGATGACTCTGAGGAATGTGTAGAAAGGGTAGGCAGTAACCTTGGGCAACTGTTTCCAATGCCCAAGCATCTGACGTTATAGCCTGCCATTCCGTCAGATGGTGAGTTAACCTGCCCCCTACAGGTGTATTGTGTGGAAAGGCCTCAGAGTGGTTTGGAGACGGATGATGCAGATGCCGAGGGTAAAGAGGCACCTGCTGCTGCTGCGGTCTTAGTACTTTTGACCCGTCCACCTCGGGTGGATCTTCTTTGGCCTCTTTGAGCCGGCTGTCCTCTGCCTTTCCCGAATGCAGAATAACAGCGAAAGGACTTTCCTCTTCCAGAGTTTCCTGAGGGTTGAAAAGAAGGTTGGCGGATAGCAGCTCCTAAAGATTTTGCTGCTGCTTTAGAAGTCTGGAACTTTTCCAGACTGTCATCAGCCTTTTTCCCAAATAATGAAGAGCCATCAAAGGGCATATTCAAAAGTCTGGCCTGTACATCTGGAGCAAAGCCCGACTTTCGCAACCACGCATGCCTGCGGATTGTTGTACTTGCCGCCATGGCCCTGCTGATACTGTCAGCGGAATCGATGCCAGTTTGAAGTGATTCACACATGGCATCCTTGCCATCTTTAATAATGTTAAGGAAGGCTTCCTTTTCCTCTCCTTCACGTATGCAGTCAGCCGCTGAAGCACACTCCCATAGTTTGCGACTGAACCTGGCGAGCGTACAGGTGGCATTGATGGACTTCAACGCCATACTACAGGCAGAAAAAACTTTCTTCGCCATAGAGTCATACCTCTTCTCATCTCTATCCTGTGGGACAGTAGGGTAAGCGGTCCTACTGCTAGATGAAGTTGCCGCTTGAACCACCAGGCTCTCTGGAGTCGGGTGTTTTGATAAGTATTCAGGGTCAGCAGCCGCTACCCTATACTTGGTTGACAATCTTTTATTGACTGCAGGGATAACTTCGGGAGTTTCCCCAATTAGATGCAATTTTCCTTTGTAAGGCTGCATGGAAGGGGACCACCGGGTCCTCCTGTGGGCCTTTGTCTAATATATCTGTTAAGTCATCCTGTTGAAACAGGTGAAGGCGCAGACCAACCCATAAATTCAATAATTCTTGCCATCAGAGTTCTATATGGTGTTTCGGCATGTTCCCCTGGGTCTGGCTTAACAAATTCCACTTCTGGGGACGTGTCCAGCCCACTTGCCTCATGTAGTGACTCCTGTAGGTCCTTCAGCCTTCTTTCCTCAGAGGTGAAATCCTTTGCAATAGGCAGTGTGGTCCTCTGTAACCCGAATGTTTCCTGGTCAGAATCTTCCCCCTCTTCATAAATTGAAGAAAGTCCAGGGTACTCTGACCTCTGAAATTGAGTAAAACCCATCTCTAGGGCAGAAGGAGTCAAACACGTTATTGGACGAGAAAACTCGATGTCGTCGACGCCGATGTAACAGGCTTCGAAGGCGCCGAAAATGGCGTTGAAAAAACTGGAAGGGGTCTCGAAGAACTCGAGAGGATTGGGATCCTACTCGAGGGCATCGACGATGGTCTCTGCGTCGTGCTGGAGGCCTTTGAAATCACTGTTGGCTGTGAAGTGGCCTTAGTCCTCTTTCATCGGCGTCGACGATGGCGTCGAATCGATCGACCGATGCGTCGAGGAACCCTTCGACAACGGCGTCGATGGTGCCGATCCGTGCGTCGAGGGAATCCTCGACGACGGCGTCGAAGATGGTGCCTTCTTACCCAATGGCTCATGTCGATATCGGGTGGAATGTTTCGTCGGGTGCTGCGACTCGCGGCTTTTTGATTTTTTCAGCCGGGGTATCACCCTCAGTTGTCTTCGAGGGGGTTGAGGCCGCGTTCTTGAAGATGCTTAACATTTTCTTTCTGAATTCCTTCCACTCAGCTTGAGAACTGTGTTTAGTGGGGCAGGAGACCCTTTCTGGGGACACAGAAGACGAGGAATGGTACCTTCGACGTCTTGTTTTTGAGTGTCCTGATCTCGACGAATGGTGGGAGCTACTTCGAGATCTAGAATGGGAATGTTTTCGACGGCGAGGAGACAAATGCCTCGACTCAGCCGACAAAACTTTCGAGGTGGTTTTGGCTGACTTACCTCGAGCTTCCCCTTGCGCTCCTTCAAGGCTTTCGCCGTCATGGACATGGAGTCCTCACACTCCGGACAATGGTGCTCGGATCCCAAGCACCATAAGCAGATCCTGTGTGGATCCGTTAGACATTTTTTTACCGCAGCCTCGACATTTCTTCAAGCCGGATCGCGGCGTCATCGGTTCTGATGAAGAAGCCATCGAGAACGATAAGGAATATTCGAGTAGAAATAGTTATCCTGACTGAACTGAGCAACGACGTTCCGAGGCCCCACGAAGCGCGGAAAAACTGAACTGAGCAACGGACGCAGCGCGTGGCTATTTATGGGCATGGTGACGTCGGCGCCGATACGGTGGCCGTCGAAGGACATCGACTCGGCGGACGTCGACGTGCAGCGCCCTCTACAGAAAACATTTCTGAGGCCAGCAAGCTGGAAACGTATTATCAAAGATAAGGAATACGTCGGAGGACACAATACCTTCGAATTATATTTTGGTAACACTATTCAGCTGCAGAATCAAGAAAAGACCCCAGGAAGCTTTCTGAGTAACAAATACCACCTGTAACAAGAGGTAAGATAAGAATCATGTCGTCAATGTAACTGAATTTCAATATCTAGTATTGTAAGGGCATTGCATTTGGTACCTCTAGACAAAGTGTACTGCTTAAATGATCATGAAAGTGCTCAAAGGTGAGCAAAGTACCTCTACATTCAGAACAAATGTCAATACTGCCTGAGGTGTCAAATGGTTCTCTGAAACAGCTATAAGCCATTTGTTTGCTAAATCATACAGATACATGCCGTGACGCAGATTACTTTTATATTTTCCAAGACAATTTGTATACATGCAAATGTTTGGTGTGCATTTCCATCCACCTAACAGTAGTAATGTAATACTCCAGAGAATTCTCCCCTCAAACTATTACACATGAACAACGTTCACCATGACATGCAGCTGTTTTGGAATAGCCATTCATTGATAAGATCACATGTAGGTTAGGAACACTGAAAGAGTAAATCATACCCTTTTCCCTGCAAATCGGCAGGGGCGGGGAGTGGAGGAGTCTGGGAACAGCTTCTCTAGCCTTGGCTCTCGCTCCTCCATTCTTCCATGGCATGAAGTGATAGTAAGGAGGTCAACACGAAGGCCGTCCAATGAATGGCAGAGCAGTTCTCGGTGGTAGTAAATGGAATCCAGGGGGCTGAAAGGAAAGAGGGAATATCATTATCAATGTGAATCCCATCTCAGCCTATAAACTATAAACTCCAAAGCGATGCAATTTCACCAGCAGCACTAAGAATCAAGGAATCAAGCATTAAGGCAAATTCGTTTTGAGTCTGTTACTCCAAAAGAAGTGTAGACAGCCTTGTAAGGTCACCAATACATTTGACATTTTCACTGCACTTTTGCAAATAGCCATACTTTGTGCAAGATAGCTGACTACAATTAAACAACCCAATATCTAATAACTCCAATGTTATTCTTCATGGTAAAAAGATTTTAATATTTGCTGGTGTGGAAAAAAAAAGAAAAAAAAAGGATGAAACACTTACAGCACAGAATCGAACTTCTGCAAGTCCTGGTACCTTTGACATCCACAGAGCTGTTTTTTGCTCCCCTTTTACTAACCTTTAAAAGTGCCATCCTTACTCTGAAAGGCTTTTCAGAACGATCATGAACGTTGAGACCAACTATTGCTAATCGATTTACACATTTACCTACAAAGGTTTTACTTTCCAGTAACTTTAGTTATTTGTCCCTTTTGCCTCCTCTATATTAAGATGAGAATATAGTGCATGTGGACAATCTTGTGTGTCTACTGAAGTGGTGAAGTGGCACCGACATCCTACCTCCTAGATAGCCTGGCATACTCAAAGGAAAAAGTGACGCAAATGAGGCAGACGTGCCTTCCCTGGAAACAGTGCCTCATAACACAGTGTATGTGGTAAGCCAAAAGGAGGAAACAGACCAATATGTACTATTTTCAAAAGGTTTACTGGAAAATAATAAGAAAAATGCCTACCTATCCTAAGGGTTTCCCTACCCATCACAGCTAAACTAGGGTGCTCGTGAGCAGGAATGAAGTCCAAAATCAAAAGTCTGGATCTAACCTAGGCTGACCCTATCACTATTACTACACTATGGTATCCAGCCATTCTAACAACCGTAAAAGTTTCGAAAGGCAAACTTTTGGAAAAATTATGTCGAAATGCCATTCTTTCGAATGACAAGTTCGCTGAAAGAAATGTGAAAGTGCTGTCGACATGGTAAGTATTAGTGCAGGACAGGGTTAGGGGGTGGGAGGGTGGCATGGGGGTTGCGGGAGGTGGGGGGAGAACCCCCCCCCCAATATACACAATAAAAAAGCATGGACATGCCAATATACACAAATAATTTGAAACGTTAGATGGAGCTGTCCAGTGCTGAAATTACAGCAACGTTTCAACAAAAAAAAAAAAAAGCATGGACATGCCAATATACACAAATACTTTGAAACGTTAGATGGAGCTGTCCAGTGCTGAAGTTACGCCCCTGGACAGCTCCATGTAACGTTGCAAAGTTACAAAAAAAAGCATTGAAATGTTACTTTTATGTGAAAGTGCATTTCAATTGAAACCAGTCCATGACTTTTGTCGACGGATTGGTTTCGAAATAAATGCACTTTGCATGTTAAATATAGCTTGTCACAGCCGTTTATTTCACTATCACTATAAACCCTACACTATACCACAATACACAGAAGCAAAAAAGTCCAGGAGAAAGACTCCCTTCTGCTGGATTGCTTCTCGGCAAAGTTCTTCTCCATATGGAATCTTCAAATAGTCTTGTTATCTCTCATAATAATACTTCCAGTTCCTTCAAGGGGCTTTTCCAGGTCCTGGTATATTTATTCCCTGTACTCGTCAGACTCCTTTCTGTGCTTTCATTGGTTCATGACAGTCCGAGTGTTCGTTTTGCTTCATAACCCTTCATTCTTCCTTGGGATAAAAACAGATTCTTAGTCCAATCACCTTTCCTTTTGTTATTTATCCTCTCACTGAGATATGTCGATAGAGTCTCTGTTTGACTCTTGCTCTTCTTATGATCTCACCATTCACTCACTGGTACAAGTATGATGAGATCGTGGGTGACTCACGCGTCTGGTAATCTCGCCATTCAACAGGACAATCGTGTTCCTTCCAACCGTTGTACTTTGTTTGCTTATTAGGGAGAACATTGCTGTCCCCTTTTTTCTCTATGCCCGGTTCTTCGGTTCTCCCGCTTTCTGAACTACCTGCAATGTAAGGGGTCTGCATCACCAGGTCGGCATTGTCTTTCCCCTCTCCATATTCGGTATCGAACGGCCCGGGTTGGCTTATCTCTTGCCACTCTTATGACATGCTTCAGTGCCGTATGATGGTATCAGCGATGAAAGGGTTCTTCACTCATTTCCTCTCCACACCACCACCTCTCCCCTTTGGTTCTCTCCTCAGGTCCTCCGTCAGTGAACAGACTCCCTCAGGTCCGTTCTTGGTGAATTGCCACTCCGGCATGCCAACGGTGGGGCTCTTCTCCGCCCTGCTAGAGAGTCCCTCCTGGGAGTTTAACAGGCTTCCTCCAGTCTGTCGTTCGTACCCCGCACTGCTGGTACTTCTCCTACGTAGCTCTTCCTGTGCGTATAAAGCAGAGTCTTCTTCGGGTTCCCAGCCTCCTCAATCCGGCCAGTTCGAAATTCCTGGCTCTCACTTCCTGGTTCTCTTGGCCCTCCTCTTTGTATTAGGCACTGCTGGGGCGTCCCCAGCTTCTCAGAAACATCCTTCCTTTGTGTTAAGGATATGTTCATCTTACTTCTGGCTTCTTCGTATCACTGATTGACAGATGAGCATCCTTATCACTCTTATGTTCTTACTCTTCTCAGTACCAAGCTGATACTTTTCTTCTGTCATTATACCACAATAATATAAGTGAGAGGAGTCTAGTTGTCCGTCAACTAATAGGGATGTACTAGGTATTTGAGTATAATGAGAAGGGAGTTCCTCATTTGAAAGGGAGTCCTTATGCCCAAGAGGGCAGTCTCTCCCTGTGAAGTTCTGCTTACTGCCCCCCCCTACGGGGAATGTTGCGTAGCAGGCTCACCACCCTAGCCTCACAGGAAGGGGCTCCCCTCTTCGTGAAAGTGAATCACACAATTCGTCACAGTGCTTTGTAGATGCATGGCTGTAGATCAACAGTCTGTGTTGAGTATAATGACAGTGTTGGGAGACAACTTGAAACAACTATTGTAACCGTTGTCAATGGGTACAAGGGACAATCTGTGCTGAGAGTAGAATAGTAATAGTATCTTATGCAACTCTGTGGGCTTTAATAAAACATTCTTAGCTTGGTATAGTGACAATCTGTGCTGGGTGTAAATACACTTAAGCGAGAGTTGCTTCATGTACAGTGACAACTTACGCATGGTCTGTGCTGTACATAAACTTCACAGTGTGAGTAAATGATCTACAAGACACCAAATGACCATGTCAATTAGAGGTTCTAAAAATCATAAATCAAGCCAGCAATAGGGAGCTTAAAAAATGCTCAGGACCACAGCAATGCTAAGTGTGGGTTGTTATATGTATATGTTTTGGGAGATTACTTTTTGCAAATCTTACCCTCTATGTCCTGAGCATCCCAGCATTACTGCTGGACTCACTGGGATTTGTTATCTACGTTGAAGCTCACCACATGCATTTACTTATTTGGGGGATACTGGACCATCGGTTCCAGTGAGAAGAGACCTCTCCCATTGGCATCCATGATTTTCCTTATGTAGGCCCCTTTTGCAATGCCGTTTTGGGTGAACTGTGAAGTCCATAGGTCAATCAGTGCAGGAGTGGCGATCTTCCCCTTATGACCTGTGCTTTAACCTTTACAGCACAAGCCATTTTACATGGAATGCTGTGGCATCTCTTTCTTTGTCCTGTCACAATCTATTGGGCGGTCACACTCAACTCAGGGAGTCCTCCCCATCCACAACCACCCCGACCTCTCCAAGCCCGGTGGTGCACAACTAAGCGCTTTTCAGATTTAAAATTAGGGAGGCCTCCAACCTATATAGTAACATTCAGCAAATACCCACTTTACCACCAATAAGCTAGGAACCAGGCCAGTGTATAGTAAGAATAATAGAACAGTCACAAAAACATAAGCCACCAGCGCTGTGGCACTACAAAATATCACAACTTCAAATTACTTGCACTAATTGACTGACATATTTCAAAAGGACTTTCAGATACTACAACACAAGGTAAAATGAGGGATGGGCAGTCATCACTTTACATCAGATTTCTTGCAATTGAAACCAACAGAAACATGTAAAACACAGTGGTTGCTTATTTTGTTACCATGCTCTTTTCTCCCAGCAACCCCCACCCTCCAGACATCAAGCAGATATGGAGCCTATGGTGTGAAGGCAAGATACAGTGCGTGGGAGAGCAATGGGGAATTTGTTTTGGCTTTTTATTTGCAAGGTATGGTTTGGGATTTAATTCTCTGGGGAAAATAGTTTTTTTAATAGACAAGGTGAAATGCAAGGCTTTGAGGATTCTGGTTAGAGAATAAATGGGAAATTTGGTTTCGTACCACTCATACAAGGGAACTGCAATGCTTTGGGGTTCTTGTTTAAAAGTAATGGGAAAATGTGTTTTACACACTCTACATTCACTTGAAAGGCAGAGTTTTAGGGTTACCTCTTTTTGGTGTTAAGGACACCCCCTTGTGTACAGAATTGTGGGAATTAATTGATTTAACTTTAATTAAATGTGCTAAGGGTCTACACAGTTTCACCCACTACCCACAATTTAATGGAAACGATTAAGGTAGGCAGTTCCCAACACAATTCAATTTAAATGGATAGGGTGGTTTACTAGGAGGGAATTAATTTGAGTTATATTTAAAATGTGCCCAGGGACTCCCCAGTTGCATCCCCCTACCTGCTTTGCGAGATGGAGACCAAGGCTGGCAGACCCCCCGACCCCCACACTTTTGTTGTCATTTGGATGAATCTGCTTACATGGGAGGCCTTGGTTATGGGGCATCCAGGGGAACAGCAGGGCTCCTCAGAGGACAGCACAGATTTAGTCAAAGGCTTCAGTCAAGGATAGTCCCCAGCACCCAGTCCTTCTGTGGCTCCTCAAATGGCAGGCCCGGGCTAGCTTCTAGATTTCCCAGTCTGTCTCCCATGCAAGGTTTAAGGCCTTTCAAACAGCTTTTCTCCTAGCAAGGTTTACCCTGACGGCCTTGGTTGCTTTCCTAGTTGTTCTGCGCAAGAGTCCAGAAGTAGACTACCTCCAGTAATAGAATGGAAAAAGTCAACTCAAAAAATAAAGTTCCTCTCAGATTGAAAACTGATCCCTTATAGGGCCGAAGACACTCACAATTTATAATAATTCCCATAATACGGATTGGCAAGCCCTCGCCCTTCCCCCTCCCCCTATACACACCCACTAACTGCTGATAGGACAAGGAGTTGGGCGGTGTGAATGACGGAGGCTGAGGGAGAAGAAAGATTCATCATTCCAAAAGGACAGGTGGGCTTACCCTTTCAGTGTTCTTAAAATCTCAACATGGCAGCTACCTTAATTTTTCAGATAACTCTGGGCACATATATATATGTTTGAGTTCTATATTTTATGGTGTGTCGGAAAATACTAACCTTATTCCGGCATGCCCTTACTGGGAGGAGCTATAATTTCTTTCAATTTGCTTCTGATCCGTGGTGGATAATTACAAATCTGACACCACACCAACTTTCCATTTCCACAGAACTATGAGAAGGCTGGAAACATCCTTTTCTTCATAGCTCAAATGGACATCATAAAGAATTCATATTTACATGATACCAACGGGCTTTGTATCCCCTTTAATATGAGCCCGGGATGAGCTCACTGGGACACACGATTCTCTTATTATTAAAGAAAAGGTGGCCCAATGTTAATCTATGGTAGGGCATCACCTGGTAGTTCATAGTTTCATATGTAGTCCCCACTTTTTTTAAAGTTTAATTTCTCTTCTGTGACCCGACACAAACATCGTTTATCATCAGGGTCTGTTCCTACACAGTGTTTGAAGATCCATTAGTGGCTCTGAAGGCCATTTCTTGAGGTCGAGTCAGCACTAAAAAGGTCATTTGTTGGCCACTAATGCACAATTAATGGGGAGGCCTGACAAAGGTAATTTCTGCTGGCCGGCTTATCTGGAAACTCCACAATTCCGATCTAATTCTGTATTTCTTTTGCATTTAACTGAAACCCAGGCCTGTTTTCTCCTAGAGTGCCTCAGCCAAAGGCCTTAAGGTCGCCGTCATTTCAGTGGAAAGGCACAAGCTGCATTCATACTTCTGAAAGTACAGATTTTAAATCGACAATGTGTTTACATGTAACTTATTGCATCTTGCTGTGTTGTTTACAATACTATTTGTACAGACAAGTCCACTTTTTGTATTATTCACACATGGGCCACAGTTATATAGAAACCTCTGTTCATTTTTACACAAAACGAAATAGGCCTTTCCCTGTAAAGGTTGTCATTTTATATGATGAAAATAAGTCTTTCTATTGTGAACAAATGCAAAATGCTTGGCTTCACTTTGGATTTCTGGATCACTGTCTTGTGCTGTATAGAAGTCAATGTCCCATGCTGCTGTCTGTCTCTAAGTTGAAATTGTAACTTTTCAGATTTTAGGAAAACAGCATTTCCAGCCACACATCTCTTTTCCCATTAATTGGGCATATCGAACAGTTTTAAGCGCTCGGGTAGATTCCCTTTCACTTGAACACCTGTCCATTTTAGTAGAGTTGAAAAAGGCCCATTCTTTTTATTTCACTAGGTCTTATGTCGGAAATCACTGCTTTATATTGGCTTTTCTATTTCAATGGGACTCTACATTAGCTAGCTTCACTCTCACAATAGGGGCCTAGAATGGCCTCTCAATCGGTCACTGTGGGCTGTATTTGCATCCCAGAGTCCGCCCCACCTGGGCAGGGGGAAGGGTCCCTTTTTTTTCATGCACCTTGGCAGGCTTCTTGCAGGAAGCCTGCAAAGGCTCTCACGTGTGTCAGATGGCAGGAAGTGGGGAGGGAGGCATTCTGTTTGGATGTTGCCAAGCAGATTCAGGGAGAATAGTTGTCTACTACTGGACATCACCTCCAAGTTTGAATTCCCCGTTTAAAATGGACTGTCCTATTGTGACAATTCACAAGGTGTCGTCACTTCTCTCCATGGGGAAGCCCTTTCCCATGAGGCTAAGGAGGTGCAGTTGCTACCCAATATTCCCCCTAAGGGTGGTTTAATGTGGGAGGACCTCATGGGGAGGGACTCATCCTCTGGGTACAAGTACAATTAACTGGGGTACAGCCCATTGCATGTTATCACTCTCCAACATTAGCAAGCCTTCCCCACTATTCAGAATCATTTTATTGAAAGTAAACCTATGTACTGTTCTAACACAGGAGATAAAGCTAAAGCCAAAAGTACTAGGTAGAGGAAGAGCACAGGAGACATGAAGGTCATTGACTGTGCTAGTACTGGAACAAGGTGGCCCTGAGGAGGCATGAGAATTAAGTTATCAATGGAGACAAAGGACCTTTTCAATCAGCATGGAAGGAACTGGATATAAAGGTATAAAAAGTAATAAAGAACTATCAAATGTGTGAATCCCAGCCGTGTCAAGCGCAGCCGTGTCAAACCCCACTGGGTCTGGCAGCAGGTGTGGAGACGAACCAGCACTAGAGACATCCAGGCGCTGACGAAAGACTGGAGGGAAGAGGATGCCAGTGAATTGCTGGGGAAGTCCACCACAGATTCTGAAGGAGTGAACCCAGGCAGAAGAGCGAGCAGGAGAGAGGAGCCACAGAACAGACAGGACGAAGTACTGTGCAGGCGACGAAGCAATGGCAGTGAACCCGCAGAGCCGGAAAGAAGACCCCGCGGTCCCAGGAAGTCCTGGTGACGTACCACACAAGGTAACTGGAGACACAAAGGGGTCGCAAGGATCAAAGGGAGGCTGGTTCACAAAGCTCTCTCGCCACAGTAGTGGGGAGTCTGCTACCGGTTATAACCAGACAAGAGTCTGGGACCCGAAAGCAGACAGTATTAGAGGAAATCATCCTAGTCATAGTGGAGAAGAGAACCATTGACCAACAGAGAAGGGGTCTGGGACCTGAAACCATATACTGAGAGTACTACAGGAAATCGTCCTCATCAGTGGGAAAGAGAACCACTAACCACCAGCCAAGGGTCTGGGACCCCAAGAGCAGATACTGAGAGTATTAGAGGAAAGCTTCCTCGTCACAGTGGGAAAGAGAAGCACTGACCACCAGAGAAGTGTCTGGAACCCCAACAAAAGGGAACTAAGCAAACCAGGAGAACATCCTGGTCACAGTGGTGAAATTTAGCCCAGTGATCAACAAAGAAGGGTTTGGGACTTTACTAACAATAAACTAGAGTGGCAAAGTATACATCAAGCTGAAGATTGTGAGAAAGAACTGTGCCAAGCAATACCAGGAGAAGGGGGTCATTCTCCTGGTCCCAAACTAGCAGTTGTACTAAAGACATCTGGGTAAAGGAGTTATTCCCCATGGCTTTATTGGAAACTTTGTAGAGCTATACCACGAGAAGGGAGTCATTCTCCTGTACGTGAACCTTTCATAAGGGCTGTGTGAAACCAGCAAGCCGGGGGAGGGGATGCATTCATCCAGGCATTTTGTTGCAAGAGAACATTATTTTGAACATTATCAGAGCATCAGGAGAATGGAGACATTCTACTGGAGAAGGAACCTTCTGTTAGATTAACCTTTAGTTATAGTGTGAGGGAGGTTGTGACACAGGACGGTGGAGTCTCTTTTGACAGACATTCTGGCGGACCCTTTAGTATTAGTTTTGTGGCAGGGAAACCCCTCAGATATGGGGATAGACAGGATTTTGGCACTGAAAATAAATGTCTATAACCACCACCATGCCATTTTGGTGTCAGCTTCCTTTTTCGACACTCTTACACTATGTTGGCCGTCCTACCTTGTCAGATGAGGAAGGGTTTCTTTTCTTCAAACAGCTTGTGGGCTTCTTACAGAGAGCATGCAGAGGTTCCTCTGTGTCGGACCTGGCAGGGAAAGAAGAGGGGGCTGTGTCACCAATCCAGATTACTCCAGGGCATGGCTATTGCTGGGCAGATTCTGGGAGGCTGCCTGTCTACTACTGGACATCCACCTTCAAGTTTTAATGTGCTTATGGGGGGCAGGGTATGGGTTGTCTCCAGCCTGAATTCTGGATATAAGGAGACCAGCTGGATACAGGAAAAGTCAACCACTGGTGCTGAAGATATCCGCAGAAGACGACCAAGGGCAGCTTGAAGACTGCTGCAGTATCCAACACTAGCTCTGCCACCTCTCCTGCATCGCAAACCTTGAACTTCTAAATCGACCAGGAAGACATCTGCAAGATGCCTTCCTCACACTGACTGCTGGGAACAACCAGTCACCTGTCCTGCCCTAGGTGCATTGCCTGTTTTCAGTCTTCGGAGCGTGCATCCCTGCATTTTCTCTGCAAGGCCTGGATCCAGCTGTTAATCATTGCCAAGACTTGCAGCTGGCCAAATGGCTGGTATGCTGGAAACCAATGTGCTGCCCTCCACCAGGAGACACGCCTACTGGAAGACTGAAATCCTGCCGCTGAGCTGCCGAATGCCTCCGACCCTGCCGGAGGTCAATGCAAGATTTGCATCCATGAAGTTTTCCATGATGGTCTATCCTTTGTTGTGGGGGCGAATCCCCCCAACTGTCTGAGGCCTCAACAGAAAGCTAGAGACAACCTGTGGTGATCGCCCTTGACCAGATGACCCTGCATGACTTTAACAGTGAGGTGAGTCGTCCCCAGAGATTTACTGTTGCCTGGGACCATATTTCTAGGTGTTTGAGGGCCTGAGATCACATATTGCTTGAACTGTCTCTCTAACCATTGGGTTTGCATTGAACAGCAAGCCAAGCTTACGTTAGCGTGATCTTGAGCTGATTCAGGGCAGTATTTACCCTGTCAGTACTTTTGCGGATCATACTTTTGGATCTCCGGGGTGGAAGCTACTTCTCTTTTAACTAAAAACTGATTTAGGATCTTCAAGTTCCCATTTTGCTAGTTACATCTGCTCTGCACCAACTTCTGTACTTTACCTATACTAGCTAAATAGGCCCTCATGAATTACTCACCTTTTCCCTTAGGCACCTTTTGGGGTGTTAGGGAGAATTCTGAAAATGTGCTAATTCCTCTCTACCTTATAGATCCCCAGCACTTTTGCTGAACTTTGGGACTCTATACTTTTTCATTCTGTTTGTTTTCTGGGTTTATTTCTTTTGGTTATGGAGTTTTAAGATAACTCCATAGGCATCATCTTTTCATATGTGTTACACAGCACCCTCAGAGCAGTGACACAGGGATGTCTTTTTAGACTTCCCAAAGGTTTAAATACCTTCTCTGGGATAAACTACTGTTTCCCAGAGAATGTAAAGTGAAATTGACTTTACTAGTCTTTCCAAATGTACAGACCCAGCACACACCATCTTACAATGGAGTGCTGAGGGGTTACATAGTATCCCTTGTGTCTAACTACTCATGTAGCAGTCAAATGCTACCCTTTACTATTGAAAATGCTGGTGGCAGTGGTTTTACAATGAACTACCATGATTTTTCACGAACACGAACACCGGTGTGCCTTTGGCGGGCTTCAGGAGTGAAGACCGCCTCTGGTGTCTGAGAGTCTGGGGGCAGGAAGTGAGGGAGGTGCCCGAAAACTCGCTGTGCTCACTCTCCTAGGAGACACAAATGCACTCTGGCGTGATTGGCTGGCTGACTGTCCTGCAAGGACAGCCACCCTGCTGGGTGAGTGACAGCTAGGCTGGAATGAAATGGAGAGAACTGTTTAAAAGGCAAGTCTCTTGGACTGGAAAGCAGAGTCGACCACTGTAACGAAAGAACCGAAGACGAGCTGGAAGAGGACAGCTGCTGCAACTCCTGGACCGTTGGTTTGCCAGGTGAAGCCCTGCTGCAGGTCCGAATTGCCAAACTCCATTCGACAGAGAAGCTCCTTCAAGGACGGCTTCTTCCTTTGAGTTGGTGGGACCAATCAACTCATAAGACACCTGGATACCATTCTCAAGGCTGGTTAGGATTGAACAGGGAGAGGGACACCAGCTTGTGTTCTTGAATCTGCAGCTACTGGAACTGAAGTGACTCCATCTTGCTTGCTTTATTCAACAAACCTGTGCAGTGCAGGAGTCCCCCGACGTCCTCCCTCTTGTCCCCATAACTGACCCTCAGGAACAGCGAGATCTGCAAGAACTGCCAGGAACCAATGACTTCAGCAGCATTTGTTTCTTCATACAAAGGTACTGTGCCAACCCGATTGAGAGAACGCCACTCTCGCAGTGAAAGTTCATGAAACTTTCCCAACTTTCAGGCCTAATCAGCTTGTGACCAAACAAATGATCCTTTTTCACCTAAACTACTTCTAAGAACTTTTGCGAAGACTTTACAGTTTGATACCAGAACTGCTCTTTCCTATCCAGAACACTAGTCCATTGACTTTGGCCTAGGCCTATTGACTTGAATTGAACTCTTCTGGTGAGCTGAAACTATTTGCACTGTTTAAAATGTATATGTGGTCTAGTCTACTCACCTTGTCACTTTTGCTCACTGCTAAGTAAGTGAACTGCTATGTTGCTCCTATTTCAGGGGAGCTCAAACGGTCTCACAATCTTAGAGTTTTGTATTGAAGTGTATTTGTTTATAATATTAAGTTGCCTCCTGCTAGTGAAAGTTTTCCAAATGATTGTGTAATCAATTAATAAGTGTTTTACCAAGAAACCTTGAGTAGAAGGGCCTTCCTGAACCACTTTGATTGAAAGACCGCTGTGTAACTTCTTGTACTGCTCACATTCACTCTTGAGATAAGCCTGGCTGCTCAGCTCGCTACCAAAAACTGTGTGGTACAGACTTATACTGAAGGTTGGTTTGACTTGCACCTGTAGTCCTGATTGTGTGTGGTGGTCCCAGAGGGTACTGCATGCAATTCTGCCCAACATAGCCACCTAAAAGACTACTGGATGTTAGGAAAGGTTTTCTTTTTGCACCTTTACCCTCAATAGATTCCTTTGGGACCCCCAGTCTTTTTGCTTATTTTTTTACCCTGTCCTGACTTCTGAAGGTAAATAAAGCCTTCCGCTTTACTTCAATTGCATATTTTGCTCATTCTTATTGTTTGCTTGTTTATTTATAAAACGCTCCTAACCCAAGGGTATCCATGCGCATTACAAGAATTTTCAGTTACTTACATTTACATACATCCACATACATTTCAAGGTTGCATTATGGACACGGTTGCATAAAGGGACTGGGCTACAAACTATTTCCATGCGATATAGTACATAATAGGACAGAGAATTTACAAAAGGCAATACACAGTGATAGAGGCAGGGAACAGGGCAGGTGTTATTGACAAGGTCCTGGTTGCCGACAGCTAAGATTGTGGTAAATCTTTGGAGGTGAGCCAATGTTTAGTATTTTTTATGAAGTTGTAAAAGGATTGGTCGGCTCTTAAGGAAGTGGGTAGGGAGTTGCAAAGTTGGGCTGCCATAACGGGGACGCTACTACTGCCTGCTTTTTTCAATTTGAACCGGGGACTTTTTGGCAGAAGTAATTTGCAGTCCTCGTGGGACGTGGAGTTATTTTTGCTGCATTTTTCAATAAGATATTGAGGGGCTGAGTTGTTGAGACATTTGTATGTCAGGGAGACAGTGTTGAGTTATATTCTATCCTTGGAGGGATGCTTAAAGCTGTTCAAAGTGCGTTATTTGGAGTTTATTGGCAATGTATTTGCTGGTACCTAGGCACAGTGCATTACGTTTTGAAAGTATTAAAGCTCTAGCCAGCGTAATGCAGCTTTCTGTAGAAAGGGTTTACAGGTGTGGATCAACTTACAAGTGTATGCTGTAGCTGACGCTGTGGCACCGACTTCTTTGCGCAGGCTCAAAGCAGAGTCTAAGTAGAAACCCAGGGTTTTTACTTCCTTAGCTACCTTGATGTTGTTGCCATCAATGTTAAAAGAGGTAGTGTTTGCTAAGTTTCTTCTGGTTCGAGAAGCAGTAGCTCGGTCTTCTCATCATTCAGACCTAGACCATGTGAGGCCATCCATGCCTGAATGACGAGATACATTTTGTTAACCAGAGCCAGATCTTTGTCGTAGTCGCCAGTCAAAAGGTATGAGGATATGGGTGCCATCTGCATAGCTAGTGTAGGTGACACCCAGATGGTCAAGGTCATCAAACAGTGGTTTGGTGAACACATTATACATCGTAGGCGATACACAAGACCCTTGCGGTACTGTTATAGGGATGGGATCAGCAGCTGCCGATCGAGAGAAAACTCTCGTAGATCTGTTTATTCAAGAAGGATTGGCTCCATGTTGTTGCTTCTGTGGAGAAGTGGTCCGCTGTTGATAAGTGTTTACGGAGCACCTTATGATCAACCAAATAAAAAGTGGCTGACAGATCTAAAAAGGAGTAGAAGGGCAGGTTTCCCTTTATCTTTCAGGTCGTCAATCTGGTTCTTCAGGTCAATCAAAGCTGTTTCTGTGCCATGTTGGAGCCTGAAGCCAGATTGTCGGAGTCCTGTAACGCTCACCTGATTCCCGTAGAGGCGCCGGTCTTGACTGGGCGTATACCGTATCTGCAAAGGTGATGTGTAACACACGGCTGGCTCTTTGGGCTGGACCTCTGTGCACTGTATGTCTGACTCGAAGGGTAAGATGTCTGCAGATAGAAAATATGGGATTAAGGAACTGGGTTATTGAATGTCTCTCTCTTCTTCCCTTTCTCTTCTCCTGTAGAACCCCAAAGGTTAACGCTCTCACCTTAGGTAAGTGAACGCCGTGCTCTCCATCTGCCTCGGGGCAGGGTGCTGTAACCAGTTTCTTCACTGGATAAGGGGAGCAGGCCTCTTGACTTCAGAGGACTGCTGTCCGTCGTTTACTGCACGAACGGTAAGTTTCGAGTAATTCTAATGTCTTTAAAGTCTTTAGTAATGATGTTTCTTGTTTTGCAGGGTTCCGGCGATGGCGGATGACGGGCTGAAGTGAGTTGAAGATGGAGCCCGTGTGATGAATAGAAGCGCCTGGAAGCACGTAAGTAAGCGCTTGTTGCCCGCTTCACGATGCGCTCTAACTGTCTTTTTATTTTGCAGGTACAAGTTCGGAGCAGCTGCAGGGTGCCGGAATACCCACTGGGTTAGATGTGGAAAGGAGTAATGGCACGTGAGTATTAAAGTTCCCCAATGTCTTTAAACGCACCTTGTTTTGTCTTTCAGATGCGGGATGCAGCGCCGAAGGCCTCCGGAGCGTGCGAAGAGTTGGTAAGCTTTTGTCTTTCAGATGCCGGAATGCAGTGTGAAGACCTCCGGAGCGCACGAAGAGTAGGTAAGCCTTTGTCTTTCAGATGCCGGAATGCAGCGCGAGGCGTTGGTGACAGCCGATGGACCAGGTAAGTGAAGAGCTGTCACTGAAGACCGAAATGCTAACCTGTTCTTTCTTGTCTTTATAGGTGTTGCTGAAGACTGGATTCAGGATGGTAAGCCTTTTTCCTTAGGCCCAGGATCAGATGCAGAAGACACGATGAGCGTTCTGCTGCAGAGGATGCAGAATAACGCAAAGCAAGATTCATCCATCGGGTGTGGTTTAAATAGCCTCCTGTAGTGCTTAGGTGTCTCCTTCCACAGCCACGCCTAGGTAAGAAAAGAGTTCCTGCTTTCCAGAAGAGTTCCAATGTTCTGAATCTAGGGAGTGGCTCCTGCCCCACCCAACAGGAAAAGTAGTTCCAAACAGAAGAGGATCAGAGGCTCAACTGGCAGGCAAGTAAGCAGCATGGTCTGCTGCAGGTAAGTCCACCCAAGCATTATGAGCCCGGCGCTTCCAGCGCTGGGACTGGGCATATTTATGAGCCTGGTGCCACTGGCGCGAGGACTGGGTCCAAAAGGTCCCAATTGGGACTGGTTGGCACTCGGAACCTGGGTTATGGATCTGCTTCCAAGGGAGTTGGGAAAACCCTGACCTTTTGGAAGCAGAGATCATGACAGTCCTAGTAGGTTATTGGTCTCTAGCTACACCTGTATCTGGATATAGGCTGCATTAAATGATTTTCAATAGAAAGATGACTGTTGTGCTAGGTCTATAGTTAGTGGGGATGCTAGGGTGCAGGGATGGTTTTTTTTAATAATGGTAGCCAAGATTTCTTCAAATTAGTGGGGACAGTGCATGTGCGGAAGGAAGAGTTGATAAGGGTAGAAATGAAGGGGGCTAGTTCTCTGGCAGCTTCTTTGATGGTAGAAGCCGGGCAGATATCTCCTTGACATCTGGAGGGTTTGAGTGAAGTTATAATATTTTCCACATCTAGAGTAGATACTTGGGCACATTTAAAACATTGTGTAGGTTTAGGGGGGGATGGGGTAGGATTTCAAGGTGTTTACTTGAGATGGAAGGTTTCATTTTTTGGCAGCCATTTTAGTTTGGAGAAGAGAGATTTTATTAACTAATGCCTCATAGGTTTTGTCGGTATCAGGTAATAATATCCCCATATATATGGTCGCCATAAATATCATCGCCGGGAAAATGTGGCGATATTATTTGGGTGACCATATATATGGGGACAGGGGCAAAAAAAAGAAAAGAAAAAAAGAAAGTTTGGGGGCTGCGGAGGTGTCCCCCCTCATGTTCCATGCAATAATGTCGCCACAAAAAATGCCCATTTTTCGGCGATATTTTTGCATGGCGAGAAGGTGCGATTTTGTGCAGTGCTAGGGTAAGAGTATTATTGTAACGTTCCACTAGAGCTGCCGGATTGGAAGATGCAGGCAATGGGTCAAGTATGGGACGGAGAAAAGGCCGAACTTTGTCCATTGTAATGTTCCGGTTGTTTCTCGTAGGAATGGGTGGAGCTATAAGGTTGTTCTCATTAGGAAGTGCACAATCTTGGTTTGTGAGGGTGAGTAGGAAATGATCAGTCCAAGGGTACGGTTCAATAGATGTCATAGAAGTTGCACAGTTACAGTCAGCTACCCAGTCTAGGGTTCTACCTTTTTCATGTGTGGGGTGAAGAACTCTGTATCAGGCCGAGTTCAGCCAGGGAGTTCGCCAGAGCTAGGGCAGCTTGATCATTGGGATCATTAAAACCAAGATTAAAATCTCCTAATATTAGGATTTGCGAGGATGGCTTAGTATTAGTACATAGGGGGTAATGATATCTTCCTCAAAGGAACCGATGGGTCCAGGGGGTCTGTCAATCAAGTGAGCCGTTATAGTGTGGGACTTGGTGAGAGGAAGTTTAACAGTCAGCAGTTCACATGATGCGACGGAAGACTCTGTGGAAATTCTAAGACCAAGGGTAGATTTGGCGATAAAGGCAATCCCTCCACCTCTGGAGGATTCGCTGTCAGATCTCAGGAAAGTAAAGTTATCTGGGGTGGCATTTGAGAGGGATGGGCCTGCAGCTGCATGTAGCCAGGTATATGTAATAGCTAGGAAATCCAATTTTTTTTTATCAATGATCAAGTCAGCAATGTCTGCAGCATGTGCGACCAGAGATCTGGCATTGATCAATGCTCCTTTAATGAGTGTCAGGGAGTTACTATGGGAGTCTGATATAATGGAGGTCATATTAACTATTCAGTCTTTGTGGATTTTAGGTAAGGCCTTCTTAGGACCCTGTGGTCGGCCATTTGTAGGTGGTGGATCAGTCGGTATTAAGTACGTTTTACCTAATCTAGAGCCAAGTCTGGCGTTCCTAACGGATGTAAGGCATGGGGAGTTAGGCACCAGTGACGGGGAGACACTCTGAGTCACTAGGGTGTTGGCTGGTCTAGTAGGAATATCCCCTGGAAGGCTGGCATCATAGTTATGATGGTTGTTAAATAAGTTAGTTTCTTGCAGAGTTTTAGAGGCTCTGATGGTAGTAGTAATGGTCATAGGCTTCAAATGGGGCATAAATCCTGTCTGGTAGGTTTAAAAGGTGGCAGGAATTTGGTAGGTTTGATGCAGCTCACGCTACTGGCTTGATTTGGCATAGTGAGAGATCCTCTGTTTGATTTGGAGGGAGTCTTAGTAAGTAAATGATGGGTCTTGAAATGACAAGTGACAACAAGTGATGAGACATAAATAGCTTTGAGGGAGATGAGCAGAAATCTAACTGTCAATAATGGAGGCATGCATAGTTGTTAACAGACAGGTGAACTAAAGCAGTCCACAGGCCTTTAACCCTTTCAATGCCAAGGACGAGGTATCTCGTCCTTGGGATTACCTCCCCAGTGCCAAGGACGAGATAGCTCGTCCTTGGCACTTAAGGGGTTAATGAAGGAGAAAATGTTAGAAGGCTTTGCATGGTGAAATACTGAAATCACCAAAAAGGCCTTGGCACTGGGGAGAAAACCCATGGCAGTTAAAAGGGGTCACGCTGGGCTTCCCAGATCTGCGGGATAGTAGACAAATACTAAGGTACATATATGGCAGTTAATATAAGATACGGCTGTTACCAATTGGTAACTGTAACAAACATCCCCAGGCAGATCATATAATAGTGGGCATTTGTAGTTGGCATTATGAAAGTTACTGGCATGCATGCATATACGTCAGGTTTGTACATCAAGTCTTAGTGCGTCCATTGTGAACCTGGTGGTAAATGTCTAGACCCCCCCACCCCAATGGAACTGTAAAATGGCATTAGTGATGGACACAAAGCAAATTGGAAACAAATATAGTTGGCGATCATTAGTTAAGTCTACAATATAGAAACGTCAGGCTGGCCCCAGGCCGAGTTACTTTTCATGTCAGATAGTAAAGTGTAAGTGGAAGGCGGCGGCCTCCATGACTCAGATCTTGCCAAAGGCTGTGTACAATCGTTCACTTGGTCATCATGGAGAAAGTGCAGCTAGCATTTTGCTGTGATGTGGCGTGCACGGATAGGACCAATTTTTCCCGTAGTAGGCAGGTCTACTGTGCTCGAGGTTCCCAGTCAGTTCATGCGAAATCGGAAGGCAGTTAGTCATGCACAGTACATCATTGACGAGGATAAGAGAGCAGCTATCACTGACTTACGAGATCCACATCCGCATATAGGTTAGATGGATGGCGTCCTGCTATTCGAGGGAGTTCAAGACACCGGCATCCAGTGTAATGGGCCTGGAGAAAGGCGAGGGTGCCCTGTCGGTAAGTGCTGATAATAGGCAGCGCTGTTATGGTTATTGGTCTTACTAGTCCCTAAGACAGTACTGAGAAACTGTATCTTTTGGAATTCTTGTATTTTTACAATTATACACTTCACCTTACAGTGAAGAGCAGTTTGAAGAGCAGTTAGAAGAACAAGTTACTTACCAACTGGTAACGTTCTTTTGATTGGATGTTCTCCAACGTATTCCTCATCTTAGATAGACTCCCAAAGCAGTATTTTGTTACGTTCTCTGGAGGAGGGGTCAGATTTTTTTAAAATTTTTGTTTTATCAATGCTTTTAGATGGCGGAATAAAGCACTGCTTTTCCAAAAGTCAGCTCCCTAGGCTGGGAAGCATCCAGGCTATAGAATTTTGAGAAGGTGTGAAGTGAAAACCAAGTTGCTGCTTCGCAAATGCACCTTATTGGGACACCTCTTTGAAGGGCCGTGAAAGAGGCGATGCCTCTGGTGGAATGAGCCCTCAATCCTTCTGGTGGGTCTTTTTGTGCTAGTCTGTAGCATTCTAAGTACAATCCAGCGTGAAATTGTCTGTAAAATTGTCTGTTTTGTTACCGATTGACCCAGTTTCCTTCCTGTGTAGCCTATAAACAACTTGTTGTCCACTCTAAGCCTAGAAAGTCTAGAGATGTAAAAGCTTAAAGCTCTTTTTAGATCCAGTCTGTGTAATCTTTCTTCCTCCTTAGAAGGATGAGGTGGAGGACAGAATGAGGGTAAAACAATTTTCTGACTAAAATGAAAATCAGATATTACTTTTGGTAAAAATGATGGTTTAACCCTCAATACAACCCTGTCCTTATGGAACACAGTATAGGGTGACCCAGAAGACAGTGCCTGCAATTCGCTCACTCTTCTTGCCGATGTTAGAGCAACTAAAAAGGCTGTTTTCCATGTTAGTAATCTTAATGGACACGTGCGCATAGGCTCAAAAGGGGCACACATTAAGAATTTTAGGACTAAATTTAGATCCCAAATTGGTACTTGAAATGGGTGAGGAGGAAACACATTAGTGAGACCTTTTAAGAATTGTTTTATCAAAGGAATTTTAAAGTAGGAGCATTCTTCCGATGAGCGCTTGAAAATGGAAAGCGCTGCAAGGTAACCTTTTATTGTTCCGATATTCAGACCTCTATGTGCTAGGGTCAGAAGGAAAGATAGTACTTCTGGAATAGAACCTACAAAAGGATCAACATTCTTTTCCCTGCACCAGTTGCAAAACTTTTTCCAACGGCAACGGTATAGAGACTTTGTTGCTGGCCTTCTTGCCGACAGCAACACCTCCATCATCTGGAAGGTTCAAATCCCTGTATCTCAGCCTTTCGGATACCAAGCATGAAGGTTGAGTGTTCTGACCTCTGGGTGGAGAACCTGACCTTCCATTTCAGAGAGAAGGTTCTCTCTCTGTGGAAGACAGATGGCCATATCGAGAACAGAGGTCTTCAAACTGGGGGGGGGCGCCACAGCCCAGCATGAAATGTAAAAAAAAATAAAAAATAAAACATTTTTTAAGATTGGAGGAAATGGGAAAGGGCAGCTCACGTGGTCAGACTGGGCCATAAAACGGTCTTAGGCACCAATGAAAAAATGGCCAGAAGTTGCAAATGGATATTCAGTGTTTAGTCACAGACTGTTTGAATAGTACCCAAGGGGTTGTTTTTTGTTCAAATGTAAACAAATGGTGATATTTAAAGAAAGAATATTTATTCAGCAACAATGGTCAAAACTACTAGCTGCATAGTGAAGTAACTCCTCAAACTGGCCCACATTGGCCAAAAAAGTGGCCCATTTTGACTGGCCTACACTAGCATTTTGCATTTTTGGTACGGTCATCGCCCTATTGCCCTACAGGCCAGTCCAAGCCTGCCGGCTCATCCATAATGGGCGAGGGGGGCGTCCACCCACTGGCCACCTCACCCATTATGGAGGAGCCAAGGAGCCAGCCCAGTGAAACACTGAGCACTCCCTCAGCTGCTTTTTCCAGCTGAGGGAGTGCTCCTGGGCTGGCTGAACTGTCATAGGGAAACTGTTTGCCTTTGACGGTTCATTTTCCCAGCAGCACATGATCACTGAGCCATGCAACGCTGGGGGTGTTTTGCTTCGCCAGCCTTGCATAGCTCATTGGAAATGCTGGCTGTGCGATGGGGTGCTATTTAAATATGTATGGATGTGTGTATGCTTGTGCTATGGGACTGTGGTGGGAGCAGAATGGGCGGCAGCACTGGGATAGTGGTGGGAGTAAGGTGGGGAGAGCCCAGGGTCTGTACTGGGACTAGGGTGCAGTGACGGCACGCAAAAGTTCATATCGATTTCTACATACTGTCCATCTGGCACTTTTGGGGGGGCCCGGCCTGCCCAAACTTTGCTCAGGGGGGGCCCAGGCCAAAAAAGATTGAAGAGCACTGATCTAGAAGGTCCGGATAACACATTCTCCTGGCCCAATCCGGAGCAATTACGATCATGCGGTTCTAGAAGCGTCTCAGCCTCCCGATGACCTGAGGAATGACGGGAATCGGAGGGAACGCGTACAATAGTGGGAAATTCCAATCCACCACAAACGCGTCACCCAGGGCTCCCTTCGGGGGAAATTCCCTTGAGCAATACCTTTCGCATTTTCTGTTGGTCCTGGTTGCGAATAGGTCTACCTGAGGCGTTCCCCAAAGGGCGAAGATCTCTTGAATGACTTCCTGAGCCAGTTCCCATTCATGGGACACCGTGCTCTGCCTGCTCAGAGCATCTGCCGTCATTCTCTTCCCCGGCTAGATGAATTGCTGTTAAAGAGATTCCCTCCTGAATCGCCCAATACCAGAGCTGCATTGCCTCTCTGCACAGGGGTAGTGACCCCCACACCACCTCTTTTGTTTAGGTAGTGCATGGCCACTGTGTCATTATCAGGACATTCTTTCCCCTGACAGATGGCAGGAAGGCCTTCAGCGCTAGTCTGATTGCCCTTAGCTCTAAAAGGTTGATATGTAGTTTGGACTCAGATGGAGACCAACGATCGTTGATTGTCAAATCGTTGGCATGAGCTCCCCACCCCAGGAGTGAGGCTTCCGTAACTATTGTGATCTCTGGCCATGGTTGCCAAAAAGGTTCTCCTTTTAGGATGTTCTCTGTACAGGTCCACCGTAGAAGGTCTTGTTTGACCTTGTTCGGAATCTGAAGAAGATCCGTCATTTGACCCGAGAACTGGGACCACTGAGTCTTTAGGGCCCATTGAAGGGATCTCATCCTCAAGCGTGCCTCTGGCACCAGAAAGATGCAGGATGCCATGAGGCCGAGCAACCTTAAAAAGTCATAAGCCTGGAGATTTTGGGCATTTTGGAATTTGGAAACCACCTGAAGAATGTCTTGGGAGGCAAGCTCTTTCCCAAGGATGTGTCTAGTACAGCTCCTATGTACTGAAGCTGTTGGGAAGGTGTCATTTGAGACTTCTTGAAATTGAGGGAGAAGCCCAGTTTGTGGAGGAAGTGGCAGGTGACTTTCAGATGATCCAAAACTTGCTCGCTATACCGTGCTCTGATCAACCAATCGTCCAGGTAGGGGTAGACATGAATCCCCCCTCTCCTGAGGTGCACTGCCACCACTAACATTAACTTGTTGAAGACCCACCACTAACATTAACTTGAAGACCCTCGGGCGGAGGTCAACACGAATGGCAGGACTCGAAACATAGTGCGAGTCGCCAACTACGAACCTCAGGTATTTTCTGTGTTTGAGATGAATCGGCACATGAAAATAAGCATCCTGGAGGTCCAATGACACCAACCAGTCCTGGAGTTGAAGGACCTGAAGGATCCGAGAAAGGGTAACCATCTTGAATTTGTCTTTCCTGAGGAACTTGTTCAAGTTTCTTAAGTCCAAGATGGGTCTCAGTCCTCCGTCCTTTTTGGGGATCAAAAAATATGGGGAGTACCATCCCTTGTTCCTCTCCGCTGCAGGTACGGGTTCTATAGCACCTTTCTCCAGCAGGGTTAAAACTTCCCGCTGTAGAAGCAGGTTTGAAAATTTCAACGGGTGTCTCCCTGGTGGATTGCTTTGAGGTTGCTTTAGAAAAGGAAGGCAGCAGCCTTGGGCTATTTCTAGAGCCCAAACATCTGAAGTAATGGCTCGCCATTCTTGCAGATGCTGTTACAGCCTGCCTCCTACAGGTGTTTTGTGGTGCAAGTCCTCAAAGTGGTTTTGTGGCAGATACTGCAGCCGCTGATGGCAAAGAGGCTGCAGCTGGAGCTGGCTTAGCACATTTTCCTCGTCCACCACGAGTGGCCTTTCTTGGCCCCTTTGACTGGCCATTCCTCTCGTCTTTCCATATGAGGTGTAATAACGATAGGATTGTCCCCTCCATGATTGCTCTTACGCACGAAAAGGCTGAGGTTGCCTAATAGCAGCTCCTAAAGATGTGGACGCTGCTTTTGAGGTCGCAACCTCTCAAGGCTCTCGTCAGCCTTGTTGCCAAAAAGGTGAGACCCGTCAAAGGGCATGTTCAGAAGGCGGTTCTGTACGTCCGGTGCAAAACCTGACTTCAGTAACCACACAAACCTGCGCATTACCGTGTTAGTGCCCATGGACCTGCTTACACTATCCGCAGTGTCCAATCCAGATTGAAGGGATTTCTGCATGGCCTCCTTTCCATCTCTAACGATGGCTAGGAAACCTTCCCTTTCCTCCCCTTCTGGTATGTGCTCTGCCGCCATTGCGATGCACTCCCACGAAAATTTTGCCAAGGCACATGTGGAGTTGGCAGATTTTAATGCCATGCTCCCGGCTGAAAATACCTTCCGTGCCCAACCATCCACACGCTTATCGTCCCTGTCTGGAGGTATAGACGGGTACGCAAGTTTGTTTGAAGCTGTGGCTGCCTGTATGACCAAACTATCGGGAGTTGGATGTTTTGACAGATAGCCGGAGTCCCTACTGGCTGGGTGGTATTTTGATGCAAGGGACTTATTTACCGGAGGAATAGAATCCAGAGTTTCCCAATTATTGGCCACCCTATTTTGTAAGGCTACATGAAAAGGTAGTACTGGGTCTTCAGTGGGACCATGGTCCAATATGTCTGTTAAATCATCTTGGACGAATTGGGCTGGTGGTCTAGCCCATCCCAAGTAATCTACCACCTTGGTCATTAACTGACGGTAAGATGGACTGGCATGCTCTCCTGGATCTGGTCTACCAAAGCTTTCCTCTGAGATCAAGCATTCTGGGACATTTGGGGTGCCATATTCCAATCCAAAAGGTACATTTTCCTCCTCGGATCTCTCCTGTTCCTCACAAATTGAGGTCAAGGATTTGAAAAACTCCTTCATAGGGAGAGGCTTGAAAACCTTCTCTGGGAGAGGAGGAGGAAGAGGTGTAGTACCAGGCTCTGAAGAAATTAAATGTTTTGTAACTTTCTCCTCCTCTTTTTCTTGCTGCCCTGGCTTGGTTGGAGCCTTTGGCGCCGAGGGTTTAGACGTCGATAAAGGCGTAGACAGCGTTGACGACATAGTGGTCGTCGACAGGGTCTGCTTCGAGGGTGTCGAGGCAGACTTCGACGATTTTCCCTTCGAGGTGCGACAGGTCTCAGACATCGGTGACGTTGAGCGGTCGACTCAACCTGAGCGTTTATTGCTCGGTGTCCTGGAAGGTTCCCTATCCTTCCTTTTTTACGATCACCCGGGCTCGAGGGCGTGCGAGTGTTGGAGCGATGACGCTCCCGGCCGGCTTCCGAAGAAGACGCAGACCGAGGCTTCGGCTTCTCAAACACCTCCATCATTTTGACCCTGAATGCTTCCCACTCTTCGGAAGACGATTGTTTCGTGGGGCATTACATTTTTTTCGGAGACTCGTCTGACGACGAGGTGGAGGGAAACCTGTGGCGTCGTTTCTTCGATTTTTTTTACAAAGACGAGCGATGAGAATCGCTTCGGGATCTAGATCGATGCCTTTCGCGTCTAGGAGATTTCTCCTCATGGAGTCTTGACTCGACCTTAAAGGCTTTTCCATCCTTCCGACCTACCTGTAGCTTTCCTCTCCTTTCTCGCAAGCCCTTCCGCGTCATCGCCCGACACTTCGAACAGGCCTCCATGTCGTGGCCTTCTCCGAGGCACCACAAACACTTGCGGTGCGGGTCCGTGATCGACATTTTTGAGCCGCACGACTTGCATTTCTTGAAACCCGATCTCGGGGTCGTGGAGATAGATATAGATATAGATATAGATATATATATATTTCACAGAACTCGAGGCGCACCGAATGTCCGTAGCAACGTAACTGCAGAAAAACAGAACTGAGGCCAACAGGCGCCGCGGGTGCTACTTATACACTGGACGGAGGCCTTCGAGGGACCATCGACTCGACATCGACGCACGGTCCCTCTGCCGAAAAAATTTCCAAAGAGCAGCAAAGCTGGATGGAATACATCTAAGATGAGGAATACGTTGGAGGACACAATCCACTCGAAGAACTAGTTACTTACCAACTGTAACATTCTTTCGATTGGATGTTCCTCCCACATACTCCTCATTTTAGATATATCCTTACCTTCAGCTTTGCTGCTTCAGAAAAAAATGTTCTCTTTCTCTTCACCAGAGGGCGCTCCCCTCGAGGCTGTGGCATCGATGACCCTTGGCGGCATCCGTTGAACACCGATGTCATCCGCTGTATAAATGCTCGAGCGCGCCCTTTGGCCTCAGTTCTGTTTTTTCGTGTATTATAGCCCACAGATTATAGTTAAAGGGCGCACCTCTTATGACCCAAGCCTTAAAAGAATTGAGTGTAAATCACGTAAACTGTACTGTGGGGTTGACTGGGAGGGTCGATGAGGAATACGTGGGAGGAACATCCAATCGAAACAACATTACAGTTGGTAAGTAACTTGTTTTTTGAATGGATTGTGTCCTCCCATGTATTCCTCATCTTAGATAGACTCCCAAAGCAGTTATGTATTGGAGGTGGGAGTACAGAATTTTTCTAGTCATGTACAGAATGAAGTACAGATTTAGCAAACAGACCTCCTTGAGAAGAAGTCTAATCTAGAGCATAATGTTTTATAAACGTATGCATGAATGACCATGTGGCGCTGCACAAATATCTTGTACAGGGACACCCCTTTTTAGTGCTGTCGAAGTTGAAATGCCCCTGGTTGAATGAGCCCTTACCCCATCTGGTGGTTCTTTCCCAGCCAATCTATAATATTCTGTTAAAGCCAAAATTATCCATCTAGATAAGGTTCGTTTAGTTACAGCAAGTCCTAATTTGCGGCCAGTGTATCCCACAAAAAGTTGATCACACTGACGTATTTTTGCCAATCTTGAAATATAGAAGCTAAGAGCTTTTCTGGGATCTAGTCTATGTAGCCGTTCCTCTTCCTTACTTGCGTGAGGAGGGGGTAGAAAGTAGGCAGTGTTATTTTTTGTGACAGGTGAAAATCGGAAACAATTTTTGGCAAAAAAGATGGTTTTACTCTAAGGACTACTTTGTTTTTATAAAAGATGGCGTGAGGAGGACTGCTAGAAAGTGCCCGTAACTCACTTACCCTGCGGGCCGATGTCAATGCTACAAGAAGTATTGTTTTCAAAGTAAGGAGCCTTAGTGGACAAGAATGTAAAGCCTCAAATGGAATGCATGCGAGGAATTTCAGAACTAAGTTTAAATTTCACACAGGAACTTAAAACGGTATTGGAGGGAACACATTATTTAGACCTTTTAAGAAATGAATTATTAAAAGCCATCTTAAAATAAGATTCTTCCTGAGGAGCGCTTAAAAATGGAAAGCACTGCTAAGTATCCCTTCATCGTACCAACCTGGAGCCCCAGATTAGCCAAGTGTAATAGAAAAGATAATATTGTGGGAATATTACATTGAAACGGGTCCACATTCTTTTCTCTGCACCAATTACTGAACTTGTTCCAACAACACCGATACAGAGATTTGGTTGCTGACCTTCTGGCCGAAAGCAAAATCTCTATCACGTCATCCGAAAAGCCATGCGTGAAGGTGGAGTGTGTTGACCTCTGGAAACATGAACTTCCTCTCGCGGGAGAAGATCCTCTCTTTTTGGAAGACGTATTGGAGGGCAGATGGACATGTCCAGAAGGTCCGGGTACCATGTTCTCCTGGCCCAATACGGGGCAATTAGGATCATGGCTTTCCTGAACTTTCTCAACCTCGGACTGGAGGGAATGCGTACAGAAGTGGAAACTCCCAATCCACCACAAACGCGTCCCCTAAAGCTCCTCTCAGGGGAAATTCCCTTGAGCAGTACAGTCCCCACTTCTGGTTGGCACTGGTCGTGAACAGATCCACTTGAGGGTGGGGGGGGGTCCCCTAAAGGGCGAAGATCTCTTGAATGACTTCCTGAGCTAGCTCGTGGGAGACTGTACTCTGCCTGCACACTGCGTCCGCCGCTGTGTTTTGCTCTCCGGCTAGATGAACTGCCGATGGGGAGATGCCTTCTTGTATTGCCCAGAACCAGAGCTGCATTGCCTCTCTGCACAGTGGTAGTGACCCTACTCCTCCTCTCTTGTTGAGGTAGTACATGGCCACCATGTTGTCCGTCATTATCAGGACATTCTTTCCCCATACAAAGGGCAGGAAGGCCTTCAGCGCTAGTCTGATCGCCCTTCGCTCCAAAAGGTTGATGTGTAGTTTGGACTCTGATGGAGACTAACGACCGTTGATTGTCAACTCGTTGGTATGAGCTCCCCATCCCGTGAGTGAGGTGTCCGTTACTACTATCATCTCCGGCCATGGTTGCCAAAAAGATTCTCCTCTGAGGATATGTTGTCTGCAAGCCCACCATTGTAGATCCTGTGCTACTTTGGCTGGAACATGCAATAGATCTGACAAATTCCTCTGAGAATTGAGACCATTGAGTCCTGAGAGAACATTGAAGGGATCTCATTCTCAATCTGGCTTCTGGCACCAGAAAAATGCAGGATGCCATAAGGCCGAGCAACCTGAGAAAATCGAAGGCCGGTAGATACTAGGCATTCTGGAATTGTATTACCATCTGCATAATGTGGTGAGCTCTCTCTTTGGGAGGCGAGGCTTTGCCCGAGCAAGTATCCAGGACTGCTCTGATAAACTGGAGTTTCTGTGATGGTATCATGTTTGACTTTTTTTAAGTTCAGAGAAAACCCTAGTTTGTGAAGGAAGTGACAAGTCTTGGACAGATGATCCTGGGCTTGTTCTGAAGAACGTGCTCTGATCATCCAATCGTCCAGATATGGGTAGACATGAATTCCCCCTATCCTGAGACTTGCTGCCACTACCGCCAACAACTTGGTGAAAACTCTCGGGGCGGAGGTCAACCCGAATGGCAGAACTCGAAATTGATAGTGAGAATCGCCAATCGCAAACCTCAGGTATTTTCTGTGCTTGAGATGGATTGGCACATGAAAGTAAGCATCCTGAAGGTCCAATGATACCAACCAATCCTGGAGTTGGAGAGCCTGAAGGATCTGGGAAAGTGTGACCATCTTGAACTTGTTCTTCCTTCGTAACTTGTTCAAGTTTCTCAAGTCCAAGATGGGTCTCAGTTCTCAGTCTTTCTCTGGGATGAGGAAATACTGGCAATACCAACCCTTGTTCCTCTCCGCTACAGGCACATGTTCTATTGTACCTTTCTGTAGCAGGGTTAAAACTTCCTGCAACAGGAGCGGATCTGGATGTTTGACAGAGTTGTATCCCGGTGGGTGATTCTGAGGTTTCTTTTGAAAAGGAAGGCAGTAACCTTGGGATACTGTTTCCAGTGCCCAAGCATCTGAAGTAATGCCCCGCCATTCTTCCAGATGCTGCGAGATCCTGCCTCCCACTGGGGTCTTGTAGGTCAAAACCTCAGAGTGGTTTTGCGGCAGCTGCAGCAGAGGATGAAGGGACAGATGCCTCTGCTGGGGCAGGTCTAGCACATTTTCCTCGCCCTGAGGACATTTTCTTTGACCTCTCTGACTGGCCTGTCCTCTTCCTCGTCCTCTTCCTCTTCCAATTAAGGAATAAAATCGAAAGGGACAACCCCTCCAGGAAGATGAGCCTGTGTAGGGGCGTTTGTTGAGGTTGTCTTATAGCGGCACAGAGTGATTTTGCCGCCGCTTTGGAGGTCTGCAGCTTCTCCAAACTTTCATCCTCCTTGCTGCCAAAAAATCTTGAGCCGTCAAATGGCATATTAAGAAGCCTGGATTGCACATCCGGTGTGAAACCGCACTTTCTTAGCCACGCAAATCTACGTAGCACTGTGCTAGATGCCATGGATCTAATGATACTGTCAGCAGCGTCCAAATCTGATTGAAGGCATTCTCCCGAAGCCTCCTTTCCATCCCTTATTATGGCTAGAAACCCATCACGTTCCTCACCTTCTGAGATGTGTTCAGCTGCCGCTGACATGCAGTCCCACAGGGTATATGTAAACCTTGCCAGGGTGCAAGTTACCTTAGTGGATTTTAAAGCCATGTTCCCTGATGTAAAAATCTTCTTGGACCATGCATCAACCTTTTTATCATCCCTATCCGGGGGAATTGTGGGGTATGCAGCATTTCTAGTAGAGGTAGCTGCTTGAACTACCAGACTTTCTGGAGATAGGTGTTTACTTAAGTACTCTGGATCAGAATTACAGAGTCTATATTTTGACAAACTTTTTATTAACTGCTGGAATGGCTTTAGGATGTTCCCATGCAGAATTAACCCTCCTTTGTAAGGCTACATGAAAGGGAAGTATGGGGTCTTGTTGAGGTCCTCCTGAAAGGATGTCAGTCATGTCATCATCTTGATAGACCGGTGAATTTCTACCCCATCCCATGAATTCAGTGATTCTACTCATTCATTTTTTGTTCTGCTAGGTCAGATTTTTCAAATTCGTATTCTGGAGAGGTATCCAGACCACTTTCTGATTGCAAGCATTCATGTAAATCTTGTATTTTAGATGGAGGGTCAACACTTCCTCAGGGACTGGTCTTGTGCCGAATTTAACACCAGCAGGAGAAACCTCTTCATCTGCTGATGACTCTCCCTCATATATGTCCTAAAAAAAAAAATCATGTCTGCTCTCAGGATGAAAAACCTTTTCAGATGGTATAGGTTTTAACATTGGTATAGGCACGGGCGTCGACAAAAACATTGATGGCGTCGATGTTGTAGCAAAGGAATCGTCAAAGGAATTGTGGAGACCATCGACACTGTCGAAGGAGCCTTCGATGATGTCGACTGTATACTCGACGTGACCTTTTTAGGTTGAGACGTCAACGCCTTGTGCTCGACTACCTTCGATGGCTTTGAGGGCGTTTTCGATACCGACCTCGATGACGCATGAGAGTGACGCCATTTTGTTTCCTTCTACCTCCGGTTAATGCACCGGTAGGCTTTTTCCATGAGGTGTCTGGGAAGAGTCCCTGGATGACACCCTGGACAATACTTTGTCGGATTTTCTTGTTTTAGATCTTCCCCCGTCAAGTTTCTCGTGAGCAGGGGCACGGTCTTCTTTAGACTTTGAGTGGGTCTAGGCCGTGTTCTCAAAACTTTTTAACATAGAAGCTCTAAATGCTTCCCATTTTCTCGGGGAGTCATGTCTTGAAGGACATGTTATCACTTCCTCAGATGACGTCGAGGAAGAAGAAGAGGGAGATTGGTGCCGTCTTTTTTTCCTCTTTTTGGAGGACGAAGAAGGGGACTTCCCGGATCTGCCCCTCGACCTATATTTTTTATGGTGTTTTACCAAAGATTCAGCCGAGTCTTTTCTCCCTTCGAAGAAGACTTCGATGAACCGTCCCCCATCGCCAGTTTACCTCTTTGTTCTTTTAAGGCCTTATGGGTCATTGACTGACAGGAACCGCAGTCATCAATACGGTGGTCGGAACCAAGGTACTAGAGGCAATTTTTCTATGTGGATCAGTCAACATTTTCTTCCCACATTTCTGGCATTTCTTGAATCCAGTCTTCGGTGTGGAAGGGTTCGATGAAGACAACATTTTCTCACGAAACTGAAGCGCCGTTTGTAACGATCCGAAGTGAATCTAACAGAAAAACGGAACTGAGGCCAACGGACACGCTCGAGGCATTTAAACAGCGGATGACGTCGCTGCTCGACAGATGCCGCCGAGGGACAGACGCCACGGCCTCAAGGGGAGCGCCCTCTGGTGGAGAGAGAGAAATCTTTTTTCCGAAGCAGCAAAGCTGACAGTAAGGATATATCTAAGATGAGGAATATGTGGGAGGACACAATCCATTCTAATACTTTGTATCATAACTCCTTACCTGATGGCATTTTGGTTACTTTGACAGTATCCCCAAGACGACCTACTGAAGGTGGCTAACACCCTAAAATGGCCGTGCCATGAAATCTTTGCTTGTTCTTTGGCCATCTTGTCCTTTGGCCTTCTTCCTAACTTCTCAGGTCAGGAAAGGCCATATATGACAACTGCTTTCACCGACAAGTGGGCTTTGTGTGTGAGTTAAAGGAGGGGGCTGGGGCTGCCTTGTTCCAGTCCACATCCTCTGGCGTTTGGAAGTCTGTTGCTAGACAGATATGATGACCAGCGGTTGTCTAGGATTGGACAATTCTGGGCTGTTTGAATGCTGCAGATCCTTACTATTGGTAGGGTTGGGCAAGCCCCCAGCCTGAATCTTGGATAAAAGCAGGGCTCCTGTGTTAGGGGAGTTTTCCTAAAGTCCACTTGGAGGTAAGACTCTGTAAAAGTACCATTTGGTATACAGGTCCCCAACTCTTAGTATAAGTCTGTACTACCCAAAGGATCTTGGTAGAATGGCAGAGCAGCCAGGCTTGGCTTATGAGGAGGATGTGAGCTGTAGGTAAGTACACTGAACCTAGTAAATACAACAGTCCAAAGAAACTCTTACACACTGAAAGTTATATTAAAATATAGATGTCTTTTATATACACAAGGCAGGTAAATAAGTACTCGTAGACAAACCAATACACATAGGAATTATTCACAATACTTTTCAAAGGTAACTTCTTCAGTTGTAGTTGCTTACGATTACAAATCGTTAAAGAGAATGCCACCGATGACAGTTCTACCGTATTATCAATACTATCGCGCACTCGCATGGATTACAGATAAACAGCAAGTGCATTCATGTAGTAAAGACACATGCAACAGTCTGTAGGAAGGAAAAGGATGGTTATTCACACTTTGCAATATGATACGTTCTAGTAACACTTTAAGGCTTCTAACACTTTGTAAGTCCAATCCATGGTCAAAAGTCGGTGTAGGAGTAGAACAAAAAGTCTTATGTAGCAGGAAGAAAGGCAAAGTTAGTCACTAGAATAAAAATGCCCAGCAAGATAACACAAGTTATCCCTGCAAAGGAGTCCCTAATAAGACAAGCTGCCAAGCCTGGACTAGAGATATGGGTGGACACCCAAATACCTTGTACCGCCCTCCAATCACACTGGAGCAGCTCTTCAGCTTAAGGCAAGTTCTACCATTAGCCCCACAGTACCTTAGGTTAGAAGAAGTAAATGCAGCTGGATTCTTTCCTGTGCAGCAGCGACATACGCAGGCTCCTTATTGCTCGGTCTGGTGATGAAAGGAGGGACTCTGAACGGGATGTCTTCGGTTTTGGCACCTTTTTATCAGCTCCAACATAGGATGGTGATCACGCGGTCAATCTTCCTCGGTTTTTCAGTCCCGCACTCTGGTGAGGGGACTTGGATGAGTGGGGTTGCCTCTGGAGGTCCAATTGGAGCTCAAAGTTCTGGGCAGATTCATCCACGGCAAGAGGTTGCACTGCAACTGGGTCAGCGGTCTCCTAGTATTCACGGTTTGCAGCCCTGGAAGGCCACAGCACCTCGGGAGACGGCTCAATTTGTAGTTCATCTTAGAGCTGGCTGGTCCCACCAGCCAAAGGGAAGGAGTCCTCTTCGGAGCGCTTCTGTCTATAAGTAAAACTGGGTCAGGACAGCAGTGGTCTCTTCACGGTTACTGGAAGGGTCTGCAGGCATTTCTGGTCATCTTCAGCTTCGGATCTTCTGTTCCAGTGGTCGACTTGCCCTCTACCTCAGGAACCTCACCTTATATGCAGATTTCCCATTCACTCCTCTGAAAACTCCACCATCAGTTTACAGAAAGGGGCGGGACAGACATACACCCAGTGGGAACTGGGTCCACTCAGGCACTCTAGCAGATAAAGGACAGGGAAGTGTCAACCCCCCACCTCTGTGGTTCCTGTTCTCGCAGACACACTGGAGTCTAGGAGGGGACACCCAAGGGTTCCCGCCAAAGGCAAAACACGCACACAGACCTCCCCCTGTGAGAATGGTAGAAGAAGGGCCAAAAAAGGACAATCACACAAGAAATGGCAAAAAAAAGAAAGGAGCCACCATGTTATAACATAGGTGACACTATTGTGCAAAACCGGGACTGGGCAAGCAGTATGCAGTAAAAAAGTAGCACAATAGTTGGTAGAACATGTCCACTGCCACCAGCCATAACTTTAGGATTGTCACTGTGGCTAGAAAGTCACAGGAGTAGAGAGAAGGTGAATACTATGTATCCCCTTAGCACTCCTCAATAGGTGGGGTGTGCCAATAGCTGTTAAGATAAAGTTTTAGGAAGGATACAAAGTATCCATCGATCCTTAAGAACAGTAGTTTTTAAGGCTAGTGAAAGAATCTCAAAGGAGAACCCAAAGGGTTCACAGCAACACTGCACAGATGGTGCTGTAAAAGGTAAACACTGATGCGTTTGAAGGGATACGGAAGAAAGCAGACTCCATAAAAAAGGTAATGAGAAGAAACAAACACATGAGGTCCCGATATAGAGAAAAGGAACTATAACCTCGTGCCAAAGCAGCCCAGGAGTGTGCTGTGCTCAAGAGTCCCACCTTCTCCTGTGCTAAAACGTGGGGAAGGGAGACCCCGGCCATAACATCCAGACTTATTTTGTGAACATTTTCCCACACTATTTTGTAGCATAGCGCTAAGGACTGGCAATAGGTTTTTTAGTATAGGCCCTTCATTTGACTAGACTCTACTAGGACTGTATTATTTGATTGTCGTAGCTTGCTCCCATCTTAGTTTTCGGTTTAGATTAGGCGTTTATTTCACCGATTTTACAATTTAATAAACACACTTGAACTGTAATCACTTGCGTCCGTCTTACTTTGATACCATGCCTTCCTTTCGCGGACAAACATACACACACATACATACATTCAGCTTTATATATAAAGATAAGACTCATGTTCTGATGTGTGTAACATCGCTTCTCCCAACTTTGGTAAATGCAATTATTCTTTGACTAGCTGCTTGCGATTTTAAAGCAGTGTGTAGGCCATAGTGGGTTACAATATTTGTACTTACCTTGGAATATTTAAAGTGTGGCTTAGTGCATTTGTATTTTATTTATTTATAAAGCGCACCTGGCCCAAGGGCATCTGGGCGCATAATTTGAGATATAGGCATAGTCATACGAGGCAGTTACTATACAAGGAAGTATTTACACATTTACAGAGTTGTATGCAGACATAGTAAGTAAATTACAGTTAATGTACAAGAAGGGATTTGCAGATTATAAACAAACGGAGGTCAAATAAACAAGGGTAGACAGTTACGAATAATACACATCAGAATTTACATGTGTGCAGCAGGCCAAGATGGTAGGTCAAGGCAAGTGGGCGGCCTGAACCGTCTAAATCAGAGGGTTGTAGGGGCAGACAACCATGCTTTAGCTTGAATTTTGAATGCAGGGAAGGAAGGTTCAGCTCGGAGGGGGTTTGGTATTGAATTCCAAAGTTTAGCTGCCATAACAGGGAAGCTGGTTCCCCCTGATCAAAGCAGTATGAAGTGGGGTATGGATCGGCAGTTGAAGTGGGCACTTCTGAGGGGCCCGTTAGCGGTGTGGATAGTGAATGTCTTGGCTAGGTAACTAGGTGCTTGGTTCGCAATGCATTTGTGCGCAAGAGCAAGGGTTTTTAAGGATACTCGTTGTGGGACCGATAGCCAACAGAGACATTTTCTAGTATCGAGATGTGATGGTTCCTGGGGATGTTTAGAGCAGCTCTGATAGCATTGTTCTGGACAATCTGAAGTTTGTTGAGATTCCCTTGGTTAGTGCCGAGATAGAGGGTGATACAATAATCAATTTTAGACATGACCAGGGTCCTAGCTAATGTAGTACAGTTGGCTGGGGATAGGAAGGGGCGGCAGGCTGAAATGAGCTTGCATGTGTAAACTGCAGAGGACGATACTGCATTGGTTTGCCTAGAGAGAGAAAGGGTGGAGTCGATGTAAATGCCTAGGGTTTTGGTATCCTATGTAACTTTGATGATGTTGCCATCAATGACAAACGAGTTAAACGCAGAGTCAAGTTTGTTAAGTCTTTGATGGGTGCCGAAGAAGAGAATCTCTGTCTTTTCAGCATTCAGACAGAGTTCATGATTGGCCATCCATGCTTGGATGACTTGGTAGATGGAATCAACGGCAAGTGTGTCAGCTGTGTGATAGCCGTTGATAGGTATGAGTATCTGGGTGTCATCTACGTAGTTGATGTAGATGACACCCAGAGAATCCAAAACGCACGATCCTTGGGGTACTCCGCATGTGACAGGTGCTGGTTCAGCAGATGCCGACGGGGAGAAGACCCTCATGGACCTGTTGTCCAGAAAGGAGCTAATCCAGGCTGTGGCTCTGTCCGAGAAGTGGGCTGTGGATTTAAGGTGCCGGCAGAGGATTTGGTGATTGACTAGGTCAAACGCTGCAGAGAGGTCAAGTAAAAGGAGGAGGGCTAGTTTACCCTTGTCTTTAAGATCCCCAATCTGTGTTTTAAGATCGATCAAGGCAGTTTCAGTTCCATGACGTGGGCGGAACCCAGATTTTCTGAGTCCCAAGAGTTTGTTTGTTTCTAAGTTTGTTTATTTGTTTTATTATTTATAATGCGCGAGCGTACCCAAAAGGTATCAGGGCCCAGCATTTACAAGAATTTTCAAAGCTTAGTTGCAGTCATCATAAAATATACATAAGGACAATGAGGTAAACCAATTTTAAACCACGTGGTTACAGTGTGTGCGGGTAGCGCGGCATTTAGTAATCCTAGTGGGCCTCCAATTGCAGCCATGAAACTACCTTGGAACGGAAGTTCTGGTAGGGCAAGTCCATTCTGAGATTTGGAGGCAAGGAGTTCCACAGTTTGGCTGCTTTCACCGGGAAGCGGTTTCCTCCTATGGTGGCACGTTTGTAGTTGGAGACGGATAGGCAGTCTTTACATGCTGTTCTAACGGGTCTTAAAGAGGACTGTCTGTGGAATCTATTGATCAGGTATGTTGGGGCAGCATTGTTAAGAGATTTGTGGGTGAGTGATGCCGTTTTTAAAAGAATTTTATCTTTAGTGGAGAGCCAGTAGTTCTGTTGGCTGATTGCTGTGATATGTTCTCTTCTAGAGATGCCCAATGCTGCTCAGAGAGCGTTGTTCTGGAGGGTTTTTATCTTGCTGGTGGTGGCCTTGGACGATCCCAGGTAGAGGGCGTTACAGTAGTCGAGGCGGGACAATAGGAGGGCTGTAGCGAGTGTAAGGCAGCTAGTGTGACAGAAATGGTTTGTCTGCACGGATTAATTTGCATGTGTATGCCGTGGAGGATGCTAGGGAGCTCACTTGTCTTTTGAAGGAAAAATTGGAATCCAAGTAGAATCTCAATGTTTTGACCTCCTGTCCGACTGTGATGTTGTTCCCGTCAATCATAAAAGAATTGTAGGCCGGGCCCAGTTTCCTTAGGCTGGATGTGGTACCTAGGATGATGAGCTCCGTTTTATCATCATTCAGGCATAGTCCATGAGTGGCCATCCATGTCTGGATGATGTAGTAGAACAAGTTACTTCTTACCTTGTAACGTTCTTTCGATGGGATGTTCCTCCAACATATTCCTTATCTTTGATAATACGTTTCCAGCTTGCTGGCCTCAGAAATTTTATCTGTAGAGGGAGCTGCGCGTCGACGTCCGCCGAGTTGATGTCCCTCGACGGCCACCGTATCAGCGCCGACGTCACCATGCCCATAAATAGCCACGCGCTGCGTCCGTTGCTCAGTTCCGTTTTGTAGCATAAGAAAAGTCATGCCTGAATTGGTTATTTACCTTGAAGGAGCGTAAGCTGCAACCACAAGGGAAGTATTACTGCGGGGATGGATGGGAGGGGCGATGAGGAATACGTCGGAGGAATATCCCATCGAAAGAACGTGACAAGGTAAGAAGTAACTTGTTCTTCGAAGGGATTGTGTCCTCTGACTTATTCCTTATCTTTGATAGACTCCCATAGCAGTGGCATGTGATTGGAGGTGGGAGAAAGAATGTTATGTATCCCTTTAGGGATGGACCGAATGTAATACGGCCTTGCCAAATCTGGTCTCTTGACTAGTGGAGGAATCCAGGTTCTAAAATTTTGTGAATGTATGTGCGGACGACCATGTGGCAGCCGCACATATGTCTCGGACCGGTACCCCTCTTTGGAGAGCCGAAGAGGCTGTGATACCCCTGGTTGAATGAGCCCTAAGATTTTGGGGTGGCTCTTTCCCTGCCAGTTTATAGAATTCCAGAATGGCCAAAATAATCCACCTGGAAATGGTTTGTTTTGTTATGGGTAGTCCCAACTTGTGACCTGAGTATCCTACAAACAGTTGGTCCGTTTGCTTGATCCTAGCCATTCTGTTGATGTAAAAGCTGAGAGCTCGCCTTGGGTCCAGCCTATGTAGCCTTTCTTCCTCTTTCCCCGGATGGGGAGGAGGGTAGAACGAAGGTAAGATAATTTTCTGAGTAATATGAAATTCAGAAACCACCTTTGGGAGGAAATTAGGCTTCACCTGTAGGACAACTTTGTCCTTGTGGAAAATCGTATGTGGGTGTTTACAGGAGAGAGCTTGTAGCTCGCTCACCCTCCTAGCAGATGTTAGTGCTACTAATAGGACAGTTTTAAGCGTGAGAAATCTCAGCGAACAAGCGTGAAGTGGTTCGAATGGAGTGCCCATTAAGAAGTTTAAGACTAAATTTAAGTCCCATATGGGAACCTGAAATGGTTTTGGAGGATAAACATTAGTTAATCCTTTGAGAAAATGTATCACTAGAGGTAGTTTGAAATACAATGGTTCCTCCGCAGTGCGCTTGAAGATCGAAAGCGCTGCGAGATAGCCTTTTACAGTGCCAACTTGAAGGCCTGAGTTTGCCGAGTAGAAACGATAACCCCGTTGGTGTACCACACGAAAAAGGGTCAATATTCTCTTCCCTACACCAGCTGCAAAATGTGTTCGAACGGCAGCGGTATAAAGACTTTGTTGCTGGCCTTCTGGCCGAAAGCAACACCTCCATGACGTCATCAGGGAGGTCCCAATCCATGTACCTCACCCTTTCAGAAGCCAAGCGTGAAGGTTAAGAGTTCTGGTGTCTGGATGGAGAACCTGACCTCCCTTCTGCGAGAGAAGATTCTCTTTGATTGGAAGACGGATTGGAGGGCAGATGGACATATCTAGAAGGTCCGGGTACCACGTTCTCCTGGCCCAGTTCGGGGCAATTAGGATCATGGTTTTCCGGAATCTTCTCAACCTCCTGATCATTTGAGGAATAAGAGGGACTGGTGGAAACGCGTAGAGGAGTGGAAACTCCCAGTCCACTACGAACGTGTCTCCTAGAGCTCCTCTCGGGGGAAATTCCCTTGAACAGAACAGATCGCACTTCCTGTTGGTGCTTGTGGCGAACAGATCCATCTGAGGGGTTCCCCAAAGGACGAAGATCTCTTGAAGGACTTCCTGAGTTAGCTCCCACTAGTGGGAGACTGTGCTCTGCCTGCTCAGAGCATCCGCTGTCGAGTTCTTCTCTCCGGCTAGGTGGACTGCCGATAGTGAGATTCCTTCCTGAATTGCCCAAAACCAGAGCTGCATTGCCTCTCTGCACAGTGGCAGTGATCCTACGCCTCCTCTTTTGTTGAGATAGTGTATGGCCACCGTGTTGTCCGTCATTATCAGGACATTCTTTCCCTGTACTGATGGCAGGAAAGCTTTCAGCGTTGGTCTGATCGCTCTCAGCTCCAATAGGTTGATGTGTAGTCTGGACTCCGATGGAGACCAACGACCGCTGATGGTCAAGTCGTTGGCATGGGCTCCCCACCCCGTGAGTGAGGCGTCTGTGACTACCGTTATCTCCGGCCATGGTTGCCAAAACAGTTCTCCTTTCAAGATGTTCTCTGGATAGGCCCACCATTGCAGGTCACGGGCTACCTTGTCCGGAATCCGGAGGAGATCAGTCATTCTCCCTGAGAATTGCGACCACTGAGTTCTCAGTGCCCACTGAAGAGATCTCATTCTCAGGTGAGCCTCTGGCACAAGGAAGATGCAGGATGCCATGAGGCCTAGCAACCTCAAAATGTCAAAGGCTGGGAGAGGTTAGGCATTTTGAAATTTGTTGACCATCTGCAGAATATCTTGAGCCCTCACCTCTGGTGGCAAGGCTTTTCCCAGGGAAGTGTCCAGGACCGCTCCCATGAACTGGAGTCTCTGATGGTATCATCTGTGACTTCTTTAAATTGAGGGAGAAGCCCAGCTTGTGAAGGAAGTGGCAGACATAATCTAGCTGGATCTGAGCTTGTTCCGAAGATACAGCTCTGATCAGTCAATCGTCCAGGTAGGGGTAGACGTGGATCGCTTCCCTCCTTAGATTTGCAGCCACTACCGACATTAGCTTGGTGAAGACCCTCGGGGCGGAGGTCAGCCCAAATAGCAGAACTCGAAATTGACAATGAGAGTCGCCAATTGCGAACCTCAGGTATTTCCTGTGTTTGAGATGGATTGGCACATGGAAATAAGCATCCTGAAGGTCCAGAGATACCAACCAGTCCTGGAGCTGGAGGGCCTGAAGGATCTGAGAGAGAGTTACCATCTTGAACTTGTCCTTCCTGAGGAACTTGTTCAATTCTCTTAAGTCCAGGATGGGTCTCAGTCCTCTGTCTTTCTTTGGTATGAGAAAGTAGGGGGAATACCAGCCCTTGTTCCTGTCCGCTACAGGTACCGGTTCTATGGCACCTTTCTCTAGCACGTCTATGATCTCCTGCAAGAGGAGCGGAGCTGGAACTTTTAGAGAGCTGTGCCCCGGTGGATGACTCTGAGGGATGTGTAGAAGGGGTAGGCAGTAACCCTGGGCAACTGTCTCCAATGCCCAAGCATCTGACGTTATAAGCCTGCCATTCCGTCAGATGGTGAGTTAACCTGCCCCCTGCAGGTGTTTTGTGTGGAGAGGCCTCAGAGTGGTTTGGGGGCGGCTGATGCAGATGCCAAGGGTAAAGAGGCACCTGCTGCTGCTGCGGCTTTAGTACTTTTGACCCGTCCACCTCGGGTAGGTCTTTGGCCTCTTTGAGCCGGCTGTCCTCTGCCTTTCCCGAATGCAGAATAATAGCGAAAGGACTTTCCACTTCCAGAGGTTCCTGAGGGGCGAAAAGGAGTTTGGCGGATTGCAGCTCCTAACGATTTTGCCGCTGCTTTAGATGTCTGCAACTTTTCCAGACCGTCATCAGCCTTCTTTCCAAATAACGAAGAGACGTCAAAGGGCATATTCAAAAGTCTGGCCTGTACATCTGGAGCAAAGCCAGACTTTTGCAACCATGCATGCCTGCGGATTGTTGTACTTGCCGCCATGGCCCTGCTGATACTGTCAGCAGAATCGATACCAGTTTGAAGTGATTCGCACATGGCATCTTTGCCATCTTTAATAATGTTAAGGAAGGCTTCCTTTTCCTCTCCTTCGGGTATGCAGTCAGCCGCTGATGAAGCACACTCCCACAGTGTGTAACTGAACCTGGCGAGCGTACAGGTGGCGTTGATGGACTTCAACGCCATACTACAAGCAGAGAAGACTTTTTTTCGCCATAGAATCGTACCACTTGTCATCTCGATCCTGTGGAACAGTAGGGTAAGCGGTCCTACTGTTAGATGAAGTTGCCGCTTGGACCACCAGGCTCTCTGGAGTCGGGTGTTTTGATAAGTATTCAGGGTCAGCAGCCGCTACCCTATACTTGGCTGACAATCTTTTATTGACCGCAGGGATAACTTCAGGAGTTTCCCAATTAGATGTAATTTTCCTTTGTAAGGCTGCATGGAAGGGAACCACAGGGTCCTCCTGTGGACCTTTGTCTAATATCTCTGTCAGGTCATCCTGTTGAAAAACAGGCGAAGGCGCAGACCAACCCATAAATTCAATAATTCTTGCCCTAAGGGTTCTATAGGGTGTTTCGGCATATTCTCCTGGGTCTGGCTCAACAAATTTCACTTCTGGGGAAGTGTCCACCCCACTTGCCTCATGTAGCGACTCCTGTAGGTCCTTCAATCTTCTTTCCTCAGAGGTGAAATCCTCTGAAATAGGCAGTCTGGTCCCCTGCAACCCAAATGTTTCCTGGTCAGAATCTTCCCCCTCTTCATAAATTGAAGATAGTCCAGGGTACTCTGACCTCTGAAATGGTGTAAAACCCATCTCTAAGGCAGAAGGAGCCAAACTCGTCATTATTGGGCGAGAAAACGTCGTTGTCGTCGACGCCGATGTGACCGGCTTCGAAGGCGCCAAGAACGGCGTCGAGAAGACTGGAAGAGGTCTCGAAGAACTCGAGAGGATCGGGATCCTACTCAAGGATGTCGACGACCGTCTCGGCATCGAGCCGGAGGCCATTAGAACCACAGTTGGCTGTGGAGTAGCCTTGGTCTTCTCTTTCATCGGCGTCGACGATGGCGTCAAGTCGATCGACCGATGCGTCGAAGAACCCTTCGACAACAGCGTCGATGGCGCTGATCCATGCGTCGAAAAAATCTTCGACAATGGCGTCGAAGATGGTGCCTTCTTACCTGATGGCTCGTGGCGCTCTCGGGTGGAATGTTTCGCTGGGAGCAGCGACTCGCTGCGTTTTGATTTTTTGGGTTTTTCACCCAGGGTATCACCCTCAGCTGTCTTCGAGGGGGTCGAGGCCGCTTTCTCGAAGACGCTTAACATTTTCTTTCTGAATGCCTCCCACTCAGCCTGAGCACTGTGTTTTGTGGGACAGGAGACCCTTTCTGGGGAAACAGAAGACGACGAGGAAGGGGCTCTTCGACGTCTCTTATTTGAGTGTCTTGATCTCCACGAATGATGGGAGCTACTTCGAGATCTAGAATGGGAATGTTTGACGGTGAGGAGACGAATGCCTCGACTCAGCCGAAGAAACCTTCGAGGAGGTTTTGACTGACTTACCTCTCTCGAGCTTCCCCTTGCGCTCCTTCAAGGCTTTCGCCGTCATGGACATGCAGTCCTCACACTCCGAACAATGGTGCTCGGCTCCCAAACACCACAAGCAGATCCTGTGTGGATCCGTTATCGACATTTTTTTTACCGCAGTCTCGACATTTCTTGAAGCCGGATCGCGGCGTCGTCGGTTCCGATGAAGATGCCATCGAAAACGAGTTGGTATTTATTCGAGTAGATATAGAGGGTTTTCCTGACTGAACTGAGCAACGACGTTCTGAGGCCCCACGAAGCGCGGAAAAATGGAACTGAGCAACGGACGCAGCGTGTGGCTATTTATGGGCATGGTGACGTCGGCGCCGATACAGTGGCCGTCGAGGGACAGCGACTCGGCGGACGTCGATGCGCAGCGCCCTCTACAGAAAAAATTTCCGAGGCCAGCAAGCTGGAAACGTATTATCAAAGATAAGGAATACGTCGGAGGACACAATCCCTTCGAATACCCTATTTAGCAAGGCCAAATCCTTTCCATAATCTCCAGAAAGCGGAAGGAGGATCTGGGTATCATCTGCATAGTTAGTGTAGGTGATACCGAGATGGTCCAAATCATCAAAAAGGGGCTTGGTAAATATGTTATACAATGTGGGGGAGACACAGGAGCCCTGTGGTACCCCACAGGTGATCGGTACAGGGTCTGCTGCAGCAGTGGGAGAGAAGACCCTCATGGTTCTGCCATTAAGGAATGATGTGATCCAGGTCATGGCCTCAGTAGAGAAGTGCGCTGAAGAGTGGAGGGGTGTACATAGGACAGAGTGATCGACCAAATCGAAAGCTGCAGATAAGTCGAGGAGGAGGAGTAGGGCAGCTTGTCCATTGTCTCTGAGCGCGTCAATCTGGGCTTTTAAGTCAATGAGTGCGGTTTCAGTCCCGTGTTGAGGACGGAACCTTGATTGTCTGGATCCTAAGAGGTGGTGATCTTCCAAGTGCTTCTGTATTTGTACATAGGCGACCTTGTCCAGGATTTTTAGTAGGAAGGGAACGGTCGTTATGGGTAGGTAATATGTCGGTATGGCTGGGTCAAGTGTAGGTTTTTTCAGTAGTGGACACACCCAAGATTGTTTTAAATTGGTGTGGATGAAGCCAGTGGCGAAGCAGGCGTTGATCAGTTTCGTAATGAAAGGGGAGAGGTCACGGGCAGCGTCTTTGATAAGCTGTGCTGGGCACAGGTCTCCCTGGCAATTGGATGGTTTCAAGGACAGGATGATTTTTTCAACTTCAAGTGTGTTGACTTTGGAGAACTTGAAGCCGGTGATATCTGTGGGCGTGAGCTTGTCCGGAATTTTCGGAGGGAGAGTGACATTAAGGGAGGCTTTTTTGCTGCAGCTTTTACTTTGGAGGGTTGTGATCTTATTCGCTAGGGCACTTTGAATTTCTGAGCACCAGTTTTCATCTTTAGTACAGGTGTCTGGGGGTACCATGGGGGTTTCTTTTCTACTTCTTTGAGGACAGAGAAGAGTTCTTTCATGATGGATTTTGCTTAGGATATGTGAGAGTCAAAGGGAGGTTTCGTTTAGCCATATAAATTTATTTTTTGTAGAGTGCGGCTAGTTTGGAAAGTGAGTTTGTTCGCAACTGAGGGGTATTTTTTCCAAGTGGCCTTGCAGTTTCTTTTCTGCTGCTTAAGGTTTTTAAGGAATGGTGTGTACCATTTGTTGAGGTGTGTTTTTGGTTTGCTTAGTCTGAGTTTGAAGGGGGCGATAAGGTCCAGCGAGATAGACATAATCTTGTATTCGGGGTCAAGGTTGTCGGGGAGTATGTTGAGTGCGGGGAGTAGGTTCGGGATGAGTCTTTCTACTGTCATATTCTTCCTGTTTCTAGTGAGAGTAGGTGGGACCATAATGGTAGGCAGAGGTGGAGGTCTGTCAGTAGAAAGCATGAACAATACCAGATGGTGGTCAGTCCAGGCTAGGGGTGAGATATTTGTGATATTCGCTTGGCAGTTAGTTGTGATCGGTTACCCAGTCAAGTATTCTACCTTTTGAATGAGTGGGTACCGTGCATCTTTGCGCGAACCCTAGTTCAGTGAGAGTGTTAACTATAGTACTGGCGGTATGATCTTCCGGGTCATTATAGCCCAGATTGAAGTCTCCCAGGGTGAGAACTTGAGTAGAGCTTTTAAGATTGCTGGATAGAATAGAGTTGAGGTCTTCATCAAAGGTGCCAATGGGGCCTGGCGGGCGGTAGATCAGACAGATATTGAGAGTTTGGGTATTGGTAAGTGGAAGTTTGACAGAGTGTTTCGCAAGAGAGGACATTGGAAGAAGTTGCTAGTCTCATGGTAAGACTGCACTTATGGATAATGGCGACACCCCCGCCTCTGGAATTGGGGCGATCTTGTCTCAGGATAGAGTAGTTATCTGGGACTGCCAGCATGAGCATGGGGCCTGCTGCTGGGTGTAGCCAGGTCTCAGTAAAAGCGAGGAAGTCAAGGTCTTCTTTAAGGATTAAGTCTGCTATGTCTGCAGCATGAGCTACTAGTGATCTGGCGTTGATCAAGGGTCCCTTAATTTTGGGGCTATCTGTGTTTTTAGGAGTAGTAGTATGACGCTTGTTCTGTGTTGATTCAGGAGTGGCGTAAATGAGGGAGTTGTGTGGTGGTCTAGGGTTGAAGTTTTGGGGTGAATTGGAGGCTTTTGTAGAGGAATTAGGTCTAGGCGGCGGTGCTCTGGAATTATGTATGGTGGGCAGTGAGCGGGCAAGGGGCTCATCAATTTTGGCTAGTCTGGCTCTGAGTCCTAGGTTCCTATCTATGATAACACGAGGGAGGCTAGTGGGTGGCAGTGGCTGAAGGATGTTTGTGTCTATGTGTGGTGCCTGGTTGTTAGGTCCAGTTAGGGATGGTGTGTTGGGTAAGTGTGGAGCCATCTTCAGCTGTATTGCAGTGTTTAAAAGGATCAAGAAGCATGCAAGCAGGTTGGTAGTGAATGGACACATACTAAGTAGTGGTGGCAGGAGTGTTGGGAGGCCGGGGTATAGGCTTGTTTAACACCAATTAGCTACAATGTAGCCTCAAATGCAATGAGTGACACCTAGGTTAACGGTAAAGCAGTGTGGCTGGGAGGAGATGCGTTGCACTTAGTTTTGAAATAAGGCAAAATGGCTAGAGTGCATGTAGCAGCAGCTAGAGTCAGGTATAGCAATTTGACTAATATGCATTGAGTAACAGCTAAATTACACTTGTACAACTAAATTCGAGGTAGGACAGTATGGCTAAAGGGGTAGTGCGTGGCATCTAGGTTTGAGGTAAGGCAAGATGGCTACAGTACATAGAGTGCCAGCTAGATTCGAGATAAGGCAGTTTGGCTAAAGTACTTTGAGTAGTACCTGGAGTAGATTGACAAAGTGGCTAGTGCATTGGGTACCACCTAGATTCGAATCTGGTAGTGTGGCTAAAATGCATTTATAAGTAGCATGAGGCAGGCAGGCGGGCAGATGGGCAAAGGGGACATGCTAAGTGGTTGTGACATGTGTATTCATAAAGGATGTGTAACCTTTATACATGGATGGCACATGGAGATAGTCCACGAACATGCGGCAGCATATGGCTAACTAACATACTCTGGGAGCATGTAGCAGTATATAGCTAACAGCCGATGGTGACCCTCTGGGATAGAGTAGGCATGCATGAGCAGCCCAGAATCAGGAGAACAGTACGCCAGCGAATTATGTAACCCAGGTGAAGAGAGCAATAGGACAGTGGGTCGTGCTCAATAACCAGTGTCTGGGCTGAGTTGGGATAGGATAATGGCAGCTAGAGTCGGGTGGGCACAAGCGGCGGAGAAGTACTGCGGGTCACAGGTGATGTGCGTAATAGCACGTGCAGTTAATGCGGACATTTAAGAAATATAGAACAGCTCATACAGGCACTGAACGGACACCAGTAATGCTGGGAAAGAGGCAGTCTTAGTTCAATAGGAGAGGAACTGGGGAGGCATACAGTAGTGGCAGGCAGGATGGAAAGTAAACAAGTGATAGCATGCATTTGCAGTTACACGTGCCTTTATAATCGTTACCATGGTAGGTAGGTAGGTAGGTAGGTAGGTAGGTAGGTAGGTAGGTAGGTAGGCGAGGTTGATGTTAGAGGCTTCGGGCAATGAAGCCATGCATGTGGAAGAGCGCAGAGTACATTGGTTGGCTGCAAGTGTTGGTTTAGTTCAGGTGCCGTGGGCGCACTGTAGTAGGCAGGGATAGTGATCGGTGACAAGGGTGGGCGGGAGGCCGTGTTTAAGTTGGTTGGCCACTGGGATTATGGCAGTCTTACGCGGGCAGCGTTTCAGGGGGACGTAGATCAGGAATCTCACTGTAGTGTGCTGATGACGGACAGCGGGCGCACTCCTTTGTCGGGGGCCGGCTTCGCCTGCCGGTGCACCCCGATTGGCCAAAAGGAAACAGGCAACCAATAACGGGCAACAGGCTTCTAGGGCTTGGAGACAAGGCAGGGTGATTGAGAAAAAGCGGCGGCCATCTTTAAAAGGCAAAAACCTTGTGTTTTTGCCATTTGGAATTTAGATACGGTGCACTTCGTTATGTGATCCAGTAGGCGCAGTGTGCTTATGTCGATAGTGAGACTGCACGAACAAAGAGCCTTAATTCTAGAAGTAAATTAGGCAATTTTGGCGGTGAGGAGATCGAGATGCCTAATAGCACATAAAGTAGCCTCCAGGCTTACCTATGATTTGGCAGAGCTTCTGGCTGCATGGAACTGCTCCAGCAGCTGGTGGAAGAGGGAGCTCCTGCTCGCACCTCATGGAGACCAAATGCATCCAGGCTCAGTCAGGGGAATAGCCTTTGTCTGTTGCCTTTGTCGGGGGCCGGCTTCGCCTTGGATAAGTAGTCTTTGATCTGCAGGTAGGCTGCTCGATCAAGTATTTTTTAGCAAGAATGGCACTGTGGTGATAGGCCTGTAGTTCGTGGGTATGTTGGCATCCAAAGATGGTTTTCTGAGGAGTGGGATAACCCAGGCCTCCTTAAGGTTATCTGGGACAATCCCAGAGCTAAAGGAGGAGTTTATGAATGCAGTGATGAGGCGCCAAGTTATGAGAAGCCTCCTTAATGATAGTGGCAGGACATGAGTCGCCTTGGCAATTAGAAGGTTTAAGGTTGTTGATTATATTTTCGACTTCAGCGATGGTAAGGGGTACGAAGTTGAATGGTTTCAAGGCGTGGAGGTTGAAGTTGGTTTTGGGCTGGTGAGGGTTATTTTGTGAGTCGATCAATAGGCTAATTTTTTTGTTATTGATTTTAGTTTGGAGAGTGGCTATTTTAGCAAGGAGTGCCTTTTGTATATTGGCACACCAAGAACTGTCTTTAACACAGGTGTCGGGAGGGGAGACCAGGGATTCAAGTTCTTTTAGTATTAGGAATAACTCTTTGGTATTAGATTTAGCTTGTTCAATGCGTTTATTGTACGTTTCTTTTTTTGCCTGAATTATTGCCTCTTTATAGTTCAAGGTGGCTAGTGCTAAACTCGCTTTGTTCATTTCAGTAGGGTTGCTTTTACAACGCGCTTCTAGATTGCGTATGTCTTTGCGGAGGACTCTCAGCTGAAATGTAAACCTGGAGTTGAGGTGGGCACGCGGTTTAGGTTTCCTTAGTTTGGGAGATGCGATTTGGTTTAGCACATTTAGTAAAGTCTGGTTAAACAAATCTACCATGACAGTTGGATCAGTGCAGATGGAGGCATGTTCATTGAGGATGGGGAGGCTAAGTGGGGGCAGTTTTTCGCATGTTATGTCTCTCGTTTCTAGTAGGGATGGCAGGTGCAATGTCAGGTTTGGTGCGAGTGATTTTGGCTGAGATGCTAAATCTGATTTGATGGTGATCTGTCCAGGAACACGGTTGGTTGGAATCCACATTGATTTCGCAGTTTAATCCAGAAATCCAGTCAAGGATTCTGCCCTTGGAATCTGTTGGCTCATTAATATATTGCGTGAAGCCTATGCTGGTGAGCAAGTTGTTGATGTTGTGTGCTGCGGAATCATTAGGGTCTTGTAAACCCAGATTGGGGTCGCCTAGTATGATGATTTAGGATTTAGATTTCGTGTTAGAGGTCAGCGTGTGAGATATGTCTTCAACAAATGTGGAGATAGATCCGGGGGGCCTGTAGATTAGTTTGAGTGCGATAGTCTAGCTGGGGGTAAGTGTTAATTTGACTGAGAGAATTTCCACTGATGAGATTTGCTGTGCGTTAGAAATGCGGAGATTGATGGTACTTTTGTGAATGAATGCACTACCACCTCCTTTGGTTTGATTAGTGTTGCAGTAGTTTCTAATGATAGTGTATCCTGTCAGGATAGCTAACGAGAGGAGCGGTCCTGAGGCCGAATGTAGCCAAGTTTCTGTGATGGCGAAAAAGTCGAGATCATGTATAAGGATAAGGTCAGCTATGTCAAGTGCATGTGGTGTAAGTGAACTGGCATTGATCAAAGCCTCTTTGGTCGAGGTCAAGGTTGTATGGGGTGGGCTTGTATCATGCTGGATGATTGTAACCAGTGAAGGGGGTGGGGTTGCGTGGACTGTTGTGGTAGGTATATGCCTGTTAGAGTGTCTGGTAGTAGTGGCGTGATGGTAAGAGGCATGGAGGAGTCTGGAGCCTAGTCTGTAGTTCCTTAATGATGTAGCGCAAGATTTGTTAGGAGTAGGTTTCGTGGCAGAGTGTTCAATCCAGAGGATGGGCGAATTGAGATAGGGATTGGTACCCAGAGTAGGTAAGTGCAATTGCTGTGTGGAGTTGTGCAAGGTGGGCCTGTAACTTTGTCCAAGTGGGCTGGGGGGGGCATACTGAGTCTAGGTTGTGTGACGCTTAGCAAGGAGTGTGTGAAAGGCCTAATATGTGGGGAGTCTGCTAGTGTGACGCACTTGTAGTGGGAGAAAGCCACCGTCGGAGCAGTTAATACGAGGAGCAGACAAGGTGCAGTATGTTTAGCAGCAGCAGATGTGTAGAAACAATACATAGTGTCTATAGCAGTATAGTAAGACTAGTAATGAGGTATGGCAAGGTGCACAGTACAGGTTACAGTAAATAGTAGCTAAGCAGCGGCACAGAGAATTCCACAAGGGTTTAAGGAGTACCAGTCTCATGGGGATAGTGGGAGAAGCGAGGCAATCGCAAACGTATAAAACTCTAGGTGCAGTAAAGGACACGGGAGGTGTACATATTGGTTGGTAGTGGCTGCACATCTAGTCATTAGGGCAGCAGGCACTGATATAGCCAGCCAGAAGGGGATGGCAAGTGACAAATGTAAAAGAAGTCTGGTAGCAGTAAGGCGTTAGCACAGGGGTGCAAGACAAAGGCAGACCGTAAAGCAGAGCAATGGGTGACAATATTCAGCGAATATTCATGCAGGATTACAGCTGCAAATACATCGAATTTGTGGAACATTCAGCCAACGTGCAGATGCGAAGCAACGTGGCGAGAGAAGGGGGAACTTGCAGCAGAGTATGGTAATGCATAGAATGTCACAGGTTAGCGCACAACTGATTATTAAGGCATGTCCAGGCAACTATGGAAAGCACTCAGCCGAGCGACTGGGCAGTCAATTGTGACGGACGAGTAGTTGAGTAGTAGTATTTCAGCACGTGCAGTGCAGACGCATGTACGAAGAAGGCTAGAGAACAGTAAAATATGCTGTTGATGTAACTGGTAGAGTGGAAGTCTTACTCTGTGATGCGCGGCAGACAGCATCACAGAGTAGCATTTCATTTGTACTTACCCGTGTTTCTGCTTCGTGTTAACTGTACTACAGTTAAACCAGGATTCTCATTTTGGTGATTCAAGGGATGCTTTTTAGTGCTCCTTATCTTTTTGCTTTTCCCCACTCAGCTTTTTCGGTTCATTGACTTCTTTTTTGTGGCCAGAGGGACTTCTCCTGAAGTACCCATGACTGGCATTGCGTTCCTTTTTACCTTATACAAAAAAGGGGCATATGGTTTGGACTCACCCCTAAAGTATCCAGTACCAGCCGTGCCTCTGAGGCTCCCTAGTTTGCCCTGGGGTGATTTTATTACCCTACACAGTTTCAGGGAGTCGGTTGGCGGCAGCTATACATTAGATTTAGCTACAGCAGGGGTGCACACTGTTTCCCTGCATTGGTAGCCCAATGTACTGTTTGTTTTCAAATCCTGCACTCAGCCATAGTGTGTTTCAGGATTCTCCTTTGTCAAGGTGATCACAAGGAAGACAACAATGTCTGTTCTGACCATGTGAGCTCTTTGTGAGCCCACAATGGCAGCCTCAATATTGGTGCCAACTGGTTAAGGGCAGTATAGGTCGCTTAAGTATCCCTCTCACATCCTGTTGAGGCAACTAAGACTAAGTGGCCATTCCAGTGACCAACCAGTATAGTTGGTGATATCACATTTTGTCCACAGCCTCTTTTAGTGCTTAGCTGGATGGCCTTTGGCCAGCCCCTTTGTGCAATAGGGCAATCCTTCATAGGCGTTCGTCCATTTATTGCTGTGCTCCAAGCTTGTGTTTTTCCGACTGCCCAAGTGTCTAAAATCTAGGATGTTCTCATCTGCTGCTCTCATCTGCTGCTGTGTCTCAGCCTTGGGCAATTCCCCTACTGCTCAAGTATCTCAATCTCAGTCTCAAGTGTGGGTATCTCCTTTATTTGCTGTTGAATCTCAAAATGTGGACATTTCTTCCATTTGCTTTACTTTAATTTAATAAATGTATATCGCGCACCTCGGACCCGCAGGCTTAAGGACGCCAAACATACAGTGGGACAGAGATCAGCCATGGCCAAAGGAGGTCCTAAACCAGGCCAATATCGACAGAAGGGCCATAACATCGGCAGAGAGAGGTCACGCTAATTAAAAATGTCTTTCTTTCTAAAGACCGGAGTGGAGGTTTCCTCTACAAGACTCAGAGATAGAGTTCCAGGCAGACTGGCCACAGCAGCAAATGCTCCCTTCCTAACCTGCGACAGTCTGCAAGCTGGTATTATTAGATCTTAAATTATGCATATTAGCTTTTTGTGTCAATTCTTCCTTCAGATAAACTGGGGCTGTATTTAAGCATTTATGAGTAATCAGCAGAAACGGAACGAGATTGTCTTTTATGGAGAGCCAAATAAGACTCCTCCTGGCCTCAGAGATATGGTCCCTTTTTTTGTGATCTGTAATGACTCTGACAGCATTGTTTTGAACTATTTGAAGCCAGTTGACATCGGTTTTCAGCATACTGACTAATAGGCTATTACAATTGTCTATTCAGGAGCCCATCATAGTCCTGGAAAGTATTTGACAGTTCTCTCTGGAGATGTATGGACGTGCGTGGGTCATAAGCTTAATATGACGCTGAGGACACTAAGCTACTGGCTTGGGCTTTCATGTTCAGATTATGGTCGAAGAAGATCCCAAGGGTCTTATCTTTGTTTTTTGTTGTAATCACACATCCATCTATTTGCATCTGAGCATATTCTAGCTCCACTTTTCAGGTTTTTGCTTCTGTGTCCAATAGCATCAATTTGGTTTTTCTGGAGTTTAATGAAAGACCATTCTTACACATCCAGCTTTGGATCAAACCGTAGATCCTGTTGATGTTGGTCTCGTCCCCCACGAAGTTGCTGCATAGTTTGTAAACCCAACTTTATGGCTTTCCAAAAAGTCGCGGAAGGGAACAGTAAATATATTATAAAAAGATTGGAGACAAACAGGATCCTTGTGGTACTCCCTGTGGGAGCTCCATAGGCGTTGCTTCTGCTATGTCGCTACTTACCCTACATTGCCGTTCAATGAGAAAATACCTGGCCCAGCAAGCTGCTGACCCTGAAAACCCTGCTACCTCCTGCAACCTGGTGACCAGTAATGCATGGTCCACAAGGTCGAAGGCAGCGGATAGGTCTAAAAGCAGGAGCATAGCCATTTGACCACTATCCATAAGTAGAAGCAGCCTGGACTTAAGGTCTAACAGCGCTGCCTCTGTACTGTGACTCTCTCTAAACCCTGTTTGCCACTTATTCAAAATGTCATGGGATCTGAGATGTGTCAGGACTTGTGAGTAAGCAACTCGATCCAAGATCTTAAGTAAAAATGGTGAGTTGGAAATAGGGCAGTTCAGCAGATCAAGAGGACAGAGGACAGGTTTCTTCAACAGAGGGGTGTTGCAGGTATTCTTGATGCTTTTTGGAACACAGCCATCCCTGAAGGAGGCATTGATGAAATTACATAAAGTCAAGATAAGCGAAGAAGAACAAGTCTTAATAGCCAAAGCCGGACAACCTCACCCCCTTACAGTTAGTCGGCTTTAGCTTTTCTATAATCAAAGCCAATTCTGGCTCACTAACACGTTTAAATGAAAATTGATCTTCAGGTTTCCATATTCTTTGAGTGTTATTTGCGATTTCGCCCTCTAAAGGGGTTGTGGCTTTCTTGGCAAGTACGATCTGATCTTTAATACTGTTTAGTTTTGTGCCCATGGCGTCTTGTATCGAGGTGCACCATATGCTTTCTCTAATGACTACCTCCCTATTATCCTGGTAAGGGTGATCTAGTTCCCCGAGAATTTTAAATAGGTCCCTCGGTCGTGAGAGTGCTTTTTTTATACGGTCATCAAGATATGATTTTTTTCGCCTGGATGACAGCTAGTTTAAATCATTTTGCTGCCAAGGCCATCAGGCATGAGATTTTTAGTGTTCCTGCAGCCCACTGAGGATTTTATGACTTTCTTCCTTGCAACCTTCTTCTCGTATACAATCTCAAAGTGAATGAAGAAATAATCAGACCATGGACATGAGGATACATTGGGGTTTGATAAAAATGACATTATGTCCCTCTACCCAATCGAGCGTGTTGCCTTTTACATGTGTAGGGGTCCTCACAAATTGTTCCAGTCCTAAGTCTGTAAGCGTCTCATCAAGCAGCCTAGCCTGTGGGTCATTCCCGTCAGATAACCATTGTTTAAAATCACCCAATAGTAGAGTGCTGGCATTGGGTTTTAAGAATGAAAGAATGTCAGATATTTGATTGGTAAAATCACACATGGGGTAAGGGAGGTCGATATACACTAGTATCGGATTGAAAATACTTTCAGCATCTGTTCTCAATTTAATATGGAGGATATCACAGCCATCCGGGTTAGTGACATCAACTTTCCATATATCTAGAGTATCGTAAATAATAGCTACCCCCTCCTTTTCCCTCTGATCTATCCTGAAACTGGATATTATAGGCTTGTGTTATAGCCAGTGCCAAAGATGGGCCAGCTGCTGTGGGATTTCAAATCTAAGCAAGAGCACAGAGGTCTAGGTCTTCACAGGTTATCTATGTTGAGACCTCTAAGGTATGTTTAAGGAGGGAGCAAGTGCTAGATACTTAAGACCTAGGCTAGTTCTGTTAGTAGCTCCACTTGAAGTGGAAGTTAATACTTCACAGGGAACGGTTGTGTGCTGACTTAGTTCATCTTCATTTCCTGTGCACTGGATGTTATCCGCTGTGGTATTAGTCTGTATGTTGTTGATATGCACTACAATATCCATATTCGCTAATAAGCCAGATGGAATCGGCGACAATAGTGCCCAGAAGTTTCCTCATATTTGGATCGAATTGAGCACCAGTGTTGGTCATATCTCTGGTTAGGTTGTCTGTAACAGTATTAATCGTCTGCGTTGGACTATCATTGTAAAAAAGGTGGTCACATGCTTTAGTTAGACAGGAGCACGCCCGGTCTGCTATATTAATCATATGACGGGTTCTTAACATAGAATCCGCTTTCGCCTGTTCGATTATGGCAGAAATAAGTGCAGCACTTATACTGGCAAAATATCACGAATGGCACCGGAGGGCAACGTACCGCCACAGACCGCTTGGTGGTCTCGCACTGGCGCTCTTGCACCTGAAATGCAAATAAATGCGGCGCAAGATCCACCAGGCTGTCTGAGTAGTGTAGTTCAGTAACTAATTAAAAGCACGAGTCATAGCTGCTTTAACACCTGAAAGCGGGATGCAGACCGTGGCTCAGTAAAATCATACAATTCCGAGGGGGAGCTGGTAAAAGAAGTATTTCAAGCAACAGAGATTTGAACAAAAGTTATAATGCTAAAATCAGAGTGCTGTCTCTAGATAAAAATGGGAATATGACATGGGTAAAAATTACTAAAATAGATAAATAAAAACACTGATAGAAAGCAAGCGCAGTGGAAATAAGGATAGCAGTTAAAATGACAGTTAAGATGGAAACATCTTTTCCAAACTGCGGTGGTTCCAAAGTTTATCCCACTACTCGAGTTCTAAGGTATAGGTGGTTCTCAGTTTGCGAGACCAGCCAATCGCCTGGGGAGACCTAGAAAACAGACATCGAAGGTAAACTCTGTCCGAGTTTAAGGTATGTATAAATGGCACCACGTCTGGACATGTCGCATGCACGGCTTCCCATCCATGCTATCTAGAATGCAGCTCCGGCTATGTCAAATCCCATCTAGCTGCTCACATAGCCATCCAGACAAACCCCTGACATGCCTCAACACCTCTGCCATTAGTATACAGCGACAACCTACAACAAATCGGTCTGGCTGGGCACACATCGAGTCTCCTGCACTAGCACTCTATCGTAACCACCAACAGCACCCACCCCGTACCTCACCTCTGGGTTGCTTACTGGAGTCTAGCCAGCCCTCCCAAGTCCTAATCCTGGCAGAATGCACAAACACATCTGAAGTAAACTTTTGATTCTACCATACCTGAACTTTGGTCCCCAAGGGTGTTCTAACCACAAAGCGCATTGAGGCCATACAAAAGGGAAATGGCACTATATAAATGACAACTACAATACAATGGTATTTAGGCTTTGACCTGACGTGTCCATGCTCTTGCTTTTATGTATCGTGGAGATGGCAGGTCCAACAGCCTGCTGAAGGACTCTTCCAGCAAATCTGGCGGTTTTTGCCATTTAAAATCCCTCACTTGGCAATACCCGTCGACTCCAGGCGAGACAGACAGCAGCTGTGGAAACTCTCAGGCACAGGAGTTTCAAAGTCGCTTGGGGCTGCAGCCTTTCTTCTCGGGTACTGCAGAAGCGGTTTCGAAGGCCAGAAGGAAGCTGAACCGTGCAAGGAAGTTCCATGCTTGCATGACAGACGAAGCGAGAAACCAAACGCAGCCAAGTTGCAGAGAGGGATACTGCACTGTCGCAGACATGGAGAGAGCCACTGAGCAGGAGAGCAGAAGGAAGCCGCACTGTCGTCACAGACGCAGAGAGAAGCCAGTAGCAGCAGGGAGGCAAACCCTTATACCTGGAAGCCCCAGTGATGTACCAACATCCCTATGAAGGTAAAGGGAGGTATAGGAGACCCGGTGGGGACTTGGGGTTAGAAGGGAGGGAGGCATTAAATATTCTCCCTTTGCCTAATAGTTGAGACACCTAGATTGGCTCTCATGCGAGTTGGACCTACCTGAAAGCTCCTCTTCTTTGTGTCAGTGATTGTGGAATCCCACTGACCACCAGAGAAGGGTCACGGACCCAAACCCAAGAAGGATAAGAGAGACCAAGATCAATAACCCTAAACAAGAGAATAATATGAGTCATCTTGCTTGTGGCAGTACTTGGCAGGTTAGTGAACCAGATCTGCTGAGTCAAAGAAGAACATAGGTCTCGGACCCAACTACAGTTGGAACTTTATATGGTATTGAACAGACGAGACACTGGAATCTCCAGGGTAAGGGAGTCATTACCCCTGGGTCTAGTGTGACAGGCACGTTGTAATGAGAAGCATCATGAGAGAGTCATCCTCCTGATATTAGGTGGCAACAAGCTTCCAGCCAGGGGAAGTGAGTCATTCCCCTTGGTGAACACGGTTTGAACTGTGATTAAGAATAAGCTAACTAGGGGAAGGGAGCCTTTCCCCCTGGTGAGAACTACTGAAATTCCCAAAGTGAACTATGATCACAAAACCAGAAGAGAGGCATTCTCCTGGGCCACAAACAGTTTAGCCTCATCTGTCAGCGATTGGACGTACATGTAGTGATTTGGGTCTTCTAGGATCGTTGATGTATGGTCGAGCTCCACTGGAGGCCACTTCACATCCAGTCAAATCCAAATTGGAAGTCAAATCTTCTTCAGGGAATTCCCCTGAAGGGATTCCCTCTCGGGGAAGAAAACCGTTCTCCAGGATATCCTGGTGTGCAGCAGATGTAGATAGACTGATGGCAGTAACAGGCACACGTATAAGAATGATGGCAGGCAATACAGAAGTCAGCGAGTATCGGATGAGGAGCAGATAGACAGGGGCAGCTCCTCCATAATGGGCGTCGACCCGCTACCCATTATGGAAGAGAAAAAGGCAGGCCCAGATAAAACCAAGCGCTCCCTCAGCTGAAGTGAAAGAACACTCCTGAGCCGACCCTTGCTGCAGGGAAACCAGGTTTCCCTTTTGTATGTGTACCCAGCCAGCGCATGCTGAATGGGCCATGGAAGTGCAGTTCTGTATAATGTGCTTTTACATGTGCCCGCCTCTGTTACCATCAGTCGGGTTAATAGTGTTGGATGGGAACGACCTTTGTGCGAGCCGTTCGGGTAGGCCTTGAAGCACTAATATGAGTCATGCCAGAGTGAATCAGGGACTGGGCATGTGAGCGGCATTACATTTGGTGCTGGGTTAAGGGGTGCCATTTTATGCGGTCATAAGGTTTAAGTTACTTACCTATAACTATTGTTCTCCAGCATGGGCCTGGATTGGATTCACATGCTCATGACTATTCCCCGTCAGGCTGGGAATCCTTGGTAAAAGAAAAAACGGTTTCACTTTCCCTTAAAAACTGTATTCCTGCTCTAAACGAATCGCTGTCCTCTGGGTCATACTGCCCCATCCAATGACCGTCCTCTCCCTAAGCCCCTCCTCTGGCAGTCATCTTCAGATTTTTAGTGCACGCTTCAGGGGAGTCCTCGAGTTTGCTCTCAGAGCTATTTGTATGTTTTTTCGTGTTTTTGACGGAAAAGGTCCCATTTTTGTTTCAAGGAAGCCAGTGTGCTCTTTTCTTCATGTCTTCCGACAGCAGGGATCTGTTTTTGGTGATTTTCCGCGCCCCTCATGAGTGAAGATCGTTGAAGATTCAACAAGGCCCTTGGGCCTACTTTACGCCCTTCAACCATGACAGAGGAGGAGGAGGGAAGGTCTCTCTTCAGGCCCTGCACCAAAAGCGGGATACAGAATGTTTGTGGAGGACAAACTCCTGCAATGCCTCTACTGCCTGCACCCGGACCAGGTAGAGTGCAAGATATGCCTCGGTTTCCCCAGGAAAACAAGGGACAGGCATAGTAGACTGGTGGTATGGCTTAACGCCAAGGCCTATGACTCGTGCTCCGAAATGGGTAATGCCTGACCCAGGATCGGCCGGTCCAAGGAGCAGTCTTCCAAGTACTTTGAGGGCGCCTCATCAAGATGAGGCCAAGAGGCTCAAGTTCTAGTCCACCGGGATTGCCAAGAAAGCGGGTCCCAAAGTGGAAAGGGCGCGATCAGCATCACCTTCCGCCTCGATTACTAGCCTACCATCAAGCTCCTCTTCAAAGAGAAAGTCATCAACCCCGGCTAAACTATGTGAGAAATCAGAGAAGCCGCAGACGGAGGAGAAAAAGGCCAGGCAGCCCTAGCAGGTTCAACCGGCACAAGCTTAAGACCTTGTTGGCTACTGCCATGACAGCTAAGGGTGCTGATCCCACGGCTCAGAGTGTCCCTACCCCCAAGGCGCGACTCCGCTGTAGTGACTTTGACAAAGTCTGCAGGCTCAGGCCTCAGTTCAAGACCCTCAAGGTGGGGGGGGGAGAAGAGGAAGAAAAAATTGGGGGGGCGAGGAGGCCCCAAAACAGCCCTCCCAGGCAGTGGCCCAAACAATGGAGGTCTCGTTTATGGATGAAGATCAGGAGTCCCTACATACAGTCCACAAGGACGTTGAAGAGGACGGCGATGACAGCGCAGGGCCTAGTTTTCCCGTTCTGTCTTCTCAGCCGAGGGACATTTCCTTGGATATTCTGTCAACTCTACACACATGGGTGTAAGATCAGCCTCCAGCGAAGAAGAGGAAAACCTGAGGCGGCGAGGTAAACCCCTAGTGTCTTTACTGTGGTGGAGATGGATATTGAGCAATTGTCAATCATGAAGGCAGTGTATTGGTTGTTAAGATTTTTTAAGGCACTACGTGTGCCGACTATTAGGATTTCATTTTTGTCGCTATTGAGGCAAAGACGATTGGCTGCCGTCACTCCATGCTGTAACTCCATGACAAGCACCTAAAGTGGTTTGTAATATTAAGTGGTACAGGCACACCTTATACACATTTTGAATAAAATGAACTCAACCCCCTTCTCATGGTTACAGCTCTGGCGTTAGCAGGGGGCAAAATGGAAATAAGGCAAGTTACCTGCTGCAGCTGATGTAGCTCCAATCCCTTGGGCTGGAACGCAATTAAAATATGGCAAAATCACAAGTGAAGTTTGTAAACTCTGCCTGGACATAGCCACCTCAGTAAAAACAGTTGAAGGTTCTTGGAATCTTTGGCTGTGCATTCTCACAGTGGTGTAATGGATAAGGGGAGACCTGAACATTCATGTGTGGGAAGCAACAGCATTCCACGTAGCTGCACAATCCAGGCACCTTTTATACAATTCAAGTGGTAAATACAGTTTACATCTTTGCAGTTTATGCAATTGTTCAAAATACCCAACACTCCAAGAGTAAACTTAAACAATGCATTGGCCGTTCCAACACAATATTACCATTCTGGGTGTGGTTTAGGCTATGGTTCTTGCCAGCTTGCATTTAAGGTAATTTACAATGTTTGTCAATTCTGTAGAGTTGGTTGGAATGTACAACACAAGAACATTTTGAGATTTGTGGGTATGGATATAGATGTCCTGTTGTCGTTTGAAGTACTGTTTCATAGTAAAGGTCCTACCTTGTATTTAAAATATAATTAACTAGATTATGTACCCAGTGTTGGCCTTGATTTCATTTTCTCATAGGTACTATTTGTTAGAAAGCCCTTAAGGTAACTTCACACTTTTTGGAAAAAAAGGCTCCCCAAGAAAGGTGAAAAGAAAGATTTACTACATTTTCCGTGTATTTAATATTTTAAAAATGTTTTCTTGTATAGATCACACAGCGCAATTGTTTGTTCTTTTTAAAAACTCATCCTGAAACTTTTAACTGTACGTGATAACCTGGATATTCCTGAGCAGCATGATGGGTTGACATGATGCCAACAACTATGGAGCTAAAGTTCAATATTACCAAAGTACATGTTCATTTTAAGGCTTGTTTATAAACATTTATTGTTTCCAGTTGGAGCAAAGATATACAACTGATTCAGGCAACCCACTCTAGAACAAATGACTATCCGTGGGAGAAACATGGAGATTCCAAGTAGCTACCAGTGCACTTGATTGACCTGCCATGTGCCTTGTTGATCGTCATACCGAATGCCAGCCTGACCGAGAACTGTAGGTGCTTGAAACTGAATGGCATGTCTGTCAGAATGAGTGGAATGCGGGGGATGAATACATCTTCTCCTTTTCTCTCCCGGATAACACTGTTGCTTCAATTACATTGGGTAGCAATTTAATGCACAGCCTAAGAGTTAATAAGAGTTACAGAAAACCCACCGCACCTCTTTATGTAGGAACAATTTGGAAACTTCAGGAATGCTACCTGCATTCACCTCCCATACACCTTGCATTCGCCTCCCATACGCCTTTGCCTCAACTCTCATATGCCTTCACTTCACATACACCAACGCTTTGCCAACCCACAAACATATTTTGAGATATATATATAAATGTGTAAACATTACTTATAAACATCACAGTTATGCATTGTGTGACATACCTGGTTCACCTGGTAGTAATGAGCGTGCAGCAGAATGTTATCAAAAGACACATGATAAAACCCTGAAGAGATGCCATTTGCCTGCTTAGCACCAAGCAGCTTCTATAAAGATGGCTGAATGGATATCTTTACGGTACACCGTTCTATGGGGTTGGGTATGCTTTCACAGGTTTCTTGCTGCACTTGCGTATTCAGATTTACTCTTCATTTTAACTTCTCTATGATCCATTTCATGCTTGCACCTTTTGGGCAGCCACAGACCTCTGAAATGGGGGCTAGGGAGGGAAATGAGTGCTTGCTACTGAACATCATTTTAGTGCCACCTGTGGGAACTCTATGCTTGACCTAGGCACGCATTTAATATTGTTAAATGATGCATTATTTTTAACCTTTACTTTTCTGAAGTGAAACCCCTAATTTTTGCAACGGTTTAAAAAAATGCATGTCCTGTATTTGAATGTAAAAGTAATTGCTTAACACAGTATTTGTGTATTGATTAGAAAGAACTCCAAAGAATGTGAAGTGGCACCAATAAAAACAATGAGGTTTTGGCTGTTTTGCATATTAAAGAGAATTTTGGGAAGGTGAGAACAACCAAAGAGCTTCATACTGTCATATGTCGATGAGAGTTGTATGGCTGAACCACTAAATACCTAAAGCAGGCTAGGTTTGGTATTATTTTCCCTTTTTTAATAAACAAAAGTCACCCTAACAATAAAGCTTTTGTAAATATCAAGCATTTCTACAAGTTTGGAGGAGGCATTATGTGATGGAGTTGGTGGGAGCGTTCTTTTTGGATTTGGAGAAGGCGTATGATATGGTGTGGAAGGGAGGGTTGTTAGTGAGACTGTTGGAGATGGGTGTGAAGGGAAGAATGTTTCGGTGGATCAAGGCATTTTTGGCAGATAGGACCTTTCAGGTGAGAGTGAGGGGGGTGCTGTCTGAAGTTTGGAAGATGGAGAATGGGACGCCGCAGGGGAGTGTGATTAGTGCGATGCTGTTTAATGCGATTGTGGATGGGTTGATTCGGGCTTTGGTGGGAATTGGGTGTCAGGTGGATTTCTTCACGGATGATGGTGTGGTCTGGGTAAGAGGGCGGTGTTTATTGTTGGTACAGAGACGGTTGCAAGCTGCCATAGTACGCATGGAGGAGTGGTGTGGGAAATGGGGTTTCTCGGTGTCTGTGGAAAAGAGTGCGAGTATGGTGTTTTCAAGGAAAAGAGTGCAGCAGGAGTTGAATCTGGTTTTGAAAGGTGTGAGGGTGAAGAGCGTGGAAGAGTTTCGGTACTTGGGGGTGATTCTGGATAGAAAGTTGAATTGGAATGTGCAAGTGGATGGTGTGGTGGATAAGTGTAAACGCAGGCTGAATTTGTTGCGGGCGGTGACTGGGAAAGAATGGGGTGCGCAACAGAAGTGTTTACGAATGTTGTATAAGGGGTTGATTTTGAGTGTGATGGATTTTGGGTGTCAGGTGTCAGTGGGTTATACGTCGAGTCAGAAGTTGTGGTTAGCTAGGGGACAGGCGAGGGCATTGAGAGTGTGTTCGGGTGTGATGAGGTCCTCTCCAGTGAATGCGGTTCAGGTGCTTGTGGGAGAGATGCCATTGGGGTTGAGGAGGGATGCGTTAAATATGAGATGGTGGGTGAAGTGCAGTGCGAAGAGTGTGGCTCATCCGGTGCGTGAATGTTTGAAGTATAATTGGAGGTTTGACTATTACAGGGATCGGTGGAGGAGGAAGGGGGGCACTTTTGGGTTTCACATGTGGGAGAAGGGAGTGCAGTGGGGTGTAAGTGATTTGATGATTGTGACAGATACGGATTTGGAGAGAAGGCCGAGGTGGATGATGAGATCTCCAAAGGTGTGTTTGGAGTTGGCGAATGTGGTATCGAAGAAGAGAGGTATGCAGCGTGAGATCAAAGCTTTGGGTCAGGAGTATGTGGCAGGAAAGGAAGGATACAAGATGTTTACGAATGGTTCAAAGGATCCTGTGTCTGGGAGAGTGGGAATGGCGTATTATCTAGAAAGCATTGGGGAGTATAAAATAGGAAGACTAACGAATGATGTGTCTATTTGTACGGCTGAGTTGGTGGCGATTGCATTGGTGATTGATAGGGTGTGTGAGTTGGGGTATGAGAAAGTGGTGGTGTTCTCAGATTCATTGAGTGGGTTACAGCGATTGTGGCAGGGGATGGTGATAGGAAGGATGTGATTTTGGACATTAGGATGAAGATTGATCGGTGTGTGCGCGGGGGTATGGATTTGGAGTTGGCGTGGGTTCCCAGTCACAGTGGCATTTTGGAAAATGAGTTGGTGGATCTGGCGGCGGGTGAGGGTATGAGGAGGGGAGAGATTGATGTGAGGTTGCCTTTGAGTGTGGATGAGGTGAAGGCTGTGATGGTGAGACGGGTCCTGGATGAGTGGCAGGAGAGGTGGGTGAGTGGGGTGAAGAGCAGGTGGATGTTCGGTGGTCGTGGGAAAGTGTCGGTGAAGGTGGATGCAGGGAGTTCAGAATGGAGGAGGGGGGAGGAGGTGATGCTGAATCTGTTGAGGATAGGTCATGTGGGGCTGAATGACTGTCTATTTCGAATAGGGAAGCGTGAATCAAGGGACTGTGCGGTGTGTGGGGTGCCTGAAACGGTGGGGCATTTTTTGATTGGGTGTGAGAGACATGTTGCAGAGAGAGAAATGATGAGGGTTTGGTTGAATGCGTTGGGTGTGGCTGAGCTGAGTGGGAGGACTTTACTGGGAGGTGATGGAGAGAGGCAGGAGGAGGAGTAGTGTGATGTTGGATTTTGTGAGGCCGACGGGGAGGTGGGACGAGTTGTAAGCTTAAATGGAGCTAAATAATAATTAGTGGGTACGGTGCACATCATCCTATAGGATGGGGAAGCCTCTGTGTGGGTCCGCCCATGCCTCCGATAATTAAGAAGAAGAAGAAGAAGCCATCAAAGACTTTAGTTGTCAGAGTGGAATAACTGCTACAAGCTAAAAATTACTCGCAGCGTTGTGGATCAGCCAGACTCGGAAGAAACAAAATTGGTGTATATTTTAAAAAAATGACAACCAGCAAACTGAAAATAAACTGCTGCTCCTCTGGCAAATTACTGCCCTAGGCCTAGTCTGCCTTGTTGTAAATACGTTTATTCCTAGCATGTAGTGGCAGTGACACGCCAGAATGTTGCGTCCATTTCTTCATTCGCATATAGATAATTGAACAATATTACAAGAAGTGTCTTCAGCCCGATGGACACAAAGGGAAAATATAGCTCAGTTTAACCCCTTAAGTGCCAAGGACGAGATATCTCATCATTGGAATTGCATACGCAGTGCCAAGGACAAGATAGCTCGTCCTTTTTGGCACCTTGTTTTGTGTGATCCTGATTACACAAAACAGTAATCCAACCCCCGGGCTATGTGAGGCGGAGGTCCCCTATCACTGCCAGGGGGCTGGATTACCTTCAGTTTCACGTCGGGGTGCGTAAAGCACGTCAGCGTGAAACAAAGTAAAATCACTGCAGCAGCCATTTTCGGCTGCTGCAGTGAAGAAAGAAGGTAAGAGCCCTTCTTCGTCAGTCTCGATCTCCGGCTGTATTTCAAGCCGGAGATCGAGGCGGGTGTCGTTGGAAAGGGGAGATTCTCCCCTTTCCAACGATACCCATTGTATGGCATTTCTGCTCACGGAGCATGAACAAAATGGGCAGTGGCGAAAGGCTTGGGGTTACCAGTGGGTTACCCTTTTCCTTTTGCACCCCCGGTAGGTGCACCCACACATGTGAGGTACCGTTTTCATCGGGACATGTGTGGGGACGTGGGAAGGTAGGCCATGTGTTGTTGCAAGTGTGTTTCGTTGGGTGGCCAGAGCGAAATGTCTGAGAACAAGTTACTCTTACCTGGTAACGTTCTTTCGATGGGATGGTCCGACGACGTATTCCATATCTGACAGTAATCACCACAGCTGTGCTGCTTCGGAAAATCTTTCAGCGTCTGCGTTCTGCGTCGATGACGTCGATACACTGTCCTCGAGGACCTCCTCCGACGGCCGACGTCAACAGATGTTATAAGTAGGACGCACGATGCCCGTAGCCTCAGTTGTGGTTTTTTCCCCAGAACGTGTGGCACCAATCTTCTGCCAGTATGACCACAGAAAGCCTTGCGGAAACGTAAGCTGCAATCGCACAAGAAATTCTGTAGCGGGGTAGGCAGGGAGGGAGCGATATGGAATACATCGTCGGACCATCCCATCGAAAGAACGTTACCAGGTAGGAGAGTAACTTGTTCTTCGAGGGGATTGGGTCTTCCGACGTATTCCATATCTATGACAGACTCCCAAAGCAGTACCAATGCAAGGAGGTGGGAAAGGAATTTAGAATATACAAATCAAATTGCAAAGTAAAGGACCGCCTTGCCAAAGGCCAGATCCTGCCCCCGGATAGAATCGAGGGAGTAGTGACGTACAAAAGTATGGACCGAAGCCCAGGTGGCTGCATCACAGATGTTACGAATAGGAACACCCCTCTGCAGGGCAGTAGAGGCATCCATACCCCTGGTAGAGTGGGCCCGTAAGCCTACCGGAGGGTCCTTACCCGCCAAGCGGTAACATTCGGCAATTGCCAAGATGATCCATCGAGACAAAGTCTGCTTAGTAACAGTTTGTCCCAACCGCCTTCCAGCGTAACCAATAAAGAGTTGATCATCCACTCTGACCCGGGACATGCGTGAAATATAGAAGCTTAAAGCTCTCCTAGGATCCAGCCTATGGAGCCTCTCTTCTTCCTTACCAGGATGTGGAGGAGGATAAAATGTCGGAAGAATATCCTTCTGGCTTAAATGGAATTCCGACACCACCTTCGGAAGAAAGGAAGGACAAACTCTAAGGACAACCCTGTCCTTATGAAACACAGTGAAGGGTGGCTTAACTGAAAGTGCCTGTAACTCACTCACTCTGCGAGCATAAGTGACCGCAACTAAAAACACAGTTTTAAGGGGTAACAGCCTCAAAGGACAAGAATGCAAAGGCTCAAAGGGAGCAGCCATTAGAAAGTTGAGAACAAGGTTCAGATCCCAACCGGGCCCCTGGAAAGGTGACGGAGGGAACACATTAGTGAGCCCTTTCAGAAACTGAGAAATTAAAGGGATTTTAAAATAAGAACACTCCTCAGACGAGCGCTTAAATATAGACAGCGCCGCCAGGTAACCTTTAACGGTACCCACTTGCAGGCCCTTGTGGGCCAAAGAAAGTAAAACAGACAACGACAGGAATGTCACATGAAAAAGGATCCACATTCTGAACCCTGCACCAGTCGCAGAACTTTCTCCAACGGCAACGGTACAGGGACTTTGTTGCCAGCCGTCGGGCCGAAAGCAACACCTCCATCACGTCTTCAGGGAGGTCCCAATCCTTATACCTCAACCTTTCAGAAGCCAAGCGTGAAGGTTGAGGGATCTGACCTCTGGATGGAGAACCGGACCCCCTTCCTGTGAGAGCAGATTGTCTCGGTAGGGAAGACGACGGAGGGCAGATGGACAAGTCGAGAAGGTCCGGTACCATGTCCTCCTGGCCCATGCCGGAGCAATGAGGATCATCCGGGAACCGAACCTCAGTAACCTCTGCAGCACTTGTGGGATGACGGGGACTGGAGGAAACGCGTACAGCAGTGGGAAGGACCACTCCACCACAAACGCGTCTCCCAAGGCTCCTCTTGGAGGAAATTCCTGCATGCAGAACCTTTCGCACTTCCGGTTGACACTGGAGGCGAAGAGATCCACTTGAGGGGTCCCCGAATGGGCGAAGACCTCCAGGAGAATCTTCTGAGCCAGCTCCCACTCGTGAGAGATCGTGCTCTGCCTGATCAGAGCGTCCGCCAGTCGTTTTCATCTCCAGCCAGATGAACTGCCGAGATTGAAATGTCCTGCTGGATGGCCCAGAAGCAGAGCTGCATCGCCTCCCTGCACAGAGGAAGTGACCCTGCCCCCCCCCCCACCCTTTTTGTTGAGGTAGTGCATGGCCACTGTTGTCTGTCAGAATCAGGACATTCTTTCCTCGCACAGTCGGCAGAAAAGCCTTCAGGGCAAGCCCGACGGCCCTCATCTCCAACAGATTGATATGGAGTCTGGACTCCGACGGAGACCAACGACCGCTGACTGTCAAGTCGTTGGCATGAGCTCCCCATCCCGTGAGGGATGCGTCCGTCATGATCGTCATCTCCCGCCAGGGTAGCCAAAATGGAGCCCCCTTCATCAGATTGCCTTCGATGGCCCACCGCAGAAGGTCCTGGGCGACCGAGGGGGGCACCTGAACGGGGTCCGACATCCTGCCTGAGGCCTGAGACCACTGGAGCCTGAGTGCCCATTGCAAAGATCTCATCCGCAACCTGGCCTCTGGCACCAGAAGAATGCAGTATGCCATGAGGCCGAGTAATCTCAAGAACTCGAACGCAGGGAGACTCTGGGCATGTTGGAACTTGTGCACCATCTGCTGAATGTGATGAGCCCTCACCTGGGGAGGAAAACACCGCCCCACGGATGTGTCAACCACTGCTCCGATGTACTGGAGCCTCCGAGTTGGCGTCAAGTGGGACTTCATTAAGTTGAGGGAGAAGCCCAGCTTGTGGAGGGAGTAGCGGGTGACGGACAGATGATCCAGGACTTGCTCGGGAGAGCGTGCCCTGATCAACCAATAGTTCAGGGAGGGGTAGACGTGAATCCCCACTTTCCTGAGATGCGCTGCCACCACTACCATGAGCTTGGTGAAGACCCTCAGGGCGGAGGTCAATCCGAACGGCAGGACCCGAAACTGAAAGTGCGAGTCGCCAACCGCGAACCTCAGGTACTTCTTGTGCTTTGGATGGATCGGCACATGAAAATAAGCGTCCTTGAGGTCGAGAGACACCAACCAGTCCTGAAGTTGAAGGGCCCAGAGGACTTGAGAAAGAGTAACCATCTTGAACTTGTCCTTCCTGAGGAGTTTGTTCAAACAGCGCAAGTCCATGATGGGTCTCAATCCCCCGTCTTTCTTTGGGATCAAAAAATAAGGGGAATACCATCCCTTGTTCCTCTCGGCTACAGGCACCAGCTCTATGGAATGGAGCCTTTCTCCGGCAGGGATTGAATTTCCTGCGCAAGGAGCGGATCCGGACTCCTCAGATTCCCTGGTGGATTGTCGTGAGGCCTCTGCCGGAAAGGAAGACAGTAGCCATGGGCTATGATCTCCAGAACCCACACATCTGAAGTAATGGCACGCCATTCTACAAGGTGCTGCGCCAGCCTTCCCCCAACCGGTGAAGCATGGGCCTCATGACTGAGCAGAAGCGGTTGCGGCGTTGCCTGAGGGCAACGCAGAAGCAGCTCCGACGTTCCCCGAGGGCAAAGGGGCAACTGCACGCTTGGCCTTGGCACCTCGAGTACCCTGTTTTCCACCTCTGGCATTCTTATGGTTGCCCCTTTGACTTGCAGCTCCTCTCGCTTTACTAAAGGATGAGTAATAACGAAAGGAACCTCCCCTCCATTGCTGTCCCCTAGGACGAAAAGGCGGAGGTTGGCGGACTGCAGCGCCCAACGACTTTGCTGCAGCTGTGGAGGTCTGCAACCTCTCAAGGCTCTCGTCAGCGTTGCTGCCAAAAAGATGTTCACCATCAAAGGGCATGTTGAGGAGCCTGGCTTGCACATCAGGAGCAAACCCTGACTTCCTCAACCACGCAAACCTGCGTATTACAGTGCTCACCGCCATGGACCGGCTGACAGTTTGCCATGTCCAAACCCGACTGAACGGACACACACATGGCATCCTTGCCATCCTGAATAATAGCAAGAAAACCATCCCGTTCGTCCCCTTTGGGAATATGTTCAGCCGCTAAGAAAATACAGTTCCACAGAGTGTCCGTCAAACGTGACAAGGCACATACAGAGTTGGCCGCTTGAAGAACCATAACCCCTGAAAAAAACACTTTCTTCGCCCAGCCATCAAAACTCTCGTCGTCCCCATCAGGAGGGATGGTAGGATACAACGCCTGTTTTGCTGGGGCCGTAGCCGCCTGCACCACCAAACTCTCCGGAGTGGGGTGCGTGGTCAAGTAGCAGGGGTCACTACTGGCTGGGCGGTATTTTCGCGGCAAAGACTTGCCCACTGCCGGGAGACTCTCCGGAGAAGTCCAAGCCGCTGCCACCCTTCTTTGCAGAGCCATATGGAATGGCAGTACCGGGTCAGTGGGTGGACCTTGGTCGAGGATATCCGTCAGGTCATCCTGCACAAAATCAACTGGGAGCGCCGACCACCCCAAGTAGTCCGTGACCCTCGACATAAGGCGCCAGTACGATGACTCGGCATGGGTGCCTGGCTCAGGGCTACAGAACTCCACCTCCGGAGAGGTGTCCAGGCCACTGGCGTCATGCAGTGACTGACGCAGGCCCTCAATCTGGCTATGACCAGAAAGAATCTCATCTGGTACCGTGTCAGGAACCAACCCATCTTCAGAACCCTCTTCCACCTCGGAAATATACTCCATAGGCTGGAAAGTGGGCATTGAATAAGGGAGAAAGACATGTTTTGCCTTGGCCAGAGCCTTTCTTGGGGGTTCCCCCGTGCCACGGGGTACCTCAGACACTACAGCCTCGAAAGGCATCGACATCGAGCGCGGCGCCAACAGCATCAACGGCTTCGACACAGGCCTCGAGGGCGGAGCCCCGAGCATATCCTTTGACAGTCTGGGCGTCGACGACTTCCTCGGAGGCGGAGCCTCGAGAGAGTCCGTCGATGACGTCTTCTCCGAAGACGTCTAGAACGATTCCCCTTGTCCGAGCAGGACTTCTCCCGCGAATCGTGCCGAGCACCCGAGCCCGAAGGCGTACGAGCGGTGTCTCTGAGGCGCGGACGGACCAGAGCCCTGCGATTAAAGAATCGCCAACATTTTTTTCCCGAAGGAAGCCATTCCTCCGGAGAGGAACGCTTGGTGGGATAAGAAACTCGCCGACGGGCAGAGTCCTCGGATGAGGACGGGGAAGGCGACCGATGACGGCGCTTCCTGGAGCGCCTCGAAGAGGCAGAGGAGTGGCGGGACCCACTCCAGGACCAAGACCCCCTAGACTTAAGACTACGATGCGGAGAGTCATCCCTTGAATCGTCCGTCGAAAGCCCAGCGGACCTCGCCTTCCGGGGCTTGGACGCCTTACCGACCGACTTCTTCTTCTTACGTTCCCGCAAGGCCTTGGACGTAAGCGACTGGCAGTCGACACAATCATCCGTGTCGTGGGCCTGCCCGAGGCACCAGAGGCAGGCGTCGTGCGAGTCCGTCACCGACATCTTGGTCCCGCAGTCCCCACACTTCTTGAAGCTCTGACGCGGGGTGGAAGAAGAGGAAGACATCCCGATAAGACTTCACAAACGAACAGGTTCGAAGAACCGAAAGAACAGAAACTCCAAAGAGTCGAGGCGCGCCGAGATCTCCGAAGCGAACACGTTCGCGGAAAAAACGGAACTGAGGCTACGGGTGTCGTGCGTCCTACTTATAACATCTGGTGACGTCAGCCGTCGGAGGAGGTCCTTGAAGACTACGTATCGAAGTCATTGACGCAGATGCCCAAAGATTTTCCGAAGCAGCACAGCTGTGGCGATTACTGTCGTAGATATGGAATACGTCAGAGGACCCAATCCCCTAGAATTGTCTTCATTTCCAGCCAATTTCAGAGACATTTCCCTGTGTCCACTCACCGAAACACATTGCCAACAACAGATGTCATGCCTTCTCGCGTTCCCACAGGTGTCCCGGCAAAAACAGTACCTCACATGTGTGGGTGCACCTACTGGGGGCGCAAAAGGAAAAGTGTAACCCGCTGGTAACCCCAAGCCTTTCGGCGCAGCCCATTTTGTTCATGTGGGCAACCTACAGATTTGGGCCTAGGGTGTCGAAGCCAGCAAGGAAAATAGGGAACCCCATGCATTTCCCAAAAGAGGACACCCGTGGGAATCCACAGAGGTCTGCCTTGCGCAAATCGGCCCAGAATCTACTACCCAGAACCTCTGGCAAATTCCAAATTTGGGGGTAAAAAACACAATTTCCAGACATTTCACTCTGCTCAACCACCAAAACACGCCGCCAAAAACAGATGTCATACCTTCCCGCGTTCCCACAGGTGTCCCAATGAAAATGGTAACTCACATGTGTGGGTTCACCAATCTAGCCGCAAAGGGAAATGGCTAGCCCACTGGTAACCACAAAAGGGTTTGGTGAGAAAATCTACACATTTGGCCATAGGGTGTCCAAGCCACCAAGGAAAACTGGGAACCCCATGCATTTCTGAAAAGAGGGCACCAGTAGGAATCCACAGAGGTCCAACTTGCGCGAAGCGGACCAAAATGTTTTACCCAGAACCCCCAACAAAGTGAAAAATGTGGGTTTTTTCGGCACATTTTGGACTTTGCGGGGGTGTCTGGGTAATAAATTCTGGGCCGATTTGCGCAAATAATACCTTGCGGATTCCCACGGGTGTCCTTTTCGGAAATGCATGGGGTTCCCCGTTTTCCTTGGTGGCTTGGACACCCGAGTCCCATATCTGTATGTTGTGCTTGTCTGGAGAAAGTGTCAAATTCAGGTGTCGAAACAGACTTGGGGTTACCTGTGTTTTAGGCTTTCGCCTTGGCGCCCAGGTAGGTGCACCCACACGTGAGGTACCGTTTTCATCGGGACACCTGTGGGAACGCAGGAACGTATAACATTTGTTGTGTTTGGTTTTCATAACGTTTTGACCCATTTGCTGGTGCCCTTTGTCACACAACCCTTTAATTTCCCAAATGTGACCTACATTTAGTCGCTGGTTTAGGCACAATACACTTTTGTAACCATGGCTCGGTGTTTGGCTTGTGGTATTGCTTGTTTTGTAAAACACTACAAAAAATGTGTGCTTTCCTAACTGCAAGAGTCGGGGGAATGTAGCAGAGCATTGCTTTCCTCAGAATTCTTAGAAGCCATTGCTGTACCAAGCCAACCATGTCCAACACATACCTTTTTTTTCAGTCATTGTCCTGCTTTTCCCCCAATCTATGGCATTTTCCCCTACCTAGTTGTTGCCTGACCTATGCAAATAACCCCTTCCTAAACTTGGAATTTTGTCTACTTTTCAGAAATATATGCCTTTCTTTCCTCCAATTCGGCTTTCCTACCCTTTTCTTCCATTCCGTCCATGCATGTCGAATTGGCAAAAATGGCCAAAATCGCCTACCTCTCACAAAACATTTGATAACCACATCAAAAGAATTTTATTTCGTTTCCACTCATCCTGTTCCTGAAAGCCAGGAAATTGGGGAACTCAGCACAGCAACCCATTTGTTCCTAGCTCTCACAAGGAAAAAAAAACACAGGCTTCTTTGTACATCATTTCATTGGCATTTTTTGAAAAAACCCACATTATTTGCCCTTGTTGCCCTTTTTGCTTATTTTCTCTCACCCCCCGCTACAGCAACCTAGGATTCCTGGGTGGCGTTACGACCGCCTACACGTGGGAAAAAAAGGAGCCAAATTTGTCTGCGATATCTCATGTAACATAAGTTACAAGGCATTGAATGGCCACATACCGAAATCACCAAAAAATGCCTTGCCACTGGGGGGAAATACCTATTGCACTTAAAGGGTTAAGCACTGGTTGCTAAGTTCTTTGTTTGGAAGCCACTTGGAGAATAGAAACCATTACATTATGGCAGGCGGTTTGAGCATTGTAGAGGTTAATAAACATTCAAATTGCCTCAGTAAGGGCTGGCTACAGGATTTACTGAGCTCTAGGCCCCCTCAGGTTCCAAAGAAAGGGTTATTGGCCCTGGGGCAGATAGAGCAATGTACTGCCATCTGCCTTACAGTGCAATTCAAATAAAGCCTATTTACGGGTTAGGTCTTGGGGCGGTGACACTGAGCAACTCAACAGAGCTCTCATTTTTCAAAAACAAAATAAAATATTACAGGACCAAGGGAAACTATAGCTCCAGTCTCCAGGACAGCAATTGCCTTCATTCCCACATCGACAACAAATTGTCATGACTAATTTGCCAACACCTCCTTTCCCCACCTTACTAATGTATTTGCTTTCTGCAAAACTGCTTTATAAAGATGACTTTAAAACACACATAATAAGAGTACTCTTTCACGTATGCAAGTCTGTTTAGTGATATGTTAAGCTAAAAGAACCCTCATGGTTTACACTCAGGGTTGTCAGGTAATCAGGGTTGATATTCGTTGCCCCACCTATTGGCCGAAGAGGTGATGGATGTCATTACCGCATGTGGGGTAAAGCGTTCAAAGGGTTGAATTTCCACCTTGCAGAGTGCAGGCTTTCCTGTGTCCAAGAGAGCACTATTAAACAGATGGGGTCGCCACTATTGAGGTAGCCGGCAAGACGACCACTGTGCCATTTGACACATTCACCTCTTAAAAACCTGCACAAAAATAGTCAGAACAGGTAGGTATTGACAACTCAAAATCAGGGCACTTGAGCTGCACTTTCAAGAAAACATTCAAAAACGATTAAGAAACTTCAGTAAAAAAGTAATATGGTTACAGACAAGGATTTACTGATGATATCACAAGTCATGGAGTAGGTACTCCTGTAATCACATTTTTACTGATGTTTTTTGATAAATGTACCTGTTCGACTACTTTTGTGCAGATTTGAAAGAGGTGATTGTTACTAGTGTGCTGGTTTAATCTTTCAGAAGCTGGCTTTTTGATTATATGGGATACATTACTCGCCATAATAGTATTTCCGTTGCTTGTATCTGCTTAGATTCACATGCTATACATAGGCCGACATCTAGTGGTAGTCAGAGTATTACATTTTTGGTTTTCGAAACTCGAAAAGGGACTTCGACAGGGCATGTCAGTAATACCACCCCTAGTGTGACTTTCACTGTATACTGTACCCATGGTCCTTCATGCGTCGAGGTCCCTCAGATTGTTTTGTTTCTGATATGAGGTAGCATGAAGTGTAGCGCGAGTACAGATGTAATAAAGTAGATATGCGATAAAGCAAGAAAACCATCTATGCACCTTCTACTCCAAGAGATCATTCCCTGGTTTTGGTTAAATTGTGTCTTGCTCCACGCTCTCCAGATTCTGCTAGATGGAGACTGAAACCATTTATTCTTAAGGAGGAAAAAGCATTAAAGTCACTTTCTGGCTTTGTGTTTAGCTATTTTGATGTTAATAAAGATTCGGCTCATGGTCTAGTGGTGTGGGACGCATTTAAAGCCTCAGCTAGGGGTGATTTGATTAATTGGACAGCTAGAGTGAGGCAAGGAGGAGAAGCAAAAATGAGAGATCTAGAGCTGGAACTGGGGTAATCACAATCAGTTCATGCACATACTGGATCTGTGAAAGATCGATTAAAAATGAATAGATTGTATGAGCAATTACATCTAGAATCTGAGATTCAAGCTGACCGTGGAACATTTTATTCTAAACAACGCTTTTGGGAGAAAGGGGATTGTGGGGGTAAATTGCTTGCAAATAGATAGAAGGGTTTGTGTGAGAGTTCTTTGTTCAAAAAATAAAAAATGAGTCTGGTAGAATTATGGTAAAAAGAAAAGAAATGAGTGTTTTTGTACTTATTATGAATCTTTGTATACTGAATCACATGATCTGTTGGAAAGTGACTTGGTAGAATTATTTGACAAGATTGAGGTTCCTTGTCTGTCTGATGAAGCCAGAGAGTTTCTAGATGCTCCTATATTGGTAGAGGAGGTGATGGATGCTATTAAAAAAATAAAATCTGGAAAGTCGCCTGGCCCAATGGGTTACCGACTGAGTTTTATCAAACTTTTACTGAACAGTTGGCACTGGAGTTATGTGAACTCTAGGTTAGAGAGAATTCTCTCTTTAGGCTGAATTTCCTAACCTAGTGAGTCCCCCAGCAGCTTTGCTGGATTTCTGGAGTTTGTTTTTTTCCTCCTGCCAAGAGTGAGACTCTTTCTCCCACTCTTGGACATGATTAAGGGTATTCCTTTGATTGGTAATGTGTTTTATGGGCTATGGGGTCCTTTACTCCATAGGGTCTCATGTGTTTTTCCTATGTGTGTTACACAGCACCCTCCGCGCAGTAACACAGGGGTGTCATAGTGACACCCCACCATAGACTCCATACCCTGGGACTGACTACTGTCTCCCAGGGCATGTAAAGTCACCATTGGCTTTACTAGTCCCAAATTATTAACAGAAACCAGTACAAACCATCATATTGTGGAGGTACTGTTCGGGGCAATTCAATTGCCCCGGGCTCTGTTAGTCGAGGGGGCACGTCTCCGTCCCCCCTGATCAAGTTTTGGCTGGTGGCAGTAGATACTACTTTTTATATTCGACCGCGAATATATCCCTATAGGATTTTCCCATTGTTCGAGGCTACCAACTTTAATTATTTAATTCTCATAACCTCGAACATACTGCCGGTTTATTTAATTAATATTAATTCTCCGGTTGGTATTTTTTGCCAAGACTCGATTCTAAAATGGCGTTTGTGTTCTCTTCTGTGACTCCAACCCAAGTCGAGCCCTTTGTTCCACTTTTTGGCGGGCTTCTCCACAGAAGCCTCCAAAAGTGGTACCACTCTGTCTGGGTACCACAGGGGGTGTGGGAGGAGGTTTAGGCACCCTGGACTGAGTTACCTTGGTAACTCAAGTCGCACTCTTGTGTGATTGGCCTAAGTGGTGAGCCGGCCGGCTCACCACTTAGCATGTTGATTGACAGCTAGGCTGAGTGAATGGGGTATGCTGCATAAAAGCAGGGCTTTGGGGACTGGAACTTCAGAAGTCGCCACAGGACCTGAGAATCCGACGAGGGAGAAGCTGAGCCGACCTATCACGACGACACCACCGGTGGAGCCCTGCAGAACCGACTCACCACTTCCCGACGACAGAGAAGATGTCCCGGCTGGAGAGGCTTCTAGCCCTGAATGGTGGGCACAACCAGTTTACCTTTCTTTCTTCGCACCCCAGCCCGGTTTGTGGTCGAACTGCCCGTGCCAAGCACCCCGGCGACCGGATAGCCACTCACCACTGAACCGCGAAACAACGGACCGCTCCTTGTACCTGAGAAACTCTGCGGCTGGTTTCTTCCCTGGCAGTGCAACGGACTCCTGTCTTCCTCCACGACGAGATCCTCTCTTCCCCCGGACGAAGCACCGACTTGCATCAGCTGCCAGGAACAACTGCCCCCGCTGGAGTATTCTCACCACTTTAAGGTACCGTGTCCGCCAGGCCTCCCTTTCTAAAGATTGCTACAAGGTAATAATAATCCCTTAACCTTCTGGACTGGGCTGGCCGCCTTGACCATCTAACTGGTCCCTTTCTTTTGGTCCAACTCTTTCTGAACCTTTGAGACTTTTGTGCACGTTTCAACCGTGTGACCTTGGACACAGTTCGTTCTTCTGAAACTCTAACTTCACAGTTTGACTCTCCCTTCCTCGCTTGTTGTGTTCTTGTGAAAGTGTTGGGATCTGTTCCAATTGATACTCTGTTTTCTCTCCTTTTTAAAACGAACTATTAGAGTGCCATCTGCGTTAAGCGCTCACCGCTGTCTGAAAATAAGAGGGGCCTTACTTAAGACTTGTCTAATATTCTTTTAAGGGAGTGTATATCTTTTAGTGACCGTGTTTTTAAACTGCTTAATATTAGTGCTTGTGTGTTTTATTAGATGTGGTTTTAAATAAATAATTATCTCTTTTTTACATCAAGCCCTGGTCAGTGTTTACTTGTTCTATTGTGTGCTCTTGACCTATTGTGAATACTCTGTATACTGCCTAACTCTTCTTGAGGGAAGTCTGACTGCTCAGCCACAGCTACCAAGTGAATCTGTGTGGTACAGACTGCTACCAAGTGGGTTTACTGCCAAACACCTGTAGTCCTAAATCTTTTGCAGTGGTCCCAGAGGGAACTGCACAGGTTTCTGCCTAACACTCTACAATCGGTTTCTTATGGAGGGTACCTTATGTCCCTCAATGAGAGAGGCAGTGATTTCAGTGATCCCCAAAGATGGGAAAGATGCATTGAATTGCTGCAATTATACCCCCCATATCGCTTTTGAATGTGGATGCGAAGGTATTTACAGAAAAGTTGACTTCTAGGCTGGATAAGCATATCAGTACTTTCATTGATAAGACTCAGGTGGGTTTTATGAAGCAACGTCATGGATATGATAATATCAGGACCCTCTTAGATATTTAAAATGTGTCATCAACGGGATCAGATTTACTTTTTATATTTCTAGATGCCGAGAAGGCATTTGATAGTGTGACTTGGGCTCATTTAAATTCACTTTGGTAAAAATGGGTTTTGGACCCTTATTTATAAATGCGGTTGGAGCATTACAGGCAGGTATCAGTGCCAGCGTCTGGGTAAATGGGTTTCTTTCTACTTCTTTTAGATTATTTAAAAATGTACCCGTCTGGGGTGTCCCTTATTGGCTTATCTGTTTAATTTGGCTCTTGAACCATTTATAATATATATTCAGCAATCGTACTGTCTAACAGGATTTAAAATTAGAGAGATTGAAGTTAAGATTCTGGCTTATGCAGATGATATAGTAATTGTTCTTGATAATCCTGATGTGATGTAGGGGGTGACATTTTAAGGAATAGGATTAGAGTTTGGTAGGCTCTCAGGTTACAAAATTAATTAGGAGAAGACGGTTGTATTCCCGGTTCGGAATACTCCGGTGCATAGACAGTTATTAGATTGGAATTGTAAATGGAAAAATTGTCAGTTGAAATATTTAGGGGTATTTTTGTCCAGGGACATGAAAAGAATGGCTGTGTTCAATATTGATAAGGTTTTAGAAAACATAAGTAATTGTGTCCATAAATGGAGTAGGCTCCCGTTATCCACCTGGGTTAAGGTTAATGCTATCAAAAAGTTACTCTTACCTTAAGTTCTATATATTATTCAGTCTCTACCTTTAGGATTCACAAAATAAGTTCTGAGTCATGTAGATCGCGTTTTTTAAGAGTTCTTATGGGGTGTTGGGAAGAAACCTAGGATACCCTGTTATTTGATGATTAGAAGTGTCCATGATCGGGGTTTTGGTTAACCTATCGTTGAAAATTACCACAAAAGGTTTTTTGATTAAATAGTCAATCTCCTATTTCCCGATGAATGAGCCAGGGGTTCAAATATGGGCTCAGATAGAAGAGTTTAAAATGAGACCCTTCCGAATTGAATCTTTGTACTCTCTTGGTAAATTACCTAAAGTAATTTGCAGACTGTGCTTGCTACTAAAGAGGCAGTCACATCACTGGTTGTAGGTGGGGTACAGGGGCTTTATTTATATGAGGAGGCCTCCATTTGGCAGAATCCGGGGTTGCAGATCGATAATAAGATATGTTGGAGAAGTTGGATGAATAAAGATGTATTACTTATAAGAGATGTCTGTGGTGAGGAGGATATGTTATCGTTTGAGACTCTGAAGGTGAAGCTTGCACTCCATAATCGGGAACTGAGGAGATGAACAAGTTACTTCTTACCTTGTAACGTTCTTTCGATGGGATGTTCCTCCGACGTATTCCTTATCTTAGATATCCCTTTCCAGCTTTGCTGGCCTCGGCAAATTTTTCTCTAGAGGGCGCTGCACGTCGACGTCTGCCGAGTCGATGTCCCTCGACAGCCGCCGTATCGATTTCGACGTCTTCCTGCCTATAAAGGCCGCGCGCAGCGTCCGTTGCTCAGTTCCGTTTTGTAGCCCACAATTATTCTTTCTGGACTAGACTAATCACCCTGAAGGAGCGTAAGCTGCAACAACAAGGGAAGTAGTAATGCGGGGATGGATGGGAGGGTCGATAAGGAATACGTCGGAGGAACATCCCATCGAAAGAACGTAACAAGGTAAGAAGAAACTTGTTCTTCGAAGGGATTGTGTCCTCAAACGTATTCCTTATCTTAGATAGGCTCCCATAGCAGTATTCTGTTATTGGAGGTGGGAGTACTGACTTCATGCTTCCTTTTATTGATGAATAGAGTGCAATACTGCCCTTCCAAACCTAGTCTCTTGACTGGAGGAGGAATCCAAGTTATAAAACCGTGTAACGGTATGGACGGACGACCATGTGGCAGCCGCACATATGTCTTTAACCGGCACTCCTCTTTTGAGGGCCGATGAAGCTGCAATACCTCTGGTCGAATGAGCCCTAAGATTTTGAGGGGGCTCTTTTCCTGCCAGTTTAAAACATTCCAAAATGGCTAGAATGATCCATCTGGAAATGGTCTGCTTAGTTATCGGTAACCCCAGCTTGTGACCTGCGTAGCCTACAAACAGCTGGTCTGCTTGTCTTATCCTAGCCAGTCTGATGTAAAAACTTAAAGCCCTTCTTGGGTCCAGCAGGTGTAACCTCTCTTCCTCTTTCCCCGGATGAGGAGGAGGATAGAAAGATGGAAGGGTAATCTTCTGAGTGATATGGAATTCAGAAACCACCTTTGGGAGGAAATTAGGCTTCACTTGCAGAACAACTTTGTCTTTGTGAAAGATTGTATGAGGGGGTTTACAAGAAAGAGCTTGTAACTCGCTCACCCTTCTAGCAGATGTAAGTGCTATTAATAAAACAGTTTTAAGGGTAAGAAATCTTAAACAAGAATGGAGTGGTTCGAAAGGTGTGCCCATCAGGAAAGTTAGGACTAAGTTTAAATCCCATAGGGGAACCTGGAATGGTCTTGGGGGATAAACGTTAGTTAACCCCTTTAGAAACTGTATTACCAAGGGTAACTTGAAATAGGATGGTTCTTCCGCAGTGCGCTTAAAGATGGATAGCGCTGCGAGATAGCCCTTAATGGTGCCAACTTGAAGGCCTGAATTCGCTAAATAGAGTAGGAAGGACAAAACCATTGGTGTACCACATGAAAAGGGGTCGATATTCTTTTCTCTACACCAGCTGCAAAATCTGTTCCAATGGCAGCGGTATAAAGACTTTGTTGCTGGCCTCCTTGCCGAAAGCAACACCTCCATAACATCATCAGGGAGGTCCCAATCCTTGTACCTCGGCCTTTCAGAAGCCAACCGTGAAGGTTGAGGGTTTTGATGTCTGGATGGGGAACCTGACCTCCCTTCTGTGAGAGTAGATTCTCTCTGAGTCGAAGTCGAATTGGAGGGCAGATGGACAAGTCTATAAGGTCCAGGTACCACGTTCTCCTGGCCCAATCCGGGGCAATTAGGATCATGGTTTTCCGGAATCTTCTCAACCTCCTGATCATTTGAGGAATGACAGGGACCGGTGGGAACGCGTACAGAAGTGTAAACTCCCAGTCCACTATGAACGCGTCTCCCAGAGCTCCTCTCGGGGGAAATTCCCTTGAACAGAACAGATCGCACTTCCTGTTGACACTGGTGGCGAACAGATCCACCTGAGGGGTTCCCCAAAGGGCAAAGATCTCTTGAAGGACTTCCTGAGCTAGTTCCCACTCGTGGGAGACTGTGCTCTGCCTTCTCAGAGCGTCCGCTGTCAAGTTCTTCTCTCCGGCTAGGGGAACTGCCGATAGAGAGATTCCTTCTTGCATTGCCCAAAACCAGAGCTGCATCGCCTCTCTGCAGAGAGGTAGTTATCCTACGCCTCCTCTTTTGTTGAGGTAATGCAAGGCCATTGTGTTGTCCGTCATTATCAGGACATTCTTCCCTTGTAAGATGGCAGGAACGCCTTCAGCGCAAGTCTGATTGCCCTCAGCTCTAACAGGTTGATATGTAGTCTGGACTCCGATGGAGACCAACGACCGCTGATGGTCAAGTCGTTGGCGTGGGCTCCCCACCCCGTGAGTGAGGCATCCGTGACTACTGTTATCTCCGGACAGGGTTGCCAAAACTTCTCATTTCAGAATGTTCTACTGACAGGCCCACCACTAAAGGTCTCGAGCCACCCTGTCGGGAACCTGAAGAAGATCTGTCATTCCTCCCGAGAATTGTGACCACTGAGTTCTCAGTGCCCACTGGAGGGATCTCATTCTCAGGCGAGCCTCTGGCACTAGGAAAATGCAGGATGCCATGAGGCCTAGCAACCTCAAAAAGTCGAAGGCTGGGAGACGTTGGGCATTTTGGAACTTGGTAACCATCTGTAGAATATCTTGAGCCCTCACCTCTGGTGGCGAGGCTTTTCCCAGGGAAGTGTCCAGGATCGCTCCGATGAACTGGAGTCTCTGCGATGGTATAATTTGTGACTTCTTTAAATTGAGGGAGAAGCCCAGTCTGTGAAGGGAATGGCAAATGTGATTTAGCTGGATCTGAGCTTGTTCCGAAGATACAGCCCTGATCAACCAATCGTCCAGGTAGGGGTAGACGTGAATCCCTTCCCTCCTTAGACTTGCAGCCACTACCGACATTAACTTGGTGAAGACCCTCGGGGCGGAGGTCAGCCCAAATGGCAGCACTCGAAATTGATAATGAGAGTTGCCAATTGTGAAACTCAGGTATTTCCTGTGTTTGAGATGGATAGGCACATGGAAATAAGCGTCCCGAAGGTCCAGAGATACCAACCAGTCCTGGAACTGAAGGGCCTGAAGGATCTGAGAAAGAGTTACCATCTTGAATTTGTCTTTCCTGAGGAATTTGTTCAATTCTCGCAAGTCCAAGATGGGTCTCAGTCCTCCGTCTTTCTTTGGAATGAGAAAGTAAGGGGAGTACCAGCCCTTGTTCCTCTCCGCTACAAGTACCGGTTCTATGGCACCTTTCTCTAGCAGGTCTAAAATTTCCTGCAAGAGGAGCGGATCTGGAGCTTTTTGAGAGCTGATCCCCGGTGGATGACTCTGAGGTATGCGTAGGAGAGGCAGGCAGTAACCTTGGCCAACTGTTTCCAATGCCCAAGCATCTGACGTGATAGCCTGCCATTCCGCCAGATGTTGAGTTAACCTGCCTCCTACAGGTGTCTTGTGAGGGAAGTCCTCAGAGTGGTTTTGGGGCGGCTGATGCAGATGCCGATGGTAAAGAGGCACCTGCTGTTGCTGCGGCTTTTGAATATCTACCCGGTCCACCTCGGGTAGTTCTTCTTTGTCCCCTTTGAGCCGGTCGTCCTCTACCTCTTCCGAATGCGGAGTAGAAGCGAAAGGACTTGCCGCTCGCAGAGGATCCTGTGGAACGAAAAGGTGTCTGACGGATTGCAGCGCCTAGGGATTTTGCTGCTGCCTTTGATGTTTGCAGTTTTTCTAAACTGTCATCCGCCTTTTTCCCAAACAAAGAAGAGCCATCGAATGGCATGTTCAAGAGCCTGGCTTGCACATCTGGGGCAAAACCAGACTTTCTCAACTAAGCAAATCTCCTGGTTGTTGTACTTGCCGCCATTGCTCTGCTGATACTGTCAGCCGAATCAATGCCCGTCTGGAGGGATTCGCACATAGCGTCTTTACCGTCCTGTATGATATTTAGGAACGCCTCCCTTTCTTCTCCCTCCGGGATGCAGACAGCCGCTGTAGAAGCACACTCCCAAAGTGTATGGCTGAATCTAGCAAGGGTGCAAGTAGCATTAATAGATTTTAACGCCATGCTACATGCCGAAAAAACGTTCTTTGCCATAGCATCATATTTCTTATCGTCCCTGTCCTGTGGGACGGTAGGGTAAGCAGTCTTGATGTCAGTAGAAGATGCTGCCTGTACCACCAGACTTTCTGGGGATGGGTGTTGGGACAAAAACTCCGGGTCTGCAGAAGATACCCTGTATTTACTAGACAGTTTTTTATTTACTGCCGGGATGACATCTGGGGTTTCCCAGTTTGTCATGATCGTCCTCTGAAAAGCTTTATGAAAAGGCACTACAGGATCCTCCTGTGGACCTTTATCAAGAATATCCGTGAGGTTATCTTGTTGGAAAGCCTGTGAAGGTGTTGACCACCCCATAAATTCTGCGATCCTGGCCATTAAGGCTCTATAGGGGGTTTCAGCATGCTCCCCCGGGTCTGGCCTAGCGAACTCCACCTCAGGGGAAGTGGCTAACCCACTTGCCTCATGTAAGGAATCATGGAGTTCCTTTAACCTGCGTTCTTCTGAGGATAACTCCTCTTGAACTGGGGTTGCAGGTCCCTGCAACTCAAATGTCTCTTCTTGGTCAGATAGTTCTCCCTCTTCCATAATTGAGGACATAGTTCTCAATTGGTCTGAACTCACAAAGGGTGCGAAACCCATCTCCAAGGCAGAGGGTGCCAAACTTGTTGTAATCGGCCTCGAAAACGTCGATGTCGTCGACGCCGAAGGCTTCGAGCGTGGCGTCGAAAACAAAGGCGGTGGCCTCGAGGTCCTCGATAGAATTGGGATTCTGCTCGAGGAAGTCGACAATCTCGACGCCATCGTCATCGAGGACCTGGGGATAGCCACTGGGTGCGCCGCAAACCTTCGAAGAAGGTTTCGAGGTCAGAGCTTTACTCGAGGGTTCGTGACGCGCTCGAGAAGCTTCCTTCGCCGGGTACTGCGACTCGCAGCGTTTTTGACCTTCTGGTCTTTCGACCAGAGCATCGCTCTCGGTAGTCTTCGAGGGGGTCGAGGCCGCTTTCTCGAAGACGCTCATCATATTTTTGCGGAATTCCTCCCATTCAGCCCGGGAACTATGTTTCGTGGGGCAAGGGATTTTCTTAGGAGATACAGAGGAAGAGGAGGACGGAGAAGGGGATCTTCGACGTCTCCTCTTCGAGTGCTTCGATCTCGAGGAGTGATGGGACCCACTCCGAGACCTGGAGCGCGAATGGTGACGAGGAGACGAATGTCTCGACTTCGTCGAGGAAGAAGAAGCTTTTGAAGTCTTACCTTTTTCCAGCTTCCCCCTACGCTCCTTCAGGGCCTTAGCTGTCATGGACACAGTCCTCGCACTCCGAACATTGGTGTTCAGCTCCCAAACACCACAGACAAACTCTGTGAGGGTCAGTCAGCGACATCTTTTACCCACAGTGTCAGCATTTTTTGAAGCCGGACCGAGGGGTCGTCGGTTCCGTCGAGTAAGCCATCGAGTATGGACCGAATATCTCGAGGAAATAGGATAGATTCTCTACGAAACTGAACAACGATATTCCCAGGCCCTGAGTAAGCGCGGAAAAACGGAACTGAGCAACGGACGCTGCGCGCAGCCTTTATAGGCAGGATGACGTCGACGTCGATACGGCGGCTGTCGAGGGACATCGACTCGGCGGAGGTCGACGCGCAGCGCCCTCTAGAGAAAAATTTTCCGAGGCCAGCAAAGCTGGAAAGAGATATCTAAGTTAAGGAATACGTCGGAGGACACAATCCCTTCGAAATAACTTGTTGAAAGGTTTGATATCTGAGAGGTTATTAATGCTTTATGGTACTTTGTTACCAAGACCGGAAAGGTGTAGTTTTATTGTAGTTGCTCCTCGTGAATTGTCTAGTTATTTAAAGTTGTCCCCGTAAGAGGAAAAGATCAGATTTTCATGGAATGCTTTGCGCCTTGCGTGGTGTAACGAATTGGGTGGGGGCATTTCTATGAAGGATTGGAAAGGTTTATGGAAAGTCCCAGTTAGGATGAAGATTGATATGAATATACGGTATATTCAGCAGAGGATTCTACGACGGCTTTTTTGGACTCCGGTTAGAAAGCATAGATTTGGTTTAAGAGAGGATAATAAATGCTGCAGTTGTTCTAAGGAAGAAGGCACTATGCTCCACATGTTCTGGGATTGTTTAAGGGTTAGGGATTTTTGGAACAATGTTTTAGATAGAGTTGACTTGGTTTGAACATATCTGTTCCTAGGACACCGTTATCGGTGCTTTTGAAATCACCAAGTGGCACGCGTCATTTGAGTTATGCGACTCTTTTTGGGTTACTAAAGTAGTTCTGGTGGCAACGCAGCAAATTTTGCGCCTCTGGAAAACGAGGAAAAAGCCATGTATTGATGAATGGTTATTACAGGTGCAGTTGCTCTCACGGTTTGAAAAGATCAAATATGGTGCTTTAAATGGAGAAGAATTTTATAAGGAGCAATGGAATGCTTTTAATTAGCTCTATGCTTGAAATGAGTGTTAACAGATTCTGATTTGTTTTACAATCAACTTTAGAGTGGGTAATCTGACGAGGCGTTTGTTTGTCGTGTTTTGTGTGGTATCGTGTTTTGTGTTTCTATTTGTATATGATTTCTTTCTCTTATTTTTTGGCTCTATGTCATTTCCAAATGTGACTGTTATATTTTAATGGGGATATTTGAATACTTTCACTTATTGATTCTGTTCTATGTGTATCAAAATTACTTAATGTTATCCTGTTTCATTTGCATTTATATTGTTTTCCATACATGTTGTTTTGGAATGATGTATTTCTTTTGAAAATTTTAAATAAAAGTTGTCAAAAAAAATGCGATTTCGGTAAATAATGTATCCCTTCTGAGACTCGTGGATCTACTCAGATCACATGCTATACATAGTATAGCGAGCAGTATCAGGAGAAGGAAATGGGTGGTGAGAAGTTACGGCAGAAAAAAGATGTTTTAGCACTGCGTGTCCCATCCGTGAATCTGCTTTAGAATGTGTGTCAGGCAGTAAATGCTGAGTAAAGGTATGTATGGAGCTCCATGTAGCTGCTTTGCAATGGCATCTAGTGGGAAATCTGCAATAAAAGCCAAAGTACCTCGAGTACCTCTGGCAGAGTGAGCTCTTGGTGTGAAAGCCAGAGTTTTCTTTATTTATTGGTAAATTATTAGGCACTTCTACAATTAGCAACAGTGTTTCAAAGTGTAGACAGGGTGGGGAAAGGGGAAGGTAGACAATGAATTACAGCAAGGATAAATAATTGCATTAATAGTAAAAACAAGTAATGAGAATGAAGGGGAGACAAACCTACTATGCCTTGTGAGTGTTCAGAACGTGCAAGTGCAGAGGGCGAGGTGTAAGGGATAGGGTGCTCGGATGCTCATGGAGAAGTGCTGAGGGTAAGTGCTAAGAGGAGATGAACGCAAGTACAACCACCCATGGGTAGGGTGAGCCCAAGTAAGTGCAGTAGACAGACAGCACCTGGGATGAGAGATTTGGGGGTCAATGCCCCCGAGGAGTAGTAAGGGCCCTGCACATCAGTCACACTGCTGTAAGATTAGCAGGGAAGGGAGGAGAAGGAAGAGGTAAAGAGAAAGGTCTAGAGGCTTTTTCGGAACATAAGGAGGTCTTGCTCAAGACGCAGAGGGAGACGGAGGCTGTTCTACAGGAGGGAGAGAGCCGAGGAAAGTGATCGCCCACCAGCTCTCCGTTTAGCAAAGCGCTTAACACACAGTTGGCGTCAGTGGAACGGAGGAGTCTAGAAGGAGAGTATTTGGTCAGGAAGCATTGAAGATAGAGTGGTCCCCGACCCCAGACAGTTTGGTGTATGATACAGAGGGATTTGAATTTAATCTGTGCTGAGAACGGGAGCCAGTGAAGGCTTTGTAGGGCAGGAGAGATGCAGTCCCTGGGCTTGAGGCCAAGGATAAGTATTGCTGCCCTATTGTGGGTTAGCTGGAGGGGTTGCAGGGTGGAGGAAGGAAGATTGAGGAAGAGGCTATTGCAGTAGTTTATCCTGGAGAGAACCAGAGCACAGGTAACATCGAGTCTCTGGGGAAGGTGAGTAACGGTAGAGTCCCTTTGAGAAGGAAGAGCTGAAAGTGGGACTTCTTGACAATATCCTGAATATGAGGGAAAGGGAAGGGAAGGGGTCGAAGACGACTCAGATTCCTAGCTACAGTGGTGAGGGCAGGGGAGGCCAGAGTGCAGGGAAAAAGTATGGTGCAGGGGACCCAATAGGGAGAAACTCTGTTTTGCTGGCATTGAGGCAGAGGTCATTGGCATTGCACCAGGCCTGGATGGCAGAGAAGCAGTCGGGGATGAAGGAAGGTGAAAGGGCATCAGTGGGAACTTTGAAGAAAAGTTGTGCATCGTCAGCATAGCACTGGAAGTTGGGGGAGAAGGAGGAAATGAGTTGTGCCAGCAGAGAAAGGTGTATGTTAAAGAGCCAAGGTGAAGGAATCCAGCCCTGGAGGACACCACAGGTAGCAAAGGAATAAAGGGCAGAGAAAGGGCCCAGAATGGTTTTGGAGGAACGATCAGTTAGGGAAGAAGTAAGCCAGTCCACTGCCCGCTCCGAGATTCCAACGGTGCCATAGAGCCTTTTTATGAGGATAGAATGATTCACTGTGTCAAATGCAGAAGAGAGATCAAGAAGGATGAGGACAGCAGGGGAGTTGGAGTGAGGAGATGCAAGCAATTCTTCACAGGTGTTCAGAAGAGCAGTTTCCGTGCCTCAGGAAACTCAGAATCCAGTCTGGTGGTCATGTAGGCTGCCAACTAATTCGGTATGCCAGTTGAGTTGGGGGAGGACCAGCTACTCAAGCAGTTTTCCAGGAAGGGGGTGATGGAAACGGGGCGGTAGTTGGCTGGGCAGGAAGGGTCTGTAGAGGTTTTTTTAAGGAGGGGGCACACAAGGGTGTGCTTGGGGGAAGATGGAAAAGAACCAGAAGCAAAGGAGTGGTTGCAGAGATCAGCCAATGCAGGGGCAAGAGAGGCAATATGTTCCTTGATGGTTCTGCAGGAGCGAGGAGCAACCCGTTTGGACGAGACCTTCATGGAGTTGACAGCTCTGGCGACTTCTTCATGGGAGACCGGCGTGAAGGAGGAAGGAGGAGGGTGAATGATAGGGGGGGTAGAGGAGAGAGGGTTGGATTGGGAGAGTCCGTGACAAGGCTGTTCAGTATGTCCTGGGTTTTGGAAGTGAAGTGAGGCAAGTGCATTGCAGAGGGCCTGGGAAGGAGTAGGGGCAGATGATGCTGCGGATCGGTTGGCAAGTTCCCTGCAGATTTTGAAGAGTTCAGCCGTTTTGTAGGATGCACTGGACAATCGTGCATGAATATGGGCTCTTTTTTGCCACGGATGGTGAGTCTGTAGTGTCTCTGGATCAGACGGCAGGCCAGTTTGTCAGAGGGTGAGCCTGAAGTGTGCCACTTCTGTTCAGCAGCCCTGAAATTCCATTTTTGGTCTGCAAGATTGGAGTCGTACCAGGTGTTATGCTTGGAAGCAGGTTTCAGGCGGATTTTCATGACTGGAGAAAGGATGTCAAGGGTGTTGATGGACAGATAGAGGTTGCAGAGGACAGAATAAGCGTAAACGTCTGTGCTGGGTGGGCAAGGGGGAATGAAGGTGGGGGAATGAAGGTGGAAGAGAAGTCGGCAGCTGACACTCGTTTCATCGGATGGATGTTCGTGAACGAGGTTGGCAGAACTTTATGAGGAGTTGTCACAGGGCCATAGGTACCCAAGTGAGGGAAGAGGAGAGAATGGTCTGACCAGGAGAGATGGGTGAGCAGGGAAGAAGAGAGTGAGTCTGGAGTGGATGATGGCATCTAGCGTGTGTCCAGCGGAATGGGTAGGGCCAGAGGGAAGAATGGAGAGGGATAGCCGGGAGCAGATGTCAGTGAAGGGGTGGTTGCTGTGCAAGGGGAGTCTAGGCGGATGTTGAAGTCATCTAGTAGCAGCAATTTGGAGGTGGTAGAGAGTAGGGAGGAACAGAAGTCCGCCCACTCCGATAGGAAAAGAGAAGTGCCAGGGGGCTGATAGATGGTAGCAATGGTCAAGGTGGAGGAATGAGAGATGACCAATTTGCACACTAGGCTCTCAAAGGACGAATAGGGCTGAGTCGGTAGGATGGTAAAAGGAATCCATTATGGGAACATTAAGGCAACTCCACCCCCAGCAAGGTGGGGGTCAAGTTTTAGAGGTGATCTTATAGCCATCCAGGAGGAGTGAGTCAAAGGAAGTAACAGAGCTGGCCTTGAATCAAGTATTCGTGAGTGCAAGTATGTCCAGGTCAGTGTCTTCAAGGAGGAGGCAGATGTTAGCAGAAGAACAAGTTACTTACCAACTGGTAATGTCCTTTCGACTGGATGCTCCTCCAACGTATTCCACATCTTTGACATATAATGTCCATAGCTGTGTTACTTTGGACATTTTTAGGCAGTGGGCGACCTGCGTTGATGGGGCCGGGTCGATGTCCTTTGAAAGCCCCCATCGAGGGCGACGTCACTGGATGTTATAAATAGGACGCAGGGCGCCCGTAGCTTCAGTTTATGTTTTTTCCTCCAGAACGTGTGATATGCTCGTACACAATGCCTGCTTGACTGCACATTACCTTGAGGGAACATAAGCTGCAATAGCATAGGACATTCTCCAGAGGGGCAGGCTGGCAGGGCGATGTCGAATACGTTGGAGGAACATCCAGTCAAAAGAAGGTTACCAGTTGGTAAGTAACCTGTTCTTCGAATGGATAATGTCCTCCAACGTATTCCACATCTTTGACAGACTCCCAAAGCAGTACCAGAAAATGGAGGAGGGAAAAGAATTTAGAATACCCAATCAGATGGCAGAATAAAGAACCGCTTTACCAAAGGCCATATCTTGACCATGGAGCGTATCCAGGGAGTAATGTTTGACAAAGGTGTGGATAGAAGCCCATGTTGCTGCGTCACAAATATTCCTAATAGGAACTCCCCGCTGTAGGGCTGTGGAAGTAGTCACTCCCCTAGTGGAATGAGTTTGCAACCCTTCAGGAGAGTCCTTGCTCGCCAATCTAACATTCGGTAATGGTGAGGATAATCCACCTGGACACGGTCTGTTTGGTAACAGGCTGGCCCAATCGGTGTCCAGCGTACCCCACACAGAGTTGATCGTCCACTCTGACCCTGGACATCCTAAAAATATAAAAGCTCAGAGCTCTCATAGGGTCCAACCTATGGAGCCGCTCCTCTTCCTTACCAGGATGAGGAGGACGATAGAAAGAAGAAGTACCGCCTTCTGGCTTAAATGAAACTCAGCCCACTAACTTAGGTAGAAAGGAAGGACATACCTTCAGTAAAACCCTATCCTTGTGGAACACAGTAAAGGGTGGCTTAGATGAAAGTGCCGGCAATTCACTCACTCTGCGAAACCGTCTTGAAAGACAACAGTTTCAAAGGCCAAAAGTGCAACGGTTCAAATGGAGCACCCATCAGGAATTTCAAGACCAAATTCAGATCCCAAACCGGCACCTGAAATGGGGACGGCGGGAACACAGTGAGCCCTTTTAGAAATAGGGAAATCAAAGAAATCTTAAAATAAGAACATTCAGACGAGCGCTTGAAGATAGACAGCATCGTCTGGCAACCTTTCATGGTACCCACTTGAAGGCCCCTGTGGGCCAAAGAAAACAAGAAAGACAGAACCATGGGAATGGAACATTGAAAAGGGTCGACATTGTGTCCTCTGTACCAGTCGCAAACGTACGGCAACGGGACAAGGATTTGGTTGCTGTCTGCCTGGCCGAAAGCAACACCTCCATCACGTCATCCGGGAGGTCCCAATTCTTATATCTCAACCTTTCAGATACCAAGCGTGAAGGTTGAGCATCTTGACCTCTGGAAGGAGAACCCGACCCCCCTGGCACAAGAGAAGATACTCTCGGTAGGGAAGACGGTGTGGAGGGCAGATGGACATTTCTAGAAGGTCCGGGTACCACGCTCTCCCGGCCCAATCCGGAGCAATGAGGATCATGTGGGATCCGAACCTCCGTAACCTCCTTAACACTTGAGGAATGACGGGTACCGGAGGAATCGCGTACAGAAGTGGGAATGATCAATCCACGGCGAATGCGTCTCCTAAGGCTCCTCTCGGAGGAAATTCCCTTGAGCAGAACCGCTCGCACTTCTGGTTGGCACTGGTCGCAAAGAGATCCACTTATGGGGTTCCCCAAAGGGCGAGAGCTCCAGAAGGACTTCCTGAGCCAATTCCCACTCGCGAGAGACCGTGCTCTGCCTGCTCAGAGTGTCCACCACAGCATTCTCCTCTCTGGCCAGATGTACTGCCAAGAGTGATATTCCCTGCTGGATTGCCCAGAACCAGAGCTGCATCGCCTCTATGCACAACGGGAGTGACCTTACCCCCCTTTTTTGTTGAGGTAATGCATGGCAACCCTTCAGGAGAGTCCTTGCTCGCCAATCTAACATTCGGTAATGGTGAGGATAATCCACCTGGACATGGTCTGTTTGGTAACAGCCTGGCCCAATCGGTAGAAAAGCCTTTAGGGCCAGCCTGATGGCCCTCAGCTCTAACAGGTTGATGTGGAGTTTGGACTCCGGAGGAGACCAACAACCGCTGGCGGTCAGATCGTCAGCATGTGCTCCACATCCTGTGAGGGAAGAATCCGTCACTACTGTCACCTCCGGCCACAGTCGCCAAAACGGCTCCTCCATCAGGTTCCCATCGTTGGCCCACCACAGAAGATCCTGCGAGACCGAGAGTGGAATCTGAACGGGATCCGACATCCTGCCTGAGAAATATGACCACTGCATCTTGAGGACCCATTGCAGGGATCTCATCCTCAGCCTGGCCTCTGGCACCAGATAAATGCAGGATACAAGGAGGCAGAGCAACCTTAAGAATTCGAAATCTGGGAGACGCTGTGCATGTTGAAATGTGTCCACCAGCTGCACAATGTGATGAGCCCTCACCTTGAGAGGCGAGCACTTCCCCAAGGACGTGTCCAACACAGCCCTGATGTACTGGAGCTGTTGTGAAGGTGTCAGATGCGACTTCTTGAAATTGAGGGAGAAGCCCAGCTTGTGGAGGGAGCGGCAGGCGAGACTGACCTGATTCATTGCTTGTTCGGGAGAACGCGCACGGATCAGCCAGTCGTCAAGGTAGGGGTAGACATGAATTCCCCCCCCCCCACCCTCCTCGCCCGAGATACGCAGCCACCACCACTATTAGCTTGGTGAGGACCCTCGGGGCGGAGGTCAATCCGAATGACAGGACCCGAAACTGAAAGTGCGAGCTGCCAAACACAAACCTCAGGTATTTTCTGTGCTTTGGAAGAATTGGCACATGAAAGTATGCCTCCTGTAGGTCCAGAGACACCAACCAATCCTTAAGTCGAAGGGCCTGGAGGACCTGAGAAAGAGTGACCATCTTGAAATTGTCCTTCCTGAGGAGTTTGTTCAACCAACGATTTTGTCCAAGATGGGTCTCAATCCCCGTCTTTCTTTGGAATAAAAAAATATGGGGAATACCATCCCTTGTTCCTCTCCGCTACAGGCAACAGTTCTATAGCGCCTTTCTCCAGCAGGGTCAAGATTTCCTGCACAAGGAGCGGATCTGGAAGCTTCAAACAGATTTCCCGGTGGATTGTCATGAGGCCGCTTTAGGAAGGGGAGGCAGTAGCCGTGGGCCATTGTATCCAGAACCCACGCATCCGAAGTAATAGCTCACCATTCTTCGAGATGCTGAGACAGTCTGCCCCCAACCAGCGAACAACGCAACATGGCCTGAAGGCAAAGAGTCAGCTGCCTGAGCGGCCTTGGCACCTCTATTTCCCAGACCACCACGTGTACTTTTACGTTGACTCCTTTGACTGGGGGCTCCTCCAAATTTCAAATCTGACCTCTCCTCATCCTCAGATATTATACAGAGGAAGAAAGAACTCCTGCCTTGGAACAGAAGAGGGTCTGGAGTCCTTAACAGGCCTCACAGACTTGGAAGTAGCCTTCCTTGGAGGATCCACAGTACCAGGGACCTCCTTCGGCAAATTCCAGCCAAAAGGCCCCGACGGCTTCGGCGTCAACAACGGCGCAGAGGGCTGGTGTGAAAGCAAAGCTTCGACATCCGTATCCGACAGACGAACACGCGCCGACGCCGACCTCAAGCCCTTACCAGATTTCTGCGGTTTCGCCGGGGACGAAAACCAAGATCTGGATGTAGCACGTCTCTGGTGATCAACCTGAACCTTGTCCGAACGGGACCTCGAAGGTTCCCGATGAGTATCGTGCTGAGGACCCGAGCCTGAAGGCGCACGAGCCACGGACCGAGACCGTTCCCTGCCGGCTTCTTCCGAAGGAGCGGACGGAACTGTGCCCTGGGATTGAAAAATCGCCAGCATCTGCTCTCTCAAGGCTGCCCATTCCTCCGGAGTCGAGGACTTAGTGGGACAAGCCACTTTCCGCGTGGCACCATCCTCCGAGAAGGATGGGGAAGGCGACCGGTGACAGCACTTCCTGGAATGCTGAGACGAGGACGACAAATGGCGGGACCCACTCTGGGACCGAGATCCCTGGGACTCGTTCCGACGAGGAGTCACCCCTCGAATCGTCGGTGGACATCCCCTTAGCAGCTTTACGAGACTTACTGGGTTTAGAACCCCTACCTACCTGTAACTTCCACTTATGCTCCAGCAAAGCCTTAGCAGTCAGCGACTGGCATTTCGAACAGTCGTCGGTATCATGACTCTCGACCAGACACCACAAACAAATGGTGCATGTCCTTAATCGACATCTTAGATTTGCAGTCCCGGCAAGCCTTAAAGCCAGACCGCAGAGTCTGATGGGTCGAAAGAAGACGACATTCATGAGAAATAGACGAGGCGCTGAGGCTATGGGCGCCGTGTGTCCTATTTATAACATCTGATGATGTCGCCCTCGACGGAGGCCTTCGAGGGACATCGACCCGGCACCATCGATGCAGGACACCCTCTGCCGAAAAACTTTCAACGTATCACAGCTGTGGATATTACATGTCAAAGATGTGGAATACGTTGGAGGACACAATCCATTCGAATGTTTGATGGCTGAGCGCGAGTTGAGGGTTGCCAGATGGAGACAGTCGTTGTCTTTGAACGTTTTTTGTGGCGGAGTGGAGCATCGGGACGTGGAGCATCCGTCTGGAGAGGTGGGGGGTGTAGAAGGGGCAGGAGAAGGAAGGAAGTTGATGAGAGAAGACAGGAGCTGATCAATTAGGAGGAGGTTGGCCTGAGGGCCTTGAACCAGCACTGCACCCGTGATGTAAACATTGATACAACAGCATGAAGAGAGGAAGCCTGCGAGGAGGACTTCCCACTTGGTGCTGCCATTAATGGAAGTTGAAGAATAAGGTGGGAGAGTGGCAGTGAGGTGAGAGAGGTCGGGGATGGGACAGAAAAGAGGATGTCACAGAAGAGTTCTCTTGAGGATGCACTGACATAGGTGTCTGCAATTGGAAGGCCTGGGTTAGCAGCAAGGATGTCTTTTTTTAATGCTTTTTCCATCCAGATTTAGTGAGAGAGGATATGTGATGGTGTAGCAGTTGGAGAAGATAGGGGAGATGGAGAGTACCATCTCTGAACAAGGGAGGAAGAGAGAGGCAGATATAAGTGAGAGGTGAGGTGGGGGTGAGTATGCTGCAAAGCACAGTTCTAAACCTGAGCCACTTGGCACAGTATGTCAAAGGGTATTGGGTGTAAGATGAAACAAGTAGGATGGAGGCACAGCTAAAAATGATTTTCACACAAACAGACACAGTCTTGGAGGAATGGCACAGGAAGTGCAGAACTGCAATACAGTGGTTGGTGTCAATGAGAATGAGTCAGAGTGAGTGAAGGTAGAATGCAGAGTCACTGAAGAGCATGGTGGATGACTTGAGAGGCAGAGGAAATGAGTTCAGTGGAGCCGAGGCAGCCACTATGTAGCAGCACTCACGTGACGGCACGAGTAGCAAAGACACTGTCAAGAGGACAGTTGAATGTGAACATATCAATAAAGGACATTTTCACTGAAGATTTCAGAAAGTGGTGCCCGGAGCACTGACAGCAACGGACAGGGCCTTTGAAGAGGGGGCCAGCTAAAGCCTGCCAGTTCCCCGATAGGCCAGATGAAGGGAAAGGCAGCCTATTGGGATGAGTGGAGTCAGTGGTGAGGGACTCCGGAGACCTTCTCACTGAATGAAGAAGAAGGCGGCGGCCATCTTGGAATTGCTGCGTTGTGCCAGGACAGAAGGCACAGATTAAATAAACCAGCCCCAGCCACAGTGCTACTGCCCCAAGTGCAGGTAGATGCACCTAAAAACCAACGCGGTGGACCGCGTGCTTAAAAGGGCAAATATGAAAAATAAAAGCGTTTTCTCATTCTTTTTAAAATAAATTCAAATTTTTTTGCAATTTGTTTTTTTTTCTACCGCATGTGGTCTTGGTGAAATGAAGCCAGGCAAGTAGGCAATTGAGGCTTCTGGGGTGCAGCTCCCAGGTATCAGTCAGGGCTGGCAAAGAGTCCACATCCTCGTTTTTGATGGGGAATGGCAGAGCTGTATGCATTTCACTATCCATCTAGAGATGGCATTCTTTGAAACATGATCACCTTCCCTGCCAGGTGCTATAGAGACAAACAGTTGATCTGTTTTTCTTAGCGGTTTTGTTTTGTTGACATAGTACAAAACTGCCTTCCTTACAGCCAGTGTATGGAGGTTTCACTCAGCACTACTACTTTGTCTTTGTGGATAACAAAGAAAAGGTCTTGCTTCTTATTGAGATGATGGCTACCAGAGAAACTGTTCTGAACGTTAGGTGTTTGAGGCTGGATTTGTCCATAGGCTCGAAGGGAGGACCCTGAGCTTTGAGAGTACAACATTAAGATCCCAACCTGGAGGCGGGTTGGAAATGAGGGTGGTAAAGTCTCTTTACTCCTTCAATGAAAGCCTTAACAACAACAACTTTCCACCAGGACACCTTGTTTTGTGAAGTGGTGTACGCGGACAGAGCTGCTAGGTGAACCTTGACAGAGTTAAATACTAGACGAGACTCTAGAAAGTGGAGCATGTAGTGAAGAATGCGTGAAGGCATACATTAAATAGGGGTCACATTATTTGTTCGGCACCATATTGCAAACATTTTCCATTTATTTAAGTAGCAGTCCCTGGTGTTGGGTTTGTGTGCCTTACTTGAAGATTTCCATAGACATTTGAGGTCATTTTAAAAGTCCAAACTCTGACTTCAGGAGCCAAGTTCATAGACTGAGGATGTGGGTGGAATGTTGTCCGCCCCCCCCCCGTGCTTGGACAGCAATGTTGTGGGGGCACGGGAGCTTGTTTGGTTCGCATATCGCCGGTTTGATTATATGTGGAAATGAAGGTTGTCTCGCCCACATAGGAGCAACCAGGATTGGAGTCGTTTGTTACGGGTGCATTTTGTGCACTATCCTGTTCAGGTGCGGTTTCGGTGGAAAGGTGTAAGCAAGTTTCCCCAACCAGCTCATCCACAGGGCTATCCCCTTGGATCTGGATTGGGGAATCCTGGATGCAAAGTCTGGGCTTGTGCATGCGCAACCATGCCTGTGGAACTAGATAAATGCATGAAGCCATCATCCAAAGAAGGCACATTGCCTTGCGTACGGATATTTGGTGATCAGCCAGATAATTAGTTATTTGCAGCAATATGTTTTGAACTCTTTCGTTTGTGGGGAAGACTAGCCCCTCCTTTGTCTTTATGATAGTTTCTAGGAACTGCTTGGAACGAGGCTCGATTTTGTTCTCGTTGATTGAAAACCCTATTTGGAACAGAAGGTTGATTGTTCTTTGGGCATTTTGCTTGCACATTTGGGAGATTTCCCTTGTTATCAGCCAGTCGTCCAGATAAGGGTACACTGGGATTGCTTGTCTGCGTAAGTGAGCCACAACTACCACCAATATCTTGGTGAATACCCTTGGAGCCGAGGCTATGCTGAAGGGGAGCACCTTTTATTGGTAGTGTTAATGTGCTATATTCATGCGCAGGAATTTTCTGTGTGCTGGGGACATTGAAATCTGAAAGTATGCATCTTTCATGTCCAATGTTGCCATGCAGTTCCCTTGTTTTAGCAGTGGGGTTACTTCTTATAGCGTTGTCATGCAAACCTTTTATGGCTTGACATATGTGTTCGCAGGGCGCATTGTAAGGTCTTTCTTTGGCACAAGGAAGTACGTTGAATAGATACCCTTTCTTACCTGGTTTGCCGAGATTATCTCTATTGCGTCCTTTTCCAGCAGTGCTTTAACCTCTTCCAGCAGAATGCGCTGTTCCTCCTGTGTTGTCCGTCTTTGTCTTGGCGGGTGGTTGTGTGGTCTCTTTATGAATTCTATGCAATAGCCTCCTGCTATGGTGGAAAGTACCCACTTGTCTGACATGATCCCCCTCCCATGCGTGTGTAAAATGATAAATGTAACCACTGGAGAAGCATGGGAGGGAACCTGGAGCGGGTGGTCATTGCTTTGGGGGGTGTGGAGCCTTGTGTAGAGGAGGCTCAGCTTCTACTCCTAGACCTTCTGTGCCCCTTTTGAAAATGTGTGGGGAGGACTTCCCATGCAAGGAACCCCAAGATGAAGTTTGTCCACCTTGACTATAGTTAGGGGACCATTGGGAGTTTTGTCCTCGAAAGCGGCATGTATTAAACGCGCCTCTCTGCACAAAAGGGTGTTGTACTCTTCTTTAGCACTTTTCAGTGCGTCCTCGACTGCTTTCTGAAATAAGGCTTTTGGTTTGATGGCATATTAAGCAAGGTGGCTTGAGTTTTCAGCTTAAAACCGGATTGTCTTACCCATGCATGGCGCTTAATAAGAGTACTTTCAGCTACTATATGACCTGCATTATCTGCTGCGTCCAGATTATTCTTCAGGATGCAATTTTCCACCTGCTTACCCTCTGCCACTATTTTTAAAAGCTGTGTTTTAAGGGGCTCTGGGACAGAGTCGATATATTGGGAGATCTCGTCCCATTTGTGGCAATTGTAACTTGCCAAGAGCGTGGTCTTATTAGCTATCCTTACTTCTCGGGAGGATAGCTAGAGGGGCAGCGTACTCACCTTGGAAGCAAGACGACGTGGAGCAACACAGGTTCAATCCCCGGGTCCGTGCTTAGAAACCTCTGGGTATTAAGCGGGTTATAAATAATCAATTACAATTACTTGGCATGCAGCCGAGGAAGCTACTTTCCTGTCCAGTGTATACATTTCTTTGCTCTCCTTGTTAGGAGGGGCTTCAGCAGAGGCTAAGGGCGTGCCTGCTCGGTTTCTGATGGTAGTTACGATGAGACTGATTAAACAAGAGATAGATAGCTTAAGTTTACACAACAGTTATAATCATTAAACATCAACTGTTAATTAAGACACATTAAGTATTTAATAAAGACATAAAAAATTACAACTTCGTAATAAATCACTTGATAAAACACTCTAAAAACAGTGACAAATCGTAACCTAATAGGTAGGATTAACATCAATGTAAATCTGAACGATAGTAACGCAGAGTATCTAACATTTAAATCTCTGATCTAATATTGTCCTTCTCTCGACATTTCTCATCTCGATATGGTGGTATAATTAACCATAGAGCTGTCTCGAACATGTTTCTGTTCTAAGTCAGTTAATGCAGAACTTTCATCAGGAGTATTGTCACTTATGATTAAAAAACACAACCTATACTTTAAGTCTATTAAGCCGAAGATTCTTCTGGCTGGCTGTGGATAGTGTACACGACAATTCTGACGTGTTCAGATGGTTGTAACTGTTGGTAAAAAAAACAGCAAAAAAGAGAAAGAGAAAAGCTATTAGTGCTATGATGTCATATAGAGAGTGATCTCTTGAGAAGACGAGGGATATAAATTACCTTGTCCCCTCAGTGGAGTAGATTCAGAAGCTGGCTTAGTTAGAGCTTCATTAAGGCTTCTTTAGGTGAAGGATCCCTATTTAGGGGTAAACACCCTGCAAAAAAAATGTGCAGCAATTTCGATTTATCCTGCGAGGTTACGATGAGAGTCAGGCTTTAGTTGGCCCCTGATGTATAACAGGTCGGAGGGGGCTGGTCTGAACAGCTTTTCAATATGGGGGTTAACTGCCCTTGAAGGCTGAATGCACCACTGGATGGACTGCATGAGTGGTATAAACTGTGCTGCAGACCTCTTATCCCCAAGGATGCCCTCTACAAAGTCCTTGTCGACTTGTGCCTCTTGGGTATTGATCTTAAAATGTTTGGCAGCATTTAAGAGGAGCTCATTATACTGCAGCTGATTATCCACAGGGGAGTCAGCTATGGGTTGGTCATGATGGTCTGGAGATTGTATGATGCAGACGTCATCATAATACTGGTCTGTGCCATCTAGGTCCCATTGGTCTGCTATTGAACCAGGGTCTTGAGAGACTGAAGTGTCAATGTAGTATAGGTCTTCAGGCATGTTCTGAGAAGTACTAGGCTGGGCAGCGTCTAGTTGTGGCCTTTTGGAGGCAGGCTGCTTTTTAGCTGCTTCCCCTTGTGAGGGCCTTTGGAGGTTGGACAGTTGATCATGGTTTTGATAAAAAAAAATCAACAAAGCATAACATTCTCCTCATGACTGTCTATATGTTCAGAGGTCCATTTGGTGGAGGTTGGAAAACCTGTGGGAAAAGGTGTAGAGATACTCTCTGATGTAGAGGGTGGTTTGTGGTGCATTGATCCTGAAAGGGTGTCACTAGGGACAGGGGGTTCTTTTGCCTAGGAAATAGGGTATTTAGGGAGTAGGGGCATCGAAGATTTTACGTTTTTTTATGTTCTGGACTTGGAGTGTGTCTGACACATGCTTTTTAATGAGTTCCCTCATTTTGGCATTTTTGTAAAGTGCTGTCGAAGCGTCTTTTGACGCTCGTTTGCCAGTACCTGACAATTTGTTTGCGGTGTCAAACAGACTTCGGCGTCTGTTTTGGGGGCCTGTCATGTAGCAAATGCGATGGCCCGGAGGACAGGGATTTTTCAGACCTTCCATTCCACACCGCGTGTGGCTTATCGGTCGACTAAGTGATCGACAGTCGGCCATGGGGGGGGGGGGGGGGGGGGGTTTGTGTGACGTGAAGTGTGGGTGCTTGAGTCGCCAGGTGTCTTCTCCATAACAGAACCGCTGGCCTGCCTGATGGAGTTGGGGCTTGCACGCAGGAAACCGTTGGGTCCAGATCGCCCTCTGCGTCACTTAGGACGTTGACATCTTTGAAGGCTACCTCCACGACCACGGCAGCCTCAGCCTATATGGCGTGATGGGCCCAGCGCTTAGTTTTCCGGTCCTCTAGTGTCTTGGGCATAAAAATTCTTGCACAACTTGCAATGCTTTTCAGAATGGTCCCTGGGGAGGCAAAGGTTACAACACATCCTGTGTGAATCCTTCCAGGGAAACTTCCTGTGACAGGAAGGCCATTTAAATAGTGTGTTTTCCATAGTATGGAAAAATGGCAGCTTGGTGATGGAAAAGGAAGATGGGAAATAGGCATTCTTTAAAGGAAAGAAGATTATGACCTGAGGCCCGTTGAGGCCCAAGTAGGTTGCAGTCAAAGTTCGTTGAGGCGGTCGAAGTAGTAGTCTACGAAGAATCTGTCCTTGCAAGCCGTCAAAAGGATAGGAAGAAATCTAATTTTAAAACTTGTATAATCAATGGCGTTAGCGAGAAAGAAAGATACTCTGCAACTTACGTCCGCATGAAGGACCATGGGTACAGTGGAAGTCAGACTAAGGACAGTATTACTGACATGCCCCGTCAACATCCCTTTGAGTTTCGAAAACAAATAATGTAATACTCCACGACTACCACTAGATGTCGGCCTATGCATAGCATGTGATCTAAGCACATCCTTTCTCCTTCACTCCATTTCTGTGCACTGTCTCTTGCTCTCTCTTCACTCCCTTCCTCCTTACACCTTTACTCACTCTCTTGCCTTGGCACTTTTGAAGGTATTCCTTTTTGCACCCTCATTCCACCTTCCCCAACTGTCACATTTAATTGCAGCCCTTTTTCTCTCATCCCTCCGTGCAGTCTTGCTTTTTTAACCTCTCACTCGGCCGTTCCTGCTTATCTACTTTTGCTTACCATTGAAGGCACCCTCTCTCAATGGCTTCCTCCCTGGATCTTTTCCCCTTCTTGCATTCTCTCTTGAAACAATGGACTCTCCTCCTTATACAATGGTACCTATAAATGCAAAATGCAAAGAACAGCAGTAAACGCCAAAACTACTGGCTTTGGCAATGCTTGTTATCTATGCGTGCTTACATGTGAGCCTGGCGAGGTGATGCTTGAGCAGAATGGTTTTGTTTGCGTGTATGTGAGTCAGTGACTGTTTGCACGTGTGAATGCTTTTGTACGTATGAGTGCATGTGTCAAGATATGTATGTTAATGATGTGTGTGGATTATGGCATGTGAACGTGTGTGCAGGCCAGGGCATTGGGCAAATACTAGTTTATAAAGAATGATTGCTCCGAACTCCGAAATTATTTTTCAGAAAATGCACTTCGGAATTCGGAGAAATCGGATTGCCGTCAATTCTCACTTGAACAGCACTTTTTACAAATACAAATGCTGCAGACCATGTCGGAATAAAGGCCCAGGATCAAGTCCTAAAAATAAAAAGCGGTGGGGGAAGAGGGGTCTCTGCAGTAAACAATGGTAAATGACGCAATAGGAATGGGTTCAAATCCCAGCCCGGTGGGTGACATCAAGTGATGGCATTAAAATATGTATACGTTTTCATCCTTTGAAAACAGAGGGACAGTGTGTATCGTCTGGAAAAAAGTGGGCGCACGCCATCCACCCACGTCTTCCCTCACCTTGTGCCATACAAAGGAAAAGGAAGTGGTGCATTAAGTAGTTTTCTCTTACCCATACTTTGTTCTGCTGCGATCCTTTTATTAATTTAGGCAAATGTTGTTTAAGTACTTGTATCGTTTGCAAATAAATTATTCGCTCGCTCTCTCTCTCTCTCTCTCTCTCGGGTAACTTGCAAGTTTAGAATTCTGCTTTGACTTCTAGAATCAAACGTGGTAAGGAAATTCCTCTTAAGACTAGGGCTAGGAAGGCATTTACCCCACCTCTTCATTTAATTTATTATTCATGTGTTTTAGTTTTAAAAATCTTTACACATTTCAATTTAATATAGTTTTTTTTTAAACATCTCTTTATTAACTGGTTCACATCTCCACATCAGACCATATCACAATTGCATCAGGAAAATACACACACAACTGCAAGTTAACAACATACAATACCGTGCAAGCCTCAGGGAACATATGGCAAACCTTATTATGGTCGTCTTCTCCCCGCGCTCAAATTTAATATACTTATCTCCAATGATCAGTGCTACAAAGCAGAAGAAACCCAAATCATCATGACAACAAATATCTGCGCAGAATCGGTCAATGCCCATTTAATTAGGCTCCCATCTCCAATTCATTTGGGATCATGTTCCAGACTCTATATAAAATTCTATTTGTAGGGCTTTGTTTTTTGTATTTAAGCAAAGCCACCAAAAGGCAGTTGCTTTAATCCTATGTAAATGATGTACACATTTGCCCAAACACAGACCACGGGGTCTGGTTTCTTTGAAAGCTGCACTCCCATCAATTAGCGGAATCCACAAATATACAGCAACAGTTGCTCGCTGAGAAAGTCAGTAATTGGTAAACAACAGCAACCAACTGCACGGAAGAAATTTGCTTTAAAAAGTTTCAAGTTTAATTCAAAAAAATAGTAGCAATAAAAAACGACTTCCCAGCAGCAGAGAGAGGATACATGATGCGTTTCGCCACACACCTGTGGCTTGTTCACAGTAGCTCCACCCTGTTGTGGGAGCTTATTTAACCCAAGGCACACCAAAGAACAAAGAGGTGACTTACAAAGATGTAGTTTTTGCATGCAGCCATCTTAAACAGTGTAAGATACAATTATTTCACCATGTCTGTATGTGTATGGTACATTCCGACAGCTAATGGACACCTACTGGATTTTACCAGCCAAAATATATATCAATATACATTTTATAATAATTTTAAAATGGTACATGAGTTCTAATATATTTTTGTCAGGATTTGTCAGCCCGGTCTTATACGAACAATGGACATTAGATAAGCGTCATAGTGACGTTGTTAATAGTAGTATGCATATAGGTATAATACAGTTTATCTAACTTTCTATTAAAAATCCACCTAATCAACATACTTTGATACGAGGTAACGGTGTAGCAATATGTAGTAGTAGACGATAGATTGTTCGCTGTGTTGTTCAGTGAATTGTAAATTCAATTCATTAACATTGAGGAATTTAACAAACTCTTTCCAGGATTGAGCTGTACCATTCCATACAATGAATAAATTGTCTATGTAGCGTATCCACAGGATGATTTTGTCAGTGAAGATCTAATTTCCTTCAGCCCATACCACGGTTTTTTCCCATTTCCCCATCAGAAGATTTGCATAAGATGGGGCAAATGTGTTGCCCATTGCGGTGCCCTGGATTTGACGGAACAATTCATCGTTAAAAAGAAAAACATTTTCTAGGCAGAGTCTTACCATTTCTAAGATCATTGTCCAATGGTCGAGGTAATTGAGAGAACGAGTTTTCAAGAAAGTATCACATGCTGCGATGCCATCCTCGTGTTGTATGGATGTATACAATGACACCACATCCATAGTGGCCAGCAGGTATGTTGGTTCCCACGGCAAACCATCAATTTTACAAAGGAAGTCAGTTGTGTCCTTTATGTAGGAGGGCAGTGTTGGAACAAATGTGCACAATACCTCATCCACAAATTTGGAAATGTTTTCGAGTAGCGAGCCACACAGTGCGACTATTGGTCCACCGGGAGCTTGGGAAGGATTTTTGTGAATTTTAGGGAGGAAGTATATCGTGGGGATGGTGGGGTGTTGAGTAAACAAGAATTTCACCATGTCTTCATCCAAGATACCTGCATTCTCCCATTTCGCCAAGAATTCCCAAATTATTTTTCCATCTGGTTGATGGTTTTTTTTCCAAGTGTTTCATAGCATCTGGAATCATTGAGCTGTCTATATGCTTCTTTAATGTAGTCCACCTTATTCATCAGGACAATGTTACAACCTTTGTCCGCTGGTTTGACTATACATCCTTCCATTTTACATATGTTTGACAAAGCATTGCGTTGTTTCCAGGACAAATTACTTTTGATATGTTTGTTGTTTTTTCTCCTTACTTGTTTGAGGTCATCAATCACTACATTAGAAACGGCTTCAATGTGTACATCCTGTGCACTTAAAGGATTAAACCTGGATTTGCATTTAAGTTTGCTTTTTGAGGGCCAGTCAGTGCAAATGTTTAGTTGTTCCATGACTGGTCTATCCAAGTTTTCAGAGTCTTTGGCTGTTGTCTGTTCACTTTCCTGTTGGAGAATAGCCAATGTAGTGAGAGTATCCATATCTGAAATAATGATGTCTGTTTGTCCTTCCAATGGTGGTTTGGATTTCTTTTTATACGTGTTGGAAGCAAAGAACTTATTAGCTGCAACTTGCGGACAAAGCTATCCAGGTCTAATCTTGTTTGCACGTAATCGAAACCCGCCAGGGGGCAGAAATTAAGTCCCAGTTTAAATAATTTGCTTTCCTCTGTTGTCAGAACATGGTTGGACAGATTGATGATCTGTTGTTGAGGTGGGCTTGGCTAAGCATCTTTGTTTAGTTTCCAGAGCGCAGTGATCTTGGAGGAAGATTGCTGTTTGTGTTTGTTGCCCCTCTGCCCCCTCCGCGTGGCTTTTTGCCTCCTCTTCCTTTTCCTCTTTGTCCAGTTCCTCTTCCTCGCGTTTTTGTGTTGTTGGTGTTTAAGCAGCCATCTTGGCATAGCAACCTCATTTCTTCTAAAAAATCGAGGCGCACTATGGGTTCTTCGTCTTCGTTTTCAGTCACGTCTGACTCAGAGTTATATATGTCCCAGCATTGTTAGGACATGCTTTGTTGTCTCCAATATTAGCAGATTATGACAATCAGCAACATCCCTCAGCCTCACTTAAGGTTAAGGACAGGCATAAAATAGATAGAACTGGGAGGTGATGTATGCATAAAAGAAATATGAATCTACAAAGGTGCCTAGAAGGGCATATAACTAAATAGGTTTGTGCTTTATATACGAGTACAGTATCTCATTAACAAATGCATAACTCTTCAATGCTGTTAGATGGGAGAAATATTCGCACCAGTCCCATAAAACCAGCTGCTTCTCCAGGGACCTCTTTAATTCATAATAATCCTCTTCCGAATTTGGAGTTCGATCAATACTCTCAAATAGGTCAAGCATGGATTTCTATTTAGAATCCCCTCCAATTCGCAACACAAACTATATAAGAGATTATTCCCGGGACTGGTCTTCATTTTAATATACAAGAGTGCCCTCTTATTCAATACCATGGCTTTAAGGGAGATACTTCCTAATTCAAGTCGTATAAATGGCCATGGGTACAAAAGTGGGCTAGCCAAGTAGCCTCCTCCAGAATCTTCCTTCAACGATCTGAAGCCAATTTAAATCTACGAGGGTGAGGCTTCCCATCCCATATATAATAGCCGGGACTAGACACTGTAGATACAGGTGCCTGGCTCCTACATATATAAAAGCTCCAGATCCTCTGAGAAATTAGTCTATCAAGGAAGTTAACTGTGCCGACTTCCTTGTGCGCACCTCAATACATGTTTTGTATCCTCGAAATTGATCAAAATCAAAACCAAGATACTTGTATTGGAGCGTAGAGTCAATTGTGTTCCCCCTAATGACAAGCCAAGGGTGTGCGATCCTTTTTTGCAGTAAATAATAACATCCAAGTCTTACTCCTATTTATATCAAAGGAGCTTTACTCTGCATATACCCATAGGGTGAGAGCAACTTGTTGCATGTCTGTAAAGGTGTGGTCTAATACCACGAGATCCTCTGCATAGGCCAATATTGTACAATGGGACAAATCTATTTTTGGCGGACTTCCTCTAGCAACTGCTAGACATTGAGGTAGATCTGATGGAGGTAAATTAAAGAGTAGAGGAGCCAAAACACAGCCCTGTTTAACTCCGCTATTAGAGATAACAGGGTCAGTCAAGGTGCCCCCATCATCGAGGTTCACTCTGATTGTATTATTTGTATGGTAGAGCTTTATATAATAAAGTAAATCAGAGGGGCATCCATAAAGTTCCAACTTCCACCACAGACGATCCCAATTCACAGAGTTCAATGCGGTTTACAAGTCCACAAATAATGCATATAGTTGAGGTGAATCTTTGGTATTTGAATGATCGACCAAAAAAAAATTGATTAGCCTTAAATTGTGACTTGTGCAGTAGCCTGGGCTGAAGCCACTTTGGTATCTATCCATCAAGCCCTCCTTGTCTACCCATCTTTGCAACTCCTGTAAAAGGAACATTGTAAACAACTTGCATGTACAGTCAAGCATTGATAGGAGAAGATAGCTTTCCATACTAATTGGACACCCTTTTTTTAAGACAGGGATAAAAGTAGCTGTTTGACAAGGTGTTAGAGGAATGAAGAATTCCTGGGTCTTGGCAAACAGAATCTTTATTAGGGAGGACCAAAATGCGAGATTCTGGCTAATGACCGCGTGCAAAGGCCATTAGGCCGTGGGGTCCTGGAAGATTTGAACTTGCTGATTTTCAGTTTAATATTTATATCATCTATTTCTAAGGTCCATTTCGAGAAGCCTGGTTCCGTATGTGCATTAGTAGCTATCTCAACGGTATGCAACGCCTACTCAAGAAATCATACCAAATGATGCTTACTGATGGGATTTCCTATTCCCTTTAGGCTCCCCCAATGTCCAGATATTCTTTACGTTACCACTGCTTAGTACGGTGATCATTCATTGCCACTGCACACCCAAAGAGGAGTTATGCCACCACTGCATCCAGTTTCTATACACATGCTTTATTTCTTTAGTTTCCCTGAGTCGCTCAATAAGGGGCAAGTGTTTATCTTTGACCTTCCTGAGGTCCCCCCGAAATATGCACTTCCCATCTCTGATAAGTTTATCATAGATCGGTATTTCTTTTCCTGGTTTATTAACCATGCGCAATTTGCTAGAAGCATGGTAGCCCACAAAAGAGGACACCCAAGCCTCAATCTCCTCAATGTCATTTTCTTTAATATCTACAAGAAATTGAGGGTTCATAGTTAGGGTAGTGGCTGTGGCCCGTTGTATATTGCCCTCAGCCCATTTCATCCGATTACCTGAGTGATTCACTTCCATGCCTCCTAAACTCCTTTTTTGATTTTCAGGGGCAATCCCTTCTAAGCATAACACTAACAATTCGTGATTGCTATTATTTACCATACACATGCATATCAATCACATTATACAATACTTTGGAATTAGCAAAAATGTAATCTTGGGTCGCATAGCTATTACCCCTATTCCAAGTGTACTTTCCAGGAGCAAAAACTCCACCCCCCACCCCCCCAAGTTCAGCCATTTAACATTTCAGGGTCCCAGCACTCAAAAAAACCGTGTCCACGTTAATCCCTCAGAGTTGGGAACATTCGGCTTCATGACACGTCTGTCCGCTATTCGATCTCCAGCTTAAACTCCTTCTCTACACGTACAATGACAATTCAAATCCCCTCCCAGAATAATACAGTCTTCCACATTACCCTATTCCAAGACACAAAAATCATTAAATTCAATATGGATAGGTTCTCTATATAGTTCTCTAGGAGGATTATTAATGCTGACAATCAAGACACGTCGACTCCCATTGCCAGCAGTTATTTCCACCTCAACAGCCAAAACAGTCGGAACAAAGGGATGTTAATCTCTGATTAACTGGATGAACGGAATATCCATCTATATAAAAATCACTGATGTTAATCACGTCTCTTGTAATAAGGAAAAGTGCTGCAGCAATATTCACAATGAACCAGTTGAAGACCGCAAATGGGCAAACCCTTGGCTATTCCAGGACGGCATTGAGAACACTCATTGTTTAGTGAGCGCTGCCGGCAAGGATTACGCCAACCATTTTAACATACACTGAATGTCAGATAGCTGCACCTCATCTTTACTTGCCAATTGATGAGACTACATGCTATGTCGACTGCTAAAGTTAGAGACTGGTATGGCCAAATCCAGTGTCCACTTTAACGTCTAATTTGGCCCCACATTTATACAGATGGCCCCGAGAACTGCGTAGCAAAAGTACTGTATTGACATAATTCCAAATGTTACGGCTATACATTGTAACACATTTCAGGGGCTCAAAGAAGTCAAAGTCTTCCAATACAAGAACTCCCAATTGTGGGATTTGTTTAATGAGGGACATAAAACCGGAACGACAGCCATTTTCCCCAGCTTTTTTGGTTGATGTTTTTCACCAATAATATTCAATTTGCTGGCTCGTGCATTCTTAGTTTATTGGGTTCTAACGTCCGGTCTACTCACTGGGCTCTGTCCGTCGAATTTGGTGTTATGTCCAATCACTTCCTCACTGTTTAATGATATATTTGAATCCATACTTGTGTCGCGTTGCTCCCTTTGATCCGGCGGCCCTGTACCAGGCTGTTAGTTTGCCTTGCTGATTTGATTGACGTTTTCTGGAATGGGCCGCCTTTCTCTGGGCTTTCTCAGACAAATCTAATTATCGCACCAGATCTTCCTTGATCACCTCTTCAGGAGAATTAATGAAATTTGCTGGGTTCTTTACAGCAGGCATATTACAGATATTGCTCCGAGTGGCCAGTGTATCTTTATTTTCCACTATATTGGGCAGATTACTTCCTAAAGGCTGCAAATGATCAAGAATCCTCCGACAATTTTAAAAGGATTTTCATCGCAAATTGGAATGAGACCTTGAAGGATTGCATTTCTGGTAAAGCTGATAACTTTAGTAGAGATTCCTCAGACTGAGCCTCCGCAGTAGAGTGAATAAGCAGATTAGGAGAGGGGGACAGGTGGTTTGTAGCTTTATACATCCCGCACTTGTCTCAGCTCTAATCATTTGTGCCTCTACCATCATTGGTTGACCTATATTACTGGCTTTCTCTGTCGCATCGGCTTACTTATGGAATGAACTGCCTGTTGCCCTTAGACGCACTGAGAATCACCTTCAGTTCTGCCGCCTTCTTAAAACTGTCTTTTTTAGACTGCCGTCACTATAAGCCCCTCTTTGTGCTATCCCTGTGCCATGATGCCTTTGGGCAACCGTGCGCGTTCGAAATATTGATAACATAAGGGCTTCCACCGACCCAGCCATATTCTGTTGTATAGAGTAGCATAAGTCTAATAAGGAGTTATTATCAATATCATCCCCTCCCAACAAGTCTTGACTCAGCATCTCATTGTTAGTATGTGCTATAGAACCAACAATTTCTACTCCTGTCCCTTCGGCCATCGCCAGATAAGGGTGAAAAAACAAAGAGGTAATCGGCCCCTTATGTTTCACAGTGGTGGACTTGCGACCTTCTGCTGTCACTACTGGGTTACTAATAGGCTCTGGAAGCGTCGGGTTAATGTGCTGTTCTGATTTGCCACCCACTTCCTAAAATTATGTTGGGTGGTTTTTATTCAGTTTTTATAGGGCATTACGGGAGATTCTCAAAGCCTATAAGAAAATTATACTGGCCATTTCAAGCTACTTACTTAGCAGCCCATTCCCAAGTCAACCGGCAGCCTGCACACTAGAACGCGGGACAGCGAGCCAGCACTCGCTGTGGGATACATTTACCAGCCCAGCAGAAATCCCCCTGCATCACAGAACTGCATATTAGCAGTTACAAAAATAATGACTGCGCTGTGGCTGCTGAGCAAATATTCCCTTGCATCAAAACTATATTTTAGCAGTTACAGAAATCATGGCTGCACTGTGTCTGCAGTGCACAGATGGGGCGAGATGGAGCATAGACATCCCGAGAATGGCTGCATTTACTTTCTTCATGTGCACCCAAAAAGAGGAATTCAAAGGCAGAATGGCTCAGCGCTGCTGTGCCGTCACCCCAACAATGTAAAACTGCAAAAGAAAATGTGTGTAAAACGACTTTGCACTGGTGCCATCTTCATTTTTTAACATCACGCAGCTTGGGTGTTTGTAAAACACAGCCATGTTCATCCTTATTCAGGTGGTACACCAGCAATTGGGGGCACTCCTCACTGAATGGCATGTTTTGGCAAGCAAAATCTGGGAAGGGCAGAGAAATCCCTTTCAGGCCGCATTCAACATTTACTTTGGAAACAAATTAAACATGCACAGCACTTCAAAAAGAAACTTCTTTTCCTGATGTCAGTTTCAAAGAACCCCTTTCTTGAACATATCCCTGTGGGTCGAAATTGACCAGGGCTATGAAAGCTGAATGAAAGCAAAATGCGTGGAAAACCGCATTTTAAATGGACAAAAACATAAAATGAACCTGCGTTACTTTGCTTTACAGAGAAATGAAACGACAGCTAAATGGGAAAGAATACTGTAAAATGCCCATGAACACAATTGTACATTTGGGGAAGAGAAGTTGCAAAAATATAGGTGTATTTTACTCTGTGTATTTTACTTTTCTCCACACAAAGAACTTCAACAGTATGGCTAAAGCTCAGGCATTTCCTGTTAGACCAGTTTTGCAAGGCAGGCACTGTGAAGATACCCAACCCCTGGAGAAAGGAAGCCCCTTTATAATTATGAAAGGCACAGAGGTGTGGGAAGCAGCGACCTTGTCAGACAGGCCAGCACTTTTTCAGCCAGGGACAATGGATCAAGGGGGAACTGGCCTTGTGACAAGGAAGTATGAATTCCTTTGACACCTCTCCTCAGCTTCCACTGCCTGGGATGAAAGAGCATCATGGTAACTCTGTTGTTCAGCTGACCAAGGAAAGACATTTTGGATGGGGGGGGTTGGAAAGACTGTCCACTTTTGGGAACAAAGCCAGCCCACTTGATTTAAAAGACTTTTTATCTTAAGGCATTTATTTTAGTAATCTGAAATAAGCAGCAATGTGAAATTATGAGGTTTCTTAATCTAATTTTTGTGTCAGTTAGAAGAGTCTATGTGGGTTATCCTTGCATGTGGGGGACGTGAATGGCATTAAAGGGACATTTCTGAAGAAAGCGTGCCTGACACAGATGTAAAAATGTTATGGAAATATGCCCAATATCGATAGGCACATTGGTAGCCATTTGTAGAATTTTAGATGAAATGTTTTCCATAGAAATGGTGAAAGAATGCCAGGAGAACAAAGCAATATTACGCAAACTTGTCATTTGGAACGGCATGTTCCTTGTGAAATATGGGATCTGCCCATCTAATTTTCCTGATGCTGGCATTTGTAAATATAAGTGTTTTGAGGGATCTTGCGTGGAGATCTCCGGTGTGGGTCCCCCCCAACCGTCCAGAGAGGCGTCCGTCGTCACCGTCTCCTGAAACGCCGGGGTTTGAAAGTCCGTGCCTGCAGTGAGGTGAGCCCGGGTGCCCCACCATAGGACCGCCCGACGGAACTCCTCGTCGAGAGGGATCCTGTCCCCGAAGCAGCCCGTCGCCTGAAACCAGCGGGTGTCGAGGAATTCCTGCAGTGGATGCATCCAAAGTCTGCAAAGGGATACACGGTAGATGCATGAGGACATCATCCCGAGAAGGGACTTGATGGACCTCACCCTGGCCAAGTCCGTGGCCAACAAGCGCCGCACCTTGCCCAGGAGAGTCTTGGTCCTCTCTTCTGAAGGGGAGGCCAATTGCCCCACTGTATCGAGCTTCGCTCCCAGAAACAGTGCTACTTGCGATGGAACCAGGTGGGATTTAGGGTAGTTGATGGCGAACCCCAGCTCCGTGAGTAACCGGACGGTCCTCGCCGTATGTTCGACGGTGAGTTCCCTTGTCCTTGCCCGGATTAGCCAGTCGTCCAGGTAGGGGTAGATGTGGATCCCCAGCAGGCGCAGCCGCGCCGCCACTGATGCCAGGCACTTGGTGAAAACTCTGGGTGCAGACTTGGTAGTGACGTCCCTGAACCACGAACCTGAGGAACTTCCTGTGCCTTTTTAGAATGGGGATGGGAAGTAAAGATCCTCCAGGTCCAACGACGATAGGAAGTCGCCTTCCTCCAGCTGTCCCAGCACGTGCTCGAGGGTGACCATCTTGAATTTCTGCGCCTTGATGTACCGATGCAGGTCCAGGATGGGGCGCCAACCGCCTGTCTTCTTTCTGATGAGGAAGTACCTGGAGGAGCCTCCTGGGGACGAGCTCGATGGCACCTTTCTTGAGCATCGCCTGTACCCCCAACAGCAGTTGAGGGACGTGATTCTCCTTCCTGGCCACGGGAGGAATGCAAGGGCACTTCTTTTGGAATTCCAGCGAGTGCCAGGGTGTCCAACACCCAACGATCGGTGGAGATGGACTCCCACACGCTGACTAACTTCATCAGCCGGCCTCCCAGCGGGGTGCTTTGGTGGGGGCCCGACAACCCGGACGGGTCAGTCTAGTTTGTAGGCGGCCTTGCCGCCGATGGCGGGATCCCCTTGCTTGCTGCGACCTATGTAGGCCTCCTGGGAAGAGGAGCGGGCCGCCTGGCGGTAAGTGGAGGAGCCACCGCTGGATCCTTTGGAGGCACCCGGTCTGCCTCCGGAACTCCGAAAGGGCCTTCGCTGTTGAAGCACCCCAAGGGCCCGGGCCGTCTCCGAGTCGGTCTTGATGGCCTGTAGGGACTCGTCCACCGCCTTACTAAAAAGGTTGTTTCCGTCGAACGGCATGTCCAACACTCTGGTCTGGACGTCCTGGCGAAAGTCTGTTGCCTTGAGCCATCCCCGCCGTCGGAGGCAAACTCTGTTGCCCAGTTGGCGAAATCCAGTATCAGCAATGTCCGTTGCCACTGTTATGGTGTGATCAGACGCCACCTCACCTTCCTGCAGAATTTCTAGGGCCTCCGCCCTTTTGTCATCAGGTAGGAAGTCTAGCAGGGGAGCTATCTTGAACCAGAGCTCCCTGTCATAGCGGGCCACGATCGCTAAGGCATTGGCCGCCTTAATCGTCGTCGCCGCTGACGAGATGACTCGTCGTCCCATAGAGACCAACTTCTTGCCCTCGCTGTCCGGCATGGGAAGTGGAAGTTGAAGCCGCCGCACCTGCTGCCTTCTTCTTAGCCGCTGCTTAGACGACAGAGTCCGACGTGGGCTGCGCCCTGAGGCACAAGGGGGCGGCATCGGGGACTCGGTACTTCTTCTCGTACCTATCCCTATTGGCTGGTGTCGTGGAAGGGTTCTTGAGGACAGCAAGCCCCTCGTCCCAGATGTCGAGTAAAGGCACCGCGAGGACTGTCTTCCTCTTGGCCTCTCGTCGTTGGTACAGAAACCCCTTGTTTTCTGTTCTGGTTATCATGGCGTGGAAAGAGCCAATTTCGTCGGCTGGAGACGGCCGCGGGGGGCGGGGGGGTGAAGACGGGATGTCCGCTGTGTCATCGCCGCCGTCATCGTCCATCCCCATCGCTGTATCTGTCGCCGTATCCTCTCTAGGGTCCGGCGAAGGGGATGAGGAGTCCACCGGTCTCGCAGGCATGAAGGGCGGAGCGGGGTGGACTCTCCTCCGCTTGTTCGGAGAGCTTCCCGACGCGCCTGGTTCTGGATCCTCCGTCGGGGTCCATGGTAATCTCATCCTTATCTCGGTACATAAGGATTGGATTGCCAATAAAGTGGCTGCCAAGCTATCCTGGGGCTCGGGCAATGGCTGTGACGGACGGGATGGCCCCTCCACTGGGCCCTGTTCGTCGTCATCGTCGCTATCTTCGATCACGTCAGCAGGGACTGTCCCCTGGGATCGAACCTTCTTGAACCTCTCGTTGAGGCCTATGAACCTCTCGTTGAGGCCTATGGACCTTTCGTTGAGGCCCTTCTCGGTTTCCACCAGTTCCTCCTCAGAGGCCGATTCCGAGTCTGTAATGGCCACCGGCCCTCCCCCCTCCTCTTTTTCCGCCGGGGACTTCACGGGGGTCTTAACGATGGGCTGGAAAGAAGATTCCCTCCGCGGAGGCAGGGTACTCTGGGCCCAGAGGGCATTTCCACAGGTGTAGTCTCAGCCGGCTTCGCCAGGGTCGCTGCGACCACTTCGGTAGAGGCCTTTGCCGGGTGGATCAAAGCCCTCACCACCTTAGGTGCGTCCTGGGCCTTCGCCTTGGGGGGAGGGTCAGCACCTCGCTCCCCGTTCGAGATCGACCGGGTCCGCTCCAGCGGCCTACCCGGGTTCTCGGACTTCCTCTTCCCCGAACTAGAGCGCTGGCTCGTGGTCGAACGTGCCAGGGAATTTGCGCCCTGCTTGGCAGCCAAAGAGCCCGACCTTTCGGCGCTCCCGGTGCCCGCGGACTCGCGGTGCTTGGCCTTCTGTTGGGCCCCCGTTGCCGGGGCGCCCTGACAGGACTTAGAAGCCCGCTCAGACTTCTTCGCCTTCTCACCTGCTGTGCCCTTCTCCAGCCAGGCGGCGAGGCGGGAACGACGATCTCGTTTGGTCCGTTCCGAAAGGTTCTTGCAGAACGCACAGTCTTTCTCCACGTGCGTCTTGTCCTCATGAAGGCAGTAGAGACATTGCGAATGCTCGTCCTCGAAAACGTTCTGTAATCTGCATCCAGGGCAGCACCTGAACAGCTTGGATCCGAGCGTCGAGCTTCCCTTGTCCTGGGCCATGTCCGTTGAGGTAGGCCGCAGATCTTCCGGAATCCTCCAAGAAGTGTAAACACGACGAAAACTTCACCCTTGAGGGGCGTAGAAGAATTCCGAAACGGGTCCCCGTTGTCCGAAGTAGAAACGGTGGAGCTTAAGGCTCGATTAAACCAAAAAAATAAAATCTCCTGAAAAAGCGTGAAAACGCAGCAAAAAAACTTGAGAGCTAAACACGAGGACTCCCAACACTTGAGCGTGCGGTAAAAATCTGAGGATGGCTGCCAGAGGCGGGGCTTAGTGAGAGGGCAGTCATTGGCTGGGGGCAGTATGACCCAGAGATCAGTGATTGGTTACTACTAAGAAAGACAGATCAGAAACGAAACAGATACTGATTTTTTTCATTTACCAAGGATTCCCAGCCCGACGACGGGGAATATTCATGAGCATGTGAATCCATGCCAGACCCCATGCTGGAGAAAATATAGTTGCAGTAGAACCAATCATTTTGCTCACAAAACCGAGTTTGCCCATGAAAGTGATTTCCTTTTTCAGATTTTTCCTTTCCTTTTAAGAATCCCACACACACACAATCATAAAGAGTCACCCTTTCACTTTAGTATGCTACCTGTTGTGTCTTTGTATCTCATCAGCCAAACCGATTTTCGATTCTGTCTGTTTAGCTCATTTCCTAAGTTGTTTGCTTGCTTTAAACCTGTGAAAACTCAGACTTTGCAATTTTGCCACGTATGATTCTTGCTGCACGTTTTTTCCTTCCCAAAAACGGCTCTCATCTTTATGCCCGTTTAGTACCTTACAGCTTGTACGTTTTCTTGCCTCATTAGTACAGCCACACCAATTCCTGTCTTGTTCTTTCAACCACACATGTAAAATCACTATTCAGTAATTCCGAGTGCCATTTTGCTCAATTTCAAGGGTTTGCAATCCGATTTCTGCCTCCGATTCAGGGATGGTAGGTCGGATTTTCAATCCGATTTTTGCCTAGTATACCTGACTCCTTGCTACTTTTCTCCACCCACACAAGGCTTGGTTAGCAGGGGTTTGAGGGAGTGTTCCAAGGGGAATTCATAACAGTTGTCCCATTTAAAAGCATTACCATAGATCTGGTTTTCATTCATATTTGCATTACGGTGTCTGGTGTCAAACGGTTAAATTAAGGGTATCCTATCATTTTGCTGTGTACTTATCACCACACTGGAAATTGCTGCCGTATATTGAATGTGTTTGATTTTTGTTCAAAATTAAATATAAATATTTCATTATTACACACCGGCCTGGTTCATGGTCCATCGCGACACAGGGATTACGTCAAGGAGAGTATGAGATGGGTTGGCTGCCTTCTCGAACAGAATCTGAATCAAACTTAAAAGCGTTTTTATAGTGTGCCGCATCCCTGGCCAGTAGAAAGAGTTCTGGTCTGGAGTGTACCGTGCCTTTCAATTCTGCCACATCGCCCACAGCACTCTCCCCGCTGCGCGCAGGATGCTGTATAAGAGGGCTTCCGGTTCCTCGTGGTGGGACTGGTTGCCAGACCAATAGAATGAATATCATGCCGAGGCACCAATCAGCTTCAGTTCAGCACATTCAATTTTATTGAAGCCACAACGATGCAAAAGTGAGCAAGTCCAGCACTTTATGCCACCACCTTCCCTCAGAAGTAACACAGCCAGACAGCACTCGCCCAACTTCATTTAAGAAAGGTCTTTGTTTCAAAAAAGAAACCTTGTGTCCACCTCTCATTGCTGACTCAACACAAAACGCAGTTTGAGTTTTCAACCCCAGATATCAATAACATTTCCTCCACCTCCAAGGCTGGGGCTGGAAAAGCTACAGTTCATGTAATTGCAATCGACAGGAAAAAAAACATACCGATGCTGTAAATTAATAGGTGGAAACGCCATGTGCAAATACAAGTCACAACAAATGCACAACAAACTGCAGGAGTGGGCAGAACCTACCATGATTTCATGTGGGAAATCAGAACGAACATACATGCCCTTAGCATATCAAGGTGCTGTGTAGTGAAGGTCTGTGCCTTCATTTCAAGGTGTTTCTCCACTACTGCCATGTTAGTGTTTACACATTGCAAAGATGTATTTTATATATTTATGTATTTTATTTATTGTTTATTTATACAGCGCTTATATAAAAGTCGAGTGCTTAAAAGCGCTTCAAGGCGTGAAGGGAACAAGGGAATACAATAATCATTCTTAGGCCTTTAAGTTTGCCAATGATCAGAGTTTTCTGTTGCTTTGATGTGTATGCACTTTGATTTGACGTGAGAGCACCAGACCTGTTTTTATTTGGCTCGTGTACAGTTAACCCCTTACAGTAGGCGTTGTTTCATACACAGAGCGTGTGCCCTGCTAGTTGAAGCTATGTATATTGAAGAAGGTCTTTATTCCTGTAATTTTCATTCAGGATCACTTTAGCACAGTGTCTAACAGTCCCATTGCAATTGTTGTTAATACACTTGCCCATGTGAAGTGTTCAGTTACTTAGCGGGCAAGCAGGGACTGGCCTATAGGGACATTGCCCAACATGCCAGCGTGGGCAAGTTTTTAGGCCAAAGTGGGCCAGTCTGATTAATATCACTGTGCCACTTGTAGTTTTGACAACTGTGGACCACTTTTTCATTGCTACCTGAGCAAATGTTATGCCCCAGTCCGACCCTGCCCCATACGTCCTTAGCGTTCAATTTTTCTCACTCAAACAGGAGATTATTAGAGGCAGGATTTCGCATACCAGATCCAACTTTCAGTGGAAGTAAACTCCAGCTTTATCAGGACCTGGCAGTGGTCATGCTCCAAAAGGTGGGTTGGGGGAGTCGGGGGGGGGGGGAGGAAGCGGGGGGGCTTTCCTACGGCCCTGATGTACACACATAAGGGCAAGCAACGAATAAACAAATCTTTCCGGGATGCTGAGGAGGAGATGGCCTGTTGGGGCGCGGATCACCCTATCCGGGAGCGCGTCTCAGTATTGCAGGTCATAACATAATAATGGGCAGTGAGGAAATCCCTCAAAACACAGAGTAGCACAAAGTGCAGTGACTAAGGAGATACAGCAAGGATAGGTGGGGGAACAACTTTCTGTCCCAGGTGGATTTCAAAATTGGGGAAACTTTCCTTAGAGAGCGCTGGTGTAACGCTTATAAAAAAGGGTACAGTAAAAGAATACAAAGAAGCCATTTTTGAAAAAAGATAATTTAAAGATTGTTAAACTCCTGTATGTCCTAGGTCACTGGAATCCTCTCAGAGTAATGTGGGCAAGAAAGATGGTCTAGGTAGAGTAGATTTTTGGTCTCCACCATGTAACAACCGCTCTCTACCGGTTTCAGTGGTATATATTTTGGTGGAACCACTTTTGTCGGGACAGTCTTCTAAAAAAAAGAAATACTCGGTGATTCTCAATACTCAGTCACCATTTTCTGCCACAGGGTTAATACTTTACCCTGCTTCTTAGCGCCAATGCGGCATATAGCCTACACGCAAGCCCTGGCTTTTCCATCCTTGACATCACGAAGACGGTCAGGATATAACATCTTTATGAGCAGTGGTGTGGGCATCTAATCAGGCACTATACCTTTACTGTCTAAAGTATGGACATCAGACACGGTATCCCCAGTGTTGTTGATTGGTCGTAACTGCGGAAATGTGTTGAAGGTGATGTTTCACCTACGCACCCGCGCAACAGGAGGATTTTGCCGCACGATATGCGGCCTGAAACGCCTCCTCCCTGTCAAGCCTGAACTTGCCTGACCCTTATGTCCTCCTCTGGGCAGCAGAGAGCCAAGACATGCGCTTACGGTTTTCACGTGCACAACGCGATGCATTCTGTATACATGTGATTCTGCGACTTTCTATCCTGTAGCGGACTCAGTCGCAGTGACCGCAGACCGCCGGGGACCTAGACGCGTGTTTTCCTTTGGAGACTGAGTAAGTACTGCAGACATCGCATCTTGCTTTTGAAGATCAAGGGGTAGAGCGTTGTGGCACAATGCGTGCCCCCGAGCCCGACCCCTTAAAACAGACAGATGTTTTCCGCTTGACCTAGGCACATATACTGTAATAGTACAATCTGCTGACTGGGGTTCCCTCCTTGTATACTGAGGAGATGGAAGGAAGAGGGGTGTCCTTTTTAGATCACCATTCGAGTGACTGTTCCCTCTCTCTCACCGATCTGCAGAGCAATTTACTTGCGATACCGTCCTTGGTATGGACGTATCAACATACCAATGAGACCCTTCCAGCCACTACCTAAACTGCGGCACACACCCACTGCAGCCGGAAGGTTAGTACACGGGTTGCAGGAACATATTCTGTGTGTGTGTGGCTTTTTTTGCTGTGGGGTGGAGTTTGGTCATCTAGTGTTAAAGATCAGTGTACAACCACCTAGGTACACGGACAGAACTTAAGACATCATTATTAGTTGCTAGCTCTGCATTATACTGCATTCGTGGTGCAGAACTATATGCTGCTTGTACTTTTTTGTATCTCTAATGTGTGAAATGGTTTGGTCTGAGGTCCTTTATTTTGTCTGATGTCTCCAAGCACTTGAGCCTGTGGCAGTGTCTGGGGAGTGACCATTGATTATTTTCTTGTTTGTCCATAGGTTCTCCTCCTGAACTTCCCTGCATTGGCGCTAAGAAGCAGGGTAAAGTATTAACCCTGCTGTGGCAGAAAATGGTGACTGAGTATTGAAAATCACTAAGTATTTCTTGTTTTTAGAAGAGTGTCCTGACGAAAGTGGTTCCACCAAAATATATACCACTGAAACCGGTAGAGAGTGGTTGTTACATGGTGGAGACCAGAAATCTACTCTACCTAGACCATGAACAACCCATTATATGTTTTTTACTATGGTTCCACGTCCCGCCTACTACCCAATACCTCCCTAGGACGGATGACGTGGACTGTGTGTTTTGTCTTCATTTGAAATTGGGCTCACTCCCTTTTAGGGAGTATGTGTTGTAGAATATTAGTTACAAAACTACAACAGTGTTTTTTAACTTGTGTTTTCAGGTTTTAACTCTGAGCTACCCTGGGACAGTTCGACCAGTCTACGGGATAATAAAGCATTGTGTACCCATAGTAGACAGCTCGGACCTTTAGTTTCCTAGTCCTAGGTGTAAACTCTTTATTAATCATCGTCTTTCTTGCCCACATTCCTCTGAGAGGATTCCAGTGACCTAGGACATACAGGAGTTTAACAATTTTTAAATTATGTTTTTTCAAAAATGGCTTATCTTTGTATTCTTTTACTGTACCCTTTTTTGTAAGCATTACACCAGCGCTCTCTAAGGCAAGTTTCCCCAATTTTGGGATCCACCAGGGACAGGAAGTCGTTCCCCACCTATCCTTCTGTCTTCCTTACCGACCCTGTATCTCCTTGGTCACTGCACTTTGCGCTACTCACTGCGTTTTGAGGGATTTCCTTACTGCCCGCCCAATACCATATACAGTTGTGTGTGCTGCCCTCCTTTTAGTGTTAAAACATTAACCTGTTAGGGCTTCACCCTGTGCACTGTACTTTCAGTGCCCCCTGGGTTATAACCATAATATAATAACCCCAAGCTGCAGAGGAAGCAGTGGTCTGGACTTCGTCCTTAGTTATTTTAAGTTCCTGTTCTGGTACTGACAAGTCGTGTTCAGCTTCAGATCGGTCTCTATGTGCTAGGCCCAGCGCTGGGCCGCATTAGCCTGGTGGTATGGAGCCAATAGCTCTTTGTGGCGTTTCCTTTTATTTTATCATCGTTTTCCTTTTCTCTGGTTGGGAAGGAATGGAGTAGGGAACTGGTTAACTGTCTGTACAGAATTAGATAGGATTGCAACAAACCTTTGAAGATATTTGCTTCCATTGGCTTTCGTCGGTGTGGGTTGACTGGTTATAGTCATGCCCCTGAGAGTCCTGAGAGAGTGTAGCAGGCCCACTTCATCGTGTCTTAAGGTGCTTACCCTAAATGTACTGGGGTTCAACTCCCGCAACAAGCAAAGTCAATCTTGCAGAGGTTGGTGGAAAAGGGCTGCTCCATTGCCCTGCTAATGGAAACCCACGTATGCCCTCTTGACACCTGAAAATTGCAGAGCAGACACGTGCCACGGCAATATATGAAATCTATTTGTACCAACAAGGAGGGGGGGGGGACTGAGATCCTGATTGCTTAGGATGTATCCTTGGTCGAATTAGAGGTCAAACTTGACCCTGAAGGACGATTTGTAGGGGTTAAAAGCCTACTGCTTAGGCACTTATTCACTAGCATCTCGCTGTACGCACCCAACAGGAAAAAGGATGTATTCCTGGCTTATTTCCTGGAGTAAATAATACCCTTCAACGAAGGGGACCGGAATTTGGGAGAATATTTCAACCTGGTGCCCGACATGCTCTTTCACTCCTGAAGCTGCTGAGGGAGATACATTTTGTTGACCTTTGGCGTTTACCCCGGCAAACACAATTACACACATTTCTCTCATGCGCTGTGAGGAACTCATGGTGACAACCGTAAAGACAGACAAAAGTGATCACAGTTCAAGGATGTTTATTGGACTTTATGTTGGGTGAGATAAACGCCTTATCTAAACATAAATCGAAGATGGGAGCAAGCGTCGACCATCAAATAATAATAAAGCAGTCCTAGTGGCGTCTTGTCAAATAAAAAGGGCCTACACTAAGAAAAACCTATTGCCAATCCTTACCGCTAAGTTACAAAAAGAGTGTGGGATAATGTACAACAGAAAAGAAATAAGTCAGGATGGTTTAGCTGGGTCTCCCTTCCCCACGTTTTAAGCAAGGGACAAGGTGGAACTTGTGAGCACAGCACACTTCTGGACCTCCTCAGCACGAGGTTCGCCGTTCCAGTTCAATGATATCAAAACTTTCAGAGGCTAAGTCTCTTGTCTTGAAAAGGTCTGCTGATTCACATTGACAAACACAAGTTCCTTCTGTACATTGGGCAATTGCTATTTCACAGTTCACCTATTGCTTATTTTCATCTGAAAGCAGGGTTTTCTTTCTCCTAGCTTTCTCTCGGCATCCCTCGGTCGAGTTCACACTTGCCTTATTTCACAGTTCACAATCTTATCGGAAAACGGGGTTGCCTTCCCCTAGCAACTGGTCAGAGACTTGATTGTACAAGGGGCTTGATGTGACCCTTGTAGGACCAATTGGACGCCACACACACACACACACACACACAAAAATGTTGCCACTAGCAACATAGGGGTCAACACAGTTCGGTCTGCTATCAGCTTCCTCCAACTCACCAGCTGTGTTGAACCCGTTAGTCTCTCGGATCTCTGGAGTCAAGGATAGTAGCACGGTAGCCAGCTTGCCTCTCTGCCTGCGTTATCAATGCGGGAGGCCCCCATGTACAATTGGCCTCTGCTACTCCGCACACCAGCTGTAACTCCCGGTCTTATGATTTCCCCTTTCGGAGGCTTCGCAGATCAGAGTTGAAAAGGGCAAGGGCAATTCCCCCTTCGTCGTACTTCCAGGTCTCACCAACTTTCTTCTCCGTTTGAACTGGCGGTTTGGTTTAACTGTCTCCTTGTACGTTCGGCCTTGCTCCAAGTGTGCTTTCGTGCTCCGCCCTTTATCCCTGATGGGAAGGTAAAGGGCCGTCAGATGTGCATGGTTATTGTCAATTGCCTGACTGCCTAACCCGTGTGTTGGGACATGTCAGGTAAACGGCTCTGGTGTCAGTCTGTTGCTATTACCGTGTAAGAAAGTGTTTGTGTGGGAAAAGGGGGTTGGGTATAGTTTCTAAATATCCTACAGGGTAGGAAAGGTGTTACAAGGAAGAGGATACCGCGTGCTAAATCTCAGTGGCCCAATTCCAGACCCCTCGCCCAGGTGATCCTTCCCCACTGGTCCACTCCCAGGAATTGGATCCATTAGCGATGGCTGTGTCCTGGACAAGAGATCTCCGGTTACTAGCGGGTGAGACACCTTTGAATTCCACAACGCAGAGGATCTTTGAGGATGGACTTGCTGCTTGTATCCACCTTCCCTGGTTCTGTGTATCTGTAAGGTTGACATGGCCATATGATCCCTGCCCGATCATGTGCCTGTGGAGTGAATTGTTAGTTCATAGGCTGTCCCAGCAGACCGCATTGGAAGCTTTATGATCCTGCTTTGGGGGATATGGCCTTTAGAGACGCATTTGCAAAGGCGATGGTCAACTACTTCTCTGACAAAGACAATATGAGGTATATGGCTGTACTGTGGGATGCGATGAAAGCCGTAGTGAGGGGGGAGATTATTGCACAAAGCTGCATACACCAAAAGGCATTGGATATGGAGGGAAACCCTGGACAGTGAACTGTGCACAGCTGAGCTATTGCATAAGCAAAATGGGTCCTTAAAAGAGATGACAGCTGCAGGTGGCCAAGAAAAAACTCGAAGCACACTTAACTGGTAGGACAGCTCAGGCGTTTTGCATAATAAGCCTGCCTATCACAGCTAAAGGTAATGGGGCAAATACATTTTTGCTCCAGGAAATTGAAATCCGTGCACACTAGAAATATAATAACTGGGCTCATTGATACGAACGGCCTAACCCATTACATCAAATATAGGAAACAGGATACAGTTCAGAGATATTTTCATGGTGAGATGACAAAGTTCTCCCACTCCTTCAGATCAGGGTTATAGTCCGGTCCCGGCCCTTCCCACACACTCAGTTGATAATCCTGAAGCTTTGGACATGAACATCACTGAAGATGAGGTTACAGATGCAATCTCCTTTCTTAAAAAGAGCCCCTGTGCCGGACGGATTCTCTGCTTCTTTCTATAAGATTTTTCAACCTCAACTGTTCACATCTTTGGCCAGACTCTTTCCAGGGGGACGGAAAGGTTGCTCCCACGATGGAAGAGTCCACTACAGTCCTAATATTAAAGCCTGAGAAGTCCCCACAGGAGTGTCAGTCGTAGAGATCCATTGCTTTCCTCGACAGTGATGCCAAGTTGTACTTCAAGATTTTGGCTACTAGACTGGTAACAGGGTTACCCCAGTTGATTGACCCTGACCAAACAGGATTCATCCCTGAACGTAGTTCACACAACAACATCAGGCAGGTGCTGAACTTCATTGACCATGCTAGTAAGGAGGGCCTGGAATTAGGGGTCCGCTCTTTGGATGTTACAAAGGCGTTCAATAGGGTGTGTTGGCCCTACCTGAGGAAGGTCGTGCAATCATTTGACTTTGGGACAGTTATTCAGCGTATGGTCCTGGCTAACTATCTCTTTTAACTAGGGTTGGGGTCTACTGGGGTTACACCACTCCTATTGGCATCACCAGGGGGACTAGACAGGGTTATCCAGTGTCCCTCCCGTCAGTCGCACTAGTTATGGAACCCTTTGCCCATAGCATCAGGGACAATCCAGAGATACAGTGGGTGGTGGTATGTGGGACCGCGTATAAGATCTCCCTGTATGCTGATGATGTTATGTTTACATTAACAAATTTCCAGACGTCCATTAGTGCAGTTATGCCTGAATTGGTTAGGTCCGCGGCAGTGTTGGGATTTTCTGCTAATTACCAGAAGTCTGCTGCTTTGGCTGTCCGGGTCCCCCATGCAACTCTGGCTGGACTGGGGGTGCTCTGTCCATTGCAATGAGAGAATGATCTATTGCTTATTCAGGGATCGAAATTGAGATTGGATAAACAGGAGGTAAAAACTGCTCCTGGGTCTCCAGCATTAAACAGTAATCAGGACCCATCACTGGGGAACAAGAAGGTAGTACAAAGCGTTCTGCAAATCTAACTTCCACATAAGATACTGTCCATTATTTATGACCCCATATGCTTTAAATTTCGTTTGGATGTGTTGTATTGATTATTCATGAAATGTCTCAAACACCGAGTTAAATGTACATAGATGTGCTTGTTGAGCATCAGTTGGCTCCTGGTAGCTGTTGGTGTCAAGCTAACCAGTCTCTTCTAGGCTACAAGCAGGTGCATATTCTTGCCTTTCACCAGGCAGTCTATCGGGCCAATTTCTCTGGTCTATTTAGTGGCCTGGCTATTGACCTCGCTAATGACCTCCAGCGTTAGAACAAACAAGAGAGATTGTTAATGGGGAGGATTACTGCAGAGAAAATGAATTTCCTGCCCAGGTGCTTGTACTTCTGTCAGCCCTTCCTTTCAAGGTTCCTGTCTCCACTATGCTAACACTACAATGGAGGGTACAGCATTGTATTTGGGTGGAGCAGAAGACCAGGATCCAGGGGGTTGTTGTGACGAGGGACATCAGGAAGGGGGAATGAGGGCTCCGGATCATACTAGGTATAATCTGGCTAATCTTAGCTGTGGAGAGATCCGGACCCCTGTGTGAAAATTAATGGCCCTGAAACAGGCGTACTCCCGATGTACACTGGCATTTGCTCCCATTCTAGACAAAGAGGAGTTCTCTGGTACCTCCACTCCTTTACATTCTACATGGGTGTCCCTTTACTATTGGCGTAGAGCCCCTGCGAAAGGCAGAGGTGGTTCCTGGCCTAGGTCTGCTGGCGCCAGTTCTTGGCAAATTGGAGTTCTCACCTTGACTGTCTGGGAACAGTCTCTCATGTTTGACTGAGGTACCTGTCTCAGCTATACCATGACAACTGCCCCCTCTATTTCATCAACTGCAAAGCTACATTTTCTCTGGGGGAGAATGAGCGCTTCAGATATACCCAACTTAGGCATTGGATCGCCCATCCTTCGGTGCATGACAGAGCACTGAGAGCCCTGGTAGTTTTGGAAATTACTGTCATGGAGAGGTAGAATCTCCGCCCTGTATAACATTACAAGAAGTCGACCTATTATCAGCCAAACTATCTTATGTCATTAGCTGGTAAATTGATGTGCATCACCAGATTGATGATCTGGCCTGGGAGCAGTTTTGGGCCAGGAATTATGCTTTCTCAAAAAGTGTTTGCTTGTACTACAGATGGTACTTGCTCCTTCTGACTGACTTGGCAGAAAATGAACCCTACCCAGGACTCGGCTTGTTGGCAAGGGTGCTGTCTCCGGGAAAACTACTTTCACATGTGGTGGTTCTGTCCAGTGATCCATACCTTCTGGGTGACTATTGTGGCTCGTTAAATAAATTGCAGGGGTAGACCCATTACTTGATCCTTTACTTGTGCTCCCGGGATGTGTGGTTGAGGCTGTGTACCCTAAATCGGGGTTCACTGCTCAGTTGTTTATTCAACTCCTGCTTGCTGCCAGGCGCACAGTGCCTGTGAATGGAAATGTATGGAGGGGGCCATTGCTTGTTCACTATATTGACAGGATATTGAGGTCCAAGAGGCATCCCTGCAGAGCTTATCCCAGAGAGGCTGATTCAACACCCCCACCCACCCAGGTCTTTCTCCCATCCTTCCCTTAGCTTGTCTGTGGACCCCTTGCCTGCTTCCACTAAGACACTGTACATGGCCGAGATCAGACCCTTCCCAATCCGTCCGGGTGTCTAGGAGCCTCTCAAAAGGGGCAGCCCTTCCACATCACTACCCACTTAAGTTGTAGATAGAGAAAGATTGGGTGTCTGCCAATGCTCAAACCCTCTTCAAGTTCTTGAATGGTAATGAATCTTCCCCTCCCTCCAAAGCTATCCAATTCTCTCTACTCCTGACTCGACAAGGAGAGAAATCTCAGGATTTTCTTTGGCATCTCTCACTCCCGGTACACAGATAATGTCCCAATGGTGATGGCCATGTCATGACCCATCCCATTTCCGTACCCTTCTTCCAAACATGCCAGATTGTTCCCAGAATTGGGTGTTCCCGAATCCTACGGGCCATCTTATTTTTTGGGCCCCATAGCCATTCCCCGACAGTCGCCATAAGCATGTGTGTATTGTCTAAGGTGACCCATTGGAGATCTTGCTGTGCTCTTAGGTGGGGTATCAGGAATCTAAGTTGAGCAGCCGTATAGTAAAGTTTTAGGTCTGGTAGGCCCACCCCTCGTTTCTCCTTAGGAAGGCAGAGGGTCCCCAAGGGGATCCTGGCTTTTTCCCCCTGCCACAGGAATTTCAGCATGGTGCCCCTAGCATCCCTAAAGAATGAGTTCGGGATCTGGATGGGTAGCATCTGAACCAGGTAAAGAATCTTTGGGAGGACATCCATTTTGAGGGCGTTAAGGTGTCCTAGCCAGGAGACTGAGCTTACTCCATTTCTCCAGGTCTTTTCTTAGTTTGCCCATCAGTGGGGCGAAATTAGCCTTAAAAAGCTCTTGAAGGTCCCTGGTGCAAATCTGGCTACGTTCCAGTTTCCAGTCTTGTTTAAGGGGAGGAGGATGACTTGGACTGATTAATCTTGAATCCAGATATGGTGCCATATTGTTTGATCAGCTGGATCGCCATAGGTACTAAGCCCAGTGGGTTCACCACATGTAGTAACATGTAATCCGCATATATAATGCTACCTTATACTCCTGCCAACCCACGCAGAATCCCTCAACTCTGGGTTCCCCTCTGATCCTCTGTGCTAGCGGTTCTAGGGAAAGCACGAAGAGGGTTAGTGAAAGGGGACACCCCTGTCTAGTTCCTCTCCCCTGGCTGAACCAATGCGAATACCCACCGTTGACCATGACACATGCCCTGGTTGATGAATACGCTGCCATGATCCCCCGTAGGAGCCTGTCCCCCATGCCACATTTAACCAGGACGGCTTTCAAGAAATCCCACTCTACCCTGTCAAATGCCTTTTCAGCATCCACTGAAAGGTGGGGTCCCCTGCTGCCCCATGTAGTAAGTGCAGGGATTTCCTCATCGTGTTCGCCCCCTGTCGGCCTTTGATGAAACCCACCTGGTCTGGGTGCATCAATCGAGGCATGCGTTTTTTTCCAGCCTGGCCGTGAGAACCCTAGCATATATTTTGGCATCGATATTAAGGAGGGAGATGGGCCGATAAGACCCACGGGACTTAGGATCTCTCCCCTCCTTCGGTATTACTGTAAGGAGAGCTTGCGAGAACGAGTCAGGGCCAAGCCCTGTTTCGAGTATATCATTGAAGAGTTGTCATGAAGGGCAGGAGAACTTCAAGGAATCATTTATAAAAACCTACTGAAAACCCATCTTCACCCGGCACCTTGCCCTGGGGCATTCGTGCCACTGCCCACCTCATCTCTTCTCCTGTTATGGGGGCCTCGAGTTCTGTGGACTCTGCTCTGGATAGTGTGGGCAACTGGATATCTGCCAGGTATGTGTCAAATTCTCCCTTCTTCCTGCGTGAACTCTGACTTATACAGAGTCTTGTCAAAGGAGGCAAAGGTCTCTAGTACCAGTTCTGGTGATGACACCGGCACCTTATCTTTCCCGAGGACTTCAGAGACCCACCTCTCTGCCCGTTGTCCCGTAGCCTGGTCGTCAGCAGTGCGTCCGCCTTGTCCCCTTCTCATAGAACTTTTGCTTGGGGAATTGCAAATTCCGAATTATTTTCCCCTCAAGTAGTCTCAGCTCTTCCCTCTCGCATCTGCGAGGTATCCTTTTCCCTAGACTGCTGACTGCGCCGTTTCTCCAGTCTGAGAATCTCCTCCCGCAATCCCGGTTCAATGATGACCCGCTCCCTCTTTGTATGTGCCCCCCTCTCTAATCAATATTCCATACCAGGTCACCTTCCCCGCTACGCAGACAATTCTCTTCGCTACCTCTCTGCATTGTTCATGGTGAAGAATTCCCTGATCTCTGTTTGCAAAATCTCCCGGAACATTGGGTCGTTAATCAAGGATTCATTGCACTACCACCTCGCGCCCTTAGGATGAATTCCCAACCAGCCCAGGTCCATCGTCACCAGCTCATGATCAGTCCAAGAAATTGGGTGGATCTCTGACCCTTGGGCAACGTCCCACAGATCTCTTGAGATGTATAGGTAATTTATCCTTGTGAAAGTTCCATGGGGGGGGCGAGAAGAACGTGTAACCCCCCTCTCCTGCGGATGGAAGGGATGCCATATATCACTCAGACCATGCAATTCTAAGGTCTCCCCAATCTCCCAGGGCCCGGTCTAGAAAGCCCCTGTCCCCTTTCATGTGTAGTCTTCCTGTCCATTGCCACATCAGCACAGGTGTTAATGTCACCTCCGAGAACCAGGTGTCCTGAGCTCTCACAAAGTATCTTGGGGAGTGTACCCTTCATGTATCTCACTTGTTCCTGGTTAGGTGCGTAGATCGGGGCGAATATAAAGTTCACCTTCCGGATGCTTCCTGTAACCTTCTCCTCATTCCGCACATCCCTTAAATCTCTCCTTCTCCATTCTCTGCCATGAAACCCCTTCCCCCTCCTGCACCCCCTCCTTCCTTTATCTGTCCCCTTGATCATCTCCTTCCTCTCTCCCTCCTCCCCACTCTCATCCTTTTCCCCTTCCCTCCCCTTCGCCTCCTCCCCCCTCCCTCGCCCTCTCAGTTCTACTGCTAAGTTTCCCCTCTTCCCTCCAGTTTAATTGCTATTCTCACTGTTTTGTTGGACTGATTCATTACTGTATGCTGCTTCCACTGTTATTCTTTTATGTATCATGTTGTGCGGATGTACAGTGCTTTGGCGTAAGGCGCTTTATAAAGGAAATACAAATACAAATAAAATACAAACCAGAAGGGCCCGCCCATCCACATGTGACCAAACCTTTGAGACCACCATTCTGAGTGTGTTGTGCACCAGGATACCAACTGTCGCTTTCCTGTAGGGGCCAGAGCCCCAGATTTCGTGTCCCACCGGCCCATTCGGGATTCTCCTTTATTCCGCCTTTGTGAATTTCGCCTCTTGCAAGAAGAGGACATCGAGCCCTGACCTACGGAATTCCCTTGCCACCAATGATCTCTTCGTAGGGGAATTAAGGCCCTTTACATTCATGGACTAACCCTTAGAATGCCCATTTGCTGCCCATCAATAGGTGCTGTCATGTTATCCCACTGCCAATAACCCCTCTACTCCACTTGCTATGCCACTGTATTGTGCGTGCATTGTCATGAACCAAACCACACTTCAACGTAACTAAGCACCAACGTTCCTCCACCCCCTTGGCGCTAGGCCCTGCCCCAAGATCCATCCTAGGATATGGCCGAACCACCAACCTGACCCGTCATGCAGGTCATTCCCAATAGCATCTTTTAGCTCCCACACCCCTCCTCACCCCCTCCTCCTTTCAATTTCTCAGTTTGACACCTACAGCATGCAGTCGCAGCAACACACCAACACCCCTTGTGTCTCCGTCCCCCCGGCATTCAGTCCCTCACTAAATAAATTAGCAGTCAGATCCTTCGGCATTTACAACCCACCCTCTCCGGACATGAAGGCTGCTTTATAAATCTGTGTGCCTACTTCTAGAAAAATTCCAGGTTCCGGCTGCCAGCTATGTACTCCATTTTCTGCATTTCAGGGCCCTGGGTACACGTTTCCTTCTTGGGCCCTTAAGCTGCCACTGTCTTCCCTCTGTGCCTGTCTCTTGCAAGCCCGAGGGAACCTTTGCGTCCCCCAAGAGTTAATCCTTGGCTCCATTGATCTCCTCCTAAGTAACCAATTTATGCTTATGTCCGTCGATTTCAAAAGAAATTGAGAATGGAATCCCCCATCTGTATCGAATGCCTTTGTTACTGAGGCACTTGATGAGGGGCTGGCAGAGCCTTCTCTTGGCGAGGGTCAGGGATGATAAGTCCTGAAAAATGGTGATCCTGGCTTCGCCATAGGTGATGGGCCCCACCTTCTTTGCCCTCTCGAGACCATGACTGTCTGGAAAGTTGTGGAAGCCAACAAGGACAGATCTGGGGTGCCCAGGGGTGCCATCTGCTCTGTGTATCCTTTCGATTTTGGGATCATCTACGGAGTCGTTCCCCGAAATGAGTTTTATGATTTTGTACAGATTTCTTTTCAGGTACCCCTCCGTCTCTCCTTCCTTGTCCGGTATCCTGAGATTGTTTCTCCTCTCTGTTCCCAAAATCGTACATTTTCAGGGAGCGTTCGGCTTCTCTGCGTTCAACTTCGGTCATCTGCACGTCAATTTGGGTTTCCATCAAGTCCAGTGAGGACTGGCTTTGCTAAACCTTCTGCAGTCACTCCTCTATCTTGTCAATCCTCTGGGCGATCTTATCCACCTTTCCGCCTATGTCTGCTCTCATGCTTCTGATGGTGCCCCTTCTAGAGGCCACATCCTTTTTTGTTTCCCACGCCATGATCTCTCTGCGGTCCTCTGTCCTTGGGTCAGCCTTCGGGGTGCAATTATAGCCTGCAAGCTTCAACGCCCAGTCTATGCAACACCTCCACCTGCGAGGTGCACTTGTAGGGGGTGTGCAGGATGAGGATCAGTCCCTGGGGCCTCCCAGGTCAGTCCCGGTTGTGGAGGGCCCCTGCGCCCCCCCCCCCAGGCGAGGTCTGTGCGGCATGCACCGATGAGGAGACACTATCCACAGCTGGGTTGTGGCTGTTCACCTGGGCCACTCTCCTCAGAAGGTGGGCACACACCCCAGTTAAGGGGGCCCTTTCCTTCTTGGGCCTTTGTACTCCCACCCCGGGTCGTGGTGAAGGGTGGGTTGCCCCAGGTTCTCAGGGGGGCTCTCCCTCTGCTTTAGATGGTACGCAAGGGCTGTACAGTCCTTCTCTAGTGCGACAGGAGCCAGCTTCCCCCTTTTGTTGTTCCGGCCCCCCAGGGGATCCTTATTGCCCACTGTCTCCAGGGGACAGGCGCACGCCACGTGGTCGGGGGCCCACACCTCCCTGTATGCTGGTGCACTGTTAATACCTGGTTCCTCAGTACGCTGCTATCTGCTGCCCCTCTCCAGGTGCCGGAGCCACATGTAGATCCTGCGGGCCCCTTCCCGTTCTGCACCTAGTTGTAATGGGGCCTCAAGGAGAAAGGCTCTGGGCCTCTGTGGTAGCCGGGGAGGGAGTGCTCTCTCCTGTCATGCTCTGTGGGGGGAGGGGCCGCTGGCTGCAGCTCGTGGGGTAAAAGGTGGGCAGGAGGGCATTCCACCTGGGTCCCCAGGTGGGGGCCACCCACCTGCAGCTCATGGTGTCCTGGGCGAGGGGCTCGCTCCTCTGCGCCGCAGAGGGTCCCTCAAATCGCTTCTCTGCAGCTCTCAAGTGCGGCGGCCGCTGCAGGCAGGGAAAGTTACTTTCACTTTCCCGCTGTCAGCGCGGCCGGCCCAAACTCCTCTTCTAAGGCACTGATCGTGCCCGTTATTGAAGCTCAGGCAGGGGGGTCTAGAAGTGGGGGCTCAGGTCACTTTCCGGACCTCAAGCACACGGCTAGGCTAGCATATTCCGTGCGACCCGTGGTGGCCAATCAGGGCTACAATATTTTAAAGCAAGAAACCACAAAACAACATGTTCTACAAATGCAACATTAATTCGAATTCTAACATTTCCATTGGCTAAAAGTCATTAAGTCCCTAAAGAACACTATGCATATGATTGGAATCTTCCTTTCTCGTGACCTTCAAAATACAAACCTCGAACATGACAACTTCACAGTCAGCACAAAATACTCCTCTTCATGGTGTAATTTATAAAAAGCTCTACCCTAATTGGACAGCGACACCTGAGACAGCTCAAGCTGTAGCATCCCACCGAGACGGACCAATCGTGTAGTGAGTGGAAATCAGAGGTAAAAACATTGTTGCATCCCATGGAACACCACAATCCCTTCCCCATAATTGGCCCTCTTGGCTTCCCACCCCATGCACCGGCTCACTCCCATCTCAATAAATATTGCCAACCCTAGAAACAACCTAGTTATCTTCTCACAATGAATAGCTGCATGAAAAAACGTGACTGAGGCCCTGCTCCTATTTATTGGTTTTACCAGGGCACTTGAACAGTGGACCAACAGCCTTACCCTTCAGTGGGGGTGCTGTGCTCACATCCTAGTTCTTCATTTTGCCATGCTGCAGTCTGGGCTTTCTCATGTATCTCACTGTGTCCTTCACAACCATTAGGTATTAATTTGCCTACCGTCTGCTGTCTCGAGCCTCATTTCATGAACCCTGAGAACTTTCTCCCTTGCAACAATTAGCTGTACACTATTCTGCAACCCTTGCCATCCCGACCGTGGCAGCTTGGAGCCTTCTAGACAACAGCAGAAATAAAATCCTATTAAATGACCATTGCTCAGAAATGCAGCCTAGCCCCCTAAATAGCAAAATCTGCAGCCTGCAAGAAACTCATGGTGGTAACAGTAAAGACAGACAAGTGATCACAGTTCAAGGGTGTTTATTTAACTTTATAATGGGTGAGATAAACGCCTAATCTAAACCTAAATCTAAGATGGGAGCAAGCTGCGACCATCAAATAATAAGGCAGTCCTAGAGGCATCTTGTCAAATAAAAAGGTCCTATACTAAAAAACCTTTTGCCAATCCTTACTACTAAGTTACAAAAAGTGTGGGATCATTCACCAGAAAAGAAATAAGTGACCACAAAAATTATAAGTCAGGATGGTATGGCTAGGTCTCCCTTCCCCACGTTTTAAGCACAGGCCAAGGCAGGCCTTCTGAGAACAGCTCACTCCTGGGCCTCGTCAGCACAAGATTCACAGTTCCAGTTCAACAATATCAAACACCTTCAGAGACTAAGTCTCTTTTGTGCAAAAGTCTCTTGCCTTAGAAGGCCTGCTGATTCACGACGACAAATATTCTTTCAGTAGCCTTGCACTTTGGGCGATTGCTCTTTGTCCCTAGGATCTCCCTCTATCGGGCTCGGATACTCCTTGCAACTTGGGCCTCCCTGGGTCGGGTTCACTACACCCTTTCTTTAAAAGTTCATGTATTTCTAACAGTTCATGCTTTGCTCATTTTCATGAGGAAGTGGGGTTTTCCTTCTCCAAGCTTTCTTTCAGCATCCCTCTGTCGAGTTCACACTTGCCTTATTTCACAGTTCACAACCTTGTCAGAAAGCAGTGTTCCCTTCCCCTAGCTTTCTCCTGGCAATGGTCAGAGACCTTCGATTGTACAAGGGATTTGACGTGACCCTTGTAGGACCACTCTGACGCTTCACGCCGCCCTTTCCTAGGGCCTTCTGGTCTTCGCAGTTTCAACAGGAGACCAGTGAGAGTCCTTCGAATGAGCACTCCTACGGCGCCTGACAACTCTGCAGCTGGCCCTGGTCTGGATTTTCTCAAATGTTCAAACACACACACACACACAAGTTCTTGCTCCTTATTTTTCCTTGCGTTTATAATGTTGCTAATTGCAACCTTGGGCTCAACACAGTTGGGCTTGCTATCAGCTTCCTCCGACTCACCGGCTGTGCTGAACCCGTTGGCTTCTCTCGTCTCTGAAGTCAAGGACAGTACCACGGTAGCCAGCTTGCCTCTCTGCCTGCATTATCGATGCTGGAGGCCCCTGTGGACCGTTGCCTTCTGCTGCTCTGCACACCAGATATAACTCCCGGTCTTATGGTACCCCTTTCGGAAGCTTCGCAGGTCTGAGTTGAAAAGGGCAAGGGCAATTCCCCCTTCGTCTTCCTTCCAGCTCTTACCGCCCCTCTCCGTTTGACCTGCCGGTTTGGTGTAGCTGTCTCCTTGTGCGTTTTATCGCTGTGGAGAAGATAAAGGGCCGTCAGGTGTGCATGGTTATTGTCAATTGACTGATTATGCCCGACTCGTGTGCTGGGACATGTCTGTCAGGTAAACAGCTCTGGTGTTAATCCGTTGTCTGTTACAGTGCAAGAAAGTGTTTATGTTGGAAAAGAGGTGCGGGGGGTGCGGGGGTAGAGCTTCTAAATATCCTACAGGGTAGGATGTGGAAAAGGTGTTACAAGGAAGGGGATACCTCGTCTCAACCCTCGATGTGCCACTCACACTCTCCGAAGACCCCTCACCCAGGTGATCCTCCCCCCACTGGTCCACCCCCAGGAACTGGATCCAATAGCGATGCTGTGTCCTGGCCACCTGGACGATAGATCTCTGGGGACTAGCGGGTGAGACACCTTCAGGTTTCTCACAAGCCTTTAACAACGGTCTATTCCAACATGGCAGACCTCTTGCTCATTACAACACCTAACAGCTATATTTCATGACCCTGCACCTATAAGCCCAAGATACATAACCTTATCAAATAATATAGGTGTGGTGAAAAGAATAAAAAATAAATATTTTGCTACACGTGTGTTTTGCTATTCAGCAGACAGCCCAAAACTCACTAAACGTGTGACAGAACTACATCTACCCTAAATACTCTGTCACACCATAAAAAGAAAGTGATCACTGCGTCAGCACCATAGGCATAATGCCCTGCTAAAAGAGCTTTCTTAACTTATACTTGTGCACACATTGAGGGAGTTGGATTTGCATATTTACAACTCCACCGAAAGTGTGATTTAGGGACAGGACTTTATGCCCATGTAACCCTATGGAGGATGGGAGTGACAGATACAGGTATACAGGTATATAAACGTAAACCCCTCATTATGATTTCACCAGAGACCACTGCTTGTGTTCTGGAATCTCCTGGGGACACCATCTGTGCTTGGAGCAATGCCCAGCAGTCACGAATGCAGACACTTTGGGTGCAGGATTTATTTGGTTCCCACAGTGCTTAGGAATCATTAAGCTTCCGGTAGAACACACAAACTAAGAATGGTGAAGACTTTTGTGGCGCAGACCACGTCAAAACACCTGCAGGGAGCGAAGAAGAGTTGCAATGGGAATCAGAGCGATCAGGCGTCGACAGGCAATCTTCAATGGACGAACAAAGGAGGATGCCCAATTATTGTCCATTTATGCACAAAGACTGAAAATGCAGGAGCAGGCGTCTTGTTACACAAGTTGAAGAACCTCCATTGTCTTGGTTTTGTTGAGAGCAGCTAAAATTCCTTCTTAGGAGGGTAGTAAGGTGGTCAAAGTGCAGCGTGTCAACCTACAAGCACACAATAAGGGGCAATGGTCGCAGGAGAGAGCTGGTCAATCCACTCGTTGGTCCAGAGATACTTCTGAAGGTCCTCGAACAGGGTTCAAGACTGGTTGTTATCACTGGCCCAGGAGGTCGAAGCGCAGACTAAGGTCTTCTTGAGATCAGGCAGGGGAGCAGGGCTTTACCAAGACTTACCGGGGTTGGTACTGGTCAGCTGCAGGAGTTGTCCTCGGGTTGTCAACTGGTTTCTCTTCTTCGTAGAGGACTTGGTTCGAACAATCTGTTGAATGGCTGCAGGTGCACTACTTTTATCCAAGATTTGGGCTGGGGACATGTGGAATCCCACCAATGTAAAGTATATGCTACATTCAAACAGGCAGTGACTATCCACTGGATAGCTACAGGCCAAAACATGTGCCCAGCAGAAGCCATTCCGGTACCCAAATGTCTACTGGGACCACACAGTCCCAACCCACAGATCTTGGCTCATCCACCCACAAACTTCCCCTTTGCACACGAAAGCAGCAGCTTTCCATGAGAAAGGGTGTACCATATATGGCATTTCCAGATCTTTCCAGCGAGCAATATGGTCAAAGGACAAGTAAAAACGTCCTGCCACAGTCATCTTAGGGTGCTAGCTACCCTTAGTAGCCATTTGGGGTAAATGCACAAGGGCATGAGTAAAATTACAAAGTCTCTCAGTACGGATAGTCTTATGGACTGATCAGTTTCCTCACAGGAATGAGAAAAAGGTTAATGGAAGTTAAGCATAAAACAGGGTACAACACAAAGCAAAAAGAAAAAGTGTACGTACAACAGAAGTCTATTACAGGAAAGCATCAAAACAAAAGTCTCTCCTAAAACCACCAGAATCAGACTGGCTGTAGGTCACAGTTGAGGCATCAAACACCTTCTGGGCATCAGCAATCTGCCAAATCTTTAGCTTAGGACGTCAGAGGGAGCCTCTAGCTTCTGTTCCCGTCTTGGCACCTTTTGTTGCTGCTTTCCTTTGTTTGTACAGCTGCTGTGAGCCACAGTTGCAGTTCCATCATCTTCCATACCAGATTTTGCACTCTATCCATTAACGTTGACTCTGCAGGAAGAGACTTAGTTCCTTTTCTGGGCCGCTGGAATCTTAGTTTGTGCAGGGTGTAAATCTGTGGCAACCGAACCCTGCAAACCAGACCCGTGGGAAAGAGCAGTTTACTAACCAGGTTTTTTTGTTTGTTGGAGGAGCAGTTTTTGCTGACGCCACTGACGTGAATGCTCATCTTGGGATGCTGGGGTCAGGTGTCCCACTGATCCATGGTAGAGTGAGATTCTTTGGAGGTAAGTCTCCATTGCATTTCCCATAGACCCCCAATTCTGCTTCTACATCTGGGGCCTGGGTCCATCTTCTCATCTCTAACACTTCCCTGGGGGGAGGTGGGGGTCTCCACTCGCCTTCGCTGGGCTTGATCACAGAATCAGCACCTGCTGGGGTAGATCAGACTTGCCTCTGTCAAGGCGAATGGCCCTTTAACTTTTCCCATGCGTTTCTATGGAACTGAACTCGAACCCTCCTTAAAATGAACTCTGAGGTACTTGCATGCCCTTCAACATTTTTCCTAGATCCCGTAGGGGTTCAGTGAATCCTGGACCAAGTTTCATAATTTTAGCACTTGCCTGTGATTTTATATCCATTTTAAAGTCAAACTCTGCATGTCTAGCATGGTAAAAGTTCTCAACACTCAATCTACTAACTATGTGTATATTTTACCATGAAGTGTTTAAGGCCATACGGACCGCAAACCAGCCATTCCCAGCAAAACTACCACCTGCAGGCTTTGGTTTAAGCCTGACCTACAAGCCGTCTACATCGTCCCCAGAATGAAAGGTACGCATTTGCATGATGGCACGAGTAGCCCACTCCCCCTCTGCTTCGCCCCTCACATCCCCCACCCCCCTAGACCTTTCCTGCCCCCACTTACACCCATACCAGCGCACAAATCAGTGCATCATGCCCTGCAAGACCCCTCCTTCCACCCACGTCCAGTCCCCTTTTCACCCGCGTCTAACGCCTTGCATTCTGCTATAAGTCCCGTTATGTGTCATGACTCGTACCCGGCTCACGCAACTGCGCAGTGGACCACTCACTCTCCAGCTGTACCTACCAACTTGCTCTCTGCTCATAGCACCCCCATGTGACGCACCAAGAAATCCACCCGCAGCCCCAAAATGCTATCCCGCGTATCCGGCCCAGAGCCCTCTTCCTGCACAATGCGCAGCGCATCCCAGCACAGCCCAGCCCACACACTCCTCCCCCCCGTGACACGTACTCATCACATTCACCAACTGCGTGCCGCACCTCGCAACCTTCCCATGTTGCTGATTTGTACCATGTGACTCAGCCCGCATTCATTCCAGTCACGTACCCTACCACGCACTCTGCCCAGAGACCTGCCAAGCATCACCCGCGCCCCCAAATCCCCAATGCGCCCCTTGACACACACTTCCAGCTGGCCAGGACTCCCACGTTACCCCAAACGTCTCAGCACGTATGACACATCCATGCCCTCCATCTTCACTTCACCCGCCCCGACAACCACTTGCAACAACCGCATAGGAGCACGCTCCTCTATGCCTAGGGCCCCCCAGCTGCCAGAGATATCCCACACCACGCTTCATCACCACCATTGGCTAACCCCCTCCAACTTACCATGTGCACTCATTAACGCACACTCTCTCATTACCCACACACCACAGACCCTAGACCTCATTGTCATCAACAACTTCAACCTGCTAGCCGTCACTGAGACCTGGTTTCATGACGCTGCTGCTCCAGGCCTTTTCATTGCTGTTCTACCAAACTATGGCATTCTCTGCAAAGAACGGATTGCACAGAAAGGTGGCTGGGTTGTCCTTGTAGACAAGGGGTGGGCTAAGGGGGCTATAGCCCCTGATCTTTTGGTTGTAGCCCCGGGTAGAATCTCAGGAGCTACAGCCAAAAGACTAGCTAGCCCCCAGTCCCAACAGTTCCGACATCAGCTTAGCCCCAGGTCTTTTACAGACCTAGCAACTCCCCTGCTTGTAGACAAAGGCAGTCTGGTAATCCGTTACCTAGCCTCTGCCCCCTCCTCTAACTGCCAGCTGTACTCAGTCAAGCTGTACCTAGCGCTAACCTCCACGATTACTATGCACATAGTCTACCACCCACCTGGCCCACTTACCACTTTTGAAGATGACCTCACACAACTACTCATGACTAACATAAAAACCTACTCCAAAGTCATGGCACTAGCGGATTTCAAGCTGGGCAACGCCGACCCCCTCGACGAAGACGCCACATCCCTGAGCGGCGCCACCACCGCCATTAAGTTCACCCAGAAAATTGGGAAACCTATGCACGCCCATGGGCGCACACTTGACTGGTCACAATGACGTCTCCATCCTCTCCAACTCTCCCATCGCCTGGTCTGATCAACATACCATTACATTCACCATCCCACCCCTGGACCAGGAACACCCCCATCCTATACGCCCCCTCCCTACCGCCACTTGCTGCACCCGTAACCTCAAGAGCGACTCAATCCGGCTACTGTTTGAAAAAGCATCCCCCCACGAAACGGTCTCAAAATTGACAGCCTAGTCAACCACTACAGCTATACCCTCAATACAGCCATTGACAAACTGGCCCGCTCAAAACGCACATCCCCAAGAGAGCAACACATACCAACTCCTGGTTCACGCCCAAGCTCCTCGCCCTACAGTCTGAAAAATGTTCTAGCAAATGCACATGGCGCCTATGTCCGACGGGGTTCAAACAAATCTTGCTTCACCATACTTGCCAAAACCTACAAAAAACAATCCAAAAGGTTAAAGCAATCTCCTACAGTACCCAGATCAACTATTTACCATGCTACAAAAGTTTGCATCCCGCGTCCTACTCCCCTGCCACAATCACCAAGAACGATACCTGGTACAATGAGGTCCAGAAAGCCCTGGATAAAACAGGTAGCTTACAAAGCAAAATCCAGCTCAAATGAATCAACAGCCCCTCCCAGACCACCATCAGCCCGCACCTGCAGGCCACTCCCCTTTTCACCTTCCACCCCATCACGATGCCAGAAGTCGTTGACATCCTTAAGGGTCTTAAACCATCCAGGTGCAAAGCAGGCACGTGTCCGGCTCCCCTCATCAAATAGTGCACTGATGATCTAGTGACACAAATCACAGACCTCATTAATGCCTCATTTACCTCCTGCTCCATCCCACACTCTCTAAAAGAATCATGGATGTCACATCTCCTCAAGACGTCCTCCATTGACCCCTCCATCCCCACCAACTCCCAGTCCCTCACTACAGTGCCTTCTCTCCTGAAGATCATAGACTGGGCCACCTACCTCCAAATTCAACACCACATTGAGCAACACCATATCTTAAGACAGCATAAATCAGGCTTCTGACCTAGCCATGGAACCGAATCAGCACTCCTCGACCTCAAGAACCAGTTGGATGACGTCAGACACTTTGGCAACCTCTCACTTCTCATGCTGTTGGACCCATCTGCAGGCTTTGACTTGGTAGACCACTGCATCCACTGCCATCACTTAACCGCTGCCACCTCCTTCTCTGCAAACGTTGCCAAATTGGTTGACATCATTCCAGACCAACTGCACGTCACATGTCATTGCTGACAACCATTTCTCCACCCCACAGCTATCACTTTTGGATTGTGACAAGGTTCCTGCATATCCCCCACTCTCTACAACATTTATACCAAAATTCTTCTTTGACCTCAATACAACACAAACTACGCTGACGACACACAGATCCTCATCCCCCTAACGGGAGATCACTGGCTGGACTTCCAAAATATCAACGCCATTTATGAAATGATCAAAGGCTGGATGGTCTGCCACCGCTTGTGTCTTAATGATGAAAAGACTGAATGCCTTGTCGGTAACCCCTCCCACCTCGCCAAGCTCCGCACCGGCTGTTAACTATCTACAAACACCCCATCCATGTGTCGTCTGTCAAAATGCTTGGCTTCCACCTCGATGCCACGCTATTAATATCCCAGCTTGTCAAGGCAACTGCCTCCTAGGCTGCTTATGTGACCAAACTCATCGACGCGTGCCGGCCCTTCTTTTCCACGGACAACTGCCTGAACATTGCCAGGGCCATTATTGGTGCAAAGCTGGATAATTCTAATGCCCCCCTGGGAGGCAGCTCAGAGCAAAACTTGAACAAATTACAAACAGTTCAGAGCTAAAACCCGTGACCACATAATTGCAGCCAGGAGAGCAGCACACTGAATCCAAGACCGAGAACGGATTAAATTTAAGATCCTCACCATCACCCACCGTCGCCTTGACAATAATGCCCCGGGCTACCTGTCCGAGAGACTGTCCAAACCAGCCACGACCAGTCCCACTCGGTCTGCCTACGGCAACTGTCTCTGAACTCCAAGATTCAAGCGGACCAAAGTCAGAGGCTCCAGCTTCCTACTTTTCTGCAGTCACTCTGTGAAACGCCTTACTTGTGTTCGGGACCCTCCTATACTGTGTTCCGGAAGAAACTGAAAACCTTCCTATTCCATTAGCAGAACTTTCCTGCTATTTTGTTTTTAAACTTATTTTTCCATGAAGGTTACAACATGTTAAAGAGTGCATTATAAACAACAACACAGAGTATAGTTCATATGTGCTCATATTACAAGTGGGTTGCAACATTACTGCTCACTTATCCCATTGGCCCCTGCATCTGTCAAGGGCACATCTTGTCTGCTCGGTAGGTAGCAAGGGAAGGGGGCCCATATGTCCTTGGGTTTGTTAGTGGCCCAAACATATGATATGTAGCTCTCATCACATTCATGGATATATGCCAGATCTTTAATCCATGCCTGCACCGTAGGGGCCGCCCTCGCCTTCCAGTTTCTAAGGATATTGTGTTTAGCTACTGCTCCCCTAACTTTGAACAACCTGCATGTCTTGGTGGATATACCTTTTCAATGTCTCCTGGAGATATTTCAATGGAGTGGCTGGAATGTGACTATCCAGTATATTGCTAAGAATGGCAGCCACCCCCCCACCCAGAACTGGAAAATGGCTGGACAGTCCCAGTTCATGTGTAATGCGTTGGCTTCTGGAGCTTTACACTTTTGGCAGAGTGCGGGTACCTTCTGATCAAATTTCGCCATTTTCTTGGGGGTGAAGTGTAGGTTATACGGGAATTGGATCAGTCTGAGGTTTGCATTAAGGGAGACTGTTTTGGTGAGTTGGCAATAGCGTGACCATTGCGTATCATCTACTGTCGTACCTAGGTGACTCTCCCATTTCGATTTCATTCTATTTACTGATGGGGAGTAGGAATGTGTCACTATTAAAGCAGATATGCCATCTCTGACCCGTCCTGGGTTATGATAACTTATATGAACGGATGGGTACTAGGTTCAGACGGAAATGAGTGCCACCTGTGCCTGAACGCAGCTTTCAACCGAAGGTATTGCAGTGCGATGATGGGTCAGCGCACAATTTTATCCTGTATCTCGTCCAATGTTACAAATGTCCCGCTAGGAAACATGTCTCCCACAGTAAGTTGCTTTTGGGGCTACCAAGTTCTTTGTAGTGTTGTGTCAAATGTGGGGGGCAATATCGGGGTAATGCCATAGGGGAGATGAGGCACTATATGGTTCTGTGCTGCCCACCCTCTGAAATAGTCGGGACCATGCCCACACTGTGCAGGTGACTGGATCAACCTCCGTCGTCTTGCCATATGTCCTAGTAAACATCATGGAGCTTATGTCTGTGGGAGAGGCTGCATATTTCTCCACCTGTATGTAGGTGTATTTTTCAGAATTGTTAAACCAATTATCTAGTAAATTGTGCTTGTGCAGCACTGTAGAATAATTCAAAATGAGGGGCGGTGAGGCTGCCAATATCTGCCGTAATTTAGTCCAGCTCATTCTCACCGACCATCCCCCCCGCCCCCAGACAAAGTTGGATGGTACCGACCGCAGCCTAACAAAAAAGGCTTTACCTGGCCAAATTGGAATGTTACTGAAGAGATACAGTAGTTTTGGTACCAAGGCTATACAGCCATACACGAGATCGGTAATTTGTTCCAGATTTTGTTTGATTTCCAACTGAGATGTATGGTTCATAGTTGGCTTCGTGTACCGTCTGTCCACTCTAATCCCTAAGTAATGGGAGGAGCATGGTGACCATCGAAAATCTGTCATGGCGACCGTCTGTGCAGTCCCCTGTGTCTTGTGGGATGACTTCGGATTTGACTCTATTCGGAATATTTGGAGAATTCTTTTTTGTCTGCCATTTCCGGCAACAGGTCTCTTCCTGCTATTTGTCTATCATTCTAAGCTGTTCTCATTAGCAGCACTTTTCCTGCTGTTTGTAACATTCTAAGATGCAACAAGCGCCTAGACGCCCAAGGGTTAAAAGCACTATATAAATGTAAAAATGAATAAATAAAGAAGGTAACTGTTGCTAAAATGTTTTACCGATACTTGGATGTCTTTGGCTATGGTTTACAACTATTTCATTTTCCCTATGGATATAATGTATTATTACATGTGACTGTGCATTAATACTTCTAGAATGCCCTGGGAGTCTAAATGATGGAGGGTTAATGTTATAAGGCTTACGGATTTTGACAATTTATCCTACAGGTTACAATGGGTGTCCTCTTTATCTCATACCCAATCACATGTGTTAGGTGCTGGCCACCAGGTCTAGAGTTTTCCACATATACTAGGCTTGGGTTTTGTCTCTAGGACACTGTTCAATATGTCAAGGGCCAAAGAGGACTTACCCGCTTGTTAGGTTTTATTGTTAGCTGGTTCTCTCCACCCACCTGCTATTTTATGTTGGGTGCTTACTTCTAGTAGAGGGCCGCATATAGAGGTTAGGGTTAGGACAGTCCTTGTACAGACATTACTATTTTAATATGCTTGTATCATTTTAAGTCTTTGTATTATTACCAGAGTACTCTTTTGAAATGATCATTTTATGTGTGACTTTAAAGTATATTTATGAGCAATATATCTTTTCTAGTCGTTTTAGATGTGTTTTGGGTCTTCTATAGACCATTTTCTGTTCCTTTAAGTACTTAGTTGATTTTTACTTGCTACCAGCTATGTATTTCAATTTAAAGAAATACTGTTCTTCATTCAGTGGCCTCTCAAAATGGATAACATTGTATTAACATATGTAATACGTTTTCCTATGGACTCCAAAAGGTTCATTGGGTCTTGTACAGATCTTTCATTGATTTTAGAATACTTGTGTCTAACTTTTGTACTTTCCTGTAAAAGGTATACATTCTTTATTCTACTACAGTTTATGCAAATATACTGTGTGGATAATCCCTTATTGCGTACGCGTAGGTTGAAAAACTGCACTTTACGACTACCTTACTCCCTACTGAGGGGAGTAAGGCGAGATTCACCTTACTCTCTTCCAAAGGAGGAATCCTAGGTGCTCTTTATAAAATCAAGATGACAAAGATGAACTTCCTGATGAGACATGCCTAACACTAAGCTCTCATCAGAGGAAACAAGAATGATCTCCCTAATAGCCTGTTTGGTGATGGAACCTGGGTAACTGCTTCTGGTTGAGTCGGATCATTATTGTTAGGCGCCTGTCGTTCGGTCACTATTTCTGGCCTCTTGTCTACCATGCATTTTTGCAAATTCAGTTTGACAGCAATTATTCCCAACCACATCTGACGGTCATTCTTGCCAATCCTTTTTGGTGTCATCATTGATCTGTGAGTGCCAGTGGTGTGGGACTTACTGGCCATTGTACTTATGGACAAAGTCCTGAATAAGTATAGGGATAATACATTGAAACTGTCTTGAGTTGATCACATGATTGCTTAGTGGCCTGATACTTTGTCAAAGTGCAAAACGTTTGACAATGATCCATGGTTTTGCAAGAACACGATGCAGGATGCTGAACATTTGAAGGAGACAGTGATTCACAGTATGCAAAAACCGGTGCCTGGATGTTTAATAACCATATAAATACTTGCAATTAAATACCTGTTGGCAGACATGCGTTTACAGTCTGAAAAGCGTTCGTCTAGTCCAGTCAGCATCTCCTGGCAATCCGCATACGAGAACGGGAAGCAGAAAGCAAAGTAGGTGGTGGCTCCTCTGTTATCAAGGAATCGATGGACAAAGGACAACACAAACTGGCTCTCAACCATCTAGAAGATAAAAACATTTTGATGACCATTTTAGAACAATCATTACATTACATATCATATTATATGTAATGAAAACAATTTAGATGATCGCAAATAACAAATTGAGCTTTATCATTATTGACAAAGTCTAGTAGGAGGGCAGATACAATTGGTTGCATGACTAGATCAATGGGCCAGCAACGCATACTAAAAAAAGATCAAAGATGAGCTCCCAAGATGATAATCATGTGATTTAATTTAAAGATTTGTGGAGTGCACTCCGCAAACTGAATCTCTTCTAAGTACTTTGTTAGGGAGTTTAACACAAGTTACTGTCTGTGCCAAAAATTAGAAAAGCCCACCTTGGATGTACAGGGTTCCTACTCTTAGGTTTGGCCTGAACCACACTAGGACCTGGAAGAATAGCTGAGCAGCCAGGCCTAGTCTAGGAGGGGAGGAGGGCTGTAGAAAGGTACACAGAACTCTGAGCATACAGTTATCCAAGGAAACACAAATACTCAAAGTTATAAAGAAAATAGGCACTTAACATATACAGTAAGGAACACGAGGTAAAGGACACACACACACACACACACACACACACACACACACACACACACACACAGAGCATTGGAATCTTATCACATTCCATGTAACCCTGGAAAAGTTGACTTGCATGTATCAAAAGGTTGGCAACAACGCGCAGGGCCATGGCATCATAAATAACATGTTTATAGCTCTTTTAACTGTCTGATAACATGTTTATTTACTACAGTTGATGATCTTGGTTTATTTATTACAGTTGGCAAAACAGGTTTGTTACAGTCGTTTCCTACATGACCTTATATGGTGTTACATATAGTTTTCTATATGCGTATCTAATTTAAAGATATTATGGGCATTCTTTTATACATACGTGTACAGACCAAGTTTGACAACATAACAGCATACTGTTAAATATTATCAAGACAAGTACTAAACACAGTAGCACATGTAGAACACAATTGCAAGTTCCTTAAGTAATAGACCATAGTTAGAGTAACTCTAAAAAAATGTATCCAGTAACAAATCTTAGTAAAACCACCTGAAACATATGTGCAAACATTTCCGACGTATGATAACTCTGTTCTAACTCATCTTAAAGAGTCCAACCCTATCTTATGAGAGTCTCACGATGGTCAGAGGGGCACTAGTAGTATTGGCAGGATACAGTGTTCAAAAGTTGCAGTGTTCAACAGGATCTCTTCTGGATGTGCAGGTAGGTAAAGTTAGGTTTTTCAAGTCAAAGAAGTCTATGGGTTTCCTTGTGGAGTTGCCTCAAGGACCAGTGTCCCAAGGCAGGAGAAACTACAATGGGCTATCCATCCCACTTTATCTCTATGAAAGCCCTGCAGGGTTGCTAGATACAGCTATTTGCAGCAACTAGGAATACAGGGTCAGCAAGCAAAACAAACTCCAGATAGATTTTACACAGAGCAGGACAGTACCTTTGAATGAAGAATTTGTTGCTGCAGGACAGTTGCAGCGGAAAGCCGACAGCAGACCCAGTCACAGGTTTCTTGGTGACAGAAGGGGACTTTGGTGATCTGGCGACAGCTCTTGTGCAGACGGACGCCCAGCAAAGTATCTTCTCAGTTCTGGCTTGTTGGCACCTTTTCCAGGCCCGGTTGAAGGACGGATGTCGCGGCCGTAGTCTCTTCTCCTTTTCTCTGTCCTCGTCTCGTGTGAGGTGACTTTGGGGAGCTGGATAGAGTCTCTGCAGGTCAAGAAAGATGCCTACAAAGTACCAGGCGCACTTGTTTTATTCAGGTGACTATGCACAGCCCAGTGGCACAGGACCCCACGTACTGGTAAATTGCATGCTGTGAAGGCAAGGTCGCAGTTCTTCCAGGGATGGCACAAAATGCATTTCGTCTTGGGACTCGTTCGGCCCACCAGTTCAAGGGAGGAGGTGATCTTGTTCGGATCTTCCCCGTCACACAGAAGTGGAGGTAGGGGCAGCCACGTTTACTCAGCGGGCTCTTGCAGTCGCTGGAAGTGGCTGGCTTCTTCCTGTGGGTTTCTTCGGATTCTTCTGCTGCAGTGGTTGACTCACAGTTTCTGCTCTAGAACCTTGGAACTTCTGCAGGAACACTGGCTGAGGCCACCAATCATATCTCATGCAACATTTGAAAACTTGGGGACGGCCATCCAATGGGGTGAGACAGCCTCCCAATCAGAACTGGTTTCTCTCAGGCACTCTGCGGTACAAAGGACTGGGGGTGGGGGCGTTTGGTTGACCCTCCCCACTTCCTGTCCTGCAGTCACTCAAAGACCCTTTGCTGGCTTTCCAAAAGAAAGTACAGGTAGGATACAAAGTATCCCCCTGCCCTATAAGAGGCTGTTAACCATGGGAAAATAAAGAAACATTACAGTGGAAGCTCTAGGAGCTTCGAGTAACATTGCTCAGAAAGTGCTGTGTGCTACTTCAATAAAACGCACATGACAAACGATGGAGGAAAGCAGGACTCCAAAACAACATATCAAAAAGAGGTAAAAAGGGTTCCAAAGACTGGGGTAAAAGAAGGAGTTTGTGTGAAAAAGGTTCCCACTCACTCAGGAGAATTGGACAAAAATCCGTAAGTCCAGCAAAAAGTGCACTCACAGGTGGAGAGAATTTCACTTACTAAGTCAAATCTGCTGCAACACTAATTGTCTAATACACAAAGAAGTGAAGAAACAGAACATTAAGAACAGGCAGGAACAAAGAAGAGAAGGACTTTCAGAGACACTAAAGAGACTTTTGCCAAGGATTACTAATGCTCACAAGACTAAAGAGAAGAGGCCCAACCAGAAAGCAGGTAGGGCAAAAAGAGACTGGGGAAAGACCACTACAGGAACTACATCAGATAAAGATATTGCCAACAATATCCGAGACCTGCATATCAAAACCAAGGAACACCATCGAGGAGAAGGGAGTCATTCTGCCCGCCCTGAGGCCCATGGGCGTGTGGCGCATTATAAAAACTAAAATAAATAACTAAAATAGACTTTTGTTTTGTCCAGAAACAGAAGAAGGCTTTACAAAAGAGAAGCAAGTCATTCTCCTGGCTTTCTGTTGTGTTTGCATAGTGGTGGAGACAGAATAGCTTAGAGATGGACGAGGAGAGACTATTTACTTGTCGATTTCAGACAACGAGCCCCTTAGTTTGGTTAAGTAGGGATCCCCATAGATTAGAGATAGTAAGGCATTTTCCCCTTATTATTTAAATAAATAAGGGTAAAATTACCTTAGGGAACATTAGTCCTAAGGGACAAATGGAAAAGGACTGGCTGGCATTGTGAAAAACTGGTATGGGGTAAGAAAAGGTTGGTGCTCATTTCATGCAAACAAGCACAAGCAAAAGGGTTAGCGGCTTGGGCCCTCCCAACTCCTATACCCAGCCTCTGGTGAAAATCCTGGTAGCCCCCATACCTCAGGTACCTGACTTCTTGAAGACTTACATTTTTCCTTGGGTCCCTGGAGTGTTAGACTAAGGCTGGAATTTTATGTGCGTTCTTAAAATCTCTCAATGATGCTCCCGTCTATAGAAATGTGTGGTTACTGTAACTAAATGCAGGTTATTTTCCATCACTGCATTTCTATGTGTGCAATGAGGCCTTATGGGACCGGTACTGTAGGAATAATTGTGTCCTAACTTTAGGTGACCTTTGGGCTTAGCTAGTAAAGTGTTATTTCCTATTCCTGCCTCTAGCTACTATATGTAATATATAGTGTACATGTGTATTGTCGGTTAGATTCCGCCGCAAGGCAAAAGTGAACTCCCCATGTCACGTTGAGCCTAGAAGTGCAGAGCATTGAACACATTGTGGGCTGGCAGGCTGAAAAGCCAGCGTGAACATTTCAACACTGTCATTGTTCCTAGTGAATTCAAAAGGACTAGGCCAAAACAGCCTGAACACAGCTTACTAATAGCAGGGCGAGACTATAGAAATGTATGCAGTTGAAACCAAGGAACATGTGAAAAATGAAACTAGATTGCAGAAGGGAATTGAAAGCACAACGTGGCCTGGCAGAGAAAAGGCCAGAAGTTCATTTTCAAACTGAAAAACATGAAGACTATTTCCATTGATAAAACAGAGCTGCAAGGTGAAATGTTTGCATTCTGCAGCATGGAAATGAAAATGTACAAAAGGAAAATCCTTGGCCTGAACCACTGACATGTATATTATAATGTAAAGTTAAAGATTGGTGGCCTGATGGGTTGGTGCCAGCAAACAAAAGGTAGCCCTCAATAGGTTGACCGTTCTAAAATACTTGGAATCAAAACTCAAATCCATGGTCCCTCTTCCTGAGCTGATGACATTTGACGGACACCACAAGGTACTTTATGAGTCAGGGGTGGAGTTGTCTTCATCTGCATCAGGAGATGAGCAGACCCATAGCCCGGCGTTTGAATTGACAAGAATGTTAATTCATTTATACCAGCCGAAGTCAACAAAGGAGACCAGGACAAAGCTACATGTAAGGCTTCTTAAAGAAAAGAAATAAGATGTTAGTAGACGTTCTAATTATCTATAATTAAAAGATTGCAATAGAGTTGCATAGAGAATCATACTTTGTTGAATTTCTCAGGAACCATAACTCGTACGATAATCAGATAGCCTTGGGCAGCTTATGAGAAGTCTTTGACACAACTTACACCGTGGAACAAAAGTTAGGCTGAAATGTGATGATAGCTTCCCCGAAAATCTTACAAAGCAGCGATTTGGGGCAATGATGGTCTATAAAGATATCCAATTTATTAAGCCATGTTGTATTGTTAATGGTTACTTTTTTTTAATGAATCATGAAAGTCAACCATTAGAACCTCCAACCTCGTGCCGACAAGGGACATATTTCATTAAGCCTGGCATGATAAGAATTAAAAAATATATGTATTATATTTATTTTGAAATTAGTGAAAGGATTCATTTTTTTTAAATGTGTTGATTAACATATTTAACAAACAAGTTAATAACCTTTGAATCCGAACCCCCACCTCACTCCGCCCTTTTCCCCACTCACATTACCTCCCCTTCCCCTTCGAACTCAGAAGTACCCCGATTTACTTTTATTGCCCTGTGAGGCACATGTCCACCTTCCTGGTCAGTTAGGTCTTGGATACATCTCTGGCCTTTTACTTATATCAGTGTTCCCCCCGGCATTACCACAGGCGGGGGGGAGCGGAGGGGAGGAAGGATCATCCAGTGATGTCTGGAGGTCATTGAGGAGGGTGCCCCATTGCAGTTCCAGACCGTCCGAGTCCTCTTCCTGTCTTTATTCTCTTATGATTTCCTTTTCTGCTGAGGCCCATTTCAGAATGTCTTGGGACCGTTGCTGTAGCTGGGGCCTTTTAGGGTTTTTCCAGGAGATGGCCATGTAGCATTTTTGCTAGGACCACTAAGAAAGTTGCTATTTTGTTTGACTGCTGCCTATCTTTTCTTTTACCTCCCGGAAGTATTCCTAACAAGCATACCCGGAATGTACATTGCAACTCCCTCCCCAGCAAGATGTTCACTGCCTGCCAATATCTTTCTATTTGCGGACATACCCACACCATATGCCAGAAATCTGAGGACTCGCCCTTGCATCTTGGGCACGTGTGAGGGGACTTTGCATGTGTAGCTTTTGTGGCGTTATATATACCAAATGTATGACGTTAAATTGGATCAGCTTGAAGCGTGCATTTCACAACAAATGCGCGATCATGGCACAGATTTGGACCATGCTTTCCCCACCAGTGGCATGCCCAAATCCTGTTCCCACTTCTCTTGAACCTTTAGGAGAGGCAGTATTGCACTGTCTTGAAGCACTGCATATAGAGGATCTGCCTGTGGTGCCTGGGGTCGACTCACCCATCTTCCGAGTGCGAGGACTGCCTATCTATGACAGCCAAAACCCTGAGAGAGCGTAGAGGGAAGCTCGCGGCAGCTAAGGCCCAAAACTCCCCCTCAACTCCATCTAAACAATAGACCTCAGACGAGTCGAGGACAGCTTCTCCTTGTCCGAAAAGGTCCAAACGTTTCCGTTCACAAAGTGGTTCACAGCATTCGTCGACTGCGAGACATGGAAAGAAACAGCGGCATAGATCGCCATCTTCCTTGTCTTCTAGTTCACTGAACGGGTCGTTTGCCCCACTAAATCTAGTTCACCGGCCCAGTGGGAGGAGCTTGAGAACGCAGCCTTGTCCCCCCCTCGACTACACCTAAAGGCGATGCTCCGGTCGAAAGATCTCAGAAGCACAAGAGCTGTGCGTCCTCGGACCAGACGGCCAAGTCTCCTCAAGAGCGATCCCATCCCTCGAGTCGAGAGAAAGTCCCCTCAAAAACTAAATCGACGCCGAAAGGACTTGATTGAGATGGGACCAAAAAGTGCGTCATTGACGGCCATGAGTGTCGAAGCCATCAATGCTATCGTCAAAGCCTTTGACGCAACTGTGGAAGCCATTGACAACTGTCAAAGCCACCGATGCCCATGTCAACAATTCCGAAATTTTCGGCTCCTGTGACAATAAATATAATGTCAACTTTGGTTGAAAAGACTTATACTCCTTTGCCACACTCAGAATACTTCAAATCCCTTTCTTCTATTTATGAAGATGCAGAGGAATCCTCTGAGAGTCCTCCTGCACTGGCTCTTACATATGGTGGGAATCCTGCGGCTCTAGCGCTTGCTGGGCTGAAAGACGGATATTGTGGAGCGTTGGATAGCTTGCTGTGTGGGGATCTGTGGTCGTCAGCCGTCGCTGACCTGTGGATGCTGTGCAATATTGATATTGCGGTCGTTGGCTGGGCGGGCTTCCACTCCGCCACCGCGGTCTGCCTGGTTCATCGGCCCTTCCCCTAGGGCGACGGCTCAGATCGCCTCCCGCTGTGCCCTTGGATCCCGGACGGACTCCAGCTGGGGGACCGGACTTGTGCTCTTGTGCTCCGTTAGGGTCGCTGCGGACTGCGGGTCTTGGCTGGGCCTGGGGGAGCGTCCACCTCATTGGCAGAGCGTTGCGGGCGGGCCTGCGGCCGCTGCTCACCTTCAGTGTCCCTAGTGAAGCCGCGGCCGCGTCTAGTCTCGCCTCCCCTCAGGCACGACGCAGCTGTGGCCCAGTGTGGCTCCCCCTCCCCGCCCGACCCCGCTGGCCTGGCATCCTGAAGTGCGGTGAGTCGAGTGGTGGCTCGGGGCATTTGTGTTGTTGGGGCGGGGGTGGTCAGCCTGGGATTGCGGCACCTGGGGGGCTCATGCTTCAGTCTGTGCGTGTCTGTCCCACCCCTCTTTGCTTGTCGCCTGGTGGAGGGTCATTGTGTGTAGGGCTCCATACGCTGCCAGCCTACACGCTGCAAGGGTTGGACCTCTGATTTGCCCACTTGAACGGAACGGCCTGCTTTCTGTTACTAGCGGCCCCGCTCCTCCTCTTCCTCCCCCCCTTTTTGTTTCCTTTTCCTCTTCCCTGTTGGAGATGGGTGGACTTTGCATCGGATCTTCGGACTGCAATGTGTGGGACATTGCAATGCATCTTTCCATGGGGTCCAGCACCTCTCCAGTTTAGCCCTGGGGACTCCATGGTGGTGATTGGCGGCTGTGAATGTTGAGTGAGGGTGGCTCACGCTCCGCCAATTAATCTTCATCAAGCAGCTGCTGGTCCTAGTGCAGTTCCTTTGGTGGCATACTGGTGAGATATCTGGTCGATGGCTGCCCACCCATCTGCTCTCCCTATCCGGCCCTTTCATGCGGGGTGTGTTGGACAGTTCGGCTTAGTTGCAACTTATTGCCCTTCTTCTGGACGCTGCGTGGGGCATTGTTTTATCCTGTGTGTCAGCCTGTGCACGAACTGGAAGTATCCTTGGTGCCCAGAATGGGCAACAAGAAGAAACAAGCTAGAATGGACCAATATGCCAGGTCTGACTCCTCGCAGCAGGAGCCTGCTTCGGGCTCTTCTCAATTTGACCTTATGGCCCTTAATCAGACTGTTAGCGCTAAAGGGCAGCACAGACAGCCTAGGTGCAAAAATGGATGCGCTAACTTGCAAGGTGGACGTTTCCGCTGTACAGATTGAAAAATTGTGTGGGAGAATGTCCGAAGCGGAGCGCTGGATCGGTGAGGGGGGAGGATAGGGTCGAGGTGCTTCAGCGGGAGGTGGCGGGCTTCCAGCAGACGGTGAAAAAAGTGGTGGCCAAGAATGATGAGTTGGAGGGCCGGTCCAGAAGGAATAATATCAGGATCACGGGTAGTCGCTGAATCCACCCCCATCGACAACATGGAGGAATTTGTGGAGCTCCGTGAGGTCCTCGACAACCCCCCTGTTACAAGCATGTTGATGGTGGAGCGAGCCCACCGCTCCTTGGAAGGCGAGGCCCCATCCGCAGGCTCCGGAGAGAGCCATCATAGCCGGTATATTCAACTACCGGGACCGGGATGACCTGCTCTGAGTTGCCTGGGAGAAAAAGACCCTCCGGTGGGGGTCGGCTATGATTAGGCTTTTTCCGGATTTTAGTCAGCAAGTGCAGGACTTGAGGAAGCCTTTCTTGGCGGTGAAAAATACTTTGCACAAGAAGGATATCCGCTATTCTATGTTTTATCCCGCAAAGCTAGGAGTCGTCTATCAGGGGAAGACTTTATTCTTTACAACTGCAGAGTCGGCAGAGCAATTTGCCTTGGCACTCCCGGATGCGGGGTCCTCCCCTCGACAGTCCTCCTGACTAGTTGCCTGCTTATGTTGTCCTTTGCGCGCCTGCGCTCCGCTAGCGGGGCCCCTGGCGTACCTTGGGACCTCTCTGTGTAACTCTTGGTCCCTGTTATGTATTGAGTTATTTCTGATATGGTTGTTTAATATGGTTATAGAGCCTTTGCTTTTAGGAGGTTCAGTGGCCGCCGGCGCCCCCCATGCCCAGCAGCACCTATGTTTTGTGAGGTTGTATGTTACCTGGTAGGGGGTTGGGGTTTGCTGGCCGGTAGGTTGAGGTTTCTGGCGTGGGTGGGGGGTGGATTGGGTGTTGCTCAGGTTTCTTCATTGTTCAGGGGCTATGTTTGCTGGCTCCCAGGTTAAGGGGGACGGGGGTGGGCTTTCCCTTCTGAGCCATGTATGCTTTTGTTTGCATCAAGTGTTTTAAAATGTCTGTAGTTCTTTATTGGGAGTTCCTCTCTTTGTCACAGGCATGTTCATTTGCTTTTTGATTTGCACAAACAGTGACCACTTCACTGGGTACTCGCACGTCTGCCAATTCTGAGATAGTTCTACTTACATGGAATATCCGGGATTTCACCAATGCTAAAAAGACACGCCTTATTACTAACTTTGTTCGAAATCATCATGTTAATGTCCTATGCATACAGGAGACTCCTATAGGCAGGGATCACAGTCCCCCGGCCTTGTCTGAGTGGGGTGTACATAGATATGGCTCTTCCTACTCGTCCCATTCCCGGGGAGGGTGGCTATATATATTCACTGTACATTGGAATTCAAACTGCACAAGCAGGTTTCGGATGACGAGGGTCGGTTTATTCTTGTGGCTGGAGAGATTGCGACCTGGCCTGTTATATTCGGAAGTATGTATGGCCCTAATTATGATCTCCCCGAGTGCTTCCTCTCTTGCTCGGAACACCTCTGGACATTCCCGGGGTATGAGGTGGTTTGGGTGGGAGATTTTAATCTGGCCCTTTCGGCCTCGCTAGATAGATCAACACATGCTCAAACATGGAATTCCACAGCCTCAGATTACTCTTTGGTCGATATCTGGCGTTGGCATCATCCAAACGCCCGAGAATATACATTTTATTCGGGTGTACACAGGAGTTCCTCTAGAATCGACTATATTTTTCTGTCCACGGAGCTTTCTCGGGTGGCGGAGAGTGCAGTGATTCTTCCTCGCACGCCGTCGGACCACTCCCCGGTTCTAGGCAGAGCTGTCCCTTCTCCCCTCTCTTGTTCGCTCTGGCTATTGAGCCAGTGGCCTGTGCCCTGAGGGAGTTCCACTCCCACCGTGGTATGACTATCCGTTCTCATGTATCCATTGTCTCCCTCTATGCGGATGACATGCTGTTATATGTAAAATACCCCCATCTTAATTTACCACCGGTGATGGAGGAGATATCTGCTTTCGGGGCTATTTCTGGCCTACAAATAAACTGGTCTAAATCCGAAATTCTTCCAATCACTCCTGGGGTCTCCGCTCAGGATGTCGGTGTATCCTTTGCATGGTGTCCGCAGGGAATTCGTTACTTGGGTATAAAAGTGTCCACCTCTCCTACTAGATTATTTGAGGAAAACTACATCACTGCCCTACAACTTTTGGAGCACAAGGTAGATGTGTGGATAAGACTTCCCTTGTCTCAAGCAGCCCGCATCTCTCTGTCTAAAATGGTCATCTTGCCGAAATTATTTCATGTTTTTAATAACGTCCCAATATGGCCCCCTACTTCTTTCTGGAAACGTATAAATGCTCTAATGTCCAAACTGATCTGGGCAGGGAAACGCTCTCGCTTATCTTTATCCACGCTATGCTGATCGTATGCCCAGCGAGGGCTTGAGGTCCCTAATCTTTTTCTTTATTATCTTAGTGCTCAGATCCAATATTCAATTTGGTGGTGGTCCCCGTCGGATGGTTGTCCTCACTCCCACCTCGAGAGGGCCATCGCGCAGAACAACGACTTGCTGGGCTTTCTTTGGGCTGTTCGTGAGCGTCATGTAAAGGCAGAGGTCCAACCCCTCGAGATTACGCTGAGGGCCTGGGAGGGTCTGGGTCCGTGGTATTCCCCGCTGCTGGCTATTTACAGGGTTCGTGGGATCCCCCTCACATTCGAACACATTTATTCAACATTTCCAGACTTTGGGTATCTCCACGTTGGGGGATGTTGCACCGCATGGTATTTTCTTAACTTGGGAGGAAACTAAGTCCCGGGGTGACTGGTCCACGCTTACTATGCTGTTGTACTTTCGTCTTCGCGAAGTGTTGAGGTCGAGATGGCCGGATGTCCCCTCGGCGCCAGTCGTCTCCCCAATTTTGGAGTATGTTACAAACTTGGCGTCCTCTAGAAGGGTGGTTTCATCTCTGTATGGTATGGCTAGATCGTTGGTGTTCCCCTTATCATCCCAATATAGGTCTAAATAGGAAGGCTGCTTAACGCGATCTGGGGTGTTGCTCTGGGACAGTCCAAATCAATTTCCATTAATTGCAGATATCGACTGATTCATTGAAAGTTTTTATATCAGCTGTACTACTCTCCTTTGTCTTTACACAAAATCTTCCCACTGAGGTCTTCGAATTGTAAAAGATGCCAGCAGTCTATGGCCGACTTCTTCCATGTGGCTTGGCTTGGTCCTCTTATTCAACCCTTTTGGAGGGCTGTTGCAGACGCTACGGGAAAGATGATCGAGGATTCGATCCCATTCACTCCTGAAACTTGGCTGCTGGCATTGGTGGAGCTTCAATCTAACAGCGATAAACGATTGGTGAGCGTGGCTTCTGTGGTCGCCAGGGCATTAGTGGCCCGTGCCTGGGGAGCGGCTGCAGCTCCTACCCTACACCACTGGGTGAACTCTATGTCGTTATGTGAACGTAGAGAGTCACAGTACAATCGGTCACTTCTGCCCGGTGGCAGACCCAGGGACTGCTGGGGGGCCTTCAGAAGCTACTTCGCTAATGGACGATGTAGCGGGCGGGCTTTGCCTTCCCAGGATGCTCCGGAACCAGTTTAACAGTGCTTTAAAGGTGCCTGGTCATTGAATTGCCCACCCCCCCATCGCTCTGATGTGACCTGGTCTAGTAGCCATCACCTGTATAGTAACGATGATCTATATGTTCCTTTTTGTATTTGTTGGAATTTTAGCTGTGACTTGGGCATGTTGACGCTTTCCTTTTTTCTGGTATTTATGTGGGGCTCGGATGGGGAGGTGAGTGGGTTACGTCCTGGAGTATGGGACGCTGTTTTATTTGGTATGTAATTCAAATTTAATAAAAACAGTTTTCAAAAAAAAAACTAACAGCTATATACAGAGTTTCTAGCTCTGACCCTGTTTACCTCTCCATGCACCCAACACCAGAAAGCCTGGTAGTCCAGGCAGCCACCTCCACGAGTAGGTAAAATGCCTATCCTACTATACCACAGGATAGAGACGACAAACGTTATGACTCCATGGCCAAAAGGGTTTTTTCAGCCGGCAGTACGGCCTTGAAAATCGGCTAATGCTAAGTGCATGCTAGCGAGGTTCACACACACACCCATTGGGAGTGCACTGAGATGGTTTCCTTAATATTGTCAAGGATGGGAAAGACGCAATGTGCGAATCCCTCTAGACTGGTCTCGACTCGGTTGACAGTATCAGCAGAGCTATGGCGGCTAGTACAGTGATGCACAGGTTTGCCTGGTTTTGCTAAAGTCAGTATTTGCCCCAGACGTGCAATCCAGACTTCTCCACATGCCCTTTGATGGCACTCATTTATTTGGAAACAAAGCTGAGTTTGGAGAAGTTGCAAACTTCCAAGGCGGCGGCATATCCCTTGGAGCTGCAATGAGAAACTCCAAACTGCCCCACGGGTACACCCTGGAGCGGTAGGTCCTTTCACCATTACTCCACATTTGGAAGAGGCAGAGGACAGCCGGCTCAAAGAGGACAAAAACGATTCCCCCGCGGTGGACGGGGAAGTACTAAAACCGCAACAGCAGAGGCTGCCTTACCTTCAGCCAATGCATCAGACGCTCCAAAACCTCTCAGGTATTCGTTCACAAGACTGCAGTAGGAGGCAGATTGTCACAGCATGCAACAGAAGAACAAGTTACTTCTTACCTGGTAACGCTCTTTCGATGGGATGTTCCTCCGACGTATTCCTTATCTTTGATAATTCGTCGCCAGCTTGCTGGCCTCGGAAATTTTTTCTCTGTAGAGGGCGCTGCGCGTCGACATCAGCCGAGTTGATGTCCCTCGACAGCCACAGTATCGGCGCCGACGTCACCATGCCCATAAATAGCCACGGGCGGCGTCCGTTGCTCAGTTCCGTTTTGTAGCATAAGATAAGTCATGCCTGAATTGGTTATTGACCTTGAAGGAGCGTAAGCTACAACCACAAGGGAAGTATTACTGCGGGGATGGATGGGAGGGGCGATAAGGAATACGTCGGAGGAACATCCCATCGAAAGTACGTTACCAGGTAAGCAGTAACTTGTTCTTCGAAGGGATTGTGTCCTCCGACGTATTCCTTATCTTTGATAGACTCCCATAGCAGTGGCATGTATTGGAGGTGGGAGTAATAATGTCATGTATCCCTTTTAGGAATGAACCGAATGTAATACAGCTTTGCCAAATCTGGTCTCCTGACTAGTGGAGGAATCCAGGTTGTAAAATCTTGCGAATGTATGTGCGGACGACCATGTGGCAGCCGCACATATGTCTCGGACCGGTACCCCTCTTTGGAGGGCCAAAGAGGCTGTGATACCCCTGGTTGAATGAGCCCTAAAATTCTGGGGTGGCTCTTTCCCTGCCAGTTTGTTACATTCCAGAATGGCCAAAATAATCCACCTGGAAATGGTTTGTTTTATTATGGGTAGTCCCAACTTGTGACCCGAGTAGCCTACAAACAGTTGGTCTGCTTGCCTAATCCTAGCCAGTCTGCTGATGTAAAAGCTTAGAGCTCGCCTTGGGTCCAGCCTATGTAGCCTTTCTTCCTCTTTCCCCGGATGGGGAGGAGGGTAGAACGAAGGTAAGGTAATTTTCTGAGTAATATGAAATTCAGAAACCACCTTTGGGAGGAAATTAGGCTTCACCTGTAGGACAACTTTGTCCTTTTGGAAAATTGTATGGGGGAGGGGTTTACAAGATAGAGCTTGTAATTTGCTCACCCTCCTAGCAGATGTTAGTGCTACTAATAGGACAGTTTTAAGAGTGAGAAATCTCAGCGAACATGAGTGGAGTGGTTCAAAGGGAGTACCCATTAGGAAATGTAATACTAAATTTAAGTCCCATAAGGGAACTTGGAATGGTCTTGGAGGATAAACATTAGTTAATCCCTTGAGAAATTGTATTACTAAGGTTAGTTTGAAATACGATGGTTCCTCCGCAGTGCGCTTGAAGATTGATAGCGCTGCGAGATAGCCCTTTACAGTGCCAACTTGAAGGCCTGAGTTTGCCAAGTAGAGTAGAAACGATAACACCGTTGGTGTACCACATGAAAAAGGGTTGATATTCTCTTCTCTACACCAGCTGCAAAATTTGTTCCAACGGCAGCGGTATAAAGACTTTGTTGCTGGCCTTCTGGCCGAAAGCAACACCTCCATGACGTCATCAGGGAGGTCCCAATCCTTGTACCTCAACCTTTCAGAAGCCAAGCGTGAAGGTTGAAGGTTCTTATGTCTGGATGGAGAACCTGACCTCACTTCTGCGAGAGAAGATTCTCTTTGATTTGAAGACAGATTGGAGGGCAGATGGACATAACCAGAAGGTCCGGGTACCACCTGCTCCTGGCCCAGTCCGGGGCAATTAGGATCATGGTTCTCCGGAATCTTCTCAACCTCCTGATCATTTGAGGAATAACAGGGACTGATGGAAACGCGTAAAGGAGTAGGCACTCCAAGTCCACTACGAATGCGTCCCCTAGAGCTCCTCTCGGGGAAAAATTCCCTTGAACAGAACAGATCGCACTTCCTGTTGGTGCTGGTGGCAAACAGATCCACCTGAGGGGTTCCCCAAAGGGCGAAGATCTCTTGAAGGACTTCCTGAGCTAGCGCTCCCACTCGTGGGAGACTGTGCTCTGCCTACTCAGAGCGTCCGCTGTCAAATTCTTCTCTAGGTGGACTGCCGATAGAGAGATTCCTTCCTGAATTGCCCAAAACCAGAGCTGCATCGCCTCTCTGCACAGTGGCAGTGACCCTACCCCTCCTCTTTTGTTGAGGTAGTGCATGGCCACTGTGTTGTCCGTCGTTATCAGGACATTTCTCCCCTGTACTGATGGCAGGAAAGCTTTCAGCGCTAGTCTGATCGCTCTCAGCTCTAATAGGTTGATGTGTAGTCTGGACTCCGATGGAGACCAATGACCGCTGATGGTCAAGTCGTTGGCATGGGCTCCCCCACCCCGCGAGTGAGGCGTCTGTGACTACAGTTATCTCCGGCCATGGTTGCCAAAACAGTTCGCCTTTCAAGATGTTCTCTGGATAGGCCCACCATTGAAGGTCGTGGGCTACCTTGTCCGGAATCCGGAGGAGATCTGTAATTCTTCCTGAGTATTGCGACCACTGGGTTCTTAGTGCCCACTGGAGAGATCTCATTCTCAGGCGAGCCTCTGGCACAAGGAAGATGCAGGATGCCATGAGGCCTAGCAATCTCAAAAAGTCGAAGGCTGGGAGATGTTGGGCATTTTGAAACTTGGTGACCATCTGCAGAATATCTTGAGCCCTCACCTCTGGTGGCGAGGCTTTTCCCAGGGAAGTGTCCAGGACCGCTCCAATGAACTGGAGTCTCTGTGATGGTATCATCTGGGACTTCTTTAAATTGAGGGAGAAGCCCAGTTTGTGAAGGAAGTGGCAGACATAATCTAGCCTAATCTGAGCGTGTTCCGGAGATGCAGCTCTGATCAGCCAATCGTCCAGGTAGGGGTAGACGTGGATCCCTTCCCTCCTTAGTCTTGCAGCCACTACCGACATTGGCTTGGTGAAGACCCTCGGGGCGGAGGTCAGCCCAAATGGGAGAACTCGAAATTGATAATGAAAGCCACCAATTGCGAACCTCAGGTATCTCCTGTGTTTGAGATGGATTGGCACATGGAAATAAGCATCCTGGAGGTCCAGAGATACCAGCCAGTCCTGGATCTGGAGGGCCTGAAGGATCTGAGAGAGAGTTACCATCTTGAACCTGTCCTTCCTGAGGAACTTGTTCAATTCTCGTAAGTCCAAGATGGGTCTCGGTCCTCCGTCCTTCTTCGGTATGAGAAAGTTGGGGGAGTACCAGCCCTGGTTCCTCTCTGCTACAGGTACTGGTTCTATGGCACCTTTCTCTAGAAGGTCTACAATTTCCTGCAAGCGGAGCGGATCTGGAACTTTTAGAGAGCTGTGCCCCGGTGGATGACTCAGGGATGTGTAGAAAGGGTTGGCAGTAACCCTGGGCAACTGTCTCCAATGCCCAAGCATCTGACGTAATGGCCTGCCATTCCGTCAGATGGTGAGTTAACCTGCCCCCTACGTGTTTTTTGTGTGGAAAGACCTCAGAGTGGTTTGGGGGCGGCTGGTGCAGATGCCGAGGGTAAAGAGGCACCTGCTGCTGCTGCGGCCTTAGTACTTTTGACCCATCCACCTCGGGTGGATCTCCTTTGGCCTCTTTGAGCCGGTTGTCCTCTGCCTTTCCCGAATGCGGAATAATAGCGAAAGGACTTTCCTCTCCCAGAGGTTCCTGAGGGGCGAAAAGGAGTTTGGCGGATAGCAGCTCCTAAAGATTTTGCTGCTGCTTTAGATGTTTGCAACTTTTCCAGACTGTCATCAGCCTTTTTACCGAATAAAGAAGAGCCGTCAAAGGGCATATTCAAAAGTCTGGCCTGTACATCTGGAGCAAAGCCAGACTTTCGTAACCACGCATGCCTGCGGATTGTAGCACTTGCCGCCATGGCCCTGCTGATACTGTCAGCGGAATCAATGCCAGTTTGAAGAGATTCGCACATGGCATCTTTGCCATCTTTAATGAGGTTAAGGAAGGCTTCCCTTTCCTCTCCTTCCGGAATGCTGTCAGCCGCTGATGAAGCACACTCCCACAGTGTGTGACTGAACCTGGCGAGCGTAGAAGTGGAGTTGATGGACTTCAACGCCATATTACAAGCAGAAAAGACTTTTTGCCATAGAATCGTACCTTTTGTCATCTCTATCCTGTGGGACAGTAGGGTAAGCGGATCTGCTGCTTGATGAAGTTACCGCTTGAACCACCAGGCTCTCTGGAGTCGGGTGTTTTGATAAATATTCAGGGTCAGCTGCAGCTACCCTATACTTGGCTGACAATCTTTTATTGACTGCAGGGATAACCTCAGGAGTTTCCCAATTTGATGAAATCTTCCTTTGTAAAGCTGTATGGAAAGGGACCACAGGATCCTCCTGTGGACCTTTGTCTAGTATGTCTATAAGGTCATCCTGTTGAAAAACAGGTGAAGGCGCAGACCAACCCATGAATTTAATAATTCTTTCCATCAGGGTTCTATAGGGGGTTTCGGCATGTTCCCCTGGGTCTGGTTTGACAAATTCCACTTCTGGTGAAGTGTCCAGCCCACTTGCCTCATGTAAGGATTCCTGTAGGTCTTTCAACCTTCTTTCCTCAGAGGTAAAATCCTCTGAAACAGGTGGTGTGGTCCTCTGCAGCCTGAAGGGTCTTTCTTGGTCAGAATCCTCCCCTTTTTCATAGATTGAAGATAATCTGGGGTACTCGGACCTCGGAAATGGTGTAAAACCCATTTCTAAAGCAGAGGGAGCCAAACATGTCATTATTGGTCGAGAAAACGTTGATGTCGTCGACCCCGATGTGAAAGGCTTCGAAGGCGTCGAGAAAACTGGAAGAGGCCTTGAGGAACTCGAGAGGATCGGGATCCTACTCGAGGATGTCGACGTTCTCAGCGTCGTGCTGGAGGCTCTGGGTATAACCGTTGGCTGTGAAGTAGCCGTGGTTTTCTCTTTTATCGGCGTCTATGTCGGCGTCGATTATGGAGTCGATTCGATCGACCGATGCGAAGAACCCTTCGACAACGACATCGATGGCACCGATCCATGCGTCGAAGGGATCTTCAACGACGGCGTCGAAGATGGCGCCTTCCTACCCGATGGCCCGAGGCGCTCTCGGGTGGACTCTTTCGCCGGGTGCAATGACTCACAGCGTTTTGATTTTTTGGGTTTTTCACCCAGGGTATCACCCTCAGCTGTCTTCGAGGGGGTCGAGGCTGCTTTCTCAAAGACGCTTAGCATTTTCTTCCTGAATTCCTCCCACTCAGCCTGAGAGCTGTGTTTTGTGGGGCAGGAGACCCTTTCTGGGGAAACAGAAGATGACGAGGAAGGGGATCTTCGACGTCTCTTCTTTGAGTGTCTAGATCTCGACGAGTGGTGGACATCAACGCGCAGCGCCCTCTACAGAGAAAACATTTCCGAGGCCAGCAAGCTGGAGACGAATTATCAAAGATAAGGAATACGTCGGAGGACACAATCCCTTCGAAAGGCAGGCTATTACTTCAGATGCATGGGCATTGGAAACAGTTGCTCAAGGTTACTGCCTACCTTTCCTGCAAAAACCTCAGTCTCATCCACCGGGGTAAAAACTCTTTGAAGGTTCCAGACCCGATCCTTGTGCAGGAGATTTTAACCCTAGTAGAGAAAGGTGCTATAGAACCAGTACCTGTAGCGGAGAGGAACAAGGGTTGGTACTCCCCATACTTTCTAATCGCCAAGAAGGACAGAGGATTGAGACCAATGTTCGACTTAAGACACTTGAACAAGTTTCTCAGGAAGGACAAGTTCAAGATGGTAACCCTTTCTAAGATCCTTCAGGCCCTCCAGCTTCAGGATTGGATGGTATCAATGGACCTTCAGGATGCTTACTTTCATGTGCCGATCCATCACAGGCATAGACAGTATCTGAGGTTCGCCGTTGGCAGTTCTCATTATCAGTTTCAGGTTCTGCCATTTGGGCGGACCTCTGCCCCAACCAGCGTGTCTCATGAGAGGGGGGGATTCACGTCTACCCCTACCTGGATGATTGGTTGATCAGGGCCAGTTCCCCATCACAGGCCCTGGAACATCTCAGCTCCACCTGTCACTCGCTTCACAGGCTGGGCTTCTCCCTCAACTTCAAGAAGTCCCATATGATACCATCACAAAGACTCCAATTCAACACAGTAGTCCTGGATGCATCCTTGGGAAAAGCCTTGCCACCAGAGGTGAGGGCTCAAAACATTCTGCAGATGGTAACCAAATTCCATTATGCCCAGCATCTACCGGCCTTTGATTTTTTTTTTTACGTTGCTCGGCCTCATGGCATCCTGCATTTATCTGGTACCAGAGGCTCGCCTGAGAATGAGATCACTCCAGTGGGCTCTCAGGACTCAGTGGTCACAATTCTCAGGAAGGATGTCAGATCCCCTACAAATCTAAAACAGAGTCTCACTGGATCTTCAGTGGTGGGCCTGTCAGGAGAACATCTTGAAAAGAGAACCGTTTTGGCAACCATGGCCGGAGAGAACAGTAGTGACGGACGCCTCACTCGCAGGATGGGAAGCTCATACTAACGATTTGACCATCAGCGGTCATTGGTCCCCATCGGAATCCAAACTAAATATCAACCTTTTAGAGCTGATGGCACTCAGACTAGCGCTAAAGGCCTTCCTGCCATCTGTATCGGGAAAGAATGCCCTGATAATGACGGACAACACAGCGTCCATGTACTACCTCAACAAAAGAGGAGGTGTAGGGTCACTACCACTGTGCAGAGAGGCAATGCAGCTCTGGTTCTGGGCAATGCAAGACGGAATCTCTGTCGGCAGTTCACCTAGCCGGAGAAAAGAAAACGACGGCAGACGCTCTGAGCAGGCAGAGCACAGTCTCCCACGAGTGGGAACTAGCTCAGGAAGTCCTTCAAGAGATCTTCACCCTTTGGGGAACCCCTCAAGTGGATCTGTTCGCAACCAGTACCAACTGGAAGGGTGAACTGTATTGCTCAAGGGAATTTCCCCCAAGAGGAGCTCTAGGAGACACCTTTGTGGTGGACTGGGAATTTCCACCCCTATACGAGGTTCCTCCGGTCCCCGTCATTCCTCATGTAATTAGGAGGTTGAGAACGTTCAGGAAATCCATGATCCTAGTTGCCACGGACTGGGCCAGGAGGACGTGGTACCCGGACCTTCTGCACATGTCCATCTGCCCTCCATATGTCTTCCACAAGGAGGACCTTCTTTCGCGAGAGGAGGGTTAGGTTCTCCATCTGGATATCAGGACGCTCAGCCTTCACACACGGTTTCGGAGAGGCTGAGATACAAAGATTGGTACCTCCCGGATGACGGAATGGAGATTTTGCTTACGGCCAGAAGGCCAGCAAACAAATCTTCATACTGCTGAATTAAGTTCTGCAGCTGGTGTAGAGATAAGAATGTTGACCCTTTTTCATGCAATACACCAATGGGGTTTATCCTTTCCATTACATCTGGCAAATCTGGGGCTTCAGATTGGTACCATCAAGGGATATCTGGCAGCGCTTTCTATTATGAAGCGCACTTCAGAGGACATCTTGTACTTTAAGAATCCTCTAATAGTACAATTCTTAAAGTGACTGACTAATGTTTTCCCTCCAATCCCGTTTCTAGTCCCACTGTGGGATCTCAACTTGGTGCTATGATGGGCGCTCCTTTGGAGCCTTTACACTCTTGTCCTTTAAGACTTTTAACACTAAAAATCGTCTTTTTACTGGCAATTACATCAGCCCAAAGGGTGAGTGAGCTACAGGCTTTATCCTGCAAGCCACCTAATACTGTCTTTTACAAAGACAGAGTGGTACTAAAAGTGAAGCCTACTGTTCTCCCCAAAATTGTCTCTGAGTTTCATCTTACTCGGAAAAATGCGTTGCCTTCTTTTTATCCTCCTCCACATCCTGGGAAGGAAGAGGAAAGACTCCACAGGCTTGACCTTAGATGTGCACCGAGCTTTTAAATCCCCAGATTGGCAAGATTAAGGCAGGACGACCAGTTATTTGTGGGATTTTACCAAGCAGACTATATCTAGATGGAGAATACTAGCTATATCAGAATATTACAAAATGGCAGGTAAAGATTCTCCAGAGCATCCAAGACTGTGGTCTTCAAACATTTTTGGCCGGGGCCCCCCTGAGCAAAATTTGGGCTGGGCGGGACCCCCCAGAAATGCCAAAAGGACAGTATGTATTGCGCACGGTCACCTGCTCCCATCACAGTCGCTGGGCTCCCTCATCCCACTCCTACTCAGTCCCTGGGCTCTCTCCACTCTGCTCCCACCACTATCCCACGGTTCCCGCCCAATGTGCTCCCACCATAATCCCTGGGTTCCCCCCCCATCCCATTCCCAACAGTCTGAGGGCCAGTGGCGGCTGATGATTTTTTTTAAGTGGAGGGTCATAACTATTTCCTCCATAAATGCCATAGTGAGGGAGCCCGAACCAATAAAAATGGGTAAATGGCCAAACAGTTTGCAATTGGTGCTGGGGGACCCAGGAGGCAGGCATGCCATTTTTTACTGGACCTCTATGATAGATGTCCAGTAAAAAGATACCATCCCTGTCCCCTGCGCCCCCACTGGGCCTAACACAATCAACATGATTATGTGTGTATGCAAGGCGCTGCAAATTCATACAGCAATCACTTCATCATTCACACGAGCATCCTTCACCATACACTGACTCATAACATAAGCATACACGCATCCATACACATGTTTAAATTAAATAAATGAACATAAACGTACCTTCTGCATTGGCCTGCGTGTGGGTGCTGAAACGCCCTGCTCCAGGCTGCTCTGTCCGTTTGTGCGAGGAGCCGCAGGAGCTCCCCATCGGATATACAGACATGCAGTGCCCATGCCAGCATTTCCAATGAGCTATGCAATGCTGGCGAAGCAAAACACCCCAGCACTTGCATGGCTCAGTGAGCATGTGCGGCTGGGGAACTAAACTGAACTGTAAAAGGGAAACTGTGTTTCCCTTTGACAGTTCAGCCTGCCCAGGAGCACTCCATTAGCTGGAAAAAGTAACTGAGGGAGTGCTCACTGTTTCACTGGGCTGACTCCTTAGCTCCTCCATAATGGGAGAGGGGCCACTTGGTGGGCGCCCCCTCGCCATTATGGATAGGACGCCAGGCTCCGACTGGCCTATAGTGCAATGCCTGTACCAAAAATGTAAAATGCTAGTGTGGGCCAGTCAAATGGGCTACCATTTTGGCCAATGTGGACCAGTTTGATGAGTTACTTTACTATGCAGTTAGTAATTTTGACCATTGTTGCTGAATAGATCACAATTTACTTACATTTTAACACAAAGCACCCCCCTTGGGTACTATTGAAACAGTGGGCCTCATTACAACCCTAATCCTGGTGGGTGGTAGCTGTGCCGGTAAAACCGGCACAGCTGCCTTCTGGAGTTGCATCTGGGTCCAGCCCCCGCGAATGGGCAATTACCGGGTCATGCAGAGTTAGACGGACCTGATCATTTCTCTTTCGCGGGTGCCGGTACTGGTAGATCCCCATTCCCATTGGGCTCAATGGGAATGGGGAGCTCGGATGCACCGGCGCCATTAGTAACGGTGCCAGTGCATCCGAAGAGCTGTGCTTGCGGGTGCCGCTCGGTAGCTTACCGGCACCGTCGTTACCGTACCGCCATAGTTGTAATGAGGCCCAGTCTGTGACTAAAGGAATGAATATCCATTTACAACTGCGGGCCACTTTTGCATTGTTGCCCGAGACAGTTTCATGCTTCAGCCCGACCATGTGAACCACCCCTGCCCATTTCTTCCAATCTAAAAAAAATTTCTGGCGACATTGCTCCAAGGCGGAGTTGGTGCAGAGTCTCGTGAGTCTCTAGCACCCTGTTCTACTTTCTTGAAGCTTCCTGAACTGTGGCATTGGCTAGTCCACTTTCTACTTCCATTGTCTCAGTGAGGGGTGTGGAGCTTAAAAACCCCTAGCAGTCCACGTCGCGGAGTCGGTGCAGAGTCTCGCGAGTCTCTGGAGGCTCTTAGCTCCCTCAGCACCCCCTACATCTTTTACGGATCGTGACAAGCTACCACTGCGAAAATTTCATCAACTGCTTACACGTCTGCAACTGTGGCGTGTTGGACGAGGAGATCAAAACCTAAAAGACAGCTTAAGCCGGCCAGAAGCTGTATTCGGGACATTACAAGTAAGAAAATCATTTAACAGCACTTGCCCGGCTGCTCGTGTAATATCATTGCCGCGTGATTTCATGTATAAAAGTAGCGCAAGTGAGATAACTAATGCGAGTGATTGTCATCCACAAACACAAATCCACACACAACTGTCCCACTTAGGCAAGACAGCGAGATTTAACGAACACATACCTGTGGAGTTTGGTTTTGTAACGTCGGCCGAGCTGCCTGTTATTGCTGCACCAGCCTGTGAGAGTGCTGGCTTGAGCTCACTCTCTTGGAACACCCTCAGTGAGTTTGTCTGGTCTGGCTGTGGGCTCGCCAGGGAACTCAGGTGCGCCCCGCCCAACCGTTTGAGACATTGCTGCAGTGAGCAGCATTGTTCCCCATTTGCATGTTTTAGCAGCGCAAGCTTTGCAAATCTCCAGACTGCCTGTAAGGTCAGAACTTGGCGGCTCTGACCGCAGAAATCAACAGCTTACATTAGTAAACACTGGCGCATGGTTCGAATGGTTCATAGTGATAATACCGAATCCAAAAATCTCGAAAACAAAAATCTCCAAAACAAAAGGCCGAAAAAAAAAATATCGAATTTTTTTTTCAATGTTTTTTTTCAAAATGGGGGGTTCCCCCCCAACCCCCCTTTTTTCATTTTTTTTTATTTTACCCCTTTTTTTTTACTTACCTGACCCCAAAAACATATAAATAAATAAATAAAAAATTCGCTATTTGTTTTTCCGAGATTTTTGTTTCGGGCTTTTTGTCATTCGAGATTTTGTTTTCGAGATTTTGACTGACCACCGGTTCGAATGCACGACAGCCTCGCCCAGAGTATTTGTGACTGCTTACGAGAGAAAAGTGCTAAAAGCAACAGTAAATATGCATTTCGCTTCACTCACTGGAGCAAATAAGGAGTTCATTTCCAATCAGAATGTTCTGCACCTTGTGCCTTTAAATGCCACAGCAAAAAATTATTGTGAAGAGGAATCGTTCCAAGACACCTTGGCTATAGATCAAGACGAGGTGGCTGGCACAAGTACACAGGAGAATGTAGCTCAAGCAGTTCCGCCAAAGAATAACGAACAGAGGGAAACAATTCAATCACCCTCCAAAAGGCGCAATTCCTTGGATATAGTGAATAAATTGTTGCAAGACCGGACGGAAATGAATGGCTCTTTAAACTCCAAATCATCTACCACTATTGATCTGATACGGAGGATTGCCTCAAAGAGACTTGGTTAATCTCTGAGCCGCACTCGCCTTCTGCAAAGGAGGACATTGCCTTGAATTACTGGCCAATGGGTGCTAGGAAAAGAAGATGTCTGGCATCGAGCTCTTCTCCCCCAATTCATTGTTCACAGAACAGAAAGAATCCATGTAAAAAAACATCGACTGCAAAAACAATGAGCAATCAGCTAGAAATGAGAACTCCACATAAAGGGTCATCAAATATTCTGAATGTGGAAAATCGGTCCGACGCATCCTCAACTGACAAGTCTACATACAACTCTCCAGTTATGCAACGGAACCACCCAAAAGTAAAACTTATTCATCACAAAGCTAGCACAAATCAAATCATGAGGGATGCCCATGTTCAAGGAAGCCTTAAATGACCTGAGACCATTTGTCATGTCATCATTAACCATAGCCATGGCTTCTATGCTCAAGATGTATGAGCAAATTAATGAAAACAAAAGACTTGACAACTCTGTCTGCACTTATGAACTCCAAATGATCAATCACAGACCGCAACGTGAATCTTCAAACTTAAAAATATGGGAAACTATTCGAAGAATTGATTATTCCTTGAAGGATCTAGCAGATCAAAAACGTGGTAACAGCGAGGATAAGAGAGTCTTGGCTGAAGTTACAAGAGAAGCATTGGGCCTACTTAAACAGCATCAAAAGTCGAGGAGGGATGATCTAGGGACAACTTTACTCTCTCTGCCTCACTTGTCAACCAACAAAAAGTTGGAGTCTAAGAAAACGCTGCACAAGGATGGACAAAGTCAAGAGCTTGAGAGGCCAAAATTACAACCACGAAGTCTTACACAGCCCATAATAGTCAAGCCGCTGGTCTTGTGTCCTTCTACATCTTTGGCTGGGCTGTCTGGTGAAAAGGAGACTCAAGGTCTGCCTGAAAGAGGCAAAGTCACTGTTCCGACCACTCCGGACGACTCCCGACTATCACAGTGTCAACAGCCTCAAACAAATAACCTTGACCCATGTGAAAAGGAGAACATCCTGAGTGTGCCCAACGAGTCCAATACGAATAAGTCTGTTCCCTCAACTTCGAAGAATGGGGCAGGTGTTATTGGCTCTTGTGAGGATAGTGGAAGTGTTCCAACTGCCAAAAAGGATAAAACCTATGAGATATTCCAAAAACCTCAGATGCTAGACCCAAATCAAACTCAGGAAAAAAAAGCCAAAAAACAAGAAATGTAAAAGGAAACATAACATAGGCTCAAGGAAATTTCTGAGAAACTTGAAAGCAGTAAAGGTCTTTGTAAATACAAATCAGGCCAATGTGAATTGCAAGAAAGACGAACAAATAATAAAGCCAACAAAAATATCATCAATTAAGATAACAATCACTCTCGATGAAAGTGTGGAAATCACACAGGGTGAGCTCTTGAACTTATCAATATATGAATAGGACTCAAGTTTTGAAGACAGTGATGAACACATTAAAGAAAACAATGTTAAACATGACGGTGTGCAACTTGAAGAAAACCAAGCACCAAAAAACATTGAACGATCAAGAGTTGGGACAGTTTGCCATCTGGTCCTGCCCACAGACTTGTCTAAAATCAACAAAATCAGTAGAGCAGGAAGCCAAATTCGTGACCATGGACGAGAAAAGAAGGCAACAAGTAGCCCCACGAGGCTCCCCTAAAACTCTAAATGATAGAAACTCCATAAGGAACACCTTAAACGAAGAGATTGTGGAGGCTGCATCGGTAAAATGCAGAACAACTCTCCCTAAATGTCCCTCCAATTGGCAACTCTGCATGAGTGACCATATACTCAAAACAACTTTTGGCAGAGATGACAGAAATCGAGGGAGCTCTAGTCAAAAAAACAGTCCACGTTCAGAGAGACAGATAAAACCAGCAAAATATGTCTCGATTCTTGAACGAATTCTGGACACAAAAGACGGATTGACATTGAATAGAAATAATGTCTTACATTTGTTACATCATGTTCCGGGACTTCGATCCATAGAGTCAAACGATATACAAACTGTCGAGTTCTTCAATGATCAATATAGTGACATAGTGCGGCTCCACATAGACTCTAGACTAATATGCGACCTCCTGAGCGCGGTCTCGTTCCTATTGTCCTTCGGGTTTGATATTCATGAGGAATCTGTGGACTTACCAACAAACATAGTACCTAAGGAAAGGTCGCGGGAGTGTGAAGGAGTCGGGCCAAACATAGCCAAAGTGACCTTTAAGACCTCAGCTGCCACTGATCAGAAAGCAAGAGAGTTTATATCCAATGAGCTTAGCAGACATTGAAACGAATTGGACAAAATTACTGAAACTAAAACTTCACACCAGGAGAAAAAAAAAAATCAAAATTACAATTCACGGAAATGTAAACACCTTGGAGAAGCGAAAACGTCGTAATGGATGGTGTTCCGGAGCAGGTTAGTAGCACAAATTGGAATTGGCTTGCAGGAGTATTAAGGGCCATTCCAGCTAATGCCAACATGGGCTAGACAGCCCAAACACTAACACTAGAGGGTTTTCACATTTGTTCAAGGAATCCAGAAAATGGAGTGACGACCTTACCTTTATATGCTTCCAGGAAACATGGATGGCCACTTGCCTGATATCTGAGGATTATGAGGTAGCAATAAATCCAGCAGTAACAAGAAAAAAAGGGACGGCCGTCTGCCGGTCTCCTGACTATGGTGAAGAAAAATTCTGGACGGAAATTGAAAAGTTCAAAAAAATCATACGCCGTAGATACAGCACACTGTGGCGGAAGCAAAAAATGTGATAAATGAAACCACAATTCGACTTGACATCTTCAATCTTTATTGGCATCACAAAATGGCAGGAACGAACAAATTCATGAAGATTGTGTGTGACTTAATTGACGACACTAAGTGTCCAAACACACACCTAACAATCTGCTGCGGCGACCTGAATTAACTTGTATAAAAGGAGAATAAAGACGATCTCAGACCACAAAATGCCTCGCAAAAAATGCTCAGAAAATGGTGTTCTGCCCTTGATGAAAAATATAACAATGGCAAATGGCAACACCGTAGGCGACATTTCCTGCTAAAAATAAACTTAGAGAAGCAATAATCAGTCGTCCACTATAGACTACCTCTTTATTTCAGAAAATCCAGGTCGGCGAGTGGTGTCACTTCAAATTACTGATGATCCTTGTAGCGACCACTGGCAACTTAAACCGTGCAGTCACCGAATACTAAAAAGCCCCATTATTGGGACAATCATGTCATAGTGGAACTAAATAGATCAGGATTGAAAATAAAGCCCCACGAAGTTAAGATACTCCCAGAGTCATACGGCAAGTACTTAATTGACACAATAGACAAGAAAGTGGAATACACCTGCCTCCTGCACCAGTTTAAGTTTGTAGATAATGGAGCAAAAAGAAGCTTGTTTAAACCAAAACATCAATATGACGAAGAAGTCACTAAAATAAAACTAAGAAAAGAACTGCGGCAACATTAGAATCTTAAGGACCAGCAACAGCAGGCAAAAAAAGTCAGTAAACAAAAATTGGCAAATTTCTCATAACTCGATTCTTTACCAACAACATAGCGAAGCCATGCTTGTTAGTCTTCATAATAAGAAATCATCTGAGTTTTGGAAGCTGATAGATAACATCGACTGTCGGCAAGAGGCAATCCAAGCGAATATGGTGTGTGAAAGCGAGTGGTCTAAACACTTTCATACTTTGTATGAGAAGAAAAGCACTACTATAGAACCAACTTTGCCGCTGCTCGCAAAATGGGATCTACAATTCGAGAGACAGGACATTCTACAGAGTATCCAACAGTGTTCCTCATTACGGTCCCCGGGACCTGATGGTCTAACGAACTTCATAATCAAACAAAATTCAGAAGAATGGGCCGACTTCCTAGTGAAGTTGTTTGCAACAATTGCAAACGAGGGGGCAATTCCCTCAAGTTGGAAAACTGCAATTGTAATTCCGATTTTTAAAAAAGGCAACAGAGCAGAAACTAAGAATTACAGGCCAATCGCCTTTTTAGATGTCCTTGGAAAAATGTTTGCTACCCAAATGCAAAAACAACTCATCCAGTGGATCAAAGACACTAACCACCTGGATTGCCGGCAAATTGGTTTTGTAAAAGGGGTGGGGTGTGGTCTTAATCTCTTAATGCTCAACATGCTTAAAACGGATCCAATAAGAATGGACAAAAAGATCTACCTTGCGTTTGTGGACCATTCACAAGCGTTCGATAGTATCGACAGAGCTATTATGGAGGAAGATGTCTGTTTGGAAATGTCCTAATTGCCTTTTAATGGCCATAAAAGCCCTGCATACCAACACTGAAATAAGGGTAATGTTGGACCAAAAGGGCTCCTTATCCGACCCAATAGAAACTTGTCGAGATGTTAAACAAGGTTGCCCTTTGTCCTCGATAATTTTCAATCTATTCATCTCGGATTTGGGCGAAGCCTACGCAGATGCAAACACATTCCCTCCAAAAATCAATGAAAGAGAAGTGAACTGGCTACTGTATGCGGATGATTTGGTCCTGTTGGACATTACACCAATCGGTCTTCAGCGCAAACTAAGCATCCTGGACCAACATATCCAACAAAACGGGTTTTGTGTTAACACAAAAAAAAAAAATCAGAGATTTTGATCTTGCAAAATTTGCAAAAGAATAAAGAATTTGTCGGGAAAAAAGTTTGTTTGGAAAATGGGTAATGAAACAATCGAACTGACAAAACAATCAATGTGCTTAGGCATGTGTCTCAGCTGCAGCATTAATGATACCCCATGGGTAAAAAAAACAAAAGACAAATGCAGACAACTGACAGCACAAGCTTACATCATGAACAAGAAATGCAGCAAACATTATTTGAAACCCGTTTTGATCTTCTATAACATGAAGGTCATTCCAGCACTAATACATGGAGCCTACTTTGCCTTTGGATGTCCTGCAGAATTGTGGACCTCCTTAGAACATTAATTCTGGTCTAAAGTCTTGCGGCTTCCGTTGGGCATGCCTACCGCGTGCATAAGATACAAGCTCAGTCTCTTATCCATTAATAGAAGAATAACATGGAACACTCTAAATGAATACCGTAAAATGACTGCAGAGAAAGTGGAGCCGCAGTACAACATTCTGAAAGATCTTTCTACTGGCAATGGTGATAGTGTATTGACACAGTGGGCTTATCGCTGTGAAAAAATCTTGAGTGACGTAGGTGCTAACAGAACTTTCCTACAAAAACCCCAAACAAGGTTAAATCAATGTTATGGGCACAAGACTGGATAGACACTGGTGACATTCGTGCAAAACACAGAATCATGAGAATGGCTCCTCCTGAAGCTAGGAAACTAAACAAGACTCAGTCTTGCATAGTAAAATTTCCAGGAAATGATCGCAGGTCCATCTTCATGAAGTACTGTTTAAATCAATTCCACACAAGAGAAAATCTGAGTATACTAGAAAAAGATGGCACAGTACCTCCAATATGTCGTCTGCGTGGAGAAAACAATGAAACCTTGAAACATTTAACTCTATTTTGCCCAAAATTGAGACAAGATCGCACCAATCATTTAGGAAGGTTTATTCTAGCAAAACCAACATTGTCCATTGATGATTGGTGGAGAGAGTCCTTTCAAGACTCGGAACGTAAACTAACAACTGAATTAACATTTTTTTTGGAATCAATGGTGGAAAAATTGATAAAAGGCAGAAGCTGAACTCAAACATAAATGCTAAAGCTACTTGATTCATTGAATGAGCTTCCATGGAAATTTAGTAACTGATATGTGGATCTTTCCGATTAGGTTCCTTTTATAGTCTTGCTTCTAGCCTAAATATGTGCTTTACCTTCCCCTTTTATTAATGGAATATGTTGTGGTGTGAATTCCTTTTCTGTTTTTTTTCTTTTTAAAGGTTTGTAACAAACCAATAAAAAATAAATTAAAAAAAAAAGATTCTTTTTTTTTTTACATTTCGTGGTGAGCTCTCAGGGCCCCCCAGGGATGGGGCCGCGCCCCACAGATTGAATACCGCTGATCTAAGAGTTCATTCAACCAGGGACATTGCAACTTCGTCTGCCTTGCAGAGGGGGAGTTCCAATAAAGGATATATGTGCAGCTGCCACATGGTCGTCTGAACACACCTTCACTAAACATTGCAGTCTAGACTCTTCCTTGGGGGGTCAAGATTCCACTTTTGGAAAAGCAGTGTTGCATTCAGTGCATACGCAATCGTAAAATACTCATGCCATTTTAAAATCTATTCCCACCTCCAAATTACGTAAACTGCTTTGGGAGTGTATCAAAGATGCAGAATACGTGGGAGGACACAATCCATTCGAAGAACAAGTTACTTACCCCTGGTAACATTCTTTCGACTGGATGTCCCTCCCACATATTCCTTATCGCCCTCCCAACCTACCCCGCAGAAGAATTTCCCTTGCGGTTGAAGTCTAGGCTCTCTCGGGCAGAGTAACCGAACACAAGATAAGGCTCTACTCGTAAGAACAGAACTGATGCAAACAGACGCAACTGATGCTACACATACCTGTGTGATGTCGACACCGAGACTGGAGGCCACCGAGGGACTTCAACTCGACAGGCATCGACGCACAGCTAACCCTGCTGGAAACATTTTCCGAAACAGCAAAGCGGATTTTGGAAATATCAAAGATAAGGAATATGTGTGAGGAACAGCCAGTCGAAAGAATGTTACCAGGGGTAAGTAACTTGTTCTTATTTTGCAAATCGAAAAAAGTACATTGACATGACTAACACTATACCTAAAGTGACGTGTAGTGTACCCAAAATCTTTCACGCATCAAGGTGCCACCGGTTGTTTTTGTTCGGCCGTGAGGGTGCCTTACAGAATGCGTGACTGAGTACAGAAAAAAGATGGTGTAAGATGTCTATGTTTCGTTCTACTCAAAGAGGGGAGGAAGGGTGGGCGGACGCATGTGAATCGAAGCAGATACAATCATCAGAAATAGGAGTATGGAGAGCAATGATTGTCTTCTGATGGTTGTGAATCTGCTTAGAACGTCATGCTGTGCATAGACTAGCAGGCAGTACCAGGAGATGGTGGTGGGATGTGTGAAGGAACAGTAGCAAAGATGTCTTAGCACCGCCTGTCCCACCTGTGCGTCAGACGTAGTGTGTGCGTCTAAGCAGTAATGTTGACTCAAAGTATGAACAGAATTCCAGGTAGCTGCTTTGCAAATAGAATCAAGAGGAACATTTGCAATGAAGGCTAGATTAGCTCCTGTTGCTCGAGTAGAGTGAGCTCTGGGCATTAAGGGTCAGTCTCTCCTGGCAGGAGAGTAACACAATGTGATGCATTTAAAAATCCATTTGGAAATAGCGGATTTAGAGACAGGGTCCCCTTCTCTACAAGCTGCCACAGAGACAAAGAATTGGCTTGTCGTCCTTAGTGTTTTGTCTTTTCAAGGTAGTACTCCACCGCTTTCCTATCATCTAGTGTACGGAGGCTTCTTGTAGCTGAATTCGTTGGATTCTGAAAGAAAGTTGGAAGTTCGATTGATTGATTCACATGTAACTTAGAAATTAATTTAGGCTCAAAACGGGGGTGCGTAAGCAATATCACATTATCTTTGTGAATAGTCACAAATGGTTCCTAAACCGAGAGAGCCTGCAGTTCACTAACTCCCCTTATAGAGGTAATGGCTACTAGTAAGGCAGTCTTATAGTTGAGAGCCTTAAAACTAGCCTTATGCATTGGCTCAAAAGAAGTTCCTGTTAATCTTGCGAGAACAACATTCAAGTACCATCCGGGAGTTGGGTTAAAAATGGGAGGGTGTGGTATATGCAGAGAGGGCAGCGAGGTGGACCTTTAGAGAGCTCAAAACAAGTACTGAGTATACTAGGTATGTTAGATAAAGGACTAGTCTTAGTTGTTTTTAGAGTTGCGCCAAATGATCCACTTATTGGAGTAACAATGCCTCGTGCTAGGTTTACATGCCTCTAAGTAGGTCCATACATCTTTGAGGTATGATATAGGATATGTTGCTGCATTTGTAACGCGCCTGTACACAAGTGTTTCTAGGCGCGACAAGACAAGCAGGGGGAAACCAGGGAGGACAAAATAACGATCTTACTAGGTCTTCTGTCATTCAGATGGCGCAAGTGCAGGGAAGGGGAGAAGAGCCAGGGGGGAGGTGAAGGGGAGGTGAACACACAAGTGCAGCAAGAGGGTGGCTTACAAGTGCAGAGAGAAGGGACTGTAGGGTTGCAGATACAGACCCTTAAGTGCTGGGGAGCCCAGAGGCAGTGTGAAGGCAGGAGCCTGGGCACGAGTTCAAAGGGTGACCAGGTGACCAGTGTGCAGAGCAGTCAGGTGCATTAGCAGGGAAGCGGAAGAGAAAGCGGAAGCGAAAAGGAAGGTCTGGATTTGCTTGTCATTTGAGATGCCCAAACTCTGATTTCAGGAGCCAAGCTGCTAAGTTGAGTGTCTTCCCTAGGTCTTGTGACAGCATGTTGTACGGGCAGGGCAGTTTCCTGGGAGGGGAGACTGACATTCTCATGAGATGAGAACCATGGCTGTCGAGCCCACATTGGTGCCACCAGGATCAGCGCAACTTGTTCCTGGTGCATCTTGTGCGCTATCCTGTTGAGAAGGTGATTCGGGGGGGGGAGGCTTTCGGGGGGAGCGCAGGCAAACCTCCCAGATCATGTTATCCAGAGACAGTTCCAGGTACCCTCAGAGATGGTCCAAAGGGAGGTGTAATCTGGGCATTTGGGGTTCTCCAGAGTTGCAAACAGATTGATGTTTGGATGGCCCCATTCTGCAAAGACGTTGAGTAGAATATGTCCTTTTTGCTACCATCACTCATTTTCTCCGGGATGTTGTGATAGTAGGAACATGTTTTTGAGTGCCCACTTTAAACTGTCCCAGAACATTTGGGATAGCCAGGGAGAGTGAGTGTCCCCCTGTTTGATAGATATCCCTTGTCTGATCATTTCCTTTGCCCTACCACCATCATCCCAGCTCGACTGGCTTGTCTCTGGGGAGATGTTTTCCTGACCTATGTAGTGCTGCATTCCTGTAAAAACATTGTCCAAACACCATGAGATAGTAGCCTCCATGACCTGGGTGAGTGGCATCCTACTACTAATCTGCTTCAAATCAGTTTTTGGGGGCCCTCCTTCCATTGTGGGACCATTCACTTGCTGGCTACTGCCTCCTGTTCCCTGAGCCGACCTGAACTTGGTCTGATTTCTTCATATATCTCGTTGCAGCTGCTTCTGACCAGTGGGGCACCCTCAATTATCTGTGTTAGACATTTTGGGCCATCTGGGTCCTTGCTGGTAGAGGCCCATAGTCCCCAAGCACTCTACAGCTGATGGCCATTTCCAAAATGGATCCCTGCAGTTACTGCGTTCCCCAGCCCTTTCTGGATCAAATACACCAAGACCTGTACAGCAAGTACTTGTCCTCGAGGTCCTTAGTAGTCTTCAAAGTCTTCTTCAGGCATTCGCTGGGTCTAGGAGTAATGGTGTTTTGAAGTCTCCCCCACCCCTCTGTGTCTTGGTTTGCCATAGATGAGAACAGGCCTCGTCCTCTCAGCACCTAACTCTACCCGGCCTGCAGGTTCTCCCACCCTGGGATTAATTCTTTGGTGTTCCCTTTTGTTGGGTGCTCAGTCTGTGCATGTGTGATGGGTGGGGTAAAAGGGGAGCCTACCTTACTTTTTCCCATAACCGCAGCAGACCTATGAGATTCAGCATCACCGTTCTGAATTGGAAATGTTTTAGAAACTCTACAAACTGCTCAGTGATTTGTGAAAACACTTACCTAAAGTGAGGCAGACATTTTTTTCCAGCCCGCGCCCCACCCCAGCGACTCTCTAGTGTTAAGGGTCAAGACTGGAATTTCCAAATGTACCAGTGAGTTATCATATTTTATTCAATAAATGACTGCAGTTCAGTAAGGGTTGCTGGTGTTAAAGTATTCATTTGTGAACACTTTCTCTCTGAGCTGGGACCGCTGCTGGTCCAGTATTGGAAAGCTAATATCAGTTGGTATGTGGACCTTTTTTTCCAACTGCCTTTCGTCCATTATTTTAGGGTGTATACAGTTCTTGTTCCATCTGTTAGGTTAGACCAGGGTGCAAAATGTGCACCCACCACTAGCCGTTAGCTAGGGATATTCAACTCTAGGCGAGTAAGAAATTGCCTGTTTGTATGTATAGAATTGAGGTAGCAAGTGACTTCTTAAGTCTGGCTAGTAGCTTGCAACTTGATTTTTTGCAGTGTTGTGGAATAAAAGCTTTAGCTCTTCCTACATTCTACTGGATTGTGCTGCATGTCATTACTTACTGGAATCGTATTTCTGATGCTTGTATCTGCTTTGATTCAAAAGCTGTGCATAGGCCGACATCTAGTGGTAGGTGCAGAGTATTCCATTAGGCTTTCGAACTTTGAAAAGGGACATCGACTGGGCGGGTTTGCAATACTATCCCAGTGTAGTGCACCCGTGATCCTTCGAGGTCCCTCCGATTGCTTTGTTTCTGACAAGAGGGAGCATGAAGTGAATTTTTGAGTACAGAAAGTAAAGAAAAAGGTAAAGGCGTCTATGTGCCTTCAACTCCAAGTGGGGAGGAAGGGTGGGTGCATGTGAATCTAAGCAGATACAAGCATCAGAAATATGATTACAGTAAGTAATGTATGTCTTCTGAGGCTTAGAATCACATGCTGTGCATAGACTAGCGAGCAGTACCCAGAGATGTTGGTGGGTCGCTTGAAGGTATAGCAGAAATAGATATCTTAGCACCACTTGACCCTGCTTTGAGGCAGTCTTAGAATGTGTACCTAAGCAGTAATGGTATGTAAAAGTGGGAAGGGATCTCAAGTAGCTGCCTTGCAAATGGCATCTAAAAGGTACATTTGCAATGAAAGCTAAGGTATGGTATAATATGATATGATAGGTTATTTATAACACGCTTAATACCCAGAGGTTTCTAAGCACGGACCCAGGGGTCGAAACCTGTGTTGCTCTGTGCCGTCTTGCTTCCAAGGCGAGCACGTTGCCCCTAAGCTATCCTCCCGAGACAACTGTGCCTCTAGTAGAGTGAGCTATGGGCCAAAAAGGTAAGATTCTCTTTGAAAGAGAATAACAAATTTGTATGCATTTCACAATCAATTTTGAAATGGCCGACTTGGAGACAGGATCTCCTCCTCTTCCAGTGGCAATGGAAACAAAGAATTGATCAGTTTTCCATTGTGGTTTTGTTTTATTGAGGTAATACATAACTGCTCTCCTTACATCTAGTGTATGGAGGCTTCTCTGCTGAATTTGAGGGATTTTGGTAAAAGGCTGGAAGTCCTATAGACCTATTGACATGGAACTTTGAGATGAATTCTGGAGAGAAACATGAATGGGTGCGTAAAGCAACTTTGTCCGTGTGAATGGTAGCATATAGGACTTGAACTGAGAGCGCCTGTAGTTCACTTACTCTCCTTAGAGCTGTAATGCCCATGAGAAAAGCAGTCTTATATGTGAGACACATTAGGCTGGTTTTATACATTGGCTCAAAAGGAAGGCCCATCATAAGTTTAGTAAGGACCACATTCAAGTCACATCCAGGAGTTGGATTTCAAAAATGGGAGCGTGCAATCTTTTGAACCCTTCCATAAGGGCTTTAATGACAGGGACTTTCCACCAAGAAAACTTACTTTGAGAGGTGGTGTAATCAGAAAGAGCAGCTAGATGCACTCAAATTAAAGACTAGCCCTGAATCCAAGAGATATAGTAGGTATAGAACAATGTGAGAAGGCGGGCAGTCAATAGGACTGATGCTACATGATCTACAACAAATGACAAAGCGTTTCCATTTATTGAAATAGCAGTGTTTGGTATTAGGTTTACGTGCCTTCTTAAGAATGTCTATTCACCTGTGAGGCAGATTTAAATGTCCAAATTCTCTGACCTCAGGAGCCAAGCCACTAAATTCAATGTCTGAGGACACGGATGTAGTGTAAATCCCTGATGCTGGGACAGCATGTTGTAAGGGCATGGTAATTTGACTGGATGACAGACATTATCATTAGGTGTGAGAACCATGTTTGACTGGCCCACATTGGAGCTATTAAGATATGGTTGATTTGTTCCTGATGCATATAGTGGACTATTTTGTTAAGGAGTGGAGTGACAGTGTAGACAAATCTCCCTGACCAATTCATTCACAGGCCGTTCCCCCTTGGATCTTGCCTGGAGGCGAAATCTCCAGTACTGCGAATTGATTTGTGGATGACCCCAGTCTGAAAATATGCTGTGTAAAATGTCTGTGTACAACTACCATTCATGTTCCATGTGAAGTTCACGTTTCTGCTGAGAACATCTGCTAGAAGAATGTGTTCCAATGGAACATGTTGGGGCAGTAGGAACTTGTGTTTCAGCGCCCAATTCCATATGTTCTGGGCTAGTTCAGACAGACCTGGAGAGTGCGTCCCGCTCCGTTTACATAAAACGTGGCTGTTGTGCTTTCTTTTAGGATTAGAACCGTCTTTCCTTGCAGCTGGTTTTGGAAGGTTGAGGGCTTTGAACACTGCAAGAAGCTCTAAAAGAGGGATGTGCTGGCTTGCTAGTGTCCGAGCCCAGACGCTGTGTGCCGTATTATGGAGATAATGTGATCCCCCACCCTGATAAGGAAGCATCTGTGGCAAGAATGGCCCCTACTGCTGGGGTGGTGAATGATTTCCCCTTCAGGTTTTCCCTTGACCACCACCTTCGGGACAGTATGAGAGACTGTGAAACAACCACTAGATAGTCCCACTGGCCTCTTGCTTGAGACCACCGTCTTGCAAGCCACTCTTGCATCGGACGCATGTGCAGGCGGGTGTGAGCCACTAAGTATATACAGGATGTCATCATTCGAGCAGGTGCACGGCTTTGCGCATGGTTATCTGACGACCGGCTATATATTGTGGAATTTGGTATAGCATGTTTTGGACCCTCTCGCTGGAGGGAAAGACAAGACTGTCTTCTGTCCGAATTAAGGCCCCAAGAAATATTTTCACTTGATTGGGTACGAGGTTTGATTTTTTAATTGAGAACCCTACCTGGTACAGTAGGTTGATGGTATCTATGTGTTCTTTAGACATGCTTCAAGTGTGTCCCCTCTAATTAGCCAGTCTTCTAGATAACTGGAATGGATGTTCTGCAAAGGTGGGCCGCCACCACCGCTAGAACTTTGGTAAATACCCTTGGTGCTGAAGGGAAGTGCTTTGAATTGATAGTGGATGTCTCCCACTTTCAACCTTAGGAATTTTCTGTGCGCTGGCAACATTGAAATAGGAAAGTATGCATCTTTCATATCTAGTGTTGCCATGTAATCCCCCTGCTTGAGAAGAGGGATTATTTCTAGCAGAGTAGTTATCCTGAATTTTTGTGGCTTGACATTCTCGTTTGCAGGACGCAGATCTAACACAGGACGCATGGTTAAGTCCTTTTTGGGTAGAAGGAAGTACATTGAACAGATATCCTCGCTTACCTCTAGAAATAGACGAGTTCTATTGCTCCCTGTTGAAGTAATGTCTCAACTTCTGCTTGTAAACTGAGCTGGTGTTGCTGCACCAACCTTCTGGTTCTTGGCGGGTGGTAACAAGGTGATTGTAGAAATCCTATTGAGTAACCGTTTACTACGGTAGTCAACACCCACTGATCTGAGGTCATTTCCTACCATGCATGGGTGAATGATATAATTCGACCCCCTACTGGAGATGCATGGGAGGGAACCCTTATAAGCAACTTATTTATTGGTGGAAGTAAAGAAGCCTCTGCAGGCTGCACTCCTACCTTTACCTTTGCCTCACCCGAACCCTCGGTGTTGAGATTTGGAAATGAGACTGAGCACCCTGTGAGGAATGCCAGGGGGAAGAACCTGAGGAGAAACCTGATTAAGTGAATCTTCAGAACGAAATGAGCGACGGATGTTGATCACTCTGGGTTGAACATATGGCCTATTGAAAATTTGGCTCTAGGTTTTCAAAGTGTCATGTTCCTTTTTGGTGGTCTCTAAAGCCTCATCTACAGACTTTCCAAATAAGACCGATTCTTTGATAGGTTTATGGATTAGAGTGACTTACGTTTCTGAATCCAAAATTATGAAGGCACGAGTGTCTCTTTGACAAAGTACCTTCCGCAAGGACTACCCGCTGTCTCTGCAGAGTCAAGGGTATTCTTTAGAATATTATGTGTAATTTGTCTACCTTTTTACAATCTTCTGTGACTGAGACTTGGTGGGCGCGGGGACACAATCCGGATTGTTTTGAAGTAAGCCCGATTGAACACCGTTGTAGCTTGCCAAAAGAGTGGTGTTATTGGCAATGCGTGTGGAGAAGGTGGCTGAGGCAGTAATTTGCTTTCGCCAAAAGCATAAAGCTTCTTTACACCCCTTATCTGGAGGTGCCTCCGCATTCGATAAGGGAACTCATCACATTTTCTAGTGGTAGTTACTACCAGGTAATCGGGTGTCACATGCCCTCGAATACAGAGGGTCAGTTGGAGTAGGTTTAATTATTTTCTCTAACCTTAGGATAACCACCTGTGAGACGGATGGTGCGAGTAGGGAAGGTGCAATTCTCCTTATAATTGAATTTAATAAGGGGTTAGACTGGCTAACAGCTTTCTTTTCTTTTAAAATGTCTTCCACAAAATCAGGATCTGAAACGGTTTCCTGGGTTTGAATTTGGAAGTGTTCTGCTGCTTTCTTAAGACTATTGAAGAGAAACTCATCATCTATGGGAGAGGAGTTGCCGGGCTGATCTACAGGATTATCATCCCCAAATATAATGTCCGGCTCACTTAAAGTATTGTGAGTGGGAGTAGCAGGCCAAGCATCTTGATGAGTGCCCTCTTGCCACGTACCTTGATCTTTATCACCTTGGTCTTGATGATAATATAGATCATCCTGGTCGTCCCAAAATATATTGGAAGTATCTCCAGTATTCTCACTAAAAGAATGCAAAGGAGATTGGTGAAGCCTGGGAGATTTGGGAATTGGTTCACACTCTTCTAAAAGAAGTGCCTTTTGTTTGATTGGGTTATTTTCCATAAAGGTGACAAACTCGGACACCGTGTCCATTGTTAGTTCAAGTCCGTCTTTAGTCCATGTGCTTAACGTTGGGGTTTCACAAAGGGGAAACGCAAAGTACACTGGGTCAACATCTTGTTTGGGAAGCAGGGATTTGGACAATGTTTCAGTAGCCTTGGAATACTTAGAGTAAGTTACTGGTGTAGTAACAGGATAACTCAAAGTGTGTAGGTAGTTCTTTTGTTGTTTATGTCCCCCGCCGCCCATGTCTGGACTTAAAATGATGTTTCGATTGATCGGAAATAGCAGTCGACAGGGGTTTAAGTTGGGCAACGTGCGTTTCCTTAGTTTAAGAGACACGCGTGGAGCGCGAATATGCAGAGGGCTTCGAACAGCTTTGGATGAAGGTGTAGTTGCCATTAAAGCCCCTTTTGATGATCCCATCGAAGGTTGGCTTGGAGTTTTGGGCTTATGTGAATGCACGTGCGTGTCTGCCACCAGAGGACTACCCGTAGCAGAGCTTTAAGCTTGCCTGGCAGGCTGTGATTATTATTTTTTTGTCCTCTTGTGAAATATTTAATCTATTTCATACGTGGGAGTCGAAGGACTCCGCCTGTACGACTTCGCTGTCCGAAATGGAGCCATAGCTGCCAAGCTCTTCATCATCCGAGGCAACAGCACCGGTGGGAGAATGGGATTCGGCCTGCATGGCGTAGGCCGCCCAATGCTTAGTGAGACTTTCTTTAAGCATTTTGGGCTTAAAGAGTTTGCAGGACTTACACTGCTGTTCCAAGTGATCGCGTGAAAGGCAATTATTACACATGCGGTGTGCATCTTTCCAATTATATTTTTTATTACAGGAAGGATAGAACTTAAAGGGTGTCCTTTCCATTATTATGTGGACATGTAATGGCAGCCAGACAGAGTAGTAGAAAGGGAAGCGAAAAGAGGCATTCTATAAAAAAAGGATGCAAATGTCAAACCTCCATCTCTCTCTGCTGCAAAGGCCGGAGCCAGCCGTCGAGAAGACAAAGTCCGCCACAGGTTTCAGACAGTAGTCGAGTCATTGACAAACCGCTCATCGAAACGACTGTCAAGATGATCAAGATAATCTGATACTAATTATTTTAAACAGCAAAATATTTATCTAGTAGCAATGCTACGAACTATGCATGAACCAACCAACCACTATGGAAGAAAAGAATCTGAGGGACCTCAACGCGTAAAGGATCATGGGTACAATACACATCACACAGGGATGGTATTACAAACATGCCCAGTCAACATCCCTTATCGAACTTCAAAAACATAATGCAATACTCTGCATCTACTACTAGATGTCAGCCTATGCACAGCAAGTGATTCCAAGCAGATCCACAAGCTTCAGAAATAGTTTTACATTATGTGTGGTGCATTTTATTGTGTCAGTGCGTGCGTGTAATTAATTGTACTTGGTTATCCCTTCCTAGGGTGAAGCTTAACTGCCTTGCTATGATAACCCCCATTCAGTGCGGTTTTGTCTAGCTTTATGGACACCAGTTTTTAATACTTCCGCTGAGCATTTCTATACTCCTTAGCAAAGGCCTTGGAAAAACGTTAACACATGACTGAAGTGCTGGTCCTGTAACATTAAAAGTAGAGCACTTGTGAGAAGTGCTACATTACAATATTAAATCCCTGCTTAAATGCCGGTTTTTCCTATTTGAGCAGCCAAAATAACTAAGATGGTTCTTTGGTAAAAGGTGAATTAGTCTGATTTAGAAGCAGTAACAGTATTATTACTTTTCTGCCTTTTGAGCCAGCACAAGTGTGCTAGACAATATTTGGGTTGTGGCACTTATTTCCACCACCATCCCCACAAATTCTGTATTGGCTGTCTTTACTCACAGTGCTCGGTGAGAGATACGAGTTGTATGTAGGACAATTATCCAATGCATGGTGCGAGGAGTCGGTAATGCAAGGCAGACAACTGCTTGTAGATTCCTCAAAATATGCCATTTTATTAAGGAAATTAGACGTTTTACCCTAGTAATTTGAAAATTGATGAACTTGAATGTTAGTTTTTTACTAGACGCAATGAGAAAGATTGAGTTATAGTTATATTTTGCATATTTGATATGAATTCTATTTATGATAATTGTAAACGTTTGTAATGAACTATACGCAACTATATTAATTAATATTAAGGAAATTAAATAAAGAAAATACCTTGTTTGCTCTACTTTACATAGGAATACCCTGCCTAGTCTAACAGCTAAGGGAACATTCGCTAGCTTGGGATAACTGGCCCTCACATTAAACAAACACATGCAGGAAATATATAACAATATAGTCAACAATATTAACACAATGTCTGAATGGCCTTTTGTTTTCTTGGCTAAGGTCCCTTCCCCAGGATTCAAAATCAACTCAAAATGTTCAACAAAGGGAAAAGAGCGGTTTTGAATCAGCTCTTGATAGTTTCAAATCAAAGAAAACAGCTCAAACAAAAATCCACTTGTAACAAATCTTTGTTCCTGGATAAAAGATTCACTTCCAGAAAAGGAATAGCACCAATGGTAATCCTGGTTATGATACATTGTCTATTCTTCCAGATAGTTTGCCACAGTTGAAAGGAAGGTGTAATAACCCCCACTGTCAAGAACACACAGTTCTTAATGAACAGTTAGGACTTTATCATTTACATCTTTACATTGGTATATATTTGTCAGGACGTTTTATTTGTGCTACTACTTTCACTTCAATAACCATATTTCTACTGTAGGTACCATGAGAACAGTCACCTGTGTCCCACAGTACGTTATTGGTTTGCACTACTTCAAGGTTACATCTGCTGACAACTTTTTATACCACCACAGTTTAAGTACTACTACCACAGGTCAGCTAACCCTCCGCAAATATTTCCCCTCTCGAGCTCTTCGCTCCACTACCTCCAACTCCCTCAGGTCAGTCGTTTTTCAAAGAAACAAGCTGGGGGTAGCTCTGTCTTCGGCTGGGGCCTCCCTCTGGAACAGCCTCATTGCCACTCTAAAACTTTAGAACAATCTCTTGTTCCGGAAGGTCCTCAAGACCTTCCTCTTGGCTTCTGCCTTTGCTTCCCCTCTCCCCTGCTGATCGGTTCTCTCTTGGCACTGTGCACCTGGCCACCCTCTGTCCTCCGGGCCAAGTTAGCTGCTCACCCTGCCACCCTCCCGCACTGCCTCCGGGCCACCCCTTGCACTGGGGTCTGCATCTGTACCCATACAGCCCACAGCACCCCTCCCCTTTTTCTTCCTGCAGTTATCAGACCTACCCTGTCTGCTGCCTTAAACCCAGCACTTGCCACTTGCTGGCTGCACTACCACAGTTTGTTGCCTTTATTATTTATTCGTTTCTCCTTTGCTCCGCACTTTCCACTTCTCCCCCCTTCCGTGCACTTTTCCCCTCCCCCTCTCCCATGCACTTGGGTGTTCTCAACGTCACTGGGCCTAGTAAGATCTTTTTTTTCCTCCACTGTGCCCCTCCCTTGACTTGTCACGCTCTGAAACACTTGTGTACGAGCACGATATAAATAAAATATCAATATCAATACTTGGAATTGTTAGGCAGGTTTTGACAAGACTCTTCAACCGCTCCAAGTAGGCAAGGCACTGTTCCTTTTGATATCTTTCTCAAAGGGGCAGCCTCTTTGCCTCTCCTGTCAGTCCGCCACAATTACAACCTGATTCTGTCCCCCAGACTCACTTCTGTCTAGCTTCCCCAGTCTCGGCACCACAGTTTGCATCTACTTCCAGAATATTCTTCACAAGTAATTACTTCCCCTGCTTTACTCACACCTTTTATCAGCCCCAAGCAATTAACCCAAAAGCTTTTGTACCACTCTCTCAGTTTCAGGTAATACGGGTTTACTTGTATTTTAGGCCACCTGACTGTAAACAACGTCACAGTGCAGCGGAGTGCTGCTTTAACCCCTGTAAAGGTTGGTTTCACTATAAGAAGGGGTTTCCTGGAGGGCGTGGCCAGGTGGCAGACTGACATGGCGGGTCTGCAATAAGCTCTTGGGAGAAGCTTCCCAGCAGGCCGGATTGCAGCTTGACATTTTTATAATTATCCCCAAAAACTGGTGAAGAATGCTCACCTGAGATCTGTGTAGCGCGCAGTCTACTCGATGCAGCGATCGGCACCGCTACAACACTGCATCAGAGAAAAACTCAGCGCCGCCGTCACTAATAAAATGGCGGCTACCCCCGGAGTGTGAAAGAGACCCACCAGGCTCCCACTGAAGTTGGGGAGGGGGCCAGCGAGATAATTGCCATCGGCGGGACGCAGCCGCTGCGGAGAGGGCCAAGTAAGGAACCATCTGGAGGGAGATCACATCCTGGGGTACCTCCTCGATACAAGCCCCAGCACACGCACATGGCTTGGCTGCGATACTAGGAAAGCTCTGGGGTGCAATGTCTGTGTCGGCCTGGAGCCATCAAGGGAACGCACAGCACAGAAGGCTGGGTCCTGAGGAGGCATAAAGAAGAGACTACTCAATTCAGCTGTGCGGTGCACCCAAGCTCCTCTTTGCACTGCGTGGTGGTGGGTGCACGGCAAGGACAGTGTTAGTGCTACTGTTACTGCTATTGAGAGCTACAGCATTACTTCGAGGCAAATGCGGGTCCCTAATGTGACACACCTGAAGCATGCTACCCCGTCCAGCGCTAGGGGCGGACGCTGTGGGGAACCTGTCTGTGGAGCTCAGCTAGACCCACGGCCCCTGTCGGATCCAGAGAGCTTGGATTCAATAACTGCGCCCAGAAGATTTCAGGGAGGGGAACAGGGGCGAAGTCTGGAGCCCTGGTTCTCAAGTGGCGATGTGGTGAGGCCCGGTGGGGAAATATAACATCCACTCGCTGCCCGGAAGTGAGCTCCAGTTCTCTTAGGGAAGAGACCCCTGAGCTCCTGGTCCTATCATCGGGCCCATGCGATAGCTAAAAGAGAGCCTCCCTGACACCAATACACTTGAGGCCTCAGTTCAACCTGTACTCTTGTCTGTTGGGGCTCAGCCTAGTCTAATTCTATTTTAAAATTTCTTTATTGGCATTTCTTAAAGTCACATTTGCAGCTTACCAATTATGTATCTTATAGTGCCTTATAACGTTTCCAACAGTGAAAGAAATTATAACAATAGGTTAACAAATGAAACATTAACTGTCTCCGTACTTGGCTCAATGTTACATCTTTATGTGAGGAGTGTGAGGTGAGTGGGAGGCGGGGAGGGAAATGGCAGCGTGCCGTGAGCCAGCACAGTGTCGCATCTCAGAACATTTTCCCAGTGCTAAACCTACAGTCATCAGTGACAGCTCTGGTTCAGGGGGGGGCTCATCGTCAGGGGGATGAAAGCCATCCCACGTCAGGGCTTTCCATGTATCAAGTGACACGCTAGTGCCATCAGGAGATCTAGAGACACTGTCCTCCCAAACCCTGGTCTCCGCCTCCACCCAGCATTCCAGCTCACCGTACAATGCAGCGTACTGTGGGCCCTTGGTCTGTTTCCACGCCATTGCAATGGTTCTCTTGGTCAGTACACATGCCATAACCATAAGTTTTACAATGTGTTTTCCCTTAGCCAATCTGGGATAATTTTCTAATAGGCATTCCTTAGGGGTCCAATCATATCGAGACACTCCGGCCTTCCTGCAAGTTTGGTCCACCTTAGACCAGAGGCGCTGCACTTTGGAGCATTCCGAGAACATGTACAGCAGACCTGCCTTCTCTGCGTTGCACCATGGATATCCTGAACAAGCTTGCTTATTAAACATAATTAATCTGTTCAGGGTCATATATGTGCGATACAATACATTTCACTGTATTAATCGAAATCTAGCATTTCTTGACACTTGCTTGGGGAACGCTAGAGCCCTTTCCCATTCTCTGTCTGCGATATCCAGCCCTAGGTCTGTCTCCCATCTGGTTTTCAGTTCAGTACCCCGGGGGTTAGGTGTATCTTAACGGATTGTATATCCTGGATACCATTTTCTAGCCATCACATAGGCTATATAGTAGTGTCAATTGTATTCGGTATTGTTTTCAGTCGGTAGCAACTATGGCGAGCTTCCTAGATTCTTGATTGATTTGCTAAAGATTTTTTTGTTTTTTTGTTTGCTGCACCTAGAGCTTGTGACACTGCGACTGACCAGTGTCAAGAATTAGATACTTAACAATAATCACAAAGACTCCGTTTGGAGCGCTCCAAAATTTGAATTTCTCTCATGCAATTGTTATTCATTGACATGTGTCCAGTTGTATGATCAGATAAAATATTATTCACCATATCATAACATTTCATTCCAGATCCTGCAATTCATCGTCATTGCCATATCTTCAATTGCTTTGTCAAACCAAAATTACATTTTATCATGTCACGGTTTTTTTCTTTCCTCTCTCCCCTTTTCCCTCTACACATGTTTCCGCATCCTTTCAGGTGGTTCGTCAGGAGGGATTCCTGTTACTAACATTCACTGATTGTCTACTTAATATCTTCTTGATATATACATTCAGAATTCTTGATATCAGAACCTTGGGAACAGGAAAATGCATTTCAGTGACTAATGTTACACACAGCCCGTTTTAAGTTATTACATTAACTGTTGTTGAAATATTTCTACCTTGTACTTACTTGGTCTAATAAAGTGGCAGAAATCAAATACAATTGCCAAGTTATAACCTTTAGGTTTCACTGACTGAGTTAGAAAACTCCTGATCTCACTGTTACCCCAACTTGTATTTTGAGCATGTCTACGCTCTCTCCAAGCGTTTAGGTTGCCATTGTTGCCATGGTCCTTATTCTATTTGCTTTTCAAAAGAGAAAGATTCAAAAGAGAAAGAGATGGGATAGATAAGTAACATCCCTTTCCCCATCGTACCTCTCAATACAGACCTATCATTATTTCTAGATTTTCTATTGAGCACTGGTCCCCATCCTCTTCCCTTTCTTTTTCTTAATATGTTTGTGCCATGGTCTTTAGAAACCGCATGGAGATTCGGATCCAATTGTCCGATTTGCGGTTTCAAAATGGCCGGCTTTGCTAGGCACGTCTATAACATAATTGCGTGATGACGTCATTACGTCATAGAAATGTGAACGCGTCCCTGTCGCCATTTTGGATCAGGCAAAAAACGAAAAAGCACCTTAGTCGCGGTGCCTGTGTGCATTATACTTAGTTATCTTTTTTTCTTCCTTTTTATTTTCCTTTCAGATAAATGGAGAATTCTTTGTTTCTGGGAATTAGTATATTTGGTGAGTGTGATAAGAATGACATGAAATAGGAGGTCCTTAATGTGGTGATGATATTATATATGTATATTACACAGCCACACTAGTGGCTGTGTAGTTATGGTTAAGTTGCTGTTTCCATTGGAAGAGCACTTTTTGGGCGGCCTATAGCTCCGCTCCCCATGGACGAATCTTCACCACAAGCAAAGTTTGGTGATGTTTGGTGATGTTACTGCGTCTGTGGTACAATGTATTTAGATTAATATCGTAGTCAGACTGGCGTCAGACGTTTTGAAATCTGAGGCCGCCACCTGGACTGCATGATGGAAACAGCGGTTCTGGAGGCGTATGGGAGTAGCGGTTCTCATGATTGGATTCTCATATGTTGTTGCAAAGTGAGAATGTATTTGCCTTCTGAGTGAAGGTCACTTGATTTGCTTTTTTGGTTGCGAGCTCAGCAGGCCCACGCATCCAAGTGAATACATAAAGGGCAATTGTTTTTTGACCTTGAGCGAAAGGGAAACTACAAACGCAATGCAAGGAATGAAAGCTTGGAAAAAATACCATTTGATAAGGTTATGTTTTAAAAACGTTTGTAAGAAACATGAACCATCAGTTCACGAAGATTCTTTGGTCCGAACACATTGCTGTCTGACTTGGCCAAAAACAATGGAGGCAGTAAACATCATGTAAGTTTAACTTTGACTACACCGAACTGCGTTTGATAATTTTATATCAACGAAACACTAATTGTGACAATATAACTGAAGTATTATCTTTCTGCGCAGTTGTAATTTTCCTCCAATAACGGAGAGTGCAGATTCTCTGCGTTTGCAGGCTATGACTAGAGTCACCCTTGTTGTCCGTTAATATTTCTTCTTTGAAATGTTATGCTTGCCCACATAGCTTTGTGTATCACTTTGCACATTCTTTTCGTCTTGTTTAAAATGAAGAGATGCAATTTTTTTCTTGCTTGTCCATTCATTTTGGCTTCATAACTGAATTACCATCTCACTGTGTAGTTGCCCTTTTTTTAAACCTTACGGCGAGTGCTGATTCTCAGTGTTTGTTGCTGTCACTATATTTACCCATGGTCAATGCTAATAATTTCTTAAAATGTCATGTTTGACCACTTCGATTTGTGTACTACTTTGCACAATCTGTGTCTTTTTTGAATTTTTTTTGCCAAAGGTTGGGTATTGACACATTTTCTCTTACGTTTTCCGCCTAGCTACATCTTGCCGTACTGTGCGTGCCATGGTTTCCAGATGCCGAGTGACAGCTTCTTTGGACGCCAGATGCAACTGCTCATGACCGGCTGCCTGTCCATTACAGTGTTGCGGGATGACCGGCCAGGCCCCCTTTTTCCCTATGCTGAACTAGCCATTAGGAGTAACATAACAATTTATGGTGTGTAGGGCAAAGGTCATGGCGCCGTCTTGGAAATCACTGTGCAAACAAAGCGGGTGCTTTAACAGAAACGCATACTTTGTGTACGGGAAAATAACTAAGTGTGCCTCACCATGAACATTTTCAATGACGCCCTTAGAACCATTGTTACAATATAATTGAAAATGGGATTAGTCTGATGTTCTCTGACAGTTGTTTATTAAATAAAACTACTTTACAAATTCTAAAATGTTAACGTTTTCTTTTAAAATGCAGTGCATCATTTCACACAGTAAGGTACCACGTTGTACATCGCTGTATGTTTATTTACAGGTTCTGCGTTACGGCACATACTTTTGCTTTTTGCTGGCTGCCATGGAAAGCGAAGAGAGGCCATGTATGGAACAACTGCCTTCCCTTTCTATGGTGGCCATCTTGAAAAAGGATTATAACCATAAATCCTATTTTTCAGTAACACACGTTATTGCTTTGCAAATCTATACTATTACTGGCAAATCTTATTGCGTCTAGGTCCTTTACTGAGAAATATAAAGTACATGGAGTGTATGCACATTTTTTTTTTATATACTTACACTGTGAAAGGTGGTTTTTAACTGAACATTTACTTTGCCTTATTAGCTGTCCTACCAAAAAAGAAAGCCATCCGTTAACAATTTGCAAACGGAAATGAGGAAAGAGGCACTGAACAGTAATAAGGAGGGGGGGAGGGTAGATGGACGGCGCAAAAATATTGTGCGTTTGCAATTTGTAAGGTTGGGGCCGTGTTTGTCATGCTCCTTCATCAGAGCAGTGCTGCTGTTTCTTGGGGGGAGGGATGGCCTTAGCTGATGTCATTTTCAGATAACTAGAACTTTTGCTAAAAGTATGTAATGTGTACTACATTGTTAATGACTGACTGCCAATACATGTTGGCGCTGTGCAAGGGAAATGTTGCAGGTGGACGTTCCTACATCAATATAAAATCTGTTTCCACACTGTCCATGAGGCATACATCTTACTGTTAAGTGTTTACCGATTCTGGGACACGTCACCGTGCTGTACATCAGCATATTGTCAAGTGGTATTCTCTGCAAGGTGTGTAAATATGTCAGACGTTACGTTATGATATGGTTACGTGCCACTACTATAAACCGATGCTCTTTACCAAAAAGACTTTGTAAAAGGGACGTTATGGTTATGTTGCCCTACTAAAAACCCGTAAAATTCACTAAAAGAAATTTGATAACGGAACATTATGGTTCAAAGTAAAACCGAAAAACCCCTGAAATTCGCCAGTTATGGTAAGCTAAGCAACCATAACTCGCGCCACCACCGTGCATTGCTAAGACTAACACCCAGGACATCAAAGATGACATCACAAATGTCATTGATGACATCACATGTGCATTTACTTTTCATGAAAAGTCTGTACAAGGGATTCTTATTATAATGTTGACAAAAAAGTGTCAAGGATCATTGGAATAAATATCATGAGCCAATTAGTGCATTAAACAATGCATTGATATAAGTAGCATTCTATTATGAAGTTCTTTACAGTATAGTAAGCTACTCATGTATAAACATAAGCATTGTGTGCAACATACATGATGGAAGTGCAATAATCATAATCTTCCCATGTTGAATAGTGAAATAATAAATGCTTTCTTATTACAGTTTTGCGTACTGTGCAACATGTAATAAGTAGCTAATAAAACGCACTTACTACATAATTTCATTATTACATACAAAACAAAACATACAAATATGATTATATAAAGGGAAAGTGAACTACGCAAAAAAGCAGCAGTAGAACAAGAAAGTGTTCATAACCTACCTGATTATCTTTATGCACAGAAATGATTGCTCTGCTTCAAACCTACTACTTCCCTATGTATAACTATCACATGATGTGACTGCACCCTAAAGAAAGTAATGTGCATACAAATATGAGCCTATCTGGAGAAAGTATAGTAATAAAAAAGCAGAATAAGTGTTGATAACCTTACTGATTGTCTTCATACACAGAAAGCATTACTGTATTTCAAGTGTGTATTTTCCTTTTGTATATGTTTCATATGCTGTGAGTGGACCCCAAGTGAATTACTGTAAGAAAATATTTGAAGTATAAGTCTACAAATATAGTAGTTTTTGAATGTTTTGTTCCTAAATATTACTGGCCAAGATATATCACTAAAGGAAAAGAGAGTGAGTCAGACATGTGATGTCATCAGTGATGTCATCAATGACATTTGTGATGTCATCTTTGATGGCCTGGGTGTTAGTCTTAGCAATGCACGGTGGTGGCGCGAGTTATGGTTGCTTAGCTTACCATAACTGGCGAATTTCAGGGGTTTTTCGGTTTTACTTGGAGCCATAATGTTCCGTTAGCAAAGTTTGTTTTTAGTGAATTTCATAGGTTTTTAGTAGTGCAACTTAACCATAACGTCCCCTTAAAGTTTTTTTTAGTGTATATATCAGTGAAAAAACTTTGTTAAAGGGACGTTATGGTTAAGTTGCGCTACTAAAAACCTATGAAATTCAGTGAAAAAACTTTGTTAAAGGGACGTTATGGTTCCAAGTAAAACCAAAAACCCCCTGAAATTCGCCAGTTATGGTAAGCTAAGCAACCATAACTCGCCCCACCACTGTGCACTGCTAAGACTAACAACCACAACATCAAAGATGACATCACAAATGTCATTGATGACATCACTGATGACATCACGTCTGTCTCCCTCTTTTATCCTTTACTGACATATGTAGGCCACATGGTTTTCTTCAGTAACAGTCATGAACTAAAAATTGTAAACGTACTATATTTGTAGACTTATCCTTCAAGTATGTTCTTACACTAATTCCCTGAGGGTCCAGTCATATCATATGAAACATATACATATGAGAAGACAAGCTTGAAAAACAGCAATTCCTTCTGTGCATGAAGATAATCAGTAGCGTTATCAGCACTTTCTGATAGTTCTGTTTTTTTTATTACTGTATTTTCCCCGTATATGGTCATATTTGTATACATTGTACTCACACTACTTTCCTTAGGGTCCAGTCGCATCATGTCATTCATGTACATAGGATAAATAGCAGCTTTGAAACAGAGCAATCATTTATTTACATAAATATAATCAGTTAGGTTATGAATTATTTCTACTACTACCTCTGCTTTTGTGCTTACTTCACTAAACAAACATACCCATATTTGTATGTGTTATTGTGTCTGTGTTTTGTTTGTAATAATGCAATTATGTAATACGTGGGTTTTATTAGCTACTTATTACATATTTCACAGTACGCAAAACTCTAATAAGAAAACAGTTATTTCATTATTCAACATATCAACATTATGAATATTGTACCTTCATCATATATGCTGCACACAATGCCTAGCTCATGATATTTTTTTCCAATGATCCTTGACAGTTTTTTCTCAACATTATAATAAGAATCCCTTGTACACACATTTCATGAAAAGTAAATACACATGTGATGTCATCAGTGATGTCATCAATGACATTTGCAATGTCATCTTTGATGTCGTGGGTGTTCGTCTTAGCAGTGCACAGTGGTGGCGCAAGTTATGGTTGCTTAGCTTACAATAACTGGCGAATTTCAGGGGTTTTTCGGTTTTACGTGGAACCTTAACGTCCCTTTAACGTTTTTTCACTGAATTTCATAGGTTTTTAGTAGCGCAACTTAATAACTGACTATGTACATGTAATATGGAACATACTGAACTCCCTCTACTGAATTTGATGTCCGCGAACTCTGTCCGCGGACATGTTCGGACAACAGCACCACTACCCAAAAAGTCTGGGGGGGTATGTTTAATTGTTACGTCATAACACATGAACATTTTACAAATTCACAAACCAGCACACATACACTTCTTATTTATTACTACATATAATGTGTAAAATATATATATATATATATATATATATATATATATATATATATATATATATATATATATATATATATATATATATATATATATACACATATAACAGGTTACCAGACATTTGTTCGAATGCATTTGATCGAATTACAATATGGTCCAATCAATTTGGTCCCCCCCCCCCCCCCCCCAACCCCTGTTTTTGGTGTTAAAACACCTTTTTTTAATACCTATTTTTACCTATACTAGAGCAAAAAAAATATATATATACTAATTCGACCTTTTTTTTTCGACCAAATTGATTCGACCAATTTGTCATTCGATCAAATATATTCGACCATTTGACTGGACAGCTATATAACACACTAACCATTCATTTAAATACAATATTTTCTAAAATGGTATATACCAAAAGAAGAAAGATAGGCTTCCAACATGATTACCTCACAGAAACTCCACAACTAAGAACAACAGCAGATCTACAGCCCACTCAGAACACCTTACCTGAAATAGTAAGTGTACTGCATTTTATTCATATATTTATAAACTTTCTGTAGTAGATACAAAAAAGAATGATATGTTTTTTTTTCTCACAGAAAGGTCTAGTACTCTGGGGGGGCTAGAGGGGCATTTCCCACGTGAGGAAATGTCAAAAGATAGTAAATCTAATGGTAGACACTTTACTACATAAACCAATTAATATTATTTTATATACATTTATCAGATATATTTGTTTTGTACAGACCATCCAAAAATTGAAAATACTAATGAAAAAGCTGTATTGGATAAGACTCTTCAGCACATAGAAGAAAAAATGGACCTACCTTTGGCAAATTTGAACAATTTGAAAAACTTTGTGGAGGATCACTTCAAACAAACAACTACATACCATTGTCCCACATGTACCTGTCACCCCCCTCACCATATCCCAGTCAATTATCCCCAAACCCTCTCCATGAACCAAAACATTTTGATGAGACTTCCATCCCTTCTTCACCTCATATAAATCCTATTGAAACCCCTAATTCTCCTGTTTTTGTTTCAGTTTCTGCCTCACCTTCTCTGTCATAAATTTAACATATATGTAAAATAAAGTTAAATGATTATATTGTGTCCTAATTCATTTCTTGTTTTTTTTTAAAAAAAAGCAATTCAGGTGTCCGCGGACAGCGCGGGTGTCCGGAATGTCCGTAAAGAAATGAAAATGGAGGGGTCCTAAGAACACTATTTCTGTCCGTACTGTTCGCTAGCAAGTTAAAAGTGTTCTAAGAACACACGCGGTGTCCTGAAATGTTCGTCAATGGACGAAATGTGGGTGTCCTGAGGACGCGGTCTGTATTGTTCGCTGGCAAGATGAAAGTGTTCTTAGAACATATTAGCTGTCCTAAAATGTTCGTAAAGAAACAAAATGGGAGTGCCATATGGACACTTAAATGTCCGCGGACATCATGAGTGTCCTTAGAACAGTTTCAACTTGCCTACGAACAGTACGGACAGACATAGCGTCCTCAGGACACCCTCATTTCGTTTATTTACGAAGATCCCAGGACACAATGTGTTCTAAGAACACTTTGAACATGCTTGCGAACATGTGTTCTTAGAACAATTTGAAATTGCTTGCGAACAGAACGGACAGGCATACCGTCCTCTGGACACCCCCGTTATATTTATTGACGAACATCCCAGGACACATGATGTGTTCTTAGAACACATTCTGCTTGCTTGCGAACAATACGAACAGGAGTAGTGTCCTCAGAACACCCCCATTTCGTTTATTTAGAACATTTTAGAACATCCGTGTTGCCCGCGGACAAAGCGAACACAACAGGGGGGTCTACCACCTAAATAAAACATTTAACCCATTTCTTACTCCCCCCACCCTCCCCAAACACTTTCACACAACAACACACTGTACTAAATAGTATTTTTCAACAAATTTTCACCGCGCTGTCCGCGGACGTCGGCGACTCCAAGATATCGGGCGTTCCCGAAAATCCGACGCACTTCACGCTCTTCACCGTCCAATCCAAGAACACGTTACATGTCCGCGGACAGGACGCAAGCTGATTGGCCAATCAGGACACCGTCCACAGACCGAACAGGGAAGTGTGTCCGCGGACCTAACATAGATATCACTAATTTTTTGTGACCTACTTTTAGGTCATTTTAAAAAAAAAAACTACTGGAGGAATTTCGGGGAAAATTCGTCCAGCGGTTTGAGCTGTAGGCGTGAGCAAAGTTTTTTCCTCATTCAGTCTATGGGAAAAAAAGAAGTTTTGGGACCCCCCCCCTATAACTTTGCCCCCCCGGACCAAACCTCCCCAAACTTTGGAAAAAAATTCAGAGTGACCCATATACTTTATTTGCAAAGTTTGGTGAGGATTCATCCAGGGGGAGCAAAGTTATAAGCCACCCAAAAAGGGCTCTTCCTATGGAAACAGCAACTTAACCATAACTACACAGCCACTACCGTGATCACGTGACCAAGTGTTCAGTTGAGCGTGAAAGGCGTTGTTTGCAGGCCGTGCCCACGGGCGTCCTGCCCCTGTTGCTGCTGCTAGTCCGGCCGTGTTATTTTTGTAAAACCAATACATTTATTAACTTTTCCTTTTTTTGTGAGCTGCGCTATTTTTTTCAATTTTGGTTTCGCCATTTGTTCCGCGGAGAGTGCTGTCCCCCCTCTCCTCTTTTTCTTGTTGATATCTATCTATATATATCTATATATATAGATATATATATCTATATCTATATCACATATACATATATATACACACACACACTTGTATTGTGTACTTGTTGGCTCATATCTTCTATATCACTAATCTTGTCCCGAAATATAAAGTCTAAATTATTTGCACATTAATCACATTATCAAAATTGACAATTCATTCCCATAATGAATAAACCATATTGACAACATATTGTACTTCAGCTTTCCAATAGGCTATGATTAGCATGAATCTTTCCTAAATTGTCACAATCATTGATCAGTTTGATAATGGTTTTCATGCTGGTATGTAGAGCAGTTGTTATAGGAAGTGGCACATCTCTGTATCACAATTAAGGCCACTGTTGGAAGCAGTCCAGATTACAAATCCACATCGCTTCTCGTTGCTGTAGCCGCTTTTCTCTGCTTCCTCCCCTGAGTGGGACTTTCACTAATTCTGGTCCATAGTATTTTACTCCTTTTGTGTTTGCATTGGGGTGTTCAGATTCAAAATGTTTTCCCAAAAGGTATCTGATGTCTTTGTTTTTCATTGATCTTAAATGTTCAGAGAATCTGATTTTTAATGCCCTCAATGTGCTTCCCACATACAGTTTGCTGCATATGCAAGCTATTGCATACACCACAAAGCTGGAGTTGCAATTTATGAAGTCCATAATTTCATGTGTCTTGCCATTTGGTAGAATGATTTCCTTTCTCCCATTGTCTGCATATGTGCAGTAGTTACACTTGCACATTTGTAGTTTCCTTTAAGCTTTTCTGTCAATCAGAGTTTGCTTTTTCCTAGAGTTAAATTTTCACGCACAATATGTGATGGACATAAAATTTGTTTTAGGTGTTTTGCTTTATGATACGCGATACTTGGGTTTTCATCAATATGCTTTGATAAGTCACTATCCAACTTAAGTATCGACCAATGTTTGAGAATTTCTTAGGATCATGTTGTCCGAACTATACGATGCGATGAATCTTATTGTCTCTCTTGTGTTCCTGTTTCTTTCTTTGCATTTATTTTGTAATAGAACATTTCTTGTGAGTAACTTTGTTTTCTTAACGGCTATCATATCCTCTTGCTTGGAATTTGGTGATAGCTGTATCCACATGTTTGTTCATTTCATTCTCCTTTGCGCAATTTCTTTTTATCCTTAATAATTCTCCATAAGGTAACTTTTTAATATGTTGTGGATTATTACTGTCAGCATGTTAGATGCTGTTTCCAGAGGTAGGCTTGATATATAGTGTAGATTGCACTTTGTTATATGTACAATTCTAGGTCCAGAAAGGGAATCCGATCGGTGCTCTCTTCCATTGTCAGTATGAGGTTGCATTAATTACTGTTGAGAAACTTAGGATATTCTTGTAACAATTTTTGACATCCATTCCAGATGACTAAAACATAGTCTATATATCTTCCCCAAAATACAATATTGTTGTCCTGAGTAAATGCTTGATGTTGCCATGCATGGTTGAGTTTGAAATTTCCCATGTACAAATTTGCATTGGGTGGGGCAAATTTTGCCCCCATTGCTGTTCCTTGGCATTGTTTATAGATCGTGTTGTTGAAGAGAAATATGTTGTTGTTCAATACAAAGTTCAACATTTCCGAGATCATGTTATTTTGTTCCAGATAGGAAATCAAGCTTGCCTTTAAGTAGTAGTTTACCGTTCCCATTCCTTTTAGATGTAGTATACTTGTGTACAGTGCAGTGACGTCAAAGGTTAACAGTCTGAAATTATCTTCCCATTTAATGTGTTCAAGCCGTTTTAATATGTGTTTTGTGTCTCGCACATATGATGCCAAACTTGCTGCTAAGGGTTGCAGGCGTCGGTTTATATATGCCAATATAGGTTCACTCACTGATCCAATTCCATTAAGGATTGGTCTACTAGATGGTAGTTTATTATATCCTTTGTGTATTTTGGGTAGGAAATAGATTGTAGCAAGTACCGGATGTTTATTCTTCATGTAGTCATATTTCCTATCCGTTAACAGACCATTCTCATACCAATCTGTACTCATGCTATTCCATTCTTCCATGATTGCTGTCAGGGGGTTCTCCTTTAGCTTCTCATAACATGTTTGGTCACTTAGATGAGTTTCTGCCATTTGTATGTAGTCTGTTGTGTTAAGAAGCACTATCTTGCCTCCTTTATCCGCCTCTTTTACTATAATTTCATCATTTTTGCTTAGATCATATAAAGTAGTGTCACAAGGGGGTTCGCTGCTGGTTCTTCAGGCCATGCATCCCATTTTACCTGTGCTGCTCTCTTGGCTTGCTGGCACCATAGGAATTGACCCCCCGGTAAGCCCTCTATGTGTTGGAGTGAAGTGAAGTGAAATCCCTAAAGGTTCCCTCCTCATATAGGACCCCCCACATGTAAACCCCATTCCTTTCCCAGAGTCTGATGTTCGCTAGGTCTGTACTGGCCTTGCATAAGTCTGAGATCATTGGGATCTCAGGGGAGTAGGTGTTCCAGGTGTAGGAGTGCGCTAGTTCAATACCATACCCACCTCCCCAAGGTCACCATCATTGGCATGTTGCTTAGGTAGTTCTGAGGTGCCCAAATTAGTTCTCTCAAGCGCAGTGGGGCCACCAGGTGTTGTAGTAGTCCGGTTTCTGTCGTCACTTCGTCTGATAACCATCGGGCCATAAAGCTAAGTTGCGCTGCTAGGTAATATCTTTCCAGATTTGGGAGTTGGATACCTCCCACTCTCTAGGGTAGTGTCCGTGTGGTCAGTGCCAGTTTATGTCCACCTGTTCCCCACAGGAACCCTCAGAGTATTGTCTCAAGCAAGCGAAAAAAGGAGGCCCTAATGTAATAATACACATTTTGAAAATGGTAGAGGGATCTGGGAAGAATAATCATTTTGGCTATTGATGCCCTACCCAGCATGGATAGAGGAAGTTTAGACCAAAAGCCAATTGATTTGCGTAGTGTCTTGAGTGCAGCGCACATGCATTAGTTCAGGTGTGTGCATTATATTGACCCCTAGATATCTGAAAGAGGCTAGTTGCCGGATCCCTACCTTGGGCAGGTCCTCCCGGTTTCTGCCTCTCAAGCCTGCTAATGGAAACAGGCAAGACTTTTGCCTGCTGAAATGTATGCCAGAGACCCTGGAGTAGTTGTCCAAAACTTCTACTATAGTTGACACATTTAGATGCAGGTCTTTTACATATAAGAGGACATTGTCTGCGTACAGCAATATTATATGATCCACTTCGCCCACTCTAATTCCAGCATCAAATAATTGCTTCCTGAAGTAAATGGCAATAGGTTCTAGGCCCAGTATGTAGAGCATGGGGGATAGTTGACAGCCTTGCCAAGTGCCCCCGGATATGTCCCATGCCGAAGATAGGAACTGGCCAGACTTCACTTTTGCCCTTGGTTTAGTGTATAGGATTGTCACCCATTTGATGAATCCCTCCACAAAGCCAAATTCCCTTAGGGTTGCCAGAAGCCAATCCCGTACATAGAATCAAATGCTGTTATAGCATTTAAGGATAGTACTGCGTAGGAGCCTCTCTTCTTGTCCATCTGGGCCATAACATGTTGTAGCCTGCGAAGATTCGTCGTGTTGTGGCCTGGCACGAAGCCACTCTGATCTGTGTGCACCAGCCAGCCTATCTGTCTGGAGAGCCATCTCGCAAGCACTGTGGTCAATATCTTAATGTCGTAGTTAAGCATTGCTAGTGTGCGGTATGAGTCACACTCATCTATTGGTTTCCCAGGCTTAAGCATCGGGATCACGAGCGTCTCCCTCATGCTTTCCGGTAGGGTTCCCAGTTCGTATACTTCCTGAAACACTTTGTGCAGTATTGGTGCAAGTGATGGTTCATAAGTTTTGTAAAACTCCGGAGGCAGCCTGTCGGTGCCCATGATTTTACTAGTGGCTAGGGATTGTATTGCCTCCGTGATACCTTCAGTGGTGATATCTGCGTCCAGGGTCTCTCTCTGTGTGGGTCTCAGCCTTGGCAGTCCAATCTCCTCAAGCGTGTTTTGGATTTCATCTTGTGGGACAGAGATATCGTGCGAATATAATTGGGTGTAGAATTATTTGAAAGTATCGTTGACTGCCTGTTGTGTGCCACCCGCATCTTTCAATGTGGTCGTTAGATGCTAGGGATGTTCCCTTTTACATAGCCACGCCAGTAGGCGGCGTGGCCTGTCCACCTGCGTGTGTGCCCTAATAGTTCTGGTAGTGTAGTCGAAGTTGGCTAGTCTGCCCCATGTTTCTTTGCATTCAACCCTTAGCCTACTCAATTTTTCTTTCTCCTGCTTCATCCCCAGGGCGGTGGATTCTATCTTTTTAATTTCCTCCTCCCGCTGTTCTAGCTCTATTCGCAAAAGCTTCCTGATGCCGCCCGCTTTCGCCATTACCTCTTCGCGTATCACCACTTTCAGGGCCTCCCATACGTGCCTAACTTTGCCACGCCGCCTCTATTTTCTTTGATGTAATTCTCCAGGATGTCTCGAAGGTCATTCCTGAAGGCTAGGTCCTTCAGTGCTTTAGTGGGCAGCCTCCATAGCGGGATGGGGGCTCTGTGACCAATCTTCCTCCATTCTACCATTAAGGGTGAGTGATCAGAGATGGATCGCCCCAAGTATTGTGCCAATTCCATTTGGGGGAGAAGATCTCTCCCTATGAAGATGTGATCTATCCTGGTGTACAGGTTGTGTTGGGATGAGAAGTAAGAATATCCCAGCTGCCCTTGGTTTAACTCCCGCCAGATATCTGCCAGGTCCAATCACTAACACTGTGCTTAGTGCAGTTGAGGCCGTTGCGGTACGGTTTAATGGAGGAGCAGACCTATCTTGTACAAAATTGAAGTCCCCGCGCCAGATGAAGAAGCAACTCCTATACTGGGCCAGCTTGGCATGCATCAGATCCAGATGGGCCGGGATATTACAGTTAGGAAAGCAGGAGTTTACTATGCATGTTTCAGTCTGCTCCATGTAGCCCCATAATATCACATCTGCCCTCTGGGTCTACCTCTACCAGTCTGAAAGGTATCTGGGGGCTTATCCACGTGAACAACCCCCTCGCGTATTTGGAGTTTGCCGCTCCGAACCCCTGCCCCCCCAAACATTCCTGTAATTTGGCAGTGTATTCCTTGGTCAGGTGGGTTTCTTGCAAGAGGGCGCTATCCCCACCTTCTTTATGTTTACGAAAGATTGGATTCTGGTCCTGCGAAGATATGTGCCTGCTCCCCTTACATTCCACGTCAACACCTTGATTTGTGCTGCCATATTTGTTCAAGGGTAAGTCTGGGGGTCATCCCGCCACAACCACTGCTTCCCACAATGACAGTTTTACCGCTGTTATGTCTTGTGCCTTGGCCTAGCCTGACTGGCGCCCCCACCCATAACCCCCTCAAATTCTTCCCATCCTCTTCTGGAGACTTCTCAACCAACTGAACATTTGTCGTTATGAACACAAAAATGAAAAACGGTAACAAACAACTGCTCCCAGTTGCTGCCTTGGCACAGCAGCGCTCAGGTGCCGCCCCCCCCCCACCATCTGGGCCTATCCAGGTCATTTGGTGTGGGTAATGTGCTGGCAACAGGCCTGCACTGGTCATTTGTGGGGTGGGTTTTAGTGTGCTGTGCGTGTGGCCCGGTGGACTCTCCACCCGAACCGGCAATTAAGACATTGCAGCAGTGACATGTAATGTAGTGTTCATTTTACCGTAGATTCATATGCAGACTTCTCTTTCAAATGCTTCCCCACGCATGTGCCAGAGTTACTCATGTGATGGGCTCTTCGTCCCCTGCCAGACCATTATGCTCCATCCACATGTTGGCCGCAGCAGGTGTTTCCAGGAATATTGCCTTCCCTTTGTAGAGCACCTTGCGGCGAGATGGATATAGCAGCATAGATTTAAGGTTCAATTCACAGAGCCTTGCCTTTATCAGCACAAAGTACTGCGCTCCTTGTACTGCAGGCGTGTAATCTGGATAAATGACGATCCTAGAGTCATCTCTCATGATTTCCCTTCCCTCTCTTGAGTATTTAGGTATTATTTCCCTGTCCCAGAAGTTCAAGATTTTCGCAATCATCAGGGGTGGATACGAGCCCATTGGGGGCCTCTTTTGTAGGGATCTATTGGCTCTCTCCACCGAGAAGCCCTGAGATAAATCAGCCAGCGTCAATTTCAAGCTGTAGCATAGTTTCCACAAATTCAGTCGGGTTTGACCCCTCCACGTCCTCCGGGATCCCCAATATGCAAATGTTATTGCGGCGGGTCCGCCCCTCTGCATCCTCGGACCTCGCCTCCAGTCTTACCACCTTCTTTTCAAGTTCTTGAACTCTGGCTTTCAGTTTTGTATAGAGCACCAAACCCGAGGGTATTCAGGCGCATTGCAAGGTTATGCAAAGTTTAGTTACACATACAGAGGAAAATATGTACAGTACATGGGAAGACTCGATACTTGATTACGACAAAAAGAGGGAAAAATACATTCTGGATATTAACACAAATAGGGTAGTAAGATTGGCAGTGTACAGTATATTTACAGATGATATACCCAAGTCCAGTATATTACAGCGGCTAGGTAGAGGTAGTGGTAAGCGCGTGTAAGCTCCGGGGATAAGTAGGACGCTAGTGGTCAGCATCTTTTAGCCACTTTATTAAGTTACGTCTGAATTTTTGGTAGGGCTGCTCTAGTCTAAGGGTAGAGGGGAGAGCATTCCAGAATTGGGCTGCTTTGACCTGGAAGCTACTGACTCCCACTCTGGCAATATTATATCTAGGAATCAGAAGGCAATTCGTGTTGGAAAGTCCAGTTGTTCTTGTCGTGGTTTTCAGGCTAATTCTGTCCGAAAGGTAGACAGGTGCTACCTTGTTAATGCATTTATGAGTGAGCGAGGCAACTTTTAGTTTAATTTTGTCAGCTGTGGACAGCCAGTTATTGGCTCTTCTCACCTCAGAGATGTGTTGCCTCCTAGCTATTCCTAGTGCAGCTCTGAGGGCGTTATTTTGCAGAAGTTGGATTTTCTTAGTTACTTGTTTGGTTGCTCCGATGTACATGCATTACAATCGTCTAACTTTGAGAGAAAAAGTGCTCTGGCAAGGGTAATGCAACTGTGGCAGAGGCCATGGCATTCACCTGTTTGTTGAGGGATAGAATAGTATCCAGATAAAAACCCAGGGCTTTGACTTCTTTAGCGACTGAGATGATGTTTTGGTCTATGTTAAAGGCTGAGTATTTGGGGCTAAGTTTTTTAAGGGAAGAAGAGGTGCCCAAGATAATGATCTCAGTCTTGTCATCATTCAGGCATAGTCCATGGGTGGCCATCCATGCCTGGATGATGATTTGTTCACCAAGGCCAAATCCTTTTCATAATCACCTGAAAGAGGTAGGAAGATCTGTGTATCATCTGCATAGTTGGTGTGGGTGATACCCAGATGATCCAAATCATCGAAAAGGGGCTTCATGAAGATGTTATAGAGGGTAGGTGAAACACAGGATCCCTGAGGCACGCCACATGTGATGGGAACAGGGTCAGCTGCGGCCATAGTTGAGAAGACTCATGGTGCGGTTGCGGAGAAAGGATTGTATCCAGGCTATGGCTTTGGTGGAGAAGTGAGCCGCTGAGTCCAGGTGACTGCACAGAACCTGGTGATCAACCAGGTCGAAGGCGGCCGATAAGTCCAGAAGTAGAAGGAGGGCTGAGTCTCCTCTGTCCCTCAGTTCCTCTATCTGGGCCGTCAGGTCTATTAATGCAGTTTGTGTTCCGTGCTGTGGTCGGAAACCGGATTGCCTTGATCCTAGTAGGGAGTTAACTTCCAAGTGTTTTTGAATTTGCGAGTAGGCCATTTTATCTATGATTTTCAAAAGAAAAGGTACATTAGTGATGGGTCGGTAGTTAGTTGGGATTAGGGGGTCTAGTGTGATTTTTAGGAGCGGGAGCACCCATGTTTCCTTGAGGTCAGTTGGACGGTATTAGATGCAAAGGATGCATTGATAAGTTTTGTGATAAATGGTGACAGATCTCTAGCTGCATCCTTTATCAGTTGAGCAGGACATACATCACCCTGGCAGTTGGAAGGTTTGAGAGATAGTATAGTTTTTTCAGTTTCAATTATGGTGACTTTGGAAAACAAACTGAGGAGGGCCGATGTTATTTTTGGAGGGGTCTACTGAAGTTCTGACAGGCGTGGTACTAGTTAGGGATGGTTTTTTCGTGGCAATTTTGGCTTGCAGAGTTGTGACTTTATTAGCCAGTGCTTGCCGATTGTTCGAACACCAATGTTTGTCCTTAATGCAGTTGTCTGGCACAGGGATCGGGGCTTCCAGCTCTTTGAGGATAATGAAAAGTTCTTTCGTGCTAGAGTTAGCTTGGGTGATTCTTGCATTATAGGATTCACGTGTGGCTAGTAGAATTTCATTTTTGTATAATGTTGTAATAGCACTGAGGTTAGTCTTATTTTCTTCTGATGGGAGAATTTTCCAGGATGTAGCACATAACCTTTTTTTTGGCACGCAATGTTTTAAGGTATGGTGTAAAGCAGGTGTTGAGGTGTGCTTTGGGTTTGCTTTGTCTGAGTGGAGCAATAGCATCTAAAGAGGTAGTCATGATCTGGTTAGATTCCCTGATCAAGGCATCAGGTCCCAGATTGTCTGGGATGGCATTGATTGTGGGTAAGATAAGTGGGAGTAAGTTGTCACATGTAATGTTCTTTTTATTCCGAGTGGGAATAGGTGGCGCCATAAGTACCGGAGCAGAAATGGGTTCATCGGTGACTAAGGTAAAGGTTATGAGGTGATGGTCGACCATATCTAAGGTGATATGGAGGTGACATTAACCTTACAATTATGGTCTGCTACCCAGTCCAAAATTCTTCCTTTGATATGGGAAGGGTGTAGCACTTTTTGTGAGAAGCCTTGTCCTGTTAGTATATTAGCCACGCTAGATGCATGAGCATCCTTTGGGTCATTATAGCCTAAATTGAGGTCCCCTAAAAGTAGTACTTGGGAGGAGAGTTTGAGATTATTAGAGGCAATGTTAGATAAGTCCTCTTCAAAGGTTCCAATGGGGCCTGGAGGTCTATATATTAGATGGATCGTTAGTTCTGGGAGTCGTTTATGTTAAGTTTGGCGGTCAGGTTCTCACAGGAGTTCGTGTCTAGAGACGGTACTAATCTAAGTTGTTATCTCTAGCAATGAGTGCGATACCTCCTCCTCTGGTGTCCACTCTATCTGATCTTAAAATAATGTATGCTGAGGGGATAGCTAGTGAGAGAGCTGGACCTGCCGCAGCATGGAGCCAGGATTCGGTGATCGCTAAGAAGTCAAAGTCTGCAGCCTGTATCGTATCTGCTATTTCGGTAGCATGAGCGATCATGGATCTTGCGTTTATAGTGCACCCTTGATGCTTTTGCAGGCTAGGGTGGGGGTTGAAGAGCCTGAGGAGGGTTGAGAGTTGGGAATGATGGAGTCTGAGGCAGTAGGTGGGCTTTCATTTTGGGGAGAGGTGTGACAGGTGAGGGGGCCGATCTTTTGTTGTTGGATGGGAGGGTTCTTGCAGGAGGATCATGGTGTTTGGATAGTCTAGATCGGAGTCTTTCATTTCTAGCAGGCAGAGTGCAGGGATATGCTTGCGTCATGGTGGGGGCTGGGTTGTAGTCGTGGTTTTCGATGGGTATGTGGCTAGCATGGTAAGGAGGAGAGGTAGTAGGCTCCTTGGAGTGTGCATGTTTTGGGTGAGCTTAGGTATTCTGCTTGTTATGAGGAGATTATTCCCTATATGTTTCTTGAAGTCCCACTTCTGTTGTGGCCACTGTCAGGCTGTGAGCGTCTTAGCGCATTAATTGCATGTCAGACTTGACCTCATGTATTTTTGAGTCAATAAATGTCCTAAGAGCCATGATGGAGTGTAATACTTGCGCGTCTTTGGAGTTGTCATCTGAGGGGTGTGATGCCTGGTGCGTGGTCTCATCCTGCTGCAACTGCACCTTTGGCTTGGCCGCCGAGAAGGAATCCATTATGGATGATTTAGCTGTGCCTGTAGTGGGGGACATTGCATGCTGAAATTCACTAAAATTTGACAGTGGTGCCCCAGCAGTTGAGTCATCTTGATATTGTTGCAGGTGCTAGATCTGGTAGTGAGGCACCAGCCGTGCAGGGGTGCTCAATCAACAAATCGGGCACAGGTTGGGTCTGTGGTGCCCCTTCAGTACCCCATTCAGTGTTTACACAGTGTTTTAAAGCACCCAATAGATGTCAATGGTGGTTCTCAGTGCCAGTGGGTTGGGTTGAGGTCTGTTGGCCCCAGGCAATTGAGTCTCATATCTTTATGGCCATCCAGGTGCACCTGTGGGGTTACATTGGTGGCAGTGGGTATCCCTCGCTATTATAAAAGCTTACTGTCGTTCTGGTGCCCTCCAAACCGACCGTGGACGGGGTTTGTCTGCTGATGTGCACCGGCTGAACTCCACGCCCTTCCACAGTAACCTTGACAGCACTACTTCACCGAATTCACTGCCGTTCGTGCTACCTGGGAGTTAAGTGTCTAGGCTGATGTTGTTCATGGGGTGTTTTACAAGGCAGGGGAGTAGGGGAGCGTTCCCTTCTGGCAGTGACATCTTAGCAGGGTACAAATTGGAGGGTGGTGTACTTTGATACTGTTTGTGCTTTATTCTTGCTGGTAGCTTCAGTCTCGCTGTGGCAGTGCACGCTGTATTATTCGTTCCCCTTGTCAGGGAGCTTGTGTGCTCTAGTCCAGGCGGCACGGACGTGCTTGCCAGGACACTGAGTCCAAGTTAAGAGTATTTCCACTGTCTTCTATCCAGGTTCCAGATTCTGTTCCAAAAAGTCGTGTTACGCCATTGTGGGTAAGGCGAATTAACTTCCAGTTGCGTTACGCGCTTGCTGACTCAGAAGCCTCTGGACATCCTATGATCACTCGGTTCACGCTTGTTTGTCGCTGGCAGCGGGACGGAGACGCCTTTTACCTTAATGATCTTGCTCCGGTCTCCGTCTGTTGAATCTGAGGCGCTGTGGCCAGTCTTCAACATCCTAGCTGGACCCGTGGGCTCGATGGTGGAACTCTGCCTCCTCTGATTTCAGCGGTCCTCCACTTCAGCCCCCGATTGTAGCCCGGGGAGCACCTCCTCACTCAGCCTAGTCCAAGCGTCTAAATTTGGACTCCAGAGAGCTTGCCGGCTGGGTGGAGAGGCAAGCACCTGGACCCCTACCAGGTGCAAATATGGTCATAGCCCAGGGCAAACCGAAACACTGAGACATGAAACTATGTTGACTGCGTAAGACTACAAAGAGAAGCACGTGCTGTTGGCCGTCGCACAGGTCCATGCACCGGAGACTGCAGAGGAACGTGAAGATGGTTTGGCTACCAAATCCGACCTTCTGCTGATGTTGGCGGAACTCAAACAAGAAATACAGAGCTCGGGTGACAGACTATCCAAATCTATAGCAGTCAGCGGAAAGCAGATTGGATGAGCTGGAGACAGCACGTGGAGTGACCCCTTGCCGATGCGAGTGCCAGCTATACATGCATTCAGCACCAACGAACTGCAAGATCCGTCTATTGATGAAGGCGGTAAGCTGCATTTATTTGAGCCTTGCCGAGTCACTTGGGCGTTTTTCTATTTGGTACTCACGTCGGCAGCTATACCCCAATTTCTTCTTCCTATGGTCATTCTACCTAATTATCAGGGAGATGAAGGTTTACTGGTTTCCACCTAGATCTAAGATCTCAGAATAGATGGGCACTGAAATTATACTGGGCACTGTAATTACATTGGACCCAGTTTTCAGACTTAGTTGATCTTTCTTCTGTCTCACAACACGGGACTATTATTTTCGGGCTGACACTATGCCTCGCTGATTTAGGTAGATCGAGTATTTCCATAGCACTGTGCGATATAAGTTTGAATCGTGTAGACATTCATATCCTAGCGCTAGAGGTACCCGCTTCGAACGCATTATGTGCGCTTATGTTTAGCGGACTGCACTCACTGGCTCTTCTCCATCTTTCTTTGCCCAGCGGCCGCCAACCTGGAGATGTACTACTACTAATGCTGGCCCCTGCTAGAAGTACTGCCACAACAAGGGACCTGTCCCCTCCTCCTGTGTCTAATCTTTAACAGAAGAAACACTCAGGTGAGACCGAGTGTGCACTATTACTAAAGTGAATATGTATCCATCTGCCTACTAATCCTCCCTGACGTAGCTATTGAACTTTTTGAACAGCGTTTTCTTGCTCTTATGAAAAACACTCACCAAGGTTTTTCATGTATTAGTTACAGGTTATGAGCTATTTGGCAGCTCACCTCAACCTACACTTCTGACGTTGCGAGATCCCATGAGCACCATGCAAGGTAATGGCAACCTAAAATGTGGTTCTCTTATTCACCTTTTAGGGAATATGACAGTTTTACCTAGCTATAAAATAGGCTCCCTATCTGTCCCCTTCTCTTTTAACCTACAGGTTGCACGTGTACACTATATCTTTCTTCTTAAGAAGCAATTGATCTTTTTATTGGGATTCTCGTGATTATGACAAGCCTCCTGATGAATGTTCTCTGAATAACTCCTTAATAACAAACATGTCGAGGCAATTTCCTGGATTTAAACAGGGAACCAACAACTTGTGTTATCAGATAGTGATCAGAAACTGATACAGTACCACCTATATGCTGAATGTATTGTTCACTTTATGTTTATCGACTATTTGATTGTTATTAACGAAATCCTCTGTTTTTATGTGATGATCTTGAATGATCTTTTTGTAATGTACTCAATAGTTTTGTGATGATTGTTATTAATTGTGTGTTTTATTAATTCTTAATGTGTATCAAATTAAAGTTTATATACAGTGTTTTTAGGAACTTATCCAGGTGTGCAACCGGTTTCTGAGCTCTGTCTCATATATAATTTGCTATTGTTTGGTCTGAAAACAACGCACACAGAGGGATTTTCGTTATTCCTTATGTACACTAATATAGGCTCAAGCCCCCACCAATCATAAGCACTTCCTGTCTCCCCCCTCTGACAGGTAGTTGCTGACGTTTTATATAGTGCCAACCACAGAGGCCCTTTTCATAGTGGGTTTGCACCCCAAGATTTTGTAAAAACTTTTTTCCACGTGAACAAGATTATCTCAAAGTAGTATACGTAGTGCAAAGCTCACCACAATCTCAGTTGTTTCTTCTTTGCATCCGTGACCACATCTGAGCTTTCGCACACGACTATGTCGTACGAGGATATCGAATATCTTACAGATAACAGATCAACCACACTTGGCTTTTCAGCCGAAGAGACAGATGCCATACTTGGTCTTATTCAGGAAACAGTTCATACCACAACCAATAAAGATCCTCAAAGCAAAATTAAACAACTAGAATATTCAATCAGGAAACTCATTAACCGTAAATTACATGCGGTCACCCTAAGCCGATACTACAAGGCACAGCGCATTCCCAGAGGACGGAGAATACCATTATGTCCGACTATGTAAAGAGAACAGAGTGTTTGTTGAAAAATGGGAACAGATACAAAACACATGTTGTCTTGACTTGATATTACTCACCATCAAAGAACTTTCAGGAAACACTGAACTACTTGAGAAAGGGATTGAGACTTTATCCAAGAACATAACAGAACAAACAGTTGAAGAATCATTTGCCGAGATACTAGTTGATATTAACACCAAGTTGGACAACTAAAAAACAAGATCGTGAATCTCGCAAAATTTGAAAATTTAAAAGAGATACTTATGATTATCTAAATAATGAAGTATACACTTGGGCGGATAAATACCTCAACCAAGCACCAAGACCCAATAAATCCACAAGTGATCCAAGCAGTTCAGAATCAGACAATATAGAAACCACAGAAGATCCAACAACAGAAAATTCTACAGCAAGTACATCAGGAATTAATTTAAGACCTAGACAACTGACTAATCTATCAAGGAAAGATTTTTTAGGAGGACGAGGACTAGGAGAGAAAGGAAAAAGAGGACAAGGGATGAAAACACTACTGCAAACAAATCGAAATTAGTAGTCAACCTTTCAACTAGGAATCTAACATCAAAAGAAGTGAAAACACTTGAAAAAGGTCTTAAGTTTGTACCGACCTATAGTAACAACATGTTCAATACGAAGGTAGAACTGTACACACTTGTTCGTAAACTGAAATTGAAAACATACAACAGCCAACACTACAGACATTCAATGCCAAGAAGAAAGTGAATTTATCAAATTTAAACCGAAGAGTACATTCAGCCCACCAGTGCACGTACCAGTTATTGATATTTTTCACAATATGGTATTAAATGATAAACAAAATACAATTTCACCAGCCCAAAAGAAGGAATTTAAATTGAGGAGAACTATCAATTATCAAAAATCTCTTCACAGATGATTTGATAACTATCAGACCAGACAACAAAGGAGGCGTGATAGTCATCCAGGACACCACACAATATGATTCTGAATGTTTGAGACAATTATCAGATACTGAGACATACCAAGTACTACTGCAAGATCCAACTAAAGACATCAAAGTTGAACTCAATGGCATATTAGAAACTGCATTAGAAAGCAATTGGATAAACAACAAAACAAATGCTTATCTGTGGAATGCCTATCCCAAGATGCCACATTTATACATTCTTCCTAAAATTCATAAACAACTCACAAACCCTCCTGGAAGACCGATTGTGGCTGCAACGGAGAGCATTTTACAACCACTGGGCACATATATCGACTATTTTCTCCAGCCGATTATTCAACAAACCCCCACGTACGTTAAAGACACTACTCATTTTTTACAAATCCTGGAAGGAATTGAGCTTACTACAGAAGATGTTCTATTTACCATAGATGTCGCCAGTCTCTATACGAGTATTCCACATAACGAGCAGTTGAGAAATTACTATTTGATGCAGGACCAATAGGAGCTAGCAAAGAATTTTTGTTGATTTTATTGAAATTTATCTCAGAAAATTCTTGCTTTAGATTCAAAGAAACGTATTATAAGCAACTAACTGGAACCGCGATGGGAGCCACTATGGCACCATCGTATGCAAATACTTTTATGTACGATTTCGAAACAGGACACATTAATCATCCACAATGGAGTCGACATCTAAAAATGTGGAACCGGTATATTGACGATATATTTGGGATTTGGACAGGCAGCAAAGAAGAACTCAACACTTTTTTTACTATATCTTAATAACATTGACAACAGAATACAATTTACCATGGAAATAGGTGACCCAAATATTCATTATTTGGATGTCCAAACAGCGATTGATGGCCCTAGAATTCTCACAAAATTGTATTCAAAACCTACCGACAGAAACAACCTCTTGCACAAGATGAGCTTTCATCCACCCAACATCCTTCGAAACTTACCATTTGGCCAAATGTTGCGCATCAAAAGGATCATAAGTGATCCGACAGAATGTAATCTTGAATTGGACAAACTACACATGAGACTCAAAGAAAGAGGATATCCTGATGATTACCTTGCATCCGCAAGGACCAAAACAGATATGCAAGATCGTACACAATTGTTGTCTAAAAAACCTGAACGTAAGAGTCCTGAATTAGTCTTTGTCACAAAATATTCAATTCAGAGCCGGAAAATTAAAGACATTGTACTCAAAAGATGGAGTATATTACAGAAAGGACATGTGAATTGTTTAAGCAACCACCCGTGTTTGCATACCAAAAAAGTAATCATTTACGAAATGTATTGGTCGACACACAGTAAGAAATTCAAATCGAAAACTGCTGATAAACATCCTGGGACATATCCTTGAATGAGTTGTGGTAATTGCAACAACATCAAAGGTCCTCATATATCGCATCCAAGAATAGGAGCAAAGATTCAACTTAAACATCATGCAACCTGTGTCAGAAAATGTCATCTACACAATTAAATGCCCATGTGCCAAGTATTACGTCGGTGAGACCGCACGGAAAATACGAGTACGGCTTAATGTTGTACAAATAACCAAACATCAGCAGTGGCAAGACATGTTAATGGACATACAGTAGCACAATTGAGATTCGCAGTACTGGAAGTGATCCCTACCAAAGGACAAAGCACGAATATGAAAAAACTAAGCAGAGAAGCTTATGGCTTGAGAAGCTAGGGTCTTTGGCACCAGAAGGGATGAATGAGGAGTTTGATTTAAGTTGTTTCCTATGAAGGAACTAATGTTGAAATTTTATATCATACATGTATCTGTATTAAGTTGTTGATGTAAGATTCAAGCCTTCACTGATCAATATTGATATTAATCATTCTCGGAACGACTGGTTCATATCCCTCCGACACTTTTAGTATGGTTAGAATTTTTATTATTTTTGTCTTAATTTGCACATACCATTTGCTAGAATTTAATTTTCGGGTTCCTTTTCAGTTTGTCAAATATCATTTTTTCTGATTACATGTATTTCAACATTTCGTCACAATTATGTTCTGTACCATAATTATTTTTTGCATTTCCATATTTATGGCACTTTTGTCTTTCACACACTAAGGTCCATGTCTTTAAGTTATCCATTCGGCGCTCGCGCGCCTTCGAGATTCATTGCATTGACTACTTGTAACATATACACCACCTTAAGATGGCCGCTTTGTTTACAACATGCACCAAGCAGTGCATACCCAATTGCATTAGCATTTCTTAGATCCCCTTGGCAACCCCCCGTGACTTAGTACTTTCCATTTTGCCCGCGAAGGTTTGCAGAGTCCAGCTGGCGCTTGAAGTTCCATGACTAAGCTCATTTCGGTCTGCACGCGAGTGGCTGCAGGAACCAGCCGCCGTTCAGCGCAGCGCGATACTAATTAGGTAAGTCACAAAGCAGACACCACGCAGGCTAACCACCATTTAACTGACACACGTTTGATGACAGCTCGCCTTTCATTTCACAGATTTGCGTGCATATTCAAGTGACACGGACACGATAGTCTCCGTTTTAAGAAGCATTTACTCTCTCATAAACACGCGAACAGCAGGCCAGTCACCTGCTTTCATTTTATGACTTTCATGCACAATTAGAAAAGTCTACACAAGATTTTCCAGATATAGACATGCCTCTAAGTTTATTTCATTTCTTTATTCTTTTGTTCGTGCCTGCACAAATTGATGAATCGTTTGATGACGACGAACTACCTAAACATTACCTTCTATGTCGCCGTACCTCTCTTAATGCTATGTCTATGTACATGAACGATTTCCCACACTGCATAAATTGAAAGTTTTGCTGGAACATGAACTGTTTTATTATCTAACAATGGTGGATAATATATCAACCTTATATATAGATTTGACCAAAAGGCAATTAGTAGATTGAAGTTCACAGGCCCTGAGGAAGGGTTTGTAACCCGAAATGCGTAGGCCTTCAATGTGACATTCTCAGCCTTTAAACCACGATACCCACAAAGGGTTCAAAGCTTAGGACAATAATAATATGCAAAGAATAAATAAATATTTAAAGATTACAGCAAATTATTATTGAATTTGCAGAAATTTGATTTACCACTTTAGTGGTCTACGGGTGTGCAGCCCGCACGGCTGGCCTCACGGCCAAGGTCTTCTTTCTCACGTTTTGTATAGTACCAACCAGGCACTTTTCATAGTGGGTTTGCACCCCAAGATTTTGTAAAAACTCTTTTTTCCACGTGAACAAGATTATCTCAAAGTAGTATACGTAGTGCAAAGCTCACCACAATCTCAGTTGCCCACAGGATCCCACCCTTATAAGGTGGGCTACCGCCTCCACCTCCTCCCCAGCTGTGTTAGTGATCAGGTTGGAACCACCCACTCCATTCCTGTGTCCACTCTGACCATGCGGCCCCTGCAGCCTCCCTACGCCTCTACTCCGCCCCAGGGAGGGTGGACTCTGGTCTACAGCCCCTCCCCACCTCCATCCAGCGTCCCTCTGGCTCCGCCCGCCTTCCATGTGCCACTCTCCGGGAGCCGCGGCGGCCATGGAGGCCGTAGCCGTGGGAATATCAGGTGAGTTGTGCTGGTGTGGGGTCCTTTGTGGGGGAAGTGTCCAGTGGGACTTCACTACCCGTGACTCTGGTCCGGCAGCCAGCGCAAGGGGCACCGCCTCTCCCTGCGTGCCGCCGGATCCCATCTGGCGCGTAGGGCTTTCTCTTCGGGCCGTCCGTTGCTGCTGCGGCTGCTGTGGCCGCAGCAACAGCGAGTCCTGCCTCGCCGCCGCCGGACCCGGTGCAGCTGTCAGTGTCAGCCCTGAGGAAAGGGCGCCTTGCCCGGAGTTCGCCACCTTCTTGAGTGGGCCCCCTCCCGCTCCGGCCGCTCGGTCCACCTCATTCTCACAGGTCCTGGCAGCAAGAGCCGAAGGCTTGTTGACCTTCCATGAAGCGGACCTTCAATTGTTCCAGGACATAGCTCCTGAGACCGTTGCAAGACGATGCCGATTCAGCCCTCTCATGACCTGGTTGCGAGAGTAAGGGACTACATACAAATGGGGTTTCCCATGTAAGCTGCTCTTCAAGCACCGCAGCGGGAAACTCGTGATTGGCTCTGAGAAGGAGGCAGAGGACTTTCTTAAGCAAAGAGAGGATGGCAGGCGGAGCCCCGAGACTGGCAATCACCACCTTCCTCAAGATTAATCAGTTGATGGAGAGCATTCTCACCGGAGAGATCCACAAAGAGCCCCAAAAGTCCCGAAAAGGATCATCAAAGAAGAGAGTCCTCCAGCGACTGGGAGAATGTTGACCATCGGCGATCGAGTCTGAGGCGTTAACCTGGCCCGCTTAAATGGTAGATACTAGCAAACAGTCGGGATGGGGTCATCCGGTGGGAGGGTGGCTGTGAATCAGACATCAAGCCATTGTTAAGCTATGGTTCCTAGTTAAATAGTGAAAGTGCGTGTTAAGTGAACAGCTAGTTTTGGGCAAGTTTTGGCATGGGGTGGTCCTGCAGGGAAGCTGTCCCACTATAACGCTCAATGGAGTACAGTTGTTTGGGATATTTATGCTTGGGGAATGATTTCCTTTTTTTGCTTTCATTGTTCATTCGGGTTCTTGGGAATGGGGGGTCTCACATTTGTTGGGGGGGTTGACACAAATACCACATGGGGTTAGCACACAGAGAGCTTGCAACATCCCAGGCCTACTGGGGTGGGGCGTCAGCAGTGGTCCTTTTACCCAGAGTTTGGGGGTGAGATGTATCCTTGGGTCCTGCTACACAGCTTCAACTTATGTTCTCTATGCCGGATACCGCAGTAGGTGGAGACATCCGCGATCTTGCATATCTTACCTGGAATGTCCAGGGTCTCAATTACCCAATCAGGCGCAAGACAGTCCTCCAGAGGTTATAGAAACTTGCTCCAGATGTCGTGTACCTTCAAGAGACTCACATGCTTTCAGAGGACAAACCTCATTTGGCCCATAAACTGTACTCCAGGTCCTTCTTTTCTTTGAGTGGCACTAAAACATAAGGGGTGGGTATCCCAATAAGGAGGGGGCTCCCACTTAACATATTAGGAGCACTGCGAGAACTGGTAAGGAGGTTCCTGATCCTAAATACAAAACAGGGGCCCGGAGGGTGTCCATAGTATCATTATACACCCTGAGGAGGCGTGGCTTGGCGCCGATGGCGAGCGGTAGCTGATCCGCCGAGCTCCGGCCGAGACGCCGTTTCCTGATCCTTTTTCTCCGGCTCGCGTGCGACCCCGACTTCTGAGAAGGAACGAGCGGTTGGGCGAAGCAGCCCTGCACCTGAATAGTTGTTGGGCCCACCAAATTGGACCCCCCTGAGACTCCGGTGGCCCTGAATCGGTTCTCCCCCCCTCCCGTTCTTACTGGATCCAAGATGGCGCCCCGCACAGCATAGCGGTGCCTGCGAGGGGTACCCCCTCCCCCAACGGATTCCAGGGCCCGGCGGGGAGAGGCAGCAGCAAAAGAGAGGCTCCGCTCTTCTAGAGACCACCTCTACGGACCACACCATCACACACGGGGGCAGACCACAGCTCACGGCCCGATATTTGGCCAGGTGAAGGGCCCCACCAGTGATCTCACAAGTGAACTAACTTTTGAGGCCTAAAAACACCCGCAACCATCGCTCCAAGATGGCCGCCAAGAACAAGACCAGAGCCGCCACCATGGACTCCTTTGTTTCCACCAGGGCGAAGACCCCCACTCAATCCAAGGCCAGCTCCTCTGAAGTTGCCCAGTCGAGCGAAGAGGTGGCGGCCGATAACCACTCTCAGATACTTGATGCTATAGCCTCGCTAAAGACGCATATAGACTCCAAGATCGACGAATTCAAAGTCGATATTCAACTGATCCGCCAGGACGCTCGCAACTTAACGGAGAGGGTCGCGACCGTTGAACAGTCGGCAGAGGAAGCCTCCACGGCCATCACAGCCATAAAGTCCGAAGTTGTCCTCCTGAAGAGGAAAGTCACCTTTTTGGAGGAAAAGGCGGAGGAGGCCGAAGGTCGGGCCAGACGGAGCAATATCAGGATCCTGGGGGTCCCGGAGGGGAACGAGGGAGTAAATACCACATCCTTCGTCGAAACCCTTCTGCTACAAGAAATAGGGGCCGGCAAATTGACCCAGGGATTCTCTGTCGAAAGGGCCCACAGATCCCTTCAGAGGCGCCCTCCCCCCGGATCGCACCCCAGACCCATAATCGCTAAGATACTGAACTTTCAGGACAGAGAAACTATCTTACGGCGATCCAGGGAGGGGGGCCCCATCGAGCGAGGAGACTCCAAAATCTCCATTTATCCGGACTACACGCAGAAGGTACAAAGAGAGCGGAACTCATTTGTCCCGATAAAAGCCCGGCTCCGACAACTGAACCTAAAATATAGACTACTTTATCCATCGCGCCTAAGGGTTGTCTACAAGGAGAGAGTGGTATTTCTCGAGAACCCAGATGCGGCCAACATGTGGCTTGAGGATAATAACCTGGCGGATGGCAAGGACAACTCACAGACTGAGACCTAACCCCCCAGCGACCCCCATGTAAGAAACATCGCACGTGAGACCGGAATACAGAAGGTAATCCAACTACAGTTTTTTCATTTGGAAACGGCCTCGTTCGGCTCTGCCGCCAGGCCCTTGCCCCACCCCCAGCGTAGTATTTACCCGGTCTGGGCACCCGCCTGACCCAGCTCGCGCCCGACTCCCGGATGGGCTCCGACGGCTCGAGAGCGCCTGAGCACCGCGACAATGTTGTAGTTGCTGGGCGCACCAGTTTAAGTTTTGTTGTTAGTTTTATTAGTTGTACAGTCTTCATGCCTCTTTTGCCAACGCAGACCGAGATGGGTCTGGGACATGACACCGATGAACGAAATGCAGTGGTATCCCCCCTGCAGCCCACCCGAACAAGACTAAAGTGGAGTCGGACCCCAGAGTCCCACACCAAATCTGAAACTCGAACCGGATGGCGGCACAGCTTACTGTAATGACCTGGAATGTGCGGGGCATGGGCTCATACCTCAGGCGCAATCGTATACAGTCCTACCTCAGGAGGAAGAAAATCTCCATTGCACTCCTTCAAGAGACTCACCTCACGACGGAGGCCATGTCTAAAATTGCAGACCGATGGGCTGGGACTGTTAGAGGGTCCCCCTACTCTAAATACGCCAGAGGGGTGCTAATATGGATAAGCCCGGACGTCCCCTTCCAGATGGAGGGAAGTGAACAAGATAAAGAAGGGAGATTCACAGCGATTTGGGGCACATTGGAACAAACCCCAGTCTGCTTCATCAACTCTTACTTCCCTCATCACGGGATATCGGCGTACCTCGCCACATTGATAACGAAGCTGACTCGGTACCGGGACCGCACCTTCATATGGGGAGGGGACTTCAACTGTGTTGCTGACACGAGTGCAGACAGATCGCTGCCCCCCCCACGCCCGAGCAGCCTCACATCCGGTGCCTTGAGGGAAACTCTGGAGCAACTCAACTTAGTGGACATCTGGAGGGAACACCATCCGACCGACAGGTCCTACTCCCACTACTCAGCTCCACACGGAGTTCACACAAGAATTGACTATCTGTTCATCAATAAGGAACTTACCCCACACATAGCAACCACAGAATACCTGGGGCGGACGATCTCCGACCACTCCCCACTGACCATGTTATGGCAAATGAGAGGCCCCAGACCCCCGATCCCCATGTGGAGGATGCCGACCGCGGCACTTGCGGACCTCGAGTTCAGGGAAACCCTTGCCGAAAAATTGGAAGAATACTTGGAGAACAACATCGGTTCGGTCCCCTCCTGGGGCACATTATGGGAAGCAATGAAGGTGGTGACCAGAGGCGAAATCATATCGAGAGCCGGCGGAACTCGCAGGCAGTTGCGGAGAACCCTGGAAGCACAGGAAGCTGAGATCTCCCGACTGGAGTCCACATGCGACAACTCTATGGAGACAGAGACCAAGCTGAAGGAAGCCCGCACAGAATGTCAGCAGGCATGGGAAAGACTGGAAAAATTTGATTTCGCCACGCACACCGCCAGATCTCATAAAGAATCGGACAAACCGGGAAGACTACTAGCATGGCTCTGCAAACGGGAACACCCCAAACATCTCCCAGTGGAGATACGGGACGCTAATGGGTCATCCCACTCGACTCAGCTAGGGATCAATGAAGCCTTTGCTAAATTCTACACAGAACTGTATACCCACAAGACCCAGATTCCTGCTGCAGACATCATAGACACACTCGAGGAGATAGAACTTCCCCACATTTCGCTCGAGCAGAGAGAGGAGCTGGAAACCGAGATCACTCTTGAGGACGTTCAAGGGGCAATCAGGTCCCTCTCCAACAACAAAGCCCCTGGCAGTGACGGCCTCCCACCTGAGTTCTATAAAGCGTATGAGTCCATCCTTGCCCCAGTTCTCCACGAGGTCTACCAGGAGGCACACACGGATGGGATTCTCCCCAACACCATGAAGGAAACCATAATAGTCCCCATGCTCAAGCCACACAAATCGCCCACCGACTGTGAGTCCTATCGCCCTCTGGCTATGCTAAACTACGATGCCAAGATCCTCACATCCATATTGGCCCGCAAGCTAGCCAGGGTGGTGGGTTCCATCGTTCACGAAGATCAGAACGGATTCGTTCCTGGGCGCAACACCACTGCTAACCTCCGGAGGTTGCAGCATGTAATGGCCGAAACATATGACAGGGACGAGGACCTGGCGGTGTTGTCGCTCGACGCCATCAAGGCCTTCGACTCCATATACTGGGAGTGGATCAGGGAGGTCCTGAGAAGATTTGGCTTTGGAGGGGGCTTCATCAGGTGGGTTGAGGTCCTCTACAATTCCCCGACGGCGAGAGTAAGAACGGGAAGAGTGGTTTCAGCGGCTTGGGATATACAAAGGGGAACAAGGCAGGGCTGCCCGTTATCACCCATGCTGTACATACTGGGCCTGGAACCGATTGCATTATACTTCAGGCAGCAGCTTTTCGATGCTGGCATTAAGGTGGGCAATGCACACCACATAATATCCTTGTATGCAGACGACGTCCTTCTTTACCTAAGCTCCCCCGAAGTTAACGCGCCAACCGCGTTGGAGATACTGGACAACTATGCGAAGTACTCAGGGATCCGCTTTAGTAGGAATAAGTCCTCTGCCTTCCCCTTGGCGGGCTTACGCAACATTCCGGAAAACAATCTCCCAGAGATAGGAATAAGCTGGCAACTGGTCCAGTTCCGTTATTTGGGGATCAACATAAGCCACACCCCGCTACTCATGCATGAACACAACACCGAGGCCGCCATCACGAGTCTCCGAAGTTCTATAAAGTTTTGGTCCAAGCTCCCATTGGCCATGGTGGGCAGGGCAGCGATTGTCAAGATGATCGTACTCCCCCGATTCCTGTATTTCTTCGTAAACATTTGCCATTACATTAGACCGTCCTTCTTCAAGAAGCTGGAGGCCATCATCAGGGACTTCCTTTGGGGCCCACACAGGCATAAACTGTCGCTGTCCGTCCTCTCTCTTCCACACAAAGAAGGCGGAATAAAGTTACCGGATCTCCAGTTGTACTACCTGGCTGCCCAGCTGAGTCACATAACGAGATGGCTCTCGGATGAGCCTTCAGCAGAGACCGAACTGCTGAGGCAACCCTCGGACAATGTGATCCCCAAGGAGATCCTATGGCACCCTACATGGCAACCCCCGGTCCCCTCCATGGTGATTGACCTGGGAAGAAAGATATGGGCCAGGTCCTGCTGCATCAGGCGAATACGACACCCATACTCTCCGGACAATCCCATCCTAGCAGACACCTGTCGAACGGCTGCAGACATCTCTACGGCAAGGAGGTGGGAAGAGGCCGGCATTTACACATGGAGCGACATGTATGAGGAGGGAGAATTCAGGGATTTCGAATCTCTTAAGGCTGCCGATGGAATTCCCCCGGGCCAGTTCCTCTGGTACCATCGCCTCAAACAAACTGCTAAGAAACAATGGACCGGATGGCCGGAGGAGCCCTCCCCTGACCCTCTGCTACAAGAGATGCATGACCTCTCGGACGGCTGGAGACCTGTCTCCAGGCTTTACAGCAGACTATGTGATAAAACCAACCCTAAATGCGAAGATCTGAGGACAAAATGGGAGGCGGACCTTGAGACCCCGATTTCAGATAAAGAATGGGAAAGAGCGCTGATATTTCCCAAAAAAGTATCCAGGAACACCAGGTTTGGCCAGATCCAATTGAACGTTCTTTACAGGACATACATGACCCCACATAGGGTTGCCTCCTTCAATAAGACATCCTCCCCTGCATGCCCCTGGTGCGGGAATGATAAAGCAGATGTGATTCACATGTTCTGGACCTGCACCAAGGCGATGGCACTGTGGTCCAAGGCCAAACAGACCTGCATGGACGCCGGAATGACAAGATACGAATGGACTCCTGGCGAGTGCCTCCTGGGGACCTACCCCAGACCTAGCAAATCCAAGCACGCTGTTAAATTAATGGACATCTCATGTATCCTGGCTAAAAGAACAATAGCGATGGCCTGGAAGACGCCGTCGGGCCCCAGGCAAGAGAGATGGCTCAAAGAACTCGAGAGATGGACAACAGCTGAAACCAGGGCCTGGCAGGAAGGAATCACGAACAGTGGCGAAACCGAAGGTGGCACTTTGGAATCATGGAAGGCCCTCCTCAGAGACATACGCTTCAGCGCTGACTACAAACCCCCCTGAAGTCCCACACCACTGCATTGACACTGCTCGGATGCCGGCATTGGTGGAACCACCCCTGTGTTTGACCCCTCTTGCTTCCTGAAACTTTGGGTCATTGCCCCTAACCCACCCGTCCACTGTAAGTTTGCTACAACATGAAGACTGTTGTTGATTTGTTTGTTCCCCCCCCCTTGTTTCCCCCTCACCGTCTCCTCCCCAGTTCAAACCAATGTTGATTTCCTGTTGTATTGCACGTTTTCTTTTTCTTTTTTCTATCAAAACCAATAAAATACGCTTTAAAAAAAAATCATTATACACCCTGAACGCTGAAGCGCTCGCCAACTACTACATAGACAATGACACTTGGGTTATGGACACGCGGGTAGTCCAGGACTCTTCAAGGCGTCATCAGCCGCTCAGCAGTGTCCACTATAGCACAGAAAACTAGGGCTGAGGAACTAGAGAGCGAGGTTCGTTAGCGAGAGGCGGTCCACAAACAGCTCATTTGCAGAAGTCCCTTAAGGAGCTGAGTGCTGCGCATAAACTACTGGAAGTCCATCTTACGGACAAGCAGCGCAAGCACTGCTCTCTGCCCGTCAATACTACTGCATACGGGGCAATAAAGCTAATAGGCTTCCAGCAGCTAAGCTGCGGTAGCACACACAGCACAACTTTATCCCGGTCCTACTAGTTAACAACAGACGGGTCACGCAGGAGGTGCCAAGGTGGCACTCCTAGAAGGCTATTTTAGAGAACTAGGGGCTTGTGTCCCCAGAGACCCAGGCTTGAATGAACATACAGGGTGAGCGGGGCTCACACGACTTACAGCAAAGGACAGAGCGGCGCTCGAATATATTACACAACAGGAAGTCCTGAGAGCCATACAGAGCCTCCCTGCGGGGAAAGCTCCAGGCCCTGATGGCTTCTCAGCCCAATTTTACAAAACATTTGCTTTGGTGGTGGCCCCTCATATGACTAAACTGTTCAATAGCTTTTTGGGGTCGGGGACAGTCAGTCTCGGACACCAAGGCAGAATCCACCACCATGCTGCTCTTAAAGATGGGGCGGATCGATCAGCATACAGGCCAATAGCCCTTGTGAATGTCGACGCTAAGATTTATGGCAAGGTCCTGGCCTGTCGACTGGCCGAAGTCCTACTCAAGTTGATCAACAAAGACCAAATTGGCTTTATATTGGGACGTGGGGCCCATGATAACATCTGCAGAGTGGTTGATGTCGTAGCAGCTAAAAGGGAAATACCAGAGCATTTTCTAATGCTCTCTCTCGACTCCCGTAAAGTGTTCCACAGTATGGACTGGGAGCAAATGGAAGGGGTCCTGCGGCATTGCAACAGAAAGGGGTACGAGGCATAGATGCCCGCCCCCCCCTTATCTTCGCCCTGGCTGTGGAGTCATTGGCCCAACACATCTGGCACAACCCACTGATCTCCCAGGTGACCCTCTAGGGGGGACACGCACATACTGGCGCTTTAAGCAGACAGTGTGCCGTGCTTCCTCTCGGACCCCCGAGAGGTCTCTGCACATATTAGCTCTGGCCCTAGATGAGTTTCGCGAAGTATCAGGCTTTAGGGTGAATAAAGATAAATCCCTGGGCCTGAACGTTTCGGAATCCTGCGATACCATGCGTTGGCTCGAAGGGAGTCCGGCTATCGCTGGGCGTCAGACAAATTACAATATTTGGGTGTCTGTCAACGCCGACTAGGGTTCTTTGGCGGGGGCCAATCTCCAGAGTCTTAAGAAAGACGCCGGGAGCAGTGGCTGGGTGGGATCGTAGCGCTTAAAATGACCCTGCGCCCAAAGCTCCTATATGTATTCCAGGGGCTACCCATAAAAGCACGGGCAAGGGACCTCGAGGGGCTCCAAGGCAACATTGTTAAATTCATCTGGGGGGTAAGCGCCCGAGAATGCAGAGGAGGACTCTATTGAAAGCCCCATCCACAGTAGGGCTCGGTGTCCCATCCATGAGATATTATTTTCTGGTGGCGCAATTAACCCCCGTCTTGGACTGGGCACCAGAGACGCGGGCCTCACGCTGGAAGGATATAGAAAAAGCAGGCCTATCAACTCCATTACACAAGCTCCCATTTCCATCGACTGAAACTAAAGGGCGGGGTGGGGAAGATCTTGTCCACAACTGCAGTTACCCTGGGACAAGCTGTGTTGGCTCTTGGGGATCCCGAGGGGACTGGGCTCTCACGCCTGTTACACGCACCCCAGACCGGGATGGTTAAAGGGGCCTTTACAAACTGGGAGAGGGACTCCCCATTGAGACTGCGGGGCCTATTTCAGGAGGGGGAACCGCTCACTTTTGCTGACTGCAAGACCAAATTTAACCTGTTGGACACTGAGCGGTTCCATTATATCCAACTTAGGCACTGGACCACTAGTCCAACGACAGCTTCCAGGGCCCCCAAAGGAACTGAACTCTCGGCCTTGGAAGGAAAGGGCTCTGGGAAGCTTTCTCATCTATATAAGCTCCTGGAGAACCCAGAGGTTGGAAGGAAACACCCCTATATGATATAGTGGGAACAGGAGTTTGGGCGGGATATCCCAGAGAACTCATGGACTAGGATCTGGCGACAGACACATGCTAGCTCAAGGTGCACACAGTCAAAGAAAGGGGCAATAAATCTCTGCTATAGTTGGTATCTCACTCCGAGAGACTCCATCACACATCTCCGGAGCTTTCGGACCGATATTGGCAAGAGTGTGGGGAGGTGGGTGGTATGTTAAATATGTGGTGGTCCTGCCCAGTCATAGCAATATTTTGGAAAGAGGTACTAGCACAGATTAAAGATATAACTGTGGCCCAACTCCCACTTGACCCATTAGTGGCTCTACTCGTGGCTGTCCCAGAGGATGGCTCCTACCTTCTTAAGGGGCACAGGGCCTCATTAACAACCCAGCTACTCCTGACGGGGAAGATTACTAGAGCCAGTTTCTGGAAAACCCGGGAGGGCCCTCCCCTGTCTTACTGGTGGACCAAAGTATGGGCGATGTTGGCCATGTTGAGGATTACGGCAGTCATGTCAAACACCATTCCCAAATATACGCAAACCTGCTCTCCATTCCTCAAGTATGTCAGGGATAGAGAAGCCGAGCTGTTTAGACCACCTCTTATGCGAAGCCTGTGCCTTCTGTGATCAATGATTGTGGGATACCTAGGTGGACAGTAGCTGGGAAACGGCATGGGGATGAACTGTTTAACCCTGGACACTTTAGACCATGAACCACCATGGTGAGTGGAGCCTGTCGATGTCCTACCCGGGCCTGCCAGCTACACAACACTCCCCCCATCCCCTACCTTTATTTCTCTCTTTTGGGGATGGTGGGGGAGCGAAAGAAATGGTCACTAGACTGTTTACTGTTACAAGTGACATATTACTTTGTATTGCCATGTGACCAAAATAGAATAAAGCTTATACAAAAAAAAAAGAAGGGATTTCCTCTTGGCTCGAGTAATGCTTGTTCCCCTCTTCAATACTTTCACCTCTTTACTTCATAGAAATGGAAAGAATGTCACTTCTGGATACAATAGAAGGTTCAGTGTCAATTAGGCACACGTAACTGCTCTTTAAAGTAGATGTCAAGGCTGAAAGATGAATAGAGAATTGTATTCCTGTGTAACGGCATTTGGGAACCACAATTATGTATACACGACCTCCTTTTGTATCGTTTCAGACTTTATACCTTGTAACTCGGGTATTGTCAAGATTAATAAAGTTACTCACCGTAGTGACTACCTTACTCTTAGTCCATAGTCCCCTTTCCTCCATACCTTTGGGGACATTCCGTCATCGGGACAGGAGCGCAGCACTTTGAAGCATCAAAAATTACTTTTTATGCTTTTATTTTTATGTGATGCCACCACATGTGGCCGTAACCCCACCTTCCTAAGCTCTGCCCACAATTTACCCTTCAGTCATTTTCTATCCCCAAAGTCGAAAACCATTAGCAAATCGAGGAAACTTTTTAGAGGGGAAGGCAGGTGGGCATATCAAGGAAAGGGGACTGTACTAAAAGTAAGGTGGTCACTACAGTGACTAACTGTTCTACTCCTATCTACTCCTACGCCCCATCCCCTTTCCACCATACTTTTGGGAGATTCCTCAAGCACTAACCATAGAAAAGGGAGGCTAGACATTTCCCTTACTGGAAAAGGTATTTGAGAACTGACTGGCCAAACTGGGCATCAGCCCGGGAGCTCAGGTCAAGACAATAGTGTCTACAAAAAGCAGAGTGAGAAGCACACGTAGCAGCCTGGACTATTGACTCCCAAGGGACATATTTCTGGACGGCAACAGCAGCCTCTTTGCCTCGGAACAAATGTGTATGAACGCCCTTTGGGTCCTGAAGGACTTGAACTGTATAAGCTTCTGGGATACACAAAGAGATCCATCGTGAAATGGAAGCTTTTGAAGCCCGTTTCCCTTTTGGGTCCCTGAAAGTAACGAGTTGTGGGGAGCTTCTGAAATCACTTGTTCTTTGAAGATAAAACTTGAGAGCTCTTCTGTCTTCCAGATTATGGAGTACCCTTCTCCGCCTCCAAGACTAGGTTTGGAAAGAAAAGCGAGAGGGAGATTGGCTGGTTTATGTGGAACTCAGACAATTTCTGGAAGGAAAGAAGGATGAGTGTGAAGCACAACCTTAACCTTGTGAAAGGTCAAGAAAAGGTGTTTGACACAGAGCTTGGAGCTCACTTATTCTTCTCGCAGATGTTATTGCAATTAAGAAGGCAACTTTCCAGGAGAAAAACTTGAGCTCCGTAGTGGCCAGTGGCACAAATGGCTTGTGACACAGAGCGGCAAGGACCACATTTAGATCCCATTTTTGGTGCCTCTTGATTACTCGGTTTGATAGAGAAAAATAGCAATTATCTGTAGAAAGAAAAGCCGCAATAGCTGACAGATAAGTTCTGCGTGATAAAACGTGGATGCCAGAGGCTGCAAGGTCTGCTATAAAAGACAAGACACAGTCAAAAGCATGTCGAGGATCAAGCTATTTAGCAAGACACCAAATGACAAAAACAAAGCCATTTACTTTTGTACTGCGCTCTCGTAGAAGGCTTACGTGCCACCTGGATTATGCGCATATTTTCCTCCGAAAGGTTAAACTGCGCTAAGGACTTGAACTCAGCACCAGGCCGTCAAAACGAAGGATTGTGGGGAGGGCTGCCAAACCTGGTGATTGCTCTAGTGCAGGAGATTGGGGATCTACAGAAACCTGATTGGGTCGCATATTGATAGGGGCTGAACCTCCGGGAACAAGAACCTGGCTGGCCACCAAGGAGCTATTAACAGGAGATTGCAGTTGGAGGCACTTCTGAGCTTCCAGAGCGATCAATCAAGGGCAGAGGAGGGAAGGCATAAGCCTTCATGTTGTCCCATGGAATCTCAAGCGCATCCCCCAAGGAAGATGATCTGAGGGCGTCCCTGGAGGCATGAATGTCTCCTGTTGGTTGCAGATGCAAAGAGGACCACTATTGGGGTGAACCATAGTTGGAAAGGTTTGGCAATAACTGCTGTTCATTTCCAATTTGTGGTTTGCCATAGACTGGCGGCTCAGGGAATCTGCTGCAACAATGTTCCGTCCCAGGAATGTGCACGGCTTGCAGCCAGACATGGTTTTGGACTGCCCAATTACAAATTTGGAAGAGGAGACCTGGTATTCACATATAACATAGCCACTGAATTATCTTGTTGGCTATGGAAGGCCGGAAGGCTTATATTGCCAGAAAAACTACCAAAAGTTGCAGATAGTTGATATGAGACATGCTGTCCTTGTGAGTCCAAAGGTCGTAGTCTTTAAGATGACCCAATGTAGCCCCCCTAACCCAGAAGGGAGGAGTCAGTTGTGATCATGACCTGAGGTGAAGGCTCCTGGAACGAGGTTCCCACTGAAAGGTTGTTGGTGGTTGCCCACGACTGAAGATCCAACCTCAATGAAGATGGGATCGGTATCATTTCGGAGTCTGGGTCGAATGCTGGAAACCTACAGTTCCGAGGCACTAGCTGTGTGTGCCTCATTTTGAGTCTTGCTAGAGGCAGAGCTAGGACGCATGAGGCCTAGGAGTCTTTGGAACCACCAGGCTAACCTGTGGGAGGAGCTCAGAAACAGAAGGCAGGTGGTTGACTAATCCACAATCCTGTCCTCCATTAGGAAAACCATGGCACTGATACTATCCCAACGGAAATCTAGGAATATCTAGTCCTGAGACACCATCACAGACTATTTCGACCAGTTTACTGAAAGCCCCAGTCGGAATAGGAGCTGAAGAAGAAACTGAAGATTGACTGACACAGTGTGGGATGCAAGGGTTTCACAGGAGCCAATCGTCTAAATTTGGATAGACACGAACTCCCTGAAGCCTGAGGAACGCAGTGATGACCGCCACGATCTTCGTAAAGACATGTGGTGCCGAGATGAGACCAAATGGTAGCACTCAATATTGGAAATGTTCAGTTCCCACGGAACACCAAAGGTATTTCCAATGTGGGGCACACATTATGTGCATATAAGCGTCCTGGAGATCCACCACACTGAGCCAATCGCCCTTCTGGAGAGAGGATCTGGCTGGGCGCGATCATCTTAAATTTCTCTTGGGGGAGGAAAAGGTTGAAGCTGCAGAGGTCTATGATAGTGTGCAGGCCACTTAAGGAGTAATAGCCCTCCCCTTTGCTGCCTCAAGGGAACAGGTTCCAACGCCCTGATGTTCAAGAGTTTTTGTACCTCAGCTCTGAGGGCGGGAGACCCATTCTGCTGAAGAGGAGGGTGAGATGGTGGGGTATGAGGAAGGGGGAGCCGGAAGCCCACTTGTGCGACGGACAAAATCCATCAGTCTTCTTTTATGGTCTTCCACGCTTCCAGATGAAACGATATACGTCCTCCCACCGGAGTCTCGTGTAACCGATGGAGAACATCATTTGGATGATTTATCGGGGACGAAAGCTCTCTTTGCAGAGGAGTAGGGGGAGGACCGAGTGACAAACCGGCCACTCTGTCTTTGCTGCTTGAGACGAGGCCCACCAGAGGAGCCTGCTACTCGGCGGTGAACGCTCCTGGATACCCTGAAAAGGATCTTGTTTGAGTTGCTATGACTGACAAAGATTTAGCTGTCAATGTGCTTGCTTTTGTCTTGCTAAGCTCATCGGTGGAGGAGTGGAAAAGCACTTTCCCTTCAAAGGGAAGGTCGAGTACTTTGTCCTGAACCTTCTTCGAGAACTTTGTAGCATGAAGCCACGCCTGGCGGGAGATGGAGCGGAGCAGGTCTTTACGATCCTGGGTCCGCGTACTCCCATTCTTATGGTGGGAACCGAAGACTGGTCCGTGACACGCAATACCTCAGCCACCTTGGGCATAGCCATTTCTATCACTGGGAAGAATCAGTGAAAGCGAGGCAATGGTGGCAGTGTAGGAGAAGGGTGCACTCGAAGTGGAGGGGGCACTACAGCAACCTGCTAAGAAGGAGGGGGAGCAGGCTGCGTCTTAAGAGGCTTAGGATATAGGTCTTTAAACAGATCCTTAAAGTAAGCCTTCATCGGGTCCGAGTGCATGAGGGCCTGGATACTGCCAAAGAACGCATCCTCTGAGGAAGGTCTAGGCAGAGCAGTGGTTACAGGCCGCTCTGGAGGGGCATATCCCCAAGATTGTATTGAGGCAGGTTGCCAAGATGGGCCCCCACCCTTAAAGCTGGGTCGACAAACCAGGGGAGCGGATGTAGGAAGAAGTGAGACTGCATGTATCAGCGGAAACCTTGCACGCCAGTCAGTTGGCGGGCAAAAGGGGTTTCTATTATCCAGATTTGGTCAAAACGGCTGCTTGGTCCCAAACGTAGGCTCTCGTGTTGCAGACATTTAAAGGTTGGGATGGAGGAGCTAGTCAAGATGGCCGCCTCAGGTCACGTGGGTTGGGCCGCCATTTTGTCACTGCCTGAGGCGCTCTGCATCACAGGTTTTTGTGAGGCCATTGTAACCCCAGGAATTGTAGGAGCTTTTGAGTCAGTTTTAGCCCTCTGACAGAGAACCTTGGCTGCGCCGGTACACGGAGACCTGGGGCGTTTTTGTTGGCCCCTTTTGCCTCAGAAGAAGTGTTAGCCCTCTGTGAGGGATCCTCGGCAGGGCCGGTGCTTAAAGACTTAGGGCCTTTGCCCTCCTTCTTTGCCCCCTCAGCAGTACCAGTACGACCAGAAGATTCTTTCTGGGAAAGCTTAGTGTTAGGGAGCATTCTCTGTAAAGGCTAATTTCCCAAACCTAGTGAGTCCCCCAGCAGCTTTGCTGGATTTTTGGGGTTTAATTTTTTCTTCTGCTAAGAGTGAGACTCTTTCTCCCACTCTTAGGCTTGATTTGAGAATGTCCTTTGACTTTGTAATGTGTTTTATGGGCTATGGGGTCTTTTACTCCATGGGGCTTCATGTGTTTTTGGTAAGTGTGTTACACAGCACCCTCAGTGCAGTAACACAGGGGTGTTATAGTGGCCCCCAAACAGACTTCATACCCTGGGACTGACTACTGTCTCCCAGGGCATGTAAAGTCACCATTGACTTTACCAGTCTTAAATTGTGACCAGTACAAACCATCATATTGTGGAAGTACTGGTAGGGTAATTCGATTGCCCCTGGGTCTGTTTTTCAAGGGGGCACTGTCCAGTCCCCCCTTGTCGAGTTTCTGGCTGGTGGCAGTGGTTACCATGCGAAATATTCCACCAGAATATTTCCTATGGGATTTTCCCATTCATTTTAAATGCACCACTTTTTTGGTGCAATGTTAAAGATACCGCCGGGTTATTTATTTAATATTTATTCCCCGGTTGGGTCTTTTTTGCCAGGACTCGGTTTTAAAATGGCGTTTGTGTTCGCCTCAGTAACTCCAAACCAAGTTGAGCCCTTTGTTCCACTTTTGGCGGGCTTCTGCACAGAAGCCTCCAAAAGTGGTGCCACTCTGTCTGGGTCTACAGGATGTGTGGGAGGGGGGAATAGGCACCCTGGACTGAGTTGCCTTGGCAACTCAAGTCGCACTCTTGTGTGATTGGCCCAGTGGTGAGCCGCCCGGCTCACCACTTAGCATGTTTGAGTGACAGCTAGGACTGATGAATGGGGGTTTTCTGCATAAAAGCAGGGCTTTGGGGACTGGAACTTCAGAAGTCGCCACAGGACCTAAAGAATCCGAAGAGGGAGAAGCTGAGCCGACCTGCAACGACAACACCACCGGTGAAGCCCTGCTGAACCGAACTCACCACTTCCCAACGACGGAGAAGATCTTCTTCCTGGAGAGTCTTCTTCCTTTGAGCTGGTGGGGTTAACCAGTTCGCCTTTTTCGCCTTCCTGGATCGTCTCGTGGTCGAATCGCCCGTGCCAAGCACCCCGGCGGCCGGATAGCCACGCTCACCACTACCGCGAATAAAAGGGTAGTACCTTTTAACCGGGAAACTCCGCGGCTGGTTTCTTCCCTGGCAGTGCAACGACCTCCAGCTTTCCTCCACGTCGAGATCTTCTCTTCCCCTGGACGAAGCACCGACTTGCACCCGCTGCCAGGAACAACTGCCCCCGCTGGAGCTTTCTCGCCATTTCAGGTACTGTGTCCCGCCTGGTCTCCCTTGCAACAGACTGTTCAAGGTGTCCCGTAAATCCTTGACTCTCTATCCTGGGGTGACCTCGGACCCGTTAATATTACCTTTCTGAACTGATCTAACTCCTTTTTGAACTATCTGCAAAGACTTTTAAAGTGTACTTCAACTGTGTGATCTTGGGCACATTCCGCCTTGCTCTCTCCAAGAGTGGGCCTGGCCTATGAACTTTTTGCTCTACAGTAGACCCTGCCTTTCCTAACTATCTGTGGGTACTTAAACGTGTTGGTATTGTGCGTTTTCCTATTTCTGCCTTTTTAAATCATTATTGGAGTGCCATCTATGGTTACGCGCTCACCTCTGTTTTGCTAAGTGGTGTACTAACCTCGACTTGTCAAATAATTAATTAGGGAGGTGTATATATTTCTAGTGACTGGGTTGGAACTTGCTTGACATATTAGTGCCAGTGTGTTTTTAAAATTGTGTTTTAAATAAATAATTATATACTTTTATACCAAAGCTCTGGTCAGTGTTTGCTTGTACTACTGTATTTTTGGCCCTACTGTGTATACTCGACATACAGCCTAACTCTTCTTGAGAGAAGTCTGACTGCTCAGCCACAGCTACCAGGTAAATCTGGGTGGTACAGACTGCTACCAATTGGGTTTACTGCTAACACCTGTAGTCTTAAACTTTTTGCAGTGGTCCCTAAGGGAACTGCACAGGTTTCTGCCTAACACTTAGGTTGACAACCGGTAGCCAGGGACCCAGAATGGGACCCCTCGATCCTGCAGGTTTTGATAATAGCAGCTATTTGGGGATCCTCTGGAGTGATCCTGGTATTTTTAGCCACTTTATAGAAATCCTTCGAGACTAGGCTTGGTATGTTTAGTCCCAGACTGGGAAACCTCAGGAATAACCACGGTTGAAGTAATCCCAGAAACCTTGGGCTTAGTTTTACTTCCCAAAAGGGAGACCTCAGAGGAAAATCCGGCTGCGTTAGCCCCTTGACGGGGAACCTCGGAGGAAACTTCGGAATCCAGGTTAGATCCCTTTCAGGACATGTCAGGGAGAACCCTGGTACAAGAGCCACTTGCACCCCTCTCAGACTCAGAAGACCCCGGAAAGGAGTCCCCTGGCCGCGGTGCCCTAAAAAAGGACGGAACTTACCGGATACCGCCTTTTCTTTTTGATGAATTGCTGTAAATGAGGAGGAGGTAGCCGTTGGAACACTTCCTCCCACCTCACGAGCCTACGCTGGAGTGCCCATACGGAAAGTGAGTCACAGTATAGACAAGAGTCCAACCGATGTTCCGGGCCCAAGCACTCTAGACAGAGAATGGGGCTCTGCCCCAGCGAAGCGACGTTCGCATGAAGAAAAGGACACAAATCCCTGACACTCCGGCATAGACTGAGGTGAAGAAGACCATGGAACCGGAGCAGGAAAAGAATAAATAAATGCCCACGATGCAGGTGCTTCCGACCCCAACCGCGCAGAGAAAAGGAATGAAGGGTGATGCGCGGGCAGAGCTCAGGAAGGTGGGATTACAGCCACGTGCAGTGGCCCCACGCCAAAATAAAAGAAGGACCAAAAGTAATTTTTTATGCTTCAAAGTGCTTTGGTCCCGTTCCGATGGACAGAATGTCCCCAAAAGTATGGAACAAAGGGGACGGGACGTAGGAGTATAGGTATTTGTTATTGGTTTGGAGAGCGTTCCCCTCTTCTTAATTAGGGACACACAACCACTCTGTTATACAGCAGCAGTCTTCAAGTAGTTCAACAATGCTTTTTAATGACTTCAGCTCTCATGCGTTAGGTCTTTCACAGTATACGCAAGTGATACATTTTCATTGTGAATATACTTGGGATATAACAAACAGCTTCTGCTCACATAAAGTCATGCGTGACAATTAGGATTTGGGAACGGATACCGGCAAGGCTCACGCAAAGTGTTAGAATGCTGTGCTTCACTCAACAGTTTCTTAGACACTTGCTTTGTGGGTTGCATTGCTTCCCTGTCTTTTACTACTTGTTCTACAGCTTCTAGCTCGCTGGGGACCCACACCCTTCTCCTGCACAGGTGTGTCCGGTACGGTCACTCGAATTGGGAGTATCTTTTCCTACTGAGACCCTCGGCTTGTCTCTTGCTTATGGCATCAGTCTCCTGCACCTTCACAGTTCTGCAATTATGGAAATAAGGCTTCTTAGCCTCCTGCACGTCTTCTGCTGCGCAGCCTCTGCCCTTCAGAGTTTGGGAGAACAAGATCGTTCACTACATGCAGGTGAAATCTGTCTCCACGTTATGGCATCCTTCTTGAGCTCTCACTTTGTGATTTGACAGCCGTGTGCTCCTTCTCGACTTCTACTACTACAGATTGCCTTCCAGCTCTTGTTCCAGCTCCCTCTACTCCTCCTTTCCTAAGCGGGACTTGTATGCCTCCCAGGTTCATTAACAATTCTCAGGTGTGGGCTGTTAAGCTCAATTGCCCGACTACTGCAATGGCTACTAGGCTTCATTTGCCCAACTGCTACATCTGCAGCCCTCTTCCTTGTCCCAGTACCTCTGGGATTCTGTGACTTGTAGTCCCCTTCAATAAAGTTAGTCAATCAGATATTTGAGTTCTTTTTATGAGTAGATTTAATTTCCCTGAACTCTTTAAGAGAAGGACAGTTAAAATTAGCTGTTATAGAGGAAGGTAATTTATTAAAGACAAGATTTCCAGATTCCTGTACATTGTACCCTTGGGAGTAAGGAGGAAGTTTGATTTGGGATACCCAGAAGGATCCTTCCTTTGGTAAAGCTTGTTCCGTTTTTATAAGACTTGTGTCCACATTTCTAGTTTTAATATAGAAGTCAGGGACATTGCAACAACAATAAGCCATTACCTCTTTAGGTACATTGGGAAGAGTCTTCCTATCAGAGGTAAAATACTGAGCCTTATCCCCATGGAATCTCCTCAACACCCTCGGCCCGTCTCCTCCCAGGTGATCCTCCTGCAGTACACCACCCCCAGGGTTGGGATGGAAGGAGACTTTAGGCAGGGTTTCAGTGAGGGATCCGGAGGATTCTTCACAATGGACAACTCCCAGAGTGATAACCTCATCTTTTAGTTCAAAGAGCTCTGGGATCTTTGACTGCAGTTGTTTCTGCAGAGCTGAACCTTCTGCACCTGTAGAAATAGCTCAAATGATCTGCTCTCAGTTTGAGTTTTAAATCTCTACTGGTAAGACTCCGCCAGGCGACTCCTCATTATGGTAGCTTTTAAGACAGTTCATTTGGGGGGGATAGTTTGCCTAATTGTGGGTTTTCTAAACATCTTGCAGGATTTCATGGTTATAAGACTTTTTGTGACTGGTTACTTCTTGCAGGGTCCCCCGTTACTGCAACCCTTTTTTTCCAATGTGCTGCCCATATGGCTACTAGACCGGGGTGCCTTTTAGGCATCTCATTTATTTATTTATTGGTCGCTTGTTAGGTGCTTATACAATTAGCAAAACTGTTTCAAGGCGCCTACAGGGCAAACAGGGTGGGGACAGCAGAAGGTAGACAATGAACTACAGCAAAGATAAATAATTGAATTAATAGTACAAACAAATCGAGAGGCCAACATGGAGCAGAGATGAACCTACTATGCCTTGCATGTGTTTAGGGTGCCCAGGGTGATTCTACCACAATAAAATGGTGTTATGGAGGTTGCTGGTGGCAGCTGTACTCTTACACCAGGCAGGTAGCCTTTTCTAGTCCATTAGTACCTCCATAAATCAATGCGATGGCCAATGTGCACAGATCTATATATGTGTAAGACCTACCCCATACCATGCTCCTTTGTGGCCTGTGCGTGGACCATAAGGCAATTTTGCTGAGGTCAGCTCATTCGGAGCCCTTGGTTTAGGTTTATACCAATGCAAACTGTTTTGACCCACCTCCAAGGCTTCTCAATCTGCGTCCTGTGTAGGAGTGTATGTGGGTGCATGTTTGTTTTCATCTGACCAGCCCCGATTGGCTGTCCACCCAAACCTGTGAGTGCTACCTGGAGTGCGGTAGTTGGGCTGGCTTAAGCCAGCATGTGAAGGAGTGCATTGGCCAGTAGAGGGGACTGCATTCCTCAGATCCATTCCTAAACTCACCTGAAGTCTGCACAGTGGTGGGCTACTGCTGCCAACCCAGGTTTGCCAGTACTAGCTGCGTCCTGGTGCTTTGTCCTTACATCATTGGTTTCCAGGGATGATGGATTCCCTTGCTGGGCTCATATTTTGCTTCCTTCAGTTTTCTTTGTGGTTTTTACTGGGTGGCCTTGCTGGACCGTTCCTCGCCTGCAGTTGCTGTGTCCCTGCTAACAACCTTCTAGTCCAAGTTCCGAAATGTTGGCGGTCCCTCCTTGCTGTCCTGGGATTCCACAACGGCTCCATCTTGTTGACATCCTGGATCATCACCAGCCATCTTCCATGTGGATCAGTTTTCTGTCAGTTTGGACCCTCTGCTCTCTGGACCTGTAACCCTTGTTGGGCTCTTCAGAGTGCTCTTGTGCTGCTGATCTTTGCCTTGTGGATCGACAGTCCTGGTGTCATCATCTTGGATGTCTCGTCAAGGTTCGAGCTGGGTTGGGAGGGGTGTGGCTTTGCAGCCATGGAATAGGCTGGAAACCCTGCAAGCTCCGTGATCCGACAACTTGATCCGACCAAGAAACGCATATTTTTTTGATCAGTGGCGGCCCAAAAGTATGTGCAGGTGTGGGAAGGCACAGAGCAGAGCATGAGCAGGTTGACTGCAGTTTTACGGCGGAAGAACGATCGCATTGTTACTTTGTTCTGAGAGGTTGGCTGTGGAAAGGGCATCAAAGTGGCCACGGACGAGAACAAAGAGATCCCGAGGGGCGCACCCCTGAGATGGAGGAGCTGGAGCCAACAGCAGAGGAAGATCGCTAGGGATACGAAATAATTATCACATTGCCCAGTCCGGGTGGCCGCAGAGAAAGAAAAGCAAAGGGAAAAACACTGGTGGAGTGCTCCGAACGAAGAGTGGACGAACGAAGGAACTAGCAGATATCACCGGCCCTTTGAGGACGGTGAGAACCCACCCTTGCTGGGACTGAGGACCATGGGTGAAGGGGCTGATCCACGACTCAAAGGGACAGCGCCATGTCTAATAAACCTCCAAGACTGAAGAGTAAGCAACCCACATTAGAGGAATACACAGACGCCACCAGGCCCGGAGGGAGCCAGGAGCAAAGACAAAGTCCAAGTTGGGAGCAGTGCCACCATGGGCGTGAATCAGGAGGTCCTCGAAGCGATCGCCGATCTGAAGGCGGCTTGAGAGACCAAGCTTGAACTCGCGGTGGTAGAACTAAAAACAGCACTGGAGCTCCAGGACGGGGCAGTGCAGGAGGATGTGAATCTGCTACGGCAAGACGTAAGGTCTCTGGCAGAGCGCACAGAGAACCTCGAGAAGGAGATGGGCCCCAACACGGCGGACTGTGCTTCTCACCGGTTGGAGCTTCACGCCCTGGTACGAGTGGGTAATCTGGAGAGTAGAGCGGAGGAGGCAGAAGGACGGGCCCGGAGGAATAATATCCGTATTGTTGGACTACCAGAAGGAGCGGAAGGCCATAACCCCACGGAATTCGTTGAAACAATGTTGCTACAAGAAATCACTGGAGGAGTGCTGTCTCAGGGGTTCGCGGTGGAAAGGGCACACAGGGCCCTAACGAGGAGACCGCCACCAGGAGGCCCACCTAGGCCGGTGATCGCTAAAATACTTAATTACAGGGATCGAGAAAGGATCCTGGAACACTTCCGCAAAGGTGGGACAATACAAAGAGGTTCGGCAAACATAACGGCTTACCCGGATTATACCCTGACGGTGCAGCGGAGCAGAATGAACTTTGGGGCAGTCAAAAGGAGATTGCGAGAAGTGGGTCATAAATACATGCTGCTTTACCCGGCTAAACTGAAGGTTTTTCACAAGCACAGAACTTTATTTTTTGAAACTCCGGAAGAAGTCATGGGATGGCTCGACACGCAGGGATACCCCCAGGAGTCGGACGTTCGGACAGGAGAAGGAGGTGACGCGGATAAGTAATGAACGAGAGGGGCACCAGGGGGTCTCAGAATTTAAGACTATGGGACTTGAATATAGTCACTAAAGTAGCGAGCGGAATGGTGTTATCAGGATGGGATACACGCATGATCCGCGAATACTGCGATTTAGTCTTTAACTAGGGGCCTTGCAGGACCAACCTGTACATCCCCCATTTAGAGTTTAGTTAGGTCGCCGATAGTGCGGTGACGCCCTGCTGGGGTCTGGCCCGGGGTACCAGGGTAGACCCAAACGCGGGGGAGCCTGAGATCCAGGGATGGAGCTGGGCAACTGTTGGGGTTGGGGTAGGGTGGGGAGGAGGGCGGGAAGGGGTTGTGTGCTGTGGTTTGTTATAGTTGGGGAAGAGTTATGGGGTAAGCCTACACTTCACGGAAAACGAGATGAACCATGGGAGACCTTAAGATAGTCACTTGGAACGTTATGGGGCTCAATAGTTATCTGAAGCGGAACAAGGTAATGATGTATCTACGCAGACAGAAAGTGGATATAGCCATGTTACAAGAAACTCATCGAGCGGAGCTGCGAGCCGAGGTGAGAGCAGTCTGCAGCAGTCCGCTGCAGATGCGGAGCAAAAGCGCGATGGAGCCTGAAGTGCGTCCTCCCACACCCCCAGTTGGAAATGCCAAGACGACCTACCGGGAGTCGGAGGAACGCGGAGAATCAACGTCTAAACCAACACTGAAAATGAGAGCACCGGAGGCCGACGCCACGGATGCGGGGGCTGTGGCCAAGAGAGCGGAAAAAGTAAGAACCCCCAGAGGTAAGCTTATAATGAAAACGCATCAGAGGCAAGCACAAACAAGCTTACCAGCTTTGTGGGCCGCGGCTGCGGTCTCGACGCCGGCGAGCGCAAACGCGCGTGAAACTGTGAGTTCGAGTCCTCCCGTCAGATCCGCCCCTGCCCCCGCAGAGTGCGGAGTGCGAGGAAACCAGCCGGTGGAGACAGACGGAGATGGAAGACGTAGAGAGCCCCTGCCACGCCGGGCTGGGCGGGAGAGAGAAAAAGAGCATACCTGACCCAGTTGCCGTCCCAATCGCCCGCGACGCAGCAGGGGCCCTAGCAACCGTCCTAGAGACGAGTGGTGGTGGCGTCAGGGTTGTCGGAGGACGACCGGCGTCACCACCTTTACAAGGCTCCTGCTGTGGGGCGGGCGGAGAAGGGCGGAGTGAGGAGGTGGACGACGTCTGGAAGACCCCGAGTCTGGAGGTGCCAGTGGGTAACCTGATCCACAACAACGTCGATGTAGCAGCCAGCAGGTGGACTCCCCTTACATGTAACACCCCCTGTGAGAAATGCCTCAACCCCCCCGGCAGCCAAGCCCCAGTGGATACAAATGTGCAAATCCAAAATAACGTGGAGAAAGGAACAAAAGAGACACCGCCTTCCCCCGTGGGAACAGCAAAAAATATGGACTGCCCTAAGAAAACGTTGAACATCAAGGCAATGATCCACTCAGACCATAAGAGCAAAGACACAGACCAGAGAAACAACAGTTGTGTACAAAAATCAGGTAAAGAAACAGAAGGAACCAGTTGAAATCAGTTCCGGTGAATCGTCCTCAGATAGAGATAGTGACGAAGTCCTTGAAGAAGATAACAAACGAGGGGACGCACACAGAGTAAGCGACCAGGAGGACTCAACCAAGGAAACAAAGGACGAGAGTGCAAAAACCGGTGTAAATCAACAAAAAAAGAAAAAACTCAAATCTAAAAGAAACCAAACACCTCGGAAGGCACCCTCAACTCAAGAAAAAAAAGGGGTACAAAAGACTTGACCACAACAAGTAGAGAAGAAGGAAAATGGTCTAAAAGAAAAAGACCATCAAAACTTCCGGCACCGCTACTATCCTGCCCCCTAAAAACATTCTTTACCCAACAGTACAAACGCAAACTAACAGTGGACTCAGAGGTATCAGATGCAGAGATGCTCGAAATAGCGAAAGAAATCATGCCAGGATCAAAACTAAGAAAAACAGAGGATACCCAAACCAAAATCACCACACAGATGGGAAAAAAACCAAACGGTGCAGACTGCACAGAAAACAGCAATGAAAGAGAAACCAAAGCCCAGTCCAAGAGGGGGGGAAGAGGATCAGCCTCGAGAAAGACAAATGGAATCCTCCAATCCCAAGATCTCATCGGACACTGAAACTTCAAACTCAGAGCCCAAAAAGAAGCAAAAAACCCCAATGACAAACAAGGACAAAAGGACAAAGGCAACCGTAGAAGCCTGTCCTCGGAGGAAACCCAAAGACCCGTGGACCTAACAGATGAGTGAACAACGGCCTGTATGGACGAAGCCGCACTTGGTCACGGAACTACAAACAGCGGCCTTACCATCCACAAGGAACTGGGAACTCCAACGGACACCTCGGAAGCTACATGCAGGGAGAACGTCAACAAGCCAGGACCCTACTTCACAAACAGAACACCGGGGCCCACACAGTATAGGTATGTCAAAAAGAGCTGAGAAAACCCAAATCTCTCCTAAAAATCGCCGGCTAAGCGATATTGCCGCGGCCATTCACAAAGACACCTCAAACCAGAAACCGGACATGATAGCAACCATGTCGGCAATGTCAATTGTACTAGCGCCTTTCTGCAAACTATATGAAGCACTAAAAAATGAAATACAGGACAATCCAGCAATCCTCGGAAATATGAGCGCAAAAATGGCCCATGTTGAAAGCTATATAACGGCCATAGAAACACAGAAAAATATCCAGGAAATAAACTGGGAAAGAAACCGAGGCGCTTGAGCGAAAAATTGAACATCTAGAACAACAAACTAGAAACCCTCCACCATCTCAGGGTTCAAACCTGGGAAATCCTCTAGAACTCCAAACACAGAAGCTGCACAGTGGAACAACAGGCCCGGAAGCCCGAATCCAGAAAGTGCTCAGTGGGATAAAAGGCCCGGAAGACAGAACAGAAAAGATGGAACAAGTTACTTACCTGTAACTGTTGTTCTCCAGCATGGGTCTGGCATGGATTCACATGCTCATGAATATTCCCCGTCGTCAGGCTGGGAATCCTCGGTAAAGAAAAAACCAGTATCAGTTTCGTTTCTGATCTGTCTTTCGTAGTAATAACCAATCACTGGTCTCTGCGTCATACTGACCACAGCCAATGACTGCCCTCTACCTAAGCACCGCCTCTGGCAGCCATCTTCAGATTTGGAAGCACGTGAAGTGGCAGTATGACCAAGTGAAGAGCCGCAGAGGGGTAGGCGGGAGGGTTCGCATGTGAATCCATGCCAGACCCATGATGGAGAACAACAGTTACAGGTAAGTAACTTGTTCCTTCTCCAGCATGGGGTCTGGCATGGATTCACATGCTCATGAATAAAGAATACATAGCAGTACACACATGCACAACCACGGGAGGTGGCAAAGGCTCAACATTAAGCATCACATCAACTCAACATTAAGCATCTTACCTCCTCACCAGGCTCACCTCAGGCGAACAGGTTGCGCAGCACTGCTTGGCCGACCCTGGACTCCTCCCTGGAATCCCGGTCGACGCAGTAGAATTTCGTGAAGGTGTGCGTCGACCTCCACGTAGCAGCCCTGCATATGTCCAGCAGGGGCACACCAGATAGGAACGCCGTGGTAGCTGCGATCGCTCTGGTGGAATGGGCTCTCGGACGGCCAGGCAGCGGTCGGTTTGCCAACCGGTGACAGCACATGATACAGCCGGAGAGCCATCTGGAGATGGAAGCCTTCGAGAGAGCCTTCCCCTGATTGACAGGTCCAAAGTTCACAAAGAGTTGTGACGTCTTCCGAAAACCCTTCGTGCGGTCCACGTAGAACTTCGACGCTCTAGCTACATCCAGCGAGTGCAAAGTCCTCTCAGCCGGCGACGAAGGCGACGGGAAAAACACAGGTAACACCAAGGGTTCGTTGAGATGGAAGTCCGACGGTACCTTGGGCATGAAGGAGGGGTGCGTCCTGAGCACTACCCTCGTGTCGTGGAAAGTCAAGTACGGGGCCTTGCAGGAAAGGGCCTGGATCTCTCCCACTCGTCGTGCGGAGGTGATGGCCACAAGAAAAGCTGTTTTCCACGATAGAAACTTCAACGGGGCCGAGTGCAGAGGCTCGAACGGAGGTCCCATGAGCTTGGTCAGCACCACGTTGAGCTCCCACGCCGGGGCCGGAGCCTTCACCGGCGGGAACGATCTGAACAGTCCCTTCATGAACTCTTTCACCAGACGATGAGACCACAAGGACGTCCGGCCCGTGGTTCTGGTGTATCGGGAGATCGCAGCAAGATGAATCTTGATGGACGCGTGTGCCAGACCAGCTTTGGCCAGCGTCAGCAGGTACGGCAGTACTTGGGGAGCCGTAATCCGTAGAGGGTTAATCTTCTGTGCGTGGCACCAGACAGAGAACCTCTTCCATTTGTGTCTGTAGCATTTAAGAGTCGAGGACGCCCTGGCCTTTGCAAGAACCTCTCTGCAATCGGCCGGTATGTCGTATCCTCCAAACTCTAGCGCTGCAGGAGCCAGGCCTGCAAGTTCAGCGACTTCGGGTCGTGGTGGAGGATGGCGCCTCCTTCCCTGGAGAGTAGATCCGCGTCCTCCGGCAGCTTGATCGGCGGGGACGCTGACAAGTCCAGAAGGTCCGGGAACCATATCTGCCTCGGCCACGCAGGTGCGACGAGGATCATCCTGCACCGTGACCTCTTGAGCTGGTTGACGAGCCGGATTAGCAGAGGCAAGGGAGGGAACGCGTAGAGGAACAGGCCCTCCCAGGGTAACGAGAAAGCATCGCCCATGCTCCTCGTCTGGGGAAACCTGCTGGCGAACCTCCGGCACTTGGTGTTCGTCGCCGTCGCGAACAGGTCGATCTGGGGTGTGCCCCACCGTCGGAAGAGGCGATCCACCAGATCCTGCCGTAGTTCCCACTCGTGGCACGAGCGCAGCTCCCTGCTGAGTGAGTCGGCGATGGTGTTTTTTATCCCTGCCAGATGAAACGGCACCAGAAAAATCCCTTGGGCGACGGCCCAATGCCACAGGTCCTGCGCCTCCTTGGACAGCGCTGGGGACCTGGTTCCGCCCTGTTTCCTGATGTAAAACATGGTGGTGGTGTTGTCGGTGAAGATCCTCACCACCTTGCCCTTGAGGGACGGAAGGAAGGACCTGAGGGCCCAAAACACTGCACGGAGCTCCAGGACGTTGATATGTAGGGACTTCTCCGTCGGGAGCCAGAGTCCCCTTGCGTGCAGATTTTCGGTGTGCGCTCCCCACCCTTCCAGGGAGGCATCCGTGGTCACAGTCTCCTGGTGGGCTGGGGTCTGGAAGTCCATGCCCGCCGTCAGATGCGCGCGGGTGCCCCACCACCGTATCGCTCGTCGGAAACTCTCGTCGAGCTTGATCCTTTCCTCGAAGCTGCCCGTCGTCTGGATCCAGCGCGCATCCAGGAATTCTTGCAACGGGCGCATCCGGAGCCTGCACATGGGAATGAGGTAGATGCAGGAGGACATCATCCCGAGGAGGGACTTGATGGACCTCACTTTGGCCGCGTCGGCCACCAACATCCGTTGCACCTTGCCCAAGATGGTCCTGGTCCTCTCCTCCGACGGGGAGGCCAGAAGGGACACTGTGTCGAGCCTCGCTCCCAGAAACAGTGCGACTTGCGCGGGCACCAGGTGGGATTTGGCGTAGTTCACGGAGATGAGCCAGTCGTCCAGGTAGGGGTAGACGTGAATCCCCTCGCGGCGCAGCTGCGCCGCCACCGGTGCAAGGCACTTGGTGAATACCCTGGGTGCCGACCGTAGTCCGAAGGGAAGGGCTTTGAACTGGTAATGACGCCCTTGGACCACGAATCTGAGGAATTTGCGGTGCCCCTTTAGGATGGGAATGTGGAAGTAGGCATCCTCCAAATCCAACGACGATAGGAAGTCTCCTTCCTCCAGCTGACCCAGGACGTGCTGGAGGGTGACCATCCGGAACTTCTGCGCCTTGATGAACTTGTTCAGACGTCGCAGGTCTAGGATGGGGCGCCATCCTCCCGTCTTCTTCTTCACGAGGAAGTATCTCGAGTAGACTCCGGAGCCCCGAAGCCTCTTTGGGACGAGTTCGATGGCGCCCTTTCTGAGCATCGCCTTTACCTCCAGGAGAAGTTGAGGGACGTGAAGTTCTTTCCTGGCCACGGGGGGACGCGCGGGCACCTTCTTTGAAACTCGAGCGCGTGGCCCCGGGCCAGGGCGTCCAGCACCCAACGGTCGGTGGAGATGGACTCCCACACGCTGACGAAGCCCGCCAGCCGGCCTCCCACCGGGGTGCTTCGGTGGGGGCCCGACCCCACGGCCGGTTCAATCCTGCTTGGACGCGGCCTTGCCGCCTTGACCTCCTTGGCGACGGCGGCGGGGTCCGCTAGACTTGCCTCGTCCTCTGTAGGCCTCTTGCGATGACGAGCGGGCCGCTTGACGGTAGGAAGCGAAACCGCCGCCGGAACCTTTGGAGGTGCCCTTGCCTCCGCCGCTCCGAAAGGGCGTCCGTCGTTGCAGGACTCCAAGGGCCCGGGCCGTCTCCGTATCCGCCTTGATGGCCTGAAGGGAATCGTCCACTGTCTTCCCAAACAGGTTGTTCCCGTCGAAGGGCATGTCCAGGACTCTGGTCTGGACGTCCTGCCGGAAGTCCGTAGCTTTGAGCCATCCACGACGTCGAAGGCAAACGCCGTTGCCCAGCTGGCGGAACCCAGTGTCGGCGATGTCCGTCGCCACGGTGATGGCGTGGTCCGAGGCCACCTCACCTTCCTGCAGGATCTCAAGGGCCTCCGCCCTCTTGTCGTCCGGCAGAAAATCCAGCAGGGGAGCCATCTTGTACCAGAGCTCCCTATCGTAGCGGGCCACGATAGCCAAGGCGTTGGCCGCTTTAATCGTCGTCGCTGCCGACGAGATGACTCTACGCCCCATAGTATCCAATTTCTTTCCCTCGCCGTCCGGCGGGGAAGTCGATGTGGAGGCCGCACCCCCCCCCGCTTTCTTCCTGGCTGCCGCGGAGACGACGGAGTCCGGGGTAGGCTGCGCCCGGAGGCATAGGGGGGCCGTGTCCGGGACCCGGTACTTTTTCTCGTACCGGTCTCTTCTAGCTGGCGTCGTGGAAGGGTTCTTGAGGAGGGAAAGGCCCTCATCCCAAATGTCGTCCAACAGAGGCACTGCGAGGACCGTCTTCCTCTTGGCCTCGCGCCGCTGATAAAGGAAGCCTTCCTTTTTCTTCTCCTCAGGGCAGAGTTGGAAAAGCTCGGAAGCCCTGGAGATCATGGAGTGGAAAGATCCGATCTCGTCGGGCGGAGAGGCCCTGGTGGGAGGCGACGACGGAAAATCCTCGTCGTATGCCTCGTCGTCCGTACCCGTCGCTGCCGTGTCAGTCCCCGTATCATCCCCTCGGGTGGACGGGGAGGAGGGCTGGAAGGGGCGCGACGGTTGAAAAGGAGGTGGTGGATGGATCCTTCTTTTCTTGGTAGGGGGAACACCAGAAGGTCCCGGTTCTGGATCCCCCGACGGGAGAGGTTCCTCCGTCGGTAACGGTAGCCTCGTCCTTATCTCGGAGCATAAGGACTGTATGGCCAACAAAATGGCCGCCGAGTTGTCTTGCGGCGCTGGCAGAGGGGAATCCGACGGGCGAGCAGGGGCCCCGTCGGTATCCTCGACGATGTCGTCATCGTCACCTGCGTCGGGGTCCATTCCGACGGGCTGGCCTTCTTCCACGCCTAGGCCGTGGCTTAAGACCTCGATCAGCTCCTCTTCTGAGGTTGAGGCCGACTCTACGACGACGCCCTGCCCCCCCTTCTTCCCCACGGAGGGTTTCACGGGGGTCCTATCGATGGGCACAAAGGAAGACTCCCTCCGAGGAGGCAGGGAGATTCTGGGCCCTGAGGTCGCCACCACTGGTGCAGCCACCACAGGCTGAGCCAGGGCCGCCGCGACCGTTTCGATAGAGGGCTTGGTCGGATGGATCAAGGCCTTCACCACCTTAGGTGCGCTCACCGCCTTATCCTTGAGGGAGGGGGCACTGCCACGCTCCTCCTCTGCCTTAGAGCTCGACCGGGGCCTCTCCAGGAGCTTCGCCGGGTGCTCGGCCTTCCTCTTACCCGACCCAGAGCGTTGGCTCGTGGTTGATGGTGCCGGGGAGGGTGCGCCCTGCCTGGCGCCCGTAGAGCCCGACCGTTCGGCGCTCCCGGTGCCAGCGGACTCGCGGTGCTTGGCCTTATGTTGGGCCCCCGTCGCCGGGGCGCCCTCAAAGGTCTTAGAAGACCGCTCGGATTTCTTCTTCTTCTCGCCAGACGGGCTCTTACCCTCCAGCCAGTTGGCGAGACGTTGATGGCGGTCCTTCATGGTCCGTTCCGACATGTTGCCGCAAAACGCACAGTCCTTCTCCACGTGCGTCTTGTCCTCATGAAGGCAGTAAAGGCAGAAAGAGTGTTCGTCCTCCTTGAAGACGTTCTGCAGCTGGCATCCAGGGCAGACCCTGAACAGCTTTCCGGGCGTCGAGCTTCCCTTCTCCTGGGCCATCTCCGAGACCGGGCCTGAGAAGCTTCTGGAGTCCTCCGAAGTGTAGCTCGACGAAATCTTCACCCTTGAGGGGCACAGATGAATCCGACACGGGTCCCCGTTGATCGGATGTAGGATCGGTGGAGCTTGAGGCTCTTTTGACCGAAAGAATCGAAGTTTTTTGTAAAAAGCGCGAAAAAATAGCACTAACGCTCGAGAGCAATAGCACGAGGATCCCAACACATGAACGTGCGGTAAAAATCTGAAGATGGCTGCCAGAGGCGGTGCTTAGGTAGAGGGCAGTCATTGGCTGTGGTCAGTATGACGCAGAGACCAGTGATTGGTTATTACTACGAAAGACAGATCAGAAACGAAACTGATACTGGTTTTTTCTTTACCGAGGATTCCCAGCCTGACGACGGGGAATATTCATGAGCATGTGAATCCATGCCAGACCCCATGCTGGAGAACCAGACAAACCTCTGTATAAACAAAAAAAAAAAAAGAAATAAGAGCGAGCACATCCAGCAAACTCCCTGGAGTCACTAAAATACTACCAGGACAATTGGTCATAACTCTAAAAAAAGGAGAGGGGAAAACAGATGAGATCGTAACCCTGGATGATCCCTGCTCCCCGAAGAACACCACCCAAAGATCTCTACGAACAGTGGAAGAATTTATGACAGACTTGCCGCTAATGAATGTATCACAGCACCGGGAATCTACTGACCCGGATAACAGAAAACAAGACGTAACTTCCAACGTAACAGCCAAAAAACGAAGGGAAGTAGAAATCATTAGTGAAGAAAAAGGAGCCTCGAGTGAGGAAAAGGCCAAATGGGAAGAACCGAAACAAAAAGGACAAATCCGGAAAGAAAGGCGACGCAATCATGTCCACCGGCACGTATTTGAAAGCAAGCATACCATCGAGACGGAAAGAGTGCGAGAGATAGAAGTAATCCGAGACTCCAGTCTCCCGTGGGAGAAAAGAGGAAAAAGGAAACGACAAACAAGAGTTACACCCGCTTATTTAAACTCGAACAACAAGTTATCACAAAGGAGTATTTAATCTTAAACCGACCAACCATCCTTCAGATCATGAAAAAATCAAAAACCCTTAGGGACGTGAGGTCAAGAGACATCGAGTTGGTAGAGCCTTATCACAAGGGCAGGACGGCGAAAGCCTATTTACATGTAAAGGCTGAGAGCATCATCCACATGGACAAAGCAGTTTTTGAGGAAATGGCATCAATGGGACTCCAGCTGACTGAAATGACAAAGACCAAACGAGAGGAGCAAGACTGGAAAATAACAAAACTCAAAAATTACAAAGCGCACTATCACTCACAAACAGAAGATCTATACGCGCATAACCGATGGAACAAGACGAAGGACAAAGAAAATGCGCATGAAGAAATCAAACAATATCGTAGAGACGACTCACGAGACCAGAGAGGGTCCTTGAACCACGCAGACCCAAACTCGCGCAAAAGAAGTAACGTGGACGACAATCGTCATCAACACGAAATTGGACCAAACGGAAGGAGTGGAAAAGAAAATCGAACACCACAGCCAACTAGACATTCCATCGCAAAAGTGAACGACCAGAAGAGCCCCCAAAAAACACGGAACTTCAGACCTTCAAGAGGCCCGTGGGACTGGTTTACATCTACCTGGTCTAAGAAAACTATGAAATAGCAGCGAGCAGGGCCGGGCCTCGAAATAGTGGGAACAACGCCGACCATCGAGAAACGGCCCGACAAGGATCTTTTCATCCTCGGATCCTGGAACACCAGAGGACACAATCACCTAACTACGCCGGGAGATGTGAACTTGGGTTTCTTCGACATTCTATGTCTACAAGAGACATGGCTGCTTGAGAAACCCACCTTGGATGGATTCTGCTTGGAAATCGCAGCAGCAACGAGGGGACCCCTAGGAAGACCATCATCTGGGCTGCTAATGGTGATAAAAAACGGCCTGGGTCTCGAAGTGCCGAAGAAATGGAGAGAATCATATGAAATGTTAGTGACCCTTACCACATGGTCCCCATCCACCCAGAACGCAAAGAGGATAAAACGCAACATTTTGGCAATAATAAATTGCTACTGGAATCCCCAACGAACAACCGTAAAAGAGTTCTGCTCAACAATGATTTCGACCATCGATCAACTATATGAAGAGTTTGATGAAATAGAGATAATGGTATGTGGGGACCTTAACGCAAAATGCAACAAAGAAAAGCAGGGAACGTGGACAGACGCAGCTTTGGAACGTGGGAAAGCCTGGATGGAAATAATCAGCTCGAGAAACCTACAAAATACAGCTGCCCTATTCCCCAGCCAATTGAACATTCCAACTTGGGAACGAGGTGCCTCTAAAGCGACGTTAGATTACATCTTCATCTCTGCGGCCATAGCAACAAACATAACAAGATTTGAAGTCATAAAAACGGCTAATAGCGACCACAACCTACTCACATGCACTTGGCATGGGTGGAAACCAAAGAAACCGGTCTACTCGGCCACGGTGGGAACGAACGCCCAGCAAACATGGCTATGTCGAACGGAAGCAAACCTCAAACAAATGAAATCGGTCTGGGAGGAAAAAACATCAGCTAACCAACTAAGCAAGAATAAAGAGACCAAATTATCTCGCTCTGCTGCTGCCATACAAGAAACCGGCAGGAGCCAGAAGGACGCCCCAACCACACACTGCCCACGCATATAACAAAGAGCTGGTATAACAAAGAAAACTAGGGCGCAAACTAAAAAGAAGGGCAAAAAACAAAAAAAGAACAAGACTGGCGGGAGTGGAAAACTGAAGTAAAAAGATACGCAAATTGGCGGAAAGAAACTAGAGCAGCGCAATACCAACTAGACGCTGAAGAAATGCTGAGAACACTGGCAACAAACAAATCTAGCAACTTCTGGTCATTAATCAAAAAAAGCAGCCTTACATCGAACTCAGCTCCGATAAATGCTGTCCCAGAAGCGAAATGGATCGAGTACCTATCAAGGGAGTTTGAAGAGCCCAAGGAATCAGTAGAACAGACTAAAACAACTGCAATCACGACCTGGGTATCCACCTCAAACCCGGAAGTTATCGAATTAAAAATCAGAAAATTGAAATCATCTAGAGCTCCAGGTCCAGATGGATTAACAAACACCACCCTCAAGCAATTCCCAAAAGAATGGGCAGAACTGATTGGAAGGATCTTCGAGGAATGCGAAAGAACGCAACAAATCCCAGAGTCCTGGCTAAAAGCAGTTATCGTCCCGATTCATAAGAAGGGTTGTCGGGAAGACCCAGTAAACTATAGACCAATCGCATTACTAGACATTATGGGAAAGATCTTCTCTTCGATCATTCTGGACCAGTGGAGGATTTGGGAAAAATCAGCAAAGTGTAAAGACACCCTGCAAACCGGATTCCAAAAAAATGGATCAACAACTATTAACACCTTGATAATTAACATCTTAAAAGCCAAAGTAAAAGAAGGAGCACCCAAGATCCATCTGGCGTTTGTTGACCTGTCAAAACTTTTGACAAAATAGATAGAAACCTGTTATGGAAAAAATTGGAAGCCTGGGATTGTCCCAAATCAGTGCTCGACCCTCTAATCGCACTACACTCGCACACAACTTGTAAGAGTGAAGCTTAATCAAGAGGGCACCTTATCGGACGAAATCCAGGTAAAAAGAGGAGCAAAACAGGGCTGCCCGTTTGCGCCAGCGCTCTTTATCGCCTTTCTTGGTGACCTGCAATATGCTGAAGAAAACATCAGAACATTTCCGCCAAAAATAGGGAAAACCACCATCCCCGCCTACTATACGCTGATGACGTAATTTTGATCGACCAGACTAAGGTGGGACTGCAAAGGAAACTAACAAATCTTACAGAATACATTGCGACAAATCATCTAGAGATTAACAAAAATAAAACAAAAATCATGACACTTGAGAAAAAAAAAAAAAAAAAAAAAAAAAAAAAAAAAAATCGAAAAAACCAACAAGAGCAGAGTCATGGCACTTAGATGACATCAAAATTGAAAAAGTCAAAGAGATCAGATATCTAGGGTTCGAACTAGACAACTCAAAAACTGATCAGGCAATGCAAGCAGCAATCTGGGACAAAGCGAAGAGACTGGCAGCGCAAATGAGAACACTGGATAGGAAATTTGGCAAATTTTCGCTAAGCCCAGCAATTCATTTTTACAAATCGAAAGTTGTGCCAACGCTAATCTTTGGAACAGAGGCCTCACTTAGCATGCCTCAAATGATTTTGAATAAAATAGGAGGTATGATCTGGAAAGCCGCTTTAGGGCTACCTAAATCAACGGCAATTGCGGCTATCAGAAGAGAGCTGGGACTGCTATCATTGGCATCGATAGCTGAGTTCAGTGCAATGAGACTATTCAGAAAAATCATCTTAGCCGACTACCTGCCAATATACGCTTCGATCAAAGAAGAACTGGAGTACGGTAACTGCGCCGCCTTCAAAAAATGGGCCAAAATCAGAGAAGAAAGTTTATCGGATATATCATGTACAGAAACAGATCTAAAAGAAAATCCGGATAAAATCAAACGCAAACTCGAAGAAAGGGACTGGATCATGACGTTGCAGGCAGCAGCTGACAAACTATTACAACACCTTCTGCCCACGTTCAACAAACTGAAAGTGCCAATCAAGTATGTCAGCAAATTTCCAGAAAAGAAAAAAAGACTGCTGTTCATGAAAGCGAGACTCAACATACTGCAGACAAAAGAAATACTCGCCATTCGAGGCATGGCGGAAAACCAAACCTGCCGACTATGTAAACACACGGAGAGCGTGGAAACGCTCAGGCACCTGGTGCTAACGTGTCCCTGCACCAAACAAAACAGAATCATTTATCTGTTACCACTGATTATGAACCCCCTGTTGGCCCAGGAAGACGATATGTGGAAAAGATTAATCTCCGGAGAATCCACACGGTGGACGGTGGCCATGGCGACCCTTGCCGAACTGGCTTTCACACAGATCAACGAGACCATCCTTTAAATGAGGCAACTTTCATGCAGCGAGCTTATTGGCCAAATCGCGCGACGACCTCTTTTGTGGCTGTCGCATCCCGCACTACTCACCTAGTTCTTGATCTGTGGAAAGCCTTTTTAGAAAGAACCTGGAAAACCTTTTTAGAAGAACCTGAAAAGAAAAACTATTCAAAAACAAATTCTCAAGACTTCCTTTGATAAAATTATAGGTTCACCTGAAATAGAAATCAAATTAAAAAAAAAAAAACTCATTTAACGAAAGACAAACTAGAAGTGATACGGAAAAAATGGAGAGGGACAATGGTGGGGGCAACATACTCCGCCTATGCAAGAGGGGTAATCACATGGGTAGCCCCGCATGTTCCGTTTCAGTTGCTGAGCTCGCAGGTAGAGGCGGATGGTAGGATGGTGATTATGAGAGGGATGGTGGAAAACAGAGATCTGCATTGTGAATACTTATGCTCCTAACCAAGATACAGCTCCATATTTTAGGACCCTGTATAGTAAACTCAGTGGCAGCGTGGGGGGGGGGGGCATATTGTGGGGGGGAGACTTCAACTGTGTGTTGAACCCCACCATCGATAGATCAGACACTAAAATAGTTAGACCCACCCCGGCTGCAAAGGCACTACATGCACTATTGGCAGAGTTTGGGCTTACAGGTGCATGGAGAAAATGCCATCCGCAGGATAGACACTATTCACATTACACGGCCCCACAGGGCCTACATACAAGATTGGACTATATATTTTTCAGGCAGGAGTTGCTGACCGAAATACCGCAGGCGGAATACAAAGCTAGAGTCCTCTCAGACCACTCGCCACTGTTGCTAACATGCCAATACCGACCCCCTAGGGGAAGGATACCCACATAGCGATTGCGTGCAGAAGCTCTTAAAGACAGCGTATTTAGGGAGGATATGCGAGAGGAAATAATAAGTTATTTCGAGATAAATACTGGCAGTGTAAAGACAGCGGGCACACTCTGGGAAGTCTTTAAAGTGGTAGTGAGAGGAATTGCCATAGCCAAGTCTAAAGGACTGCAGGATGGGATTCTGACCGAATTACAGGACTCTGAGAAGGAATTGGAGAGGGTATTGGAACGGGGCAGTAACACTAAGGCAGATATAGAAAAGGCTCTGGGCCTGCAGCAGAAATGTGCAGGATATTGGGAGAGATTATGCAATCTTAATTATAAAAAATACATAGAAAGACAACATGCTGGAGGCGACAAACCAGGAAGACTCCTTGCATGGCTTTACAAAAACGAGACTTCTAGGCCCCCAATCAAAACAATGGTGAGAGATAATGGCGATGTAGTGGATACGCAGGAGGGGGTTAACCAAGAATTTGTAGACTATTATAGACGCTTGTACGGATACGAGACAGGAGGCAAGAGGGGGGAAATAGGAGACATATTGGAAGATCTTGGGCTACCCCAAATTAGTGTAGAAGAGAGGGAGGAGCTAGATGCCCCGATCACTCTAGAAGAGTTCGAAGAAGTGGTGAGGCAGCTGCCCACGTGTAAAACCCCAGGAACTGACAGACTCCCGAGTGAATTTTATAAGGCATATAAAGCAGAGATTCTCCCCCCACTGCTGGAAATGCTCAACGAAGCATATGAAGTTGGGAGACTACTGGAATCACTGCGCGAAGCGGTTATTATACCACTCCCCAAGCCTGACGGGCCTGGTAGTGACTGTGGTTCCTATAGACCCCTATCGATGTTAAACCAAGATAGTAAGATCTTAACAGCGGTGTTAGCAAACAGATTGAAAAAGGTCAGAACCAAATTAATTCACTCTGATCAAACAGGATATGTCCCAAATAGGAATATTTCGAATAATTTGAGGCGACTCCACCAAGTGTTTGAACATACTTAAAGGAACACTAGCGAAATGGCGATAGTGTCGCTGGATGCGATCAAGGGAAATGGCGATAGTGTCGCTGGATGCGATCAGGGCATTTGACTCGGTCAGGTGGCCCTGGCTGAAGGCGGCCCTAGCCAGCTATGGTATGGGACCAGGATATCTTCACTGGGTAGAACTTCTATATAGCGAGCCATTAGCGAGAGTGAAGACAGGAATTGTGATTTCTGAAAGGTGGCAACTTGGTAGAGGGACCAGACAGGGATGCCCCTGATCCCCCCCCATGTTGTATATTCTGGCTTTGGAACCTCTGGCGATTTATCTAAGGCAGCAATATGACGCAATAGGCATTGCAGCTGGGGAAACATCACACTTAATTTCTCTATATGCAGACGATATGTTATTGTATTTGCGCTACCCAAAGGAAAATCTGCAATATGTATTAGAAGTGGTAATAGGTTTGCTGAACTCAGGTATAGCCGTGAACCCAAGTAAATCCTGTGTGTTTCCGCTGGGCAGATATAGAGAGCTCTTGGCGGAGAATTTGCCGGTACTCCAGATACCGTGGGAGACCACAACCTTTAGGTATCTTGGGATAGGTATATATCATACAGTAGAAGCCGAACATAGGCATAATACAGAAAGTACGGTTCGGAAACTGGAAAACAGCATGAAGTTCTGGGCGAAACTCCACCTTGGAAATGATGGGACGGGGGGCGATGCTCAAGATGGTGGCATTGCCCAGACTGTTGCATTGCTTCATGAACATCCCATACTCCATACCCCGGCAATTCTTTACTAAGCTGGATAGCATATGCAGGGAATTCCTATGGTACGGGATGAGGAACAGGGTAGCCCTATGGAAACTCCAAAACCCACACGAGAAAGGAGGCATAAAATTACCTAACTGGGAAGTATATTATGTAGCGAGCCAGTTGCAACATGTAGCCAAATGGCTCTCTGCGGAGTCGACCTTAGAGCATAAGCTGCATCAAGGAGATTGCAGATTCCCCATCCTTTTTGAGAGAAATGATATGGTTACCCAAGCGGGAGCTAAGAGGCCGCCCGGGGATGTTGGGTCTTGGGTGGGGGATGGGGCAGAGGGCGTGCCGGTTGGACAAGCCGGCCCTGTGCTCTCCGCAAATCACACTGGTTACAATGACGGGAAAAGAAGAGCAACTTAGGTTAATGATTAGGAAGTATTGGGAACCGGTAGGAATAGCAACATTGGGGGATGTGTGGCAAGAGGGGAAAATACTGGAATTTGAGGAGCTGGTGGAGCAAACGGGGTTGAGCACTGGGCAATATATTACATACCATAGGATGGTGCAACGAATTAAAGATACCTGGTCCGAAGTGGAACTTGCAGAGGAATCGGACACCACACTAGATGTGATATATGATATACCAGAAGGTGGGCATGAAACGTCTAGAGTGTACGAGATAATGATGACTCAAGTGGGCAAGGAGGTGGTGCCACTTAGACTGGCCTGGGAGGAGGAAGTAGGAGATGTGATGAGTGACGGGATGTGAGAAAGGGCTCAGGGGTATCATAACAAAGTGTTGAGAAATGCTAGGCTGCAACAAATACAGTTGTATATAACGCACAGAGCATATCTGACGCCACTGAAGGTAGCTAAATTTAAGAATGCTGGAAGCCAGGTGTGTCCCAAATGCAATGAGGAAAACGCAGGAATGGTGCATATGTTCTGGGCATGTCCACAGATAGCGAAATATTGGATATAGCACAGAAAATGGAAGACAAGGGAATCCGCATGAAGGTGGATACAGCGTGGGCTTGTTTGTTGGGAGGGTTCCCCAGACCGCGGAAGCTTAAACATGTGAGCAAATTGAAAGATCTGGCATATGTATTGGCGAAGAGAAGGATTGCAATGGGATGGAAAGCGTGCCACAAGCCCAAAGTGGAGACGTGGTGGAGGGACTTGCAGAAGTGGGCGGAGGCAGAAACAGTGGCATGGCAGGAAGCGTGCAAAGGGGACATAGAGGGTGAAGCCGGAGCCCTAGAGGGTTGGAGACCGCTAATAGCAGAGCTATTTGGGCCCACGTATGATGGACCAAGTGATGATGATTCAATAAAGCATGGCGGGAGAGGTCTCCCCATCACAAGAGGTGGAGACTAACAATGGGAGAAAGTAGGCTTGGGAGGGGGGTGGGACGTGAAATACAGTGGGCGAAAAAGTAATGTATGTATATTTATGAGCAAGATATGTAACCACTGTAACTCGAGTTGGGTTTATTTGTTGTTTGAATAAAATCAATGAAATTGTTTAAAAAAAATAAAAAAAAGGTGTGAGCTGGGTTGTGGGTTCAAGACACTCCAGAGACCCCAAAAGGGCCATTTTAGCACAGCCATTACTGTGAGTACTCCCCACCCCTAGGTCCTCAGACTCTGGTCCCACAGTTGGTCCCATTGTCCAGGGTCTGCAAGGGTCCAGGAACTGCATTGTTTTGCATCTCCTCTGTTCACAGTTCGTCTCCACCAGAAAGAGTGAGCATTGAGCACTGGCTGGCACTTTGTGGGTGTCCCTCAGGCTCCCATACTGACTGGCTGCTGCTCCAGATGCTCCTGTGGGCTATAAGAATTTCTTGCATCACTCCACCCCACAACAATGGAGCGCCTACTGTGTTTGTCCACTTGATCCCAGTTGAGAGGGTTTTTCAGAACCCCCCGTGAGGTGTTCTAGGAAGCCAACTTATTGGTACAACAAGGTTTGCACTTAAGTCTAACCAAACCCTCGATGGTATTATGGAAGAGCAGCAATGCTTACGCTAAAGTTAAACACTCTACTAAGGCAAGAAAGGCAAGCTATACATTCAGTTTGGTAACACCAAATGGGCTACACCCCATTATAGGTATTCAGTTAGCAAAGCCCTGTACTGTTCTTAGAGGGAGCAAGAGAAAGGGTACACTTTGCAAGCCTTGTAAGTTAAAAGGCACTCAATAGCACTAGGTCCAACCAAACTCTTCTCAATGTCCGCGTTTGCTAGAGCGCACTAATCTTCGGCAGGCCACCAAAAAGAGCACTTCAAGGGTTCGAAATGGAGGGGGCTGGGAGCTATTTAGTTCCTGCTTGTAGCCTAGAAGAGTCTGGTTAGCTTGAAACCAACAGCTGCCAGTAGCTAATTGTGTCCCCCCAAGCCAACTGATGCTGAACAAACACACCTATGTGCATTTGGGATAGTTTAAATAAACGTTAGGACACAAGTATACAGCATTTAAAGCATATGGGCCATACATAATGGACAGATGGATCTACTTGCATTTTATCTGGAAGCTAGATTTGTGGAACACTATATACTAGCTCCTTGTTTCCCCACCGATAGCTCCTAGTCACTGGTTAATGCTGAATACCTAGGAACTGCTTTTAGCTCTGGCCTATCCAATCTTAATTTTCAAACCCAGTCCTATGATTCGACCATAGGTCTATCAAATGTCTGATTTAAAAGTGTAGTAGCAAAGTGTTCAAACACAGTTTTCCTGGTAAGGTTAGCTACTTTTACAGATTGGACTCAACGCCATAGGTTTTCCTCTTGGGATAGGAGCGAATTAACCGGTAAAGGGGTGTGAGTGTAGCACACCAGATGAGGTGGTGGCTGCGGTTATACAGAGCAGTTCGCAAAACAGATACTGACTCTCAGGCCTTGCCAGCATCAAATAATCATCCCTCTTATCCGCTTGTGGAGGATGATGGTGGGTTAGTACCTTCTCCCAAAGTGGCTGCTGATGGTGAGTCTGCAGCACCTGTGGAAGACAGCCCTAGAAAGAAAAAGAAAGCCAAGAATGGTAAACAATCTACCTTGCTACAAAGGTCTCTTACATGTTTGCGCTCAATTAAGGCACACACAGATATTTAATGATAACTCAGCTCTCAGATGGGGTCCTGCCTCCCGTCCAAAGGTTTCAACTTAAGGTGGTTGATAACTGCAAGATTGGTAAGGCTCGCTTACAGATGCAGGCTGAAACTTCTGCTCAGCTGCCTTCTACTGAACGTGAGACAAATAAAAAGTCATTGATTACTGCCCATCTTAAACCTAAAACGGCAGAACCAATTGACAGGGGCCTAAATGTTTCTTCTTTGACTATTTATTCCATTAAATCCAACGAGGAGGACCTATTTGCTGGGGCAAGGGGGCTCTCTGCTTCAAGATACGATTCTGGGCGGTGACAATCAAAGAGCACTTCATCCTCATGTCTCTATTAATCCTGTCTGTTGAAACTGCAGCCTAGCGCTAAACCTTTTGAGCCAGTAGTAATGTTCACCCGCAAGTGACCTTGGGATCTCCTGGTTTCTTACCTATGGAGGAGGGGGAGGAATATTGTTTTGCAACCTATTGGTTCGGGCGGCTCCCCAAAATTGCAAAGCAGATTTCCAAGGGTCTATTGGGGGGCTACACATTTAGATTACCTGTGAAGGAAGAGGTCTCTGAGAATACCCAAGTGCCTGAGACGTTGGGCTCGGTGTTGATCAAGGGAAAACAACTGAGCTACTTATGTTGGACTGGTACTTTTAGTGTCAATGAGTACTTTCCTTTGAATTGCCAATACATTCTAGCATTATGTGGTCAAATAGCCAGCCTAAAATTACTCTATTCAAAGGACATTGCTAGAATTTACTTCATGGTTTTTAGGCATGTTGACTCGTTTAAAATCAGTTTTCATTCTAAACGTATAACTTAGTTGTTGCTGAGGCTGAATGTTTGCTTAATATGGGGTACTCGTTGTCCGATGATTGGCCGCAATGCACTCCAGGGACTTATTTGGGGCGGAGATGGCAGACCAGAGCATAACTCCTGTGAACCTTTGAAAATACATGTGCCGTTGGTGTCACAAAATGCGATTAATAAAAGTTTCCCCAGGGAGACTGAGCTGTCAAGTAACATATGACTGGTCTCCTATTATAAATTCTTTACAACGACACAATCCTCTGCAAAGGATTCACCTATTCAGCTCGAGATCCCCTACAGGAATCCTCCTGATGCCGCTGCGCGCTGCTGGAGCAGAATGCATACACTGCAACCGAGAAGTAAGCCTTGCTGGTCCTTATTCACCCTCAGTGCAATTTATCTGCATATTGCGTTTAATTTCGGCAAAATGCAGAAATGGCCTCTACTATTCAGTCACTGTTTATCATCTGCCGTTGGATACTATTTGTGGTGCAATCAAAGCCCTTCACCCTCGTGCTCCACTCCAACCACGAGGCCCGACAAGCAACATCCCAAACTTCCATGCTTATAAATAGCCACTACTTGATTTCCTCACCCAAGTTACCCACTAGCTGTAGCTGCAGGGTTTACATTGGTTGCCCACACCTTTATCATCCAATCTAAGAATGCCAGCAGGCGAAAGCCGACCCTCCCACGAAGGCCCTACAACAAAGGCTCCTGTCGGAGCATGGAGGAGCTCATTACCAACCTAGTCGGATTGCTACCCCATTAACGTGCGGGTAACACCCTTGTCGAGCCAGCCCCTATGACCAGCATACCTACAATAGATCTCAAGTAAGTCACCCTATGGAGCTGATCAACTAGGTCAGCAGCAGCCACACCAGGCATGACTACAGTCCCCATGTGTCAATACAACCAGCGCTGCACCACTAACTCCCTCACCCGAACTAAGGTCGGAGCCGAAGACTCAGGCCAACCATCCACGGAGCTATCATAGCCCCAATTCTGAACGAACTAATCCACAAACGCGCTATAGCAATTGCAAGTGCTTGGCAGGCCCCACCCCTTTGACGATAGTGACCTCACACTACGAGAGCTATACATCAACTTTGCCTTCAAAATGACTACTGTTCAATTGCTTAATTGAATGCTACTGAAACCTCCAATTGTACCCATCTTATACTTCACTGTTCTATGGCAACTATATATCATTATGAAATTGACAAAGTGATTCAGACCAAACATATAAATGTCCTCACTATACATCCCACAGCTCTTGGCAGACAGATATTTGTTTCTCTATAATGCATGATTTGCAATGTGAATTTGCTTTAAAGGTCCTAAACAGCACTGAGCTATCGTAATTGCCTGTAATTGCGTCACCCTGCACAAACGAATAAGTGTTCACACCTAGTGGATATCGAGTCCACTGTCTAAACTGCATTTTCTTTTTTTACAATCTTTAGTTATATAATCAATGCATCAACAGTCAGTGTACACGTTTGCTCTTATATTAATTGGCATAACATCGAGTCCTGGCCTATGTACATTTCGAGCGCTCTTCAGTAGTGTCCTTCTTTGGTGCACTGAATTTTGCCTTTTTCCATTCTAACAAACCGCAAGTCCAACAGTGACTCACCAAACATTATCAACATAAATAAAATAATCCCTAACCCTCCCTCCACCCACTTTCCCCTTTGGGAGATGACTAGTTAGCGAGCATGGTTGAAATTTATTTTCTTGACCGACGGTCTCGAGTTCTTTTATCCATGTTGCTTAGGAACATTTCACCGTAAATTCAAAGTAAATTTATGTTTCTGAGAATTTGCGGTTTGTGAAAGTGATGTGTCAATCTCCAACATACTCATGGAACGGAAGCTGTGTCTTTAGACATTTCTGATAAGTCCCCGCCTTAAGAGCGCACACCTTCTCCATTGCCAGTACCCCCCAGATCTTGACGCACCAGCAAGCAACGGATCTTAAGGTAGTTTCCAACTTTGGGCTAAGGTCATGCCGTTAGTAGATGAGTAAGGAGTGCTGTGTTTCCTCCTGGTGCTGCATATACCCCGTCCACTTCTTCCCCCAGAACTATTACCACTTGCGAATCAGGTGACTGTGCCCCTGTGATCTTTTTGATACAAGCTAAGATTTCTTTCCAAAATATTTTGGATTTCGGGCATGCCCACCACATGTGTTCCAGTGTTCCCATTTCCCCACATTGCCTCCAGCATAAAGGTGAGTGGTCTTTATTCATCACATTGAGCCTTTGGAGTGTAAGACACCATCTGTGACAGATTTTATAGGCCGACTCTTTTATGGCTGTACATTTGGACGATTTTTGGGCCCACCAAATCTGCCCCCACTCTTCTTCCGTGATGCCGACTCCCAAGCCTTTACCCATGTAAAGTCAAGTATGGTGCTTCGGTGTATTGCGTTTTGTCTAGAAACCTATACATCCTCAAGATCTCTTTTGTGGGTACCCCTTTGTGCATATTCAGTTCCAGCCCTCCAGTGTTCGTGTGCCCGCTTTCTTCACCTCCCTCAGAAATCCAGTGTCTGATTTGTACCTCTCTCCCTCCCCTATGTGGAATTTGCGCTTGCACTCCTCGAAGAGGAGTAGGTTGCCATCTTGGTAGAAGTCTTCTAGTTTCAAGGCATCACGTCCCTCCCATTTTTCCAGGTAGGCTGCCTTTATTACGGGGGAGAAGCCTGCATTATGGCACATCGGCTGTGTTGACCTAATCCTGGGGTGGTTTTCCCCCCATTTCAATGCTAAATCCCATTGTTGCAGCGATTCCCTTGTTGCCTTCAGTAGTTGGCCCCACGCTGCTCTGTTCCGAGTGTGTATAGGATATAATGCACCTAAAGGATAGTGGTTACTTCCTGTTCTAGCTTACTCCAACCTTTATGCATGTCTGGATTTGACCAAAGTAGCATGGGTGCGATGTGGGCTCCCAGTCATCCTGTCCACAGTCGTCGGAGAAGTAGCGACCTCTGAATCCAAGGTTTCTTTTTATGCCCGAAAAAAGCTATGATCTCATCTTTAGGGCTTTTATCATTTTGGCCGCTATGTTTACAGGCAGGGAATTAGCAACATATAGCAGTCTAGGTATAATCATCATTTTAACCGCAGTTATTCTGGCGAACCATGAAAGGTCTTGTGCATCGCATCTATGTAGATCTTCTCTGAGCGCTTTCCAGAGCTGGGGGATGTTTGCCCCGTACAGTGTATCATACTTTTTTGTTAGTCTTAGCCCCAAATTTTCCAATTCTTGCTCTTCCCATGACAGTGTGTGACCCCTGCTAGTTTGTGAATTTCGCTCCGATTATCCGTTTTATTGAGGGCTTTAGATTTATAGAAGTTGATCTTGAACCCCGAGACACTGCAAATTCCTGTAAACTATTCATCGCGTTTGGCAGGGTCTGTTTTGTATCTCTCAAGAATAACAGGATATCATCCGCATAGAGTGCTAGTTTATGTGTCCCCTCTTTAGTTTCTATCCCCAGAATTTCAGGATCCTGTCAAATTGTAGCTGCGAATGGTTCCATTGCCATGTCGAAAATTAGGGACGATAGTGGCCAGCCCCGACGCGTCCCCCTCTGGATGTCTATATGTTCTGTGAGTTTCCCATTCACCATAAATCTTCTGGATGGCAGTTGGAAATTAGCCAGTACCATTCATCTAAATGCAGGTCCACATCCGAATTTTCCTAGTACTCGTTCTAGAAAACCCCAGTCTAGGCTATCGAATGCTCGTCTCGCATCTATTGCCACTATCAAGAATTTGTTCTGTTCTTGTGCCCAGGTCCGTCAGGTCTATAGCCCTTCTAATGTTGTCCTGTGTGCATCTGCCCAAGATAAATCCAGCCTGATCCTTGTGTATAATCCCTGGTAATACTACTGCCAGCCTTTTTGTCAGAATCTTTGCGTATATTTTGGCATCGCTATTGAGTAAGGAAATTGGACGATAATTGGCGCATTCAGTTTTATCCTTCCCTGGCTTGGAGAGCAGCACTGTGATCGACCTGCCCATATCCTCTGTTACCACCCCTTCCTCTCCAATTCTATTATATAGGCGCGCCCTGGGTGGAATTAATTGCGTTCTGAAGGTCCTATAGAGGCAGTTACCAAACCCATCTGGCCCTGGTGTTTTATTGGTGGGTAACGTAGCTATAGCCTCATTGACTTCCTCCGCTGTTATAGGCTTCTCCAGGGCCTGCCTTTTATCATCAGTCAGCTGTGGCAGATTCGCATTTCTAATATAGGTTGTTTGAAGTATCAGATCTAACTTCGCTTTTTTTTAACAGAGTTGTGTGAAACCTTTCCATGATCCTCAGTTTATCATCCTCCCCCCTCATCTTGTAGCTGTGTGATTTGATTACGGGTGTTATTCTTCCTTAGTTTCGCCACCAGTAACCGGTTAGCTTTGCTTCCGTGTGTATAGTAGGTCTGTTTGGTATTCAGTAGGGTCTGTGCTGAGCGTTCTGCTATGTGTGCCTCCATTTGGGCGCTCAGTTTCTGCAGGTTTTCGTAGTGAGCTCTGTGATTGATCTTGTGTTGCGTTTCTGCCCTTTGTATTTCCTTTTCCAGTTCTATTCGGGTTACTCCTCTACCTTTCTCGTATGCTGCTGCTTGCGAGATTAATTCCCCCTCATTACTGCCTTTTTGGCATCCCATACCACCCTACAGTCTACCTCTCCAGTATCGTTCTCGGTGAAGTAGTCGGTTATCGTTTTTTCCATATGGGCTCCAAGTGCAATGGCCTTTAAGATGAACTCATCTAGCTTCGTGTTTTTTGCCCGTGCTGCTGTCAGGTTGTGCTTCGTTTTGTACTATTACTGGGGCATGGTCTGATAAATATTTTATTCCAATGATGTCTATTACTTGGGATATTACAGTAGCCGAACCTAGGACCATGTCTATACATGAATAACCCTTATGCACCACTGAATAATGTGTGTATTCTTTGTCGTTATGAAAGAATCTCCAGGTTTTGGATTACATCCAGGTCACACAAGAATTTCCCCAGGGCTTGTCGATTTCGGAGGTCATTATTTGTGGGGTGAGGGGAGGGAGAGTCTCATATAGGTTAGGGTCCATAACGCAGTTAAAGTCCCCTCCAAATAGTACCAGTCCCTAACAGCAGCTGCCTATTTTCTGTAGAACAGTGTTCAGGAAGCTGTCCTGTTTGTCATTTGGGCCATACAACGCTACCATGGTAATCATCTGTGTTCCCAGTGTGCCTTTGAGAACCAAGAACCTCCCTTTTGGGTCCTTGTAACAGAAATGTTTCTTAAATAGGAGTGAGGCTCCCAGTAAGATCGCCATCCCCCCTTGTACACTTGATGCAAAATATTGCTTTGGGTATGCTCGGTGTGCCATTCTTTTTTCATCAACGGGTAATAAATGGGTCTCTTGCAAAAATGCTACTGATGTTTTTAAATCCCTCAAGCGTTTTAGTATGGAGGGACGTTTCATTGGTGAGTTAAGACCCTGGGTGTTTAAGGTTACAATGTTCACTTCAGCCATGTATGAGCTGGTGTCCGTCTCTAGTTCGTGTATGTCCTCTATTACTCCCTTTTCCCCGTGCTGCGTCAAAGCCCTACCCCATGTTCCTTTTACATAACGTAACTTAATTCCCCACCCCCAACTTTCCCAACTCGAGCTTTATGTGCACCTGTAAACTCAGCTAGTCCGTCCACGTAGCTAGACCAATGGTGCCTTTACCCCGAAACCCCGCCCGCTCCCCCATCCCCCAAACTTCACTAATTTCCTATCTCGTGGATTCCATACAGTGTCTGGGTTATTCAGTTCCTTCCGACCACAGCGGAATAGTGCATCCTATTTGTATGTGTTCCTAATACTACCGTAGGCATTGGTTCTAGTGTCCTCCCTGTGTTTTACGCCGTTTCTCCCTTCCTCTTAGATAGGGGTGACCCTGTCGCCACCCCTCCTTTTTATTTATACGACCTGACCGGTGGTCCGAGTCTTTCTCACGTAGCGAGTCCGTTGAACCAGTAGCTTCATCCATGTTCATCATATCTGTCATTTCTTCCTCTTTTGTGATATGGTACGACTTGTCTTGGTATTCAAATCGTATCCCGCAGGGGAATGTCCATCTATACCAGACTCCTTTCTCTCGTAGCCAGCCAGTGACCATGCACAGTCTTCAGTTTCAGCAATGTGGCTTGCGCCATGTTCTGATAGAATGTTATGTGGGTATCGTTGTACCTGATCGAATCGATTCCTCTGACCGCATCCATTATCCGCTCTTTAATTTGAAAGAAGTGTACCCTTGTGATTACATCCGGGCTCAGGTTATTTTTTTGTTGGTAGGCGTTATATATCCTATGTGTCCCATCTAGAATGATCGGCTCACTTTCGGAGTTGCCTAGAACCTGTTGAAATATTCCTCGAACATGCTCCTGTAACTCAGATTCCAAGATTACCGCTGGTATGCCCCCAAGTCTTATGTTATTTCTCTGTGATCTATTTTCGTTGTCCTCTCGTCTGGCCACCACCCAGTTAATTTGTTTTTCCACTACTTCCATACACTTAGCTAGCTCTCCTTGTTCATAGCATTTTTCACATAATGTTTCTGTTTCTTCCACCCTGCATACGATTGTAGATACTGGTTAGGACAGTTCTGCAATGTACTTGGTGAGACCAATAGTGCAGTCTTTGATTTGATTTCTTTTTTAATCTCTGCCAGCATGTCCTGCAAGTCCGATCTTGTGGGAAGGTCCTCAGTTTCTGCGGTCCAGTCCCAGCTCACCAGCAAGTGGATTTGTGCTGAAGTCTGAGTTTGTTTCTTGCCAGTGTCTTTGTTCTGCATCATAGTTTTTATGTCCCCCGAGATGCGGCCTTTCGTCTTGCCTGCATTTTTTTACCATATTGTTTTGGCCCAGAGATTCTGCTTCTACTCTTACCCACTCTCAATATCCGTTTTGTTGGCTCTCCATTTCCCTGCTTTTGGTTCTCCCCTTGTTCCGGGCCTCCAGTGCCTCCCTCACCCTAACTCCCCCAGATGATATATAGGAGGGGGGTGGTTTCCTCCGACCCGAGTCTGGATTTTCTCTGTCGTCAGCTTTACAGTATCTGCAGGGGGTGTTTATTCCATGCCCACCGTTTTTTAGGTGGCTTCTCGATTTGTCTACCCGCGTGGGAGAGCTGCACCTGCCCTATATCTTGGGCTGGGTAGTGGTTTGAGTCGCTCCTTCCTCCGTTGCTGTGCTTCTTCCAGTTAAATAGCCTGTCGTTTCCTGAAAGCCATTGTATCCCAATTTATTCTCATTGCCCATCCTGTCTGTTCCCTGGCGGCTTCCTTGTATGGGTTATTCCCCCCGTTTGCTGTCTTGCAAGGACTAACTGCTGCTTATGTTTACTGCCTGCCAACGCGAGTCCTTCATACGTTTTGCCCAGGTATTCAAAGGGCTTTCATTTAATTTGCGCTGCAGTGTTCATGCATGCATTTTCCCTGTGCTCCTTATGGCTTTGGTGTTGCCTCGTACGCGCGTGTTCTCACTACCCACAAGTGAGTGGTTGTGTTTGTCTGCTCACCTCAACTGCTGCGATGCCGTACCCTTTTGCTTTCCTTCTCCTGACTCTCCACTATAGCTGCTGCGGCCAGCAGGTTCCGGGTAATGCTTCCCAGTGGTTATCCTACGCACGTTCCGTTCCACTCTCCCTCGCTGTTATCATGCAGCTGCATTCATCCGTTGCGTATGCTGGCGGGACGGGCGTTTATCTTATTGGGCTCTGCCGACCTCGCACCATTCCTCTCGTTATTTTGCGCAGTCAGCCACTGGCTTACCGGTTTCACGGAGTCGAGGCTGCTGCGTTCCCTTTTCTGTTCGGCACAGTCTGGCAGTCTCGAGACTCCTACGGTGTTCCGTCCGCCATCTTGGGTCGCCATGGCACGCATCTTTTTCCCCGTTTTGCTCTGTCTCACAGCTGGTTCAGATTATTATTTGTACCTTGGGTTGCTCTACAAGCATTCAGATTATCGTTTCTCCACTTGTATTAGCCGTTATGTCTCAGGGACGGGGGTAGAGGGCCATGGAAAATGCACTGGTGCCGGAGCTTACCTAGAGACCATGTTCCTAGGTCCTCAGCTGGCCATGCACCTCCAACCCCTAAACTACATTTTTTAGCATAAGCGAAAGAACCTAAATATTTTGCTGGCACTAAGCCTTCCTCTGCGAACTGCACTAACTGCACAGCTCCTTGCCGCATAATCCGACAGTACCAGTGACTGTATTCGGGCTTAATAGACTGTAGTCCAATCACTGCACTCCTTAGAGCATGAGTCTTAAACCTGTGATATAGCACTAACCAACGAGCTCTAATCTTAATTCACCCAGCTAATCCTTATGTGGTAGCCGTAACTTTGCCTGCCCCAACCTACACCTAAGGCGCACACCCTTTGCCTCCTCACCTACTACAGCTGCCCTACTATGCCCCATCCCACACACTCAAACCCCACTCTAAATTCAATTCAACAAAAATCCCCACTCACAACTCGGCCATCATCACACTCTCAATGTCGCCCAAACTCCCTGACTCCGGCTCTGTCCCCCCCCAGTCGCTTCCTTCCATTAGCCAACATTCACTACCCCAGCCTACCCTGGCAGAAGAGCATACCAACCTATCCATCTAAGAATGAGGCAGAAACCACTCAGCGCCTAACCCTGTAACCTAAATCTAACCTTGCCCTATCCTGCCCGCTTGTCACCAGAAACAGCAGACTCGCTATTCGAACTAGGCTCAGTAGGGTCCCAATCTCTACTGCTATCCCACAGACTAGCTGAAGGAACATACATCTTAACTACAGAACCTCCAGCCACTCTTTTAAAACATCTAAACCTCACATTACCAGTTCCAACGCTAGGCTCTCAATCTCCACTAGGAACCGCCCAACATCTAAACCTAGTCACCCCAATGCGACACATACACCTAGGACAGGTGCCAAAAGATTACAACATTACTCCTAAAGAAACTAAGATCCAGGGGGCCCTCATCAATTCCAGATGTCAGTCTACACATGCCTTAGACACTGCTGACATTATCAGCTCTAACAGAATTGAATTCATTGCTATCACCGAATCTTGGCTCTTGCAGCGGCAGGGCCTGCCCTATCGCTCGCTGTCCCAGAAAACTACACCATCTTCAGGACCGATAGACCTACTGCTAAAAGCGGTGGGAGTGGGTAGCCATTACTGCCAATAACACGCTCAACATACAAAAGATTCCCAATCTCACTTTACCTTCCTGCAAACAACTCTCTATCAAAATGGCCTTATCGCCTACAGCTACATTAAACATTCATCGAATTTACAGACCTCCTGGACCGATATCGTCATTTGAAGAAGATGTGCCACAACTCCTCTCGACAAACACCAAATCTAGCTCTCAAACCTTACAATTAGGTGATTTAAACCTATGCTTTAACTATCCCAAGGATAACAACGCCCTAGCTATCACCAACACCATCTCGGCATTAGGTTACACTCACCGGATGAAGAACCCCACATACATCAAAGGTTGCATTCTCGACTAGCTGGCCGACCTTAACTGCATCACAAATATAAACTCAACTCAGACCACCCGTGGTCAGGCCATCACATCATCACCTTCAATATCACCAAGAACTCGGGGACCGACAGCCCTATCCAGAAATAAACGAAATATCACAGCTAACAATATCCTACCCTTGCTACACCCTATCACGGCACACCAAAACAGGGACCAACGACCCTTCCATTATGGTTGATTTATACAGACCAACTGTCCTTGCCGCCATCGACAAAATAGCTCCCTTATCTATGCGCAAAGCTAAACCAGCAGCCCACGTCAACTCCTGGTACACTCCGAACCTAAAAACCTTGCGCAGCTCCAAGAGAATTGAGACTAATTGGAAACAAATTACCCAATAAACCTAACAAAGTAAAGTTTGCTGAGGCGTCCAAAAATTATAAACAAGCTGTCCTCCAAACGAAAAGCTCTACATACAATGAGAGAATAACTAACACTAATTCAGGAACTAAGGAACTCTTTGCCATCCTGAGAGAACTTGAGTCGCCAGTGCCACAACTCGAAGTCTGCAACAACGATGTGAGCTGGTGTACCGGCATTCAAAAAGCCCTTACCAATAGAATAGCCCTCCTACAACCCAAAAATAAAAAATATTAAACCTTCCCAACATCCACAATTGACTACTAGTCACACCAATCATAAGATAGCTGAATTATTCGATTTCACACCTGTCTCCAACTCCGAAGTCCTGAAAATCATTACCAGTCTCAAACCATCTACATGCCAAGACGCCCAATGCCCAGCGGCGATCATCAAAGATGGCGCACCAGATCCGATTCCCTTCATCACGAGACTAATCAACGCTTCCTTTGAAAATAGCACTGTCCCAACAAATCTAAAAAATGTGTGGGTCCTCCCCTTACTAAAAAAAAAAAACTACATATGCGTCCAGGTTTAACGCTAAATGCGGATGTAATCATAGCGAAGCTTAAACAAAAGGTACAGAAATTGGGTCAATGGTTATCGTGCCCTATTACTGCAAAAAGATGCAGAAGATATGTTAACAGCTTTGATATCTCGAGACATGACCAATTTCTGGAGACTCATACGTGGGGGGATGCCCAAGTCCTTCTCAAACATCAGACGAATGCAGGTAATGTGTGGGAGAATTACTTCCCTTAGTTCTACTCTGCAGTGTGTACTGAAAGTCGGTGTACTTGCAACACTGGGCCCATGCATGCTTAGGAAGGCCTGGGCTTTATTAGAAATTGATTCGCAAAGCATTCAGGCGGCTGTAGGAAGGGCGAAGTCCTCAAATGCTCCGGGACCTGATGGGCTCTCCACTGTAACTTCAAAATCAGCACTGTTTATGGGCTGAGGTGTTGTATCAGTTGTTCTGTAATGTGGTTGGACAAGCTAGGTGTCCTGCAACTTGGACAGAGGCCATTGTTCTAGTTATCTTTAAAAAGGGTGATAGGGCAATAGTTTTGTTCGTCCCATCTCCCTTTCTGATGCCTCCTACAAGATTTTTTTCCACTTTCGTGCTAGAAAGATGAGCATTTCAGCTAACAAGTTGAACCCAAATAAGTCTGGGTTCTGTAAGGTAAACCAGCACAGCTCTGAACTGCCTTAAAATTACAGCTCTTGTAGAACCAGGCATTTGAATCAAAGTGTACATTATATTTTTTCATTTCTCGATATATCCAAAGCTTTCAATTGTGTGGATCGAATTAGGCTTTGGGAATGCTTAGACTTTGGGGTTGTCCTGAGGCCTTGGTTCGGTTACTCGAACTTATGCATAAAGATATTAGAATTAAGGTCAGGTTGGACAGGAATGGTACGTACTCTAGATGGATCGAGGCTTGCATCAAGCCGGTGTACTAGCGCCATTCCTGTTTAACCTATTTTTTTTGGCATTGGGGCGGCCTTGAAAGGCATTGTGGTTAATCCACCTAGGCTGGGACATATGAAAATAAAATAACTTTTATATGCTAATGACCTTGTATTGTTTGACTACACTGCAACAGGCATACTAAAATCTCTGTCACTGACAAAACTTTTCTTTAGGGAACTCGGATGAGAGATTAGTGTGCCTAAATCAAATCATTAACCATAGAAAGACCTCATCAGGTAGATCACATTTTGGTTGGTACATCGAAGACAAAGTTAGAGGTGGTCACAGAATTCAGGTATATTGGGGTAATGGTCAAATCAAATCCTTCAGTTGCGCTTGCCAACCAATCCTTGAAGTTAGAAGCAGTGTCAGCAGTCGCACAACTTTGAGTGTTGGACAGAAAATATGGACGCTTTTCATTACTCCCAGCGCTTAAAATGTATAATCAGGCCCTAGTTCCAAAATTGTCTTACGGGGCGGATGTTTGGGAGATGGCTTTGGCTAAGACAGAGGGCCTCATTACGGTAGAGCTGCCGGCATCATTAAACCCATTCCTCCCCATTACAAGGTTCCCTCGCGGCGCCCGCTCTGGACGTCTGGTCAGACCAGACGTCCTTTGCGGGTCCCGCGAGGGACCCAGCATGCTAACAATGGGCCCATCATTAACAAGCCCATTGTTCGCATGCTCCCCATTCCCATTGAGCCCTATGGGGGCTCAAATCGGAATGGCGATGGTCCGGGTCCAGGTGCCAGAATGGGGAAATACCGGGCCCTCAAAGTCAGAATGGCCTGGAAATTCCCCATTCAGGGACCACGGACCCGAGTTTGGAGCCTCCAAACTCGTAATGAGGCCCAGAGTCTTTTCTTTGGAAAAAATATTTACGCATTCCAGGTGGTACCCCTTTCCCGCCAGTCAAGCTTATGATGGGTATTTCATCCTTGGCCACTAATATACATTGGAAAACAATAATTCTTTTATCTCTATCATGTTTCCACCCGCATCAACCCTATTTGTCCAACTGAATGTTCTCTACACTCAGAACAAATGTGCTGCGCTTAAGGTCTGGGTAAACTCTGTACTGATGGTTGTTATTGACAGAGCTGTACCTTTTGATGAATTGGAGTGCAACCCAGATAAGGTCAATAAATCACTATTTGAAAATGACTGGATCATAAATAGGGAAAAATTGCCTACCTACAAGCCATTTGATCACTTTTCTCTGGATATCAAGTCGTTCAATTCCCCCCAGAAATATTTGATAAAACATGCCTCAAGAGCTATGAGAAATGTTTGGGTGCATATAAAATTAAACCTACTTTCAACCAATGTCTGGGTTGCCCGGTCATTGGTTCCATCTTCCGAACGCTTGCGTCGATGTTGTAGAACTGAATGCGAGACTTTGAAGCACCTTATTGTAGAATGTCTAGTTTTAACTGTACTTCGAGAAGACATTTTTAAATCTCATTTCTACACTTGTCCGTTGCTAAATTGGGAGTCTTTCTGGTGGCAGCTTTTAGTGAGTCCCAAAGACAGATTGTTAATTAATGCGATTAATTTTTAAAAAATGTTTGAGACTTTATATAAAATGTCCTTGTTCTAAAATGATTTTATTGAGAAATACGTGTGATGCTATGAGATTTGTAAACATTTTTATTATGTAGAACAATATGTGCTTATGTGTGTAAAGTTTCGTTTGTAAACTAGATCACACAATAAATAATAAAAAAATAGGAAATTGAGGCATACGCAATTTCAGCCGCCAAACCCCAAAATGGAATGAACAAGTTCCCCAGGCATTAGGGAACTATTGGGTACAACAGCTCTTTATTGTAATGGCTGCAGATAGAGCCCGGTCACAAGTTCAATGAGTCATCCAACTGTTACAAGGCATGTGATGAGATACCAGTAAAGGGTGAAGATGGCTTGATTTCTAATTCCACGGCTCAGGAAGACACTTCAGGAGCAGCAGAAGAGAGCAGTCATTGTGGAGATCCTGGAGAGGGCTGGCAGGAACAGCCTCAAGAACTGTGCAGATGTTTATTTGGACAAGGCAGTCTCAAGACCCAGTCTATTCAGCCAAATAAAGCACTGACTGGAAGTCCTTGGCAGGACTCGGGCAAAAGTAAATGGCCAATGTTAGGAGGGTTTTTAAAAGTCACCATCTGGGATAGGGCTTGGAAAAGCCAGCCTAGGGTTAGCAAGGTTTCCAACAACCCCAGCTGTGCAAAGCCACTCAGGTAGTTGTGACCAAGCAGCAAGGCTGAACCAAGTAAGAAGGGTGAACTGTTGTGCAGTACAGTTAATAGAAAAGGTAAGTAAAAGACCCATACAGTTATAATAACTATATTTTATTACAATACTACACTAATGCACACTTAATATTTACGGCTAGAAAAAATACTTCAGGATATATATATATATATATATATATATATATATATATATTATATATATATATATAGTTCAGTCACCCTCAAGGGGTTACACTCCACTTTAAGTTAATTTGGCATGAGTGATGTTACCTCACAGTCAATCCCAGCACCATATACTAACTTTGGAAGTCCCGCCTTAGTCTACACCAAGTTTCTAAGTCGTTTAGGTGTCCCAAATGTTTCCCTGACGATGGTGGTGAGTAGCCAGGGGGGGCACAATCAATTAGTGCAGGCACAGTACCAAAGTTCAGTCAGTGTAGGGGAATTGAAGCACTGCAAACCGGAGGATTTAAGGGACTTCAGGCCAGTCCCAGTGTGAAGAGGAGTAATTAACAGCCCTGGGGTTCTCCACCACCCTGAATCAGCCCCGGATAGTGCTACGGTAAGCAGAACTTTGCACCCGATGCAAACCCTAAGGGGAGGGGCCGGGGGGCCGGTCAATCTATGTACAATAAATCACTGTTGGTTCAAGACTGTAATCCCTGGTCATCTTTAGAATACTCTGGAGACCCCAGATTGTAGGGAAAACATACAGACTAACACAGTGAAGAAGGGACCCTCACAAAGGTCTTCATGTATGCACATATTTCATTGACCCCAGACAGGGTCAGGAGGCACACAGCAACTTACTGGTTTAACTATGGGGGTCCTTCAGCCATGTCTCCTGGTCGAGGGCAGCACAGTGGATTTTCAGAGTCCCTGCAGAGCCTTAAAGATGCCCACAATGATTTCCAGCCGTTTCGAAGTGCTTGTAGTGGGAGAAGTCTGGTTTTATTTATTTATGTATTTATTAATATACATATAGCATAAGGCTTTGTATATACAATTACAACATAAGAAACAGTTAATTAAAAACAACAGTAAGTGCCTGATTTATGTTCCATCGGTCAACAGTATAGACTTAGAAAATGAGCTTCATAAAACACTTAAAAGCACCTATCAAACAATATAATAAAAACATCATACACTAGATTAGTCAATATAAAAAAACAAAATTAAACATTTTCAGATGTTTAAAATCCCTTTACATTTCCAATAAAATGTTATAAAATAAATAAGATTTTGCTCATCTCCAGCCATGAATTTAGACCAAATGAATGACATGTCAGAGCAGTCAAAGCTATTATCATAGGCTTTGACAAATCGTTCCCTGATAAATAACAGACCTGGACAGCGTGTCATTAGACGTTCCAAAGTTTCAAGCTTATTGTCACCACAAACCGGCACAAACGATCAGACCGAAGAAGACCAAGTCGTCCCCCTTGTATATCAAGTGCCACACTCCGATTGAATTTAAGAAGCAGATACTGCCTTATTATTTCACTGTCAGGATAGGCGAGGATATAGGTCACAAGCTGTTCCGTAGAAAATAAACGGACCGCTATTGGCCTTGGTACTTGAAGGTAGACAGTTTCTGTTAAAGTCGATTTAGACAGGAAAACATTACTGGCAACTGACCACCCTTTGCAGCCATCTCGCCACTTATATAATGTTAAGTTGTTTCCCATGGTGCCTATTTTGTAACAACGATATGAGCATAAGAATGCTTTAAAGATAGCTAACCATAATCATAGGATTATCAAGCACGCACAATTTTTTATAAACACATTACTGCTCGATATATACATTCTGAACATATCACATTTAAATCAAATCTATGTAAATAAAAATGTAAATGTTCGTTTCTTCAAAATCTTAAATCTCCGAAAGTTCTTCACCGATTGCTTTGAAATTTTGACACGTTACATTTGAATAGGAACATGCTTTTTCTGAAAAACAGCACCATCTGTTGGACGTAAAAGCAACACACGCTATACAAAATATTTTACAATTCGATTTTAAAGTTTCCAATTTAGAATGGCTCAAATACGTGCCGAGGAAGCAGCAGAGCGACGTGCAGCCAGACTTCAGGATGCACGGTTGCGAGCACAGCGATTGCGTTCTGCAGATTCAGATCTGCTTCGTTCTCAACAGAATGAACGCGACAGGCTGAGAGTGGCAGAAAGACATCAACGAGAAACAGCAGATCAGCATCAAATACGACTCTGTGGTCAGCAATCGCACGATTACAATTGCCTTGCATTCCGGTACAACCCAGCTGATGATTATAGTTTGAGCCGGCATGCTCTCATCAGCACCATGACTGAAGTGTGTCCTTATTGCAAGGCTCTTAAATTTAATGGAGAAACTAAAGGAATGTGTTGCGCCGCCGTGAAAATTAAACTGCCTCAACTTGGAGAACCGCCAGAGCCATTAAAAACTACCCACACGTATTGTGAAATTAAACATATTAGAAACGTGCACTTTCTCTTTTCTTTCTTTTCCATTTAACCAGACTGAGCCACAGCAGCACGTGGCCGGGCAAAGCTAGTTCAAAATAAAATAATTAAACTGAGACTGCCTGCAGCATTCTGAATAACCTGCAGAGCATTTTAGCTTCACATTTTTTCAAGTGGTCACCATAATTATGGCCCCATACTTAACACCATAATACAACCTGCATATAATGTTTGTTGTGTAAAGTAACAAAATCGTTGACCTGGAAGTACCCCCATTCCTCCCAATGAAGGAGCTAGTTGTCTGAACATATTGCATGCATTTCGCCCTAGTTTCCGACCAATGCAGATTCCATTTCAAATGTGTTCTCCACATATAGCCCAAGACATTTATAAGAGGCGACACTAATTTCGAGCCATTTATCATCCAAGTAATAGTATTTCGCTTTTTTGCCTTCCCGGAAAACACCATAACTTTACTCTTAACAAGGTTTTAAGGCCATTTAAGGCAGTATACTCACCCAATACATCAAACATTAGTTGCAACCCTTTCGGATTGTGATACATGAGGAGAAGATCATCTGCATAGGCCAACCAGCTAAATTGTTGTCTTTCAACTTTCACAGGGCAGTTGTGCAGTTCACTAAATACTGCCTTCAAGTTTGCAAGATAGAGGTTGAAAAGGGTTGCAGCAACGATGCAACCCTATTTCACCCCTCTATTTGTGGACATAGAAGCAGACAATCTGCCTTCCCCATCCAAACGAACCTTAATGCTCATGCCCGAAATTAAACAGCATAAGCATTTGGAGTAGTCACAGAGGTATATTCCAGGCAACCAATTTGCGCCATAGCCTGTTCCGCAGCACAGTATCAAAGGTTGCACTGCAGTCTATAAATCCACAAAATACCACACTCTCTTGTCAACCAGAAATATTCGATAGCAAACACTAGGATTAGCAGATCATGTGAAGTAGAGGCTTTCGTTCTAAAGCCTGTCTAGTTGGGGGGCAAAATAGCATTTTCCTTTATCCAGGTATTCAGTTCTACAAGTAATACTTTAGCAAGCATTTTAGCTGGAATGTCCAACATTGCTAACATTCGGTAGTTGGCTGGCTCATTCCAGAGACCCTTCTTGTGAACAGGGAGTATATGACTTTCCCGCCAAGTATCAGGAAGGACCCCTGTAATTCCAATATTCACAAATAAGAGATGCAAGGCATGAGCCCACAGTCTGGGAGATAGCTTTAAAACACCATTACAGATACCATCCGGGCCGGCAGCGCGAGAATTATTCAGATGCTCAATAATTGGTACAATATCGGACGCCTTGCACACCCATACAGCATCAGGGATGGCTATATCAAAATCGCCTATATGTGAGGGCCCCCAACATTGAAGCAATAAGAGCTGCCCATGCAGATTCTGAAACACCATTTATCAATAAAGTGCTTTTATCATCCCCACAAATAGCTCTCCAAATTGCTTTATTATTCTTCATAGTTGCCAACCGAGCAATGCATTGCCATTTTCCCCTTTCACATCTTAATTTGTGTTCCCTAAGCCAGCCATGATACGTCTTTATTGCCAATTTAATAGGAGTGATCTCAAGTGGTGCATGAAGATCCAGTGCAGGATATAATACTTCAGATATCTCAGTGCGCAATGTCTTTTTTGCAGGAGTAACTCGAGCATCATAGTTATTGCGCTTGTTGTAGGGCTTATTACAGCGCTCATAGGTGCTTTTGTACGATTTCCATACATTGGTGGTAACTTTAATGTTTCAGATCAGCTCCTTAAAACTACCTACTATATTGAATATGGTACATAGGTCAAGGCCATCAAACTCCTGAATAAAGCGAGGCAAAAGCATGTCATAGGGTGTATGTGCTTTATTAAGAATCGAAGCATTCCATTGAATGAGATTATGCTTATTGTTAAAATAGATGTCGCCATTTAAATCATAAGACCTTATAGCCTGGCTATTACTAAATTGTTTAATTAGAACACAAAGGGGGAAATGGTCACACTTCACGAAGCAAAATGGCCATATTCTACAGAAGAGACAACCCCCACCGATTTACAAATACATAGTCTATGGTAGATGACCTATTACCACTAATTGACATGTGGGCTATCTGAGCATCCGCAGCATACTGACCATTCAATCAAACGAACCCAAAAGCCTCGAGCAGCGTCTTCCAGGCTTTTCCTTGTGTATTGAAGTTGGCTTTTTTGATTGGGGCGGATTCATAGTTCTGTGGATAATCAAGATTTGCAAGTACTATACGCGGATTAAAATCACCCACGATCCACATTGGAAAGAATTGGTGTTAGAAGTCCAATATTAGTCTTACTGTTGAGACATTGATTTTAATCGCAACGCGTTTGGGGGGTGGGGTCATAAATGTTAATGTCAATATCATTTCTGTCTTAAGATATCCGTTTTTAAAAAAATCCTAAATAGGTTACATTACACGCCAGCAAAAATTGCAAAATTTGCAGCAGAAAGCTCGGATGCCTGCCCCAAGTACAATGCGCCCGCGCCGGAGCCCTCCATATGTACTGGGAGTGCCCGGTGCCGACTACATTTTGGAGTGATGTGGCTGCAATGCTGGAAGAGATAGCGCAGGTCCCCCCGGAGTGGACTCCGCAGAAATACTTGTGTGGTGATATTGGCAAGTGCTCAGAGAAGGTTAGAAGACTGTTCAATAGCTCATGTGCAGTGGTCAAAAAGTGCATATTACTGAAATGGAAAGACAAGGGTCCACCCAGCATGGAACAATTTCTTCGAGAATTAACATATGTCAATGAAACAGAAGAACAATATGTACTGACACAACCAGCAACATGTAGGCCAAAAGACATAGGGCCCGTTCAGGGGAATATTTATGCAGCATGATTTAGGATGACGAAGAATCTTTGTAATATTTACTGTTTGTATGAAACACAATGTATATTGTTGAATTCTTGATTGCGAGTTGGAATGGCAATGTAGTTCTCTGTGACCATGAATAAAAAGAGTTTAAAAAAATAAATTAAAAAAAACCTTTGTTTTACTGCTTGGACCATAGAAGAGGAACCTCTGGCTTCACTAATAGCCCACGGATCCCGGACTGATACAAACAAGCCTCCTTTTGGGCAGCCAATCTGACCTTTCGTAGCTTTCCTCTGCAAGGTGGTTCGTCCATCGAGGTGAGTAGGCTGAGTGAACCAGGTTTCTTGCAAAGCAATAATTGAAAAGAGGTCCATATAGGCCAGCAGACCATCATCAGCAAACAGGCGAGTGCCCCCGCATGTGCTATAAGCATAAAATATTAATGTCATCGAGACAGAGCGGAAAAGTGAGTTTTAAATATAGCTGGCAACCATTGCCAGTAACCATCATCAGCACTCTGTACTACACTGTCTAGATTAACATCAGTGGGTGGTCTCTTGCTAAAAATGGTCACAGGGGCATAGGTTCCCTTTGGAGCACCATCTAGTGTAGTCGATACTTTATGGTTCGGATCTGGGATGACCAATGGCAGTTGATTCGGTTGTTCAACATTTTTTTTTTTTAACCGAAATATCTGGTTTTGGGACCTGCAGAGCAAATGAAGCAATGCACCCTCCAGCAATGACAAAACTCTAGCAGGACAGGTGACTGGTTGGTCCCACCAATCTCAAGGATGAAGCCACCTTGCAGTGGTCTTCCCGGTCGAGTAGAAGGTTGAGGTAGGCTACACGGTGGTTCTTACTGGGCCAGTACTCGTCTCTGCAGTAGTCCTTGGTGTCCCTCTATGGTCTACTTTGGATCTCTTCAGTTCAAGTGGTCGACTTGGTTCCTGGGTCCAGCTTTTCTCCTTATATCCAAAAAAGAAAACCTTGCAACCTTTAAACCTGGGGGTGGTTGTTGTGATGACTCACCTACTCTCGTCATTTCCCCCCAGAGGGGAACCCCTTTCCATCAGGCTAGGGAGGTGAGGCCACTACCCAACAGTCCCCCTAAGGGTCTTATAATGCATGAAGACCTCATGGGGAGGAACTCCCCTCCTGGGGACCAGGACGACCACATAGGGTACAGGCCCTATAGTCACAACCCCAGTGTCCAATTGCAGTTGCCACACTGGTCAGCCCACGCCACAACCTCTTATTGAGCATGAAACTATATGCTATAGTAATACCTCAAGATAGATCCTTTTGAAAGTACTGGGAAGCGGAAGATGATAAATAACATGAAGAATACCTTTTCCTCAAGTACTGACAGAAGGACGATGTGGAGAGGCATTAAGATGGATCAGTGGAACTGAGAACAGCCTTATAGCATTCTGCGAGGGAATGGGCATTGGCAGAGTTTAGAGAACCAAAGAAGGATTTAGCACGAGTCAGCACAGAGCAGCAGTGAAGGATGCATTTAGGTGCGTGCAGGAGGCGAGAAGTGGCAAAGACCGCAGAGAAGAAACCACCAGCGGGAAGCAGAAGGCGGCTCTCCGGGACAGATACTGCTAGGAGCCAAACTAAAAACCAGCAACCACAGGAAGCACATTACCACGGAGAGCACACCAGCGGCAGACTCCAGTCCCGGGAAAAAAAAAACAGCTGTATGCAGGAGTTAAAGGAGGTAAGGGGAACTACGAGCATGCCGGTAGGTACAAGAGGAGTTGAGGAGGGTAACTATGCACAAAGTGAGGGTCACAAGGCCTAGAAAGGGGCTAAGGAGGGTTTGGGACCCCATCAAAACTGCGGCGTGCATCCGAGGTGGACTTCCTCGGAACAGAGAAACCGTTAGAGCATACAAGGGTCTGGGACCCTGTGAAGTTCTGCAAAGCTTCCTCACTACAGTTGGGAGACCACTGACCACCAGAGAATGGTCTAAGACCCTAAATTAAGCAAAGGGAGCCTCCAAGGAACTTCTCTGCATCTCAGTGGGGAGAGCACTGACCACCAAAGGGTATGGGCCCTTAGAGAGAACCAAGAGGAAGGGAGTCATTCCCCCTGGTACTATTCGAAACTACAAAAGGGCAACCCAGGAGAATGGAGTCATTCCCCTGGGCATTTGATAAAAGATTGGGTGAAACCTGTGAGCCAGGGGAAGGGAGTCATTACCCCCTGGCCTTGTGTTGAATTGTATAAAGAACACTAGAGGAAGGGAATCATTCCACCTGCTATTTTCTATAGAGAAAGAACCATTGTTGGACACTGCTGAAGAACCAGGAGAAGGGAGACGTTCTCCTGAAGGAAGAACTTTTTCCCAGTTTATTCTTTAGTTATAATACGAGGGTTAGAATAGGATTTGACACAGGATGGGGAACTTTGATTTGACAGACGTTCTGACAATTGCTTTAGTTTTAGTTCGAGGCAGGGATACCACTCGTATAAATGGGGACAGCGAGGTTTTCTACCCAAGAAATTAAAATCTATAACCAAAACCATGCCACTTTGTGTCAGTCTTCTTCTACACCCTTACACTGTCCAATTGGGGACAGCCAGCTTCCGAGAATCTTCCACCAACTTCTAGGTCCATGAAGGAATGTGGCAGACAACCGCCTACCCACTTCCTGATAGCCATATGTAATGCACGCAAACATAGCAGAAAGTATCGCATGACACAAGCTTGTAGAGAGGGTGGCTGAACAATTAAAAAACGGCTACTTACAAAGAGGTTAAGAGGATATGGAGTGTCCCCACAACACTCCATTGAAGATAGTTTGTGCTTCAATTATCAAAATTGAACAGTCACAAATATGAGGGCACTACTTCTGTACTGGGGAGTCTAGGACTCACCAATGAACCCAAAACATTGGCCTTGGGATCACTCGTAGCTAACCACATGATGGGCGGTGCTACCATAGGAAGGCATGAGCCACAGACTAAAATGAGAGGTCTCCCCTGCACTTGATTCTTGTAAGAAGGGGTCCAGCGTATCACAACTAAACAGCATGCAGGAGGTGGTGAGATAAAAAGCGCTCACTCACCTCTGGAGTCCAGCAGTAATCCTGGGAGGCTCAGGTCAGAGGGTAAGATTTGCAAAATGAAAAACAGCCAATATGGCAATTTCTGACCCAAGAGGGCAGGAGGAAGACCAACTATCAAGAAGTTGGAGAAGTTCTCCCTTTAATGGGAGCACGAAGGACAACCCTATGTACCCCAAACAAAAGGGGCAGAGCAGGTCAGATGGACTAAAAGGCGTAAAACACTACACGTTCAGTGGTTAAGAGAACATTTTTCAAACAATTCCTACAGGAGAAACTTTTGAAAACTTTGCGAAACTCCTGAAAAGTGATTTTAAAATTCACTTATCTGGAATTTTCTCCTGGTTTCCCCTTGAGGGCATATGGTTCCAGACCAAAAAGTATAATTTTAGATGCTTAGGTTGTTGGTATTTTTAATAAGTACTTATTTAATAATGTTTTGTAACCATTGTGTATGTCTGGGCTTAATTGTACTGTGACATTAGCTCACCCTCCTCAGAGTAAAGTCTGATGGTTAAGCCTCCACCGTCCCAACTCCCCCCCACCCCCCCCCCCACCCTTTCTACACAAACACTGGGCCAAGGAAGAGGGTGACAGAGTAAAGAGGCTAACACTTACATATCTGATTGGACATGTCCCGCTAATCGGGCCAGCCAAAGTTAGGCACTTGACTTTAATCACATACATATGATACAGATTAGCTCTCCCCATATGGATAAAAGGCGGAACATACATACGATATACAATGAGCAAGGTTGAACACGAGAATGAGCGGAATTTCCGGGGCAAACGCAAACCTACTGGAGCAGGACGACCGATCGAGGGACTAGAGCAAAGGGTAGGGAAATCCTGAAGGTCCCTACAGAAGGTCGTTGCTTCCAGGAAACCATGAGGGACGCAGAGAGACGTGGAGAAAGCCAAATCACAGACAAGAAGAAACCTGCATTGTGTTTCAAGGGTTTATAGTGATAATTGTGAGAAAAAAAATTCAAAAGTCAAAATATCGAAAAATAAATATCAGAAAAAAAAGTCGATTTCTTTTTTATTACCTTTTTTATTCGAAATGGGGGTTCCCCCCCCCCCAACCCCTCCTTTTTTTGCTTTGTTTTACCCATTTTTTTTATTCCCGGGCCCCAAAATAAATATATAATTTAAAAAAATGTAAAAAACACGATTTTTTTTTTTCGATATTATTGTTTCGACATTATTGTCTTTCGATATTTTTATTTCTTCGAAATTATGACTGACCATCTGTTTCAAAGACGCCAGCGACCCACCCAGGTGAATGACAGAGTTGGGGGGGGGGGATTCAAGCCTGTGGTATTAACCTTGACTTTTGAATCAAAGCCGAAGAGATGAGAAAGGAACGCACACAACCGGTGAGTTAGTGAAAGACATGAAAAGCTTATTGTGTCAAGTAAAGATTGAAGCCGCAACAGTTTATCTCACAAGTGGAGTTTGCACGCATGCTGATGAGACGCGAAAAATACCTAACCAGTGATGAACTTTGAAGTAGCTGATATCTGTGAAGCCAGTGATATAGGGTAGCAGAGTGGTCTGGCGAAATGAAGTAGCCCACTCAAAAGGCTCCACGAAATATGAAATGTTTTGTCATAAAGCGGCAAACTCTGAAATGCGTACTGGTCAAGATTAAAAACGGCAAAAGGGGAAGTGAATAGTTAAATGCTAAAGGAGATAGATGTTTGAACTTCTTTGTTTATGGTATTGAGCTACCAAGAGTCACTGGGGCAAATAGCATAACAGTGTGAGCTGAAGAGAAAGTCGAAGTTGTCCTACGGTGGTCTATGGTAAAAGCCTCGCACATTCGAAAGTCTTCAACATCAGAAAAAGGTCCGAGCCAGACTGAGGGAGACCGGAAGTGTGATAAATTAGGGAAAGGGAATCCTTAACGAATGTGCATTAAGGTTGGGAAAGAGAAGTGCTGTGATTGTGAGGTCCGAGCCCGGCTGAGAGAGACCTGTGTGAACTGTTAAAGCTTTGAGAGGTCCAACCCCAATGGAGGGAGACTTACGTGAACTTTGTTGACCTGTGAAAGAACTTTGGAACACTGGAATAAGTGACTTTAGCGTGGAAGGCCAGGCGGGCCTCGATCCACGTTTTTAACTGCCTTTGTTTTGAGAACCTGAGCCAGAGTGTGTCATCCTGTCTACTTGGGCCGCCTTTCTCTGTGCTTTGCAATGTGGGGAGGAGAGCAGACTCAGCCACTTTGATCCTTTATGTTAGAACACTGATTTTCCTTTGCATATATATTCCCCTTTACACACTTTTTGTATGAGAGATGGGGCCGGCATTAGATTTTGTTAGTATAGGGCATTTTGATTTGACAAAGACTAACTAGGACTGTGTTTTCTTTATTATTTAATGGTAGAGACTACTCATGTCATAGGGCAAAATAGGCGTTTCTCTAAACCCCAAAAAGCTAATAAAGGTTTAGGAACTTCTAACTCTTGTGTAAGTGTCATACATGTGATACCATGCCTCCCTTACAGTGTACAGCTTGGAATTGTCCCGATACCAGAGAAGCATTGATGACGGTCAAAAGTGTTTCACAAACCTCAGTGTAACAAAATTTCAAAATCTTCGCAAGGGTCTAGGGGAGAGCCAATTTTAAGCCTGCGAAGCAGAACATGCAATTATTCAGCAGTTATGGGCAAACATTTGTCCAGAGTGTACACCTTAAAAACAAGGGATTTACATGAAGAAGTGATTCTGAACCAAATCAGGGAATTGTTTACATACATTTAAACCACCACGAGTATCTGATGCAATGAGCTGCTAACCGGTTATGAGAAGGGACAAACGTGAAAGGCTAACGTACCTCGAAAGCAGGCCTTTCACGGATGCGCTCCCAGCGTGGCCTTGCAGGGACTGTTCTGACAAAGGGAGACATGCCTTGGGCATAAAGCTTGCTCTGTTTGTTCATGTTCATGATGTGGATCTTGATCACCTTCCCTGGAGCGCCTCCTCGTACGCTGAAGTAGAACCAGGACCTGAAATGGAAACAGGAGAGTGTGTTAGTAGTCGTTCTGCATGGGCACCATGGTTCTGATCCTATCCAAATAATGTTTAAACCCTGCACAAGGGCAGTTATTTAATTCTAGCATTTTATCGAGCATCCATTTAGATTGCAACATGGTCAATTCAAAGCATTTGTGCACACAAGGACACTTCTCAGTGGTGATGTTTTGAAGCCTGCAATTTGGGATGCAAAGCATGCAAAATATTAGTCTGAAACCATGTGGTCAAGGAGACCATAGTAACACCACTGATACACTCATGCTGGAGTGTGGGCTTTATAACATCGATTGAGGTTCTTTTGTGGCGTGAAATCTGCAAATTGAGTTGTAAACAGATGATTTTCCTGCTAAATCACAATGATTCTACACTGAACTAAAACTCTAGATCTTGTGCTGTACTCCTTGGCCAATAAGCGTACTACATGACTGGTGCAGGGCTAATACAAAGTTGAGCTAACTACCAACATTTATTTTCACTGGAGCCAATTTAACAAACAAACTTGATTACTTAAATACACCAGGTGGGCAAGCACAGGCCAGAGTTAAATGGTCAACAAAGTCCAAAGCCACACAGAGTAGTAAGAAGCAAAAAGAGGATTGGCCACTAGCACCCAACTTGCGCAGACTTATCTTCACATGGATCAAATTCAAAATGACATGATAGTCAAAACAGAGAAAAGAAAATATTTTTTCACAGTTTCAAGATAACGGGATATTTAACAAACTGCCAACACATGTTTTCAACCAATTGACAGTCCTACTCATGGCTGCATAGAATAAATGAGTGCAAATAAATGCCAATAAATACCTACAAATGGTGAACTGCCAATTCAAAATCCTACAATGATAAAGGTGTGCAGTGTTCAAAATAGAATATATATATATATAGCCCATTCATAAAGTTCATGATGTCCCAGTTTTCACAAGTAGATAAATTGGTAATGTCACAAATCATGTAGGAAAACGACATTCAATTGGATGCAAAATTAGCCAAAGGGGGAAATTAAGATGAAGGGGAAAAGGGAGAAAAAACAAAATTTAATCAGAACAGATTCAATATTGACAATTCCAAACCATACAAAATATAAAGTGAAATTGTGCCACTTATCAGCTGCATGGACTAAGCTGTAATGGTAAATCTATAAACCATCACCACATGCACATTAATCCACCAAGGCGGTGGTGGGATCTTGGATATTACACGTGACCCCTATTATATACCCTACAGTCAACAAAACACACCAAAATGTGCGGTACTTGTGAAAATAAATGTGCATAAAATTATGCCCAAAAAGAGGGGAAAGATAAGCAATCATATTCACCAAGTCAAGTTACTGTGGACCTTTCAAGATTTCTGCAAGCTTCACATCAGTGATCTTGTAAAAACTGTTCCTAAATCATGAAAGCAATGAACAACATCAATACCTTAAATACTGTCAGTAAGCTTCAATCTTTGTTAGTTCAATTCAATGTCGCAATAAAACTGCCAGATTAAAGTCTCTATATAGGGCTTGAGAGCCCATCCAAAAGGTCTCGACTAGTAGCACACGTTAATATACTGCAGGGTAGATACCCAAAGTTGTAAAGTACCCAACTCTGAATTCCTTCAAAAGAATACAAACAAAAAAGCGATGCAAAAATGCCCTGGTTGGCAACACTTACATGCACTGAGCTTAGTGAGGCGTAGGTCCCTTTTGGGAAACTGCAGCATTCCTTATGGTCAATACAAGTACTAGCTTTGGCCAATAAGTGTTGTGGCCCAAGTGATACTGAAGTGGCAACGCTTAGTGCAGATAAAGTATGCCATCCACTCCATCTCTCTGTATCACTTGTATGCAAACCAGGTGAGGCTCAGTCTAAATGGTTGTCTCAAGGTCAATTCAATGGATGCCAACTGCTAAGCCTGGCCTCCCTGCGATGGGAGTCGGGAAGAGCAAAGGCGGTAGGGGTGGCGAGGGGGGAGTTCCGAGGAAGGCTGCCAGTCCATGGTACAGTGAAAGGCATGGACAGCAGCACTGTTCCTTTCTCCTCGTTGGCTTGCTATCCTCATAGCAGGGCTTGGTATGGGAGCAATGCAAATGGTTAACACATCTGCTTTAGCACATTTAAATGGGAATCTCTTTAGGTGGACGACAGCAGAGAACGTGGAGTCTGCGACTCTCTCCTGGTAAGTGTGAAAGATAGGCACTAAGAACTGGATGGGTGCTGTTACAAATCCCAAGATGTCGCCACTGCTTCCAAAGTGGAGCTCCTTCCTATGAGGCCAGGGAGGTGAGGCTGCTACCCAATAGTCCCCCTGGTGGTACTCAGCAGGTGGATCTCATGGGAGGGGAAAGTCCCTATGGAACCAGTGATGACTATCCTGGGAGAACACAGTATCCGCCCAACACCTACACCTTCACGTCACCCAGTCGCTCTGCATCCATCGGGTATACTTCTGTAGAACTCGGGAAGTAGAAAGGACTGAGACGAGGGGGATTGGAGATAGCAGTTAGGGAGATAGAAGCCAAAGGACTGTGATCACCCAGAGGAACCTATGTGAACGGTCTAGTCTTCAACTATAAACTACAGACCATACTGTATGCTGACATAAAAACGGACAGACTTACCGTCTTTCAGATCCTCCTGGAGGAACAGAGCATGGCTAACGCACACCGCGGGGAACAGCAGGGGTAGAGCAGGATGCGGAACGGCAAGAAGCACTGTGTCCCGAGGACACGGCAAGTGAAGAAGACAGCTGGCTGGGGAGAGCAACGCAACACTGCAGGACCATGTGGTCAAACCTCGAGTTGCAAACCTTGAGATGCACGCCGAACAGGGAGAGAAGCCACAGAGTCGCTGCAGCAATCAGAGAAGAGCACAAGTGAGCTGGCAAGATGAAGAAAGGAACAGGGAAGCCTGCGACCGACTGGAGGGCTGCAGCAAAGACCCTAAAGGTATTTGGGTGGCTGAGTCTATGGTTGGGGTTCGCCACAGGGTACAAAGAACCCTAAAGTCAACAATACAGAAAAAGTGGTGAAAGAAGGATAACCTATGGGACATAGAGAGAAGCATGAGCAAAGCAATGTAACAAGGGAATGGGACCCTTATATGCAAAAGACATATCACGTAACAAGGATACCTAATCTTCCTCATGGCAGTATTTAGAGGAAAGACGACTCCGGGACGCCAATTAAGAGAGGAGAAGGCAAAGAGAAATGAGAATAAGATATATAAAGACAGTACTTGACCGGAGAATAAACCAAGTCTGTATGTGAGATTAAGAGAACGTGAAGAGAACTGTGAAAGTGATACATATGAACTCAGTGCTTGACAGGCGATTAATCCAAGTCTGTGTTGGAGCCTGAGAGACCTTGGAGAGAATGGAACTAGGTGTGCCAACCAGGGTAAGGGACCCTCCACTCTTTGGAAAATAATCCAAACGCCTCTTCTTCATCGCAGTGCCTGGTAGAAGGGAGCCAGGTCTGCCAACCCGGGTCAAGGACCCAACACTGTTTGGTGAAGCCTGAGAAAGGCCGGTTGTGGAAAGGAAACATTCCCCTCACCAACCGATGAACTGTGTTATAAGGCTAAGGCTAGCGAAGGGAGTCATCCCCCCAGCAGTTGATGAACTGTACCAGAAGCCTGAGGAAGGCTGGGGAAGAGAGATTCACTTGAGTTTGAACTTTAACAACTTTATAAAACAACAACTGCCTTTTTGTCCAGGGGAAGGAAGCCATTCCTCCGTACTAGGAAGACATCCATCATTTAGTTCAACAGAGTTTGAGAGACAGAGCTAGGATTCTGACATAGGACTGAACTCTTGCTTTTTGACATCCCAACTAACATTAGTAATTTTGGTTGAGGCAAGGAAACCCCTCTTACAGTTAGAGTAAGATCAGGTTTTTCTTTACAATTGTTTGGGAATAAATATTATACCAACTACAATGACCACTCCATGTCAGAGTCTTACTTCTGCACCCTTAGTGCTTTGCACATGAAAGGACTAATCAAAGCTCCCACGATGTACCATATCTTGCTTTAAGAGACAATTACATCGAGTTAGAAAATAAACCCCTGCTTGCTAAAAGCTTTACTTTATTTGCATACTTGTTTGACACACACAAGAAAGGGTTTGCTTCACATCGTAAATAACAGGGTTTAGGATGGTCAAACAATTACTTCAAGCAGGCAACCTTGCTACACTGTTTTTGTGGTTGTGTCCCCAAGTCCAGTGAGTGCAGATGCAAGTTCCAGTGGGAGAAGTGGAGGTTGACATTACTGTACAATCTGGTACTCTGTCTTCCATTAAGGATTGGGGAAAAAAAGCTAATTTCGCTGTTTTTGCAGAAAATTATTACTTAAGGATGCATATATGGGTGGGCAGTCATAATGTCGACAGTCAAAATGTCGACAGTCAAAATTTCGAAAAATAAATGCCGAAAAAAATAATGTCGACAAACAATGTCAACATTTTTTCGATATTTTTTCGAAATTTTGTATTTATTGTAAGAATAAATAAATAAATATATATATAACTAAGATGTGTTGAGTATGAGGGGTGAGGGGTGGGGGGTGTGGGGGGGTGGCAGGGGGGTGTTGGGTGAGGGGGGGTTGGTGGGGACCCCCCAATAGTAAAAGATACTCTTTTCGGTTATTTATTTATTGAAAAAATAAATAAATATATAATTAGAATGTGTTGAGTATGAGGGGTGGGAGGGTGGTTGGGGGGGGTGTGGGGGGTGGCAGGGGGGTGTTGGGTGAGGGGGGACCCCCCCAATAGTAAAAGATACTCTTTTTGGTTATTTATTGAAAAAATAAATAAATAAATATATAATTAGAATGTGTTGAGTATGAGGGGTGGGAGGGGGGTGTTGGGTGAGGTGTTGATAGTTTTAAGTGACATTTTTTTGTCGACATTTTTTTTTCCAAAAAATGACTTTTTACATTATAAGTATAGGATGTCGACATTATTGTTTTCGAAAAAAAATTTGACATTTTTGTTTGTCGACATTTTTTTTTCGACATTATGACTATAAACCGCATATATGCATCAAGTAAGTTCAAAGCATGATGTGATTACATTTATAGCTATCAAACAGTGTTATTCTAGCTCGTTAAAGCCATGCATTACACATTTCTAACAAGTAAAGCTCGGAGCATACCTTAGGGGCAATACATTGGTCTTGGAAGCAAGGCAACACAGGTTAGAATCTAGTCCAGTGCTTAGACTGGTCTCCGGTATTAAGCATGTGTCAAAAGTTTAATTAAAGCAGAGAAGCCATGTGAACAAAAGTTAGGAGAGGTCTTCTATAACACCAATGGAGTAGGGTTTAGAGAGACCAATCTGTGGTGGACCTTCAGGGTTTCACCAAAATGCAACTAACTCACTGTTAATGTGACCCAGCACGTAGACTGTTAAGAGGGGGTACAAATCACATACAAGGGATACAAAGTATATTCAGTATAAACTAAAAAACAATTCACAATTTTATTCAATAAGACTAGCGGGCATTGCATTTAACTACAAGACAAGAACGAGTCAAGAGATTTACATAAACAAGGTACTAGTGGGACAGCACCCACACTTTAAAAATACATCTTAAAAGAATTGTATCATAAGATTTCATACTGTTATAACGGAAAGTGGTGATCAAAGACCATGGTTATCCATATTACAGGCATTTACATTTATAAGGCACACCAGCAAAATCACCAGTACAGGGTTCCAGCCCTCTATGCAGGTTTACTTCTTTTAGAGGAGTTTTTAGCCAACATTAAAAAGTCCCCCCATAGGCTAACAGGAGAAAAAGTTAAAAGGCAAGTTTGGTTATTGTGCTCGCCCTGGTTCTTTAACATCTACCTCGCTCCTCTTACTCACCTTCTCTCCACCTTTTCCACCCGCTTCCAGTGTTATGCAGACAACACTTAACTTTTCTTCAGACTACCCTTTGCATCTCTCCTTACATCCTCTGTCATTCCTGAAGTCCTATCGGCTATCCAGTCCTAGTGCACATCTAAGGACTTCTGTATCAATGCCAGCAAGAAGGATTCTTCCTATCGGCACTCCTGTTCCATCTTTTCTCCCTTCTCTCTGGCCACCCTCTATGGGCTCTCCCCTCGGACCGCCCCCCTGAGACCAGAAACTTGGGAGTGCTCTCCGACACCTCTCTCTCCATCAGTCCTCACATCTTTGACCTAGCCAAGAAGGCCCAATTCCAACTCTACCTCCTCAGGGGCATTCTCCCTTTTTTCACTTTCCCCCAGAAGATCAATGTCTCCAGAGCTCTGGTACTCCCCAGGCTGGACTACCGTAACAGCCTCTTCCTTAATCTACTTTCTTTTTCGAACTGTCGCCTCCAGCTAATCCAGAATAGGGCTGCAAGACTTATCCTTAGCCTCAAGCCCAGGGACCATATCTCTCCAGCCCCGAAATCTCTCCACTGGCTCCCGGTTGCTGCAAGGATCAAATTTAAATCCCTCTGCATCATCCATAAGGCTATCTGGGGCCGGGCACCACGCTATCTGCAACTTGCTCTCACCAAATACTCTCAGTCTAGATCCCTCCGATCCTACAGCTCCAACTCTCTACTGGTCAGGTGATTCTCTAAGCAGAGCAGGCAGCTGCTCCCTCTCTTCAGCTGGCTCCCTCCTCTGGAACAGCCTCCCCCTTCCCTCTTAGTCTTGAGCAGGATCTCCTCGAATTCCGCAAGCCCCTCCAGACTTTCCTCTTCTCCCCCTTCCCTCTTTCCCTCCCGTGCTAAAACCCCACAGTAGCTGTGATTGATGGCCTGGGCCCTTATGTGTCCGTCTGGGTCCTGGCCTTTAATCCGATCGCCCGCAGCATCCCCTCAACCCATGCACATGCCTTCGGGCACCTCGTGGCCTGTGCTGCCTCACAGGCCTGCACTTAATTTATGGGCTGGTGACCCCACTTACATTTTGTGCTCACTACCCGGCAATTATCGGCTGCCTTCGCAACCGGCTCATGCAATTAGCTGTTGCCTTTCAATTGTCTCCCTGGCACTTGACCCCTTTGTGGATCCTCTAGCACTTACCCCTTTCCCTTGTTCCTTCTCTCTGCACTTGCACAATCTAAATGTGCAGACCTAGTAGGAAAGCTGTTTTATGTATATTCCATGGTCTTCAATTTCCCTTGTTCCTTTCCCACTGCCCTCTGGGCGCTTCGAAACTCAATTTTCTTGATGTATAAGCACCTTACAAATGCCCAATAAAATAAAATAAAATAGAAATAGTGGAAATAGGTATTTCCAGAAGAAAAAGGGGTTCAGAACATTTCGTTTTGTGGCGTTCCTCACTGACTTATTTCTTTGCTACGGATGGCATCCTAGCCTTTGAGGTAAATAAAGCCCTCAGCTTTACTTCCCTTGATTTTGCTCACTTTTATGGGGAGACTGATCAGTCCATATGACTATCAGTATTCATAGACATATCCCCTATTGTGGAATTCTTGTTATTTTTAAACTTTACACATCACGTTACTTTGGAGCATTTCTTTCTAACTTTGGTGTTCCACTGTGGAGAAAGGGCGTAATGCACAAGAAGACACACAAACAGTACAAAACCACCTGCAGGGTTTGTACAGTAGTGGCTTTGGGGGCAGTAATCCGTCTGCACATATGATATGATAGGTTATTTATAACGCGCTTAATACCCAGAGGTTTGTAAGCGCGGAACAGGGGATCGAACCAGTGTTGCTGCAGGTCGTCTTGCTTTCAAGGCGAGCACGTCACTGCTGAGCTATCCTCCCGAGACGAACACTGTGCCTGAACTGGCGAGGACGCCGGCGTCTAGGTAATTGGATACAAAGGCGCACTGCCGCTCGGGACAGAGGACACGAGCTCTAATCTTCCCCCAAGCGCTTCAGAGGTGAATAAAGTCCTGCATTATCAACAAAGATAGGAAGCAGTGATATATGGGAGGTGGTGTTGTGTGAGGAAGCCTGGTGGTACTACGGCCTCTATAGAGGGTAACAGTGGAAGTGGATGTCTGTATCAGCCACAGTGCTTGTAATATCAGCCCCCCCGGAACAGTGCAGCCGGGATCAACTGGGCATGCAGAACTAGCAAGTTACAGCAAGGAAAACCCTCACATGACAGGACCAGTCAGTGCAAGGTGACCACGCTAGTAGCTAGGAGTAGACAGCGGGAACTACTAGAAACTCAAAGGAAGGTCGAGGGGCACTATACAGTGGAAGACAGTGCAGAATGGGGAGTTACCGACCTATACTGAGGGTATCTGGTCATTGCATCGAATGCAATACCATCGAATGCCCCATCATCGAAAAAAAAGCATTGAATGCATTTTCTTTTAAAGGTAAAAGGTTGTAGTTTAATTATAATGGATTTTAAAGGTTAAAAAAATGGGAGTTGGGAGAGCCCCTCATTAAAGAAAAGAAAACATTTTTTAATCGATGCAATTTTTTTTAGATGGACTGGTATGTCGATGGTAGGAATTCGATGCAATGACTAGGAACCATACTGAGGGTTCCGGTCGGGGCAGAGGCAGAGAAGGTGATGAGGTGGGAGACGCCCGTGTGATGACAAGTTAAGACAATTGCCACCACAGGTTGGGCTTCAAGGAGACACTAGTGCAAAGGAGCAAACTCGTACCTATAGCAAACCCCAGAAGCGACGGTGCAAATGGTGAACTGAACAGGTACACTGGCTTAGGCACCGCTCAACACAGCATCACAGCTGGACAAACAGTACTGCACCGATTATAACGGAAGTAAGGACTAGAGGACGCAGCGATGGCAACTAAAACCAAACCAGACCAAAGGGAAATAATCACTGATGGATGCGTTTGCCAAACCAGCACCACCAACGGATGACGTGAAAACAGGACAAGACGCGCAAAGAGAGGAAGCCCCTAGGCGGAGTGATCGACAGATTCTAGAGGCCATAGCAGAGTTGAAGTCAACATTGGAACTCAAAATAGACACCGTTATTATCGATGTGAACCTCTTAAGACAAGATGTCAGAGCGTTGACAGAACGTACGGGAGTACTAAAGAAAGAAGTGAAGGCCAACTCAAGCAATTGCAACACAAACTCTAAGGAGGTTTCCACGCTGCAACAGCAGGTGCGGAATCCGGAGAACAGAGCGGACGAGGCGGAAGGTTGAGCACGCAGGAATAACGTACACATTGTTGGGCTCCCGGAAGGAGAGGAAGGCTTGAACCCGACAAATTTCATCGGAAACATGTTGCAGGAGATAGGAGCTGAGCCACTAGCCCAGGGGTTCACAATTGAAATAATGCATAGGGCCTTGACAAGAAAACCACCACCTCGGGCCCCACCGTGGCCAATCATAGCTAAGATGTTAAACTATAAAGGCAGAGAAAGGATCCTTAAACACTTTCGGAAAGGTGGAAAGATAAGCAGAGCATCAGCGTGTTAAACGAATCTTCACGAGATCGTGGGTTACCTCTTCTTCCTGTAGACCGTGGAGTTGAGGTTGCCAGTATGTCGATGTATGATGGCCGATGAATGGGTAGCGCGAGAAATTAGTCCAATCCCCTCCTGACGATATAAGACAGGACGGCACTGAACCAACTCCCAACGCCACGGGTGGCACTTCTCAGAATTAGCGTGACGTCGGCACAGTGTTTCCACTGGCTGAGAAGGCTTGATGAAGTCACCGAAGATAACAGGGCTGAACACAGGAACTTCCAAGAAGGCAGTAAGGCACAGGTACCGGCAGGACACGACAGGCAAAGGAGAACAGACTGCAAGGAAAAGCAGTACTGACAGGGGATACCTCACAACAACTAGGAACCCAGACAGGACCTCCCCTACTCTGAACCAGGAACTGGCAAGGAATCCCTAAACTAGGAACAGGCAAGGGATCTGCAAAATAGGGAAGAAAGGGTAGGAGGGCCTGGAAGCGAGAAGGAAATAAGGAAATGAGGCAATGAGGCAGGGCTAGGCAGGAAAAGGTAGAACAGGGAACAGGAGGGCTGGAAAACGAGTGCCAGGACTCCAGCAGCGCATACACAGTAACAACCGCGTTGAGACGCGTTGTCCCTGTGTATGCGGTGCCCTTTTATGGCTCGGGGTCAAAGCGAGGCTTGGAACGCATGTTCCGACACTGCGCATGCGCGGGACGTCGAATACTGACGATCCGCGCATGCGCAGATCCTCGCAAGATGGCGGCGTCCACGGCGCCCATCCGAACCGCGGGTCGGCGTGAGGAGAGACGCCACCGCGGGTACAGCCTCCATGAAGGAGGAGACCGCTGCGGCCGTGGACCAGGGACCCCAGGACAGGTAAGTGGCGCCCGCGAGCGAGCGCGCGGCGTGACACCATACCCCCTCCCGGACAACCCCGGAGCACCGAGTTTCCAAGGAAAGCGGAGATAGAAGTCCCGAACCAGGCGCGGTGCATGCACGAAGGAGCGCGGTTCCCAAGTGCGGTCACAAGCAGGATAACCCTTCCAACTGACCAGAAGCTGCAGAGCACCCCGCCAAATCCGTGAATCACATATCTCCTGCACCTCAAATTCAGGGACCCCCCGAACCAAAACCGGGGCAGGACGGGAACAGGTACGACCCATAACATCGGGCACATAGGGTTTCAAAAGGGAAACATGAAAGACAGGATGAACCCTCCAAGAGCGAGGCAAAGACAAACGAAAGGCAACAGACGAAATACGCTTTATGATGCGAAAAGGACCAAAAAAGCGGGGGGCTAGCTTCACAGGTAAGTTGCGTACTGGTAGATTCTTGGAGGACAGCCAAACCATGTCCCCAACATGAAGGACAGGCTCAGGGCTCCGTCTCTTGTCAGCCTGCTCCTTCATACGTGCTTGTGCCGCTGCCAAGGTACCGGCCGCCAGACGATGTTGATCGCGGATCAGAGCCACCAGGGCATCTGCAGATGGAACGGCACTGGAAGATGTAGGATGAACAGGCAGCAGTCTGGGATGAAGACCAGTAGAGCAAAAAAAAGGGCTGAGTCCGGTAGCGGAATGAACAGCGTTGTTGTAAGCTGCTTCCGCGGTGTCCAACCATTCCGACCAGTTGTCTTGGGTAGCATTGGCATAACAACGTAGGTATTGCTCAAGGGTCTGATTGGTACGTTCCGTCTGTCCATTAGTCTGCGGATGATAGCCGGAACTCAGGGCTCGCTGAATGTCCAAATGCCGACACAGTTGGCTCCAAAAGGCAGAGATGTATTGAGACCCCCGATCTGACAGGATCTTCTCCGGAAGGCCATGAAGACGAAACACCTCGTGTAGAAAACATCGTGCCATCTGGGTTGCAGTGGGCAGTTTAGGAAAGGGCAAGAAATGGGCAGTCTTGGTGAAACAATCCACCACCACCATTATACACGTGAAACCACCAGACAGGGGTAGGTCAACGATGAAATCCGTGGCGATGGTATGCCAAGGGTACGGAGGCATAGGCGTGGGTTTCAGAAGACCAATGGGCCTTTTGCGAGGAATCTTGGTCTGGGCACATACAGGGCAGGTGTCCACATAGTGCTTTACCAGTGTAGCCCATCCAGGCCACCAGTACTGCCGTGCAACCAGTTCTTGTGTTGTGCGGACTCCACGGTGACCGCAAACGACGGAATCATGACAATTTTGTAGAACGATTTTCTGGAGTTCCAAGGTGGGCACGTACAGACGATCCTTGAAGAACAACAAGCCGTCACGTTCTCCGATGTCAGCACGTTGTAGTATCTGAGATCTTGAGGAATCCGTTCGTGTGGCCTCAATCAACTGTTGGAGCTGGGGTGTCACCATCGATAGAAAATGTTTGGGCGCTATCAGAGGCTCCGGTTCCTTGACACCATCAACGTTGTTTTCCAAAGACCGAGACAGGGCATCAGCCTTAGTGTTCTGGGAACAAGGGATGTACGTGACGGTGAAATCAAACTGTGAAAAGAAAAAGGCCCAACGAGCATGACGGGAGGTTCTGCATTGCAAAGAGCGCAGGAACTGTAGATTGAGGTGATCCGTGCGAACCACCACCGGGTACCTCCCACCCAGTAAGTGATGTCGCCACTCCTCGAAAGCAGCTTTTATCGCTAATAATTCTTTTTCTATCACTGCATAGTTTCTCTCGCTCACTGACAATTTCCTCGAGTAGTATGCCACCGGGTGCTCTACTCCCATGATTGCATCTTGCTGTAGTAAGACCGCACCAATTGCGTAGTCCGATGCGTCTGTTTCAACCACAAATGGCTTTTCATCATCTGGATGTCTAAGAACAGGAGCCGACATGAAAGATCTTTTCAATTCCAGGAACGCCTCCTCGGCCTGCGTGTCCCAGAGAAACGGCACCTTGGTACTAGTCAGGCGGGTTAGACTGTTGGCTAGTTGAGAAAAACGTGGAATGAAGCGTCGATAAAAGTTGGCGAAGCCCAAGAACCTTTGAAGCGACTTCACACCATGTGGTGGTTTCCATTCTCGTATAGCTTGCAGTTTTGCGGGATCCATCTGTACTCCAGTGTTGCTGATCACATAACCCAGAAATTCCATGCTTTCCTTATGAAATAGGCATTTTTCAATTTTGGCATACAGGCCGTTGTCTATTAGTCTACGGAGGACTTCCTGAACATGCACCACGTGTGCAGTACGAGTGTCAGAAAAAACCAGAATGTCATCAAGGTATACCCAGACAGATATCCCAATAAGGTCCGAAAAGACATCGTCCATGAACCGCTGGAAGACGGCCGGGGCGTTGCAGAGTCCAAACGGCATTACCCTGTACTCGAAGTGACCAATAGGTGTTTTGAAGGCCGTCTTCCACTCATCTCCCATCTTAATCCGCACCAGGTGATAGGCCCCTCTTAGATCCAGCTTGGTGAAGATTTGTGCGGATTTCAGGGATTCGATGATGTCCCGGATGAGTGGTAATGGGTACCTGTCTTTCCTCGTGATCTCGTTTAGTTGACGATAGTCAATACAAGGGCGCAACGTGCCCTCTTTCTTCTTGACGAAGAATAACGGGAATCCTGCAGGGGATTTGGATGGCACTATGTAGCCCTTGTTGAGGCAATCCGTAATGTACTCCTGTAGGACGCCTTTCTCGAGTTGAGTCAACGAATAGATCTTGCCGTGGGGAATAATCGCACCAGGCAGGACGTCAATGGAACAATCAAAGTGCCGATGGGCTGGCAGTGGTATGTCCTCAGGCTTGGAGAACGCCTTGTGGTATCCAGCATATTCATGAGGAACCGATTGAGTGGCACATAAACGAGCAGATACTTCAGCAGGATTGAGGGACTCCAAAATTGCAGGAAAGGTTTCGTGAAGTACACAGTCGGGAGGACAACGTGTCGCAGAGAACACCAGGGAACGAGCGGTCCAGTCGACCTGGGGATTGTGATACAACAGCCATGGTAAACCCAGCACCACCGGAAATGAGGGAGATTTGATGACGTCCAATGAGATTCGTTCGAGATGCCCTTCCACAGAGAGCCACAAGGGATCGGACTGTTGGCAAACCGGACCGGAAGACAAAGTAGAACCATCGATCACCTCGACAACTGTTTGTCGTTCCTTGTTATGTAAACGGATCCCATTGGCAATCGCGAACGAGGCATCGATGTAGTTGCCAGATGCTCCGCAATCCAGAAGGGCCCAGGTCTTCACACACCTCCCCAGCCAGGCAACACCGACCTTCAGGATCAACAAGGGTACTGAATTCATGGGAGGAAGGACAGATTCAGAAAGGCGGCCCGCTGCTGCCTTCGCCTCAAACAACGGGCCTGTTAGTTTTCCTGCTTCTTCAGAGGACGTAGCGGACAGGTGCCTAGAAAATAGCCAGAACCACCGCAATACATGCACAAGTTCTTCTGTCGTCTTCTTTTCTTTTCAGTCTCGGACCTCGGATGGCACCCAACTGCATGGGTTCTGGACCCACATCGGTAGAAACAGCCGGTCCGGGGTTCTGTGCTGGAAGAAATGATTGATATCTGTCAGATCTGCGACGTTCACTCCGTCGTTCGGTTAACCTGTGGTCAATGCGTAAGACTTGTTCCACCAATGCTGGCAACGTTTCTGGCTCCGGAATGTGCAGCAGTTCGTCTTTGTACTCTTCTCGTAGTCCCCGACGAAACAAGGTTTTTTGAGTAATTTCGGGCCATTGTGAATCGGTTGCTAGTTGTCGAAACCGACTGATGTAGTGGATTATGTCACCTGACCCCTGCTTGATCTCCATTAATTGGTTCTGAGCCATGGCTGCCAAATTGGGCGGTTTAAAGACGTCCAAAAAGGCTTTCTCGAAGGCAGCGAAATCACCCAACAGGGGACTGTTAGTAGAGACTAAAGGTGCGGCCCAAGCGAGTGCATTGCCGGTTAAATTTCCAAGGATATACCCGATCTTAGCCTTGTCTTGAGCGAAATGAGTAGACCTGAATTGGAAATGGATCCGACAGTGGGTACAGAACTCTGCCACTCGACGCGGATCACCATCATACTTCATCGGAGTGGTGTAAGCCATGGAGTTCTCAGGCGGTGTGGCAGGTTGTGCGGGAGTAGCCAAACACCGATCCAACGCTTGTCTGAGGGTGTTGTTCTCCTGGCGGAGAGTGGTCATTTCAAGACGCATGGCACGCATTTCTTCACGTAGTTCCTGCATGTCGTCCATGTCGGGACTGGGGGAGAGGCGTCTCAATCTGTTAAACGAATCTTCACGAGATCGTGGGTTACCTCTTCTTCCTGTAGACCGTGGAGTTGAGGTTGCCAGTATGTCGATGTATGATGGCCGATGAATGGGTAGCGCGAGAAATTAGCCCAATCCCCTCCTGACGATATAAGACAGGACGGCACTGAACCAACTCCCAACGCCACGGGTGGCACTTCTCAGAATTAGCGTGACGTCGGGACAGTGTTTCCACTGGCTGAGAAGGCTTGATGAAGTCACCGAAGATAACAGGGCTGAACACAGGAACTTCTAAGAAGGCAGTAAGGCACAGGTACTGGCAGGACACAAGACAGGCAAAGGAGAACAGACTGCAAGGAAAAGCAGTACTGACAGGGGATACCTCACAACAACTAGGAACCCAGACAGGACCTCCCCTACTCTGAACCAGGAACTGGCAAGGAATCCCTAAACTAGGAACAGGCAAGGGATCTGCAAAATAGGGAAGAAAGGGTAGGAGGGCCTGGAAGCGAGAAGGAAATAAGGAAATGAGGCAATGAGGCAGGGCTAGGCAGGAAAAGGTAGAACAGGGAACAGGAGGGCTGGAAAACGAGTGCCAGGACTCCAGCAGCGCATACACAGTAACAACCGCGTTGAGACGCGTTGTCCCTGTGTATGCGGTGCCCTTTTATGGCTCGGGGTCAAAGCGAGGCTTGGAACGCATGTTCCGACACTCCGCATGCGCGGGACGTCGAATACTGACGATCCGCGCATGCGCAGATCCTCGCAAGATGGCGGCGTCCACGGCGCCCATCCGAACCGCGGGTCGGCGTGAGGAGAGACGCCACCGCGGGTACAGCCTCCATGAAGGAGGAGACCGCTGCGGCCGTGGACCAGGGACCCCAGGACAGGTAAGTGGCGCCCGCGAGCGAGCGCGCGGCGTGACACAGCGACCATCACGGCGTACCCAGATTATACTTTCTTGGTGCAGAGGATGAGCTAAGTGTCGGTCAAGAGGAGGCTGCGGACAGCCAATCTTAAATACAGGTTATTATACCCAGGATGAAGGTCTTACATAAGGGCTGTGCATTTTTTTTTCGGGACTCCGTGTGATGTGAATAAATGGATGGACACGCTGAATTTTCCGTCGAAGACAGATGATCAGACGAGAATCGGAAATGGTAGGTGAACCTGCATTGCTTGAATATTGTACTGTAGAATTGCTCAAGGGCTATTGTGTGATTATCAGACATTGGCATTCGAATTAGTAAATTGAATATTAAAGTACGGCTAGCTATATGCAGGAAACACCTGTGCCGTTGAGCTTAAGCCGGCACAAGGAGCACACTATTACCCCAATAGGTTAGATTAGGTAGGATACTAGTAGTTCAGTATCCTCCCGCTGCACTCCAAATTCCAACAGCTAGTAGGGTCTAGAGAGAGATGCAGGGATGCCTGAGCTTCGGATTCGAAGCTGGCCGAATTTTGGGAACAGTTGGGGTGGGGGGGGAGGGGGGGTAGTTGAGATAGTTAGAGGGAATTGGCCTACAAACACTCACAGCAGGAGGGGGGGGTGGAGAGAGTGACAGGAGGGTGAGGGTGGTGATGCTTGGAAAACATGGGAGAACTTAAGATAGCAACTTGGAATGTTAGGGGGTTGAACAGTTACATAAAACGGAACAGAGTAATGGCATATTTAAGACACCAAAAAATTGACATTGCCCTACTGCAATCAACACACCTGACCAAAGACAGACAGGATACCTTGGCACGAAAATGGGAAGGGGTGGTCTTGGGTTCTACATTCACAGCATATGCCAGGGGAGTGCTGCTATGGGTAGCACCGATAGTTCCGTTCAAGCTCCTCCAGACCTACCTAGATATGGAAGGTAGGATGATCATATTGTGAGGGAAGAATAGAGAACAGAGATATATGCGTTATTAATACATATGCCCTTAATCACGATACAGCTGCATATTTCCGATCCTTGTATACCAAGATAGGCCCGTACAAGGATGGGGCGCTAATATGGGGAGGATATTTTAATTGTACGCTGGACCCAGTATTAGACAGATCAGATGGTAAATTTGTTCATCCAGCCCCGGCAGAGAAAGCATTAAACACGTTGCTGCAAGCATTTAAGTAGGAAGACGTGTGGAGAACAATGCATCGGCAGGAGCGGGTATATTCTCACTATAGTGCTCCCACAAATCTCTACACAAGGTTGGACTCCGTGTTTGCGGGAGGAGAATTCATAGGAGAATTTGTACGGGCTGGTGGTCACATGTCAGGCTCTACCGCCCCATGCCAGGATTCTGACATGGTGACTCAGGGCAAAAGCACTCAGGGATACAAAGTTCCGGGAACATCTAAGGGAGGAGGTGAAGGAATATTTTAAGCACAATAAGGGCAGTTTAAGTTCAGCGGGTACACTGTGGGAGGCTTTTAAAGTGGTGCTGAGAGGTGCAGCTATATCAAAACCAAAAAGGTATACAAGATATCTTACGAGATTTACAGGTGACGGAGGGAAAGCTGGAAGCTATAGCGTAAACAGGAGACAGATCCCTCGAAGAAGCACAGAAGGTGACTCGCCTAAAACAGGAATGTCAGAAGCACTGGGATAGGTTGAGCAATTTAATCTATAGGAAATAAATTGAGACATCACACGCAGAAGGAGACAAGCCCGGGCGATTATTAGTTTGGCTCTATAAGAGCGAGAATAAACGGGAACCAGTCAGAGCAGTTGCAGGAATGGATGGAGGGTTGCAAGAAACGCAAGAGGGGGAAAAAATGTTTCAACTATTGTGAATTCATACATTCATATCAAATTATTGTGCGATAATACGATCTATTGAGTTCAAATCGGGCTTGATCTGCGACAGCCTTCATTTATTGCGAGTACTTTGGAAAATTAATCCTGATGACACCTAAGAATTAGGATACAGCGCAAATAAGTTTAGGTTTTTATGCAGCAATATAGGGGGAAATGGAAGGAACATGTTTTTTTACTGCAATAAGGCTGAGATTGTAATTTTGAAAAGATTTACTGCTATTGTAAGGGTCATGATGTTTATGTGACAAGACAATGAGTTATTTGATACTTTATGCTTAAAGTGATGACAGATTTTAAAGTGATACTTTTTCTTATTGCGTTTGCATGATAGGCGAGTGTAACAGAAGTGTATGTTCGACAAAATGTATACAGAAACAGTCCGAATTATGCAATTTAAATATGGATGACGTTAATTGCCAGAGCTTTGGGCAAAATGCAAAAATGATGTTTCAAAAATAAATGTGAAGATTAACGGCTACTGATGTTGGGCAAGGAAATGTTAGTGCCTCTAATTTAATATATAGCAGATAATGTCACACTGATATTATGGTTTTTAATGTATTGTGTGCAACTGGGGCGTGCTGAGGGATGCAGTACCGAAGGTTAGTGGGATGCAGTACACAAGGTTAGTGAAAACTATATGCGTTTCTTATGTGCATGCTTGTATTTATCATTGAATGGTTGAGTTTGTGGGCAACGGCCAACCCTACATTTTATTTAAGATTATATCACCTTAATACATCCAGTGTTAAGGGTTATTGAATTCTGGAAGTTGTAGCGCATCATGGTGTTTTAGAAGTTAGTTAGTATGCACAGGTAGTGAATCCCAGCAGTTTCAGGAGAAGTCTTGTTATTGAAAATTAGGTGCACCTGGCAGCAATTTTAAGAAGGTCTGGGTTTAGCGGTTGTTAATGCGCTAATGGTATAATTCCCAGCATTAGTGTTTATTAAGAGTCTGGTTATTGAAAACTAGGTTACACTTTGGAGTGCAGCTTGCCAGCAGTCGTAAAGAAGTCTGGGTATTGAGATTATGAGGAAGTCTGGTTTTGGATACTGGGTACTACCTTTGGTGTACCTGGCCAAGAGTTACTAGGAAGTGTGGGTTTGGCGTTGTATTGGACAGTTTATGTACTTACCCAGCAGATCTACAAAGTAGTGCACTTCGACAGGTATTGAGTAATATGTATAATAGAAGTATGGAAATGGAAAATAGGTAGAACGTAGGGTACCTGCCGAGCAGTGATAAATGGGTAGAATGGTGGAAGTGCTAGAGATCTTGTGCCAGATTGAATTTTTTTAGGTCTTTATTGCTGGTTAATAGGGCAGTTTTTTTAAAAGTACTTTTAGAGCTCAGACCATATGAATGCATTTGGTGTACTGTCTATAAGGAGTGACAAGACAGATTACAACAACTACTTTTGTATTTGGCGGACAGTTAACATAGGTCCTTAGATAACACGTGAACAAAAGGTTAGCTACTCCTGTTTGTTTTGTTACGCAATACTCCCTGGTGTTGTGTTTTTGTTTTGTGGGATCTTTGTTGCGTCAGTATCTTTTCTCTTTTCCTACTTTTATATTTCCGCTTTAGGGGAGGCGGTTGTGAGTTTTGTCTTCACCTTTATATGGGTTTTCTGGTATTCAGGTGAGGTTAAGAGTTCAGACTGAATACAGTGTGTTAGAGTGCTTTCTTCGCTTTTTGGTAAAGAGCGAATATTGTGCTAGAGTGTGAGAGACTCAACGTCAGCATGTGGCAGATCTTGCTAGATGGGGATAAGATATTTTTGTAAGGCTGAGTTGGTAGGTATGGTTATGCTCATGTGAGCGGTTGTGCTTGGGCATGGAAGGTCCTGGGTGGCAGTCTGGACAGAAGGTGTTATGGCAAAAAACTTTAAGAAGTGTATTTGTCCTAGTCCTTTTGGCACAGCAATTGTGGCCTATCGTTTGGTTGTTTAAAAGGAGGAGGATATGTAGTATCCTGTGATACTAGATTTGTGTGCATCAGCCTGAAGGCTGAATGGAATGTGAGAATGTGATTATGCATGTGAAGTGTCGTGGGATGAGGGTTTTAGGCAGAATCCTGTGCAGTGCCCTTAGGGACCACTACACACAATTAAGACTACAGGTGGGATACAAGTTTTCAGGTAAAGGCAATGTCTAGTTTTTGAACATGCGGTGTAAATGTACTGTGCTCTACATATTATGCCGCACAGAGTGTGTTGGGAGTGACACAGTTACAGACAATGACGTATAGCGATGGATAACAATTATAAGTGACAGTAGTCAACATACCAACAGTGACAACATAACCATAGGTTGTGGCCCCATAGGTTTATGTGCAAACTGAGTTATCTTGTGTAGCCCTTGGTATAACACCAGAATAATAAATAATTAATACACAATGACTGTTTTAGAAATAGGATGTGATTTATGCTTAGAGTGTACACCAAACAAGTTTTCTGTTTTTTTTTGGGTGTTTTTCAGGAATTGAGTAGGCCGACATAATTGTTGGGGCTCTCCCCTTAAGTAACCGTTGTCAAGTGACTTTGTGGAAGAGTGACGCGGTAAGCCTTAGTTCAGTAAACTTAGTTACTATCTAGGTAGGGCAACAGAGAATTGTTTATTACTGACTGTTGTCTGTGGTTATTTTTCCCTCATTTTTGTGTTCCCAGGTCAAGAATCAGATGTTGTAGTGTTAGTTATATGTTGTGAACATCACTTAGAGTGAAGAGTTGGACAAGATTGAACCAACCAGAAATGAAGAGAGATGGTTGAAGGGTACAGATGGTCCCCCTGATGAAGTTCTTTAACATTGTCTTGAACTATATTGGTGAACGAAACATGTTGGGCAATTAATGGTATTGTGATTTTGTGATGATATAGGTTAATATTACAAATTTAGTTGGAATTCACCCCTGGGTAGCACTGAATGGGGTAGTAATGTATTGAATCGATGCTAGATGTTATTAGTGGTATCCTTTAATAATAAGGAACCAGTTAGCTACTGACCATTGTGTGTCTAGAAGCAGAGTGTTCTCCTTCAAAGCAAGGTACATGATTTAGCTTTGTATAGGCAGGACGTCACAGGATTAAGCACAACACAGGTTGTTTTATGTATGGTAATTGGTTTTATGAGACATTTTTGTAAAAGGTTTTTTAGGAATTTTTGCAATTTTAGAAAATGTGTTTTATAAATTGTTACAACGAGTTGTGATTTATTTGTAATTAAAATTGTGATATATTAATGGTGTGTTGACTTAGTACCTATTTGTTAAAAGTACTAGGTTGTTCGGACTTGGGGGACACCCGAAGGGGTAACCGGTGACGTGGTTTGATCTTTTGTTGAAGGAATGTCCGCAATTTTTGGTTATGGGCCCGGTCATTACGTCGTTAAAATGGCTCCACGTCTCTATATGGTTGTTGTTTGGTGATACAAGTTTTACCTTTGGTACAAGCCTGTACTACTATGTCATAGTGGTAGCAGTGGCAGAGCAGCCAGGCTTATCTCAAGAGTAGATGACCAGTAGCAGAGACTACACAAAGGGACCACAATTACTGTGACTCAAGCAAACACTGACTCAAGGTTTCAGGTAGAAAAATGTAAGTACATTTTAAACCATTTGTTATAAACACAACACTTCTATTCCACTTCAATAAAAAAAACCACACGTTAAATATACTACAACTAACCAATTCACTTTGTACAGTAGGTCTCAAGGCAAGTACCCTGTGTAGGAATGAACCGGTGTTGGGCACAAAAACACGTTACCGCGGATATGAATGCGATTCCTTTTACACAGTTCGGTCTACTAAACAAGCGCGTATCCGTGACATGAAATGCTACCGGGGCAAAAACACACTTAGCACCTGAGATACCCAGAGGGAGTTGGAGGCAAAAATCACAGGCAATATTTTGGTTAGGCAGGCAGAATCAAGAAACATTCAGAGACAGGAGTTCAAAAGTCAAAGGGCCAGAGCCAGGGTCGAAAGACACCGGGGCCAGTTGTTGAAGATCACACGGTCTAACAGTTCACGATTCAACTGAGCCAAAAGTACTTCCATATTGTCAATGTTCGGAAGCAAAAGTTATAAGAAGGGAAGGCAAGGTCAAGCCTTGGAAATGAAGAAAAAGGGATTCACCCAGTTTCCTCAACAGAACACAGTACCTTGTTCCAATGGTGCAGCTGGTGTCCTGGCAGTTGTTCCTGTTGGTTTCCCGCAGACCCACGATTCCTGGAGCTTCGTCGAGAAGGGAGGACGTCTGAAGGGGGACTGCACCACACAGGGATGAGGCCGGCAGCAGCGACACGGAATAAAAGGTGTGCTCTGTAAAAACAAGAGAGGTTCTTCAGGTGGCTATCTGGACCACTACAGCAGTGTGCAGCGATTTCGACCACGGAAGAGGATCCTCTGGCTGTAGATGATGAGCTGGTTATCCACACAAAGCTCAAGGGAAGACGACTCTGGACTGGATCTTCTCCGAGTCGTTGAAGGGCAGATAGCTCAGGACTGCAACAGGGCTTCACTGCGACGGGGTAGTTGCAGCAGCCGTCGTTCTCTCCGCTTCTCTTCGGTTCCATGTAGTTCCAGTGGCGACTCTCTGACTTCTAGCCCAAGAGACCTGCCTTTTATGCGAAAAACCCCCATTCACACAGCCTGGCTGTCAATCACCCAGCAGGGGGGTTGTCCAGCCCGGACAACTACCATGACAAATCATGACAAAGTGCGACTTGGGTTTCTTAGGATACCCTGTGCAGGGGGGTGACTATACCCCTCCCTCACATTCAGCCCACCTAGACACCCAGGTGCCTTGAGAGGAGGGCTTCAGGGCAGAAGCTTGCCAAAAGACAGTGAACAAAGAAGGCAAACCTAGTTTGCTGCGCAAAGTAAAACACAAGAAGGACTTTAACAAAAGGAAATGGCGAATAAACCCAACCGGAGCCAAAAGAAAGACGATTTGGTCAAGCAGGTTAATGTTCGAGGCTAATATAATAGCCAAGAACAGTACCACGTTTATCTAATATAATCGCGGTAGAAAAGTTAGGGTAGATACCACTGCCACCAGCCAAGTCTAAATGTTAAGAGCGAAAATGCTGTAGGAGGTACAGATAAAAAGGGGTACGAGTTAACCCTTTCCAGTTCTCCATGGAAGATGGGTTGTACTGGATCTGTGGTAGATTGACTAAGTAAAGTTAATGGTAACTTTACCCTTTTCTGGGGGACAGTAGTCGCCTCAGAAATGGAGTCGAGGGAAGTCTCAAAGACAACCCTGTGCCACGGCACTGAAGGTGCTGGGTGACACACACACAAAGAAGGGGACTATTGAAGTGGTGTACTTCAGAGTCCACAATCACGAAAACAGATGGGAACACATAGCAAAACAGGTAAGAGTGGGGAAAAAGCTCTCACTCTTACCAGGTGGAAAAAATAAACTCCGGAAGTCCAGCAAAGCTGCTGGGGGACTCACTAGGTGAGGGAAATTAGCCATAAATGAGAATTCTCCCTAACAGAGGGCTCTCTAGATGACCGTTGGGCACTTGAGGAGAGATGCAGGAACCAGAAGGAGGATACTTACCACTCTCCTACTTCTATCGTTACCTGTAACAAAAAGGTACAATAAAGAAGCATCTCCTTTTATTAGATATCTGGTCTGGCGTGATTCCCACTCCATGATGACTTAAAGACCAGGGAGAATACTTCACAGCCCAAAAGCAACTACACCAGGGGGAGTCCAAAACCCAAATCCACAAAACAAGCCAGTCTGAAAAGCCAGGTCATCCAACACAATATAGCAAAACCAAAGGGAAACCCCAAAATGAATCCAAGAAGTCAGGCAGAGGTAAAAATATCCAACATAGCAGGAGAAACAAAGAGGCAGAAATGCTCACAAGCGAACGATGGATTGAGAATTGCTTCCACATTCAAAGTCCTTTACTTTTATTTAACAGCAAGGCGTTGCATGCCTGACAGTAATCATGTGATTGAGGGGCTGATGTACCAGCACCAGTGGATTGACAGATGTATTCTTGGCGACTTCATTCCACCAAGCACCACAATCATCAGAAATCATGGAGGGATTTCACATGTGACGCATGGACCAATGCTTAATGACAATAAGAAGCTCAAACAATTGTGACCTCATTCAAAGTGAGACTATAGATCGAGTGTCTGAACATTAAACCAATTGTCACCAGTTGTAAGCCCACAGCTCTGGAAAGAGCCTGTGAAGAGGCATAGACATTCCCTACTTTTGAACAGGAGGAAGACTGCTGGCAAAGGCAGTGGTTAGAAATGGCTTAACAAAACAAAAAAGGGAGCCATTTTCGTCATAGCAGTAGCCGAAAGGAACTCTTGCTGTAAAAATAAAGTGCACAGTAGTGTAGCAGTAAAATCTAAAAACAGAGTCAAAGAGCCACCAGCTATTAACGTACACTATCAAAAGTGATAAGAAAAACACAAACAAATTGGGGACAGCTCCCGCTACACTGGTCTCTATAAGAGTGGTATTAGTGTTACACAGCCCTACAGATAAGGTATCTATCGGTCACTTTTACTCCCTAAAAATTGGTAAATACTCCCAGAAAATAAAAATGGGGAGTAAAAATACTCCCAACAAAAAATAGGAAAAAGACGTGTAGAGTCTTACACCCCTATGGATATGTTTGGACCAGTAGTGCACATAGTACAACAGGGCAAACCATTTGAACTGCCTGAATGGAAGAAGCAAACGTTTCTTTTAATGTGCATGAATAACTAAGTGCAAATAAATAAATATTACAAAAACATTTGTTTTTCTGTTGAAACATTTTTACTCGCTTATAAAATACTCTCATTGGGAATTGGACTTACATTTTTACTCCCTAAAAAATAATTTTACTCCCAACTTCAGAAAATAGGGCGTAAAATACTTCCAAAAAGGAAACTGGCCCACAGAGTCCCCTACCAGTGATGCCTTAGGGGCGAACCAGTACTCGTCTAAGAAGTGAATTGCAGTGGCAACTGCAGTGGGAAAAGCACCTTACTTGCCAAAAACGGTGGGGTAAAACCAACAGAACCAGCAGCTATGCTGGGTGCCTCAGAGAATGAGGCTAAAAAGGGGCAAACATGATATGCCTTCCTAGCAGCAAAAAGAAAAAAACCTTCCTAAAATCAAGTGTCTGAAGTTCAGACATATTAAATCCTAGGTTCATCTCTTAGTGTGCGATTCTGGGCAAAGCATTTTATTTCAATGAGCCATATTTACCAAAACTAGGACACAAGGCATGGGTTTTTGTGTTTTGGCAGTGGAAAGGCAGTGCAACAGGCATGGGTATTTTGCTTAGTGCCAAGCCAGATGTTATGGCTCGGCGCTACTCATTAATTCTCTGGCTCCTCCACCTCCAAATAGGCTTCCACTTTTTAATACTTTGCAAGAAATTATCCCTCCTCTCCACTTAATAGAATATATAACCCAAGAGTCTGAATAAAGAGGGCCAGGATGTACAAGTGAAATTATTACGGTCCAATTGGTGCTTTTCCTAGGCCTAAAGTAACATTGCTTTAGAAGGTGTTTATAATTGCAGTCAGGTTATATTTTCAATTAAAGGATTTTGTTGCCTGTCGCAGACTTAAAATGTTTTGCAGAGGTTTTCAAAATGTGTTTTTCTACGCCAACCTAGTACACGAAGCCAAACAATAGCTTTGATGTGGATGTATCTATCCCTTAAGCATTTTTGGAGACATTCAGGGTTACGAACTAATTGTGAGTAATCTGTTTTTCCAATAACAGACGCCACATCGCAATTTCAAGATAAACAGATTCTGGTGGGAACTGGAAAGGGCTCACTATCTGGGATAGAGGCCAGAAGTGAACCCAGTCTGCTATACAGAATGAATTATGGGAAGGGCTTGGAGACCTTAAAACGTGTGTACATAGATGGAGAGGACTACCCCTGTCTTTGATTGGCAGAATAGCGGTGCTCAAGACGATTGCATTGCCCATATTTCTAAATATTCCCCCGTCTTGATGGCCCCTTTTAGTCAACTTCGGAACGTAATGCTGGAGCTACTATGGGCTAGTTAACAGGCAAGGGCGGGATGAAATAAGATGGTTGCCCCCTTTAGAGAGGGAGGCCTAGCAATTCCCGACCGAGTGTTACTACTTGGCCTAACAACCACTTCCTATCCTTTAGGTACCCTGAAAACATGACCAAATGGAAAGAGCGCTGGCAGCGCCAGCACTCCTGAGATCTGTGATAATGCGTGGGTCAAAATGGAGACGAGACATAATCAATGTCATGACATTCCCAGTGACGAATATGGACAACTTCATCCCTTCTATCCAGGAGGTAAGCCACCACCTTTGAAGGTACGAGGTGAGCCCGCTAATCATGACCCACCCTAGCATTAGGGAAAGCAGGACCTCTCTGGGTGCAACTCCCCTCTAGGGGACAAGGACTCCTACAAGGAACTCCCTGTGAAGAATGCTCTATCTGCATATAGGGTTTAGAATAGACTGATGTTACTTCTGTTTGGCATCCAACAAATACCAGCATTGCTTTTACATCATCGGCTCAAGATAATACTGGCATTCCCTTGAACCAAGCAGCTGATGAAATGCAACACGCTCATTTGAAGTATGGTGGCAAGGATAAAAAGGGATGAGGGACCTTAAATGGAGGAGGAAGAATCCTACAGAGAGGCTAGCCTCTAACGCACTGCGAGGGCTCAGAAATGTGAGGTGGACGACTTGGTAAAGGTTTATCACAAGATGCCAATGTATTAACTCAAAAAGGGTTGGATGAACGCCTCCCTGCCTATCGAAATAAACTAAAGGAAACACTCGAGAGAGGGCGCTAGAGGGCCGACTAAGATTGCGGCTCCCCTGTAAGCTCCCAGGAGGCTCCCCCATCAATCCTGGCTAATCGTTGCAATACTGATGCTGTTCTGACCCGAGAATGCAGGTGGGAAGCAAGTAATTAACAGAACACCTATAGAGCCCGAAATCCGGGAGAAAATCGACCCAGAGGGACCCGAGTCGCCGAAGCATCATGGCACTGACTGCCAGCTTGCGGCAGACCGCACCCCCGAAGCTCAAGCGGACCCTTGGGCACACGGATCAGCAGATCGGCGAGACTCAGCCCGCCAACAAATACCTGCTGTAACCCAGTGACAGCTGTTGGGCCACCCCGCCGGCGGAATCGGAGGGTTGCGGCAGGCGTGGGCCATGGCTGCACGCCGGCTTCCCGTGGAATGGACAGAGGGAACCAAGGCAGAACAGCACGGCTGCGGGAAGCGGCGCTCCGGCCCGGCCCGAGATAGAAGTGCCCACCCGGAAACACTCCGGAAAGACGAGAAGCGAGACCACACCACGAGGAGTGGCGCAAAGTAAGTGCCGGGTGGTGGTGATGGTGTAATCGACGGACCGAAGCGGCCCCGCAGTAACAGAACGGGTCCGGGCGGCTCCCTCGCGGCGTCCCGCTCCCCCCGTCCCCTGACATCAACCACAGCGGGTGAACAACACACTTCAAGCGGGAGGTGGGGGCCGTGGTACTGAGCAATATCCCTACCCTGCCAGTGCGGAGAGGGGGGGAAGACAACCACCTGGCTACGTGAAGCACACAGGAGTTAAGTGACATTGTTGGAGGCATCCCCTCTGGAGGATAGCATCACCCACGGACGAACTCCAGGGGCAGCACAACAAGAGACGCACGTCAAATACCCAGCAATAACCAACCCCACAAACGCTGGACACCAGACGGGGCCCGGACTCTCCCTCCACACGGGGTGCCGGCGACACAAGCCGCAGCAGCCCGAGGGGACTGCAGGCTCTGCAAAAAAGAAGCAGTACAGCAGCAGTGGTGGAAGACTGACACCACTGTAGCGTAAATACTGGGCAGCATTGACCCGACCCATACACCGCTACACATGGACAGGGCTCCCATAGCCCACACATTCAAGCCTCACGGGTGATACCGGATAACACCCCGACCCTAAAGATACTATTGGGCAACTTCACAATACTGGCACAGCTCCATACCGAATAACATTCAGGACAAATCGACCACGGGGCCGATAGTCGAAACCGCACCACTGTCGGTGCTAGAGGGCCACATAGGAAACACCAGACGACCATCCGCCCAAAGCCCCCTCCGGAATGAAGCGCACTGGTACGCACTCACCGGACTTGGTGCACCGCGACCCTTGACATCTACCCAAATTTGAAAACTCCATAGCAAAACAACAAAATGGGTAAATCCGACAAGTCACAGAAGAAGCTTAACTTCGACGCATGGCCTGTAACTAAAAACTCAAGGCCAGAAAGTCACCCAGACTCCCCCGCAAAACCACACGAGCCCAGAAGAGGAGCAACCACAACAGATTGATATCCGAGAGATCCTAATGGACTTGAAAACAGGGATTGGCAACTTGGACAGTAAGATCGACTCGCTATCGTCCAAGGTAGACTTGCTTCAACATCGCCTCGACAAACACAGACAGACTGGACAACGTCGAACAGAGTCTCAGACCTAGACGATGGCACAGCATCACTAACATTGAGAGTGGCAACATTAGAAGGCCAAATGACTTGGTCAGTTATGACCAAGAACGAGGATCTAGAGGGACGCTCCCGTCGAAACAATATAAGAGTGATCTGAGTGAGAGAACAGCAAACAAAACAAAACAAAATGGAGGACCACATAGAAAAAATATGCAAAGACCTCTTCGGCAGCTCGGCTCTATCACAACTATTCGTCGTAGAGAGGGCACAAAGGATCCCAGCAACTAAACCCACCCCGGTAGCACCCCCCTGCCCGATCATAGCCAAGCTGCTGAATTACAAAGATCGCAACACTATGCTAAGGCTGGCGAGGGAGAAAGGCAACCTGCAATACAACAGACGCCATACAAATATATCCAGACTTCTCCCCAACCGTCCAGGCCCAAAGGAGATCCTTTGTAACAATCAAGCGCTGACTATGCGAAAATCAAATAGTATATTCAATGCTCTTCCCCGCGAAACTTCACATCCAATATGAAAGAAAAGTCAATTTCTTCAACTCACCAGAAGACGCCAACTTATTCCTTGACAGGCACGGTTGCAAAGTCCCTAATAATGGCCCAGGGGCGCCCCGGAGAGAGCGAGCAGAAAGAAACCCATCTGGAACCCCGATAACTAACACACCTGGACTACAACCCAATGACGCTCAGCATCAAGATAAAACACGTAGTTTGAGAAAGGAGCCTCCGCCCTTGGGAGGACGCTAGCGCCCCACATGCAGCAACCTTAACTTCATTCTGGGGGGTTTCCGAACGGACAAGTTGCGGGTTGTCCGTGTAAGGTACTGTTTGTTAGTTTTGTTACGGGTAAATGGCGAACTGCTCGCCACCCCCCCCCACCGCGCTGCCGCGTCCCTCCGTCCCCGGAGATCAAGTCAAACAACCGCAAACATGCTCCTGCAAGATCGCCAAACTGCTGCTGGTCACTGAGAAAATACGTACAAGCTCTGTGCCATGAACAACAAAATTATCCGACCCATTGAAGGTAGCAACGTGGATCATCAGATGAGGTAACATACCGTCCAAAACCAGAAAGATTTTGCAATGCCTCAAGCGTCACAGCATGGACGTAGCTATGATACAGGAGACTCGCCTGTTACCCCACAAAGAGCATATCTGGGCTCAAAACTGGGGCTGTCATCGCTACTTTTCCTCCTACTCATCGTATGCCAGGAGAGTGACCACCCTCATAAACCCAAAAGCCAGCTTTCGCATGATAAAAGTCGAAAGTGACACAGAGGATAGAGCTCTCCTGGTGCAGGGCATCATAGCCGGGAAGGAGGTTATATTTGTGAACTCCTATGGCCCCAGTGTGGACGGGGCAAACAATTTCGACTGGGTGCTCTCTCACCATACGCATTCCAACACAGCAACTACAATCTGGGGCGGAGACCTAAATACACATCTAGAACCATGGAAAGATAAATCACAGGCCCTCACAACCCAACCGTCCAAAGCCAGCCTCCAAGTACAAGAGATATGCAAAGCGTATAATCTTATCGTCATCTGGAGACATGGGAATTGGGAGAACCGTGAATACACTTTTCACTCGGATGTCCACCACACAAGCTCACGCATAGACTACCTCCTCGTCTCAGCACGTGGCGCGCTCCAATGGGGAAAACGCCAGCTCCTTCAGAGCACTAACTGACCAAGTATTTACTTCCTGGACCTCGACCAAAACACAGTCCCATCAGTAGGGACACTTTGGGAAACATTAAAATGCTACATAAGGGGGGTACGCATTGCTAAAGAAAACAGGATATTAAAACTAATATGTTGTGAATTGGCCTCCAGCAAAGAACGCCTGAAAGTCCTAGAACTACAGTACACCTCTACAGATCATTTGCACATCCAAGCAGAACTCCAAGAAGAATTACTGATATTCAGAGCTGCAGCAGAACGGGAGCTGAAATTCCTAAGACGTGGCTACCAGTTACGCCAATACGGAGAGGGGCAAAGACCTGGAGCCCTCCTGGCCCGCCTGATAGCCCCTGACAGGAAACCAACCCTTGTGGAAAGAATCCGCTCCACGCAGGGTACACTAGTTCATACGGAGGAAGAAATAGCTGAGGTGTTCCGCGCCTTCTACCAGAACCTTTACAGTGCAGGGCACCCAATAGACACCGAGATCCTACGCAACTACCTAGCTGACACAGAATTGTACTGGGTAGAGAGAGAAAAAGCCTACCCAATACCAAGGCCCCCGGGCCAGATGGCCTGACTGGGGAATTCTATAGAGCATTTGCCCCATTCTAGCTCCTATCCTTTTAAAAGTTTATGAAGAGGCAGCAGAAACAGGAATTCTCCCTCCCGCGCTAAGAGAAGCCAATGTAATCTTTCAGCACAAAAAAGACAAACTGCCCGAGGAATGTGGGTCTTACACAATTTCCTTAATAAATTTAGATAATAAGATCCTGGTCAAAATTCTGTCCAACAGGCTACTCCCTCTGATGCCAGCGCTGGTACTCGCCGACCAGGCAGGCTTTGTACCCGGCCGCAACACGACGTTCGGCATAAGGAGAATGTTCGCAGCCATGGAGGCGCTCGAACCCTCACAACAGGCAGTCGCAGTCCACCTTGACGCGGAGAAGGCATTCGACTGCGTCGAATGGCCTTTCATGTTCACGGTGCTCAGGCAGCTCGGACTGGGGAATCATTTTGTTAAACTAGTGTCGCTTCTATATAATAAACCCCAATCGGCCATTATTCTTGGTACAACAAAATCTGCAGAGGTCAAAATCCAACGCGGAACAAGACAGGGATACCCATTTTCAGCTCTAATATTTGCACTGGTGATGGAACCCCTGGCATCAGGCCTGCGTTCACAGCAACTCCACAGAGGTCTTTCCATGGGGCCCCACAAACTAATTATTTCCCTCTACGCCGATGACATAGTACTATACATTCAAAACCCCAATGAAAACTTGAACCCCACAATGAATGAAATAGTTAAATTTGGTGCAATTTCAGGCTTGAAAATTAACCACTCCAAATCAATCATATTTCCCCTGACCCCCAGTACCAGGAAAATCGCAGATGACTAACTTTAAATGGGAGCGTTCCAAAGTACAGTACACCTTGGGATCCTACCATCCCAGAGCTACCACGATATCTTCCAAGAGAACGATGAGACACCACTGAAATCGCTCTAGGATAAAGTGAGCAGATGGAAATCATTACCACTGATGCTCTGGGGAGAGCGTCGCTGGTCAAGATGGTAATTCTCCCTAAACTTCTCCATTTGTTCGCCAATATACCAATCCTAATACCACAATGTCACTTGGGGAAAATAAAGAGCTTCATATTGGAATTAATCTGGGCCGGTAAACCAACGAGGGTGGCTTACACAACACTTATACTGCCGATGCCCAGGGGCTCTGGCGCTCCCTGACATGGAGCGTTACTACTGGGCTACTCAAGCACAATTCCTAAGCCACTGGTACTACACGCATTTCATCAGACCACATGTCCAAATAGAGCGCGCCCTAGCTTCACTTAACCTATTAAGAACAGTCATCTTCAGCCAACAACCAGTGCCCCACACCACACTAAACGTGGTGCTGTCCACTTACGCAATCTGGGAAAGAATAAATAAATAAATAAATAAAAAGAAAATCGTTCAAATACAGGGTGCAAACCAGATACTCCGCCCTCCTTCCCGTCAGGTTTATTCCGGGGATACCCCTCACAGTTGAAAATGTCTTTCACCAATGGGCCAACAAAGTACACATACAATCACTAAGTGACCTATTTGCCAAAGAAACATTCATGACACCGCAACAAGCCAAAGAGAGGTAGCTCCACCTCGCTCGACACATTCATGTACTTTAGGCTGCGCTATACTATCCAGGCTTTCTTCCCATCATTCCCACAACAACCACCAACGTGGCAATTACTTCACAGTGTGACATAGGAACAAGGGGAGGGAAAGTTGGTCTTGTCAATATACAGATCACCTTGCGTGGAGCTGCCCAGCAGTGACCCAGTTCTGGTCACAGGTCCTCCAAGAGACAGAAGCAATAATCGGAGAGGAACTAAGACCCATCCCCACAATAGCGCTACTCGGAATGACAAAGCAGCTAACACCTGCAGTAAGGAAACTAGCAAATGTGCTGCTCGTGTTAGCACGCAGGAGAATCGCCATGGCATGGGGCCAAGGCCCAGCTCCAACAATAGCACAATGGAGAAAGACGTACTCTGTCAGGACGTAGACTCAGAATTTATCACGACATTGTCGCTACACGCACGCCCCCCAGACATCTGGGGTCCAGACCCCAGGGCAACCAGATGATTGAGTAAAAACATAAATCTGTACATAGAGTGTCAGTGACCAACGTGAGGCACTGGAGGGGAAAAACTTAGAACAAAAGACTTTACACAATCCGGGGGTGGGCGGGACGTGGTGGGGGCACAGGGGAATGTACCGGCACAAGTTGACCGACCCGCAGTTGGGAAGTCCAAATTTTGATTGTAACTGTAACTCTAAAATGTATAAAGTTTAAAAAAAGAAAAACTAAAGGAAACACTCTAGCAAAAAGAATCTGTCCCTCACACTTATACATACATTCAACACAAAGGAAATATATGCAAATTCAGATATAACAGTTATGTTCAACAGAGACCTAGTAACTGTATTTCCTTGTGACCTGGGTCGGATCTCCTTCCCCAGATTCAAAGAAGGATTTACAATCAAAAAAGTTAAAAATAAAAGTTCTGCTTTGTAACCTAGTTCTAATTGTAAAGCTCTTCTTATTCCAAAAGACTTCCACTTTGCTTTAACCATCAGTACAACTAGACGAGAAAAATTGTATCTCTCCACTTGTAGCAAAGAGTTCAACACAACTTCTTCTCCTTTGGGAATCAAAACACTTCCACAATTCAACTGTATCAAGAGCAATGTTTTGTCAATATGATTCCACACAATGTCAACAACAATGATTTGTCAGGATGATTTCACAACAGTTCACAAAATGCTTTTTAGTGTTCTTGTCAAATCTTCACACCCTTTAACCAAAACACAGTACTTAAATGGCTTCTTCCTGGTTCACTAACCTGCCAGGACTACCACTACAAGAGCCCTGCCCTGGTATATTATCGCCTGCCAGAACTAAAAAGCTCCTAACACTACTACACGTATTTATGTGGTAAAGTTCACTTCAAACCATTTGATAAAGTCATTGACTTTCAACAACATAAAAAGTTACTACTTCTGGGAAGACATGCACACATTGGTGCTATTTTTAAACACCCTTGTGATTTCCACCTGCAGGTTATGCTCCTCTCCTCCCAAATGCTTCCCATCAGGGGGGCTTCTTTTCTGCCACTCGTTTTCCAACTTTCACATCAAACAATTGTTGACAATGGCTCTCTAGCACACTTGCTCTTCTTTGGCATTGAAAATGCTTGTTTTTTTTCTCCAACTATTGCCTCTTCCTCACTTTGGCAAAAAAAAAGTTATAATTAGCTTACTTTAACTTTACCTTCTCTTGGCTTTGGCAATGCTGGTTGTTAGTTCGCTTTAGTATTGCCCTTTCTAGGATTTGGCAAATAGGTTTTTGTTAATTGGCTTTAGTATTGGTCTTTTTTTGCTTTGACAATAACGTTTGCTTTCAGGATAACAATTATAACCTTTCCTTTCTTGTCTCCTTAAAAGGTTCTTATTGCGCCACTTCAACTTCGATACATCAGTTCAGCTTTAAAAATAAGCACCAGTGGCCAGCGGGCTATTACGGAGCATAGCAGCGTCACGATAAACTCACAGGTTGTTGCATACACGTCCACTCGCTCCGCTGCCATAGTGCCTTCTGCTTCCTCCACCGCCTCCTGCATAGCAAACTCCTCCGGTCGGATTCCCACAGCCCAAGTCGGATGGGAAAGCAGCATTCCTTGCTCCAGGAGAACTCCAGTACTCACCTGCCACCGAAGCACACTTCTTCAGGGGGAAAGCTTTTTGCTATAAAGAGAAAGCGGTCAACGTAGGGGAAAAGGAACAAGGGAAACATTCCTCCACGTAACGAACTTGAGACATTTGATGCATAAAGCGCTTTACTACGTCTTTCTGAGGAGGCTAACAGGAGAGCTGAGAACACTTCCTAAACTATTTTTGTATGAGCTGAAAACCATCTCCAGAGAGAGATCCAAAGGACAATTGGGGGCAGACATAGCCTAAGTGGGGATGCTATTGCTTGGGCTTATAATTTTATTTTGTTTTTTCCATAGTGGTAGGGCCAGATTGCGATCAGGTTTGGACTGAGGACTAATTTTGACGACGGACAAGCACCCTTAGCTTAGTAGATAAGGAAAATCTGTATTAGCAGTAGGGATAGCTAGGCATTTTCTTTTTAGTTTAAACACACTTGAAATGTCATCCTGTCCGACTCCTGGTTCCCCACAACCACCTCAGGGCATGGGATACTGTACTGTGGGTTGCCCCACAACTCACTGGTAACAAATTATAAAAGTAATCAAAAAAGGAGTACACCACGCAAGAATTAACACAATTTATTCTGGGCTCAGTTACAGCTGGGAAGGTGAAATTCTAACAGAGTGCAGAACAAAACTGCATAAAATGCGCTGTTGAAGTTACTCCCCGTGAATGAAAACCTTTATAATGGTGCAAACTAATTAGCATCAAAACACATGGCAACATTTAGTCAATCCCCAAGTGAAGCTAATTGGCAGGGCTAAATTATTTCCCTATAGCAGGACATACATTATCTGCAGATAATTAGGTCCCGCACATCTTACCACACCACCCACAACTCCCGGTGTGACATCACAGTCCAACCCACGGCTCCCACAACACAACATGGTGCCAAAACATTGAGATATTTGAGATGACCAGCAGATCTTTATTCATCTGCCACCAGACATCACCTGCTTCCCATGAGAACACAACCAATCATGATACTACAAGAGCCTTGAAATGTGAAGAAGTTATGGCCTTAATGTTGCAGCCTAAGAACTCTTTGAGCCACGTCCCAGGCTGAGATGCGCCAAGGGGCAATTTGAGACCACCATGGGCATTTTGAAAGTCAGTAGACCAGTTTCTAGAGCTAACATGCTAAATTATAAAAGGTTTGTACAGTTATTGCCTTTCCCTGGCACCAATGAGCTTTGCTTCCGGACCTCGAATATATCGAGAGCAATTTAGTTCTTCCTGCAAGAGCCTGGGAATGTGCAGTTGTAATGTGCTACCAGCTTCTACCACTGCTAGACAAATTAATAAAAATACAAATTTATTTTCTAGTGAGCGTGAGCACCCAGGCCTATTTGCAATGCCTGAATCTAATGCTATGTCCCACATACTCACGTGCAATTCGAGCCTTATCTTAACTTATTTAGTTAGAACACTATCAATAGGGGCATTCTCCAGCCTGATGCATAACCCTATGCAGCCTGACTAAACCCCCCCTCCCCTTTTAGTGGGTTACTCCCACAGCTGATAAGGTTTTGCCTTTTTACAGCACAGAACTTGCATCCCCACTACATTATTCCCCCTTTTATTGATCCATCAATAACGTGCTCATCCTCCCCAACCAGTCCCCATTCAGCTACTGTTGTTTTGGTTATCTATACTCTTTAGTCTGGCCATATCTCCCCCATCATCTTCCCCGTTTTCCAAGGGTCCCTCTATTAAACACCCCCTGCCATCCTTATCGCATGACATCAAGAATGCACAGCAATTTTCAACATCCCCAGGTTGTGTTGTTACCCAGTCAGCATCATAATCAATCTTTTCGTCCTTTGTTAATGTATTAGTATTTTCAGTTTTGCCTTTTACCCAGTCAACATTCTGGGGCAGCATCAATTTTCCCCTCTTGTTTAGTATAGAGGCTAAACAGGGTTTTTCCAATGCCGAAGGTGACTAGCATGAGGACCAACAAGTGGACAGTCACTCTAAATACTCTGGAAAGCCAAGCGGGTACCCAAGTAATAATGCTGTCCAGAAAGGTGTTTGACTGCACCCCACTAACTACATTTGTCATCTTCTCGTGGAGTGTCTGTATTTCACTTATTGCTGCTTTCAATGTTCCATTTGAAGCCTCTCCATCGAGAACCACTGTGCAGCAACTGCTGCAAAACTTCGCACAAACTTCTCCTTCAATAGCAGTTAGATGTGTGAGAAACCAAAGGGTGTCTCAACAGCTAGTCCTTGGGGACTTATCATACAGGTGGCCAGGACACGGCCATCGTTTTTTGGATCCAGTTCCTGGGGGGTGGACCAGTGCAGAAGGATCACATGGGTGAGGGGTCATCGGGGAGTGAGGGTGAGATAGCCGATGGTGAGACGCACTATTCTCCCCTTTTTTGTTCATCTACCACATCCTATTTTTAAGATTTTCCAAAGTCCCAACTCCCTCCTACCCCCTTTTTACACAAACACTGGGCCGAGGAAGAGGGTGACTGGGAGTAAAAAACTCTCTCATATCGTACTGGACATGTCCTGTTAATTGGGTCAGGCAAAGTCAGGCACTTTACCCAAAGTGCATACACAGATACCAGTTAGCTCTCCTCACACAAATAAAAGGTAACACCTAAAGACACGCTCTGAGCAAGGCGGAACACGAGAACCAGCAGAACTTACGGGACGAAGGCACACCTACTGGATCAGAGCAATGGACCAAGGGACAAGAGCAGCGGTCCGAAAACTCCAAGGTTTTCCTACTGGAGGTCGTTGCCTCAGACAGACTGCAAAAGACATGTGGAGAAGGCCATATCCCACAAGTGAAGACTGACTTGTGCTTCAAACCTCTGGTACTAACCTGGACTCAAAAATTGGAAACCGCAAAACAAGAAGTGCACACAGCCAGTGAGTTTGGCAAGTGTCCAGAGAGACCGGTGTGTGTTAAAGTGAATGGAGTAGCAACATCATATCACAAGTGAAGGCTGCACGCATGTGGATGAGACGCGGAGGAAGGCAGACCTGGGAATGAACTTTAAAGTAAAATGCAGCTGCAAGATCAGCAATACCAAGTAACGGAGAAGGTCCTGTGAAAGGAAGTAGCCCATTCGAAAGTCTCTGTGAAAGGTACATTGTTTGAAACTAAAAAGTCAAATAAACAGCAAGAGTGAAAGTAAAATAGTGAACGTTGAATCTAAGTGGTCCTGCGGTAGTCTATAAGAAAGCCACATACATTCGAAAGACTTCGACATCCGAAAGTGGTCCAAGCCCGAGACCCGAATTATACGGTCAGGAAAAGGGTTGGGGGTAGGTGCAAGCGGCGGTAGACATTTGGCTCGGCCGGCCGCGAACTCCATCTCCCAGATGTCCCAGGGTGTGCATGGCTCTGCGCACGTTACGCAGGCATTGCCGGCATAAAACAAAAAAACAACAAATATGACCACGTTGGAAAACAACTCAATGTGTTGTATCTATTCTAATTATTTAATAGATATGGTAATGTGCTGGAGAAGTCACAAAGAATATCCCATGTGTTTCTCAATGCTAACTTTTTTATTATAGTGGTAGCATGTATATCCAACAAAAACAGGCATTTTTTACATATTGAGAATTGTGAAACAAATGTGGAGTCAAAACAGTAAAAAGACAATGATAAATGTCATCACACAATATGCAGACAAAAAATGACAAACATAGGTAAAATACAAGATGCAACCGTAGATCCAATTCAAAGGAAAAATGAAATTCATACAATAGTTTTTACTCACTTGAATTTGTAAGTTACTATAGGGTGTATTTGCATTGCCCTGCATTATTCAGCATGATTCAAAAGTTCTCATGTCTGAAAATCTACATGCAGGGTACATTTTATCGTTACCCTGATGTTTAGGCACGATCAATCGATGCTCATGTCTAAATGAACTGCCTGCGAGCTTGATTCTAATCAAGTTTTTGGCAGTGCCCCTGATCGTCTCGTGGGCATTAGTACACATTTTGGCATGCCATGGATGGTGGCATCTTTCAAAGCGTTCCTCAGGGCAGAAATAAAGAGAGACCCCTGTATCACATGCAGGGATGTGATGTGGTATGGCCACAATTGTGGATTTCTCACGGCAACGGGTGAGAGAAAACCCCTCCTTCTGGGTCCAGTTCAGCTCTTAATCGCTGGCAACAGAGTTGTAGATCAAGCTGGTGGGGTTCTGCTTTGTGTATCTGGAGCGGCAGAAATCAATGGCTCATCTCTGTAATCCAAGCAATAAGGTTTAAACCCTGTTGTCAGTGATGGAATCCCCTTTGCATTTGTCGGTAGGTGCGCGTAATAAGTAAAAACGGCAAGCAGACTTCAGTTTTGTGAGGCATGGATGTCCGAAAATGACTGGATCGTATCTCGTGATCTAGCCACCTGTTAATGAAGCGTTTAGCGCGCAGAGCAGCATGTGCCTGCTGTTAGAGCCAGCATAAAAAGCACTGTTCCGTCCGTGCCATGTGTGGATTGTTAATGATTGCCAGCACGGGCAGGCGCAGCGTGAGGAACAAAGCACCAGCTGAAGACGGGGGGAGGAACGCAGTGAGGAATATCCATGCTACGCGGCGGTGACAGTGCCAACTCCGGTGAACTACAGCGTACTCTACTGCATCCGGGTGACCTCACGGGCACCCAGCCATCAGTTAAGTTTGCGCTGCATTTACTATGTGCTTGATTTCAAATAGGATTCCTTGTTGAGCGCACGTACAGCCACTGCTCTTCGAGGTCGGCTGATATGATATTTCCATGCAACTTGGTGAAGGAACAAGTTAATTACCTGTAACTGTTGTTCTCCAGCATGGGCCTGGCATGGATTCACATGCTCATGAATATTCCCCGTCGTCAGGCTGGGAATCCTCGGTAAAGAAAAAAATCAGTATCAGTTTCGTTTCTGATCTGTCCTTCCTAGTAGTAACCAATCACTGATCTCTGTGTCATACTGACCACAGCCAATGACCTAAGCCCCGCATCTGACAGCCATCTTCAGATTTGGTAGCACGTGAAGTGGCAGTATGACCAAGTGAAGAGCCGCAGAGGGGTAGGCGGGAGGGTTCGCATGTGAATCCATGCCAGACCGATGCTGGAGAACAACAGTTACAGGTAAGTAACTTGTTCCTTCTCCAGCATGGGGTCTGGCATGGATTCACATGCTCATGAATATAAGATTAAATAGCAGTACACACATGCACAACCACGGGAGGTGGCAAAGGCTCAACATTAAGCATTACATCCAAAACTCAACATTAAGCATCTCTTACCTCCTCACCAGGCTCACCTTAAGCGAACAGGTAGCGCAGCACTGCTTGGCCGACCCTGGACTCCACCCTGGAATCCCGATCGACGCAGTAGAATCTCGTGAAGGTGTGCGTCGACCTCCACGTAGCAGCCCTGCAGATGTCCAGCAGGGGCACACCAGATAAGAACGCCGTAGTAGCAGCGATCGCTCTGGTCGAATGGGCTCTCGGACGGCCTGGCAGCGGTCGGTTAGCCAACCGGTGACAGTGCATGATGCAGCCGGAGAGCCATCTGGAAATAGAAGACTTCGAGAGAGCCTTCCCTTGATTCACAGGTCCAAAGTTCACGAACTGCTGTGATGTCCTCCGGAAACTCTTTGTGCGGTCCACGTAGAACTTCAGCGCTCTAGCCACATCCAGCGAGTGCAAAGTCCTCTCGGCCAGCGACGAAGGAGACGGGAAGAAAACAGGTAACACCAAGGGCTCGTTAAGATGGAAGTCCGACGGCACCTTGGGCATAAAGGAGGGGTGCGTCCTAAGCACCACCCTCGAGGCATGGAAAGTCAAGTAAGGTGCTTTGCAGGATAGGGCCTGGATCTCTCCCACTCGTCGTGCGGAGGTAATGGCCACCAGGAACGCAGTCTTCCACGACACAAACTTCATAGGTGCGGAGTGCATCGGCTCGAATGGGGGCCCCATGAACCTGCTCAGCACCACGTTAAGTTCCCACGCCGAGGCCGGGGCCTTCACCGGCAGGAACGACCGGAACAGTCCTTTCATAAACTCTTACCAGTCGATGGGACCACAGGGACGTCCGTCCTGTGGTTCTGGTATATCTGGAGATCACCGCCAGATGAATCTTAATGGAGGCATGGGCTAGCCCAGCCTTTGCCAGCAATGGCAGGTACGGCAGCACTTGAGGGGCCGTAATCCGTAGGGGGTTGATCTTCTGTGCTCGGCACCAGATAGAGAACCTCTTCCACTTATGACCGTAGCATTTGAGAGTCGAGGACGCCCTGGCCTTTGCAAGAACCTCTCTGCAATCGGCCGGTATATCGTAGCCTCCAAACTCTAGCGCTGCAGGAGCCAAGCCTGCAGGTTCAGCGACGCCGGGTCGTGGTGGAAGATGGCGCCTCCTTCTCTGGAGAGAAGGTCCGCGTCCGCCGACAGCTTGATGGGAGGGGACGTTGACAAGTCCAGAAGGTCCGGGAACCAGATCTGCCTCGGCCACGCCGGTGCGACGAGGATCATCCTGCACCGGGACCTCTTGAGCTGGCTGATGAGTCGAAGCAGCAACGGCAACGGAGCGAACGCATACAGGTATAGGCCGTCCCAGGGGAACGAGAACGCATCGCCCATGCTCCTCGGCTGGGGAAACCTGCTGGCGAACCTCTTGCACTTCAAGTTCGTCGCTGTTGCGAACAGGTCGATTTGGGGTTTTCCCTATCGTCGGAAGAGTAGATCCACCTGATCCTGGCGCAGTTCCCACTCGTGACACGCGCGCAGCTCCCTGCTGAGCGAGTCGGCGATGGTGTTGCTTTCTCCTGCCAGGTGGAAGGGAACCAGGAACATCCCCTGGGCAACCGCCCAGTGCCACAGATCCTGTGCCTCCTTGGATAGGGCTGGGGATCTGGTGCCTCCCTGCTTCCGTATGTAAAACATTGTCGTGGTGTTGTCCGTGAAGATCCGCACCACCTTTCCCTTGAGCGACGGGAGGAACGATTTGAGAGCCCAGAACACGGCTCGGAGTTCCAGGATGTTGATGTGCAGGAGCCTCTCCTCTGGGAGCCAGAGGCCTCTTGCGTGGAGATCACCGGTGTGGGCGCCCCAACCTTCCAGGGAGGCGTCCGTCGTCACAGTCTCCTGGTACGCCGGCGTCTGAAAGTCCTTGCCCGCCGTGAGGTGCGCTCGAACGCCCCACCACTGAATCGCCCGCTGGAACACCTCGTTGAGGGGGACCCTGTCTTCGAAGGTGCCCGTCGCCTGTATCCAACGGGCGTCGAGAAATTCTTGAAGAGGGCGCATCCGTAGTCTGTTGAGGCGCACCAGGTAGATGCAAGAGGACATCATCCCCAGGAGGGTCTTGATGGACCTCACCCTGGCCACGTCGGTGGCTAGCAGGCGCTGCACTTTGCCTAGAATGGTCTTCGTCCGTTCTTCTGACGGGGCCGCCAGGCGCCTCACTGTATCGAGCTTCGCTCCCAGAAACAGGGCCACCTGCGACGGCACCAGGTGGGACTTTGGTTAGTTTATGGCGAATCCCAGGTTTGTGAGTAGCTGGACGGTCCTCGCTGTGTGTTCGACGGCGAGTTCCTGTCACGATGCTCGCTCCCAGGGAGCCGGCACAGGCCCTGCGTCCCCGAAAGCGGACATCAAGTCCCTGGGGAAGGTCCCAGAAACCCCTTATAGGGGCCCTTTGGACAGCATCCTGGCGCCTATGGCGCCAGGCTCATAGAAAACGTCCGTCCTGGCGCCATAGGCACCAGGCTCATCATGAAAGTGTTTGGGTGCACTTACCTGATGCAGACCATGCTGCAGAACCCCGGCCTCCTTGAGGCCTGAAAGGAACTACTTTACCTGTGGGACTCATTTACCACCCGGGCGTGGTCGGGGAAGGATACATACCTGATTGGAGGAAGGACACATTCTAGAAACTTCTTCCAAAGCTATTTAAACCACACCCGATCAGCCACACGTGCTTCGCGTTGTTCTGCATCTAGCAGCTGGACGCTCACCGTGTCTGCTCCTGCATTTTGACTTCTGCCACACCTGCCAGCATCCTGAATCACCTGCAAAGGAAGGGAACAAGAGAACAGAAGAAGGAAAATGCCTCACCTGCTAAATCTGCATCCCAGAGACATTTCGCCGACAATCCTGAAAAGGAAGACATTTATTTTTAAAAGCACAATGCATCGATCGCTGCAGCGCCGCATTCTACTCACCTTTAGAGGGCGCCTCCATGGTCAGCAGCGACCATCCGGATTCGCAGTCGCGCCCCCGCGCCTAGGGAGAAAAAGACAAGAACAAAGGTGAGAGAAAGGAGGGAAAAGGGAAGCTAAAACTCCATGTCAAGACTTACCTGTTGGGTCATTCCCTTTTCATTTCGGGTCCGCGCCACATCCAGGCATTTTCGGACCCCGGCCCCTAAGGGGGAAAAAGACATCAGCGTTAATGAGTGAATGAAAAGACATTACCAAAACACTCATTAAAGACTTACCTGATTTCCACAAGGATTTCACCGCTCACCTCGGGTCGGTGCCTGTTCCCCGGCATTCCGTACCCCGGCCCCTATGGGGAAAAAGACACTAGCATTAGAACATTAATGCATGGACACAAGGGGAACCACTTATAGAAAATCTTACCTGGAAGCCAAGCAAGTTTGGTTCTCACCCATCCGAAAATCCAGTGACGTAACTGGATACCAACGCGCCCCTGCATCAGAAGCAGGATGGAGAGCTCGTCCTTCCAGACCCGAAGGTGAGACACTACGGGGAAGCACAGAAGGGTGAGAGGGGTAAGTGGGAGGCCGATTGCATTACCCCGCAGACAGTTAACTCCCTATTCTCGCCTACAGAAGGATACTTCTGCGAGTCAGGCAAGCCAGATCTGGGGCCCGGTCCAGCCCGTCTTCCGAACCCTGCGCATCACCTTAGACGAGGTCACAGCAGCGCGAACCAGGCCAGCGCCCCCGTGGGAGTCAGGTGAGCGTTACAGAACGCGAGCCTTCCTACAAATTCCGACCCAGGCGCTATGGAAACTTCTGAGACTGATCAGTTGGCCCAATTACTGGGGGCATTACGGGCCGAAGTACATGCCGCTCGTCAAGAGACTAATGCCCTCAAGAGGGAATTAATAATATCAAAGGAAAGAACTGATGACCTGGCCAGACAGGTTTTGCAAGGTCAAGCTGGACAAACTCCTCTACCCTGTTCCGGAGGGAACCCCGCTCCTGTGGTTCCCAGTAACCCTGTGCAGATTAATCTACCTGGAAACATGCCGATGGCCCCACCTGAACGCTTTGCTGGGGACCCCAAACGATTCGCCGTATTCATGAATCAGTGTCGTTTGCACTTCCTATGCAGACCTGGGGCCTTCCCTAATGATCAGACCAAAGTAGCCTTTGTATTGTCATATCTCAGCGGCTGCGCTGCCGATTGGTCGGTTCCACTGGTTACTCAAGATGACCCGATTCTCCGTGATTTTCAAGGATTTCAAGCAAGCATGGAAAGATTATTTGCTCGACACTCTCAGGGGCAGGCTCTGGATGACGAACTTCTATCCCTGCGACAGGGCAATCAGGACCTCCTATCCTATATTGCAACCTTTAATAGACTAATTGTGGAAACGGGATGGCCAGAGGATTAAAGAGTCACGTTATTTTATCGAGGTCTACGCGGAGAACTTAAAGATGTCTTGGCCCAAGTTGTAAATCCGCCCCAAGAATGCACAGAATATATAGACTTAGTGGTCCAATTGGATCACAGACTTCAAAACAGAAAAACAGATCGGTCCAGGTTTGAGACCCGGGTGTTGGTCAAGACCCACGCTAACCCCAAGGGAGTTGATGTCTCTGAGCCTATGCAAATTGGAGGGGTTAAAGAACCCTTAACTCAAAAGGAACGTGAAAGGAGGCGGCAGTTAAAATTATGTCTCTATTGTGGGAACTCTGGACACTTTCTACGAGATTGCCCGGCAAAACCGCCCCGAAAAGCGGTAGGAGCTGCTGATAAAAACCATGAAGACTCTGTTTCGGGAAACGACTCAGCCCGACAAGCGTAGTGGTCCGCTTGCCGAGCTTGAAAACTAACTCTCAGACCTCGCATTTCATTGTGCCAATGGTTCTCGTAGATCCAGAAAAGCCTAAGCGGTTGCATGCAATAAAGGCATACATCGATAAAAGGGCTATTGGAAACTATGTGGATCGTGAATTGGCCTCTAGGATTAACTTCCCTCTCCGTCCTAAAACCAGCAAAGATGTCGATGGAACTGAAATTGCCTCTGGACCGGTAACACATTCCACTACTGGGGTGACTCTTATTGGTCCTGACGGCCATCGGGAGGCAGTTGTGTTTGATGTAATCAAGGCTCCACAGTTTCAGGTTATTCTTGGAATTCCTTGGTTAGAGACACATAATCCTCGAATTGATTGGCGAGCTAAGAGAATAACCTTCCCGGATTGTGCACAAACATGCTACCCAGAAAACCTGAAGATTAATCTAGCATCTGTAACCTCTGCCTCCATGCAATTACCTCCGGAATACCAGGACGTCTTCCAAAAGGAACAGGCCAACACGTTACCTCCTCACCGATCGTACGATTGCCAAATCGATCTGGTGCCCGGTGCACAACCCCCTTGTAGCAGGATTTATGCCCTTACCGAACCTGAGAACCTGCATTTGAGACAATATTTGGATCAATACCTCGCCAATGGTTTTATTCACCCGTCAAAGTCCCCGGCATCCTCGGCTTTGTTCTTCGTGCCTAAAAAAGAAGGCGACCTTAGAACTTGTATCGATTACCACGCATTGAACCAGATAACGGTTAAAAACCGTTATCCTCTGCCTCTGATTCGTGAGACTCCTTGACCAGGTGAAGGACGCTTGCATATACACCAAGTTAGATCTCCGGGGGGCATATCATCTGGTGCGAGTAAAAGAAGGCGACAAATGGAAAACAGCCTTCCGTACAAAATATGGATTATTCGAATACCAGGTAACGCCTTTCGGGTTGTGTAATGCGCCTGCTGCCTTCCAATTCTTCATGAATGATGTCCTTCGGGAACTCATCGATGTTTGTGTTGTCGTCTATATCGATGACATTCTAGTGTACTCCTCTTCGGAATCTGATCACAGAAAGCACGTTAGGGCAGTTCTGGAAAAACTGCGCCAACACAAACTATTTGCTAAACTGGAGAAATGTGTTTTCCATACCACAGAAGTTGAGTTTCTCGGTTTCATCCTGACACCCAAAGGAGTCCGAATGGACTCAAGAAAAGTGGATGCCATCCTCAAATGGCCATCACCTAGCTCTGTAAAAGGGGTTCAAAGCATGCTCGGCTTTGCCAATTTCTATCGCAGGTTTATCCCGGAATTTTCACGCATAGTGCAACCCATTACTGCACTCTTGAGGAAAAATAAACGTTTTGAATGGTCTGAAGAAGCCGAGCAGGCCTTCCAGGATTTAAAAGCTAAGTTTACCTCCGCACCTATATTGAAACACCCACGTCCAGATCTCCCGTATGTCGTAGAAACTGACGCATCCAGCCTAGCCATGGGAGCAGTTCTGTCTCAAAGAGATCCTGAAACCAACCAACTGCATCCCGTAGCATTTTGGTCCAGAAAATTCTCGGCACCAGAGATTAATTACGCAATCACTGACAAAAAACTGTTAGCCATAAAGTCTGCTTTTAAAGCCTGGCGGCATTACCTGCTTGGCGGTCGACATACCATCACTGTGATCACTGATCACCGGAATTTACAGTATTTGAAAACCGCCAAGGCTCAGTCATCACGGCAGCTCCGATGGGCTTTGTTTTTCGCTGAATTTGATTTCGTGATTACCTATCGACCTGGCTGCAAGAACGGCAAAGCAGACGCCTTATCCCGAATTGGAATGGGAGAATCTGATACAAACTCAGAACCAGTACCAATAATTCCCGAACAGAGAATTCTAGGCATGACTTCGTTACAGACGCTTGAAGACATTCAAGTCAGAGTGAAAAAACTCCTGGACCCTACAGTCCTACAGGATTGGATAGAAAAGGGATCAGACTTTACCATAGATAATGGTTTACCTTATAACCAAGGACGCTTATTCCTGCCGCACAAGGATTTACACGAACTAGTTATTTCAGGTTATCATGATACATTAATAGAGGGACACCCCGGTATTGCCAAGACAATGGAAAAGGTAAAACGACAATTCTGGTGGCCCTCTTGGCGAAAAGATGTTAAATCTTTTGTGATGTCCTGTGGTGTTTGCGCCCAAAATAAAGGTCAAAAGAAAAGACCAGCTGGTCTCCTTCAACCTCTAGACATACCGCCAGGCTGGCACACCCTATCAATGGATTTTTTACGGACTTGCCTCCTTCTTTGGGTTACAATACCATTCTGGTAATTGTGGATTTGTTTTCCAAAATGGCCCACTTCATTCCTTTGAAAGGATTACCTTCAGCTTCTGTCCTAGCCAAAGAATTCCTCGAAAATATTGTTCGGCTACATGGATTCCCATCTATACTAATCTCTGACCCGGGAAGCCAATTAATTTCCCACTTCTGGTGCAAATGTTGTCAAATGGCACAAATCGACGTAAAATTATCGACCAGTCACCACCCTCAGACCGATGGTCAGACCGAGAGGACAAATCAGACCCTTGAGCAGTACTTACGGTGTATGTTACAGCAATCTGAAAGCAACTGGAAAGACATTCTTTGGATAGCCGAATACGCATATAATAATTCGGTACACTCTGGAACTGGCCATAGTCCTTTTTATACCTTGTTTGGACATCACCCTCGAACCTCAAACCTTGACTCACCTCAGAACCTCGGAGTGCCCACAGTAGAACATCTGCATTCTACCATTACCCGAGCCTTCAAAGAGGCAACCACGCATTTACAACAAGCCAAGAGAAAATACAAGGAGAATGCTGACCTACATCGGAGTGAAGCACCTCCGTATCAGATTGGGGATCAAGTGTGGTTAGCTACCAGACATTTACCGCTCAAAGGGCCTCGAACCTTTAACCCAAAATATCTGGGACCTTATTCTATTACGGCAATAATTAACCCAGTAGCGGTTAAACTTGATTTACCAGCTAATATGCGAATTCACCCTGTTTTTCATGTGTCACTTCTGAAACCAGTGGTCCCCGGAACCCGACTACTCAAACCTCCATAACCTATTTAAATAGATGGGGAACCCGAATTCGAAGTGAAGAACATTTTAGATTCAAAAATGTTTAGGTCAAAGCTTTTCTACCTAATTGATTGGAAGGGGTACGGACCTCAGGAGAGGTCGTGGGAACCCAGTGACCATGTGCATGCACCTCGATTAGTCAGGAAATTCCACCGACTCTTCCCAAACAAACCAAAACCCCCGGAGGGAACAACCTTGGGAGGGGCCTTGGGGTGGAGTGCTGTCACGATGCCCGCTCCCGGGGAGCCGGCTCAGGCCCTGCGTCCCCGAAAGCGGACATCAAGTCCCTGGGGAAGGTCCCAGCAACCCCTTATAGGGGCCCTTTGGACAGCGTCCTGGCGCCAGGCTCATAGAAAACGTCAGTCCTGGCGCCATAGGCGCCAGGCTCATTATGAAAGTGTTTGGGTGCACTTACCTGATGCAGACCATGCTGCAGAACCCCGGCCTCCTTGAGGCCTGAAAGGAACTACTTTACCTGTGGGACTCATTTACCACCCGGGCGTGGTCGGGGAAGGATACATACCTGATTGGAGGAAGGACACATTCTAGAAACTTCTTCCAAGGCTATTTAAACCACACCCGATCAGCCACACGTGCTTCGCGTTGTTCTGCATCTAGCAGCTGGACGCTCACCGTGTCTGCTCCTGCATCTTGACTTCTGCCACACCTGCCAGCATCCTGAATCACCTGCAAAGGAAGGGAACAAGAGAACAGAAGAAGGAAAATGCCTCACCTGCTAAATCTGCATCCCAGAGACATTTCGCCGACAATCCTGAAAAGGAAGACATTTATTTTTGAAACCACATTGCATCGATCGCTGCAGCGCCGCATTCTACTCACCTTTACAGGGCGCCTCCATGTTCAGCAGCGACCATCCGGATTCGCAGTCGCGTCCCCGCGCCTAGGGAGAAAAAGACAAGAACAAAGGTGAGAGAAAGAAGGGAAAAGGGAAGCTAAAACTCCATGTCAAGACTTACCTGTTGGGTCATTCCCTTTTCATTTCGGGTCCGCGCCGCATCCAGGCATTTTCGGACCCCGGTCCCTAAGGGGAAAAAGACATCAGCGTTAATGAGTGAATGAAAAGACATTACCAAAACACTCATTAAAGACTTACCTGATTTCCACAAGGATTTCACAGCTCACCTCGGGTCGGTGCCTGTTCCCCGGCATTCCGTACCCCGGCCCCTATGGGGAAAAAGACACTAGCATTAGAACATTAATGCATGGACACAAGGGGAACCACTTATAGAAAAACTTACCTGGAAGCCAAGCAAGTTTGGTTCTCACCCATCCGAAAATCCAGTGATGTAACTGGATACCAACGCGCCCCTGCATCAGAAGCAGGATGGAGAACTCGTCCTTCCAGACCCTAAGGTGAGACGCTACGGGGAAGCACAGGAGGGTGAGAGGGGTAAGTGGGAGGCCGATTGCATTACCCCGCAGACAGTTAACCCCCTATTCTCACCTACAGAAGGATACTTCTGCGAATCAGACAAGCCAGATCTGGGGCCCGGTCCAGTCCGTCTTCCGAACCCTGCGCATCACCTTAGATGAGGTCACAGCAGCGCGAACTAGGCCAGCGCCCCCGTGGGAGTCAGGTGAGTGTTACAGTTCCCTCGTCCTTGAGGGGATGAGCCAGTCGTCCAGGTAGGGGTAGACGTGAATCCCCTGTAGGCACAGCCGCGCCACCACTGGCGCTGGGCACTTGGTAAAGACCCTTGGGGCCGACTTCAATCCGAACTGCAGTGCTCCGAATTGGTAGTGGCGTCCCTGGACGACGAACCTGAAGAACTTTCAGTGACTTTTGAGGATGGGACCGTGGTCCACGACGATAGAAAGTCGCCTTCCTTCAGCTGTCCCAGTACGTGCTGGAGGGTGACCATCCTGAACTTTTGTGATCTGATGTATTTGTTCAAACGACGAAGGTCCAGGATGGGGCGCCAGCCACCCGTCTTCTTCCTGACGAGGAAGTACCTTGAGTACCCCCGGAGCCCTGGAGCCTCTTCGGGGCAAGCTGGATGGCGCCTTTCCTGAGCATCGCCCATGCTTCCAACAGCAGTTGCGGGACGTGATTTTCCTTCCTGGCCACAGGTGGAACGTGAGGGCACTTCTTCAGGAATTCAATAGAGTGTCCTCTTGCCAGGGTATCCAGCACCCAACGGTCGGTGGAGATGGACTTCCACACGCGACGAAATTCGTCAGCCGGCCTCCCACCGGGGTGCTTCGGTGGGGGCCCGAGACCACGGCCGGTTCAGTCCTGCTTGGAGGTGGTGGCCTTGCCGCCTGGCCACCTTGCCGACGGCGGCGAGGCGCTCCCTGCTTGCCGCGACCCCTGTAGGCCTCCTAAGACGAGGAGCGTGCCGCCTGGCGGTAGGACGACGAGCCACCGCTGGATCCCTTGGAGGCACCCTGTCTGCCTCCGGAGCTCCGAAAGGGCTGTCGTTGCTGAAGTGCTCCTAGGGCGCGGGCCGTCTCCGTGTCCGTTTTTATGGCTTGGAGGGACTCGTCCACCGCCTTCGCGAACAAGTTGCTGCCGTCGAACGGCATGTCCAACACCCTGGTCTGGACGTCCTGACGGAAGTCGGTCGCCCGGAGCCAACCCCGTCGTCGTAGGCAAACACTGTTGCCCAGCTGGCAGAACCCGGTATCGGCAATATCGGTTGCCATCGTTATGGCGTGGTCCGACGCCACCTCGCCCTCTTGCAGTATTTCCAGGGCCTCGGACCTCTTGTCGTCCGGCAGGAAGTCCAATATGGTGGCCAGCTTAAACCAGAGCTCCCTGTCGTAACGGGCCACGATCGCCAGGGCGTTGGCCGCTTTGATCGTCGTCGCCGCCGACGAAATGACCCACCGCCCCATGGCGTCCAACTTCTTTCCCTCGCCGTCCGGCGGGGAATTCGACGTCGAGGCTCCTGACCCCGCCGCTTTCTTCTTCGCCGCCGCCGAGACGACCGAGTCTGGCGTTGGCTGGGCCCTGAGGCACAGGGGAGCGGTTTCGGGGACCCGGTACTTCTCGTACCGGTCCCGTTTGGCTGGTGCCGTGGGGGTGTTTTTGAGAACCGACAGGCTCTCCTCCCAGATGTCTTCGATTAGGGGCACCGCGATGACCGTCTTCCTCTTGGCCTCCTGGCGCTGATAGAGGAAACCTTCCTTTTTCTGCTCCTCCGGGCAGAGCTGGAACAATTCGGACGCCCTGGCGATCATGGCGTGAAATGAGCCAATCTCGTCGGGCGGCAAGGCCCGTGCGACGGGAGACCCGTTCCGTCGCCCTCAGAACCAGTCGTCGAGCCCAACGCCCCGTCATCTCCCGACTCGTGGGAGGATGAGGAGGGAACTGTAGGCCTTACGGGGGCGAGCGGAGGAGAGGGTTGGGTCCTCTGTCGTTTGTTCTGAGGACTTCCCGACGGGCCAGGTTGCGGGTCCTCCGGCCTGGGCCATGGGAATCTCGTCCTTATCTCAGAGCATAAGGACTGGATGGCAGACAAAATGGCCGCCGAGCCATCCTGAGGCCTAGGATCCGGCTGCGCCGGAAGGGAAGGACGCTTTTACTCACCGTCGTCTTCCTCGGTTATCTCCCGAGGATCTTCCTGACGGGATCGAACCTTCTCGAATTGCCTCACGGCCTCGGTCAGTTCCTCCTCCGAGGCTGACTCCGAGCTCGAGGAGGGCACCGTGCCCCCCCTCGCTTCTTCCATCATGGCAGCCACGACGATGGGCTGAAAAGAGGATTCCCTGCCTGGCGACCGAAGAGCCCGACCTTTCGGCGCTCCCGGAGCCAGCGGACTCACGGCGCTTGGCCTGGTGTTGGGCCCCCGTCGCCTGGTCGCCCGCACAGGACTTAGAAGCCCGGTCGGACCCTTTCTTCTTCTCACCCGTCGAGCCCTTCTCCAACCAGCTTGCGAGACAGGATCAACGGTCCCTCATGGTCCGCTCCGACAAGTTCTTGCAGAACTGGCAGTCCTTCTCTACATGAGTCTTGTCCCCATGAAGACAGTAGAGGCATTGCGAATGTTCGTCTTCCTTAAACACATTCTGCAGCCCGCATCCAGGGCAGCTGCGAAACAGCTTGGGTCCGGGCGACGAACTCGCATCCTGGGCCATCTCGAAGTAGGCCGCGAATCTTCTGGAATCCTCCAAGAAGTTGATTCGACGAAATCTTCACCCTTGATGGGCGTAGGAAAATCCCACAAGGGGTAGCCGTTAACGGGAGTAGAAACGGTGGAGCTTGAGGCTCGATTAACCGAAAAAATGTGAAAATTCACCTGAAAAAGCGCGAAACACGCAGTAAAAGCTCGAGAGCTAAGCACGAGGACTCCCAACACTTGAACGTGCGGTAAAAATCTGAAGATGGCTGCCAGAGGCGGGGCTTAGGTAGAGGGCAGTCATTGGCTGTGGTCAGTATGACGCAGAGATCAGTGATTGGTTACTACTAGGAAGGACAGATCAGAAACGAAACTGATACTGATTTTTTCTTTACCGAGGATTCCCAGCCTGACGGGGAATATTCATGAGCATGTGAATCCATGCCAGACCCCATGCTGGAGAAAGGACAATATTTTTGGGTACTCAAGGGCTCTGAACTGCAGTGAGCAACTGTGTGGTATAAAATATGGTTATTAGTGGGACGTGTGAGTAACACCCTGCCAAGACTGCTGAGCAGCATAGGGGAACGTTTCTTTGTTGCTTACTACATACTTCATGTTCAGTGTTGTGTGTCTTTCATGTTACATCTTGCCTAACAGGCCATGAGATTTTGTCACTCATGAGGGGAGAAGAACAAGTTACTTCTTACCTTGTAACGTTCTTTCGACGGGATGTTCCTCCGACGTATTCCTCATCTTAGATATATCCTTCCAGCTCTGCTGGCCTCGGAAAATTTTTTCTCCAGAGGGCGCTGCGCGTCGACGTCCCTCGAGTCGATGACCCTCGACAGCCGCCGTATCGACGCTCGACGTCATCCTGCCTATAAAGGCCGCGCGCAGCGTCCGTTGCTCAGTTCCGTTTTGTAGCCCACAGTATTACTGTCTGGACTAGACTAATCACCCTGAAGGAGCGTAAGCTGCAACAACAAGGGAAGTAAAACTGCGGGGATGGATGGGAGGGTCGATGAGGAATACGTCGGAGGAACATCCCGTCGAAAGAACGTTACAAGGTAAGAAGTAACTTGTTCTTCGAAGGGATTGTGTCCTCCGACGTATTCCTCATCTTAGATAGGCTCCCATAGCAGTATTCTATATTCGGAGGAGGGAGTACTGACTTCACGCTGTCTTCTATTGGTGAATAGAATGTAGTACAGCCCTTCCAAACCTAGTCTCCTGACTAGAGGAGGAATCCAGATTGTAAAAACGTGTAAAGGTATGGATAGACGACCATGTAGCGGCCGCACATATGTCTTTAATCGGCACGCCTCTTTTGAGGGCCGATGAAGCTGCAATACCTCTGGTCGAATGAGCCCTAAGGTTTTGAGGGGGGTCTTTCCCTGCTAGTTTATAACATTCCAGAATGGCTAGAATGATCCATCTGGAAATGGTCTGCTTAGTTATTGGTAACCCCAGCTTGTGACCTGCGTAGCCTACAAACAGCTGGTCTGCCTGTCTTATCCTGGCTAGTCTACTAATGTAAAAACTTAAAACCCTCCTAGGGTCTAGTCTGTGTAACCTCTCTTCCTCTTTCCCCGGGTGAGGAGGAGGATAGAAAGATGGTAGGGTAATCTTCTGAGAGATATGGAATTCAGAGACTACCTTTGGGAGGAAATTAGGCTTCACTTGCAGGACAACTTTGTCTTTGTGAAAGATTGTATGAGGGGGTTTACAAGAAAGAGCTTGTAATTCGCTCACCCTTCTAGCAGATGTAAGTGCTATTAATAAAACAGTCTTAAGGGTAAGGAATCTTAACGAACAAGAATGGAGAGGTTCGAAAGGTGTACCCATCAGGAAAGTTAATACTAAGTTTAAATCCCAAAGGGGAACTTGGAATGGTCTTGGGGGATAAACATTGGTTAACCCCTTTAGAAACTGTATTACCAAGGGTAATTTGAAATAGGATGGTTCCTCCGCAGTACGCTTAAAGATAGATAGCGCTGCGAGATAGCCCTTAATGGTGCCAACTTGAAGGCCTGAATTTGCCAAATATAGTAGGAAGGACAAAACCATTGGTGTACCACATGAAAATGGGTCGATATTCTGTTCTCTACACCAGCTGCAAAATCTGTTCCAACGGCAGCGGTATAAAGACTTTGTTGCTGGCCTTCTTGCCGAAAGCAACACCTCCATAACATCATCAGGGAGGTCCCAATCCTTGTACCTCAGCCGTTCAGAAGCCAAGCGTGAAGGTTGAGGGTTTTGATGTCTGGATGGAGAACCTGACCTCCCTTCTGTGAGAGTAGGTTCTCTCTGAGAGGAAGTCGAATTGGAGGGCAGATGGACAAGTCTAGAAGGTCCGGGTACCACGTTCTCCTGGCCCAATCCGGGGCAATTAGGATCATGGTTCGCCCGAATCTTCTCAACCTCCTGATCATTTGAGGAATGACAGGGACCGGTGGGAACGCGTACAGAAGCGGAAACTCCCAGTCCACTATGAACGCGTCTCCCAGAGCTCCTCTCGGAGGAAATTCCCTTGAGCAGAACAGGTCGCATTTCCTGTTTAGGCTGGTGGCGAACAGATCTACCTGAGGGGTTCCCCAAAGGGCGAAGATCTCTTGAAGGACTTCCTGAGCTAGCTCCCACTCGTGGGAGACTGTGCTCTGCCTGCTCAGAGCGTCCGCTGTCAAGTTCTTCTCTCCGGCTAGGTGAACTGCCGATAGAGAGATTCCTTCTTGGATTGCCCAAAACCAGAGCTGCATCGCCTCTCTGCACAGGGGTAGTGATCCTACGCCGCCTCTTTTGTTGAGGTAATGCATGGCCACCGTGTTGTCCGTCATTATCAGGACGTTCTTCCCTTGTACAACTGGCAGGAAAGCCTTCAACGCAAGTTTGATGGCTCTCAGCTCTAACAGGTTGATGTGTAGTCTGGACTCCGATGGAGACCAACGACCGCTGATGGTCAAGTCGTTGGCGTGGGCTCCCCACCCCGTGAGTGAGGCATCCGTGACTACTGTTATCTCCGGCCAGGGTTGCCAAAACTGTTCTCCTTTCAGAATGTTCTCCTGACAGGCCCACCACTGAAGGTCTCGAGCCACCCTGCCGGGAACCTGAAGAAGATCTGTCATTCTCCCTGAGAATTGTGACCACTGAGTCCTCAGTGCCCACTGGAGGGATCTCATTCTCAGGCGAGCCTCTGGCACAAGGAAAATGCAGGATGCCATGAGGCCTAGCAACCTCAAAAAGTCGAAAGCTGGGAGACGTTGGGCATGTTGGAACTTGGTAACCATCTGTAGAATATCTTGAGCCCTCACCTCTGGTGGCGAGGCTTTTCCCAGGGAAGTATCCAGGATCGCTCCTATGAACTGGAGTCTCTGCGATGGTATCATTTGAGACTTCTTTAAATTGAGGGAGAAGCCCAGCTTGTGAAGGGAGTAGCACACGTGATTTAGCTGGATCTGAGCTTGCTCCGGAGAAACAGCCCTGATCAGCCAATCGTCCAGGTAGGGGTAGACGTGAATCCCTTCCCTCCTTAGACTTGCAGCTACTACCGACATTAACTTGGTGAAGACCCTCGGGGCGGAGGTCAGCCCAAAAGGCAGTACTCGAAATTGATAGTGAGAGTTGTCAATTGCGAACCTCAGGTATTTCCTGTGTTTGAGATGGATAGGCACATGGAAATAAGCGTCCTGAAGGTCCAGAGATACCAACCAGTCCTGAAACTGAAGGGCCTGGAGGATCTGAGAAAGAGTGACCATCTTGAATTTGTCTTTCCTGAGGAATTTGTTCAATTCTCGCAAGTCCAAGATGGGTCTCACTTTGGAATGAGAAAGTAAGGGGAGTACCAGCCCTTGTTCTTCTCCGCTACAGGTACCGGTTCTATGGCACCTTTCTCTAGTAGGTCTATAATTTCCTGCAAGAGGAGCGGATCTGGAGCTTTCCGAGAGCTGATCCCCGGTGGATGACTGAGGTATACGTAGGAAAGGCAGGCAGTAACCCTGGGCAACTGTTTCCAATGCCCAAGCATCTGACGTGATAGCCTGCCATTCCGCCAGATGTTGAGTCAACCTGCCTCCTACAGGTGTCCTGTGAGGGGAGTCCTCAGAGTGGTTTTGGGGCGGCTGATGCAGATGCCGATGGTAAAGAGGCACCTGCTGTTGCTGCGGCTTTAGAATATCTACCCCGTCCACCTCGGGTAGTTCTTCTTTGACCCCTTTGAGCCGGACGTCCTCTACCTCTTCCGAATGAGGAGTAGAAGCGAAAGGACTTGCCCCTCGCAGAGGTTCCTGTGGGACGAAAAGGAGTCTGACGGATTGCAGCTCCTAGGGATTTTGCTGCTGCTTTTGAAGTTTGCAGTTTCTCTAAACTGTCATCCGCCTTTTTCCCGAACAAAGAAGAGCCATCAAATGGCATGTCCAAGAGCCTGGCTTGCACATCTGGGGCAAAACCCGACTTTCTCAACCAAGCGAACCGCCTGGTTGATGTACTTGCCGCCATTGCTCTGCTGATACTGTCAGCCGAATCAATGCCCGTCTGGAGGGATTCGCACATAGCGTCTTTACCGTCCTGTATAATATTCAGGAACGCATCCCTTTCTTCTCCCTCCGGGATGCAGTCAGCCGCTGTAGAAGCACACTCCCAAAGTGTATGGCTGAACCTAGCAAGGGTGCAAGTAGCATTAACAGACTTTAACGCCATGCTACATGCTGAAAAGACTTTCTTTGCCATAGCATCGTATTTTTTATCGTCCCTGTCCTGTGGGACAGTAGGATAAGCTGTCTTGACGTCTGTAGAGGATGCTGCTTGTACCACCAGACTTTCTGGGGATGGATGTTTAGACAAGAACTCTGGGTCTGTGGAAGATACCCTGTACTTTGCAGACAGTTTTTTATTAACTGCTGGTATTACATCTGGGGTTTCCCAGTTTGTCATGATCTTTCTCTGAAGAGCTTTATGAAAGGGCACCACTGGATCCTCTTGTGGGCCTTTGTCAAGAATATCCGTGAGGTCATCTTGCTGGAAAGATTGTGAAGGTGTAGACCACCCCATGAACTCTGTAATCCTGGCCATTAAGGCTCTGTAGGGGGTTTCAGCATGCTCCCCCGGGTCTGGCTTAGCAAAATCCACCTCAGGGGAAGTGTCTAACCCACTTGCTTCATGTAAAGAATCATGAAGATCCTTTAATCTGCGCTCTTCAGAGGAAAATTCCTCTCTAACTGGGGTTACAGGTCCCTGCAACTGAAATGTGTCTTGTTCGGACAAATCACCCTCTTCTAAAATTGAGGATATAGTTCTCAATTGTTCTGAACTAATAAAGGGAGTAAATCCCATTTCCAAGGCCGAGGGTGCTGAACTTGTCATTATTGGCCTCGAAAACGTCGATGTCGTCGACGCCGACGTCGAAGGCTTCGAGCGTGGCGTCGAAAACAGAGGTGGAGGCCTCGAGGACCTCGACAGAATTGGAATTTTACTCGACAATATCGACGCCATCGACGTCGAGGGCCTGGGAATCGTCACTGGATGTGTGGTCACCGTGACTTTTCTCGGCGTCGACGCCGGTGTCGAGGCCGGCGTCGAGTCGACAGACCTGTGTGTCGAAGGTTCCTTCGACAACGGCGTCGAAGACCTAGACGTCACCTTCGTCGACGGCGTCGACGGAACCTTCGAGGAAGGTTTGGAGGTCATAGTCCTACTCGAGGGTTCGAGACGCACTCGAGAGGTTTCTTTCGCCGGGTACTGCGACTCGCGGCGTTTTTGACCTTCGGGTCTTTCGACCAGAGCATCGCTCTCGGCAGTCTTCGAGGGGGTCGAGGCCGCTTTCTCGAAGACGCTCATCATATTCTTTCTGAATTCCTCCCATTCAGCCCGGGAACTATGTTTCGTGGGGCAAGGGATTCTTTTTGGCGAAACAGAGGAAGAGGAAGACGGAGAAGGGGATCTTCGACGTCTCCTCTTCGAGTGTTTCGATCTCGAGGAGTGATGAGACCCACTCCGAGACCTGGAGCGTGAATGGTGACGAGGAGACGAATGTCTCGACTTCGTCGAAGAGGAAGAAGCTTTAAAAGTCTTACCTTTCTCCAGCTTCCCCCTACGCTCTTTAGCTGTCATGGACATACAGTCCTCGCACTCCGAACAATGGTGTTCGGCTCCCAAGCACCACAGACAATTTCTGTGAGGATCGGTCAACGACATCTTTTTCCCACAATCTCAACATTTTTTGAAGCCGGATCGAGGAGTTGTCGGTTCCGACGAGGAAGCCATCGAGTACGGTATCGAATAATTCGAGGTAAATAGTACTAAGAACTGAGCAACGGTATTCCGAGGCACCGAGTAGCGCGGAAAAACGGAACTGAGCAACGGACGCTGCGCGCGGCCTTTATAGGCAGGATGACGTCGAGCGTCGATACGGCGGCTGTCGAGGGTCATCGACTCGAGGGACGTCGACGCGCAGCGCCCTCTGGAGAAAAACTTTTCCGAGGCCAGCAGAGCTGGAAGGATATATCTAAGATGAGGAATACGTCGGAGGACACAATCCCTTCGAAACTCCCTTTTTCTTTGTTTAATTATGTTGCCATGTTCATTCTGTTGTTTGAACTCCCAATAAGGGGATGTATCAAGTCCAATGTCCTAATTGTTAATGCTTATGTACAAGGTGGTCTGAGAAAGGTAAGTTGGTAGTTAGTTTGGGAGGCAGTAGGTATATTCCAGGCAGGTTTGGTTACTACTAGGAGATGGCAGGTCGCTAGGTGGGTATGGAAGTGTATCAAGGTGTGTTTTCCCCCCCCAATTTCCCTCTATCTATCCAACTTTGTTACCCTAACCCTCTTTCCGGTTTCCCTACCTGCACCGTTCCTATCCACAACCTCTCCCTAGTCCCTCCTTCCCCCACTGGCTGCCACGTGGTCACCTTTAATTTCTGTCACCAGCAACCCGTGCCAAGCACGGTGGGAGGATCAAACTCATTCGGCTTCTGTGTTTAGGGAGTGGGTGTCGATAACCTTCCCTTCAAGTCTTGACATAAACTAAGCTTGGGGAAGGGAGCCCCCTTGCAACTTTTTGTTGAACTTTATCATGAGAGGTCTGAGCCCGGCAGAGGGGGGTGGGGGGAATCTACGAGAACTGTGTGGTGAAAGGTCTGAGCCCAGCAGAGGGGGACCTTTGTGAACGTTTCGGTTGAAACATTAATTTTGAAGTCAGAGAAGGACTTTAACATGGAAGGTCAGGTGGGCCTCGATCCATGGTTTTGAACTGTGTAGGAAAACGAGCCAGAGTGTCATCCTGCCTACAAGGATCGTCTTACCCCATAAGGCCTAATGTGGAGAGGAGAGCTGGTTCAGCCACGTTATCATTTGAACACTGATTTTTCCTTTTGCATCATTTCTCCTTTTAACACTTTTGTACAAGATATAGGGCAGCCATTAGGTTTGGTTAGCATAGGCCATTTTGATTTGACGGAATTCACTAGGACTGTTTTGTTCATCATTTGATGGTCAACATTACTTCCCCATTCTTAGTTACAGAGCAAAATAAGAGTTTCTCCAACCCCAACATTTTCAATAAAGGTTTTACAAAGTTATATCCATTATATGTCAGTGTAAATACTTGTGATATCATGCCTTCCCTACAAAAGGTACAAAACTAATCTGTTCCTTTGCTGCATTTATGGCTTTTTCTGTTGAGGTTGCCAGTTTCAGCAACTCATAGCGTGACAACTGAAGCCATTCGCATTAGCTGGAGCCTGCACACCCCGAAGCAATAGAGATGTGAAAAAGTAGCAACCTTGGAGAACAGTCAGAACTCATCCGGGATCGCGGCCACATTTTCAGCACTCTTTTCTGACCAGTATTATTTGATCTTTTCTTTCTATTCAGTCGTGTTTTCTCCTTGCTTTGTTGCTCCTTTAACGAAGGGCCCGTATTGCTGTTTCGGGGTACCACCAGGACAGGGCTGTGGAGTGCAACGATTGCACAAACCCCACTCCAATCCGGTGGGAGCTGGGCATAGGCCTTCGAACCAAAAGCCCACCACAAATCCATAACGACTGCTGTCCCCTGCATCAGCACCGCACACCTCATCACCTTGGCAAAGCCGGTGTTAGTTCCCAAATGGATGAACCCACTGGACCTGAAACACAAAGGAAATTATGTAAAGCTACTTATGTCAACTTTTTTGATGAGTTTCACTTATCCAGGTCAATGCATGTACATATTTTCCCCACACTACCTTGCAGCTATCATTTACTTTTGACATCATGTTTTGTTCGAATCCCACCAGACCTCCAGCACAACATTGCATTATTCCCCCTCCCATTGGCCACTGCACTACACTGCCCCTTTTATTTTCATTAATGGTCTTGTGTGGCTCCATGGAATGCTGTGCCCTTCTTTGTATATGCACTGTAGTCGTTTGTGTTCACTTACTATCTGCTGCTCACTTTTAGAGCCCTCTGTCATATTCTACTATCATCTTTTTTGCCATGCTGTCCATTTGTACATAATTATCAGTGTACACCTTCTCCGCTTCATCCACCCTCTGGACAGAGACACTCATTGCTTGCAAAAGACCCCTAGTCTTACAGACAGGTGCATTAAGCACCCGGCCTACTCGTATGGTACCGCCGGTGGCAGGAAAAGCTTGGGTGCCCCCATTACGTGTGGTATGAGAGAACATACGTAACATGTGCAGTTTGTCTTTCTCTTTCCACCCGCAAAATTCATCGTACCAGACATTCCCCGATGATGTACCCTGCCCTTGTTCAGTGTTATGATGCAATTCTTCATTTAGCACAAGTGTTGTCGTGAGGGGCCCATGCGGTCGCAGTAATGTTCCCCGTAACACTCTTAAAGTGTGACCTGGTAAGAATTTCTGACAAACCATACAATAATGCACACATTCAGACACATACTCTTACCGTTTTGGCACAAAGCAGTCCTCACCAATCCCTGCAGTCAGGTTTTTGCACATTACCACATTTTCTGTGCTGTCATGCTGCCAAATTAAAACAGTTGACAGAGAGCATCCTCTTTTCTTTCATAGCTTGTTTTCTTCGTCTGGTGCTCCCCCCTGTAATTCTATTTGCTCTATTGGGGTTGCATTAAAGCTTTCTGGTGGTGCATCTTTTCCTTTAGTTGTTTTCATCAATGCTACAAGTGGTATGTTTTCCTCCTTGCCAGGGAGCAGCACATGTCATCCTTCTGGCAGATATGCTGCTTCTTTCACTGCTCTGTCGGCTTTTTCATTCCTCAATGAAATAAAGTCTTGCCTTCCCGTATGTGTTTTACATTTTATTGTTGCCAATTCTACTGTGAGTGGCAACATTTCCAATAATTCACCCAAAAGTGCTCTGTGCTGTACTGGTGTACCATCACTTCACCTGAATCCTCTCCTTTCCCACCTTGCTAACCCCAAATGTACGGTGTATATCACACGTATGCAGAGAAAATGTTTACTGCTTGCCCTTCTGTCATGTTGAGTGCTTCTATTAATGCCACTAATTCTGCTGCTTGTTAAGGAAAACACCATCAATTATCCTTCCTTATGAATGCTGTGTCTGTGTCCCACCACTGCTGACCTAGAATGCTTCTGACCTGAACGTGGGACGATACTGAGCTCCCTTCAATGAATATTATGTCACCTATTCAATCACTTCTTTTACCAAGGGGTTCCCTTTATCTTCACTGGACAGGGAATGCGCAGATGAAACACCATCTGCCCCTCCTGTCCATCTAGTGTAGCGAACAATTTTGTGTCAGTCACTCCTGTCAGTGTTAGCGTAGGATCGATGCACAGTACCGATTGCCATCCCATGTAGTCATCTGTAGCAACCAGTATAACCATGTCTTTTCTCACTATCACTTCTTCTATGTATAGCAGTGTGTATGTGCCTGGTGTAATGGAGGGGCACTGTGATCTAAACAGGAATTAATGTGATAGTCGAAAACCCTTCCCCTGTATCCCTGGTATCCACATTAGCAGTACTTGCACCCCATACGGGAACATCTGTGTGCATGGGTATCCCTCTCAATGTGCTGTGTACATAATACGCTTGTATAGGCACTGCCAGCCTGGTTGGATACATCCCAGGTGTGGTACACACCATCCCTTTCTCAGAGTTATGAAATTGTGGCATTCAATTTGCAAAAATCTCTTCCCAATATGTTAGTGGGTGTGCCTTTAGAATACAATAATGGCGCTACTATATGTTGCGTCCCTATTGTTAGTGGCAAATCTTTAGTTGGAGGAACCTCTTGGATGGTCCCTGAAACGCCTTGTGTGTCCAATTTCTTGTTAGATAATGGGAATCCTTCCTTTATACAGGACCTATTGGCCCCTGTATCTATTAGAAAGGAAAAATCCATCTGTCCTATTTGAACTGCTACCTCGGTTCCTCTACGCGGTCTTCAGTCTTTAGTTACTGCTAGGACAGGACACACTGTTTCCAGCACGTCTGCTTCCGATGGCAGCAATGGAAAGGGAAAACAGACTCAGTTTTCCTTTTTTCCGGCAGCCATTTTCTTGGTCTTTTTTTGCGCTTTTAGTGACCCGGTCACACAGATCTTGCAGACTAATAGCAATATGCCCCTCGCGGTGGGGCATTACTGAGTCAGGTAATGCCCCGGGGCCGTCGTTATGGCCCTCGCTTCGCTCGGACCTATAATTATGGGCCCCGGGGCATTACCTGCCTCAGTAATGCCCCCTTAGCTCGGGGCATATTGCTTAAATAGTCGCTTTTAGTTTAGGCCATCCCTTCGTTTTGATCTCAACCACCTTTTCTAGAAAGGCTTGTACCTCTGTGGGAAGTCCCCCCAACTAAAATGTGATAGAAAAAAGGCATTTTATCATCCCAAGATTGTTTATTCTCTTGGGTTCACATTTCTTTAATTGATCAGATGTACTCTGCAGGGTCCTCATTTGGCTTAATTTTTGGGCTAATATCGATGCCATATCTGATGTATCTGGATACATCTCTCTCAGAGTCTTCAATACGTGTGCTGTGTAATTATTAAAAGGTTCCCAGTCATGTATGTTGGAGCTTAACTTCACCCCTGCGCATCCCAATTGCTGACAAATCTTTTCACTCCGTTCCCCCACCAATACTGCCAATAAGCTATTAATGTCGCATATGGCTAATGGTATCCGTGCCGTCTCTTACTCGACTACATATTTCCACTTGCTGGCCTCTGCCATTAGTGAAGGTAAACTGTACACCAGATTGTCCCTATTCATGGTCTGCCAGAGTACGTAATGCAATACCCTTTTGCCTTCTGTAGAAGGAGAAACTGTCTGCGATGGGTGCCTAGCCCCTCGTGGTCTTTTTACTACTGCCATTCTTGCTTTCTTGCTCAAGCCTTTTTCCCCAGTCCCCTGTGCACTCCCCTCTTTCCTATTCATCCCCCCCCCCCCCCACAGTAAATCGCAGGTGTTAAATTTGTCATCCCTGCTGTCACTGTCGCCATTTGCTTCCCAATCTGATGCGGTATGATCGCCCTCTGTTGCATTCGGCTTGTCTTTCATATTCACCCCCCAGTCATCAATTTTAAATTGCATGTATCCTGCTGTCCATAATTGCTTGTCTTCCCTCTTCCCCTGCTCCTTTTCTCTATCCCTCTCCCCATTACCTTTTCTGCTTCTCTAAATATTGAGTCAAGTTGTACTTAGTATTTCTTTTTCACTTTCTCTTCGTTATCCCCCGATTGGTGCTCTGGCTCTGCTTCTGCTTTATTTTTCTTTGTTTTCTGCCTGTCCGTGGATACTCGCTTGAAGTTAGTGTATCCTGCAGCTGGTTTTAATAATGGATATAATGCATAAGTCGAGGGTGGTCTAGTTACTTTCTTTTCTCCCCCCGCCCCTTCCTTCTCTCGTTTTGTACAGTTTCCAAAGACCCAGAATATCCTTTTTCTTTAAGTTTCGCACCTTTGTATGTCACCGACAAGTATGAGTTCATATTGTCCATTATGTCCTTCTGAAATTTTCCCTCCCCGGGCCTTTCCTGATAACACTTTCCCACTGTGTCCTTTACCCATTGAAAATTATATTTTAATCTTTAATACACATGTAATCGAGGGGGGCGTCCATAAAATATAATTATTGCACCCTTTTCCTAAGTACTCTTTTTATCCCCTTTAATTATCTGCCCTATATCTCAAAATCCTTTCACCCTTCCCTTATTCGCACTTGCTCATTCACTCTTCTACTTAGCCTTTCCTTCTTTCCACCCTAATTCACCCACAATGGCCTTCTCCTAAGGCTTGCCCCCTCACACCACACACACATAATGGCCCTCTCCACCGGCCTGCCTCTTAGTTCAGTTAGCACACCAACGGCCTTCTGCGCAGGCCCACCACCAATTATGCACTAAGTTAGTGTACCAGGGGTTTAGTTGCTTCTCCCCTCGTTCCACTGCGCTACTCAGCTCCTTCAATATTTACACATTAGTTTGGCTATGGCCCTTGCGCCATGTCCACGGCCACAATAAACAAAACACGCAGTCTGCGCTTTCGACAACGAACTAACGTTTCGACAAAACACCCTGGCATATGCCTATTCTTCACAATCTTCAATACTCTTTACTCCGAAATAAAATGACGCAACTATACCAATTGCCTGCACTATATGCAACTCTCGTCTAAAAAGGTCTGCCAGTTTACTACGCAACCCTCTGCTCCAACGCTCACTCACTCCCTATCGGGTCAGTGGACCTAAAATGTATGACTACTATGGCCAATTGTCGTCCACCGCATGAGGGTGCCTCCTATACACCATAAAAATAATCACTTCCTCTCCCTGCGCTTCATTGTACAGGTACACTCATGTAACCTTTTTTGGCGATTTTCGAGTCTTCTCGACCATAGTCTCTCCCAGGCCAGTGCCCCCTACCGGGAGCAGGAAGCATTTTGACCAGACATACCTTTGCGAACTCGGATTCTGCAGGGCCTACTCAGTGTTGAGCTCTTAGAACTGTCTGCACGCTGTCCCACACCCCTCCGGGAGTACGGCTGGAATCCCCACGTCTGGTCGGGAAAGCAGAGTTTCACTGTACAGGCCACCAGAAATGTACTGCGGGTTGCCTCGGAACTCACCGGTAAAGAAGTAATAAAAAAGTAGGGTACGCCAGGCAAGAAGTAACGCAATTCATTCTGGGCACAGCTACAGCTGGGAAAGCGGAATTCAGAGTTTGGAACAGAACTGCATGAAAAGCGCGGTCCAAGTTACTCTTCATGAATGAAAACTTTTATAAAATAATACAAACTAATTAGAATCAAAACACATTGCAATATTTAGTCAATCCCTTAAGTGACGCCAATTGGCAGGGCTATGCTATTACCCTATAGCGGGACATACATTTTCACAGAAGATTGGGTCCCGCAAATCTTACCACACCACCCTCAACTCCCGCTGTGGCTCACAGTCCAAACCACGGTTTCTACAACATGGTGCCAAAACATTGAGACATTTGAGATGACCGGCGGATCTTTATTCATCTGCCACCGGACATCTCCACCTGCTTCCCGTGAGAACACAAGCAATCATGACACAAGAGCTTGAAATGTTAACAAGTTATGGACTTAACATTGCAGCCTAGGAACTCTTTGAGCCACGCCTCAGGCTGAGAAGCGCTAAGGGACAATTTGAGACCGCCATGGGCATTTTGAAACCACCAGTAGAACAGTTTCCAGAACTAACATGCTAAATTATTAAATGTTTGTACAGTTACTGCCTTTTCCCTGCCATGAGCTTTGCTTCCTAACCTCAAAGGTATCGAGAGCCGTTTAGTTTTCCTGCAAGTGCCCAGGAATGTGCAGTTTGTGATGTGCTGACAGCATCTACCACTGCTAGACAAATTAATAAAAATGCAAATTTATTTTCTAGTAAGCGCAAGCACCCAGGCCTAATTGCAATGTCTAAATCTAATGCTACGTGCCACACTCACCTGTAATTCGAGCCTCATTACTTGTAACTTAGTTAGAACACTAACAATAGGGGCATTCTCCAGCCCGATGCATAACCTTATGTGGCCATCACTGAAGTACCCCTCCCCTTTTAATGGGCTACTCCCGCAACTGATCGGTTTGCGCCTTTTTACCGCGCAGAACTTGCATCCCCACTACAATACAATGGTGAACAAAGTTGCCACCATGCTCCTCTACTCCACGCTTTTGCCCGTTAGGTACTTGGCAGGAATAGAGATGACCCATGTGAAGCGCTAGATACAGCGGGTCATATAAATTGGGGTTTCTACAATGGGGAGATCTTGTCACAGGTCACATTCATATCACTGGAGACATTTAAAGTGCAGGGCGGGGTGTCCCTTTTCGGTCCAGGGTTGTTAGTGTCCTGAGAGTTGAAGGGGGTTTCCTGGTCTTTTTACTTCTGAACATTAATTTCAATTCTCTTTGTTTTCGGCTTTAACTCTTGTTTCCGGAGTATGGCAAATTTCCCAACCCACGATGGAGGACGTGCCTCTGTGCAGTAATTGGTTCCAGTAAGGATAAAGGCTGTTTATCCAACATTCTAAACTGCCTTTTATTAGTCTTGCCTTAGAGGCAGGTCATGTATTTTTTTTAACTTTGTTTTTATTAGCATCTTACATGAAAGGCAGGGTGCGAAGGCACTCCCCGCCAATAATACATCAAACAAACTGAAATGCCGGTATATTTTGATTTTTACTCCCATCCCGCCTGCCACCCCACCCCCCCAAATGTTCAACATACCAAGTTTTGAGACATGGCAGGTTATGGAAGCGGCGGAGAGAACATTCAATTACCGTTTTGTTATACATCATACAGTTTGACATAGTGGGGTCAGACTGACTCACAATGGGATAGAAGCTGAACTGAATCTCTGGAAACGGGGATGGGGGTGTGAAATGGAAGCATTATAGGTAATACTTTACAGTTGCATAGATATGCAGTCATCATTAAGAAGGACTGCAGTGCATTCCTGCACAAAGTCCAACATGGTATCGTTCGTTATCGGAGTGAGCTTTTCATAAGTGAAAATTGATCTAAGTTTCATGTTTATTCCCCCAAGTTAGGCCCCAAAATCCCATTTTCAAGGTCAGGAAGTACAAAACAGAGGCGCAGGAGTCGGGAAAGAAGAGTTTCGAACTAGAGAAAGCAGCTGGGGTTACAAATAGCAGTTACTTTTTTATCATACTTCTCTACCATTTGTGAGGAGGTCTGTAAATAACATTTAGGACTGTAGAACTGTAAAGCTGAGGTAGATGTCTGAAGAGTGAATTTAATTTTATCAAAGGTACCAATTAGCCCATGTAATTACCGGTGCAACGTTGAACTCTGCTGCGCATAGAAAAACGACCTATCAGCAGCGTATGAGTTGTAACCAGTACACCAGATAAGATTTTACAGTTGGAGTAATACTTTTTAAAGTTGGGAGTAAAATGATTTTTTAGGAAGTAAAAAATCAGTGCCATTACCAAAGGGAGTATTTAATAAGCGAGTAAAAATCTGTTTTAACTGTAAAGCAATATTTTCATAATAAACACTTCTTTGCACCTAGTTATTTATGTAAATTAGAAAAGGTACATTTTTACCACTTGTATTAGGCACTAATAATAGTAGCTTCTTCCTGTAAAGACTGGAGGGGGGTATCCGTACCTCTATATGGCAGAGGAGAGCCACAGAGGACCACAGCCAAGATTCTCTATTTGGTAAAACGGGGGCGAGCAATCAAGGCCTAGCTTTCAGGAGGTGATGCGGGCTGGTTCTAAAGTACAGTGTAGTCCCCAAGCACCCACAAAGGAATGTCCACACACTATGTTAGTGATAACACAGTTCTTTATAAAAAAAAATAAGGTCAAGTTATATACACAATCACAATAACACACCTGTGCTCCAGGTAATCTAAAATAGTAAATATATACAGTCTCAATGTGGTACCACATTTCTTAGATTCCATTAAAATGCATCAACTACTGAGTTCAAATGTCATACACATGAGTTAATAATGTGAACCAACAATAGACATAGGAGGAAAGCAGGTTGGTTAAAACAATAGGCAGAATACTGGGCCCCTACCACTAGGCACAGTTCTGTATGAGGATCCCGCCCACCTGGGCAAACTAAATAAAGATATAGTACAAGCCCAGTCCATATATTGTTTCTCTACAAGTCTTATTTCCTTCTAAGAGTTTCTACCACCCCAATGTACCTGGAATAGTACATTTCTTTGATGAGGCGTCGACAGATCTTTGAGTAGCTCTCTTTAAAGGCAGGAACCATAGATCATCAATAGTCGTCGAAGGTTAACTTGGCGTTAAGAGTCCTCGATGAAAGGTTCATGGCGTCAAGGCAGCGGCTTCGGTCCAGGCGGTGCTTGTCGATCTGCTGGGGACGTCCTGCGAGGACGAGGCGTGCAGTGCACCTCGACAACGATGTTTTGATGCCGCTAAGAGTTACTGAAGAACTTTGGCACAGAAAGGGCGTCTGAGTCAGCAGCTCAACTTTCTCCAGCGGGTCAAAGCGGTTGGCAAGGCGGACGAGTCAGTCCTTGGATTCAAATGTACTTAGGCAAAAGGTGGAGCATTGCGGCTCCAGTCGTCGGCGACAGTGTCAAGCAGTCCCCGCTTCTGGGCAACACAGCTTCGACGGCCCTCCAGCGGTTATAGCAAACCTGCGAACCCTGGTCGACGACGGACGGCTGTCCAGTGCTTCTCTTCTCTTCATTCTCCTCGGCGATCCTGGTCGACAGGCTTTCGAAGGCTGGCTTCCAGGGCGCTCCAGCGAAAGTTAGCGGTTTGCACGATGTTCCCTCGTAGCTCATGGAGAGGTCTCCTTACCAGGTCCTCTCTCGGATCAGTCCTCAAACTCGACAGCTTTCAGATCGGGTCGGAGCAAATGCAACAGCAAGTCTTCTTCCAGCTGGGCTTAAAGGATGAGCATCAAGTAACAACTTCAGCTTCTGAAGTAATTCTAGCAGTGAGGCCCCCAAATATACTGTTCTCTCATTCATTCTGCTGGGTCACACTCAGGCAACCAATCAACCACTCAAAAGGGCATTCAGGAAGTCAGGCAGTCAGTCAGGCAGCCAATCAGGCTCACAGTGCAATTAGGCCTTCCTCCTCTCGCTCAGGCACTCACAACAAGGAATGTGTATTGGGACAAGTACCCAGCCATTCAGCACTCCACACTGCATTCATACCTGTTTCGGGCAGGTTTGTCTCATTCTTTGTGTTTCATACTAGAAACCAGACATCCACAACAAGAAGTGCATATTGGTCACACACTCCATTCACCCAGATCCCACCTCAATGGTGTACCCACAACATACAGTCATTGGGAAGGCTCCAGCCAGTCTGGCCTGGACTTCCCCACAATACCTTATATGGAACTTACACCTAACAGCCAGTCATGGGGAAGGGACAGATTCAGGGTTTCCCAGGTCTTTGGGAAAAACAGGCAATAGAAAGCAAGAGGCCACAGGGGCCATCTTGTTTCATATGAGGAATCAACTGATTCCAGTGGCAGGGCCTGGGTATCCCAAAATAGAGGATACTCGGGGCACCTGTCAATTTCAGCATGGAGCTGCCACCAGCCCATACCCTGCTCACAGGTGCCCAAAAACATACACTAGGGGTACAGGGATGTAGCCCCACCCATGGGTGCCATAAGGGTATCCCATGGGTCTGTTCACCAAACCCAAAAACGGAAGAGCTTCACTGCCAGGAGTCCCACATGGACTCCTGTACAGAAAATATCACAACACATTAAAAAGGACAGGGAGGCCCTGTCCCTCCAATGCATTTCCAGCATCACACTTCCTCTGGCACCATGTGTACTACTGGTCCAAACCGATCGATGGAGCTGTGTCGATGAAAACTGGGTGATGAGCTCCTATGTGACCAGTGCACTAGATAAGATTTCACAGTGGGAGGATTTTACTCCCCATTGCAATTTCAAAAGAGTAAACATACTTTTTCTCTTTCACAATGGAGTAAAAAGTATGCAACATCCATCCAATTTGTGCATTAAGTTAAAACAGTATAGAAAATATCTTCTAGACCAATACAACAACTGTTTATCAAAGTTATTTGGCTTAGAACGATGTATAACACTTGTGGTAAAGGTGCTCCAACACAATAACCAGTAGGCACACCAAATAGCTGCTCTTAACTTGCAAGACCAGTGTTAATATTATCAATTGTACGAAAGTTAACAACCCCCTTAAAAATGAAAAGCTGAGCCAACGAGTTGGCCAGGGACTTGAACATGTAAATAACAATCAAATAACCCTGAACTATCTGACCTGTAGCTGACAATAAGATGCATACATTTTGTTTGAAAGTGACTAACAACCTGATGGCAATAGGGGTAGTGTGCTTCATTGCACATTTAAGTATGTTAGATATGCTTAAAATGTGTGCTGTCGGGGAGCAAGATGGCAACCAACACCAGATAGACTTAGCAGCCGCTCCACAAGCCCGCAGCACTTACTCGGCTTCTCCACAACCCCGGAGCCAATGTAGGGCACTCCAGCAGGGGGAAAAAGCAGGAGAGATCCGAGGCCACATACAACCGGGCCGGTGAATAGCAGGAGCACTGGATCCCAGCTGGTATTGGAGGAGAGGAGGGCATCACCGCCTCAGCCGACACCAAGGCCAGAAAGCATATAAGAGGAGCAGGTCGCTGAGCAGTAAGCACACCAAAGGAGCGGGCAGGTGTGCTGATCCGGATCTGGCTCTGCCGCATCAAAAAGAGCGGCAAGGCACCAGAAGGACTGCTCGCGAAGCCCAGTGCACTGTTCCTTTGGACAAAAATGCCCGCCACCAGCCGGGAGAAGCGACAGCAGTGTAGACACCGAGCGGTAGTCCGACAGCCTTGCCCCTGCATGAGCCGGTGGGACAGCACCCACCCATCGGCCCCGTGAGGCGGTGTGCAGCTGCAGTGGCGGCGCAAGTCACGTTGAGGAGCCAGCACATCCCTAGCCATGGCCAGCAGCAGTGATTGGAGGGGCACCTGCCGGTGCAGGGGAGCTCTCCGGACATCAGAAGGACTGCACAGGAAGGACATTTCAGACAGAGGTGAGGAGGATGGGACCGCACAGGATGTGCGCAGCAGGAGCCCCTACTGAAAAACGGGGTTGACAAGAGGAACGTCCCTGCAGGTGGGGGCCAGGCAGTATAATACGAGACGGGCAGCTTGAAGGGGAAGGGGCCACAGATTGGAGTGAAGGCCCACACTGCAGTTGGGGCAGGACCCTGCAGGACGCAACCTTCTCCATATTGTCACTCTTAACTCACGCTCAGCTGTCAAACACTCCTCCGACATCTGCCGCCTTCTGGAGGAACTTGACCTCAATGTCCCTCGGTCACACTGAGACATGGTTCACGGCCAGCTCACAAGCTTTGACATGATCGTCCCTGTCGGCTACAAGATCTGCTCTGCGCCCAGGTCCAACTGCTCTGGAGGGGGTGTAGCCCTGATCTTCCCTGAGTGGATTCCTGCCTCTCTAATTCCTATGCAGGCCTACTCCTCTTCCGAATGCCTCACCTGCAGTCTCTCTCTCCCCTAGCCATTCCCTTACCCTGGCTACTATCTATCGGCCACCTGGTCAGATCTCCTCCTTCCTCTCTGAGTGGGGGGACCTCTCCTCCTCACTCCTGGTCTCGACCACTCAACTCCTTCTTGGAGACTTCAACATCCACCTGGATGCCTCCCGTCCTCCCTCTGGACTCTTTTGCGACCTCTGCGACACTCTCTCTATTCTCCCCTCTGGTCCGACTCACTCTGCAGGGCACACTCTAGATGTTCCGATCTCCTCAGACCTTCCCCTTTCTGTCCCTCTCACCACTCCCATCTCCTGGAGAGAGATCACTTTCTCCTTTCCTCCCATCTCACCCTCTCTACCCCTCAGGCCAAGCCACATTCAACACTGCCACCCACCTTCTCGTCACTTTCCTCACACCCCCAACCCCGCTTTGGCTGACTCAACCCAGACACAGCTGTTTCCATGCTCCACTCTGCTGTATCTGATACTCTTGAAATTCTTGCCGCTGTCATGAGAATCCACCTGAAGCCCAAAGCCTAGTGCAACTCCTGGTACGATTCAGACCTCGTTACCCTTAAACGCAAGTGCAGGGTGGCCGAGAGGAAATGGCAGGCTTCACGTACATCCTCTGACAAACTGGCCTGCCGCCTGCTCCAAAGGCAATACCAGCTCTCTGTCCTCACCAAGAAGAGAGCTCATATCCAAGTCCGCGTCTCTGCGGCATCTACCAACTCGGACAAACTCTTTAACATCTGCAAGGAACTGGCCAATCCTGCTGCAGTCTCTACCCCTCCTGTCCCTTCCCAGGCCCTCTGCACGGCACTGGCTTCTCACTTCATCTCTAAAACTCAGGACAACCTGTCCACTTCACTCCACTCCACTCCCAAGTCCGATCTATGAAAGTCTCATCAAAAAAGGTTCACCCCTGTTCCTCCAAAACCATCAAGTACCACATCGACTCCCTGGCTCCTGCCCTGGCCGACTTCTGCAACCACTCCTTCACCACTGGAGTCTTCCCATCCCCCCCTCAAGCACTCCCTTGTGCACCGTCTTCTTAAGAAACCCTATGCCGACCCCTCCTGCCCAGCTAACTATCGCCCAATCTCCATCACTCTCTTACTGGGCAAACTCTTAGAAAAGCTGGCCATCTCCCAGCTCAATCTCCACACTGAATCGGTTGGTTGTCTTCATGACCATCAGTCTGGCTTTCCAACCAGGACTCTAACACCCCCTGTGTCATCATCCTGCTTGATCTCTCTTCTGCCTTTGACATGGTCAACCATCCCATCCTGCTCCAATGTCTCTGTGATAACCTGGGTATCACCGGTCAAGCCCTGGCTTGGCTGACTTTTTTCCTCTCTGACTGACCTTCCCAGGTCCAACTTGGGCCCTTCCTCTCCGCTATCTTTTTCTCTACCTGCGGTGTCCCCCAGGGGTCTAACCTCTCGCCCTGGCAGTTCAACCAATACCTGGCACTTCTTTCCCACCGCACTGCCACTCTGTGCCCCAAATTTCAGTGTTTTGCGGATGACACTCAGCTCATTTTCAGGGTACCTTCGGCCACCTCTTCTCCATCTCTCATCACTGACTGCTATCCAGGAGTGGGGTGCCGCCAATGACCTGTGCCTTAATGCCAGTAAGACCGAGTTTCTCCTCATTGGCACACCCACTCCCTCCTTTCCGGTCGCTCTCTGGCCGGCCTCTCTTGGCCCTCTTCCGGCTCCCACCTGCGAGGCTAAAAACCTTGGGGTCATCTTCGACTCCACACTCTCCTCTCCTCACATCTCCAAAGTCTAAGAAGTCATACTACCAGCTGCACCTCCTCAGGAGGTATTCTTCCTTTCCTCTCCTTCCCCCAGAAGATCACTGTCTAAAGAGCTCTGGTTATCTCTAGGCTGGACTACTGCAACAGTCTCTTTCTAAATCGGCCTGCCTCTACTCTCCGCCCTCTAAAACTCATCCAGAACAGGACTGCAAGACTTATCCTTGGCCTCAAGCCCAGGGATTGTATGTCTCCAGGACTGTAATCTCTGCACTGGCTCGCAGTTGCTGCGAGGATTAAGTTCAAAACCCTCTGCATTGTCCACAAGGCCTTCTGGGGCCTTAATACCTTCAACTCCCTCTTCCTAAATATCTTCCTTCTCGAGCTCTTGGCTCATCCGCCACCAACTCCCTCAGGGTCAGTTACTTCTCCAAGCAATAAGCTGGTGGTAGATCTCTCTTCGGCTGGGGCCTCCCTCTGGAACAGCCTCCTTGCCTCCCTGAAACTTGAGGAGAACCATCTCTGGTTCCGGAAGTACCTCAAAACCTCGCTCTTTGCTTCTGATTTTTCTCCTCCTCTCCCCTGCTGACCTCCTGGCTGAACTGAAACTGCACTGGTCACCCGACGACCCTCTGATCTCGGGCCCAGGTCCCTCTCCCACCAGTCACACACACTTGCACTGCCTGCCTGGCAGCCCCCACACTTGAGGACTGTTTCTGTATCCCTACATTCCCACTACCAGCACTTGACACCCAATGTCTGCACTTACCTTTGCACTTGCCACCTGCTGGCCGTTACCTTTACTACTTGTTATTATTCTACTCCCATGTACTGCACTGTCCCTTTTCCCTCCCCATGCACTTGCGCAATCTGAATGACACCTGGCCTAGTAGGACCGTTGTCTGTCCTCCCTGTTTCCCACTCCCTTGCCACATCGCGCCTTGAAACACTTGTGTATAGGCGTGTTATAAATGCCACATCATATATCAGGAATCCCCCACTGAAGGCCCTCCCCCCGCCATCTCAATCCCAACGGGGAGCCTTAACTCACATGGTGGAGCGGGTGGCTGCGGAGCCAAGGCAGTAAACAGGAGGGGTGCAGGCCGAGGGACATACTAACTCACTAGCATCTTCCACTGCATATACTTGTAAATTGATCCGAGCATGCAGACCATTTCTAACTGAGACTAGTTGCATTACATTAGCTAATGCACTCATCATATCCAAGTTGGATTACTGTAATGCCCTATATGCAGGATCTAACAAGTATATCCTTGATAAACTCCAAACTCTCCAAAACAACGCTATTGGAGTAGCTTTAAATATTCCTAATAGAGCTCATATCTCCACCTCTAGGAAAAATATCCACTGGCTAAAAATCAAAGACAGGATTGCCCTCAAAACACTCTCCCTTACCTCCAAATGTCTTAACAATATAGCTCCCCCTTACCTGGTAAACAGAGTCAACAAGAGATCCTCTAACCGCCCCACTAGAATGACTAACGCCTATACGCTAGTGGTGCCTAGATATAAAAAGAGTACAGCTGGAGGCTCCAGTTTTCCGGTCATATCTGCGCAAACCTGGAACAAACTCCCTCTGGATCTTAGAATGGACCAACCTTACCATAGCTTCAGGCGGAAAGTCCTCACCTGGATACGTTCCAACGACACTTAGCTTACCGTTCCATTGCCACCTGCTCTAGAGACCCAGATGACTAACTATATGATCTGGTATCTGATTAACCAAACTGAACTGTTGTTTTCGCATTTTCTTGTACATGCAACTTTGTTAGTAATATAAACTGTATAACTGTATTTTTCCTGTAACCAAGTTCTCAAGTATCCTTGTACTGTCTGCGCCCAGCTACCCCTTCGGGTTTGGTTTTGCGCTATACCAAATAAATAAACAAGCAAACAAACAAGCAAGCAAGCAAACTAGGGCGAAAGAGCCAGTGAAATGCCAGGAAGATCCGGAAGTTGGGGGAGGGAAGGGTACCGGATGTTGGGGGCCGGAGCCAATGGGGATGGGTATATCGCAGGGAAGGAGGGGGAAGAGTACGTCCAAGTCTCTGGGGCAAGGGAGGTGAGCCATGGGGAGGGAGCTAGGGGAGGTGCCGAAGGGAGAATAGAGGAGGGGGGTGCCTGTGAATAACATACATTCAAGTGGTCAACACTATGTGAGGGCTTAACTCCTCTCTCAAGAGGAAAAAACTGGAGCAGTTCAAGAAATCGGGCCCAAATGTACTCGCGATTCAGTAGACCCATCTCCTTAGGAAAGACCAGAGGAGACTCAAACTACAGGGATTTTCTCAAATCTTCCATGCCTCCAGCCCAACCAAAAAATGTGGGGTGGCATTGGCTATATGGAATGGGAATTACCTCAGGGTGAAGAACTCAAAGGCGGACAGAGGAGGCAGATTTGAGATTGTAGTGGGGGAATACTTGGGAGCAACATACACACTGGCCCCAATTTACGTGCCTAACACGGGGCGGGAGGCATTTTTGAGGGAATTTTTATACACTTTCAGGTTTCGCCAAGGGTAATTATCTTACTGGGTGATTTTAATCTGGTCTGGTCTCGGAAATTGGACAGGAGCTCAGTGGGAATCTCATATGGAGGGCTGTGTCCTCTCCCGCATTACGAGATAGATTTGAGGCACTGGGACTACGGGACATCTGGAGGGGGATAGGGAAGGCATTACTTTCCTTTCCAGTGTGCATGGAACGCAATCCCACATAGACTAGGTTTAGTTATCGTCCCCCCTGCTGGGAGCAGTGGAGGACATTGTGGCGTGCCCTCTCGGATAGCTGACCAAGCAGTGGTCACAATGGAACTGCGGCTGACAGGGCGCAGGGCAGGGGTCTGGAAGGTACCGGGAGAGTTGAGGGGCCCAGTTATTGGGTGAGGGGGAGAACTGAAGGAAAAGATTAGTGACTTTTTTTTTTTAAATGAACAAAGCCTTGTACACTGGGGACAGCATCCAATGGGATGCGTTCATAGCCACAATACAGATGAGTTTATACCCGCAAAGGAACAGAGGGAAAGGCAGTTGAGGCTGCGTGAATGACAGCTGGAGGCTGAGATGGAAGAGAATAGAAAACGAGTGCTTGATACCCCGTCCAAGAGGCTTTGGAGGGGATACAGACAGGCAATGGGTGAACTTAATGTTCTTAAAACTAAGAGGGCAGAGAGGTCATTACTATTTAGTTTAGTTTATCATTCATATAGCGCACCATACCCTGGGGCATCAGGGCGCAACAGACAAGGATATGCTCAACTTAGTTACAAATACATGATAAGTAGGAAAGTACAGACATCATCAAGTTACAATAAGCAGGTATGTACAAGGCAGGATCAGGGTCAAGGAGCAATGAGGTAACAGGTGCCTGTATCCTGGATAGTCGTATGGTTATGATATACAGTTGTGTCAGGGGAGGTGCATCTAAGAAGTCGTGCAGGTTGGAGTAGTTCGATGTCATTAGCTCTCAGCCACCTGGTCAGGTTCTGTCTGAAGTTAGCGAAGGGCTGAGGTTCTCCGATGCCATAGGGGAGGGAGTTCCACAGCTGCACAGCCTTGACTGGGAAGCTATGTCCTCCTATAGTGGAGACTTTGAATCGCGGAACTTGGAGACAGTTCGTGTTAGCTGTTCTTGTTGGTCTCGATGAGGTTCTTTTACATAACCTGTCCATGAGGTAGGGTGGTGCTTGTGTGTGAGGGAAGCAATCTCGAGTTGAATTTTATCAAAAGTGGATAGCCATTTGTATTCTCTTCTTACAGAGGATATATTCTCCTTTCTGTTAATCTTGAGCGCTGCTCTCAGGGCATTGTTCTGGAGGACTTGAATTTTGTGAATGGTCTGTTTATTTGCCCCAATGTATAGTCTGTTGCAATAATCCAATTTGGATAGTATAAGGGCTCTGGCAAGTGTCATGCAGCTGTCTGTGGAAAGGAATTGCTTACTAGCTCTGATAAGTTTGCATGTGTATGCCGTAGCAGAGGCTAGAGAGTTAACTTGTTTGGCTAAGTTCATGGTGGCGTCTAAGTAAAATCCTAAAGTTTTCACTTCGTTAGCTACTTTTATGATGTTTCCATCAATAATGAAGTTGGCGTAGTCCGGGCTAAGTTTGGATATATATGTTGGGGTGCCTAGGATGATAAGCTCAGTTTTATCATCGTTCAGGCATAGGCCGTGGGTGGCCATCCAAGCCTGAACGATGCTATAGATTCTATTCACTAGAGCCAGATCCTTGGCGTAAACTCCTGAGAGCGGGAGGAGGATCTTGGTATCGTCTGCATAGTTAGTGTAGGTGATACCCAGATGATCCATTTCGTCAAAGAGGGGCTTCGTGATACCTTCGTACTCCTTCGTACTCCGCAGGTTATAGGGATTGGATCTGCTGAGGCTGATGGAGAGAAGACTATTAGTTCACCAACAAGCTGGACACGCTCCTGGCGCGGCTACTGAGAGCAGGTAGTAAAACCATTGCAGCTATAATTGACGAGGGACTCGCGCCACTCGCACGGAGGAAATTCAGGAGTGCTTCACCAACTATTACGCAGATTTGTACTCATCCCAGGGCCCGTCGAGTCAGTTGCAGATATACTTCCTGGATAGGGTCCAACTGCTTCAGTAGGAGCCGAGGCCATGGAGACATTAGGGCATGAGATCACGAGGGAAGAGGTCCGGAGGGTCATAGCGGCCCTCTCTCCCTCCCCCCCCCCCCCACCAAATAAAGCCAGGGACAAATGGCTTAACGGCAGCCTAGTCCCTCATCTAACTAACTTGTTTAATCACTTTCGGGAGTCTGGTTGAATCTCGGCATCCATGGAGGAGGCAAAAATAATCCTTACCCCCAAGGCCAATAAACATCACACAAGGTGTACGTCATATAAGCCGATTGCACTGATAAACATGGATGCTAAAATATATACTAAATCTTGGCCAATAGGCTAGAGAGACTCCACCCCGATCTGACCCACCCGTCTCAGTCAGGTTTGTACATGAGCAGCAAATGTTCGACATCAGGTGACAGACTCATCTGATAGAGAAGTTCCACAAGACATCTACTCCCTCGGTCCTCCTATACCTCGATGCAGAGATGGCCTTTGACCAAGTGGAGTGGACCTTATTTTTTAAAGTAATGTAGAGGATGGGGCTAGGGGAGGACTTCTTACAGATGGTGATGGCTAACTATAACTCACCAGTTGCCTGCCTCCTTATTAACGGATCTCTGTCCTGTGTCATTCAGCTAAGCAGAGGAACTGAGCAGGGGTGTCCGCTTTCCCCCCTGCTTCACACAATTTACCTAGAGCCGTTGCTGCAGTCCGTATGGGAATCGGGCAAGGTGCACGGAATACCCTTTGGGGGCACCCAGCACAAAGGAGCCGCCTTTGCGGATGTCGTGCTCCTTTCACTCTCGAGGCCGGGAGAGTCACGGAGGGCATGCAGGGGGATCCTAGTGAATTTTGGGGAGGTCGCAGGCCTTAAGATTAATATAACCAAGTTGGAACTTCATGGTGAAAGGGAGGGAAGTGGAGGAGTTGAAGGCTTCCTTGCCTTTCATATGGAGCACGGGGTATGGGGATCAGAAACCTGTGGATTAGAATCACTCCAATCCTCTCTGGTTGGTACTCGGCTAATTAGCCACCTATGCTATCATCCATTAAAGCAGATCTTTAAAAGTGGAAGTGCCCAAAGATGTCATGGATGGACAGAATAGAAGCTGTCAAGATTGCTCTCCTTCTTCCAGGCCATCCTGCTGACAGTCCTGAAGAGCTTCTTTGAAGAGCTGGGGAAATGACAGGCTATTTTATATGGGACGGAAAGAGGCCAAGCGTCAGTTGTTCCCTGCTGATGGCCACCAGCAGGGTAGGAAGAATGGTGCTCCCTAATTTCAAACTGTATTACGAGGCGTTGCAACTGCAGATCATATGGGAGTGGTTTTTAAGACATAAGGGAAAGCAGTGGGTGGCTATGGACCGGACAGTGGGTAGGCACGGCCTCCGGGATGTGCTGTGGCTACCGCGCCAGCACTGAAGGGCATATGTACCAGAGTGTCATTACAAGGCTGGTGGCTGACATGTGAGACAAATTGGCAGGGAGGTACGGGATCACGAGCTTTCCATCCCCCATTCGCCCCAATTTTTAATAACCCAAACTTCTCACCGGGAACTGAACGGGGGTTGTTCACGCAATGGCAAGAAGGAGGTTGCCACAGGGTGCGTGATATGTTTCAGGGATCAACCATTAGACCATTTGCTGAGTGCAAGCATTGTTTCGGGGTGGGTGAAAACAAGAGGATGCTGTACCTTCAAATACGGCATTGGCTCCAACACCCATAGGTCAAAGCTGCAGCTATACGCCAGCTCACTCCCTTCAAAATGTTTCTCCTAACGCACAATGGGTTTAAGGGCCTCATATGAAATCTCTATCAAATCCGGGATGAGGCGCCGGTAGGTGTGGCCACCTGAGGAAGGAGCGCGATGTTGCCTCGGTAGTCATTCCCATGGGCCCCAATTCCTGCTCAATGAGATGAAGTTTAATCCTAATCCGCAGCAGGGGGGGGGGGTTTATTTTATTTGTATAGCGCTCCAAACCCAGGGGTAGAAGGGCGCTTAAGAATATGGTTACAAGGTTGAGAAGTATCTTTGTGTTACATACTTCGTACATACTTATAATATATACATATATGGGATACATTACTCACCGTAATCGTATTTCTGATGCTTGTATCTGCTTAGATTCACATGCTGTGCATAGGCCGACATCTAGTGGAAGCTGCGGAGTATTACAGTTTGTTTTTCGAAACTCGAAAATGGGCGTCTACACAGGCGTGCCAGTAATACTATCCCTAGTGTGACGTCCACTGTACCCAAGATCCCTCACGCGTCTAGGATCCTCAGATTGTATTTTTTCGGACATGAGGAAGCATGAGGAGTAGCGTGAGTACAGATAATCCAAGCAGATAGACAGAAAGGTAAGACTACAAGCAATCATGCGCCTTCTCTCGGAGGGGAGGAAGGGTGGGTCGCATGTGAATCTAAGCAGATACAAGCATCAGAAATACGATTACGGTGAGTAATGTATCCCTTCTGAGGCTTGAGGAATCTGCTTAGATCACATGCTGTGCATAGATTAGCGAGCAGTACCAGAAGAAGGAGGTGGGATGTGAGAAGGGTCATGAGCAAACAGGTGTCTTAGAACCGCTTGTCCCACTTGTGTATCTGTCTTGGAATGAGTGTCAATGCAGTAATGCTGAGTAAAGTGTGAATAGAGCTCCAAGTAGCTGCTTTGCAAATGGTGTCGAGGGGAACATTTGCAATGAAAGCCAGAGTGGCCCCAATGCCTCTAGTAGAATGGGCCCTTGGCGTAAAAGGCAGAGTTTTTTCAGAAAGAGAGTAACAGCTGTATACAGTTGATAATCCACTTCGAGATCGCGCCTTTAGAGACGCGATCCCCCTCTCTGCCTGTAGCTACGGAGACAAACAGTTGATCTGTTTTCCTTAGCGGTCTGGTTTTATTTACATAGTAGAGGACCGCCCTACGCACATCAAGGGTGTGTAGTTTCACCTCAGCTGAGCTTTGCGGGTTCTGGAAGAAAGCCGGAAGCTCGATGGACTGGTTTACATGGAACTTAGATATAAATTTAGGTGAAAACCTAGGGTGTGTGCGTAAAACCAGTTTGTCTTTGTGGATAGTAAAGAAAGGATCCTGCACTGACAGAGCCTGAATTTCACTGACCCTTCTTATAGAGGTAATGGCTACTAAGAAGGCAGTTTTATAAGTCAGGTGTTTGAGACTACTTTTATGCATGGGTTCGAAAGGGGGGCCCATGAGCTTAGCTAGCACCACATTGAGGTCCCATCCTGGCGGTGGGTTCGAAATAGGAGGGTGAAGTCTCTTTACTCCTTCCATGAAGGCTTTAACTACTGGTACTTTCCACCACGATACTCTGTTATGGGATGTGGTGTAAGCCGAGAGGGCTGCCAGGTGTACCTTCAGAGAGTTAAAAACCAAACCTGCGTCCAGCAGGTGGAGCATGTATGTTACAACGTTGGAAGGAGTGCAATCAACTGGGTTGATTTGTTTATTCTGGCACCAAATAACGAATCTCTTCCACTTGTCAAAGTAACAGTGCCTTGTGTTTGGTTTCCTGGATTCTTTTAGGATGTCCATACACCTCTGTGGTAAATTGAGATGGCCAAACTCTATGACCTCAGGAGCCATGCTGCCAGGTTCATTGAGTTGGGTTCCTGGTGCACTGTTTGACCTTGTTGCTGGGACAGTAGGTTGTACCAGGCTGGGAGTTTGATGGGCTCGCACACCGCCATCCTGCGTAGGTGTGGAAACCATGGTTGTCTCGCCCACATGGGAGCAACTAGGATGAGCGTCATCGATTCCTTGTTCATCTTGTACACCACCTTCCTGATGAGAGGAGTTGGTGGAAAAGCATACGCAAACATCCCTGACCAGTTCATCCACAGGGCGTTCCCTTGGGAGTCTGGTTGGGGGAACCTGGATGCAAATCCTGGGCATTGTTTGTTTTCGCTTGTGGCGAATAGGTCTATAGTGGGGAAACCCCACTGAGAGAAGAGATCTTCTACGATATCTCTGTGAAGGACCCATTCGTGTTCTTCTGGGAGGGAGTCTCTGCTTAGGGCATCCGCTAGGGAATTGAGCTCCCCTGGACCATGTTGTGATGACAGGAAGATGTTCCGTCTGAGTGCCCATATCCAGATTTTCTGGGCAAGCTTGGACAGATTTGGCGAACGAGTCCCTCCTTGTTTGTTCAGATAGAACATGGCTGTCGTGCTGTCCGTCCGGATTTGCACCGACAAGTTTAGTAGATGGGGCTCGAACGCCCGAAGCGCTCGGAATACTGCCAGAAGCTCTAGCAGGTTGATGTGGTTCTTGGCTACTGAGTGAGACCAGAGACCCTGAGCTGTGTGGTGGAGATGGTGAGCTCCCCACCCAGTCAGGCATGCATCTGTAGTCACTACTGCCTGTACTTCTGGATCGTAAAAGGGTTTTCCCCTTGCGAGATTCTCTCTTGTCCACCAGTGTAAGCTCTGTACGAGTGTTGGCGAAACGACCACTAGATCGTCCCACTGACCACTTGCCTGAGACCACTGTTTCGCCAACCATTCCTGCATGGTTCGCATGCGCAGACGCGCGTGGGGGACCAGGTAAATGCATGACGCCATCATGCCCAGTAACCGCATTGCTTTGCGTACCGTTATTTGTTGACCTGACTGATAATGTGGAATTTGCAGTAGTATATTCCGAATTCTCTCTTCCGAAGGGAAGGTCAACCCTTTCTGAGTATCTAGGATGGCTCCTAGGAACTGTTTTGAGGTGCTTGGCACCAGACTTGACTTCTTCTCGTTGATAGAGAAGCCTAATTCGTGGAGGAGGTCGATAGTCCTCTGAATGTTTGACCTGCAAAATCCTAGGGTTTCCCCCGTTATTAGCCAGTCGTCCAGATAAGGGTACACTGGGATTGCCTCCCTGCGTAGGTGTGCAGCTGCCACCGCCAGTACCTTGGTGAATACCCTTGGTGCTGAAGCTATCCCGAAGGGCAGTACCTTGAATTGGTAGTGGCGACTGTCCACCTTGAAGCGCAAGTATTTTCTGTGCGCTGGGAGCATGGAAATATGAAAATAAGCATCTTTCATATCCAAGGTTGCCATGTAATCCCCCTTTTTTAGTAGGGGGATTACCTCTTGTAGCGTGGTCATACGGAATTTTTGGGGCTTGACATACTTGTTGGCAGGCCGTAAGTCCAATACTGGGCGCATTGTCAAATCTTTCTTTGGCACAAGGAAGTGAGTTGAATAGATACCCTTGTTTACCTGGTGTCCTGGGACGAGTTCTATCGCGCCCTTTTCTAGCAGAATGGCGATCTCCTCGAGAAGGATCTTCTGATGTTCTAAGGAGTGTATTCTTTGTCGTGGAGGGTGGTTCCGGGGACGCTGCAGTAATTCTATACAATATCCTGTGGACACTGTTGACAGCACCCATCTGTCCGAGGTGATCCCTTCCCAAGCCTGGGTGAAGGTGGAAATGCGTCCCCCTACTCGGGTTGCGTGAGAAGGGACCCTGAACTGAGCGTCACTGCTTTGGTGGAGGCGTGCCACCTCCCTTGTTGGGGCTGCCTCTGCCTCTTCCACGACCTCTCTTGTTACCCCTGCCGTAACTTTGGGTAGACTGCTGGTTGTTGTTCCATTGTGTACCCTGTCCTTGGGCATAGTTGCCTCTTTGTGAATTTTGGCCGCGTGGGCGACGAAAATTACTATTCCCCCTCTGGTTAGGGGGTTTGTTGGTAAGCTGGCCAAGGGATTTGAGAGTCTCGTATTCGTCCTTGGCATTCTTAAGTGCGACTTCGACCGCTTTCCCAAACAATAGATCGGGTTCCACCGGCTTGTCTATTAATGAAGCCTGGGTTTCTGTTTTGAACCCCGACTGCCGTAACCATGCATGTCTCTTGATAACAGTACCTTCTGCTATCAATCTTCCTGCGTTGTCCGCAGCGTCGAAAGTTGCTTTTAATATGCAACCAGACACGGCTCTCCCTTCTGCCGAGATCCGAGCCAACTGGCCCTTTAACGGTTCAGGAGCAGAGGCTATGAGCGCCGCGACCTCTTCCCATTGATGGCAGTTGTAACTTGCCAATAGGGTGGTGGAGTTTGCAATCCTTGCTTGGTAGGCTGACGTTGAGGCTACCTTCCTGCCAAACCCGTACAGTTTTTTGCTCTCCTTGTCGGGAGGAGCTTCTGACGACGATAAGGGTGTCCCAGCCCTCTTCCGAGTGTTGGTAACCACTAGGGAGTCTGGTTTAAGATGTCCTCTTATATAAAGAGGGTCAGACTGGGCTGCCCGAAAAAGTTTTTCGACTCTGGGGTTGACGGCTCTGGTGAGGTTAGGATTCACCAGGGATGGATCTATTCTACGTTGGATGGATTTAAGGATAGGGATGGTCTGAGCGACCGGCCTCCTCTCTCCCACCAACTCTTCTGCGAAGTCCCTTTCCTCCTGTACACCGTGGGTGTCGATGTGAAAATGTTCTGCTGCGCGAGCGAGAACTTCATTGAGGAGGGGCTGGTTATCAACTGGCGAGTCGGTAACTGGGGCTTCGCTCTCTACCGGGGAATCTACTCTGTAAATTTCCTGCTCATCTTCTACCTCCTCCAGGTCCTCATCATCCGCATAGTATTCAGTCCCGGTCTGTTTCTCCATAATTTCAAACTCCTGGTCCCCTTCAGGGAAAGGCTGTCCTTGGTATCTGGGGTGTGGAGTAGAGTATGGCGTAGAGTAAGGCTGCACCTCGAAGGGTACAGGTCTTTCGAACCTGGCCTTTTTACTTAAGGGGATAGGATCAGAGGAGCCTGAGGGTGTGGCCCCTTGAGGGTCATACGAAAGGAAATGTTCTGGGTTTTTGTCATAAAAATCAGCCAAGGAAGACATCCTTGACATGACCCTGTCTATGTCCTCACTGGACCATTCTTTGGATCGGGGTATGACTTTAGTAGGCAACTTGTCTGTCTGCTTAGGGTGGAAGGATGGTCTTACAGGAGTGGAAGGCTGTGCTTTCCGCTGTTTCCCCCCCTCCCCGTGCGTGGAAAAATGTTTTCCCTGCCCCTTGAGGCCCCAGAGACTTTCGACGCCTGGCGTCGAGGGTCGGGAGAGGTAACTGTGTTTCGAGCGTGGGGCCTTGCTGGTGTTAACTGAGGCCTCGGTCTCCTGGAGCGCGGCCTGGGGGTGGAAGTCGTCTTCGTCTTCCGACGATCGAACTTCCGTTAATCTAGGGAGCGAGGCACTCTTGGCAAGAGTGGATGATTGCCTTGCGTCATGAGGCGATCTCGATCGAGAGCGCCCAGAGGACACCGAGTTGGACCGTTCTATCTGTGCCTCTTTCCGAGAAGTCGACGTCGTCGAGGTTCGGTTGGACTTAGTGTGCTTAGTGTGTGTAGGGTGTGTAGCGCTTGCGTCGCCGGGGGTCTTCCCCATAGCCGCCCTGCCGGACAACCTTCCGAGGTCGGGGACCTGCGCTCGGCAGTCTTTAGACGCCGTAATGCCCTCGCCGTCCGAAAGTACGGCGTCGCTGCCATCGCTGAAGGCGCCCTCCGCTGCCATGGCCGCCTGCCTGGCGTGGTGGGCCCAACGCTTTGTCGAACGGTCCTTAAGTGTCTTAGGCTTAAACCTACTACACGCTCTGCAGTTCGCTTCGGGGTGGTCCCTCGGCAAGCAGAGATTGCACGTGGCGTGCCTGTCGACCCAAGGGTATTTGCGGTTGCACTTGGGGCAGAATTGGAAAGGGGTACCCTCCATACGCACCTTGAGGCAGCGGGCTGGTAAGTGTAGGAAATATATAAGGTGTACCTATATACCAAGAGTGAAGAGTATGTACCACCCCCCACTCTCCCTACTTGCAGGGCCGAGGCCAGCGGCCTACTAGGCCCGGGCCGAGGCCAGCGGCCTTCCGAGGCCCAGATCCGTCGTGCAGCAGCCGACGGTCGATGTCTTCTCCAGCCGTCGTCGAGTGTCAAGGGTCGACGTTGGGGTGGGAAAGGATGTCAATAAATAATTTTAAACTTCAATAATTAGCAAAAGTATGGCTAAGGCCAGGGGACTCCGCAAGATGCTTCCGACCAGTATGGCGGAAAAAAACAATCTGAGGATCCTAGACGCGTGAGGGATCTTGGGTACAGTGGACGTCACACTAGGGATAGTATTACTGGCACGCCTGTGTAGACGCCCATTTTCGAGTTTCGAAAAACAAACTGTAATACTCCGCAGCTTCCACTAGATGTCGGCCTATGCACAGCATGTGATCTAAGCAGATTCCTCAAGCCTCAGAAATATATATACAGTCATCAATAAACAGAGCACATACAATACGCACAATATACAATTTTCAATATAAATACAGTACCTAAACCTGTTACCGCACAGGGGAGTAAGGTCTGGTGTTAATGGCGCTATTCTTTGTTTAGGAGCCAGCTGATGACCTGCTTCCTAAATATCTGGAAGGATTCGATAGTTTTGATGTTGAGAGGTAGGGTGTAGGGGTTGGAGCCCCTCCTGGAGCAATCCCTGCAACTTTCACCTACCTTAGACTATGTTTGGAGGAGATTGCACCTGCGGAATCTCCCATGAGATATATCAAGAGGGCGCCGTCCCCTGAAGAAACGGCTCAGAGGCAGAGTAAACCGCAGACTCACCAAGCCCTGCAGCCATGAGGGAGATGGTGTCAGCGCCACTAGTGTTGGTGGAGCCCGGGTCATTCCCTCCCAAGAACAGTCGAACTGGGAGAGTGCTGAAAGAGGAAGAGTTCCACTCGGTGTGGGCGAGCGCGGCCCGGCGATCACTACTGGGGGCAGAGAAGGGGCAGGAGAATAGCTGGCCAGGCGGCGTTGGTGTGAGGCGGGCTGCCTCCCTTTTCCCCCTTCCGGGATCAGACTGAGCATTGTGGCCTGTGTCAGCGGTAGAGGGCAGCAGCGGAAGAGGAAACCGAGCAGGGGGATCCACTGAGGGGAACCGCACTCCACAGCTGGGGCAAGACGGTAGTCTAGGCTGAGGCGTTGGAAAAGCGGAACAGAGTTGCATTATCCGCAAGGGAGTAGGAACTCTGCACCTTGCGTAAAGCGTAAAGTTAAAAGCATGTCTGGCGAAAGAAGGTCTGGGCACAAGCCCGAAGGCACTCCTGGTGAGGGAGCACACCGTCGACAACCACCCACAGGAGACCCTGAGTGGAAAGCTGCCGCTCCAGCGAGTGATCCATGGGACATAACAAAATTCGGTGAGCCGGTGGTGAAGGGAATAGAGGAGCCGACTCGGCAGACAAGGGAGGACTTGCCAGGAATGCAGAGTGTGGGGTAGAAGGCTGTGTAAGGTATCTAAACGGGGTCCGCAACTCCCCGGAATGTGGATGGTGAGGCACTGAGGAGGAGGGGGGCATCTGGAACCTCTCCTGTTTTGAAAACAGTGGTATAATCCTCTTTGGATTTGGCGAACTTAGAAAGTGGGGCACCAAGCTGATCTTCCTTGGAGGGCCGATTAAGAGAACCAGTGGGGTAAGAGGTGAGCCTTTGGAATCCATACAGCACACCAGCGCAGCAGGGGGGCCAAAAGCTTTGGGATGATGATTACCAACTTCCACTAATGGTGTGAAGTCTCACCGTGCTCGCCATACCCCACGATATAGGAACGACAGGAGGATTTCCAAGAGGCAGAAGGGCGTAGGGATGCTGGAGGACCGGCTCGGTTTGGTGGCAGTTCGAAACCGAAATACTCGCAACAAACAGCAGCGCAAATCCACTCCCCCCACAAAAGCAGATACGCATTGGGAGGAAGCGGATTCCCCCAATGAGACAGTTGGACCTCCAGGAAATGCTTGCCGAGATTAAAAAGGGGATAACAGATTGTGTGGTTAATCTAACCAAATCAATCGATCGCAGACTTAAACAAGTGTTGACAGTGGAGAAGCGGGATGAAGAGACCAAGACGACCCTATGCGAACAGGGCCACGAGCGATAAGTATTAACTGGGAGAATTGACTCGAGCGACTGATGGAATGGGTCATAAATAAGCAGGATGACACCGAAAACAGGTCCAGAAGGAACAACATAGAATTCAGGGGATACTACCTAACGTCTCCCATTCGGACCTGAAGGATTATGCTGTGGCCTTATTTTAACAGGTGTTAAATGACCCCGAGATCGGCTCCATCATGTTAGATCGTACACAAGAGTCTACACATCCTATCGGGAAAATAATGCTTAGATTCCTGACATGCTCACAAGAGTACATCTATTTCAAATAATAGAGAATAATGAAGGCAGCACGGAGACATGAGTCTATCACCTTTCAGGACTCCCCTATATCGTTGTTTCAGGACTTAGCACAGATCACGCTGATGAAACTGAAGCAGTTAAGGGTGGTCAAAAACTGGCTGCGAGACAGGGAGGGATCCAATACAGATACAGATTGTCTCCCCCGTACAGACTCTGGTTCGTCTATCAAGACAAGTCGAACAATATCTCCAAGGAGGAAGAAATGGAGGACTTGATGGGCAGAGATGACCCCCTACCGGCAAAGGAGGCTTCACCAGAGGAATTAAGTGAGAGGCACCCTGCACGCAGAGCTAAGAAGGAGGGATGGCGACAGGAGCATCCCTATCCAGCAGGGAACTCACTTCGAACAGCAGAAGGGACACGAGTAGACCGGAGACCTTAAGATTATAAAAGTAAGTCACCAACGAGGGTGAGGGAGGAAGAGCTGTTAAAAGGGGAAAGTTCGGTGGGGCGAGTTCGATTCGGAAAGGTCTTGGTACACCACTTAACCGGAGGGTTAGGGGATTAGTCTCTAGGGGGTGGGGACAGGAGTTGGGGCTCAGGGGGAATGATGGGACAAGGGATTTTAATCCTACAAGTACAATGAATCTACATAGTCCTTGGTGGGAAGTACAACGATCCATCTTGTTTGGGAAGGGATTTTCTTCTGTTGTTGGGTGGATACCCCCTACTGTTCGGTTACAATCATTCTAAATTTAAAACCATGTGGGATTACAAGACCGATGTAGCACTAAGAAAGCACTGAAAGATGTCAATGCTCCAAGACCATGGCTGATATTAAAATGGTGATCCTAAATGTTCAGGGTCTAAATTCACTGGTGAAGCAACGCTCAATTTTGAAACTATTGACGGAGCTTAAAGTTTCTTTGGCATTTCTGCAAAAAACGCATCTGCTCCAGAGGGATGAAGTCTGCATGAAACAGATTTTCCTCGGCAATATTTCGCCACTAGTAGAGCAAAGACGAAACAGGTGGGTTTATTAATAGGGGCCTCCTTGGGGTTTCAGAAACATTTCCTCTGTAAGGATTCTGATGGGAGATTTCTGGTCCTGAAAGGAACACTGGGTTCACCTTAGTCTCCATCTATGCCCCGAATGAGCGGCAGGATCAGTTCCTAGTCATTCTGCTTCAGAAAACAGGGTGCTGCTGTGAGGGGCAAGTCGTGGTTGGAGGGGACTTTAATTGCGTCATGGATCCGTCATTGGACAAAACACTAGCCCACACATACACGTACCTAAAATACAGACAGGCTCTGGGAAAATTCTTTCAGGACTTGGGTCTGATTGAAACTTGGTGGTTTTTCTATCAAACTAAAAGGCATTATATACACATTAGTCTGCACTACATAGGGGGTTCTTGAGAATTGATATGATCTTGGTGACTGCCACGTTGATCCCTCAGGTTTTAGCGATAGAGATTGAAGTCTGCTATATCTCAGACCACGCCTCAGTGATCTTCCAAATCGAGGTACCTAAATCCTCAGGTGGAACCCGAAAGCAGTAGAGGTTAAACGAAATGATGCTTAGGGACATGGCGTTTTGAGCACACATGGAAAAAGCAATCATTAACACTTTTTGGGAAAATTACACGGGAGAGGTGGATTGGCGAGTTGTCTGGGACGCGGGTAAGGCAGTGTTCTGAGGGGAGATCACATCACAAACATTGGCCTATCTGCCAGACAGGGAGTCTAGGCATATAGAATTAGAAATGGAGGTGAAAGAAGCAGAGTCCCTACACATTCAAAGACAAGCATTTAAAACATTGCAGGCCCTGAGTGAAACTAAAGTGCAACTGGAAGCGCATATGGCTGATCACTCAGCCCATGCACTATTACAATCAATCAAAACAATTGTACTATGTCAAAGGATGGCAGCAAAATTACAGAAACAGAGCGCGCAATTATATTACTCAGTTAAAGGACGGCACTGGAACATTAAAATCTACCAACCCAGATAAACTACAGATAATGGAAACATTCCATGCAAGGTTATAGAATGGGATGGATATTGACCCGTCCCTCCAGGCTACTTATATTGAAAGGGTAAGGCCAACTCAGATCCCTGGAGAGGATAGAGAGGGTTTAGAGGTGCCTATCACAGCGGAGGAGGTCTGCTTTGCTATAAAGTCCCTACCGACCAATAAGACCCTGGGACCAGATGCTTTCGGGAATAGATTCTATACATTCAGGGAACGGCTAATACCCCCACTGACAGAACTCTTTGAAAGGATTAGGGAAAGCAGGGTTATCTCAGAGGATATGGGAGTATCTACCAGAAGGCTGATCCTTAAACCCGGGAAAGACCCAACTGACTGCACTAGCCATTATCCCATTTCCCTGCTCAATGGGGATGGCAAGCTATATGCCAAAGTCCTGGCGAATAGATGAAGGTTTTACCGAAAATAATTCATGGAGATCAATCTGGCTTTATCCTGGGGAGACACGAGCAGATCATCATAAGGGCTATTGACGTCTTAGATTGGGGGACGAGGACAGGACAAAGATTGTCCGTAGCCACCCTAGACAGCAGATGTGCATTTGATAGTTTAGATTGGGGGTTTCTGAAGAATATGCTGCTTGCATTCGGATGCGGCCCAAGTTCATTCGTATGGTTTAGGCTAATTTTCAGATCCCATCAATGACATTTTTGGTAAATCGACTACTTTTGACGCGGGTGGCGATTAGGTGGGGCACACATCAGGGTTGCCAATTATCTCTGTTGATCTTTGCTATGGCCATGGAGCCTTTAGCAGCTCTGGTTAGACCGGATCTGGAGACTTTGGGGGTGGACGGCATAGAGGGCTCGCACAAGAGTGCATTATACGCAGACAATGTGCTGTTTATGAAAAGCATGAAATAGACATTGCAGAGAGTGATAACGATATTGCAGGACTTTGAGAAGGTTTCACCATTAACTACTTCAAATCCAAAGCCCTTAACATTAGGGACGACCTGGGGGAAATAAGAGAACTAGAACGTAAAAATCCATTAGTATGGGAAACCAAGAGGCCAGACTACCAGGGAATAATCTTAACTAAAGAATATAAAGCCCTTTATCGAGCAACTATTCCCCCTGCATGGAAACAACTGACGCAGGACCTCAATCTATGTACAAGAATGGTCATGGTTCACCCACAGATCAGTGATTGAAATGACTCTCTTGCCTCGCCGCTTATATGTGATGAGCTCCCTCCCCATTGGGACACCCTCCAAAATGCTGAAATCTCTCAAGAGAGAAATTCTCTTTCATCTAGCATAAAAAAGACCAAGTGGCCATAGATCGGTCCTCTTTAGAATGCAGTTGATGGGGGGAATGGGGGATCTGCGGGTGTGATGCTGGAAATGCATTGGAGGGACAGGGCCTCTAGGTCCTTGTCCTGTAGTCCTTTTTAATTTGTGTTCTGTATTGTTTTGTGGCCAGGAGTCCATGTGGGACTCCTGGCAGTGCAGCTCGTCCTGTTTTTGGTGTGGTGTACAGACTCATGGGATACCCTTCTGGCACCCATGGGTGGGGGTACAACCCTGTGCCCCTAGTGTATGTTTTTGGGCACCTGTGTGTGGCCCACAGAGCAGGGTATGGGCTGGTGGCAGCTCCATGCTGAATTTGACAGGTGCTCTGAGTATCCTCCATTTTTGAATACCCAGGCCCTGCCCTTGGAATCAGTTGATTCCTGATAGGAAACAAGATGGCCCCTGTGATTGCCCGTTACCTTGTTTTCCAAAAGTCCTGGGAAGCCCTGTCTCTGTCCCTTCCCCCTGACTGGCTGTTGGGGGGGAAATTCCATATATGGTGGTGTTGTGAAGTCCAGACCATACTGGCTGGAGCCTTCCCAGTGACAATGTTGTGGATACAACCTGTGGGTGGGACTTGGGTGAATGGAGTGTGTGGCCAATACGCACTTCTTGTTGTGGATGTCTGGTTTCTGGTGTTTGACACAATGACTGCGACAGCCCTGCCCGAAACTGGTATGAATGTAGTGTTGAATGGCTGGGTACTTGTCCCAATGCACATTCGTTGTTGTGAATGTCTGAGAGGGAGAAGTATGGCCTGAATTCACTGCATGCCCGATTGGCTGACTGACTGCTGAATGCCCTTCTGAGTAATTGGTTGCCCGAGTGTGACCCAGCAGAATGAATGAGAGATCAACTAGTATATCTGGAGGCCTCTCACTGCTAGAATTCGTTCAGAAGCTGGAGTTGAAACTAACATTGAAAATGAAGCTGACTCTCGAAGCCGAGCCTGAAGTAGAAGGTTGACTGCTGTCTCCCTTTGCCGAAATCCGTCGAGACTGATCCAAGAGGACCTGGTTAGGCGCCCTCTTCCCGTGCTCAGAGGGACCATCAAGCACCGCCAACCTTCTCCGAAGCACCCTGGAAGTCAGACCATTGACAGGCTGCCCACCAGAGACGGGACCGCTGAGGAGAACAAAGATAAGCACTGGACATTCCGTCCACCGCCCGCGACCAGGGTTCGCAGGTTCGCATAACCGATGGAGGCCCGTTGAAGCCGTGTTTTTGCCAGAAGAGGGTACTGCTTGATGCCATGCCATCGACTACTGGAGCCGCATGCTCCTTTGCCTAAGACTTTTGACACACGGACGCGCTCGACCGCACCGCCGCCCGCCTTATCCCACCGGAGAAGGCCAGGTCGTCGACCCGCGGAGGAGCATCCGCCGGTGGGTTTCCCGCCACCCAAAGACCTTCGAGACGCCGGACGACTCAACTCCCTTGCTGGGCCACAGTTCTTCACAAACTCTTTGCAGTCCTGAACTATGGACATCGAGGTGCCCCGCACGCCTCTTCCTTGCAGGAAGACTTTGCCCAGTCATCGACGAGCACCGCTGGGACCGAAGCTGCCACCTCGACGCAGAGTTCACTTTCTTCGAGGGATCTCGACGATCAATGGCGCCTGCTATAAAGGGTGCTGCTCAAGAAGGACCCGTCGAAGACTCATCGTCGAACTCTGCTATTCCAGGTACATTGGCGTGGTAGAAACACTATAGAAGGAAATAAGACTTATAGAACAATATATATGGGCTTGTGATAAATCTTTATTTTACAGGTTGCACAGGTTGGGGGGAGGGGGGTAATCTCCACACAGAACTGTGTCTAACGGTAGAGGCCAGTATTCAGCCAATTGTTCTAAACCAACTGCTTTCCTCCTATGTCTATTGTTGGTTACCTTTATTAAGTGATTTCTGACATTTTAACCAGAGTACAGTTGATGCACTTTAATGAAATCTGATAATTGTGGTACCACTTAGAACTGTATATATTTGCCATTGTAGATTTACTGAGCACAAAGTGAGTTATTGTGATTGTGTATACCTTGAACCTTAATTAGATAAGGACTGTGTTTTAACTAATACAGGGTGTGGACATTCCTTTGTGGGGGCTTGGGGACAACACTGCACTTAAGAACCAGTCTGCATCACCTCCTGAGAAGCTAGGCCCCCGATTGCTTGTCCATTGCTACCAACAATAGAGAATCTTGGCTGGGGTCTTCGGTGCTTCTCTACCATATAGAGAGCAGAAGTACAAACCCTCCTCCAGTCTTTACAACGGGTCCCAGAGGTTAAAGGATATGTGCTTATGGCACAGTTGGCCCCATGCTATGCTGGTTAGGAACAGAATTGGAGAAAGGTTGGTGTAGAATTGAACAAGGAGCCACCTCCATTCCATTAAACTTCTTACATGCCGTCAGAAGCGTTGGTCGGGCGGCACAAGGCCCATTGCTTGAAGCGACCAAAAACACCCTACAACACTGGGACCAAGTGCTATGGTGGAAGAAAACGACCCAAGGACTAGGGACCTGTAGACTACAACACAGATTTTTTCCCCAGGCAGGGGTAATGTCTTCTGGGTGGGATGGGGGGAGGTGGGGCACGCAAAGCTCTTCGACTGATGGACTTTTACCATGATGGGGCCAGTTACTATTCGAACATTGTAAAGATACATTTCAAGTAGGGGAAAGAACAGTTCAGGTATACACAGGTACGGCATTGAATCTCACAGAGGATGGTGAGGGAAGTGGGCACACGGACGCCATTGTGATTGGAATTGGCAATTTCAAAGGGAAGTACAGTGAAGGGCACCTCACAGATTTACTGATTATTAGACGGGGCGCAACCTGAGGATATATATATGGACAGGAGGGAAAGGGATCTTGGAACAGCCATATCAGGGGATGAATGAGGGCAGATCTGGAAAAGAGTACAAAGTATCTAAGTGCACAACCATTGAAGAGTCGGCCTACAAGATTTGTTACAGGTGGTACCAGACTCCACAACATATGCACAAAATGAACCCTCGACCCTCGCCATTGTGCAGGAGTAAATGCAGAAGTCTTGGCGACCTATGTCATATGTGGTGAACGTGTCCCGTTCTGCAAAGAAATTCTGGGGCATATCAAAGCGATAACCGGGGGTCCAGCTCCCAGACTCCCCTGTGGTCATCTTTCTGGGGGCAATTGCGGAGGACTTTTATGCCAAAAGTGGGGGGAGGGCGACCCTTATAACAATGTCAGATTTGCACCTTACTTTTTTAAGTTTGGAGGTCCTGTTCGGGTAAAGGAAAGGTCTGTCCTTCCGTGCAGCCACAGTGTACTGTGGAAAAACCAAGGGTCTATTCCACCCTTCTCCCAAGCTGAGTGGAAAGATTGGGGAAGAATGCCAAAAGAGGAGCACACCATTAGGCGGGACATGGTGTTCCCCCCCTCACCTATTCCAATGCCCTTACCCAATGTCGCCCTCAGCTTTTGGAGGATGCTGTCATTCTACTTCAATCTCATCCAAACCATGTCCTTCTCTAATATGTAGAACCGTCCCTGAATATAGCAATAGGAAGTTCCTCCCTCATTCTCCCCAATTCCACCTTCCCAAACATAATTCTAAGAAACATTCGCCGAAAGATTAATTCTATTTGAAACCCTTTCAAATGTTTTTTTCACCACATTTTTCACAACATTACAACTCCCATATTCCTCACGCTTCCTACCCTACTGACATGACAGACGAGGAAGAACAACCCTGGAGGATTACCCATGGGAATTCATGGGCCATTAGTTTCTATGGACCCCACCATTTTGTACCATTAACGAGGCCAGGCAGGATCAGGCACTCCACCCTAATCATCTACACCTGCAACCCATTGACTCTCCCCACCTGGATAAAAGGCGGCACACGCAAAGCACACTCCGAGCAAGGCGGTGCACAGGAAGGAGCCGTTTGACCAGAGAGGTGGCTAACCAGGCAGAGAAATGGAGGAAGTCAGAGAATCAAGGGAGAGATGCTGCAACCGAAATCCCCTTATTGCCAGAAAGCGACAATTCAAAGACGCCAAGAAGGTTATTCAAGGCAGCCCAGCGGGAAGACAATTGTGTCCAGTGCTACGAGGTTAATAGCTGCCCTCCTGGGTGAACGGCAGAGTTCGGGAGGTAACAGCAGAATAGCCATGGTCTTGACTCGAGATGGAAAGCCGCGAAAGTGACAAGTCTCCCATAGCAAACAGTGAGTCCAGCAAAGGAGATGAAAGCCTGGTTTGTGTAGAGCGGAAGGCTTGCAACAGTGTAACAGGAATTGAAAGCCACGCCAAGTAATAGCGGAACGCAAGTGAAGCCAGCACATACAGAGGGATACATAGTAACCGAGTGGTCAGTCGAAGGGGAAACCGCCCAGTCGAAAGTCTCAGTGAAATGTCTAATGAACTTAAAAGGGTGAAAGAAAGTGGCTCGCGCCAGACTGAGGGAAGCCAAAGCAAGTATGAATAACGGTTTACGCCCAATTGAGGAGAACCAAAGAAAGTGTTTAAAGTTGAATTGTTTGATCCCAACTGAGGGGATCAAAAGTGAAAGTGAACTGTGTTTAGGAAACTACAAATACCAGACTGCGAGCAAAAGCGTGGGGAAAGGAAGTCCAAGAAATTCAAGGATAAAGAGAGACATTGTAGGCTTGATACTGAGCAAGGGGAGCTCTTCGCAAACTATTGCAAGATGGAAGAGACGAACAAGTTACTTCTTACCTTGTAACGTTCTTTCGACGGGATGTTCCTCCGACGTATTCCTCATCTTAGATATATCCTTCCAGCTCTGCTGGCCTCGGAAATTTTTTTTCTCCAGAGGGCGCTGCGCGTCGACGTCCCTCGAGTCGATGACCCTCGACAGCCGCCGTATCGACGCTCGACGTCATCCTGCCTATAAAGGCTGCGCACAGCGTCCGTTGCTCAGTTCCGTTTTGTAGCCCACAGTATTACTGTCTGGACTAGACTAATCACCCTGAAGGAGCGTAAGCTGCAACAACAAGGGAAGTAAAACTGCGGGGATGGATGGGAGGGTCGATGAGGAATACGTCGGAGGAACATCCCGTCGAAAGAACGTTACAAGGTAAGAAGTAACTTGTTCTTCGAAGGGATTGTGTCCTCCGACGTATTCCTCATCTTAGATAGGCTCCCATAGCAGTATTCTATATTCGGAGGAGGGAGTACTGACTTCACGCTGTCTTCTATTGGTGAATAGAATGTAGTACAGCCCTTCCAAACCTAGTCTCCTGACTAGAGGAGGAATCCAGATTGTAAAAACGTGTAAAGGTATGGATAGACGACCATGTAGCGGCCGCACATATGTCTTTAATCGGCACGCCTCTTTTGAGGGCCGATGAAGCTGCAATACCTCTGGTCGAATGAGCCCTAAGGTTTTGAGGGGGGTCTTTCCCTGCTAGTTTATAACATTCCAGAATGGCTAGAATGATCCATCTGGAAATGGTCTGCTTAGTTATTGGTAACCCCAGCTTGTGACCTGCGTAGCCTACAAACAGCTGGTCTGCCTGTCTTATCCTGGCTAGTCTACTAATGTAAAAACTTAAAACCCTCCTAGGGTCTAGTCTGTGTAACCTCTCTTCCTCTTTCCCCGGGTGAGGAGGAGGATAGAAAGATGGTAGGGTAATCTTCTGAGAGATATGGAATTCAGAGACTACCTTTGGGAGGAAATTAGGCTTCACTTGCAGGACAACTTTGTCTTTGTGAAAGATTGTATGAGGGGGTTTACAAGAAAGAGCTTGTAATTCGCTCACCCTTCTAGCAGATGCAAGTGCTATTAATAAAACAGTCTTAAGGGTAAGGAATCTTAACGAACAATAATGGAGAGGTTCGAAAGGTGTACCCATCAGGAAAGTTAATACTAAGTTTAAATCCCAAAGGGGAACTTGGAATGGTCTTGGGGGATAAACATTGGTTAACCCCTTTAGAAACTGTATTACCAAGGGTAATTTGAAATAGGATGGTTCCTCCGCAGTACGCTTAAAGATAGATAGCGCTGCGAGATAGCCCTTAATGGTGCCAACTTGAAGGCCTGAATTTGCCAAATATAGTAGGAAGGACAAAACCATTGGTGTACCACATGAAAATGGGTCGATATTCTGTTCTCTACACCAGCTGCAAAATCTGTTCCAACGGCAGCGGTATAAAGACTTTGTTGCTGGCCTTCTTGCCGAAAGCAACACCTCCATAACATCATCAGGGAGGTCCCAATCCTTGTACCTCAGCCGTTCAGAAGCCAAGCATGAAGGTTGAGGGTTTTGATGTCTGGATGGAGAACCTGACCTCCCTTCTGTGAGAGTAGGTTCTCTCTGAGAGGAAGTCGAATTGGAGGGCAGATGGACAAGTCTAGAAGGTCCGGGTACCACGTTCTCCTGGCCCAATCCGGGGCAATTAGGATCATGGATCGCCCGAATCTTCTCAACCTCCTGATCATTTGAGGAATGAGAGGGACCAGTGGGAACGCGTACAGAAGCGGAAACTCCCAGTCCACTATGAACGCGTCTCCTAGAGCTCCTCTCGGAGGAAATTCCCTTGAGCAGAACAGGTCGCATTTCCTGTTTAGGCTGGTGGCGAACAGATCTACCTGAGGGGTTCCCCAAAGGGCGAAGATCTCTTGAAGGACTTCCTGAGCTAGCTCCCACTCGTGGGAGACTGTGCTCTGCCTGCTCAGAGCGTCCGCTGTCAAGTTCTTCTCTCCGGCTAGGTGAACTGCCGATAGAGAGATTCCTTCTTGGATTGCCCAAAACCAGAGCTGCATCGCCTCTCTGCACAGGGGTAGTGATCCTACGCCTCCTCTTTTGTTGAGGTAATGCATGGCCACCGTGTTGTCCGTCATTATCAGGACGTTCTTCCCTTGTACAACTGGCAGGAAAGCCTTCAACGCAAGTTTGATGGCTCTCAGCTCTAACAGGTTGATGTGTAGTCTGGACTCCGATGGAGACCAACGACCGCTGATGGTCAAGTCGTTGGCGTGGGCTCCCCACCCCGTGAGTGAGGCATCCGTGACTACTGTTATCTCGGGCGAGGGTTGCCAAAACTGTTCTCCTTTCAGAATGTTCTCCTGACAGGCCCACCACTGAAGGTCTCGAGCCACCCTGCCGGGAACCTGAAGAAGATCTGTCATTCTCCCTGAGAATTGTGACCACTGAGTCCTCAGTGCCCACTGGAGGGATCTCATTCTCAGGCGAGCCTCTGGCACAAGGAAAATGCAGGATGCCATGAGGCCTAGCAACCTCAAAAAGTCGAAAGCTGGGAGACGTTGGGCATGTTGGAACTTGGTAACCATCTGTAGAATATCTTGAGCCCTCACCTCTGGTGGCGAGGCTTTTCCCAGGGAAGTATCCAGGATCGCTCCTATGAACTGGAGTCTCTGCGATGGTATCATTTGAGACTTCTTTAAATTGAGGGAGAAGCCCAGCTTGTGAAGGGAGTAGCACACGTGATTTAGCTGGATCTGAGCTTGTTCCGGAGAAACAGCCCTGATCAGCCAATCGTCCAGGTAGGGGTAGACGTGAATCCCTTCCCTCCTTAGACTTGCAGCTACTACCGACATTAACTTGGTGAAGACCCTCGGGGCGGAGGTCAGCCCAAAAGGCAGTACTCGAAATTGATAGTGAGAGTTGCCAATTGCGAACCTCAGGTATTTCCTGTGTTTGAGATGGATAGGCACATGGAAAGAAGCGTCCTGAAGGTCCAGAGATACCAACCAGTCCTGAAAACTGAAGGGCCTGGAGGATCTGAGAAAGAGTGACCATCTTGAATTTGTCTTTCCTGAGGAATTTGTTCAATTCTCGCAAGTCCAAGATGGGTCTCAGTCCTCCGTCTTTCTTTGGAATGAGAAAGTAAGGGGAGTACCAGCCCTTGTTCCTCTCCGCTACAGGTACCGGTTCTATGGCACCTTTCTCTAGTAGGTCTATAATTTCCTGCAAGAGGAGCGGATCTGGAGCTTTCTGAGAGCTGATCCCCGGTGGATGACTCTGAGGTATACGTAGGAAAGGCAGGCAGTAACCCTGGGCAACTGTTTCCAATGCCCAAGCATCTGACGTGATAGCCTGCCATTCCGCCAGATGTTGAGTCAACCTGCCTCCTACAGGTGTCCTGTGAGGGGAGTCCTCAGAGTGGTTTTGGGGCGGCTGATGCAGATGCCGATGGTAAAGAGGCACCTGCTGTTGCTGCGGCTTTAGAATATCTACCCCGTCCACCTCGGGTAGTTCTTCTTTGACCCCTTTGAGCCGGACGTCCTCTACCTCTTCCGAATGAGGAGTAGAAGCGAAAGGACTTGCCCCTCGCAGAGGTTCCTGTGGGACGAAAAGGAGTCTGACGGATTGCAGCTCCTAGGGATTTTGCTGCTGCTTTTGAAGTTTGCAGTTTCTCTAAACTGTCATCCGCCTTTTTCCCGAACAAAGAAGAGCCATCAAATGGCATGTTCAAGAGCCTGGCTTGCACATCTGGGGCAAAACCCGACTTTCTCAACCAAGCGAACCGCCTGGTTGATGTACTTGCCGCCATTGCTCTGCTGATACTGTCAGCCGAATCAATGCCCGTCTGGAGGGATTCGCACATAGCGTCTTTACCGTCCTGTATAATATTCAGGAACGCATCCCTTTCTTCTCCCTCCGGGATGCAGTCAGCCGCTGTAGAAGCACACTCCCAAAGTGTATGGCTGAACCTAGCAAGGGTGCAAGTAGCATTAACAGACTTTAACGCCATGCTACATGCTGAAAAGACTTTCTTTGCCATAGCATCGTATTTTTTATCGTCCCTGTCCTGTGGGACAGTAGGATAAGCTGTCTTGACGTCTGTAGAGGATGCTGCTTGTACCACCAGACTTTCTGGGGATGGATGTTTAGACAAGAACTCTGGGTCTGTGGAAGATACCCTGTACTTTGCAGACAGTTTTTTATTAACTGCTGGTATTACATCTGGGGTTTCCCAGTTTGTCATGATCTTTCTCTGAAGAGCTTTATGAAAGGGCACCACTGGATCCTCTTGTGGGCCTTTGTCAAGAATATCCGTGAGGTCATCTTGCTGGAAAGATTGTGAAGGTGTAGACCACCCCTTGAACTCTGTAATCCTGGCCATTAAGGCTCTGTAGGGGGTTTCAGCATGCTCCCCCGGGTCTGGCTTAGCAAAATCCACCTCAGGGGAAGTGTCTAACCCACTTGCTTCATGTAAAGAATCATGAAGATCCTTTAATCTGCGCTCTTCAGAGGAAATATTCCTCTCTAACTGGGGTTACAGGTCCCTGTAACTGAAATGTGTCTTGTTCGGACAAATCACCCTCTTCTAAAATTGAGGATATAGTTCTCAATTGTTCTGAACTAATAAAGGGAGTAAATCCCATTTCCAAGGCCGAGGGTGCTGAACTTGTCATTATTGGCCTCGAAAACGTCGATGTCGTCGACGCCGACGAAGGCTTCGAGCACGGCGTCGAAAACAGAGGTGGAGGCCTCGAGGACCTCGACAGAATTGGAATTTTACTCGACAATATCGACGCCATCGACGTCGAGGGCCTGGGAATCGTCACTGGATGTGTGGTCACCGTGACTTTTCTCGGCGTCGACGCCGGTGTCAAGGCCGGCGTCGAGTCGACAGACCTGTGTGTCGAAGGTTCCTTCGACAACGGCGTCGAAGACCTCGACGTCACCTTCGTCGACGGCGTCGACGGAACCTTCGAGGAAGGTTTGGAGGTCATAGTCCTACTCGAGGGTTCGAGACGCACTCGAGAGGTTTCTTTCGCCGGGTACTGCGACTCGCGGCGTTTTTGACCTTCGGGTCTTTCGACCAGAGCATCGCTCTTGGCAGTCTTCGAGGGGGTCGAGGCCGCTTTCTCGAAGACGCTCATCATATTCTTTCTGAATTCCTCCCATTCAGCCCGGGAACTATGTTTCGTGGGGCAAGGGATTCTTTTTGGCGAAACAGAGGAAGAGGAAGACGGAGAAGGGGATCTTCGACGTCTCCTCTTCGAGTGTTTCGATCTCGAGGAGTGATGAGACCCACTCCGAGACCTGGAGCGTGAATGGTGACGAGGAGACGAATGTCTCGACTTCGTCGAAGAGGAAGAAGCTTTAAAAGTCTTACCTTTCTCCAGCTTCCCCCTACGCTCCTTCAGGGCCTTAGCTGTCATGGACATACAGTCCTCGCACTCCGAACAATGGTGTTCGGCTCCCAAGCACCACAGACAATTTCTGTGAGGATCGGTCAACGACATCTTTTTCCCACAATCTCGACATTTTTTGAAGCCGGATCGAGAGGTTGTCGGTTCCGACGAGGAAGCCATCGAGTACGGTATCGAATAATTCGAGGTAAATAGTACTAAGAACTGAGCAACGGTATTCCGAGGCACCGAGTAGCGCGGAAAAACGGAACTGAGCAACGGACGCTGCGCGCGGCCTTTATAGGCAGGATGACGTCGAGCGTCGATACGGCGGCTGTCGAGGGTCATCGACTCGAGGGACGTCGACGCGCAGCACCCTCTGGAGAAAAAATTTTTCCGAGGCCAGCAGAGCTGGAAGGATATATCTAAGATGAGGAATACGTCGGAGGACACAATCCCTTCGAAATATATATATACTTGCCATTCTGACATTTATGTTCCACATTGATTTTCCTTTATGAAACCCGTTTACATGTTTATGGAGAGCAAGAAGGAAGGCAAAGGGGACACAGGTGCATAGGAAACAGTCATGCAACGAAGGTGGGCAATTGCAATGCAAAGCTTACTGTAGGTTGTCAGTTTGTATGCGATTCAACTTCAGAGTGCCCAGTTTCCGGTAAAGGACGTCAGTTTGACGTGTGTAATGTGCCGCCATGATGGATTGCTTCAGCCTGCACCTAAGAATCTGCCATCTTGAAGTGGGAATGGCACACCCCCAACATGCCCATATGGACCAGCGGGGATGGATCCTAACATTTACTGACGGCAGCCAGGATGATGTGGGCCAAAGGCTGGAAAACCAAAGAGGGGCCGGTCCTGGCACGGCGTGGATTAAAATCTGGGGAACCCTGGCAATGGAGAAGGTGTGTGCACTAAGCAGGGGGGGTCGGGGGGTTGTCATACCAGAAATGTCTTCATTTGTGGACTCACTTTCACAAACATGTTCGAGATAGTGAGTAGAGATTCCATAAACCGAGAATGCTGAAGAGCTTTACCATCCTATGAGCGTGGTGGGGCAGGGGAGATGAATGGATGCTGTGCTACACGGTCTCGAACATAATCATATTTGGTTTGTTAGGTTGGTTATGGGGTTGGAGGGCGGGTTCCTTATTTTGCTATTTAAGTAAAGGAAGAAAACCATCATCATTGAGGAAATATTTGTGGAGAAATGGTAACCTATTGAATTCTGTTGATTGTTTCATTTATCCAAGTTTTGGAATACCTTACTCCAATTGAATGCTATGTATAAATGATTAAAGGTGAAGATGAGGTAATAAATAAAGGCTTACAAAAAAAGAAAAGTCCTGTATGAGGCTACACCCCGGGCAATATGGCCCTATATGGACCGCTGGCAGGGGACGAAAGGGAGGGATATGAGCAGGGACCACTGGGAGAGACTATGGAGGCTAATTCCAAAGGTAAGCAAGGTCCCCCCCAATTGCAGGAGTGCTGGTATAAACTGTTATTTAGGTGGCTTTCTACCCCAGCTCGCCTCCACAAGATCTACCCTGGGCCTCACTGGTTTGCTGGAGAGGGCGTGGGGAGGCAGGGACTTGGTCCCACACTTGGTAGAGATGCCCCAAAAATCAAGCCATTCTGGAGGGAGGTGTTCGACTTACAGGTTCAGGTATCTGGGGGGAGGGATAGGGCGACTCCAGAGGAGGTGCTGCTTGGGATGGACGATGAGGCCCACCTCAGAGGCTGAAGGAAGGCAAGAACAGTGCTTACACTGGTTGCAATGTTAATCGTAGCACAGCAGTGGAAGGGAGAGGATGTCCCCACACTCCATGACTGGTTCTGTAAGGTTTGGGACTTTGTGGTGCTGGAATGGGCAACCTATGCAATGGAAAACAACCCAATACATTTTTCCAGAGACTGGAGGGAGGTGCTCTCCTTCCTATAAAAAAAAAAAAAGACTATCGAGCCCAATGGCACACGCAGCGCTTAAATCTGTTGGACTTCTACTAGTTCGAACCCTATGACCATGGCTACCTTTTGATAGACTTATCTTAGCCCGAGGACGTGGGGAGGGTTGGCGGGGAAGAGGATAACTGAGGGTGTGTTCGAGGGTTTTAATATTTCATCTGTTGAAAATCAATAAAAAGATTTTTTAAATAATGCATGTTGGGTTTCTCCGTTGATGGGTTATTTATATAGGGCTTTCGCCAAAGCGCTTTACATGGAACATATTTACATAAAATATTACCCAACAGAAGTGGTATTCATGTATTTAACTTGGAAGGATAAAAGGCTGAGTTGGCCTTTCCAGGATTCAACTGCAGATCACGCACCAATCGCAGCAGCACATGCTCAACCCTCTGAGCTATATTACTGGCAATACAGTCGTTGGGGGAGGAGGGTATTGAACTCATGCAGAATGGGCACCTTAAACTAGCAGGCAACTCACCATCCATGGAGAACCTGATGCTGCAGGACAGGCGGGTGAATGCCTGCTATAGCCAAACCATCCTTTTCAGAAGCACTCTCCTAGACGTACCCCTAAATGAATAACCTATTCAGCAGGTGTGTGGCGTGGGTAGCTACATTTCCTTGTTGCAGACGTTTTTTGTTGAGGTTTATTTAGGCCATGCTAGAATCTTGCTTTTGACTACTTCACATACTTTCGCAATCAGAAACCTATAAATGAAGAAGTTACTCACCCCTAGTAACGTTCTTTCGACTGGATGTTCCTCCAACATGTTCCTTATCTTTGACATGTAATGTCCAGCTTCAGCAAAACATTTTCGGCAGAGGGCGCTGTGCGTCGATGGCGTTGAGTCGATGTCCCTCAAAGGCCTCCGTCGAGGTGACATCAGAGGGTATATGTAGCACACACGGCTGGCCTCAGTTCTGCTTTTCCCCTCCTTGTGTAGCCCAGATGCCCACAAACATGGGCATGACAGTACTCGGCCTTGGTGGAACGGATGCTGTAATAGCATGGGAAATTCTACAGAGTGGTAGGTTGGGAGGGCGATGAGGAATACGCTAGAGAAACATCCAGTCGAAAGAAAGTTACCAGGGGTAAGTAACTTGTTCTTCGAATGGATTGTTTCCTCCAACGTATTCCTCATCTTTGACAGACTTCCAAAGCAGTATTAATGATAGGAGGAGGGTTTAGAATTTACATATTTATGGATTTTCAAGGGCAGAATAAAGTACTGCCTTACCAAAGGCAACATCCTGAGCATGGGAAGCATCCAGAGAATAACGCTTTGTAAACATGTGTATTGATGACCACGTTGCAGCATCGAAGATATCCCTAATAGGAATGCCTCTCTGAAGGACTGGGGACATAGCCATGGCCCTGTTGGAATGAGCTTGCAAACCTTCAGGAGGGTCTTTGCCTGCCAGTCTGTAGCATTCAGATACGGTAAGAATGATCCATCTAGACAAGGTCTGTTTGGAAACAGCCTGTCCTAATTTGTGTCCCATGTACCTTATAAAAAGCTGGTTGTCCTCTCAACTTTGACTCTCGAGATGTAAAAGCTTAACGCTTTCCTAGGGTCCAACCTATTGAGCCTTTTCTCTTCCTTACCTGGAGGAGGTGGCGGATAGAAGGAAGGCATAACATTTTTCTGACTTAAATGAAAGTCCAAAACGACCTTTGGCAAAAAGGACTTTACCCTTAAAATAACCCTATCCTTGTAGAATATGGTAAAGGGTGGTTTGGATGAAAGGGCCTGCAACTCGCTCACTCTACGGGCAGATGTTAGAGCAACCAATAGTATCGTCTTAAAGGTTAACAACCTTAATGGACATGTGTGTGATGGAACCATTTGAGGACATGTTACGCCAATCCCATACACAGAGAGGCTTGCAAACTGCAGGCCAGTCGGATATAGTGTCCCTGTATGCCGATGATGCACATCTTCATTCGCTCTCCTTCCACCAATTTAGCTCCAATACTGGAAGATCTTATCCGTTTTGGACACATCTCTTGACTCAAAGTGAATTGCTCTAAATCCCCCCTCTTTCCGCTCAGAGTGCACTCGTCCCGTCCCTGACACTCTGGGATTTGCATGGGCCCAGTCAAAATTAACTTCTCGGAATAGAAGTAGCACGCCACTTTGAATTGGTCTTTGAAGAAAATTATCAAAAGTACCTTATGAACCTGGCAACAAAGGCACTAGGCTGGAGTAGATTACCGATTTCTCTTGCAGGCAGAATAGGGATACTAAAGATGATGGTACTGCCCCAACTTCTGTACAGGTTCACCTACATCCCCCAGTGGCCAGGTGAAGGGTTCTTCCGAACATTAACTCACACGATTAACGCCTTTTTGTGGCACTCAGGTGCGGTCCGTCTTAAACTTAGGACCTTGACCACCCCAATGGAGGGTGGTGGCTTCGGTGCTCTGGATTTCTTCAGATACTGCATGGTAGCACAGGTCCAATTCACTTTGCATTGGTTCAACACATTGGAACACCCCCAACCCCCACATGTCAGGCTCGAAAAATTGATGGTTAGTGACCGGGACATTCGCTCCCTAGTTATTAAACCCATGCCGACAGTCCTGGACTCACTTGACCCGGTGGCCTGCACGTCCCTGGCCCGAACCAAGACATGGACATGGAAATTACGAGGTACTTCCCAACCCCTTCCATGGTAACCTCCCACTTTGTCCCGGAGGTCCCACATGTACCACCACTCAGTGCGCCGATGGGCTGAGGCAGGATATGAGCTGCTCCGAGACATCTTTGAACAGGGCAACTTCATAGAATGGGCAGACCTCCCATTGTCTCCGAGACGGAAACCGTCTATATGGCTCCAGTACTCGTCCCTCCGGAAAACCCTTAAACGTAAATACCCTACTTTCCCAGCGATACCACCAGATGATCCTGCAATTACGGAGCTAACCTCCCACACCGGAACCTGAAAAGGAGACGGAGGGAACAAATTTGTGATCCCTTTTAGAAATTGAGGCACCAATGGGATCTTGAAATAAGAACATTCTTCTGAGCGCTTAAAGATTGACAGCGCTGCCAAGTAGCCCTTAATGGTGCCAACAATAAGGCCCTTATTGGCTAATGAAAGCAAGAAGGATAAGACATCCGGAGTGTTACACTGAAAGGATTAACATTTGTTTCTCTGCACCAGTTGCAAAACTAATTCCAACGGCAACGGTACAGAGCCATTGTTGCTGGCCTTCTGGCCGAAAGCAACACCTCCATTATGTCATCCAGTAGGTCCCAATCCTTGTATCGCAGCCTTCAGAAACTAAGCATGAAGGTTGAGAGTCATGACCTCTGGATGGAGAACCTAACCCTCCTCTCTCTCGAGAGAGAGAGAGAAGGTCCTCTTTGTGGGAGACGCATCGGTGAAAAGATGGACATGTCCAGAAGGTCCGGGAACCACGTTCGCCTGGCCCTAGGCAATTAGGATCATGTGCTTCCTGAATCTTCTCAACCTCCTGATCACATGAGGAATGACGGGAACTTGAGGAAACGCATACAGGAGTGGGGACTCCCAGTCCACCACAAACGCGTCTCCTAGAGCACCTCTTTGGTGAAATTCCCGGGAGCAGTACAGTTCGCACTTTCCGTTGACACCGGTTGCAAACAGATCCACTTGAGGGGTTCCCCAAAGGGTGGAGATCTCTTGAAGGACTTCCTGAGCTAGTTCCCACTCGTGGGAGACTGTGCTCTGCCTGCTCAGAGCATCCGCCACCGTGTTTTCCTCCCCAGCTAGATGAACTGCCGATCGGGAGATTGCTTCTTGAATTGCCCAATATCCGAGCTGCATTGCCTCGCTGCACAGTGGTAGTGACCCTACACCACCTCTCTTGTTGAGGTATTACATGGCCACTGTGTTGTCCATTATCAGGACATTCTTGCCCCGTACAGAAGGCAGAAAGGCCTTCAGCGCTAGTCTGATTGCCCTCAGCTCCAAAAGATTGGTATGTAGTTTGGACTCCGATGGAGACCAACGACCACTGATTGTCAGATCGTTGGCATGGGCTCCCCACCCTGTGAGTGAGGCGCCCATCACTACTGTAATCTCCGGCCATTGTTGCCAAAAAGGTTCTCCCTTCAGAATATTGTCCTTGCAGGCCCACCACAGAAGATCCTGTGAAACCTTGGTTGGAATCTGAAGTTGGTCCGATATCTTTCCTGAGAACTGGGAACCATTGTGTTCGGACAGCCCATTGAAGGGATCTCATTCTCAGGCAGGCCTCTGGCACCAGAAAAATGCAGGATGCCATGAGGCCGAGCAACCTGAAAAAAGTATTAAAAAAGAAATTTGGTTACCATCTGAAGAATATCTTGAGCCCTCACCTCAGGTGGCGAGCCCTTTCCCAAGGATCTATCTATCACCCCTCTGATGTATTGGAGCTTTTGGGAAGGCGTCATATGGGACTTCTTGTAATTGAGGGAGAAGCCCAGTCTGTGAAGAGAGTGGCAGGTGATGTTGAGATCTAGGACTTGTTCAGGAGAACGCCCCCTGATCAGCCAATCGTCCAGGTAGGGATAGACTTGAATCCCCCCCCCCCCCCCCCCTCTCCTGAAACTCGCTGCCACCACCTCCATCGGTTTGGTGAAAACCCTCAGGGTTGAGGTCATCCCGAATGGCAGGACTCGAAATTGATAGTGCGCGCCGCAAACCGCAAACCTCAGGTATTTTCTGTGCTCGAGATGTATTGGCACATGAAAATAGGCATCCTGAAGGTCCAATGACACCAATCAATCCTGAAGTTGGAGGGCCTGAAGGATCTGAGAAAGAGTGACTATCTTGAACTTGTCCTTCGTGAAGAACTTGTTCAAGTATCTAAAGTCTAAGACGGGTCTCAGTCCTCAGTACTTTTTGGGGATCAAAAAATATGGGAAATACCAACCCTTGTTCCTCTCCGCTAGAGGCACTGGTTCTCTAGCAGGGTTGGCGTGGGCTATTGTTTCCAGAGCCCAAGCATCTGAAGTAATGTCTCGCCATTTTTCTAGATGCTGAGACAGTCTGCCTGCCACTGGGGAGCTGTGACTCAAGTCCTCAGTGGTTTCGTAGCGGCTGTTGCAGAGGCGGAAGGTAAAGAGGCTGCTGCTTCAGTTGACTTGGCACCTCTACCTCGTCCACCATGAGGGAATATTCTTTGGCCCCTTTGACTGGCCATTCCTCGCGCCCTTCCAAATGAGGAGTAGCAGCAAAAAGATCTACCCCTCCATGGTTGCCCACTAGCACGAAAAGGCTGAGATTGACTAACAGCGGCGCCTAAAGATTTAACAACTGCCTTGGAGGTCTGCAACTTCTCAAGGCTCTCGTCAGCCTTGCTGCCAAAAAGATGAGACCTGTAAAAAGGCATGTTGAGAAGTCTAGCCTGCACATTAGGTGCAAAACCAGACTTCCTCAAACACGCAAATCTGCGCATCACGGTGCTTCTAGCCATGGATCTGCAGATGCCATCTGCAGAATCCAATCCAGACTGAGGGAACTCACACATGGCTTCTTTGCCGTCCCTAACAATAGCTAAGAAGCAGTCCCTTTCATCCCCTTCGGGAATATGCTCTGCCGCCATAGAAATACACTCCCATAGAGTATACGAAAATTTTGAAAGGGCACAAGTGGAATTGGTAGATTTGAATGCCATGCTCCCGGCAGAAAATACCGTTCTCACCCATCCATCTACGTGCTTGTCATCCCCATCAGGAGGGATGGTAGGGTGCGTTGCCTGCTTTGAAGTAGACAAAGCTGTCTGGACTACCAGACTCTCCGGAGTGTGGTGCTTTGACAGGTAGCCGTGTTCGCTACTGGAGGGGCGGTATTTCTTTGTGAGATTTTTGTCAACTGCCGCATTAGTTTCTGGAGTCTCCCAATTCCTGGCCACCCTTTTCTGAAGTGCCACATGGAAGGGAAAAATTGAATCAGTAGGTGGACACTTATCCAGAATGTTAGTTATATCATCTTGGTCGTAGCGTGCCGCACGCCTAGACCAACCCAAGTATTCAACAACTTTAGACATGAGGCGCCTGTATGAGGAGTCGGCATGCTCCCGTGGTTCAGGTTTCTCGAACTCCAGCTCTGGAGAGGTGTCAATTCCACTTGCATTTTGCAAATTGTCATAGAGATCCTGCATTCTGCTTTCCTCTGAAATGAGGTATTCAGGTGCATTTGGTGTACCGTATTGCAGTCCAAAAGGGACATCTTCCTCATCTGAATGCCCTTCCTCCTCAAAAATAGAAGGTAAAGACTTGAAAGTCCTTCTTTGGGAGAGGAGTACATAATTTTTGTGGCTGTGAAACCAGAGGCTTTGACGTTGTCGAAGTCGAAGCTTTCTTAGACAGAGCCTTTTTGGGAAGTTCTGAAGGCTTGGCTGGCAAAATTTGCGCAGTTGGCGTCAACGGTTTTGGTGCGGATGTCGACTGTGGCGTCGATGGCATCGAAGGTTTAGTACAAGGGACAAGGGCCTGACGGGCGTGATCGGCACCAACGGCGTTGAAGGTCTCGAAGGCGATGAGGACCTCCATCTCTCCCCATGTCTCCAGTGATCCTTGAATTTATCTGATCGAGGCCTCTCGATGAGGATCACGCCTCTTAATCTGGCTCAGGGGCATGTGGGTTTTGGGCTGAGACCTCTCCTTTTTCGGCTTCCTTAGAAGGCTTGTTCGGAACACAGCCTAGTCTCGAAAATGTTGAGCATTTCCTAAAAAGCTTCTCATTCCGCTGGAGTTTACTTTTTTTCTTTTTTTAAATGGCACGCAACCTTGTGGGGGAACCATCAGATGAAGTTGATTAAGGCGCCCTGTGGTGCCTCCTCTTCAACTTTTCAAAGATGACGAGTGGGCGGAACCACTCCTAGACCTGGACAGCTTGGCCTTTTTCCTCTGAGGCTTAGGGGACTTGGGGGTGGGAGGGTCTTTCCTACCTTGAGTTTCCCCTTCCGTTCCCTCAAGGCTTTTCCCGTCATCGATGGACACTTGGAGCAAGAGGTAGTATCGTGGTCCTTCCCGAGGCACCACAGGCAGATTCGATGCAGGTCGGTTAGGGACATCTTCGAACCTCAATCTCTGCACTTCTTAAAACAGGACTTAGGTGTTGACTGTGTAGCTGAAGAAAACCATCGTTGAGTTTTGAAGACAAATCTCTAGAAGTAACGACCGTCACAGTTATGGGGCACGCCGAATTTCCCACAAAGCAAATGCTGTTTGCGTAAAAAAGGAACTGCGGCCAACCGGTGCCACACGTACTACATATACCCTGTGATGACATCATCCTCGACGGAGGCCTTCGAGGGACATCGATTCGACGCCATCGACCCATGGCGTTGTCTGCCGAAAAAAGAATTCCTAAGCAGCTGAAGCTGGACATTACATGTCAAAGATAAGGAACACAATCAATTTGAAATAGAATTCTGTTAAAAAGGTGCACCACTCAATACAAAAAATGTTTTGTACTGCAGCCTATAGAGGACCTGCCTACCCAGTCACTATAGTGCAGTCTGCAGAGGCGATGCTTGCCTAGAAACCGTGTACTATAATAAAGCATGTAGATGAGAAAGTCTGTTCACCCTGAAATAATTGTGACTGCAATCTGCAGGTTAGATGCTCTGGTGCAAGTGAAGGACCATTGAGTGTACTGCTATCTGTTGGTGAAATTCTGAAAAAACAGCATCCAAACCCGTTAGGAGCAACCCTTTGGGAACAATTGCTTGAGCTAATCCTTCACTTGGATCATGACATTGTGACAGTGAATACACTATCAACCATTCAGGGATATTGATTACTCTGTTATACACCTCAAACGGGGTAACGGACCTGTGTTAACTACAGTAACAATATCACAGTAAACAAAATACAGGTATACAGATCAATTTATCAATCTACACTGTCAGTGTGTTCCCTTTCACTCATCCTGGTAGAAAGAACACTCCGTCCCTCCGTAGTGTACTTGCCCTGGATATCGCTGGTGTTATGCCTATCTGAAAGATGATAGAAAGAGTTTCACCCTACTACTACAATGAGATCGGGAATGCATGGGAAACTCGGGCTGTCTGTACACAACCACAGGGAGGTACTCAAACACCAGTGGGAAAATACCTTGGGACTGGATATCCAAGAGGAGGACTGGTCCTACATGAAGGCCCTTAAAACCAGGTACAAACTGATTTTAAATTCCTGCACCAGGTGTATTATACCCCTGCCAGATTACACAAATGCTACAGGAGCACTCTGCATGAATGCAAGTACTGTCAAACCCTGCAGGCAGATTTCATACACTTGCCATTGCATTGTGGCGACATTGCAGGCTTTTGGATGAAAATGTTTGAAATAGTAAAATACATGATTAATAAAGATAGAATGGTCCCATGCTATTGCACTGTGGAGTCAACAAGATCAATTCCACATATACTCGTAAACTTGTGAATGCGTTATTGATGTTGGCGTGTCTAAGAGTTGCGATGGCGTGGGGGAGAGACCCAGCACCCAGAGCTGAAGACTGGCTGGAGGATGTGGTGTATTACCACAATTATGGAAATCACATATCAGAACAATGCCTGCAGGGTCCCGCCCACAAATAAATGCGCCCTGTCTCAGAACTTTTGTACTAACTGTTCCTCCAAGAGACAGTACATAGAAAATTGCACAGTATGGGGACTGGCGTATGCGGCCCACTGAACCTTAGTGTACCCGCTGAGGGTCATCACTGTTGTGTATCAGATTGAAGTACCTCTTTGTGGCTTGTTATGTTGTTATATGAAATGCAATAAAAAAGGAAGAAAAAGAAAATCTATCCTGCAATCCCCTAGAAACCTTTGCAGACAGTGTGCTTTTGACTATATCTGGGAAGACCGCAAGGTCCAGCACAGCTTCCTAGAGATTGCTCTTCAGGTTGAGTCTTTTCTGCTTCGGGATTCAGCCCAAGGTCTGAGAGCAAGGATGCAGATGCCTGGGTTAAAACGCTAAATTTGTAGCCTGCGAGGTTCCCCCATAACCGCAATCACAGGGCTGTACCCATTTACCCACTCTACTCCTCACTCTCCACAACCTTGGATTTTACAAATCTATTCTAACCTGGATGTCTCCCATCTAGGAGGCGCCTTTAAAATCTCCTGGCACTCGCAAATCTCTGACCCCACCTCTCTTCCTGTTGAGTTCCCCCAAGATAAGTCCTTGGACCCCTGTTCTCATGCTTTATAGCTTTGCCATAGGAAGACTTATCTTGCCTTTTGGCTTTTACTTGCAACTCCTTGCTCATGACTCAAATATTTTTCTCCCTTCCCTCCTTCACCTCAGCCATCTCGGAACAAATTAGCAACTGCAATCTGTCACTGGATGGCTCCGCAGCCTCATGGTGAAGTCTTAAAAAAATCAAAAGTAATCTTTCTTTTGGCCTCAAATGTCATCCCTATCCTCCCATCTCCTATATCCTTCTTGTGTGACTTTGCTTCCTAGAGCAAGGATTTGAAACCTTGGGGGGTCTTCTTTGATAGCAACCTACGAATGCAACAATTAATTACTACCGCCGCTATAGAGTTTATCTCCACCCTTGTGCTCCGCACACTGGACTACTGCTCATGCCTATAACTCCTTGGACTTCCCCTCTACTACTTCCTCCCTCTAGAGAAACTCCTCAATTTTGCTACCAGCGCTCTCTACAACCTATCCCAAGCTTACCCCACTTCTATCTGCACAAACACTCCAAGTTCCTTCCCCTAGTCTGCAAAGCTGTTAAGAAAGATTTACTTTTTGCAACTTTTCCTGCATAGTTTTCTGTGTAACTCCATCCGTTTTGCTTCATTTTTTATCGGGACCTGCCTTTAAAAGGGAAGCTAAGCCTTCAGCTTCACTTCCCTTTTGCTCATTAGATGGTCGGTACTATAAAAAATTGTTTCCCTGTTAACATTTTGAAAATGTACATTGCACAGCACCATACAGTGCAGTGCAAAGGGGACTGTATCTCCTTAACATTTTACACTTGGGATTGTTGTTTACTTGTATTTGCCTAAAGACACGCTGGTGGCAGCAGTTCCACTTTTTTGCTTTATTTTTTACATGCACCTTTGTGTTTACTGCATATGGCTACTGAATGCGACTAGTGCCCTAAAATTACTTTGCCTCTAGATTTTTGTGTACTCTTTATTAGGCCTTCTTCCTGCCTTCCTGGGGCAGGAAATCCCATATAAAGTAATGAACTTGCCCAGGAAAGCTGGTGCTTTTGCAGGCTAGTGAGCCTTTGTTTATTCCATAGGAAGGGGACTGGGACGGTCTAGTCCCAGTCCACATCTCTGCTGATAGAAAGTCGGCTATTGGTGAGGATGTGAAATCAGTAGCTATCCCTGATTGGACAGCTCCTTTCTATTGGTGGGTTTGGACTTGCTTTCAACTCCAGTTTTGGATAAAAGGAGGACTCCTGCAGCCATTCTTCAGAGCTATTTTGGGGCCAAGAATCTTTCGAAAAAGAGTAGCCCGTTGACGACTTCTGCAGTGGACAAGCATCCCCTCCAGCGATTGGCCTAGTGAAGCCCTGCTCCAATGCCTGCAGTCAGAAGAACCTCATCAGTGCTTTGAGCCTTGGACTTGTGGGACCAACTAGGCTCGATGTTGTCCGAAGGTTACATGCCCTAAGAGCCTTCGGAAGTGTCCCTGGTCTGCCTGGGGGACTTACCAGCTGCCTCATGGGCTACCTCACCAGAGTGGACACGGTTCCACATTTAAGCCTGGTGGTCGCCAACTTGTACCATAAATCACATTCAATGGAGCAGCTTCTCTGACCACGACTAGAAAGATGCAGGTCGGCGCCTGCAAATGGGAATCATTGCTAGAACTCGCCTTCCTCCATCCCGTGAAGTGTTCTCAAGAGGTCTGCATTTCTTCATCAACTGGGTTGCATCTTGCAGTTGCAAATGACCGAAAGAGCATTCAAACCTGCAAAACCCGAGCACCTCTCACCTGAACAAAGGAGACTACGCTCCCATTGACCCCCATAGGTTAACATTGGGTGCAGAGCCCTTTGCCTCCTATCTCCCTCTTAGTTACCTTTGTCATCAAACCTGGGTCAAGAATAGTGCCCTCTAGGTAAGCCTTGGCGGCTCCAGAAGAGAGGAGACTAGAGAGGAGAACTTGGCTGTCTGACAAATTGTTGTTGAACTTTTAAATAGTTCAAAACTGTTTTGAATGCCCGCAACAAGCCCATTGTATCCCTGTAGAGAATACCTTCCTAAGAGAAACCTTGTATTGGAACCTGTAACCTTTGGGCACTAGGTCCCATACATATTAGGGCTGGACCTAAGGCCTAAATAAATAACTATTTATAGGACTGACTGCCCAAGCTGAATTATTGTGTGTTATTTTGTGAGGACTCATTGGGGCCCCTGACCACACTTGCACTCTCCTGAGATCAAGCCTTGACTGCTCTCCACACTGCCTTGATTGGGTTCTGCTAAAATCACCATAACTGGGGTGGCCACCTAAAATCGTCCATCAGGGCTGATTTTAGAAATCCATCTCAACACTATCAAAGCTCATGCTCCTCACAAACTGACTGTCTACTCACCATCTCATTTCATCCGCTGCACTCAACCACACCACTTCCTCAACCACCACTGCAACTGCTGTCCCCCTCCCAACTTGCACCACTCTATTGGAACCCACTGCCCTTCAAAATCAAAGCCAGTCCGACTGTGGATCTCTTCAAAGTTCTGCTTAAACTTCACTTACTAGCCAAAGAGGGACCTCCCCCATCCTCCTCGGCAGAGCCCACCATTCCCTCCAGTTCCACCCAACAATGAAATTCTGTATACTTGTACAGTACTCTTCTTTAGTTTGAAGCACTTGCCCCCAATGTTTAGGTTACCAGTGAAAGGCATCAGTTTCTTATATGCCTTGTTTTGTCCCAGGTCTATGTCCCACTTTGTTCACAGCCTCAAAGTAGCTGACAATTTGTTCTCATCTTTAAGTCATTTCCGATCAAAACTGACATCCTGGTTATTCAAATAAATCCCAAAAAAATTTACCTTTTTGGTGGCTAGAAAAATCATGTCACACAGTCATCGCCGTTTACTCACTCTCGGGCATAGATTCAGATTTTGAATCAGACAGCTTTCACAAATGAGTCCTAGTTTTAGCAATTGCAGGTCTCACCCAATCCATAGGCCACTCAATCACTGGCAGGCTGCTACATTGCATTTTGAAGATTCCATCCAGGGCTCTCCCTATGGCATGGATTCAGACCTTTAACCCCCAAGATAATTTGTAAACAACTTCAGAGTTCTTATGGTTCTTTTAACAGTTTTGTTCCGTTGTTGCTCTTCATAACCAATAGGCCTTTGTTTCTGTTAGCTACGATTCAGGTCTGTGCTACTCTCCTACCACATCATGATGGGTCTGTACATGTACAAGCTGCAAGGTATTTGGCGAGAGAAAAGTGTCCTTGAGACTTGTAACCCAGCTGCGCCTGCTTGAAGAGGAGGAAATGCAGATTATTTAGTTCCCTCTAGTTGGTTGAGGGGTCTATCGTGTAAAGATGAGGAGACATTCTCTATGCTAGATCAGGCTTGGTAAGTTTCAGTCAGGCAGAGCTTCCAAGCTGACCTTTCCTGTTCCAACTCATCCTTTAACTCCGCTTCCATTGATAGACAAGATACAGGCTACCTAATTTCCCTTTCTGACAACTGTAGCCATTACTCTCCTGAATGGGCAGTAGCCATGACAATGCCATACCCGGCACACTACCAGCTACAACATTTGGCTGTTGGACTCAGTACTTGATTTATACTGGGGTTTACTTTGGGCTGTACTCGATTAATATATTCATAAAGGCTTCCAATTCACTGGTGATTACCACACAGCAATACTGAGAACAGGGTGTCGCCTTCATGGCACCCTAACCTTGAGACGTAGGTCCTCTTAGAGGCAAATCTGGCATTTGCATGGAAAATGGCTGCTAAACTGGTCACGAAAAAATAAGCAAAGGGACCTTGCTGCAGATGCAGAGTTTAGGACTAGTCTTTAAAGCCATGGTTGAACAGTTCTCTTAGCACACCATATGTACATCTCAGCATGAACTGACCTGCCCACCTCCATCTCCCAGCCAGCCCAAAAACATTTTTTTTTTTTTTTTTTTTTAACATCAGTAACAGGCCTTACTTTTTGTTCTTAGAACTACTTTTTATTTTTTAACAACCCCTTATTCTTTTGATCAATATATTAGTACATTTAGATATATGTTGCATTCTGCTGGATGTCATTTAAATATATTCAAGACTTAAAACAGTAGCTTAAACTTAACACTATTTTGACCAGCTATTGCCTTTCACTATACTCTGGTAGATGTTCTGTGTAGCTGTAGCTGGTAAAGAAACACTGCATCTTCCAAAATCGTACAATATTCAACTGTAAAAAATAATGCAAGGTGATGAACAAAACAATATTAATAAAACTGCAGACCAAAGTCTAATTTAGTCTGCGGAATGAAAGTTTAGGGAGTTAACGCTAAGTGTTGAAATTGGTGTTCAACCTGCAGGTCACAAAATCAAATGGTTCAAATTCAACATTCCATCATTTCACAAAAAATCAAAATCAGGTCCATTGAGATTGTTAGTTGTAACTTCTGTTACAAGTGCTGTGTAAACCAGAAGCCTTTAAAATAGCGCATGTCAAACCGCTTCTAAAAAAGGCATCCCTCGACCCCCTTGACCCTAAGAATTGCAGGCCTATCTCCAACACCAGATTTCTCGTGAAACTCATTGACCGAACTGCATACTCCCAGCTGAACTGCTTCGTAGAATCCAACAAACTCCTCGTTCCCGCACAAGCAGGCTTCAGACCGCGCCATGGGACAGAAACCACTCTGATCTCGATCTGGTATGATCTCAAGGTTGCGGCAGACACCGCAGGTTGCGCAGCACTGATTCGTCTTTATCCGTCAGCAGCCTTTGACACTGTTAACCACTCAATCCTCCTTGACCGCCTCCACTCCCTAGGAATCCGTGGTTCGGCACTCAAATGGATTGCCTCCTTCCTCAGCAACAGGAAACCAATTGCCTTCCTCTCCCCTTTTGTCTCAACTGCTCATGCTGTGAACACTAGAGTACCCGAAGGCGCCTGCCTCTCTGCTCTCCTCTTCAACCTCTATCTGACCACTCTACCAGGACTCAACTGCGCGTGCAACCTCTCCTGTTACAACTACGCATACGATATCCAAATTATCCCCAAAACAAGCACCAACCCACATCACAACCTTGAAGCATGTCTCAGTGATATGGACCGATGGATGACAAGTAACCACCTCCTTTTGAACCCTGATAAAACTGAAATCATGGTGTGCTGAAATACTGCCCTTCTCCCCCTTCCCTCCCCCCCAACTGCTCCCATGGCCCCCCCCCTTCCAAAATAGTGAAAAACCTTGGCTGCACTATGAACTCAGGCCTAACCCTCTCCAGTCAGATCAATAATGTATCAAAATCCTGTTACTACCACCTCAAACCTATCCTAACAGACTCACCGCCGTTATGTCTATTGTCATGTCAAGACTGGACTATGCCAACTCCTTAGACCTGGGAGCATCGGCATACCAACTCACTCCCCCCACATATCCGACACACCCAAGACTACATGGCCAACCGCAAAGCTCTAAAAAACGGTCTCTTTCCATAATGCCGATTAAGACCATCTAAGGCCGCTGAGACCTTGCAACCTGCAGACAAATGTTCAAGGAGAAACCGAGCAATGACACCACTGAAAGCGACTATTAAGTCACTAATAAGGTCACTCTAAACGCAGCAATCACTAAACGCGTAAATGAAATCTGAAACAGACTCGTAATAATACCTCCACTCCAGACACTCCCCTCTCCTATCACTATGCTCACTCTCTACTCTACAGCAACACACAATAGAGCACAGCTACACCCCCCCCGCCTCTATCAATTTTGGCCTAGCTGCTCACATACGAACAAAACTACATGAACACCTCAACATCCTGCTAGAATGCTGCAATACCCCACGAAAAACTGGCCTAGCTGCACACATAAGCATCCTACACAGGCCTAACGGAGCCAGAACCCCGTCTCGGAGACCAACCTCCAGACTGCACCCATTCAACTGATCTCGATACCACCACATCTAATGCTAGGATGCAGCTACCATCAGGCAATCTCATCAGCTGCGCACATAATGAGTGCACCTAAGCACCCTATGATACCCTACTCTCTCGACTGATCTGGTCTACGGTCCCGAGGGCATTCACCCACAAGCGCTTTGGAGGTCACACCAATGATATATAGAGCGCTATATGAATGCCAAATAACCTAACATAACATAATCGCACCAGTGCGATATGTGACATGGTTAGTAGGCTGGCTTTGTCAAGAGGGGATGGGGTACTCCTCAGCATAGGGTGGGAGCCAAAGCCATTCCTATCCCAGAGTAGAAAGTGGGAGTTAGGAGGGCCCCAGTTTCTGCCCCCTCCCTAAATGCCCATGTATGGTAGGGCAGTACCACTCTTAATCACCCCATACCTCTGTATGAAGATACTGGCCAGTTTCTTTCTTCTTATTTTAGGCAACTACATCTACCAGCATTCTAAGTGGATCGTTTGCAACAAGGCAGCCGACTAGAGCTTCCACCAAGACATCGCCTAAGAAGTCCCCACCGCGAGGGAGAGAACCGATATGCAGTACAGCGGCAACCACATGCGGTAGCAAGGACCACTATGTGCCGCCAGCCAAAACCAAAACACACAGCAATAGAGTGGATGTGCTGCAGCACCATGACACAGACCATCAGACCACTTGCATGGAATTCACTTAGCTCTCTTTTTAAGTGTTCTCCTACTGAACACGTCCGGGCAGTGAACAGCAGGCAGGATTGGCCCAGAGACCTAGGTAGGAGGTACTGGGCGGGGGATCGGGGGGGGGGTCGGGGTGTAAGAAGGAAGGGGAGAATAAACATGGGGACAGGAAACAGGAAGGTGTGGGTTTCTCCGATTAGGTAAGAGTAGGATGTGGCAGACCAGAGGGAGAAAGGACAGTGTGCAGGAGTGTGGAGGCTGTTTTCAGTGAAAGAGTAGGGAGTGAAAAGTGATTGAGGGAGTGAAAGGAGGGTGAAAGAGTACAAGGTGTGGTAGAGTAGTAGTGAGAGGGGAGAGAATAACCAGGTTAGTCACCGTAGTGACCACCTTACTCCTAGTCCATAGTCCCCTTTCCTCCATACTTATGGGACATCTCTCCGTCCTGTGGGACAGGACCGGAGCACTTTGTAAAAAGCATCCAAAAATGTTTACAACATTTTGTCCTTCCTCTCTTTCTTGCGTGGGGCCCGGCACGTGGCCGCAACCCCGCCCACTTTGGCTCCGCCCCGCGCATCGCCCATCAGTCTATCGCCAGGTCAGAGACCTATTAGCAATAACAGAGGAACCTTATTAGAGGGGACGGCGGGCGGGGGTATGGAGGAAAGGGGACTATGGACTAGGAGTAAGGTGGTCACTACTGTGAGTAACCTGGTTATACTCCTACGTCCCGCCCCCTTTCCTCTGGCCCAAGTAGCTGCCCTAGTGATGGACTCCCAGGGGACATTTCTTAAAGCAACCGCGGCTGCCTTGCCCCTCACCAGGTGTGCATGAATACCCTTAGGAGGTTTCAGCCCTTGGACGGCGAAAGACTGATGCAGGCGGCGATCCACCGAGAAATAGTCGCCTTAGACGCCTGCTTACCGTGAGGGTTACTGAAGGTCACAGAAAGTTGAGAAGAACTCCTAAGCTCGGAAGTCCTGTCAAGGTAGAACTTAAGAGCACTTCTGACATCAAGACAGTGCAGAACCCTTTCAGCCTCTGAGGCAGGGTTCGGAAAAAAGATAGGTAGGGAGATCGACTGATTCAGATGGAATTCAGTTATCACCTTCGGTAGAAAGGCCGGGTTTGTACGTAGGACTGCCTTGTCCTTGTGAAAGACCAAGAAAGGATGCTCCACTGACAAGGCCTGGAGCTCACTCACTCTCCTCGCTGACTTAACGGCGACCAGAAAGGACACTTTCCATGATAGGTACTTGAGGTCCACCGTGGCCATTGGTTCAAAGGGTTTATGGCACAGCGCCGTCAGGACAACATTTAGGTCCCACGGCAGGTGCAGACTACGAACTGGAGGGTAGAGGCGTGTCAAGCCTGCAAAATGCCTCTTAACCACTGGGTTACTCAGAGAATAAGAGCATTGTTCTGTAGAAAGATAAGTGGAAACCGCTGAAAGGTAAGTTCAGCATGACAGAACGTGAACACCCGACTCTGCTAGGGAGGACACGAAGGACAGCACCGTGTCAATCGTAGCCACCCTTGGATCCAACTGCTTTTCCAAACACCAATGACAGAACCTGAGCCATTTACTTCTGTATTGGAATCTGGTTGAGGGTTTCCTGGCTGCCCGGATAATACGCGTGATATCCGTAGACAAGTTAAGATGCTCTAAAGACTTGAACTCAGGCACCATGCCGCCAAGCTGAGCGATTGTGGGGAAGGGTGCCACATCTGCTGTTCCCCTTGGTGAAGAAGATCGGGGGTCACTGGTAACCTGATCGGCAGATACACCGACAGGTGTTGAGGTTCTGAGAACCAAAACCTGGCCCGCCACCACGGGGCTATGAGTAGAATGGAACAGTTTACCGAGTCCTTCAGCTTCCAAATTGCTCGAACTAGAGGCAGAGGCGGGAAGCCGTAAGCTCTCATGTTGTGCCATGGAATCTCGAGAGCATCTCCAAGAGAGGAGGCTCCCAGCCCCCCTCTGGAGGCATACTGAGGAAGCTTCTTGTTTACCGCTGTAGCGAAGAGGTCCACCTCTGGTGTGCCCCAACACAAGAAAATCCATGAGAGGACCTCCGCCTTCAACTCCCACTCGTAGCTGACCACTGTCCGCCGGCTGAGGGCATCCGCTGTGACATTCAGCTGGTCCGGGATGTGTACTGCAAGCAGCCAGACACCATGAAGCACGGCCCACTCCCATATCTGGATGGGGGGGTGGACTTCGTTCCCCCTTGCTTGTTGATGTAATACATTGACACCACCTTGTCCGTGTGTATGCGGACCACCTTGTTGGCAATGAGCGGTCTGAACGCCCCGAGTGCTAGGAAGATCGCCAGAAGCTCCAAATGATTTATGTGCAGGAGCTTGTCCTGAGGCGACCAGAGGTCCGAGACCTGAAGATCATCTAACGTTGCACCCCACCCCAGAAGGGAGGAGTCCGTCGTGATCGTCACCGTGGGGGATGGGTCCTGAAACCCTGCACCCAATGAGCTTGCTGAGAGGACCACCAATCCAGGTCCACTCATAGAATCCAGAATCATTATCAGCTTGGAATCCAGGTCCACAGCCTGACGCCAGGAACTCCCAAGAGCCATCTGGGTCTGTCTCATCTTGAGACGAGCAAGAGGAAGAGGAAGAGCCAGCACGCACGAGGCCATGAGGCCCAGAAGCCTCTGGAACCACCAGGCTGATATGCTCTCCGACTGCGCAAACATCTGACACGTGGCTAACAGATCTGCCATTCTGTCCCCGGTCAGGTACACACTGCAGTCGATCGTGTTCCACGAAAACCCAGGAAAATCGGGTCCTGCAAGACAGTCATGGAAGATTTCCGCCAGTTCACCGACAGCCCAAGATGGAAAGGGAGCTGAAGGAGAGACTGGAGATTGCCTGCTGCTGCCAGCGGACAAGGGCTGCGTAAGAGCCAGTCGTCCAAATATGGATACACATGGATACCCTGGAGACGAAGATAGGCCGCAATCACCGACATCTTCGTGAAGACACGCAGCGCCGAGCTGAGGCCAAAAGGAAGCACTCAAAACTGGAAGTGCTCCTCTCCCAAAGAGAAGCGGAGATATCTCCTGTGTGGGTTCCAAATCAGGATATGCATGTACGCATCCTGAAGATCCACGACGCTGAGCCAATCACCCATCTGCAAGGAGGACCGAATCTGGCCGGGCGTGATCTTGAATTTCTCTTGGGATAGGAAAAGATTGAACTGGGAAAGGTCTAGGATGGTGAGCAGGCGAACCTGGTTGGGTTTGGGCACCGTAAACAGCCAGGAGTAAAAGCCCTCCCCAAGGGGAACGGGTTCCACAGCTCTGTGGTCCAGAAGTTTCTGAACCTCGGCTTTGAGGGAGGGTGAGCCTGACAGCTGAAAAGGAAGGTTGAGGGGTGGGGTAGGGGGTAGAGGTAAGCGGAAGCCTGCTCGAGCGACTGACGAGACCCATCTGTCTTCTGATGGCCTGCCACGCCTCCCAATGCATCCTCCCACCGGGGTCTTGTGCGAGCACGGAAAACCCTCATTTAGTAGGTTGATCGGTGGCGGTGCCCCCTGAACCTGAGGAGGAGGCTGATGAACGGGAGAAAAACCACGTCCGTTGTTGCCTATGGCGGTTATTCCCCGCAGGGGTATCCACTCTTCGAGACTTGCAGTCGATGAAGCCCCTAAAGCCAGAGGAAGGTCGACTTTGCGACAACGGTCTCTGGGTTTTGAAAGGAGCCTTAACCAGGACAGACAAGGATTTAGCTGTCTGAGTGCTATCTTTCGTCTTGGTGAGCTCTACATCTGTTGTAGCATAAAAGAGCTCCTTCCCATCGAACAGAAGGTCCAACACCTTGTCCTGCACTTCTTTTGAGAATTTAGTTGCATGCAGCCATGCCCGCCGTGAGGTATCAACCCCCAGCATAAGGCCCCGAGCCGAGGTGTCTACGTGATGAGCCGCAGCCTCCAGGAGATCCTGGGCCAAGACCCTGGCGTCGGAAAGGCCTCCTCTAAAGTCTTCCAGCTTCTCGACCGGGATAAACTCCTCAAACTCCGACAGACCTTTCCACATCCGCATGTTAGCTCCCGCTAATATCAATTCAGCGTTGGCCTGCCTGAGCTGCAAGGCCGAGTTGGTGAAGATTTTCCTCCCAAGGGAGTCGAGGAGCTTGTCCTCCTTTCCCAGAACCTGAGTAGCCGTCGTGGAAGAGGATGCTGCAGGCCTGGACTGCAAAGTGGCCGCAGCCACCACTGTGGAGGAGGGGGCGGACAAGATGACAGGGCCACCTCTTCCGAAGAATGCAGCCTGTATCTAGCGTCAATTTTCTTATTGACAAAAAGTCCAGAGTGTGGCTTTTCTCAGACTCTGCGGACCTCGGCCAGAACGTCCTTATGCAAGAACAGGCCGGTACACTCCAAGGGAGACAGGGTGAATGCCCCAGAAAGCACGCCCTCCTGCAGAGCGGGTGCCTCGGGCACTGGAACATCTAAGAAGTTCATCATGTCCAGTACCCGGTCATGAAAAGCTCTGATAGAGCGGGGAAAGTCCTCGCTGTCCTGATCGTCTTGTGCGTCATCCGACAGATCAGGATCCTGCTGAACCGTGTTGGGCGCTGCCTTGTCCACAGGGGACAATGGGGGCAGAGGCTGAAGAGTCGAGGGAGGCACCGTAGGCAAGGGAGGCGCCAGCGGAACCACCGGAGGAACAGGTGGAGCCGGAGGCGCAGGAGGACATCTCCCTAAAAAGCCCTTTGAAATACTCCCTCATTGGGTCGGTACGCATAAGCGTTTGAAATTTACCGAAAAAGGCTTCCTCTGAGGACTGCTTCGGAACCTGAGGAGGCCTCTCCTGAGGTGGACAAATCCAGGGACGTAACGGGGACGGGTGCCACACAGGCCCCTCCACCGACGTATCCACATAAATCAACGGTGCCGAGCCTGCAGTCAGCGAAACATTGTGCGGAAGAGGCATCCAAGGATTCCAGTCATAAACCAGCCGATAAGGATGTGCACAAGGGACTATGTTCACCCAAGGGGCCAAGCCCTACACCTGATGCCGATGGCGTCGTTGTAGGGGTAGCACCCAAAATGGCCGCCGCAGTCATGGTGGGAACGGGCGCCATTTTGTCATCATCTGAGGGGAACTGCGCTGCGTGAGTAAGTGAGGCAGGGGTCCCCGTCGATGGATCAGGGGTCTTAACCTTAGCCTTAACATAAGGGACCTAAGCAGAGCCGGTACTGTGTACCCTGGAATGTTTTTGTGACATACCAACTGCCAAATTAGCCTTCGAAGGAAGGACCTCGGCACTGCCGGTAAAAGAAGAACTTTGCTTCTTTGCCCCCTCAACAGGTCTGGTGTCACTGCAAGAGCGGGAACGGTGAGAAATCGCTTTCACCGACAAGGCCTTGTCAGGCCGCTCAGAACTGTTGGTAGCTTTAGCATCTGAACGAGGGACCTCCGACCCAGGTCCGCTAACAGCCTTATCTGCACGGGCCTCGAACATCCATTCAGTAACAGCAAGCCCACTCAAGGCCCCTGGCGCACCCCGGTCTTATTTTTGAGGGAAGCCGACAGAACTGCCTCAGAGCGAGCTCCGGTACCCCACGACTCAGTAGAACTGGGTCTACAAACAGCCCCCATAGGAGGGGCCTCGGAGCGCACTCCGGTATCTACAGGCCCCTTACGGAGACCCTCAGAGAAAACTCTGGTACAATTATTAGGCCCAACGGGCACCCCAGGGCGAACCCCGGTGGCAGAGCGATCAACGCCCCTCCCAGCCCGAGAGGAACCCGGAAAGATATCACCGGCGGGGTGCTCTGAAAAGTAAAGAACTTACCGGGTGTTTCTTCTTCTCGTTGATTAACGCCTGAAAATGCGAAGGAGGAGTTCGTCGGAACACCTCCTCCCGCCGCCAACTGACGTTGAAGTGCCCAGACCGAAAGGGAGTCGCAGTAAAAACAGGAGTCCCAACGGCGATCTGGACCCAAGCACTCTAAACAAAGAGGATGGGGATCCGCCCTCGCAAAACGGCGGTGACACGATGAACAATCTGGAAAATCTAGTTTGAACGACATAGAAAGACCAGCACACGATCGCTAGCGAGAGCCAGAGAGGAAAAAGGGAAGAAAATCTACCGAGGATGCAAGTGCGTCCAGTCCCGAACAAGCAGAGAAAAGGACTGATGGGCGATGCGCGGCGCGTAGTCAAGGTGGGTGGGGATACGGCCCTATGCTGGGCCCCGCGCCAGAAAGAGAGGAAGGACACATTTTTGGAAAAATGTTTGGATGCTTTTTACAAAGTGCTCCGGTCCTGTTCCACAGGACGGAGAAATATCCCTTAAGTATGGAGGAAAGGGGACGGGACGTAGGAGTATTGGTAGTGTAGAGAGGGGAGAGAGGTGGTAGCTTAAAGAGGGGAAAGCAGCAGTTGTGTAGAGAGGTAGAGAAGTGGGAGTGTAGAAGAGAAGAAAGCAGTAGTAGAAGTAGGGAGAAAGGTGAGCAGTAGTAGTGTAAAGGGGAGAGCAGTAGTAGTGTAGAGACATCTGTGGGACAGTTTAAGCTGCAGGGAGGTAAGAGTAGCAGGAGAGCGAGCAGGAAGGAGTACAATTGGAGGATGGATGTAGATTGTAGAGATAAAGAGGCATCCAAGGGACAGAGGAGGAAGATGCAGTGAGAGTGGGTAGAGTTGAGAGTAGGTGGAGGAAGGGAGAATGACGGTGATACAGGGAGCGGAACATTAGGGCACGAAAAAAAAAAAGGCAAAGTGACGCTTGAGTATCCAGAAGGAATCCCTACAACTAATCAAGGAGTAAAGAAGGGCACACCTAGTAAGTCCCAGAAGAAGTTAAATAGATTAGGTGGTAGCCTTTAGGACATCAAGGCCAGACCGTTAGAACCTAGACAATAGGGGATTAATAATGAGTAGATACTAACCTGAAGAGTAGGGGGGCACATGGGTTAGGGAGGGTCTTGTTGTCTAGACCAGTGAGAAAGGGACAGCCCTTCGAGCCAGTTTAAAAGATAATCAACAGAAACCCTTCAAATGTCTTTGGGAGTTGGTGTGTTCTTGAGGCCATCTGCGACAGATAGCAAATGCAAAAGACAGACAATTTGGTATATAAAATACAACAGAAAAACATTTCATTTTCATCAACAGACCCATATGTATTTCAGTGGTTGTCGCATGTGACTTGATTGTCAAGCTGTACCTGTTTCCATTTTCAAACTCTGTTTCAGCACAGTCAGGTTTTGTCCACACTTTGAACTCGTAGTCCGCAGGCGGTAGGGTGCTCCCAAGCATTGTTGTACCGCTGCTGCCGATACCAGCAGTGTCCCCATCTCCTTCTTGGTACTCCACCTTCTCTACTCCAGCGAGGTTCCCAGAGTCAAACTTAGAGCTGAACAAGAGGTTGCCACAGCGTATCTCCATGGTCAGCAATCTAGAGTAATACCTTTCATTCCCTTACCTGCAGCATTGCTGCTGGGAACGAAGACCTATAGATGGGACAATAAAATGGGGTGAACAAATATTTCAATGCCACAATCAAAAACTTTAACCTTAACCTACAGGGGGCAAATCAATTAACCATTTTCCCTGTGCTACTCACCCAGAGGTCACACTTCGGCCCTATAAATAAAAATGCCAACAAATAGGGGCCCTAAGAAAACACAAAGGTATCAGGGCCCATATTGTAGAAACTTTGCATGCTGATAGTGTAATATTATAATGGATCTAAAATGGGGACATTTCAGATTAGCAGTGAAACTGTTACATAATACTGATGGTACAGTCTGAGAACATTTTATTAGAATTATTTTATATACCCCTGTGCAATTTTGTCGCTACTTCTAAGAACTTGCCATGCCAACTTGTCATGCCAATGAGTGGCGTTGTTGGTCCTTTTAGTACTTTTTAATGGCAGCTGGTAAACTATGGCAGTGGCATGCTCGTATACCCTCTAGACAAGAAGGCAATGTGAAGGGGTGGGCGGGGGGAGGGGGGATGATGTGGGGGAAACATGGCCATAATGGACAATAAACATTGTACAGGTGGTGTTACACTTGTAAAAGAGGAAGAAAAACACAGAACGGCATGACCCAACGTTACTTCCATCATAGCAATAAAACAGCAGATTTGAATAGATCACAGAGGCAACTGGAACACGCGGGTAACAAAAGCCCTGTTCAACATGTCAAGAACAGGGTCACGCAACAGGTCAGGACAAGAAAGAATTATGTGAATTGCAGATGGCCCACTGAGCAAGCTTCTGAGTTTTTTTTTTTTTTAATAATAGAGTGGAAGCTCTCTGCAGTATTCAATGATCTGCCATCAGCAGAGGTTGGGCAATTTGCATTTAGCTGGTTGAGTCGCTTGTACGGTTAAGGAGGATGTAGACCGTAGGCATCTAGTTGGTCGATATGGGTGGAGAACCTCAGAAAAGCATTCTGAAAGGTGTCCCTGTATGGGCTAGTGGGCAATGCTTAGACTAAATTACACCAACTTCAAAGAAATCCTTGCCCTGGATCAAGATTAGTGAGAGAACCTGTTTCACGTCTCACAATATACAGTATAGTGTGTATATACAGTATACTGTATATTGTATACAGTGAGAGGTGAAACAGGTTCTCTCACTAATCTTGATCCAGGGCAAGGATTTCTTTGAAGCTAGTGTAAGGTAGTCCAAGCAACGCAATCCAAGTATGATGCATGAAGCAAAATGAGCTGCTTGGAATTGGAAGTCCGCTAAACATAACATTACAATAGTCAATGGTGTATGTTGCAACTGAAAGGATCAGAGCAATCGGGTGTTGCATGAAGAGTAAGAGGATTCCTCACACAAGATGAAGATGGTGCAAAACACTTCCGACCAATTTTATTTCGGTGCTGTTTCAAGGGTCCAGGTGCAGCCACTTACTGGGGAGTACAAGATGTCTGTTGATTACACCAGACTCTCCAAAGGATAGTGTGGCAGAGCAAGGTGGTGTGCAGGAAGGTTAAAATGTACATCAAACACTTTAATAGAAACACATGATTACCCACACAATGTCTCTTTAGAAAGATATAAACTGTATATAGATCAGGCACAAGGAAGGGGAAAAAACAAACCTTTACAAGAAATGCATAAAATAAGCTATAAAGTTTAAAATATTTTGGCAGTTCTATAAATTGTTTCAGAGAATTGAAGGAACGTTTAGAAGGTAGTTAAAAGGTGTTACAATCTTTTCAGAAAAGGACTGAAAATGTACTTCAATAGAAACCAAGGGTACAAAGACTGGCACTAAGACTTTGTCGGTTCCAAGTCCTACTAGGGGAAGTCCCAATATCCAGCGTAGCTCTAAAGGATGGCAGCCACTGAATCCGAAGAGGGGGATCCCCAAATAAACATCCAGATGAATAAGCCCACTAGCGGGGCACACAGGAAGATTAATTCAAGTCCTGGAGCCAGTTCTAGTGCAGATGTAGTGTGCGGTATAGATGCAATCCAGAGACTTTGTTCTCCCGAGCCTCCCCTAGAGATAGCAGCGACAGTGCAGCAGTGAAGAGACCAGCAGGCCCACTTGGGGGAAGCTTATATGTGATTCTTTGTCTATTCCAGCCTGCAGTACAGGAAGTAGGACTAGGTTTCCTGAGTCTTATCGCTGACCGGAGAGGTTACGTTCCTCCAACATCCACTGGCTCAGGAGTGCGGATGAAATGCTGGGGTTGATGACAAAGGCCAAGGAAGGAAGATTATAAACTATTCATACCTTGGATCACACCGGACAGAAGCCACCTCTGAACCCCCTGGATTGAACATTAATCAGTGTGTTAGGCACAAAGGGCAGCACAAGCCCCTTGAGCTTCCCAGATTGTGTGAGATGGAACTGTGGTGCTTTCCAGATGTCACCCCATGAGAAAAATTGAGTGCAGCAGTTACATAAAGTGGAGAGACGTCTGCAGCAAAGGGGTTCTTGCATCTGGGAAAGGCAGTGAATGCATGACTAAGAAGTGATCCGGTTGTCCACACTATCAGAACGAAGGAGCACTGCAATCTGTTCCTTCTTGGTCGCTGGGGAGAGACAGATTCACGGTCTGATTTTTGTTGGAGTGCTTGATTTTTTGGACTACTTGATATGCTGGTGCAGAGCTTGAGTTGCCTTCCTTGAGCAGCCCAGTTTGTGTTAAAGCAGCAAGGCCATGAGAGTGGGTAAAGGTTCTGCTTTTATTCCCACAAAGGAGGCTGGTCCCGGTCTCCTATATCACAGCAAGCTACATTCAAACATCTGGTAGCCAGCCACCTGCTTGTTTGTTTATTTGGTATACCGCAAAACCAAACCCAAAGGGGTAGCTGGGCGCAGACAATACAAGGATACTTGAGGACTTGGTTACAGGAAGAATACAGTTATACAGTTCACATTAGTAACAAAGGTGCATGTACAAGAAAATGCAAAACTACAGTTCAAGCTAGTTCACCAGAAATCAATTAATCTAGTTGCAGTCATTTAGGGTCTCTGGAGCAGGTGGCAGTGGGACGGTCGAGCTAAGTGTCATTGGAACGTATCCAGGTGAGGACTTTCCGCCTGAAGCTAGGGTAAGGTTGGTCCATTCTGAGATCCACAGGGAGTTTGTTCCAGGTTTGCGCAGCTATGAACAGAAAACTGGAGCCGCCAGCTGTACTCTTTTTGTATCTAGGCACCACTAAGTTGTAGGCATTAGTCATTCTAGTGGGACGGTTTGAAGTTCTCTTGTTGACTCTGTTTACCAGGTAAGGGGGAGCTATATTGTTAAGACATTTGGAGGTGAGGGAAAGTGTTTTGAGGGCAATCCTGTCTTTGATATTTAGCCAGTGGATATTTTTCCTAGAGGTGGAGATATGAGCTCTGTTAGGAATATTTAAAGCTACTCTAATAGCGTTATTTTGGAGAGTTGTCACCAACTCGGGCATCCTCAAACACTCAGGGCGGTTTCACACAAAGGACGCCACATCTCCTTTCTCTTCAAACAGCCAAATTTATATGCTAATCGGAACTGAATTGGGCTGCTATAACCCCAGCTCAGAGGGACAGACATCCTTTGACTACATATTGCCACTTCCTCATGCAATCGCACACAAAAAGGACAAGGCATAATCTTGCAACTCCACTGAAATTCCAGGAAAACTTATTTCTCTGTTTTAGATACCTGGAGCAGGGTTTCAACAAGGACCCAAGCTAGACAAATGGATCCCACTGGTGGGGCCATTTCACACAAAGATAAGCTCAGGAACTATGGGGTACCTTTGAGCAATTCCTTCCCAAAGAAAAGGCAGAGCACAAGCATACGAAGAGCACTACCAAAGGCTTTAGATAAAGCCTGGCTGGGATGAAAATGGAGTAAAAAAAAAAAAAAAAGTCAGTACGAAGTGTAGGGGACTGAAGGACAGTGCCCGGTCCTGAGTCCATCCGGGAGAATGACTCAGGGAACCAGCTGCCACTCAGAGCTAGTGGATTATGAATCCAAGGGGTAGAAGAGGGCGGAGCTTCTGGTTACTTTCTCGTGGTGGCCGATAATTCACAGATGCCTACCAGAGCTCAACCAGGCACAAATAACCTAGCTGGTTGGGAGGGTTAGTTAACTAGTTTCCAGGGCACCAAAATCTACAGGGGGCTAACTATAGATTCCTCCCTTTCACCTGCCGAGTCTGTAGCACGTCACAGGAAATTCTGCATCTCCCGATTTGAAGTTGCAGCAAAGCCCTTTAAGAGAAAAGGTTCTCCATTTCTAGTAACAGTAGAGTATGTCCAAAAATGAATAAGCACATACCAGTGTTAGGACAGAATTCCACTTTTGGGGTGGTCTTGTACCATTTTACAGAACCCCAACACCCCTGAATCACTGTATTTGTGTGAACACCAGGACTGAAGTCCAATGCAACCATTTTTCATGTGCGGTCATATGTTAGCCGATATAGCTTTTAAGACAGGAGTTCCTTTTCTTGGTCTCAGAGTGATTCTATCATTTTCCAGGTGTGTTGTGGGGTAGGCCAGTGGCAGCTGTAATTTTGTTTTTTATTCAAACCCAGAGGGTACAGTCATTTTCATTGCATTAATAGCCCAATGGTAGCCATTGGGATATGAAGGCATGGCTAAGTTCTGTTCCAGCCCATTTAAGGCGGAGTGGAGGCAGAGTGACTGCAGGAGAGAAGCTGGCAGTATTTTTGACTATTTCGGTCTGCAACGCGTGTGGGATGTACTTTAAGTCCTGAGCCATCGGCGTAGCCGATGCGGAGTGGAGCCAGAGTGACTGTCTGGCTGTGTGCACGGCGCGGTCCTGTCACTGCTAGTTTCTTCTTCTATCTGGATTTACACGCTTAACCACTGAAGACGGATGAGTGGAATTACAGCACTTCCTGTGTGTGTGCCCGCATTATGATACACGTGGCCCCGCCGACGACCATATCTAATGAAAATGACTCATGGATGAAAGTTTTGTTCTCTCCCATGAATTACAAGCGCCTCGTGTGTTATAAAGAATAACGAACTTTGAACAATACGCTTTGCTCAACGAACTGATTTTTTCGGCTGCTTTTATTAGGCACCAAGGAAATAGATACTGTGCAACTAACAATCGCTTAAAAAAAAAAAAAAAAAAAAAAAACGGTGCTTATTTGGGTGTTAATTTGGCATTGTTGCCTTGCTGAGCCCGTCTGAAATCATGAAGCTGAAGAAGCCGGGTGGGTCTGCGCAGCGATGAGGTGCAGGGTAAACGTTTACCGAGTCGGGACATACCCGTAAAACAACAAAGGACTTACCCAAGCATAAGAAGGGGAAGAAGGATATGCCTGTTAATCAAATTAGCATAACTGGCGACTTCTCAGGCCAAAGAAAAGTGCCGGTGAGCTTTGTTAGTTATAAAGATGTGAATTATCTGGCCTCCTCTGGACAGCCATCTGCGCAGCACGTGCAAAGTGAGGCTAGGAGACCACATGTTGACCCATGTATAAGTATGAACAAGGATACATCAGTTATGTTGTCTGGGTCTACCCATTCATTAGATAATAATGGCTTATTGTTAAACCTTTGCAAAACCCTACAGCGGAATTCCATTGGGACGACCCAACATCTTCATGGATCCGATACACATTGGGTAACCTTTCTTCTAGTCCCAACCTTGATCGATTTGTTCATGAGTCCGACTCAAGGCGTGCTGTGGAAAAGTACAATATGGAGATCCAGTCAGAGTGGCAAGTCTCAGATCAGAAAATGGATGGACTTCTTGATTTTGAACTGAACGCCTGGTCAATGAAGCTGGAGATGGTTCTTAAAACATGCATGAAACTGGCCACAAATCAGGGGTTAATTCAGCAGTCTCATCAGGGTGCTTGATGTTCTAGTGGTAACAAACTCTGTGTTGAATCAAAATGTGGCGATGAAACAAAAGCACAGGGTTCCCAACCAATACACCCAGGGTAAGGGTGTGATTGAGGAATTAGATAACGGTACCATGCTTGGAGATGGGGACATGCTGAATGGGGGTCATGAGCATATATCACTCGACGAGACAGAATACGTGGAGGACGTTAAACTCGGTTACCATTACGGTGGAAAATGAAGATGCCGCCATTAACGCCCTTTTTATGGAAATATAATTAATGCAGAAATCGGACCTTATGGTGCCCACAAAGGATTTGCTCCTGCCGGTGCTTGGGCACTCGGTGAGGGTTAAGGACCCCCCTAAATTGGCACCACCCGTGACCATGAACAGATTACCACTGGTTTGGTGAGAGGAGACGGTGCAGGGTTTGGTGTTAATGCTAGAATGGTAACAAATGCATGGGGCCTCATTACAACTCCGGCGGTAGCCGTGCCGGTAAAAACAGCAGGCTGCCGCCAGAGTTGTGTATTTTTTCCGGCACCTGGCTTTAGGGAATCACAGGGGCATTACAGCCCTGGCAGCCCGTGAAGCCAGGCGCCGGAAAATGTTGCTCCACATTCCCATTGAGCCCCATAGGACTCAATGGGAATGGGGAGGACAGTAGCACTGGCACCGTTCATAACGGTGCCGATTCCACTGTGAAAGTCTGCGAGCGGGTGCCGTTCTTCCCGCCAGGTCAAACCTGGCGGGTTGGAGGTCATCCGGCTCGCAGGCTAGTATTTGCCGGTCCGGTAACAACCGTGACAGTAATCCTACTGGCACCGTTGTTACCAGACCAGCAGGGTTGTAATGAGACCCATGGTCTGATGGGACTAAAAGACCAGTATTATTCCGTGACCCTATGGACAGATGGCCCCTTATCAAGCCGAAAGTGCTTTCTCAAGCTAGTAAAGGTGGAGTGATACAACAATGCCTGACATTGCCCTGTGAAGAGGGCAGTAAAGTTTTGAAAGTAGCCCTGGATCCTGGACATGAAAATCACGATGTGAATAAGCTGAGTAATTATGTCGGGAAGGAGAGGGTTGGGCCTAGAGTAACGTTTGCAGAAGATTGTGGTAATAAGAAGGCTAAATTTCCCGAGTTAAACAAAGATATGGTGGAAGAGAATGGTTCAAAAGCAGTTTCTAATTGTTATTACAAAGATTCTGCTATGTTTAGGGCAGGATGCATGGTAAAATTGGTCGAAAAGCATACGACTTCTATGAGCATTTCTAAACAGGTCCACATTGTTGCATTTATGGGCTTCTGTACCTTGGTTGGCTTCCATTAAATCAGCAGATATTGTCGAGTTGGCATTGCCAAAGTGGGATAGCCCTACTAACTTGGTGTTGCTAAGGTTTGCTTGTCCCCCGGTGGTAGCATTGCTGTGTGCCAACACTGACGCCCTGGATCATTTGGGCCTGAAATTGTGGGTACGTGGTCAGAAATGCATTGTAGCTACTAGAAGGAATATGGCAGGGCCCTACGGGATATGTCCACTTTGGGGAAACTGTCCACCTGAATTGGTACGGGGCTGCCAGGGGCAGGAGTGTGGGGAGATCTGGGGACAAGAAGAGATTTTCCTGGTCCTGTGGGGGAATGGTGTGAACCAGTACCAACAGTCAGTTGACAATTGAGTTATTAAAGTGGCTAGTTGGAATACTAGGGGTCACAGCCACTTGTTGCATAAATTGGGATTCTCTCAATTTCTAGTTGGTTACGATGTGCTCCTGTTGCAGGAGACTTGGCTTGATAGCCCAGACTTTTTTGAAGGGTACCATTAGTACAAAATGCTGGCCAATAAAGGCCCCAAGAGGAGACCATTTGGAGGCTTGATTGTTGGAATTAAGCAATGGTACACTTCGCAAAGTGTGGAAAACCACTGAGGGAGGTTATATACAAGGAGTGGAAATGAGGAACAACACCAGTAGAGATTGTTCTATAATGTTCATTGTTAATATTTATCTTCCTCCAAGTTTAAAAAAAAGTTGATGTATTTTTTGAAATACAAGGTGTTGTTGAGACAAACTACCATGCTGTATGGAATTGCCCGTTTGGTACTGCTTGGGTGTGAATTAAATGCTAGGTGTAGTGAACGCCAGCAGTGCGCCACCTAGCTGAATGTCCACCCCAGTAGTTTTATGCAACGGGGGGTGGGGGGGATGGTAACACCAGAGACAACAGATTGGTTGGTTTCTTTAGTCAATGGGATCTTAAAATGTTGAACGGCAGAACTAGTGGGGATGTCCCGGGACAATACACCTGGTAAGGTAATACCAGGGCAACCCTAGACTACTTCTTTGGGAATCAGGTATGCCTTGCAGCCGCCCAGAAGCTTAGTGTGAGGCCTTGTATTTTTTGTGACCATAGTTTGCCTGACAATTGGGTTAGAGGACATTAAAAAAAACGTGGGCCGATCAATTAAGATGTTCAGCACTTTCGACTAATTAGCAGGTAAATGGACTAAGAGGAACTTGAGTAAGATTGGGAATATAGTGGATGTGTTAGATAGCTCGGAGATTGAATCCCTTCAGTCCCTTAGTCACAATGAAATTAAAAGTTGGTTTAAAAACCTGGCCAGTAAGACCGTAAAATGCCCCATGACGTTATCTATGATTAGGGACAAAATTAAAAATAAATATGATCGGGTCAGTAGAGATGCCAAATGCAGTAAGCGTAAAGATATCCGAATGGTGTCAAGCCTACCATACCCTAAGTGAAAAATACTAGCATTGACTAGGCAAATTAAGAATAGATACAGAGGGTGGCAAAAACGGTGAAAGCACCCCGTGAAAAACAGGCAATGGCAGGATATGTTGATGGTATTGAGGAAGGGGAACACCAAAGATGTTTGGAGCGAGTTAAATAAAGCTAAGTGAGGGGTGGATAGGGAGAAAACCCTTAACCCAATCCAAGCGGTTGAATGGCTTGGCTATTTAAAAGGGGGTACATTCTGAATGAAGATACTTCTCCGAGATATTTGATTGAGGGATGGCATTTGGACACTGGAGTTGTTGAAATTGAAAATAAAATTATGAAGTTAAACTCTGAATGGACTTGTTAATGCGGTCCTTAAATTAAACCCTGGGAGGTGGGCATGTATGTTGAAGATCTTGTTCGATGTGGTATGTAGCTCCCAGACAATACCGTCCTCAATACCGTCGACACACCTTCACCATCCTTTCCCCTCACTCTCTGGCCAGCCTCCCTTGGCCCTCCTCCGACCCCCACCTGCGAGCTAAGAACCTCGGGGTCATCTTTGACTCAACCCTTTCCTTCTCCGCCCACATCTCTGAGGTCTCTAAAAAGTCAAATTTCCGACTGCACCTCCTCAGAGGTACTCTGCCTTAACTCTCCTTCCCACAGAAGCTCATGGTAACCCAAGCTCTGGTTCTCTCTAGCTTCGACTATTTTAACAGCCTCTTTCTAAATCTACATGCCTCTACTCTGCGCCCTCTGCAACTAATCCAGAACAGGACTGCGAGACTTGTCCTTGGCCTCAAGCCCTAGGATCATATCTCTCCAGCTCCGAAATCTCTCCACTGGCTCCCAGTGGATGCAAGGATTACATTCAAAACCCTCTGCATTGTCCACAAGGCTTTTTGGGGCCTGGGTCCAAAATACCTTCAGGTATCCCTCCGCAAATACCTCCCCTCTCGAGTTCTTCGCTCCTCTACCTCCAACTCCCTCAGGGTCAGTCGTTTTTCAAAGAAACAAGCTTGGGGTAGATCTGTCCTCGGCTGGGGCCTCCCTCTGGATTAGCCTCCCTGCCACTCAAACTTGAGGAGAACAATCTCCAGTTCCGGAAGCACCTCAAGACCTTCCTCTTTTCTTCTGCCTTCGCTCATCCTATCCCCTGCTGATCTGTTCTATCTTGGCACTGTGCACCTGGCCACCCTCTGTCCTTCGGGCCCAGGTACCTGCTCACCCTGCCACCCTCCCGCACTGCCTCCGGGCCACCCCTTGCACTTGGGTCTGTACCTGTACCCATACAGCACCCCGCTTTTCTTCCTGCACTTATCAGACCTACCCTGTCTTCTACCTTAAACCTAGCACTTGCAAATTGCTGGCTGCATTACCACTGTTTGTTGCCTTTATTATTTATTTATTGTTATTTATCTGTTTCTCCTCTGCTTCGCACTTTCCACTTCTCCCCCTCTCCCATGCACTTGCGCGTTCTCAATGTCACTGGGCCTAAGATAAGTAAGATCGCTCTTTTGTTCTCCCCTGTTCCCCTTCCTTGCCTTGTCGCGCTCTGAAACACTTGTGTACGAGTGCGACAGAAATAAAATATCAATCATGGCAGCAGGCGGTGCTGGTGCCCGTCTATAAAAAGGGAGACCGTGGATTGCCTATGAATTATCGGCTTCTTTCCCTTTTAGATACCACCGGGAAAATGTTTGCAGCTTTTGTTTTAGATGCCTTGCAATAGTGGTTGGAGGAAGCTAATATATTGTCATATGCACAGATCAGTTTTCGAGCTGGGTGTTGTACATCCCATGACATAGGATTGATGGACTTGCTCTACAGGGATGCTTCTGCCCCAGAGGGGAGGGGGGGGGGTGCTGCCCTGTATACCAATTTTACAGGTTTTTGTGAATTTTAGGGATGCCTTCGACGGGGTTTGCAGGGAGAAACTTTGGGCTAAATTGGAGTTATGGGGATGCCCTGGATGGTTACTGTCTATACTTAAGAGGTCTGCACTACGATATGGTGGTGCAGATCAGGTTGGATGATCGGGGTACGTTGGTTGTCTGCTAGCACAGTTGTACAGTTTATACATGGCGGATCTCCCACTAATATTCAACCAGCCGATCGGTTGCTGTCCAAAAGTGGGGGACCGTACTGTGTTTTGCATGTTGTATGCAGATGACCTTGCTTTATTTAATTTCACATTTAGCGGAGCAAAAGCCATGTTTGAGAAACTGGTTGAGTATTCTAAGGTCAATGGTTTGGTGATAAACATGGACAAGACTAAGATCATGGTTGTCACACCCAAAACTATAAAATGTCCTGTTTTCAACACTAACCTGGGTGTTATAGAAAGTGTGGAAAAATACCCATATTTGGGTTTGGATATGAGCCCTATAAGATCATATTACCATATAATTGAAGTGTATTAAAGTCAAAGGACTAACTAATTTGATCCATAGGTTTGTGAACCAGATTGCAGGTTATTCCCTGGAAGGGGTTCTGATTCTATACACCCAAAGTTTATGTACAATGTTTTATATGGCCTGGGTGCTTTGGCAATGGCGGACCCGTGTTGGCTGGATGTTGAGGGAAGATTTTGGAGAAGGATCCTGGATCTGGCGCAGTCAACGCCCATTTAGTACATTAGGTTGGAGCTTGGCCTGGTGTCATTAAATAGCCAGGTGAGAATAAGACAGTGAATGTTGCATTTAAAAATGAACATGAACCCCAGATGTCAACTTCTTGCTCTGATGGCCACTACGGGTCGTGCCTGCAATAGGAGCAAAGGGTACGATTTTATGGACCTTATGGTAAAGTGTTTTGCAAATATCGGATGGGTACCAGAGTTTAATCGTGGTACTAGATTTATCACTCTGAAACAATTATTGAAAAATAAAATACAGCAATGGGATTGGACAAAGAACTCCGACCAACTGTCTAGTCTAAGAGCCCACATTGACGTGGTTAATGTTACACATTTGTATCTTAAACCTCAAGGGTATATTCTAACCTGTCCAAGCCTTGTGGTTAGGACATTTTTGTTCAAATTGAGGATTCATCAATTACCCTTGTTGATAACCTATGGGGCTAGGTTTAACATTCCCCGCAAGGAACATACATGTCAGATTTCTAAGAGTGAGGTTTCGCTTGAGACTGCAAAACATGTATTTACTGAGTAACCGGGATTGGGACCAGCGACCATGACCATTCTTGAATGTTTAGTACATAGTTACGAGTTCATTAAAACCGACTCCTTCTGGACCTACTGCGTAAATACCAAGAATGGAAGTGTGCATTTAGCACTTTTCAGGTTATAGGGAATTATAAGCAAATTGTTACCTGAAAATTGAGTTATTATTAACAAGTGTGTTTACAATTTACTGTACTAATGGTAAAATGGTTAACGGTCCCTCAGTCAATAGGGTACTATGTGGTTGGGTTTTTAACATGCTGGTCGGATGGATCTGCAATCTCACTGTTTATAATATTAGATTTATTATTTTGTAAAGTTTAAATTGTGTTGTAACTTTAACCTATGCTGGAGGCGACTAATTTGTTTATGGTGCACCAATTGGTTCAGCATCTTACATCCGTTTTTCTAACTTGTTTAGATTTTACTAACTGATGTGATGTTTATAATATGTGGTGCAACTGTTTTAACTGTATTGACGCAAAGTGATGTATGTATTATTAAATGTGAGTTTTTAACAATTGTATTTGAAATTTTGTAAGAGTTTAATAACTAATGAAAAATAAATAATAATTACATTTTGGTTCACTCATTTGCCCGTACAAAACATAAGCCAGGCCTTAAAAAAAAATATATATACATTTTTTTAAAAAAAAAGTTGCATGGATGTGGGCTCACTCTGTACATAGCCCTGTTTTTGCTCTTTGTTTCTTTGTTAGTGGCTGGAGTCTCTTGGAGGTCTTTTCCTTGTCCTCACCTGGTCCTAAACTGACTGTCACTTGCCGAGACCATTTCTAGGTTGGTCCTATTGTGTCTCCCAACAAAATTCTCTTTGACGGAGAGCCTTAATTTAGGGAGCCTACCTAGATTAGAAGAGCAGTTGGTCACCTTAACTCCACGTCAGCTCCCTGAGCCATCCTGGGTCACCATTACCCATTGCTCCAGTCATGGGTTCATTGTTGGCTGGCTGCTTTGTCTTGCAACTCAAGCTGCCAACATCCTCTTGGTCGTATTCTTCCATTTTCCTTGTGACTACTCAGTCGCGGCATCTACTGCTGGCTGGTGGCCCTCTCTTCTGGGAACACAGATTAGTCTTTTCATCTGGCTAGGTTGTTGCAGATCCAGGGTTCAAGTCACTAGGAACCTCATGCTTCAGATAGCCCTGGTAAAGAAGCCTATTCTTACTGGTTTCTTCCATGGACTCTGAACCAAATCTTCAGTTACTGGCGTCAGTTCTTGATATATCCTTTGGAATCGTCTTCATGGGTCCCCTGCATCGGGGAGGAGTGGGGTTTTGAAGGACCCCCTCTAATGCAAATCGCCATTGACTTCCATTGATAAAATCCTGCTTGGCATTCATCCTCCTTCAGTTGGCTGGGTGTCTAAACTGGAGCCGGAACCTGCTCTGGTGTTCCATGGGGTTAGTTGCTTCTTGGAGGGGTAGAACAAGAACCTAACTGCCTTTAACCCATAATCATGGCTTTAATATACACCTTGTCCCGTTTATTACATTGAGGAATCTTTCTACAAACTTTTGAACTTCAGCAAAGTCACTAAAAACAGTACTTACCCGACATTACATTTTTCATCCCCAACTCCAGGCACGTGCAAGTTATTAGATATTTTATTAGAATAAATAACTGCACTGCAATCATGTCCATAGAGCTATAATTGGATACTGTATCCAATGCTGGTTATTTTCTTTCCACTACTACTAGGAGTGGATTGTGACTATTTTGGTCCGGTATGACAGGTCTACGTATAGAGTAATGTCCCTTTGGCCATTGAATGAATTGTTGAACCGCTTCACTCCCTCTAAATGCTACAATTAAATAGGTCTGTGTTTTACTATGTAGTATAGGTTGTCCGGGTCTGACTGAGGCATACAATTGGCTTGGACAACACTGAAAAAGGGGCCCACACTGGCAAATGGCAATTTGTTATGTTGTACTGTATTACATAGTGTTTACATCTGAAATCATTCCAGTGTGGACTATCTGCAAAACATGTATAGACATAAATGTGTTACAGATTCTAGGTTAGAATGTGGTTAAGAGGGGATGTTGTGAGAGGATGAGATGGACTATTGGGAGATTAGAGAGAGGAGAGAAAGCAATACGACTGTGCAGCTGGGGGCTTAGTTACTCACTACTTGCATGAGACAGCAACTAATAAAGTCTCTGTCTCACAACTCACCACCCTATGAGTGGCCGATCACAACATTGTATCGCAATGAGCTAACAATGTCTCCAGGGAGGAAGAGTTCCAAGATTGTAGGTCCAACCAGACTGCATCAGTCTCCCCACCCTGGCCGAGGACACAGTGCAGTGCTATCCTCGATGCCCACCGAGCGCTGCTGGCCTCCTTCATGAAGATTGGAGGTTTGAAGTCACCCCTTTTCGAGGACTCTCCCCTGCGGCACTGCAGCTCGCAGCTGGCCACGGACGAGGGTGCGGAAAGTTCTTTTGGAGTTTCCCCGCTCTCCAGTGGTATCTAGAGATGCTCCAACTTGAGAGTTGTGCGACTACCACACTGCTTCTGAAACACTGCATTGCAGAGCGAGGAGCAGATAGCTGTCAAAGACTACAAAAAAGTGCAGTGGGAGGTACAATCACTTCTTTTAAAAAGGCACATGGAGTACTGACTTACTGAAGATGGTTACGTTTTCATATGGAGTTTTAATTCATAATCACTGTGGTGTCAGGTTGTCAAAGTACAGAAACACTAAGTGTTAACTGATACTGCAGCACCCCCAGTGAACACAGAAAAGAACTTGTTGACAAATAGCACAACAAGCAGCCTGCCACCTCCTTTTCTCTCCAACTAAGGTGTACCTGCCATCAAATGGGAAACATGGAAGGAGGACTTCCAAGACTACGTCCTAGCAATACATGACCCTTCCAGCAGTCTGGAACAGCACCACATCAACCTTATGCACTACCTTAGATTTGAAGGGAGGAGGATCGTAAAAAACCTCTCCGATTTGGGCAAGTACAGGAGTGGGTCACCTGATGAGGAGCGCGGTGGAAGGGAGTTCCTACGTCTATGAAAGCATACTGCGAAAATCAGATGTCCTTTTTGAAAAAAAAAAAAAGACTAGCATAATATTGAATAGGTACTACTTTGGCATACACAAACAAGGTATGGGTGAGTCAGTGGAGGACTTCATTACGGGTCTAAGAGAACCTGCCAATTAACGCAATTCTGAACTATCATATGATGAACGCTTGCAAGATCAATTTATGCCGATGGTATGAGAAAATAAAATAAGGGAGGAGATCTGGACTGAGGCAGACCCCGACCTTGGCAGAAGTCCTTGATGTTGCAAAAAAAAAAATAAGATGATGGCGTGCATAAAAGAACTGGATAAAAAGTATCTCCAGCTGGAGAATAGTGTGTGCACCACCATAACTGGACAAGCTGAGCGGAGAAAGACCCTGTCAAAGAAACACCTGCCCATGCACAAAGGGAACAGTACCAAGAAAGCTGCTGACGACACCTCGGCATAAAGCAGGGGGGAGGAATCAGCAGTGAACAGGTGCTTCAGATGCAGAAGCACCTTCCATTTTGCAAGCAATGTAGTGTGCCCCAGACTCAAGGCATTGCGCCACAAATGTGGCAAAAAGGGGCACTTTGCATCTTTTCTAGAGTGCTATTAGAATAACTAGTATGCAATCTAGAGGTGAGGAGAGAGACGAGTACAGTGAGATTGTAAATGGTGGGAGTTGGTTAGCCAATTGGGCTCAAGGACAAAGATGCATTTGAAACCACATGCTGTGGTGGTAATGAATGGTGAGAGTGTACCAATGCTGGACAGGTTAAAAAAAAAAAAAGGTACTGAGGGCAAACCCACATGGGGTAATCGCACAGCGATATTAGGGGTATTTCAAGCCAAGTTAGAATGTCAGGGTAAATCGACAGCTGCTGATGTCTATGTATCAAAGAAAGATGATGTCTATTGGGATGGTACAAGCACAGCGAAATGGAAATTGTGGTGGACCCTGGTGTTTCTGTGGGGATGAGGGTGGCCCAGAGGAGAGACAGAAAGTGGTGTTTAAAGAAGCTTTCGGGTGTTTGAAGGGACACCATCACCAACCACACTAAAACAGTGCGAGGCCTCTGATGGCAAAAGTCATGATTGTACCAGTTTCCATTAGGGAAGAAGTTACCGCCGAAATAAGAAGGTTGGAAAGTGAGGGTGTCACCGAACCAGGTGAGGAATCTGAACGGGTGTCTGTCTTTGTAGTGTACAAACCAAATGTTCAGGTATGATTGTGCATTGACTTGAGAGGACTGAACAGCGTGGTGGTTGTGGATAGGGTTCTGTTAGGGAGAATTCTCTCTTTTGGCTGAATTTCCTAACCTAGTGAGTCCCCCAGCAGCTTTGCTGGATTCCTGGAGTTAGTTTTTTTTCTCCTGCCAAGAGTGAGACTCTTTCTCCCACTCTTGGACATGATTGATGGTATTCCTTTGATTGGTAATGTGTTTTATGGGCTATGGGGTCCTTTACTCCATAGGGTCTCATGTGTTTTTACTATGTGTGTTACACAGCACCCTCCGTGCAGTAAAACAGGGGCGTCATAGTGACACCCCACCATAGACTCCATACCCTGGGACTGACTACTGTCTCCCAGGGCATGTAAAGTCACCATTGGCTTTACTAGTCCCAAATTAACACAAACCAGTACAAACCATCATATTGTGTACGTACTGGTCGGGGCAATTCGATTGCCCCGGGGTCTGTTAGTCGAGGGGGCACGTCTCCGTCCCCCCTGATCGAGTTTTGGCTGGTGGTAGTGGAAACTACTTTTTATATTCGACCACGAATATTTCCCTTTGGGATTTTCCCATTGTTCGTGGCTAACAACTTGAATTATTTAATTCTGCTAGCCTCGAACATACCGCCGGTTTATTTAGTTAATATTAATTCTCCGGTTGGTATTTTTTGCCAAGACTCGATTCTAAAATGGCGTTTGTGTTCTCTTCTGTGACTCCAACCCAAGTCGAGCCCTTTGTTCCACTTTTTGGCGGGCTTCTCCACAGAAGCCTCCAAAAGTGGTGCCACTCTGTCTGGGTACCACAGGGGGTGTAGGAGGGAGTTTAGGCACCCTGGACTGAGTTACCTTGGTAACTCAAGTCGCACTCTCGTGTGATATGGCCCAAACTTAGCATGTTTGATTGACAGCTAGGCTGAGTGAATGGGGGTATGCTGCATAAAAGCAGGGCTTTGGGGACTGGAACTTCAGAAGTCGCCACAGGACCCGAGAATCCGACGAGGGAGAAGCTGGGCCGACCTACCACGACGACACCACCGGTGGAGCCCTGCGGAACCGACTCACCACTTCCCGACGACAGAGAAGATCTCCCGGCTGGAGAGGCTTCTTCCCCTGACTGGTGGGCACAACCAGTTTACCTTTCTTTCTTCGCACCCCAGCACGGTTTGTGGTCAAACTGCCCGTGCCAAGCACCCCAGCGGCCAGATAGCCACTCACCACTGAACCGCGAATCAACGGACCGCTCCTTGTACCTGAGAAACTCTGCGGCTGGTTTCTTCCCTGGCAGTGCAACAGACTCCTGTCTTCCTCCACGACGAGATCCTCTCTTCCCCCGGAAGAAGCACCGACTTGCATCCGCTGCCAGGAACAACTGCCCCCGCTGGAGTGTTCTCACCACTTTAAGGTAACGTGTCCACCAGGCCTCCCTTTCTAAAGATTGCTACAAGGTAATAATAACTCCTTAACCTTCTGGACTGGGCTGGCCGCCTTGACCCTCTAACTGGTCCCCTTTCTGCGGCCCAACTCCTTTTTGAGCCATTACAAGACTTTTGTGCACTGCAACCGTGTAACCTTGGACACATTTCGTTTCGATCCTCTTAAAGCGGATCCGGCCTACTGACTCTGAATTCACGGTTTTACTTTGCCTTCCTCTCTTGTTATGTTCTTGTATAAGTGTTGGGATCTGTTTCAATTTGTTCTCTGCTTTTCTCTCCCTTTTTAAAAACTAACTATTAGAGTGCCATCTACATTAAGCGCTCACTGCTGTCTGAAAATAAGTGGGGCTTTACTTAAGACTTGTCTAATATTCTTTTAAGGGAGTGTATATCTTTTAGTGACTGTTTTTGAATTGCTTACTATTAGTGCCTGTGTGTTTTTCTAGATGTGGTTTTAAATAAATAATTATATATCTCTTTTACACCAATCCCTGTTCAGTGTTTACTTGTTCTATTGTGTGCTCTTGACCTATTGTGAATACTCTGTATACTGCCCAACTCTTCTTGAGGGAAGTCTGACTGCTCAGCCACAGCTAACAAGTGAATCTGTGTGGTACAGACTGCTACCAAGTGGGTTTACTGCCAAACACCTGTAGTCCTAAATCTTTTGCAGTGGTCCCAGAGGGAACTGCACAGGTTTCTGCCTAACGGGTTCTGCTTCCAAACATAGGAGAAATGGTGAGCATGGCTGCTGGGGCCAAGGGGTGCAGCACAATAGATCAGGCCTCTGCCTATCACCAGGCGAGACTGCACCCAGATTACAAACTTCTTGCCACGTTTATGACTCAGGAAGGGACTTTCAGGTTCAGAAGGCTGCCCTTGGGACTAATATTGGCTGCTGCATTCTTCCAAAGAGTGATGCACCATTTGTTGAAAAGTATGAAGGGAGTAGCCTACTTCCAGGTTGACATACTGGTCATGGGAAAGGACCTGGGGGAGCAAGATTATAGAATAGCCACAGTGTTAAGAATACTATCTGAGGCGGGGCTGACACTTTGGAAGGAGAAACTCAAGTTATGGGAGTGGTCTATTGATTCAATGGGACACAACTCAGCAACAAAAGGCCTGGAGCCATAGAGTGAGTTGGTAAAAGCTAAACAGAAGTGGAACCCCCCCGTAAGAATAAACAAGAGGTCATGTTGTTCCTGGGTCTTGTTGAGTACTACGCCAAGTTTGTGGTACATTTTGTAAACAGATGCAAAACCATAAGGGATATGTGCAATAAAAGGAACACGTTTGTGTGGTGCGCAAGTTAACAAAAGAAGTTTCAAGATATAAAGGGGGCAATTGCCAGTGTGCCAGCTCTAGCGAATTTTGATGCTAAGTGAAAAATGATCATGATAGACGCCAGTGACACAAGACTAGGTGCTGTTCCTATGCACAGGCAGAGTGGGGTGGATAGAGTGATTTGTATTTGTATGTATTGATTTATTAAGCGCCTTACGCCAAAGCGCTGTACAATTGAACAACATAATACATAAACAAATAATAACAGCTGAAGCAAATACATAGTGAATCATTCAACAAAAACAGTGAAAAGAGCAATTAACTGAGGGGGATAGGTAGGGAAGGGGAGAGGATGGGAGGGGAGTGATGATGAATGGTAGGAGGAGTGAAGGGGGAGGCTGAGAGGAGGGAGGTACGAGAGGGGGGGAAAATAGTTAAGGGAAAGAATAAGGAGGGGGGACTCAGGAGGGGGGAGGAGCTTCAGGGAGGGAATGGAGGAGGAGAGATTTAAGGGAAGTGCGGAATGAGGCGAGGGTGGGGATAGAGCGGATAGCAAGAGGGAGGGAGTTCCAGTGTAGAGGTGCTAGGTGTTGGAAGGAGCGAAAACGGGAGGAGGCACAAGGGGAGGGAGGTACAGTGAGACGGAAATGGTCAGCAGACCGAAGGGGACGGGGAGGAGAGAAGGGAGGAGAGAAGGGAGGAGAGAAGGGAGGAGAGAAGGGGGAGCGAGGCCATGGAGAGATTTGAAGACAAGGCAGCGAAATTGAAATTTAAGCTGGGAGTGAAAAGGAAGCCAGCCAAGGGAAGAGAGGGGGCAGAGATGGAGTCGCGGGTGGTAAGTAGACAGGGTACGGACAGCAGAGTGGTAGATAGATTTAAGAGGGGCAAGATGAGACGTAGGAAGTCCAAAGAGTAGGGAGGAGCAGTAGAAGAGGCGGGAGAATATGAGGGAGGAGATTAGGAGTTTAGTAGCGTGGAAAGTGAGAGAAGGGCGGATTTTGCGAATATTGAAGAGGTGGTAGCGACAGGTGCGGGAAGTGAGGGAAATATGTTGGGAGAAGGAGAGAGAGGAGTCAAAGAGAACCCCTAAGTTACGAGCCTGAGGAGAGATAGGAAGATTGGAGGGAGGAAAGTGAATGAATGGGGGAGGAGAGGAAGGGGGAATAGAGTTAGAGGGAAAGAATATAACTTCGGTTTTGTCAGTGTTGAGAGAGAAATCGAGAAGACATCCAGTTCTTAATGGCAGTAAGGCAGGAGGAGAGTTTTTGGTGGAGGTCAGATGAGAAGGAGGAGAAAGAGAGGAAGAGTTGAGTGTCGTCGGCATAGAAGTGGTGGGAGATGCCAAACGAAGAGATTACAGGGGCAATGATAGAGGTGTAAAGAGAGAAGAGGAAAGGACCAAGTACCGACCTTTGGGGTACGCCATACTCAAGAGGATAGGACCGGCCACCCCAGGAGACAGTAAAGGAGCGGGAAGAGAGGTAAGAGGATAGCCAGTTGAGGGCAGAGCCTTTGAAACCAAAGGAAGAAAGAGTGTGAATGAGGAGGGGATGATCGACAGTGTCAAAGGCTGCAGAGATGTCGAGGAGAATAAGGATAGAGGATTGTTTGGCGTGGCGAGCAGAGAGAAGGGAGTTGCGAATAGAGGTGAGAGCAGTTTCTGTGGAATGTTTGGGACAGAAGCCTGATTGGTAGGGTGGTAGGAGAGAGGAATTAGTGATAAAGGATGAGAGCTGAGAGTAGGCAAGGTGCTCGAGAAGCTTGGAGAGGAATGGGAGAAGAGAGATGGGTCTGAAGTTAGAGCTGAGAAGAGGATCAGCAGAAGGTTTCTTCAGGATAGGGATGATCGTAGCATGCTTGAAAGCAGAAGGAAAAGTAGCTGAGAGACAGATGTTGAAAAAGGAGGTGAGGTAGATAAGAGGGTAAATCTTAGGGATGAGAAGGGAAGGGAGAGGGTCAGATGGGGCGGAGGTGGGGTGGGCTTTGGATAGTAGGGTGGAGACTTCAGAAGGGGAGACGGGAGAGAAGATGGTCATGCAGGAAGAGGGAGGGAGGAGGAGTAGAAGTGAAATCAGAGGGGGTGTGGATTTTTTGACAAAGGGTAAGAATCTAAAGAGAAGAAGTTGGCGAAATCAGAAGGGGAGAGTGTAGAATTGGAGGAGGGATCAGGAGTCGGGGGAGAGAGAAGTCGAGAGAGAGAGTTTGGAAGATACGGCAAGTGTGAGTGGCTTGAGAATGTAGTAGGTTAGAGAAGAGGATTTAGCAGAGGCGAGACAGGAGCCAGAGTGTGTGGTAAGAGAAGTAAGAGGTTTGGTTAGAGAGCGAGGGAGTTTTGAGTGAGAGTCTCTATGGAGAAACCGTCGCATAGAGAAGAGTTGAGGAGTAAGCCAAGGTTGAGAGGGTTTCCGGGTAGGGCGGAAAAGAGAAAGGGGGTAGAGTCGATCAAGGGAGTAAGAGATAGCAGAGGAGAGGGAGGCTAGAGTATCATTCGCAAGTAATATGGAGAAGCCATGAAGCGCTGGAAGGGAGGAAGAGCAGGAGTCAATAAAGAGGGAGGGGTCAAAGTTGCGGAAGTCCCGCCGTGAGAAGGTAGGAGTGGTGGAGTGTGGTCGAGGAGAAAGGGAGAAAGAGTAAGGCATGATCATAGTGATAGATAGGAAGAGTAGAGACAGGGGAAGAGGGGTAGGAAGAGTTGAAGATGAGGTCCAGGGTGGAGGAGGAAGGGAGAGGGGAAAGGAGGTAGGAGTCAAAGATGGAGAGGGGAGAGGATTGAGGGGGAGAAGGGAGATTGAAGTCGCCAAGCACGTTTAGACGAGAGAGGGAGGGAGAGATAAGTGAGAGGAGGTGTTCCTAGTCTTCATAGAAGGAAGAGAGAGGGCCAGGGGGATGGTATATGATCAGGAAAGAGATAGGTTGGGGAGAGGAGAAAGATATGTAAAGGAATTCAAAAGGTAGGGAAAGAAGGGTGAGATGGAGATGAGGAAGAGGCAGTGTACTTGGGGGTGGTGGAGGAGGCCAACGCCTCCACCACGGCCAGTAGCGCGTGGAGTGTAAATAAAAGGATGAAGAGGAGGTGGTTAAGGAAGCAGCGACAGAAGTGTTATGAGGGGGGATCCAGGTTTCAGTTAAGCATAGAAAATGGAGGTTAAGGCGAAAGAAGAGGTCAAGAACACCTGCGGTTTTGTTGCAGATGGATCTGGCGTTCCAGAGTGCCATGTTCAAGTGGCTGGAGTGGTGGACGGTAGGCGGGTAAAGAAGGTTAGGGCGGAGAGAGAGTGAAGGAGTGTAATGGGAGGGGTGAGGGGGGCATAGGGGAGAGGGCTGGGCATTAGGAGGGAGAAGGAGAGTAGGTGAGAGACTAGAATGGGGCAGTAGGGGAATGGGGGAGGGAAGGAAGGGTGGTGGGAAGGGGATTTGGAAAATTGCATAACAGTGGCTTCTAGAGAGTATGGAAGGATTGTTGCTGTAGAGTCTTGTGGTGGTGAAAACAGAAACCAGTGGGGCAGTTTCAGGTAGGGGCAGTGATCAGGGAACTGGATTAGAAGAGTGATGGGGGGAGGGTAGAAGCAGGTTAGGAGTAAGTGGAGTGGTGCCTGACAATGACCGATGGGGGTCAGAGGGGGGGGGGGGGTGCAGAGTCGGAGCGGAAGCGCTAGGCAGCAGGAACAGATTGGTGCCAGAGGAAGTACCAGGCCTTGCGATGAGAGAAGGATGACAGGAGCCAGTGGGGTCGTAGACAGAAGGTACCCAGTACTGCAGGCAGAGGGGCTCAGGCGGTTGAGGCAGGCAGATTGCGGTCGCAATTCTGGGCTGCTGGGCCTGATCTTGAGTAGGGGGAGCTGCAGGTACAAGTTCTTAGGAGGAGTCCCTGATGGAAGGGGCCAGGTGGTTGAGGCAGGCAAACAGATGTCAAGATGATGGGTTGCGGCCCTTGTACTTGGGCGGAGAATCCCTTGTTCTTGTCCTGTGCCCGGAGGCACTGTGCCCTGTGCCTAGGTAGCTGCGCCCACACTTGAATGGGGAAGTCAGTAGGCGGTGGTTCCGGGAGCAGTGTGGGGGCACCAGAAGAACAATTAAGACTGTCAGGTGGAAGGGGTGATGCAGAGATGCTCCGTGACAGCGCCCACCCTTGAGCAGGAGGAATGCTGGCTACTGATCCGAGATAGTATGGAGGCACTAGGCAGCTGCAACCATACTTGAATGGGGAGGGCAGCAGGTGGCGGTTCCGGGAGCAGTGTGGGGGCACCGGAAGAAGAATTAAGACTGTCAAGTGGAGGGCAGATGCAGTGATGCTCCATAATAGTGCCCACCCTTGAGCGGGGAGGATTGCTGGCTGCTGTTCAGAGAAAGTATTGAGGTACCGGTGGGAGAACTTCAAGCTGCTGAAGCAGACAGACTGTGGTCGGAATCCAGAGCTGCCACACTGGTCGTAAGGCAGGGAGGGCTGCAAGCAGGGAGGCACCCCAAGCAGTCACGACCCCGACGAGACCGTGGCTACCAGTGTGGGAGCAGGATGGCACAGAGAGTGTGGAGACGCCCTTGCGCAGCTGCGGCCCCGTTGGGATCCCGAGCGGCAACGTCAGTCTTGAGGTGGATGAAGAGCGCAGGCGAGGCACCAGGATTGATAATTGGCGCCTGGTGTCACAAAGAGACAGCCAAGCTGGAGGAGCACTGGAGGAGCTGGGCTGGCGCCAGCGAACGTGCTTGGCAGGATCCGCTCTTGAGCGGGGAGGACCACTGGAAATTTGGCACAGAGTGTCCCAGGAGACAGAAAGAACAGACCGCTGACTGTCGGTCGTCAGCCAGAGGAGCTCAGGAGGAGCTGGGCTGGTGTTGGCAAACGTGTGTGGCTGGACCCGCTCTCGCCAGCGTACGTGCTTGGCAGGATCCGCTCTAGAGCGGGGGGTGGGGGGGAACCACTGGAAATTTGGCGTTGGGTGCCCCAATAGACAAAGAACAGACCGCTGTGTCTGTCGGTCGAGGAGCACTGGAGGAGCTGGGCGGACGTGTGTGGCTGGACCCATTTGCAGGACCCGTTTGCTGGACCCGGCAAACATGAGTGGCTGGACCCGCTCTCGAGCGGGGAAGTCCGCTGGAGGTGAGCTGGAGGTAATATGGCGGCACCCTGAACGGCCGTGATCCTGCCAGAACACAGAGCCGGTGTGGAGGCGGTGTGTCTGGGAGGCAGTGTGGAGGCACCCAGAGCAGCTACCTTCCCGTCGGGGCTCAGGGCGGATGAGAACCGCAAGCGAGGCACCAGGAATCGCCGCAGATGCAGGGTGAGCCATGGAGAAAGGACACACTGCTGACCTGGCCGTTCGCCGAGTGGGAGGAACACTGCTGGAAACGGTCTGAAGGCGGAGCAGGAGGAGACCTCACCAATGTCTGATCCAGAAACAGCACAAGGCGATTCCGATTTCGGCTGAGATCGCTGTTGGAGGGAGCCTTGGAGACGAGCAACATGAACGGAGACAGGTAAGGAGTAGAATTGCCGTTTAAATTGTTTTATTTAGGAATGATTCAGCCTGAATGAGAGGAGGCACCGGTTCAGGCTGCCGAGCTTCTGCGCCCCCTGGTGGCATAATTTGAATCACAGGTTTTGAGAGGGGCAGAAACAGTACTCTGACATAGAAAAGAAAGCACTCAGTGTGGTGTGGGGGATCAAAATGTTTGGGGTAGAGCGTTTACTGTTCACACAGATCACAAACCATTAGTGGGAATTTTAATGAGTAAAGCACTGTATGAAGTGCCCCGTAGAATAGTGAGGTGGCTTACTTCAAGGTCATGAGTTTGTAGCCGAACATATATCAATTGGCGCTAGAGAGCCCACAGGCAAGATGGCCGCGTCTCTGTGAGCAGGACCTTATACGAGTGGAGGCAGATCCACGACCCATCGGGGACCGCTTGAACACAATAGAGACTGAACCATTGCCCAGCAGACGATGGCACGAGTTTGGTGGCTTCATATGCCCTGGAAATCAAATACAGAGCGAAGACGCCACAGACGCAGAAGGCCTGGGAGCACAGCTTGGTGCAACCTGCACGAGTGCTTGTGCGCAGCCCAGGAATCACCGGCTGTACAGCATGTACATCAGATGTAAAGCCAGAGCAGAGTGATCATGTGCGAGCGGGGGCGTCTCCTAATCAGCTGGAGCTAACACGCAGTGGCCGCAAAAGTTGGACCAGCAATGGAAGGAGAGGAGCCCCGGAATGCCCTGGCAGCATCTACAAGGTAAGAAGCACTACTCTAGCAAGCTTCTCTCCAACCCATGTGCCTCTTCAAGGCTTCTCAGGTTGCGCGCCCGTACTTTGCAAGCTGCCTTCAGCTCACACCCCACCCCCACAAGCACCCGTAATACACGGCTATGCTCACGTACTGTACAACCCTCTATATTCGCTGATAAGGCCAGGCTCCTCCGCACAACCTCAAAGGCTGTATCCACTACTAGTATTACCAACACAGCAACCAACAAAGTACTTTACCCTCCACACAACTGTACTACCCCCATAACAAATATGATTAATCATGTGTCCACCACCACTGAAAATTAGCCCCCCCCCCCGTGTAAAATCTGTGATGTGCAAATCTTCTACTACCATTTTGAATTCTATTGTGCCAAATGCTATGCCACATGTGTCCACCACCACTGAAAATGAGCCCCCCAGTGTAAAATCTGTAATGTGCATCTCCCCTAACACTCACAGCGCACCTACCCCTTCCACACCACCTTCTCTCATCATGAACCCCCCCAGCCACTACTGAACCCCACCTGAAATGCGCCATGATTAACGCTAGATCCATCAATGCCCACGCTCTAGACATCCAACACCTCCTAACCTCCCAAGACCTAGATCTACTCATGATCTCAGAAACTTGGTTACATGAGGTCTCCGGCCCTGCGCTCTCACTCACCCTACCCCTTGGCTACTCCATCACTAGACAAGACCGCCTCTCCAAAGGTAGAGGTGTAGCAATTATTGCCAGAGACTGCCTCCCTGTCAGAAAGGTTGAGAAATCCCTGAACAACAACAGCGACTACCTCCAAGTCAAAATAACCCTCTCCACCCAATGCACAATTACTGTGCACACGGTCTACCGCCCAACAGGAGACTTTCAAGCTTCTCTCATCCACCTCCTCTCTGACAACCTCAAAAAACAATCTAAAGCCATTCTCCTTGGGGATGTCAACCTAGGGCTCCGGGATAGTAAGGACGTAGCAGCAAAATCCCTCGACTCTGCCCTCAAGGCTCTAGGTTACAAGAACACCATACTTAGCCCAACTCACACCCAGGGCAGAACGCTTCACTGGATAGCACAGCACAACTGTCCACTCATCACAGGAAAAACTCCCACCCCATGGTCTGACCACCACATCATCACCTTTAGCATCCTCACCACTAGCTCCCCAGCTACCCCCTCACCTCAACCACTCCCTCCCTGCCTCGCTAGAAGCTCCCGCCAGCTCACTAAGGCGAGGCTACTGCCCTTCATCCAAGGTCCAGCCTTCAGACCACCTTTTTCTTCAGACCCTGAAACACTTGCATCAACCTATGATACTGCCATCAAAAGCAGCTATCAACGCCACTGCCCCGCTCAAACTTGGCAAATCCAAACCCACTACCCATTCCAACTCTTGGTTCACACCTGACCTCCTCACACTCTGCAACGAGAAAAAAGCCGCACTCACACAGTGGCAAACGTCCCACTCTGAAAAAGATAAGATGATCTTTAAAGCCCTTTCCACCAAATACAAAAAGGCAATCACCCAAGCTAAGGCCAAATCTTTTGAATCTAGAATCTCGGAAGCCCAATCTAGCACTAAAGAAATATTCGCCATTTTCAGAGAGCTCGAGACACCCTCTCCCGCCCCCCAGAATTTCACCAAAGACAAAGACTGGTGTGACGAAATACGAAAGGCCATGCAAACCAAATTAAGCCTCCTCAAAAACAAAATACTAGCGACTAAACAAGCCCTACCGAACAAGCACATCCCGGTCCCACCGCCTGCCCCTGATCCCCCCCCCCTACCCTTCTCCTTCAAACCCATTCAGGAAAAAGACAACATAATGAGGAACATCAAACCCTCGAACTGCAAAGGTGATGCCTGCCCAGCCTCCATTATCAAAGACTGCACGGAAACACTAGCTCCCTTCCTAACAGCCTTTGTAAATGCCTCTTTTACCACAGGGAAAGTCCCTGCCTCCCTCAAGGAAGCTTGGGTCCGCCCTCTTCTGAAAAAGCGAACGCTCGATCCCACCTCCCCCAACAACTACAGACTGATCACCCCTGTCCCTTTCCTACTCAAAATATTGGACAAAGCAGCCTACCTGCAGGTTCAACACTTCATTGAAGAGAACAAACTCCTTGGACTCCGCCAATCTGGCTTCCACCCCAGACACAGGACCGAAACAGCCCTACTTGACCTGCAAAACCAGATGGACGATGCTTGAGACTTGGGTAAACCAGCACCTCTCCTACTCCTCAACCCATCAGCGGCCTTCGACCTCGTGGATCATGGCGTCCTATGCCACCACCCTTCCTCCACTGCCAAATTTGCCCCAGAAGCCACAGTGTGGATCACCTCCTTCTTACAAGACAGAACCATGCAAGTATTCTCTGACCTAGCCGCCGCATCACCAACCATTATACTCTGTGGGGTGCCCCAAGGCTCCTGCCTCTCCCCCACGCTATACAACATCTTTACACGCCCCCTCTTCCTCATCCTCGACGCCATGGGCATCTCCTACACCAACTACGCCAACGACACTCAGAGGTAACTACAACACTGACTCCCTGACCCTCAACAACCTCTACACCACCATCCAAGCCTGGATGGCAGACAACGAACTATGCCTCAACTCTGACAAGACGGAACTCCTCCTGGTAGGTTCTCCCAACACTCTATAAATCTAGATGCCCAATTCAGCCACTTCACCATTGATTCCATTCAAATTCCAGTTTCCAACTGTCAAAACTCTGGGAGTCTATCTGGATTCCAGCCTATCCATGGACAGACAAGTCAATGCAATAGCCTCTGCAGCTGCATATCATGCCAAACTTATCAATGCAGTCAGACCCTTTCTCTCCAAAGAGAACTGCACCAATATAGCCAGAGCCATCACCGACTCTAGGCTAGACTACTGTAACATACTCTTTCTAGGAACCTCCAATAAAAACTTAGAGAGATTACAAGTAATACAGAACAATGCTCTCTGGGCAGCTCAGGCATTGCTAAAAGAGAACACATCACCAAGGCCAGAAAACTAGCCCACTGGCTCCCAATAAAAGAAAGGATCATATTCAAAGCCCCGACACTGACCCACAAGTGCATTCACCTCACTGCTCCTGCATACCTCTCACAAAGGATACACCCAGTCTCCACTACCAGGCCAACCTGATCACCGTACACCAACATGCTCTCTGTGCCACTAGTAAAAAGAGTAAAAGCGGGCGGATCCAGCTTCCCTGATCTCACGCCCTCTCACTGGAATGCCCTACCACCCACTATCTGTGGTGAGGCCTCCCTCACCACCTTCCACAAAACGCTGAAGACTACCCTTTTCACATAAGGCCAGACACATCAGCACGAATACTTTTCATGTATACTGAATTATATGACCAAAAGCAATATCTGTAATAACAGTATGATTTCCTGTAACATTCATAATGTGTCAACAATCGCTACCATGCCTGTACCATCTAACTAGGTTATTGCAAGTAACACCGCCTCAATGCTCCTGGGCTGCTTGCGCGCTATATAAATGTAAATAAAAGAAGAGAGGGGAGATAGCTAGGTCACGAGTCCAGCCTGAAGGAGCAGGTGTGACGGGCCTGCAGCCTCTGGGGGCGGCTGGGGACCAGGCACCTCGATGGCTGGCATGTAAGACACGAGCGAGAGAACCGATAGCCTGCCAACGGTCAACAACGCCAGCTTGGCTGTAACGCTTACCTCAAGTCTCCGCGGGAGTGTAATGCCTTTTCAGTAAGAGAACCTGTTATCTGGACTCTGATTCTGTGGAAACAATTGTAACACAACTAATGTAATCCCCATTTGCAAACAGAAACTGTGATGCAGTGTACCTTTGAATAATCCCTCCTTTCTCACCTGTGCTTATGTTTTGTGGAGCTCTCCATCCTGTATTCTACAGGGGGGCGTTGGGTAGGTAACTTTTAACCTGAGGGGGCCGTGGTGTCGGCAGATTCTTAACTGAATGATGTCCAAACCTCTTCTAGAGGTGTATTGGGTACATCTTTTGGGTAAAATATAATTATAAACAGTTCATCAGATTCTGAGTTGCCCCTACGTTGGAGAGATCTCTCTTACTAAAGTTTTCTTTACTATTTGCAGGTTCTTAGTTCCCCAAAAAGGGGCAGATGCTACGATATGGCTGCAACTATACTCGTTTTGAGGAAACATTAAATTAAGTCAGTTCGTCAAAAACGGAGTAATAGCTGCCTTCAGAAACAAGTGCAGTAAGAAATAAGCAAAGAAAAGCCTTGCTCAGACTACAGGTAAGCACATGTGTAACTTCTTCTTTCTTTCGTTTTTACAAGTTCATTCAATCACCTTTGTTTTGCAGGTCTTCGGAGAAATTATTGATGAAAATATCTGCGGACGATGCAGAGACTGCTGAGAAAAACATTTGGAAGAAGGCACTGCGACCAAAGGCTGGTGAGTGAAGAAATGCTGCAGTGGAACTTCTGCGAGAAGATACAGAGACTACGAACATCACTGCGGACTGAGGAAAAACTTGGAAAAAGCTTTGGTTCGGTAAATCTTTACAATTCTACTGGTATTCTGCTGATTTGCTGTGGAAATAAATCTCTTTGAACTAGTTTTCTTCTCTCGACAGGTTCTGTCAGGAGATCGCTGGAAGCATTACCCGCTGTCAGCGGACAAGATGCGAAGCGAGCGCTCCAACAGAGGCGGGGCCTTAAGTAGTTCCCTATGCCACAGGTGTAGCATGCACTGTTAATTAACTATGGACTTAGAGGCGGCCATGTTGAGGGTAGGAAAGGCAATGTAAGTGTAATGAGCCTATGGGTTGTATGGGAGGACTGGTCCAGGAGACCCCCCTCCCATGCCTCTTCTCCCCCGGTGAGGTTCATGGCTCACCGGGTGTTCTTCCTGCCACCAGGGCCCAGGTGGCGGGTGGGGCACTGGCTGAAGACATTGACCAAACCTGTTCAATTTAGCTAGGCCCTGGAAGCCATTTTTGTATAATAAAAATGGCTTGAGCCCTGTGCACCGCCGCACGGCCCCCACCCTTGGAGAGTATCACTTATCCCTGTGGCCACAGCTCCCTCGCAGATCCGCTAAGAGCCCGTTCCCACGAACAGACGGACATGAGCTAGTGTTAGATACCAACACTAACATTTCACCTTCCGCAGTGTATCGCTGCTTCCAGCATGACCCGGCCAGCAGGGCCTGGGTGGAAAAGAATTGTACAATGGTCCCCTGACAAAAACAAAATCCCCAAATATTAATGAGCAAACCACCTGTGATGAAAGCGGTCTCTCCACAACCTCACTGACTAAAAAACCTGTAAAATATATGAAAATGGCAGGATGGGTGCTCATATGACATTAGGGATGAAGCACCCACATCCCTGTAGCTATGCAAAAGCGTCCCGGTGGTTTTTCATGTTATGTGTGTTATCGAAAAGACTGCACCCCACAGTCCCGCGCCAAAACTGAACTAATGCTGCTAGAGTGCAAAGGAAGACAAATGCAACCATACTGAGGGCTCATGTAAAGGGTGCACGAAAATGCACCATATGTGTGTCCGAGCCCACTATGTGCCACTGCTGCCAGTCTCAGTGGCGGGTTGTTCCTGCGTGCTCCACCAACCTTACTACTACCTCACTTACCGTGTATGTATAAGCATATAACAAAATGTTGTAGTTGCTAAAAACGTAGTGTAAAAGCAATGTGCTCAAATTGGCCATATGAATGGCACTAGCAATGTCAAAAACGTGAGCTTTGGAAAGACTCAATGAGTATTGTATATTATATGAATGTTTATGTCTCTTCCACCTAAAGTCTGCAACACACGAGGAAAATACCTTTGTGAGCACATGCAAGACCATTCCCCCTTCCTCCCAGTGAAGCCTGCCAGACGAAAAAAGCAGAGGCCTGTGCCGCGCTGCTCCACCTCCCCCAATTCGGCTGGAGCCGCTTCAAGCATTCGCATTCCCCCGCAGCACCCAAGGCCACGGCCTGCCACCTGAATTATTTACAACCCAGCAGTAAACCCCGGCCTTAAAACACAGATCCAAAGGCGCCCTTTCTTAGAGTCCACGACCCGCCGGCCCACCTTAGGTTAATGGCCCCTGTAAAATTAGGACACCCAATATTATGGCAACATCACAAGAACACATCCATAATGACTTCTAACAAGACATGACACAGACCGCCTGTCCCATGCCCCGAGACCCAACCCCACGACCTCTGATACCCGGTCAACAGGATGGTGGTAGCCATGTATTGACGAATTACCAACAGACCCCACTCCAGGTGCATTCCTCCTGTGTTGCATTAACCTGTAGAATAACCTATTGGAAGATTTACCAGGGAAGATAATATTGCAATGTTGAATGACTGCGGTGTGCGTGGCCCTAGGGCAGAAAGTCAGGAAAGACATTCATCTCTGACACTGATCACGGTTGGCACAACAACACCGCCCGGATGAGCCAAGCTGACCTGCCAGGCCCAGCCCAACCCATGAGGGTAACCAGTAACATCCTCCAGCCGCGGCAAACCACATCGCAGCAGCAGCTATACCTAGTCGTCGCCACCCAATCCCCACGAACTTGTGCCCCCTATAGCATGTAGGTTCTTATGACGTTTTTTGTAAATATATACGCCCGTCTTTGCTATTGTCAGACAGAGCGCTCTCGGAGTTTTCAGAGTTCTTTGCATGTCCTATTTTGATTGATAAACTCCCATTTAAGCTCACCCGCACTTTGTCCTGGCCTTATTCCCATCCTGGGAGAGTCCATTATTGTCTCTCATTGAGGGGAGGATCATGCTATCTGGGGACGCTTGCCTTCAGGGTCCAATGCTAAGAATGAGGCAAATGCCTTTTGCACCAGGCTTGAAGCCACTGTTGACCCACTGATTGATATGAAGATCCTTGCCTCCCTAGTGTTTCCAAATGGGAACTGTATTCCTCTGCTGGGATCATGACAGTGGCCCCACCTTCGAGAGCTGCGATGCACACTGCTCCAAAGAAAAGAAACAGTGAGTTACTGCGGTCGCCACCAGCCAACCATTATTTTTTAACTCCAGCTCTGCTGCACATCCCTGCCCCAGGAAAAAGTGGGTGGTGAATGCTGCTCCTGGGGTGAGACGAACAAGTTACTCTCTTACCTGGTAACATTCTTTCGATGGGATGGTCCGACGACATTCCATATCTATGACAGTCATCACCACAGCTGTGCTGCTTCGGAAATTCTTTCGGCGCCTGCATCCTGCGTCAATGACGTCGATACGCTGTACTCGAGGGCCTCCGTCGAGCCGACGTCACCGGATGTTATAAGTAGGACGCATGACGCCCGTAGCCTCAGTTCTAGTTTTTTCCCCCAGAACGTGTGGCACCAAACCACTGCCATTAGGACCACAGAAGCCTTGCGGAAACGTAAGCTGCAATCGCATAAGAAATTCTGGAGCGGGGCAGGTAGGGAGGGAGCGATATGGAATATGTTGTCGGACCATCCCTATCGAAAGAACATGACCAGATAAGAGAGTAACTTGTTCTTCAAGGGGATTGGGTCCTCCGACGTATTCCATATCTATGACAGACTCCCAAAGCAGTACCAACGTATGGAGGAGGGAAAAGAATTTAGAATATAGAAATTTAGAATGCCCAATAAAATTGCAGAGTAAAGGACTGCCTTGCCAAAGGCCAGATCCTGCCCATGGACAGAATCGAGGGAGTAGTGACGTACAAAAGTATGGACCGAAGCCCAAGTCACTGCATCACAAATGTTTTGAATAGGAACACCCTCTGCAGGGCAGTAGAGGCAGCCATACCCCTAGTAGAATGGGCCCGTAAGCCTACCGGAGGGTCCTTACCCGCCAAGCGAAACATTCAGAAATTGCCAAGATAATCCATCTAGACATAGGGCCTGATCACGACCTCGGCGGTAACGCTAACACTATTAGCGCAACCGCCATAGCCCCTGGCGCTAATAGCGCGGGATCACGAGTTGGGCGGACTTGGAAGTCCCCATTCCCCATTGAGCCCATTCGGGAATGCCCCATTCCCCATTGGGCTCAATGGGGAAAATGTGCGCTCTTACCACTGGCAGATTTCCCACCGGCGGTAATAGCGCAAATATTCGGCGGATTTCCCCCCCAGCCAAGAGCTGGGGCGAATTCCGCCGAAGCCCTGATTCGGAGGACCCTTAAATCCGGCGGTAATAGCGCTACCACCGGATTTAAGGGTTACCGCCGAGGTCGTGATCAGGCCCAAAGTCTGCTTAGTCACAGCTTGTCCCAAACGCCTTCCAGCGTAACCAATAAAGACCTGATCGTCCACTCTGACCCGGGAATTGCGAGAAATGTAGAAACTTAAAACTCTCCTAGGATCCAACCTATGGAGCCTCTCCTCTTCCTTACCAGGATGTGAAGGAGGACAAAATGCCGGAAGAATAACCTTCTGGCTTAAATGAAATTCCGACACCACCTTCGGAAGAAAGGAAGGACGAACTGTAAGGACAATCCTGTCCTTATAAAACACAGTGAAGGGTGGCTTAACTGAAAGTGCCTGCAACTCGCTCACTCTGCGAGCGGAAGTGACCGCAACTAAAAACACAGTTGTAAAGGTTAACAGCCTCAAAGGACAAGAATGTAAAGGCTCAAACGGAGCACCCATAAGGATTTCGGAACAAGGTTCAAATCCCAACCAGGCACCTGGAAAGGTGCCAGCGGAAACAAATTAGTGAGTCCTTTGAGAAACTGAGAAATTAAAGGAATTTTAAAATAAGAACACTCCTCAGACGAACGCTTAAATATAGATAGCGCCGCCAGGTAACCTTTAACAGTACCCACTTGCAGGCCCCTGTGGGCCAATGAAAGCAAAAAAGACAGAACTACAGGAATGTCACATGAAAAAGGATCCACATTCTTAACCCTGCACCAGTCGCAGAACTTTCTCCAACGGCAACGGTACAGGGACTTTGTTGCCGGCCGTGGCCGAAAGCAACACCTCCATCACGTCTTGAGCGAGGTCCCAATCCTTATACCTCAACCTTTCAGAAGCCAAGCGTGAAGGTTGAGGGATCCGACTTCTAGATGGAGAACCTGACCCCCCCCCTCCCGAGAGAGCAGGTCGTCTCGGTAGGGAAGACGGCGTGGAGGGCAGATGGACAAGACGAGAAGGTCCGGTTAACCACGTCCTCCGAGCCCAAGCCGGAGCAATGAGGAACATCCGGGAACAAAACCTCCGTAACCTCCGCAGCACTTGTGGGATGACGGGGACTGGAAGAAACGCATACAGCAGTGGGAAGGAGCACTCCACCACGAACGCGTCTCCTAAGCCTCCTTTTGGAGGAAATTCCTGCGAGCAGAACCTTTCGCACTTCTGGTTGACACTGGAGGCGAAGAGCTCCACCTGAGGGGTCCCACAAAGGGCGAAGATCTCCAGGAGAATCTCCTGAGCCAGCTTCCACTCGTGAGCGATCGCACTCTGCCTGTTCAGAGCGTCTGCCGTCTCGTTTTCATCTCCAGCCAGATGAACTGCCGAGATCGAAACTTCCTGCTGGATTGGCCAGAACCAGAGCTGCATCGCCTCCCTGCACAGAGGAAGTGACCCTGCCCGCCCCCCCCTTTTTGTTGAGGTAGTGCATGGCCACTGTGTTGTCCATCAGAATCAGGACATTCCTTCCTCGCACAGTTGGCAGAAAAGCCTTCAGGACAAGCCTGACAGCCCCCAGCTACAACATATTGATATTGAGTCTGGACTCCGGAGACCAACGATCGCTGACTGTCAACTCGTTGGCATGAGCTCCCCATCCCGTGAGGAATGCGTCCGTCACGATCTTCACCTCCGGCCAGGGTAGCCAAAACAGAGCCCCCCTTCATCAGATTGCCTTCGACGGCCCACCACAGAAGGTCCTGGGTGACCAAGGGCGGCACCTGAACGGGGTCCGACATCCTGCCGGAGGACTGCAACCACTGCATCTTGAGGGCAAACTGCAGAGATCTCATCCGCAACCTGGCCTCTGGCACCAGAAGAATGCAGGATGCCAAGAGGCCGAACAACCTCAAGAACTCGAACGCCGGGAGACTCTGGGCGTGTTGAAACTTGTGCACCTTCTGCTGAATGTGATGAGCCCTCACCTGGGGTGGACAACACTGCCCCAGGGATGCGTCGAGCACTGCTGCGATTTACTGGAGCTGCTGGGTTTGCGTCAAATGGGACTTCTTGAAGTTGAGGGAGAAGCCCAGCTTGTGAAGGGAGTGACAGGTGACGGACATATGATCCAGGACTTGCTCGGGAGAGCGCGCCCTGATCAACCAATCGTCCAGGTAGGGGTAGACGTGAATCCCCCCTTTCCTGAGATACGCTGCCACCACCACCATGAGTTTGGTGAAGACCCTCGGGGCAGAGGTCAATCCGAACGGCAGGACCCGAAACTGAAAGTGCGAGTCTCCAACCGCGAACCTCAAGTACTTCTTGTGCTTGGGATGGATCGGCACATGAAAGTAAGCGTCCTTGAGGTCGAGAGACACCAACCAGTCCTGAAGTTGAAGGGCCTGGAGGACTTTAGAGTAACCATCTTGAACTTGTCCTGAGGAGCTTGTTCAAACTGCGCAAGTCCATGATGGGTCTCAATCCCCCGTCTTTCTTTGAAATCAAAAAATATGGGGAATACCCTCCCTTGTTCCTCTCCGCTACAGGCACAAGTTCTATGGTGCCTTTCTCCAGCATAGACTGAATTTCCTGCGCAAGGAGCGGATCCGGACACTTCAAAGAGATTCCCTGGTGGATTGTCGTGATGCCTCTGCCGGAAAGGAAGACAGTAGCCCTGGGTTATGATCTCCAGAACCCACACATCTGAAGTAATGGCACGCCACTCTACAAGATGCTGGCCAGCCTTCCCCCAACCGGCGAACCATGTGACATGGCCTCATGACTGAGCTAAAGCAGCTGCGGCAGTGCCTGAGGGCAAAGAGGCAACTGCCCGAGCGGCCTTGGCACCCCGAGTACCCTGTTTTCCACCTCTGGCACTCCTATCGTGGCCCCTTTGACTTGCAGCTCCTCTCGATTTACTAAAGGATGAGTAATATCGAAGGGAACCTCCCCTCCATTGCTGTCCCTTAGGACGAAAAGGCGGAGGTTGGCGAACTGCAGCGCTCAATGACTTTGCTGAAGCTTTAGAGGTCTGCAACCTCTCAAGGCTCTAGTCAGCCTTGCTGCCAAAAAGATGTTCACCATCAAAGGGCATGTTGAGGAGCCAGGCTTGCACATCAGGAGCAAACCCTAACTTCCGCAACCATGCAAACCTGCGTAATACGGTGCTCGCCGCGATGGACCGGCTGACACAATCCGCCATGTCCAGACCCGACTGAACTGACTCACACATAACATCCTTGCCATCCTGTACGATAGCAAGAAAACCATCACGGACCTCCCCTTCAGGAATATGTTCAGCTGCCAATGAAATACAGTTCCACAGAGTGTGCGTGAAACTTGACAAGGCACACACGGAGTTGGCTGCCTGTAAAGCCATACCCCCTGATGAAAACACTTTCTTCGCCAAGCCGTCAAAATGCTTGTCGTCCCTATTAGGAGGGATGGTAGGGTACGACGCCCGCTTTGCTGGGGCCGTGGCCGCCTGCACCACCAAACTCTCCGGAGTGGGGTGCATGGTCAAGTAGCAGGGGTCACTACTGGCTGGACGTTATCATCGCGGCAAAGACTTGCTCACTGCCAGGAGACTCTCCGGGGCAGTCCAAGCTGCAGCCACCCTTCTTTGCAAAGCCATATGGAATGGCAGTACCGGGTCAGTTGGAGGACCTTGGTCAAGGATGTCCGTCAGGTCATCCTGCAGAAAATCCACAGGTGGCGCAGACCACCCCAAGTAATCCGTGACCCTCGACATAAGGCGCTGGTATGAGGACTTGGCATGGGCCCCAGGCTCAGGCCGACAGAACTCCACCTCCGGAGAGGTGTCCAGACCACCGGCATCGTGCAGTGACCGACGCAGGTCTTCAATCTGGCTGTGACCAGACAAAATCTCATCAGGCACCTCCTCAGGCACCAAACCTTCCTCAGAAATAAAATCCAGAGGTCGGAAAGAGGGCACAGAAAAAGGGACAAATACATTCTTAGCCTTGGCCAGAGCCTTTCTGGGGGGTTCCACCGTGCCACGGGGTACCTCCGACAAAGCAGCCTCGGAAGGCGTCAAGCGAGGCGCCGACAACTTTGACGGTGTCGACACAGTCCTTCGACAGCCTGGGCACCGATGGCGTTGATGACTTCCTCGGAGGCGGAGCCTCGAGAGACCCTCGACGACCTCGGCGCCGATGTCTTCCTCGAAGACTTCACAGGCTCACGCGGTCTCGAGGGTGTCAAGGACCGGGACCTGGAACGGGCATGTCTAGAGCGACCATCCTTGTCCGACCGGGACCTCGAAGGCGCCCGGTGGTCGCGACGACTGCTCGAGCCCGAAGGCGTAGGAGCAGTGTCTCTAGCACGGTCGCGGCCAGCGTCCTTTGACGGCGCAGACGGACCGGAGCCCTGCGATTGAAAAATCGGTACCATCTCCTTTTGGAAGGAATCCCATTCCTCAGGAGTGGAATGCTTGTTGGGACAAGCAACACGCCGACGGGCAGAGTCCTTGGATGAGGACGGCGACCTGTGACGGCACTTCCGTGAGTGCCTCGAAGTGGCAGAGGAATGGCGAGACCGACTCCTGGACCAAGACCCCCCGGACTCACGACGACGATGCGGAGAGTTGCCCCTCGAATCGTCCGTCGAAAGTCCAGTGGATCGCGACTTCCGGCGCTTGGTCACCTTACCCAACGACAGCTTCTTCTTACGCTCCCGCAAGGCCTTCGTTGTAAGCGACTGGCAGTCGACACAGTCATCCGTATCGTGGTCCTCCGAGGCACCAGAGGCAAGCGTTGTGAGTGTCCGTCAGTGACATCTTGGACGCGCACACCCGACACTTCTTAAAACCAGACCGTGGGGTGGAAGAAGCTTAATACATCATTGCAATACACAAACGAACAGGTTCAAAAAACCGAAAGAATAGGATTCAGTAGAACCGAGGCGTGCCGAGATCTCCGAAGCGAACACGTTCGCGGAAAAAACGGAACAGAGGCTACGGGTGTCGTGCGTCCTACTTATAACATCCAGTGACGTCGGCTCGACGGAGGCCCTCGAGGACAGCATATCGATGTCATTGACGCAGGACGCAGAAAGATTTTCCAAAGCAGCACAGCTCTGGTGATTACTGTCAAAGATATGGAATACGTCGGAGGACCCAATCCCCTCTAATGGACTATACTGCTTAATGCAATCTCTGGCAAACAATCATAATGGCCTCACCTCCCCCGGCGAACACCAGGGAAGCAGCTGCCTGTTATGCTCACCTGGCTCCCACAGGGGCGCCGATCTGAACTGGACAGCTGCGGCCTACACCAATGTGACACGCAGTGCCGAGATGACGGACTGGACTGGCCCACCTAGCTTCGTTTGCTTGGCCCGTAGGAATATTCTTCTGCAAATGGAGAAAGGGAATTAACCACCCGTGGAGTTGAGCGGTAACCCACCCCCACTCCCGCTGTTCTCCCCACTGATCACCTTTGATGTCCCCTCTTATAGTCTCACCTGATGGTTTGGAAAGATGAGCTCTCCATCCTGCATTGAGCGCAGGGGCGCGTTGATAACCAGTTGCTTCACTGGCTCGAAGGAATTGATGAGTTCGAGAACAATATTGACTCTGAGATTCCCAGTAAGACGCTGTAAGTATGTAGTTCGTAAGAGTTCAAATGTCTGACTTTCACTCTTGTCCAATTCCTTGCAGGTTGCAGCTCGACCATAGCGAAGAGTTCCTCGTGGCAACCGGTAATATTCAGGTAAGGATTTGTATTATCCAACACAGTTCGATAAAATAATGTCAATATGTATCCTGTTGCTTTCTCCCTTATTCAGGCGCTGAGAGAAAATATGAAGTCTCGGGCAATAATGCCTCCGGCGGTAAAATCACTAAGTCTATTGTGGTGAGGTTTCCCCTGGTTTGTCCCTTTGTTTCACCTTGCTGTCCTTTCGTTTCCACTTAGGGGCCGGGGTTCAGCGAGAATGCAGTGGAAGCTGCGCCGACCCGTGAAGAGGAATAGTACCCCCGTTGGTAAATCAGGTAAGTCTATGGGGGGCAACTCATATTGCCTCTGTGCATTCCCTTGGCTCACCTTGCTGTTCTGGTCTTCCCGTTAGGTGCCGGAGTGAGGCGGGAGCATGCAGAAGGATGCGGTGGAATGTGAAGATGCTGCGAAGGCCGGTGAGTTCAGCGCAGCGCTGCTGCAGGCGAGGCGACGCGCATAAAATAACTTCTTTCTTCCAGCTCGAAGGCGCGATGGATCGGGAATTCGGGTAAGGATCAAAAGTATTGCTCTTGTTCTAACCTTTTCTCCTTCTCTCCCCTTTTTCTAGGAGCTCCGGACTCGAGGCGGGCGTGGCAGAAGACTGGAGGCAGACTTGCAGGCACAGTGAGCGTTACGCTGCTGGATGCAGAATAACGTGAAGCGTGTGCTGCTCTTCGGGCGTGGTTTAAAATAGCCTCCAAAGTAGTCCCAGGTAAGTATTCCTCCCTAGCCCCACCCGAGTAAAAAATAGTCCCTTAGGTAAAGTAGTCCCTTCCAAGCCTCCTTTGGCTTGGAGCTCTTGCAGCATGGTCTGCATCAGGTGAGTTTGCAGAATGGTCTGCATCAGGTAAGTTTTAATCTATGAGCCTGGCACCTATGGCGCCAGGACTGACACTCCATATGAGCCTGGCGCCATAGGCGCCAGGACTGCACCCAAATAGCCCCTAGCAGGGGTTGTTGGGTTTGCTTAGCATAACTTGATGCCTGCTTCCGGGGTTGCTGGACTTGGTCTGGGTCCCGGGGGTAGGCATCATGACACTGCTGGCTACGTGCAGCGCACAGGGGTCCAGCGACACATGGCAGCTCCCAACGGCCCCGCGAAACGAAGTTGAGAAGGGCAGCGTGACCAACCACGTAAAAGCTAGGGCCCAGGGCCTCCATGTGCCAGAAACGTACGCTTCACCAGCCCCCTTGGTGAACATGCCGCAAAGAGGACACCCGGCTCCTACGGGACACGCGAGGGCCCTGCAAGCAGCGCTGCTGCCATAGAGCCAGTCTGATGAGTGGACACAACCCCATAACCGAAGCACTGGTGGAAGTAATAGGAGTTGAGGGAATCGCCCGGAAGACTGTCGGAGACACTGCAGGAGGTCCCTAAATCTGGGCACAACCCAGGAAACACACAGGAAGGACCTAGTGAGCACTGTACTGTATCGCCTTGACAGAATAAGGATCTGAAACGTACTCCAAGCAGCTGCAACGGGCAAACAGGTAAGCAGTCTGAAACAAGGGGCTGCAACAACAGACCGCCGAGCCTCCCCCTGGGGCACACAATAGTCCCTGGGCTACGACCTAACTGGAGCTTAGAGAACATAGAGGGGTGGCACCCAATTCCATGCATCACTACGAGTACTGGCCAAACGTGGAACTGGAGCTTCACAGCGGCTACGCTTAATGAGCTGGCACAGAACTAATAACGGCCCTAGAGTCATCTCCCCGAAGCACGACAAACGTGCCCCGGGACAAGCGAAATGAACCCCACAAAACCTATATGGTGAAGGGAAACAAGCGGCAATCCCGCTTCCTAACCATTTACCCAAAAGGAAGGGCTGCGCAAAGAAGGTAACAAGCTGGCAACCCCTCTAGAAGCTCCCACAATGCCGTCCACTGAGCACCAGGAGGCGGTGATGTAACGCTCACCTGATTCCCGTAGAGGCGCCGGTCTTGACTGGGCGTATACCGTATCTTCAAAGGTGATGTGTAACACACGGCTGGCTCTTTGGGCTGGACCTCTGTGCACTGTATGTCTGACTCGAAGGGTAAGATGTCTGCAGATAGAAAATATGGGATTAATGAACTGGGTTATTGAATGTCTCTCTCTTCTTCCCTTTCTCTTCTCCTGTAGAACCCCAAAGGTTAACGCTCTCACCTTAGGTAAGTGAACGCCGTGCTCTCCATCTGCCTCGGGGCAGGGTGCGGTAACCAGTTTCTTCACTGGATAAGGGGAGCAGGCCTCTTGACTTCAGAGGACTGCTGTCCGTCATTTACTGCACGAACGGTAAGTTTCGAGTAATTCTAATGTCTTTAAAAGTCTTTAGTAATGATGTTTCTTGTTTTGCAGGGTTCCGGCGATGGCGGATGACGGGCTGAAGTGAGTTGAAGATGGAGCCCGTGTGATGAATAGAAGCACCTGGAAGCACGTAAGTAAGCACTTGTTGCCTGCTTCACGATGCGCTCTAACTGTCTTTTTATTTTGCAGGTACAAGTTCGGAGCGGCTGCAGGGTGCCGGAATACCCACTGGGTTAGATGTGGAAAGGAGTAATGGCACGTGAGTATTAAAGTTCCCCAATGTCTTTAAACGCACCTTGTTTTGTCTTTCAGATGCGGGATGCAGCGCCGAAGGCCTCCGGAGCGTGCGAAGAGTTGGTAAGCTTTTGTCTTTCAGATGCCGGAATGCAGCGCGAGGCGTTGGTGACAGCCGATGGACCAGGTAAGTGAAGCGCTGTCACTGAAGACCGTAATGCTAACCTGTTCTTTCTTGTCTTTATAGGTGTTGCTGAAGACTGGATTCAGGATGGTAAGCCTTTTTCCTTAGGCCCAGGATCAGATGCAGAAGACACGATGAGCGTTCTGCTGCAGAGGATGCAGAATAACGCAAAGCAAGATTCAACCATCGGGTGTGGTTTAAATAGCCTCCTGTAATGCTTAGGTGTCTCCTTCCACAGCCACGCCTAGGTAAGAAAAGAGTTCCTGCTTTCCAGAAGAGTTCCAGTGTTCTGAACCTAGGGAGTGGCTCCTGCCCCACCCAACAGGAAAAGTAGTTCCAAACAGAAGAGGATCAGAGGCTCAACTGGCAGGCAAGTAAGCAGCATGGTCTGCTGAAGGTAAGTCCACCCAAGCATTATGAGCCCGGCGCTTCCAGCGCTGGGACTGGGCATATTTATGAGCCTGGTGCCACTGGCGCCAGGACTGGGTCCAAAAGGTCCCAATTGGGACTGGTTGGCACTCGGAACCTGGGTTATGGATCTGCTTCCAAGGGAGTTGGGAAAACCCTGACCTTTTGGAAGCAGAGATCATGACAGGTGACTGCTGGATCAAGCGGGGGCACTCCGGTTTCGGAGCTGAGTCAGGTACTGGCTGAAATGCACTCAGACTTCGCCACCATCACCACAAAGTTGGACAGTATGGCATACAAAGCGGACCGAATGCAAGAATGCATTGATAAGGAAAGTAATAGAACCTCCGAGGTCGAGAACAGGGTCAGTGCTCTTGAAGACACCAGCAATGAAACACCACAAGCAATCCGAGAACTGCGCAGGGAGGTGAAGACCATCAGGGACAAGAACGAAGATCTCGAGGTGAGATCAAGAAGAAACAACATCAGAGTGGTTGGAATACCGGAGTCAAACCCGCAACAAAACATGGAGGTGTTCATGGAGAACTTCATTAAAGATGTCCGACAGGGACCATCATTGTCCTCCCAATTCCTGGTGGATGCCCATAGGGTATCACAAATTGGCCCGAGGACAGAGACAAAACCCTTGCCCGATGAGAGCGCGAGTCCTGAATTATCGGGACCAAGATGCCATATTACAGAGGGCGAGAGAACTTGGGGACCTCACATATGAGAATGCTAAGGTGTCCTTTACCCCGACTTCACCTAGGCAGTCCAAAAAGCCTGTGTCCTTTCTGGCATCAAAGAGAGCGCTCCCAGATCAAGCTATACAATATTCAATGCAATATCCTGCCAAATTAAGGGTTCAGCATAATGGGCAGGCCCACTTCATCACAGACTCCGCGGGTCGTACAGGATTTCATCGAATCCTTGCTGAATGACCTAATGGGCCACATAGAGCGCATGTGTAACTGGACAACAGTGGGACGTCATTCCCGAGACCTTCTGACCCTCGCTTAGACTGATGGCTGGTCGAACAGAAGCTATGAGCGGGGAATCCCCAATGGGTATTTATGTACTTGCACTGGAAATTTAATGAATCGGTCCAACTGTGTTTGTAAGAAATGTTATGCTGCATGTCCTCCCCTCGTGGTCCGAAGAGGTGGAGGTCACTTGGGCGGCGTCGTCCAGCACCCCCAGGCCGTAGCCCTTGGTAAAGAGGTTATTGAAGGATTTCGTGGGCTGGGGGGTTCCAGTCCCTGCAGGTTGGAGGTGGGCAGTGTGGGTGGGGGGCGGTAGGGATGGGCTCCGTTAGGGTGGGTAGTTCCTGGGGTTGTTGGTTTAAGTTACTCCAAAATTATCTGCATCTCACGAAACTGACCAAAAACCTGATCTCAGTTTGGTTGAGCAGGGCAGGGGGGGGGGGTTAATACTCTCATCTAAGTAATCAGTTGGAATGTACAAGGACTTAACAACACGCGCAAGGACCGCAAGGTGGTGCAATATTGTGAGCGGCATGGGGCTAGAATAGTTAAGCTTCCGGAGACCCACCTCATAGGGAAAGGAAACGAGGGGGTGGCCAGAAGCTGGGGTAAATGTAAATACTATACCACGTACTCAGCATATTCGGCAGGGGTGAGGACACTGGTGCACAAGTCACTGGGATTCTGCACAACTGACACTGTAATCGATCCAAACGGGAGATACGTTATTGTCTGGGGATGCCTGGGAACTACAGAGCTTACATTTGTCAACATATACGGTCCAAACATGGATGACCCTGAGTTTTTCAGCTCTATGGTGGGGAACTGCCAGAAATACACACCAACATCGTGTGGGCGGGGCATTTCAACGTGATACTAGATCCAAGTAAGGATAGAACAGGGGCGAGGGGGTGGAGATGACGATCCATGGCAGCAGAAGCCGTCCTGAGCGGCATGAGCAGGCTAGATTTGGAGCATGTCTGGAGGCTGTTAAAATCGGAAAGGGGAAGAATTCTCGTGCCACTCAACAGCTCCCAATATGACATCCCGGCTAGAATATATCCTTGCCTGCCCCTACCTTGTACACCGGACAGAGGATTGTGCACTGCTCCCGAGAACACTTTCCAACCACTTCCCGGTGTTGTGGTCCTTGCGCCTAGATCTGGCAGCGCCCTGCCCCTATTGAAGGTTCAAGCCTGCAGCAATGTCAGATGCAGTGTTCAAGGGTGAGGTTGACAGCCTGGTCAAGAACCATTTCCTGAGAAACAGGGCACAGTATCGGGGCAGGGCACTCTGTGGGTGGCACTCAAGGTGGTGCTCCGCGGGGGGTGTATGTCCCTAGAGCTGGGAGTGCTAAAACTGATATAGAAGAGGCAGTTAAATGACACTGAGCGTGAAGTCAAAAGGTGGGAAAGAGGCAGACAAGGGAGATGCACCGGATACACTTGCTAAAATAAGGGAACTGGACCGCTTCAACACACTGGCTGAAAGGGAGGTGAAATATCCGTCTCACCCGGCAATGGCCCACAGATACGAGGGGGAGGGTAGACCGGGCAGACATCTAGCGGCAGTGGTGCAGCATAAAAGAGGCTATAGGGAGATAACAGCTGTGAAAACGATAGAAGGGGAGGTGGTTGTGAACCAGAGTAAAACTGCAGAAGGCTTCCGACACTACTATGAAGACCCTGTATGCCTACCGGGGCACACTGCCGAAGGCAGAGCTCGAGGAGTACATTAAAGCAACAGCTTTATCAAAACTCAGCTGCGAAGCAATAGAGGCCTTAGCAATGCCTGTCACAGCTGAAGCGATCCTATGAGCAATACGTGCTCTCCCATCGTCAAAAGCGCCAGGCACAGATGACATTACTGCTGAGTTCTGCAAGGAGTGGGGTCCTGAGGCAGCTCAGCATATGCTGGTGGTGTGGGAGGAAGGGCTGATGGTGGGGCACCTCCCCCCCACGATGCATGAGGCAGTGATAACACTAATCCTTAAACCAGGAAAATATTGCCTCGAATGCTCCTCATATCGCCAGATATCCTGGTTGAATCTAGACATGAAAATATTTGCCAAGGTGTTGGCAGACCGACTACTCCCACATGTCACACATCATTCATATGGATCAATCTGGGTTCATCCCAGGGAGGTTGACCTCCTTGAACCTCAGGCGACTGTTTGCAATACTGGCCCAGATTGATACCAAAATACAAGCAGTGGCTGCGCTGCTGGACATGGAGAAGGCATTTGACTCCTTGGAATGGAACTACCTATTTGAAGTACTAATTCAGCTGGTGGTCCCAGAATATTTTCTGTCAGCGGTGCGGCTTCTGTACGGAGGCTCGAGTGCTCAGATAGGTATTGGTGGCATATGGTCAGAGCTCTTCAAGTTGGGGCGGGGCACCAGACAAGGTTGCCCGCTCTCGCCACTACTTTTTGCCATGGCAATCGAGGTGCTGGCCGCCCGGCTGCGTGGATTTCATGGTCATAGGGCCCTAGCTACGGGGTGGCGGACTAGGGAACCAATATCACTGTACGCGGATGACGGGATAGTATATGTCAAGGACCCTGCAAGTAATTTGGCACTGCTAAAGCAAGAAGTTACAAATTTCAGAGAGGCCTCCGGACTCCGAATAAACAGGGCCAAATCCTCCCTATTCCCTCTAAACGAGGCTATGGTGCGCCTCCCCGAAACACCGAAGGATATGGCAGGGAGCAGCTCACGGTCACATACCTGGAGATGCAGGTGAGTAGAGACGCCCTGACCCTACTAGAGGATAACCATAACAAATATCTACAAACTTTAAAGTCCAGCGTGGATAGATGGTGCAGGCTTCCTCTCACACTCATGGGTAGAATCGCTGTTGCCAAAATGATCGTGGTCCCCAAACTCCTCTACATTTTTCAGAATATACCGGTGTGGCCGGGGGTGGGATACTTCAGAGCAGTATGTTCCCCATTGATTAAGTTAGCCTGGCACCCGAGAAACCCATGTATCAGCTGGGAGGTGCTACCTCAGCCCTGAGAGAGAGGGGAGTCAGTGCCCCAGACAAACATTTTGGATGCCGGGTGCCCCCCCCCCCCCCCCCATGACCCTCCATGTGCGCATAGAACGACAATCGGTATATCAATCTTCTCTCCGGGGAGTGCTGATATCTGGCAAAACACCAGACAAGTGCAGATTTGACCCAGTCGCTTGCACGGTGCATGCGGGGAAGAGGGCTCTGAAAGGCATGGGGTAGACTGTTTGACCCGGGCAACTCTCTCTGGAATACAGAGGTTCTGGCCCCGACATGGGATGAGGCTATCACACAAGAATGGGGGGGTACGGGTATCACACATATGGAAGACATGTATCCGAACAAGGTGTTTATTACTCTGGTACTGTTTGTACAAACATTGGGGAGGGGTTTTTAGTGTACACTGCAATACTTTAGAATGAAAGCACCTTTCAGAGAGTGGTCTCAAGTGTTTCCGGAAATCCCATGCAAAACCCTGTTGCTGAAATAGATCAGGAGTTCCCCCGGGCGCAGGGGGGGATGCTCTCTACGACATACAAGCTAATCCAAACTGACTCGCCGTGAGAACCCTGAAGTGTAAGATTAAATGGGAAAAGGACGCCAGGATACTCCTCACAGACAAGCAGTGGGCGGTGGTCTGCGGCACTACACACAAGGGTGCCTTCAATTCCCGGTTACAGGAAATTGAGCTCAAGATCTTGGACAGATCGTGCACGGCACCACGCACCAATACGACAACACAAAAACCGCTCATTGCCCGAGATGGAACACCGACCCGGCCGGTTTGTTGCACATGCTGTGGTCCTGTGCTAAGCTTCGCCCCTTCTAGGAAGGAGCGACAGGTATTATGTCTGAGATGTTGGGGCAGGATGTGCCTTGCGTACTACTGTGCTATATGTTTGGGTGGCTCCCAGGGTTACCGAAACAGTACTGAAGGTTGCTTTCGACCTGCATGATAGCCACAAGAAGGCGAATCTTGATGAAATGGACGAATGCAACTCCCCCGGGGATGAAAGTATGGCTGAAAGATCTAGTCTGGTTGAGTGACGCTGACAAAGAATATGCAAACCTCTGCGGACTGCAAAACAGACCTAAAAATATCTGGCACCGCTTTACAGCATATCTGCTAACCTGTGGGAACACCCAGGATTGACCCTCCTCCTCCAGGGCAGAATATACAAGGTCATCAATGTGTGGTGTCCCCCCGGAACGCGTAGAAGAGTCTGTAGAGAACTGTAGGCTCACCCGAGATACTGTACTCTTCTCGCCATGTGCAACATGTCAATATGATGTATGATGTATGATGGCTTGACCTTATGTTGTATTTCAAGTTGTAATTGTTTTGGAATGGAAATATCTGGCACAGAATGTTGTTGTAATAGCACAGTCATTATGTATGGCTAATGTTGATGAGATGTGAATAGATTAATAAAGAAATTAAAAAAAAAAAAAAAAAAAAAAAACATAACAGTTAAGGATAATACCTTTTCAGATTATCTGTCCAGGGCCAGTCGACCTGATGACTGTTCTCTGTATCCCTACAGTCCTACCATGAGCACTTGACACTTGATGCCTGCACTTACCCTTCTCCCTTGCACTTGCCACCTGCTGGCCATACTTTATTTTGTTATTTATTCTTTTATCCCTAGTATTGCACTGCCCCCTTCCACGTCCCCCCTGCACTTTCCCCTTCTCCCTTCCCATGCACTTGCACGATCTGAAGGACACTTGGCCTAGTAGGATCGTTGTCTGTCTTCCCTCTGTTCCCCCTCCCTTGCCTCGTCACGCCTTGAAACACCTGTGTATATGCGCGTTATAAATGCCATATCATATCATGATCGGAGTGATCTTGAAGATAGTGACATGGGAGGTAATGCTCAAGTGTTCATGGTATGCGACTGTTGGTAACCAGGAGTGGGATGATGCTGCCATGGAGGATGCCTCACAGAGTATGTTAGCGCAGGCTGGAATGGGTGGACAGACAGCAAATGGTTGGGGGCCTTTCACAAAGTCAAGGATGAGCTTAGTATCGGAGATCATTTGTTGTGCAAACCGGGTCATTTAGTGCCTCCACTGGGGATACAGGCAAAACTGATAAGAACAGGGAAGGGAGAACATTTAAAAATGACCAAGAGCAAAGGGTGGATAAGAGCAGATTATTGGTGGCCCGGATAAGACACTTGGGTGGAGCAGATTATCAAATCATTTAGTTTGTGTGGGGAAGCGGATAGGACATTGAGGAACTATGTCCAGCCACTTAGACCCTTGGAATTGATGAGTATTTCTTGGGAGTTAATTGCTTTTGATTTTCTGGGACCGATTGAGGGCGAGAGAGGTAGGAGGAAATTATATTTTTCTTATGGATCTTTATTCTAAATGGGTTGAAGGAGAGATTGTGCTAGAAGCGGACACACATGCAATTCATTTCCTGGATGGAGTATTCCAAAGGGAGGGGCATCAGCAAAATAAATCCTAATCGACAATGAGGGTACAACTTACCTCTGGACTGGAGGAGTCGTTTTTGAGGGAATTGGAGTGGTGCACCACAAGAGATCTTTGTATAACCCAGAGACCAATTATGCTGTTGAACGATTTTATTGTACTCTAATGCAATGCGTTAGGATGGCTTTGGGAGCAGTAAATGGTTGGGAAGGGCTACTTAGGAGAAGAGTATGTGCATCCAGATGGGCCCAACGTGCTACTATGGGCCAGATACCTTTTGAGGTGCTGAGGAAAAGGAAGGCACACAAGTCTGTCCGCCATGGTTGGGAAAGGCGTGTTTTGTAGAGTGGAACCAGCAGAGGTTCAAGGAAGTTGTTGAGCTCAAGGCATGAAGGAAAGGATTGATAGCTTGAGGAGAGTGAGGAAGTACAAAGTTTCAGCGGGAGAGAATACCCATGTGGAGAGGTTCATAAAAGAACCCAGGTGTGGTTCATAAAGGACAAAGTCGATTCTGGGGGCCGCAACAGGTCAAGAGAGTGTTATAAGGGAAGGGCTACAAAGGGAGTAAGGAGATAAAGGAAGCCATATATCACCATGTGTATAACAAACTAGCTTATATGAAGGGGAGGTGTGTTCTGTTGTACTGTATTACCTAGTGATGAAATCATTCCATTGTTGTGGACTATTTACAACATACCATGTTTATAGTTAAATGCGTTCCAGATTACAGGTTAGAATGTGGTTGAGAGGTAATGTTGTGAGAGGATGAGTGACTGTTGGAGAGTAGCGAGAGGAGGAGAGAAAGCAGGACGATTGTGCAGCTTGGTGCGTATTTATCCACTACTAGTATGAGACAGCAACTAATAAAGTCTCCCTCAACTTGCCACGTGTGCCTGCAACCTTTTATCACAATGTGTTCCTTTTGTGACGTACTGAGTAGTGCTTAAGGAGGAGTGTTTTGGTAAACTGAGTTAGAAATTGTGCTTTTTAACGAATGTGTGTTCAGTAAGATAGAAGTAACTCACAATCCTGCCTACTTTGGCCCCAAACATAAAAACAACCACCCGACCACACCGCCTGCCCCCGACCACACAAAAGGGCCCACTCAGACCACCAGTCCAAACTGGCAGAGCAATCCAAGATGCAGAAACGTTAAACTACCCAATCTGAAAAGAAAATCCTTGCAAGGGCAGATTACCAACTCGGCCGGTCATAACAGAACAAAGGTTCAAACTATTACCAGTTTTATTTTTGGACCCTGCAGTGGCAATATTCCCCAGGTCTCAGCTCACCCCATGCAGCCATGGGGAGCACTAGAGGGAGTGAAGGGAATGGCTAGGGGGTGTACGTTTTGGCCCAACACCAAGCTGAATCTCGCACAGCAGTGAACAAGAGCCTGCACCACAGCACTTCATTCCCTGAAATATTCTCCCGTGGACAGGAGGGAGCAAAGTATTAACGCCAGCAGCCCCAGTAACTGGGTGTGGGTTGCAGGGCCAGAATGTTCTTGTTTGGAAAAGGGTGGAGACTGGACAGCGGAGGAATAGAGCTGAAAATACAGTGGCAGCTGGAGAGATAGGTGCAGAGAGTTAAGATATGAGAAGGTGGCAATATCAACATGGGGGGGGAGAGCAAGACTGAGGTGCCAACATCAGAAGAGGAGATTGCACAAGAGGTGTTGGTTGTAGCAAAGGAGGTGAGAGTGGATCAAAGGAGGCGGTAGCAGTCATGGAATGGCAGTGGGGAAAGTTTGCAGATGAGGGTTGGCAGTAGGTGGCGACGGGAAGAAAGGCGTTAGAAGTGGGGAAAAACAGCAGAGGAGAAAATAAGGATAATAGGTCCAGCAGGGGACAGGAGTAAGAAAATGGTCCAGGAGGAAGAACCCAGAGACCAAGCGATGCAGTGAAATTCAGGGCCTGGGAGAGAGACTGAGCCTGTTACACCAGAAGAGTGCTAGAGAAGAGGTTGGAAGAAAGCAGAGACTAGCAAGAAGAGGGTAAGGGGGAGACATGGCCTAATCAGGCGGAATAGGAAGGTTCTGAGCGAGAAGGGCACTAGGTAGGACCAGAAGATGGGGGCGGGGGGAGGAGGAGGAGACCTGGCCAGGGAAGATGCAAGCAGTTTATTAAAGGCATAAGGGGCGAGGCAGAGGAGAGTTTAAGGTGCACTCCGTTCACCTCAAAGACCCCTCCTTAGCTCCCCCAGAGGAATGCAACCAATGGCACATCCACACACAGGTCTGGGTGCAGAGCGAGTCAAATGGGTGCAGGACTCTGAAAAGCCTGTATCTAGACTAGAGCAGAGAGTGTTCAGGAGGCCCTGAAAATGTACAATACCAGAGATGGGGGGAGGGTGAAGCAACTTCCCTTGAACTTTACAGACTAAGACTTTTTTTTAAATGTTGCATTATTAAGCATGTATAAAAGGCCTTATACGCATCAATCCATTACCAACACAGCAGTACTACAAAATGGACAACACTTAGCATAGTTCATTGTCAAAAATCCATACAGGACAAATAGATATTATTCCACATACAACTCTTTTAATGACAATATAATCGCACATTTTGACTATATAATACATCAGGTTAAGTAATTTCCTTCTAGAAACAATTCCTACAACAATTGCTTATTAAAAAGGTTCCATCTTATTATATTGTGAATCGTTGCCACAGGTTATCGAGGTTTGCACACTCAAATGCAAGGGGTTTTACCATTTCTATATCTTGCTCACACAGCAAAGTTGACAGTACCTTTCACATCTAGCCATGCCTATACGCACACCCAAACTTTCCAATGTAGAGCCTTACTCCAAGAACAATGCTGAATTGCACTGTAATCTATGAAGGGAGCACCTTGCCTATAGCATGAGTATTCAATAAGGATAACTAGCATCAACAGATTATATTTGACGCTGGATCCCTTACGAAAGCCTGAATAACTGTATTGGTAGAATTTGCATTTTATCACTCCACTCAATTTACGCATCGAGCAGGACCCTAGCAAATATTTTTGAGGGAATTCCCAGCATCGCAAGTAGCCTGCAATGATATGGTTCTGCCCGTTTACCTTTCTTAAACACTGGTATTATTATACCATCACTCCACAAAGCAGGTATTCTTCCAGTACAACCTATGGCTGTAAACACTATGTAGTGCTCCAGCCCATACCATCGGTTCCATTTTTACCAGGGCATTACATGTACCATTGGGCCCAGCAGCCCTTGATGTATTTAGTTTCCTTATTATCTCAAACAAAACAACTATAATATTGCACTGCCATACTTCATTTACTCCTATTTGAAAATGTTTCTAACATACTAGCTCGACAGCCAGAGGATAGCGTTCACAATCAGCATAGGAAGCACCATTAATAAGCCATTTCATACTGCACTGTAATAGTCTGTTTTCTCTTGTTTATTTTATTCTGCAGCCCTCCTTTACTCTTATTACTACACCGATGCACCTGGTCCTGTATTTAATTCAGTACCCTCTCAAAGCTCACAAACGTCCTCCGCATGCTCGATAATACCAGTCAATTCATTAAGAACCACCCTATTTGCCATATCACGTCATACTGGATTCCATACTACCCAGTTTAGGCCAGCATTGACCACAACCTCCCCACAGTTATCAAATTCCAACAAGACACTGTCAATCAGTATTATAGCACACAAGGGCAGATGGTCACTCTTCTCTTATTCACATTGCCATATCAATACTCATTGTAAATGCAAGCTGGTTTACAAAAAGATAGTCCATAGTAGAGGCACTTTTCCCATCCATGCGTGTTCACCCACATGGCTATCACCAGCACAGTGCCTATTCAGCATTTTAAACCAATATAGATAAAGTTGGCCCAGAATAAACCCTTTTTATTGAAGCCATTACCCCTCAATCAGTGAGGAGCTTGCACATTTACACAAAACCCCTAAACGCCAGACTACTTGCATTCATTGACATTTCTCTTCAATAATTGTAGCCTGTTAAAATTGAATAAAGGTACACCTCGAGTGCTCATTTCAATATATAGTGAAAAGAAAAACAATTACTTAGATTTTACCAACACAGTATGTGATTTTAAAATTGAGACCACCAAATCAACTGCATGTAATACATTACTATATGCAAAAAGTGCACATGAGATGACAAAATGGAATAGACCATATGGTGAAGTACTTGGGGCCAGGCAAAATCGTAGCCAACATTAAGACTGAACAGGCCTCAACATCTATTAACACTTCATTGAAATTGGCTTTATAACAATGGAGCCATACGTAGACGATGAATGGCATCAATACAGATCCCTATAAACAACATTTTATTACCAAAGTCTCAAAAAGAACAACGAACTTCATTACTGGCTTCAGTTCAGAGGAAAATGAGGTGTTCTATATACGGAGGAAACATTAGTGGGCCTTCTTACAGGACAAACATACCAAGCAAGCAATAGGACATCACTCAGAGTTTTGCATTTAAAAGATTGCCCACATCTGGAGTCCTATTAGTGTGCAACTATTTGGTTGAGAATTCTATGCGTGTAACAATGGCATATGTTTTTAAATTTGGGCTGAATAAGTTGACGATCTTTTGTGACACTGAATAGTCAGAGAGGAATAAATGTCAGTTTATTAAATGTCAGTTCACATTTGTGGTATATGTACTTAAATGTCTCTGCCAGCCTAAACGTTAGAATCCAGGAACATACAAGGGCAAAAAAGGACGGTAGACACCCTTAAGCAATACATTACACAGGGAACTAGAATTACGACCGCTCCTCTTCAGTGATGTACAACAACAAAATAATAAGGGAGCGTGATTTAACAGTGAATTAAGAGATGGCGGTGGGAATGAACATACGATTGTGTTCTTTAATTCCCAATGGACACAACGTTTGTGAAGTTTTACGTTTGCAGTGTTCGAAATTGAGATTTGATGAGGAGGAGGTGGTAAAACCAGCTCCTGGGTGTCAGGCATTACCCAGGAGGCAGGTGTGTGCCAATATTTACTTCAGGAGTGAGGCCACTATACCCCCATATCTCGTATGGAATTCGGGCAAGTAACCATCTGGCCCTGGAGCTTTGCCACTTGCAAGCTTACTTATGACCTCCTTAAGGTATGTAAGGGATATGGGGAATTCAGATAGAATCCTTGTGGGTCATCTATCCAAGCAAGTGCGATTTCATTGAGATACTTGAACAAGGTCTCTGGCGGAGGCACCTTCCGAGAGGTACAGTTTGCCATAATATTTCGTGAACATTTGGGTAATCTCATCTGGGGACGTAGGCATTGAACTTTCCCATTGTATTTCATCAATCCAGGTTTCACATATTTCACCATTTACTAGTCGAGTGAGAGAAATCCATTTATATTCGGCTTTTGCCATTAACATGAAAATACAATACATTATATACTACAACACAATGGATATTGCTGAGTGAGCGTCTGCCCCAGACGATCTGCTTTCACATATCGCTTATCTGCCCAAGTATTTAGCCTCCTTGTTCGCCATGCCTCTGAATTCTGCCAGTTTAGTTCTAATCTCTGCCAGCATGGGGATATCACCCGTGTCAGAGAATATCCTTTCCAGTATTTTTAGCTAATTTTATCTAATTTTATCTTTTTGAGGGATCATGAGAGCCATCAATACACAAGCCCCCATTGCTATACATATGCACACAATGTATGCTTTATATGCCATAACAACAAACAGGGTTACGTTGTTGAGAAGAAAGCAAAAAAAGACCACGGGCAAGCCGTTGGTGTCCTTTTCACCGTTAAAAAGGGTTGGACGTGGTAGCACAAAAGCAACGGTTTTATAGGAAAAAGTATTTTATTACTCGAAATATCTGAGGTAAAAATAAAAGTTCATATCCTCGAGCTCAAGTGCAAGGTGTGACAGGAAAGCGGCAAATCCAACAGGGTAGGTACATCGCTGTCCAGAACTGGAGATTAAATTCTGTAGCTGTATGATGGTGGTTCAACCTGGGAAAGGTTAGCTGTTCGTATTCTGTTGTACTGTGTTATTATTTTAATGGTTCCCGTAGGTCAAAGGAAGGTAGAGAAACTTCAGCAGTTGGAAATGCACAAATAAAAATGGCCAAGGGGCCAAAGTAGTGAGGTGAAGCTCTTGTAAAAATAGCACACTCTTCATCTGGGTGCGCGTAGGAGTGGTTATTACGTGGCAATATCTTATCCCTTTTCGTACAGATATTTGGTGTAGGTCATGAGAGCCCTCATGGCCTGTGGGGCGACCGGTTTCGATGGCACTCGTAATTGGGGCCATCTTCGTCAGGACCGTGATTCAAAAGAGGGAGGATAAATCCGAAGGTTTCAAAGTATGTCTGAAACAGGGCCAGGTTATTCCTCTACAAAGGGGTGTGTTGGAGGAGGTCTGTCTGTCGTAGGCTGGCTGGTGGCTCTGTGTCTTCCGTGGAGGCGCCTGTCTCACTCGGTGCAGCCGCTCGAAATGAGCGCGGTTTTATTTGTGCATTTCCAACTGCTGAAGTTTCTCTACCTTCCTGTGACCTACGGGAACCATTAAAATAATAACACAGGACAACAGAATACGAACAGCTAACCTTTCCCAGGTTGAACCACCATCATACAGCGATGTACCTACCCTGTTGGATTTGCCGCTTTCCTGTCACACCTTGCACTTGAGCTGCTTTATATGCCAGCCACACTGCACCAGCACTATCCACCGATCCTGGGTTTATATTGATAAAGGTTTTAGATTCCTCTGTTATTTATTCTGTGAATACTAGGTCGGATAGTGCATCTGCTTTGAGTTTCCAAGAGGAATACGGCCTTGTTGCACCTTGCCAAGACAGTTTCAGTGAAAGAGGCACAGTGACAGCTGTAGGGGAGGCATGGTATCACAAATATGACACTGACAATGGGTACTGGGGCTGGAGAAACTCCTACTTTGCCCTATAACTAAGATGGGAGTAATAATGCAGTCCTGGTGGAGTCTGCCAAATCAAAATGGCCTATGCTAACAAAACCTAATGCCTGCCCTATCTCTTGTGCATAAAGTGTAAAAAGGAGAAATGTATGTAAATGGAAAAATCAGTTTTCAAAAGAATAAAATGTGGTTGCACCACCTCTCCCTCCCACGTTAGACTTCACGGAGTAAGGCGGTCCCTGTAGGCAGGATGACATGGTACGGCTTCCAATGCAAACAGTTCCAAAAAGTGGATCGAGGCCCGCCTGGCTCTTCCACGTTAAAGTCTCTTTTCCTGACTTCAAAAATAATGTCTCTCAAAAGTTCTCAAAGGTCCCCCTCTGTGGAGCTCAGACCTTTTAAGACAAAATGGATACAGAGAATAGCAGAGGCAATGCGCTGGTCTTGGAAGCAAGATCACACAGAGCAAGAGAGGTTCAAATCCCGGATCTGTGCTTAGAAACTGAACACAGGTAAGGTATTAGGCACGCTATAAAAAAACAATTAAAATAAAAGTTCAACAAAATTTGCAAGGGGGCTCCCTTCCCCGAGCTTATTAAACCTCGGGTCTCCCTCTGTCAGACTCGGACCACTTTCAGACATTGAAGACTTTTGAATGCGAGTGACTTTTACAGACCACCGCAGGACCACTTCGACTCAAGGTTCATGATTTAACTTTCACTCTCCCCTTTTCTAGGAGTTAAACTTCTTCATTTCACTGACCAGTGTATATTCAGAGGGAGTATATTTTGTTTTACTTCACTTTTGCTATTCATTCGCTTCAAACAATGTACCTTTCATTGAGACTTCGAGTGGGCTACTTCCTTTTGCCGGGCCACTCCGTTACTTAGTATTGCTGATTTCGCTGCTGTCCTCACTTCAAAATTCATTCACAGGTCTGCCTTTCTTCGCATCTCAACACAGGCGTGCAGCCTTCACTTGCGATACAATGTTGCCACTTCAATCTTTAACGCACACCGGTCTCAGGTCGCTTGCCAACTCACTGGCTATGTGCATCATTTGCTAGGTTTTACGATTTCCATTTCACGAGTCCAGGTCAGTACCACAGGCTTGGCCTCACCTCCCCAACTCTGCCATTCACCCGGGAGGGTCGTTGGCATCCTTGAAACATAATTCAGTCTTCACTTATGTGATCTGGCCTTCTCCACGTTTTCCGTGGCCTGTCCAAGGCAACGACCTCCAGTAGGGAACTCTTGGGGTTTTCGACCCCTTGCTCTTGTTCCTTGGTCCGTCGTTTTGCTCCAGTAGGTTTTCCTTCAACCCGGAAGCCCTGCTCGTACTAGTGTTCTGCCTTGTTTAGAGTCTGTCTTTGGGTCCTGCCTTTTATTTGTGTGGTGAGAGCTAATTGGTATCAGGTGTATGCACTTAAGAGTCAAGTGCCTGACTTTGCCTGAACCGATTAGCGGGACATGTCGAGTACAATGTGTGAAGGTTCATGTTACTCTCCGTCAGCCTCTTCCTCAGCCCAGTGTTTTTTACACAAAGGGGGGTGGGGGGCTTTGAGATCTCGGAGCATCCTAAAACATACAATGGGTTGGATAAACAAAATAGGGGGTGTGAATACCACGTCTTACCACCCCCCACTCCAAAGACCCCTCACACCCAGGTGATCCTCCGACACTGGACCCCCCCAGCGTCTGGATCCAAAGGCAATGGCTGTGCCCTGGCCACCTGAAAGCGAGATCCCCCGGGGACTAGCGGGTGAGACACCCTCTGGTTTCTCACATAGTGTCTTGGCCCGTAAATTACACTCTGAAATCATCCCAACTGCTTGCTTGGAAAGAAATCCACCGGGTGTCAGTCCTGGAATGTGACTTATGTACCCAGGAATAATGTGTATTATCTTTGCTTCCTATGCAGCATGCACCATGCATCTTTCAATCCCCAGTCAATGCAATACGTATTAAGTAAAGGCTTCAGCAGCTGCCTGACCCAAGTTGCCAGGGGTTGTAGTTGAACAGTACAATTCAAGGTCATCGAATGGAAATCTCCACCCATTAAAGCAAGATCCCACAAGAAGGGCATAGTTTGTTCAGTAAATCATCATAGAAGGTAGCTATGATGAATATGGCAATGTCATTGCTGCTTCCATAGCGGGGATCCTTCCCTCATGTTGCCAGAGGATGGTAGCCGCTACCCGATCCTGACCATTGGGGCAGCTATATTAAGCCAGACTACATGCAGGAGGTGACCTTCAGGGCGATACAACCTCATTAGGTAAAGTTACACCCCTCCACCCCATTCCCTACTAGGGACGTTCCCTCTCTGCTGCATTCCCTAATGGCATATTGTAACCCTATCCCTCAAACACTTGCCAGGTCTACTTCAAGTATTTCCCAACATCACACTAGAAACACCATGACAACAACAGAGACGAGTAGGGGGAGGGAGGAGCGAGTAATAGGGAATTTCAGAAACACCAGCCAAAGCAGCGGTCTAGTGTTTTTCAAGCTGCTGCGTGGTGCTGGGAAGTTTAAAGCAGACACCGCTGAAGAGAAAGAGAAAGAGAGAAAGAGAGAGGGAGAAAAAGAGTGAGAGAGAAAGAGCGAGGGAGAGAGAGAAAAAGAGGGAGAGGGAGAGAGAAAGAGAGAGAGAGAGAGAGAGAGAGAGAGGGAGACGGAGACGGAGAGACAGGTGTTGTGTTTTCGGGACATGAGGCAGACTGTTCCTGAGCAACTGGCAAAAGGCAGACCGAAGGGGAAGGAACCGTAGCTGGAGAGAGGGAGGCAATCGGCTGAAGAAGGAAGGGAGCCGCCGACAGGAGAAAGGCTGCTGACTCGAGGGGAGCCACTGGACAGAAGTAAGCCCACTTCCAACCAGTCAAGTCGTGAGGCCCCGACCTGCACCGAAGATCCCGGTAGCAGAAGGCAAGCAGGGCCAAGAAGCCAGCTGTGTGTGGAGGAGCTCCTGGAAACACTCTCCGAACCGGACACAGGCAGTTCCTGGCCCAGTGTGTTGCGGGAAGAGAAGCTCCCGTCTGAGGGGTCGAGTACGGTGTTGGGGAGGAGAGAGCGAACGCGGGCAAAGCAGACTTTGCAAGCGGGAAAACAGTGAGGACGTTGCTGGTTGCAGATAGCAACAAAACGGCAGACACTCACCGGACGGCACTGGGCCCCGCGGGACGCACACTGAAGTATTAGGTACGCTGGCCTAACGGAGGGTGCTAGAGGTCTGGGAGTACACAAAAGGCGTTGAGTATAAGAGGGACTGAGAACCCAAGAAAACCCACAAACATAATAGATTAACTCATTAAGCTGGACAAGCAACTTTGTCCAACAATAAAGAAGATCGCAAAGTTAAGTGTGTGAAGAGAATCCTAAGGAATAACCATACGTTTTTGGATTGCGAACAGAGTTATATGAGAAAGCCCAGACAGGAAAGTATACAGGCAAAGTCAAGTGTGTAAAGAGAATCCTAAGGAAGACCCATGCCCTTGGGATTGAGAATTGAATGAACGGTCTAAGAAAGTCCTGGCAGGGGAGTAACCCAGGCAAAGCCAAGTCTGAAGTAAATGGCCAATACCAAGAGAGGGAGTTGTCCTCTTGGCCTATAAAGTACTTGGTTATTCGTGTTGAACTATTGTTTGCTGTGGAGAGAAACCTGAGGAAGGGAGCCATAACAAGTGAATGCTATCCATTTGAAAACGTTTTGGAGCGGTGCTTTTCTTTTGGAACTTTAAACATGTGTGCACTTTCAAGGCCAAACCAATGCCCTTAGCACCTCAGAGGTACTTTTAGAATGTGAGAGCTAGGATAGGATTTCAGACAGGACATTTTGCTCTAGACATCTTGATGCAGGACAAACCCTTAGTATTTGGTTGTGGTATGGAAATACCTCCTAGAGCAGGGACAGCGAGGTATTTTCCAACCCCTTTTATTTTGAATAAAATGTTATAGCAATCACTGAGTCCTGTGACTGCGCCTCATTCCTGGTTCATCACATAGGGCTATCAATATTGGGACCGTAAACATTTACTGCCAAATAGCATGCCTGTGACTACTGAGTAGCAACCTTGGAGGTACGTTGTAATCTGTTCATGTTGTAAGGGGGTGTCACGATATACAATGGTCACCACCCCCTCACCCGGGAGGAGTAGGAGTACCATCTGTTTAACCCCCACTGCTTCCTGAGAGCACACTTCTTTGGAGAAGTGTGTCTCCTGTAACTTTACTATTTGGGCATTGTGTCTTAAAATAAGCTAGGAGTTTCCTTGCCTTGGTTGGATTGTTTAATCCTCTAGCAACACAGGCGGTGATGGCTGGGCAACCCTCCAGACCATTGTTCATCGCCTGCCAAGGATTGTTTTGTTTAATCCTCTTACATTCCAGGATACTAATGTGATTTAGTTGTATGTGGGGTGTCTCTTATTCCCCCACCCTGGGCCAGAGCACTGGAAGTTTGAGGGGCAAACAGATTCACACCAGGATGAAGTGTCACAGCAATTGATATCTTATCTTCCCTTGAGGGCACATACATTGATGTGTGTGTGTGTTGTGTGTGTGTGTGTTACATTTAACCAGCTTACATATATGTGTACTAAGTTCAAAGAGGTCATGTTAATTCCCATATTTCGCTCCCTGCGCACTGTAATGTCCCCAACTTCCAGTGGCAGTCTCCCTCCCCCAGAGACAACCAACAATAACAAGCTTCTTGCTAACACGCAAAGACCATATTGATATACAGTTTTTTTGTAGTGTTAATACGAATAAGCATAACCTAGGTTTGTGTCCTGTAAGAAACCTGAAGGTGTTTCACCTGCTAGTCCCCGGGGATCTGTCATCCAGGTGGTCAGGACACTGTCATCGCTTCTGGAACCAGTTCATAGGGGTGGACCAGGGTGAGAGGATCACCTGGGCGAGGGGTCCTCGGGGAGTGAAAGTGGGACACCGGATGGCAAGACGCGGTATCCCCTTCCCTGTAACACCTTTACCCCATCCTACCATAGGAACTCAAACCCCTCCCCCTTTCCCAACACGAACACTTTCTCACGGACAGCTCACTGTGTGTGACAATAGACTTACACCCGAGCCGTATACCGGACATGTCTCAATACAATGGTCAGGCAATCACTGACCATTACACACACACGCACGCACAAAAGGCGGAGCATGAAAACGCCTCTGATCAAAGCACACGAGGAAGCAGCGTTTCCAAGATGGCAGGTTAATACTAGGCGAAAATCAGCAAAACCGAAGAGGATTGCAAGGAGGGATGTACCCTTGACCTTTTCAATGAAAGACTGTTACTTTCAGGAACCTGCGAGAATAGGAAAAGACCAGGAATCGAGGCTGAAGAACGCTGCATTGTGTGTCAGCCCGGGGGAGACCTGGAAACCTAAAAAGAAAGAACCTGCAATTTATTTTTTTTTAAATTTATTTCTACATTTATATAGCACACTAAGCTCTGGGGGAGCAAGGCGATGTTACATAACCAGTTGCTCTCAAGAACATAGTACTTACATTTTGAAACATGACAGTGGTCTTGAAATGTTAAATAACATGGCACACAATCATGTTAGGTGAAAAACAGTGTTTCTAGAGCTTTCCTGAAAGTCTACCAAGCCTGCTCGGTTCTCAGGGTGTGTGGGAGCAGGTTCCAGTGTTTGGCTGCAGCGGCCGGGAAGCTGGTGCCTCCAGCTTTAGCCCGTTTGAATTTGGGCTGGATGGTGCAGTGGGTATAAATCATTATATTATGTCTGGTGGAGGAGGCTTTTGTGAACTTTTGAGATAGGTAGGGTGGTGCATCCTTGGATAGGTACCTATGCGTGATGGACAATGTTTTGAAGAGGATTTGTTGGCGGATAGGGAGCCAATTGACTTTTTTGGAGCTGCAGTAATGAGTTTGCTTCTGGCTGCTCGGAGGGCGTTGTTCGGACCACCTGCATCTTTTTTATGTTGTGGTCAGAAGTACCTGCAAAGAACAAGTTACTTTCTTACCTGGTAACGTTCTTTCGATGGGATGGTCCGACGACGTATTCCATATCTATGACATGTAATCACCACAGCTGTGCTGCTTCGGAAACTTTTTCGGCGTCTGCGTCCTGCGTCGATGACCTCCTCCGACGTCATCTGATGTGATAAGTAGGACGCACGACGCCCATAGCCTCAGTTGTAGTTTTTTCCCCCCAGAACGTGTGACATAAGTCAACTGCCAGTCAGACACAAAGCCTTGCGGAACGTAAGCTGCAATCGCAAAAGAAATTCTGCAGCGGGGAAGGCAGGGCGGGTGCGATATGGAATACATCGTCGGACCATCCCATCGAAAGAACGTTACCAGGTAAGAAAGTAACTTGTTCTTCGAGGGGATTGGGTGCTCCGACGTATTCCATATCTATGACAGACTCCAAAAGCAGTACCAGAGCAAGGAGGAGGGAAAGAATTTAGAATCAAAATTTAGAATAGCCAATCAAATAGCAGAGCAAAGGACCGCCTTGCCAAAGGCCAGATCCTGCCCTGGGATGGAATCGAGGGAACAGTGACGTACAAATGTATGCACTGAAGCCCAGGTGGCTGCCTCACAGATGTTGCGAATAGGAACACCCCTCTGCAGTGCAGTAGATGCAGCCACACCCCTGGTGGAATGGGCCCGCAAGCCAGCCGGTGGGTCCCTACCCGCCAAACGGTAACACTCCGAGATGGCTAAAATAATCCAGCGAGACAAAGTCTGTTTCGTCACAGCTTGCCCCAAACGCTTCCCAGCGTAACCAATAAAGAGTTGATCGTCCACTCTGACCCGGGACATGCGTGAAACATAAAAGCTTAAAGCTCTCCTAGGATCAAGCCTATGGAGCCTCTCCTCTTCCTTACCAGGATGCGGAGGAGGATAGAATGCCGGAAGAACAACCTTCTGGGCCAAATGAAATTCCGACACTACCTTCGGAAGAAAAGAAGGACGAACACGAAGGACAACCCTGTCCTTGTGAAATACAGTGAAGGGAGGCTGAACTGAAAGTGCCTGTAACTCACTCACTCTGCGAGCGGAAGTAACCGCAACTAAAAACACAGTTTTCAGAGTTAACAGCCTCAAAGGGCAAGAATGTAAAGGCTCAAACGAAGCACCCATAAGAAACCTAAGAACAAGGTTTAAATCCCAACCAGGCACCAGGAAAGGTGACGGAGGGAACACATTAGTGAGCCCTTTCAGAAACTGTGAAATTAAAGGGATTTTAAAGTAAGAACACTCTTCAGACGAGCGCTTAAAGATGGACAGCACCGCCAGGTAACCTTTAATGGTACCCACTTGCAAGCCCCTGTGGGCCAAAGAAAGTAAAAAGGACAGAACCATGGGGATGTCACATGCAAAAGGATCCACATTCTGAACTCTGCACCAGTCGCAGAACTTACGCCAACGGCAACGGTACAGAGACTTAGTTGCTGGCCTTCGGGCCGAAAGCAACACCTCCATCACGTCTTCAGGGAGGTCCCAATCCTTATACCTCAACCTCTCAGAAGCCAAGCGTGAAGGTTGAGGGATCTGACCTCTGGATGGAGAACCTGACCCCCCCTCCCGTGAGAGCAGATCGTCTCGGTAGGGAAGACGACGTGGAGGGCAGATGGACAAGTCGAGAAGGTCCGGGTACCACGTCCTCCGAGCCCACGCCGGAGCAATGAGGATCATCCGGGAACCGAACTTCCGTAACCTCCGCAGCACTTGCAGGATGACGGGGACTGGAGGAAACGCGTACAGCAGCGGGAATGATCACTCCACCACGAACGCGTCTCCTAAGGCTCCTTTTGGAGGAAATTCCCGCGAGCAAAACCTTTCGCACTTCCGGTTGACACTGGAGGCGAAGAGATCCACTTGAGGGGTCCCCCAAAGGGCGAAGATCTCCAGGAGAATCTCCTGAGCCAACTCCCACTCGTGAGAGATCGCGCTCTGCCTGCTCAGAGCGTCCGCCGTCACGTTTTCGGCTCCGGCCAGATGAACTGCCGAGATCGAAACTTCCTGCTGGATGGCCCAGAACTCGAGCTGCATCGCCTCCCTGCACAGAGGAAGTGACCCTGCCCCCCCCCCCCCCCCTTTTTGTTGAGGTAGTGCATGGCCACTGTGTTGTCCGTCAGGATCAGGACATTCTTCCCTCGCACAGACGGCAGAAAAGCCTTCAGGGCTAGCCTGACGGCCCTCGGCTCCAACAGATTGATATGGAGTCTGGACTCCGACGGAGACCAACGACCCCTGACTGTCAGCCCGTTGGCATGAGCTCCCCATCCCGTGAGGGATGCATCCGACACGATCGTCACCTCCGGCCAGGGAAGCCAAAATGGAGCCCCCTTCATCAAGTTGCCTTCGACGGCCCACCACAGAAGGTCCCGGGCAACCGAGGACGGCACCTGAATCGAGTCCGACAACCTGCCGGAGGACTGCGACCATTGCGTCTTGAGTGCCCACTGCAAAGATCTCATCCGCAGGCGAGCCTCTGGCACCAGAAGAATGCAGGATGCCATGAGGCCGAGCAACCTCAAGAACTCGAACGCTGGGAGCGTCTGGGCATGCTGAAACTTGTGCACCATCTGCTGAATGTGAAGAGCCCTCACCTGGGGAGGAAAACACTGCCCCAGGGAAGTGTCGAGCACTGCTCCGATGTACTGGAGCCGATGGGTTGGCGTCAAATGGGACTTCTTTAGATTGAGGGAGAAGCCCAGCCTGTGAAGGGAGCGACAGGTGACCGATAGATGATCCAGGACTTGCTCGGGAGAGCTCCCCCTGATCAACCAATCGTCCAGGTAGGGGTAGACGTGAAATCCCCCCTTGCCTGAGATGCGCTGCCACCACCACCATGAGCTTGGTGAAAACCCTCGGGGCGGAGGTCAATCCGAACGGCAGGACCCGAAACTGAAAGTGCGAGTCGCCAACCACGAACCTCAGGTACTTCTTGTGCTTGGGATGGATCGGCACATGGAAGTAAGCATCCTTGAGGTCGAGTGACACCAACCAGTCCTGAAGCTGAAGGGCCTGGAGGACTTGAGAGAGAGTAACCATCTTGAACTTGTCCTTCCTGAGGAGTTTGTTCAAACCGCGCAAGTCCATGATGGGTCTCAATCCCCCGTCTTTCTTCGAAATCAAAAAATAAGGGGAATACCATCCCTTGTTCCTCTCCGCTACAGGCACCAGTTCTATGGCGCCTTACTCCAGCAGGGCTTGAATTTCCTGCGCAAGGAGCAGATCCGGACTCTGCAAAGAGAGGTTCCCCGGTGGATTGTCGCGAGGCCTGTGCCGAAAGGGAAGACAGTAGCCGTGGGTTATGATCTCCAGAACCCACACATCTGAAGTAATGGCTTGCCACTCTACAAGATGCTGCGCCAGCCTTCCCCCAACCGGCGAACCATGGGACATGGCCTCACGACTGAGTGGGAGCGGCTGCGGCGTTACCTGAGGGCAAAGAGGCAACTGCCCGAGCGGCCTTGGCACCACGGGTACCCGGTCGTCCACCTCTGGTACCCCTGCGTTGGCCTCTTTGACTGCCAGCTCCTCTCGCTTTACTGAAGGATGAGTAATAGCGAAAGGAACCACCCCTCCACTGCTGTCCCCTAGGACGAAAAGGCGGAGGTTGGCGAACTGCAGCGCCCAACGACTTCGCTGCAGCTTTTGAGGTCTGCAACCTCTCAAGGCTCTCGTCAGCCTTGCTGCCAAAAAGGTGTTCACCGTCAAAAGGCATGTTGAGGAGCCGGGACTGCACATCAGGAGCAAACCCCGACTTCCGCAACCACGCAAACCTGCGTATCACGGTGCTCGCCGCCATGGACCTACTGACGCATTCAGCTAAGTCCAAACCCGACTGAACGGACTCACACATGGCATCCTTACCATCCTGGACCATAGCAAGGAAACCATCCCGTTCGTCCCCTTCGGGAATATGTTCAGCCGCTAACGCAACACAGTTCCACAGAGTGTGCGTGAAACGCGACAAGGCACAAATGGAGTTGGCCGCCTGAAGCGCCATACCACCAGAAGAAAACACTTTCTTCGCCCAGCCATCAAAACGTTTGTCGTCCCTATCAGGAGGGATGGTAGGGTACGACGCCTGCTTCGCCGGGGCCGTGGCCGCCTGCACCACCAAACTCTCCGGAGTGGGGTGCCTGGTCAAGTAGCAGGGGTCACCACTGGCTGGACGGTATTTTCGCGACAAGGATCTGCCCACCGCCGGGAGACTCTCCGGAGCAGTCCAAGCCGCCGCCACCCTTCTCTGTAAAGCCATATGGAACGGCAGAACCGGGTCAGTTGGGGGACCAACATCAAGGATGTCTGTCAGATCATCCAGCACAAACTCCCCTGGGGGAGCAGACCATCCCAAGTACTCAGAAACCCTAGCCATAAGGCGCCGGTACGAGGAATCAGCATGAGAGCCAGGCTCGGGCCTACAAAACTCCACCTCCGGAGAGGTGTACAGTCCACTGGCATCATGCAGTGACTGTCTCAACTCGTCAAACTGACTATGGCCCGAGACAATTTCATCCGGAACCTGACTAGGAACCAGGCCATCAGAATCCTCATCCGCCTCTGAAATATAGTCCAGGTGGCGAAAAGAAGGCACTCGAGAGTGCTTGCTCTTAACCAGAGCCTTCCTAGGGGGTCCACCCGTGCCCTGGGGTACCTCCGTCACGAAAGGCGTCGATGGCGTCGAGCGAATCGGCGCCAGCGCCGAGAGAACCGGCATCGGCGCCGAGAGGATTGGCGTCGACGTCAGATGCAGCGCCTCCAGAATCGGCGGCGTCGACACAGCCCTCCAGGCCGGAGCCCCGAGCGTGTCCCTCGACGACCTGAGCGTCGACGGCATTGACGACTTCCTCGGAGCCAGAGCCTCGAGAAAGCCTGTCGACGCCCTCGACGCCACAGAAGTCGATGCCTTCTTCGAAGACCTCACAGGTGCACACGGTCTCGAACGCGCCGAGGACCGGGACCTGGAACGGGTACGTCGAGAACGAGTCCCCTTGTCCGAACGGGACCTCTCCCGTGACTCGTGCCGACCACTCCTGCGAGCGGTGTCTCTCGACCTCACACGACCGACCCCACTCGGGGGCGCGGACGGCTGAGTACCCTGCGACTCAAGAATCGCCAGCATCTTCTTCCCGAAGGAAGCCCATTCCTCCGGCGTCGCACGGCTGGAGGGGTAAGCGACGTGCCGGGCAGAGCCCTCCGAAGAGGACCTGGAAGACGACCGGGGTCGGCGCTTCCGAGAATGCCTCGAAGAGGCTGAGGCGTGGCGAGACCGACTCCTAGAAGGAGACCCACGAGACTTCCGACGATGACACGGAGAGTCACCCCTCGAATCATCCGTCGAAAGCCCCGCAGACTTCGACTTCCGGGGCTTGGACACCCGACCTACCGACAACTTCTTCTTACGTTCGCGTAAGGCTTTGGACGTGAGCGACTGGCAGTCGATACAGTCATCCGTGTCGTGGGCCTCCCCGAGGCACCAGAGGCAGGCGTCGTGCGAGTCAGTCACCGACATCTTGGACCCACACTCCCCGCACTTCTTGAAACCCGGACGCGGGGTCGAAGACGAAGTAGACATCTTCTGAAGGATTTTCACAAACGAACAGGTTCGAAGAACCGAGAAGAACAGAACTCCAAAGAGTCGAGGCGTTTAAACCGAGAAACACGAAGCAACACGTTCGCGGAAAAAACGGAACTGAGGCTATGGCCGTCGTGCGTCCTACTTATCACATCGGATGACGTCGGACGTCGGAGGAGGTCCTCGACGACGGCGCATCGACGTCATCGACGCAGGACGCAGAAAAAGTTTCCGAAGCAGCACAGCTGTGGTGATTACATGTCATAGATATGGAATACGTCGGAGGACCCAATCCCCTCGAATAGGGCATTACAGTAATCGGGCCTAGATCCGATGGTGGCTCTAGCAATTGTCAGGCAACTGTCTGGGGAGAGGAATGGTCAAGAGGCGTTGATTAGTTTAGTCGTGTAGGCCGCTGAGGAGACAATGGCATCTGAGTGAAAGGGAGCAGCGTCTAAGTATACGTTCAGCGTGTTCACAAAGGGTGAGGCTGGAACGGGATGCCGTCAATCTTAAAGGAAGAGTATTCAGGGTCCAGTCTTTTGATCATTGAAGCAGGTCCCAACAGAAGTACCTCAGTTTTTTAGTCATTCAGGCATATCTGGTGAGTAGCCATCCATGCCTGGATGGTCGTATAGACGGAATGAACGGTGGAGGAGTCCTTGATTGCCAGAGAGGAGGAGTCCTTGAGATAGTTGCCAGAGAGGGGGAGGAGAATTCGAGTGACAGCAGCGTAATTTGCGTAAGATATGCTAATTGAGTCAAGGAGTGTGAATAATGGTATTGTGAATATATTGTAAAGCGTTGGGGATACACAAGATCCTTGAGGTACTCCACAAGTGATAGGGGTGGGTGCGGCATTGGCATTTTCAGAGATCTCTCATCTGTCCCCTAGGAAGGAGAAGATCAAGATTGTGGCCTCATCTGGAAAGTTAACACAGGTAGATCTATGATGGCTCAGAATTGTGTGATCCACCAGGTCGAAGGCTGCTGATAGATCGAGCAGCAGGGCTAGATTGCCTGCATCTCAGATTTCGTCAATCTGAATTTTAAGGTCAAGTAATGCCGATTCTGTCCCACGGCCTGGGCGAAATCATGATTAGCGTGTACCTAAGATGTGGTTGGCTTTTAGGTGTCATTTGCAGATTAGCTGCTCAGTCCAGAATTTTGTAAAAAGAATGGGACTGTTGTGATTGGGCTATAGTTAGTTGGGATGGTAGGGTCTAGTGTGGGTTTTTGATAAGGGGGAGCACCCAGGCATCCTTGAGGCTGGTGGGGACTATGCCAGCAGAGAATGAGGTGTTGATGAAAGTGGCAATGAGGGGTGCTAAGGCGTTAGCACAGTCTTTGATTAGACTAGCTGGGCTAGCATCCCTTTACAGCGTGAAGGTTTAAGAACTTTTACGATGGCTAGGACTTCAGCTTCAGTGACATTGGTGAATTCAAACATAGGGAGATCTTGAGGGTTTCTTGCATGGGGTGGGGGTGGATGCAAGTCAGTCTTGTAAGAGTTTTAATAAGGATTGTTTGGTATCAATTTTCCTGCGAGGGGAGTTGATTTTTGTGAGCATGGCATCTTGAATGCTGATGCACCAAGCGGCATCTTTGAATATGATGTTAGGGAGCTTGAAAACCCCACTAACCCACCAAAGTATAGAAGATTTCTTTGGTGTTGGATTTGGCATTGGCAATGCAGGGATTGTAGGTGGAGGCTTTGGCCGATAAGATTGCTTTTTTGTGGTGTTTAGAAGCTGTTGTGAAAGATAACTTTCTTTTTTCTGTGATTTCTTCCAGTTAACTTCTGCTAGCCATTTGTTGGAGCAAGTGTGTGACATTCTGGCGTGAACCATGAGTTTCGGTGCGCTGATAGTTTGAGTTTGTGGTTTAAGCAGGGTAATGGTGTCAACCGCGGTGGTAAGAATTTTGTCATACAAGTTGGCAAGTGTGTTAGGGTCTTTGTCGAAGGGGGACTCAGGTAGGTGTGATCTGAGTAGGGGGATGAGGCCGTTCCTTGGTGAGGTGTCTGGAGGTGCGTGCAAAAGTGGGTGATAAGGGGATGGTCAGGGGAGGTGTGTGCGTAATAGGTGATATAGTAAAGTGTATAACGTTTTGGTCTGGCCATGGGCAGGGGAAGTTTGAGAGTATGGCCACCTGGAAATTACGGTCAGCAAACCAATCTAGGATGCAACCTTTGTTGTGCATCGGGGTGCTGATGCATTGTAGAAAACCAACATCACTGAGTGAATTTGAGAGAGAAGCGGCTGCTCAGTCATTGGCGTTGTTATACCCTCAGCTGAAATCACCCAGGAGCATGCATTTCGAGGTTGGTTTGAGGTGGGTGCCCAAGGTGTGTACGAGGTTTTCCTCAAAGGACAGGACTGGGCCGGGAAGCCGGTAAATGGTGCGAATGGTGATTGTATTAGAGTCAGAGAGGGTCAGATTGATTGATAGGTAGTCACAGTTGTCTGCCAGGGTGGGGCTCAGTTCCCTGATGGAATGTCTAAAATTGCTACTCCTCCACCTTTGGCAATGGCTCAGTCGGCACAGAAAACTGAGTCGGCTACAGTTTGAGATATCCTTATAGTAAGCAATGAAAGATTAGCTTGTCCACACATGAGTAACTCTTTGCCCACCGAACCCTGCTCAATTACAAACCCCAGAGGAGAGTGCTCCTCAGAATCAATGTGGGAATTTCTTAAAACACTATTACGATTGTATTGATTGCCTTCATATATGTGTTTGCTGCATTTATGTTTCTTAGTCTTTGGAAATTCTGCACTAAGAATTGTAAGTGAAATATATCCATATTTAGTTTTTCCGTTCACATGAAATATATGTGTCACAGTAAATTTATGTTTTTGTATCACACACTTTGAATATATAAAATTGCTCTTGCAATACACGTTGGTTCTATATTTTGTCATTACTTTAACCCTTTTTGTTTGGCACATGTAGAGCTTACATTATAGAAGTTTGGCCAAGGCTGTCCTAACAAACTGACATTGACCTTCACTGATACTAAGAAATGTGACGAGTTCTTCATTAGGCCCTTTGTCCAATACCAAGTGATGATATAGACAAGGACAAGGTAGGAACAAGTTTGTGCCCCCAACTATGTAAGGAGGGGCTTTATTTCAAATCTTGAGAACGGGAAAGGGGACAACTTTATTTTGCTGTTTTACCTTTGTGGCAGGGCAACAGATAGGGCCGGGCCCAAAGCAGCATGTAGCCACGTTTGTGGTTATTAGAATGTCGAGTTCTAAGGAGGAGATTAGATCATGTATGTTGAGGGCATGTGCAGGAATGGATCTTGTGTTAATTAGAGCGCACTGTAGCAGTAGGGAGGGTGAATTCTGGTGATGGCTGGGCTAGCCTTAGTAAAGACCTTAGTTCTAGATTTCAAGGGAGTTACTTTTGGCACTCCCAGGCAAGTCATTCTTAGGGCAGTGGATTGTGGGGTGCCCAGCAGCATGGTTCTAGGGCTGCGAGGCCGTCTTGAGCATGCTCTTAGGCAAGCATTTCTTAGGGCAGCGGATTGCGAGGTGTTTAGCAGCACGGTTTTGGGGCTGTGAGACAGTTTAGTGCACAATCCGAGGCGTGGGTTTCTTGAGGTGGGGTATTCGATGCTTGGGTCATGCCAGGAGGAGGAGGATGCTTGAAGAGAAGAATTACATGGGGCGGGGGCTGTGTCCAGGCGCATTAGTGGTGGTGTTTCGGGAGCAGGGTCATGGTGCTTCGTGATGGTTTTGTTTGTATATGTGTTGTTTATCAGGTGAGGTCGAGGCCACTCTGGAGTGGCACCTAATGAACTCACGTGCCGGTTTAGGCATGACACTGAACGATACGGGGTCAGAGTTTCCTATGTATATAGGTAATGGCCTCCTAATTGTAGGTGTTGTGGTTTGCCGTGGGTGCCAAGGCATTTCGGTGTCTGGGGAGTATGGGTGCAAGCTCTTGCTTTGAGTGGTCGGAAGACATATCGGTTTGCAACAGGCAGTGTGTTTTGTAGGACATTCCGGGTGGGGCAACATGGCAGAGTGGGGGGGGGGTATTGGAGGTGGGAGGGGGTGCTGATAGGGGTAAGTAGCATGCATCACATTGGGGGACTGTAGGTGACAATAATAAGCAGAGTGTGAACAGAGCGGTTGCACACACCTTGACGCTGTGAGGAGGAGTGCGTTCTGGTAAGGCGGCTGCTTGGGATGGAAGCCTCCACTTTGTCGCAATGCTGGGGAATGGGGGTGGGCATCAGCGTCCAGGGTCGGCCAGGACAGGCCTAGGCAGGTAGTAGCCTTAGGCAGGAGCCTTCGGCTGGTGCCGGCTCCGAGGCTCTAGCCCCACAGAAGGCAGCATCGGCCAATCGGCAGCAATGGTGCTGCTGGGGGGCTGCAAGGCACATTGCCTCTACGCAAGTTCATCCATGTCGGCCATCTTACAGTGCCAACTCGGACAATCAAATGAATGCAAGCTTGGTGTTGGTGTTTTCCAGGAGACTGCTATCCACTGCTCTTCGGCAGCAATAAGCAAATTCTCCCAGTATCAGGCTTTTATCTTGATTATTGCTGCAAGAGCAGAGTTAACAAACACCTGCAGCTCATTCATTTCACAAAATGGATGCCACCTAGTGCTTTAAATGTATGACTTTGAGGCTCATTAGATGAAAGTTCTACATGGGAACTTTAAAAAAGAGAAATGTTATGTATTTTTTCATCATGGCCCATCTTTTAAAAGAACATATTTGAGTGAACTACCGCTTTAAGCCGGCAAAGCCGCTGACAAAGGAACCTTGGCTGAGGAAACGCTGCTTTTCCCGTTGGGGCGAAAAGGGAGCCTGTGGAGTCAACCGAATGACACAGAATCAGGGAGCGGATTACTGAGGAGAGTACACGGGGAGGACGCGCAAACTAGATGCAAGGCTCCTAGGCATTCGACGGTACTAGAAAGCAACCTCCACTTCACGTAAGTACTGGAAGACGGGAAGTAGGCGAGTGTGAGTCACAGGGCATTGGGAGAAGCTGAAAACCAGCAGAAACAGCGAGAGGGAGCAGAGTGGTGTAGAGCTACCGCAGGCTTGCAGCAGAAGCAGCAATGCACGCCAACAAGAACTAGTAAATGCACCCAAGAGAAGCGGGGACACCAGGGCGTATAGTCAACACTTCGAAAAACAAATAACCTTGAATGAAATACCTGAGTAGGAACAAGAAAATCAATAGCTTATGAAAAGCCCAAATGGAATAAGCACAAGATACTGTCACTTTTGTGAGTGTATGCGGTACACCTGTGAGAGAAACCCTGGCAGGATAGTATACCAGGCGGATTCAAGAGAAGACCAAACAAGTATAAGAGACTTTCGCGTTTGTGAGTATGCACAGAGCACACATGAGCAAAGCCCTGGCAGGAGATACCAGGCAGATTAAGAAGTGCAAGAATACATATAATAAAACCCTGGCAGGAGATTACACCAGGCGAATGAAAGTTAGAAGTATGTGCATATAAGAAAGCTATGGCAGGAGAATATACCAGGCAGTTGCCAGTGTGTTCATTATAAGGAAGCCCTGGCAGGAAAGCATACCAGGCATTATCAAGTTGAACAGTGTGTAATATACATTAGCCAAGGAAATCCTAATAAGTATATATCAGAACTAGCCAAAGGCTGTGGGAACATATTAAAAGAGGAGAGAAAGCCTGGCAGGAGAGTACACCAGGTATCCTAACAAGGTAACGAGTAACAGCCAAGTTGGTTTGTGTACCAGTTGTGTTGTTGATCAAGAGAAACTTAAGGAATGGATATTCTTGAATAGAAGAGTGAAGAGAACTCCAAGGCAAGGGAATCACCCTCTGGAATAAGGAACTCTATCCTTCTGGAACTTGTGTTGGAGTTACGCCTTTTCCTTTTTGAACATTTGAACACTATTGAAGGCCAAAGACATTTTCCCTTTTCACTTTAGAGTTGATTTTTAGAGCGTGAGGGCCAGAATAGTACTTTGGACACAGGTTGGTTCTGCTTTGGACAGTCAGATATCCGACGGACCCTTAGTTTGGTTTTAGGTAGAGAAATACCTCTTAGAGCTGGGACAGAGAGGTATTTTCCAAACCTCTTATTTTCATAAAATTTGACCAAAACCATGAACCCCTTGTGTCAGTCTCATTCCTGGCTCCTCGCACACCCTTTTGTAACTGAGTTTAACTTGTGAACTACAGCTGCGTTGCAGCTATAGAACATTAAGCCCTTTTAGACTTTATGATAGGTTAATCATGCGAGGATCAGCATAGGGTTTTGGACATAGGATGGAAGACGTTTTACTTTGGACATCTTTGCAGAGACCATAGATCGGTTTGTTGAGGCAGCGAAACCCCTCCTAGAGTTAGGGAAAGACAGGCTTTCACCAAACCATTTCTTTTAATAAACATTTATAGCCATCAACACTATGCCTCTGCGTCCGAGTCTTGCCAACGATACCTCACACTGTTCAACTGATCACTAGAAAGTGAGCAAGATTCTGGAGGGCTGGAAACTGGGCAGGCTGGCCCATCACCAAATCAGCATTAAAGAACATCTGAATCAAACTCAAGATTTTTGTGGCCATGGATCAAGAGTCATTTTGCTTTGCCCTTATTTCTAGCACTCCGATATATCAATCTATCCTGGTTTACAAGGCGTTTGCCTCGAGGTGTCGTGCAGTACAGCTGAGAAGTCAAGGAAACGTTTCAGAAAGTGAGGAATAATTTGTCCACACAATACATATGCAAAAATATTTTCTCCATAATAAAGCTGGGCAAAGTAATGAACTGCAAAGATTACAGCTAAGTAAATGAACTTTTCAGAATTTGAAAAAAAACTTAATGTGACTCACTGAAAGATCAATGAAATGTTCACGTACTGCACAAAATCCAATTGGGCTTTTAGTGAGTTTCCCATCTCGCTATAGTCAAAATGACGCTCATGCAAATCAATGACTAAGAACAAGATCTGCACATGAGGCACCTATGGCAATGAGGAGCCACGAAATGATAGCGAGCACCCCCCAATGAAGAGATCCCAATGCAATAGAATATTTGCTACATACCATTTTTTTTTTTTTATTAAATGGTATAGCTTTGATTACAAGAACTTCATTTATGCAAGGTCGCATTTTAGTTAATAAAAAAAACATGAAAGAACATGAAATTAGTAACATAAAATTAATTGACGGAGCAACCATACGGAAACATCACAACATTTGCCCATAATGTCTGTTACGGGAATTTGTCCATCTATTCCAAGTGCTCAAATAGCCAATGTCTGTTTCAGTTGGCGCAGTAATATTATTCCAGTATTGAAGAATTACGATGGTTAAGCTTCTATTTTTTCCCCGATAGTATTACATTCAATCTGCCTTTGAGGTTTAAGACAGGACTGCATTTCGGTAACATTTCTCGGAATAACTGGTCTTTTCTCTGATTGTGCTGGGCATTCCATGAAGATATGGAAAAGAGACTGAGGTATCTGTCGTTCACAAAAGCGGCAATAGGCTAGGGTTTTTGGAATCTGTCTAGTGATTGCTAATAATTCACGCATGGGGAGTTGGTTCAGCCGTAATCTCATGATTATAACGGTCTGGAAATTGAATCAAGTAGGATGGGGGCTCGTTGAGAGCGTGACTGTCAATTTCACATGTGAGATTCATTTGATAGAAAATGTTTTCAGCACTTGTTTGTATCCAGCCATTCCACTGGATTCTTTTCTTGGCCCATTGAAGGTGATTGATCAGCATCTCCTGAGTTATCATTTGTTTTCATGTGATTCTGAACTGCAGTTTTCCATACTGTAAGCGTGGTATTAGCAACAGGATTTTCTTTTTCACTAAATATTTTAAAGGCGGGGATCCCATCATCGCTTATTTTTCTGAAGAAGTCGAGTTGTTTCCATATGACCATCGATCGCAAGGATTGAGAAGCAACCTTGCGACATATTCTCGTCACTGGAAATGATCTTGGAAGACCTAGTATTTTACGCCAAAAGAGTCCTTCAATCGCAGCCCAGGTAATTGGATCTAAATTTACCATGGTTTCACTTCCATAGGTGATGATTGCAATTACTTTGTCTATAGAAGGTCAGGATTGGTTTTATAGAGAATTTCCCAAATTTTTGATGTATACAAACACCCTGTCGTGTCAAGGAGGACATCTTAGATTTTAGTTGTCTGACCCAGTTTGTCTCTACTTCTGATTGGTTAACTAGGATGCCTAGGTATTTGATTGATTTTTCCTGGTCAAGTTTTTTGCCATTCATGTAGAAGTTAAAGGTTTTAACTTTTGGTTTTCGCTGGGTTGTCAAGGACTTAATTTTTGACTAGGACGCGTGAATTTCCAAATCACTTAGTTGCATATATTTTTGTAGTTCGTTTATGCTCCTTTTTAGGCCAATAGTTTCTGTCTGTTCACCAAGTCGAAAGCCATCTGGAGGTCTATGAAGGCTGCATATATGGGAAAGTTATTGAGCAATGCTTCATGTTTCAATAAATTAATTATCATGTGGTTTACATTGGTGACTGTGTTTTTAGTAAACCCAGTTTGTCTTATGTCTAATCTCCCGGTCTCGTTTATCCACATGGTCAAATTATTTAGTAGAAGTGTAGCAAAGATTTTCCCGATGGGATCGAGCAACGCGATCGGATGGTAGTTGGTTGGCATTTCACGGTCTACACTCTTAAATATAGGAATTATGATGGCTGTTCTCCAAGTATTGGGAATTAATTTGCACTCCTCGATGTTAGTGAATAGGTGGGTGCATAGAATGGCCCATTCCGTCTGATTTTTCTTAATGATCGCATTACACAGACTGTCGGGCCACGGGGCTCGAGATATGTTCAATTTCTGTCTTTATTTTTAAATTTCTTTATTGGCATTTTGTTATGGTTACAACTTTAGCATGTCATAGTTAGTGTACTGTTATTTGCAAGTCTGCAGGCAACATGCAACAAAACAGCTACTTTCAAAGAAAGGAACAACATTAACTGTCTCCATGTGTATGGAACTGTTCACACCAGACTATATTGTCAGGGTAGGGGGAAGCGTGAGCAGCGAGGGGGGAGGGAGAGCGGGGGAGCCCAACCTGGACCCCATGTGTATCTCACCGCAGGTGCTGCTGTGGGTGATGAGTTCCAGTGACATCTGGGTGGACGTGTTCACGGGGGCTCATCAGAGGGGTGAAACATACTCGATGTTAGTTCCTTCCAGGGATCCAGTGCCACACTTGAATCTTCAGTGGATTTGGCGACACTGTCCTCCCAAGCTTTAGTTTCGGCACCCACCCAATGCGCCAAATCTCTGTACCATGTGTTGTATTGTATTGTGGGCCCGCAGGTCGTTTCCAGGCTATTGCGATGGTCCTTTTGGCTAGCACACATGCTATGTCCATGAGTTTCATTGTGTGTTTGAATTTGACTAGCCTGGGGTAAGTTTCTAAGACATTCGCCGGGGGACCATTCATACCGGGACATGCCTTCCTCTTTGCAGGCCCGTTCCATTTTAGCCAAGAGGCACTGCACCTTTGTGCATTCAATTAGTATATGGAAGAGGTCTGCCTCGTCAGTACTGCAGCAAATGCAGTTAGGTTGCGTTTTTTTGTTGAATCTCGCTATCCTGTGTGCTGTTAGATATGTGCAGTATAGTACGTTCAACTGGATTAGTCGGAACCTGGGATTCCTGGACACTTATTTAGGAGATCTAAGAGCCCTGTCCCACTCCTTAACTGTCATCACTAGCCTGAGATGTTCCTCCCACCTGGATTTCAATTCAGTGCTACGAGGGTTAGGGATGTCACTTAGGTGGCCATATATTTGGGACACTGGTTTCCAGCCCTCCCCAAGGTTGTATAACAGTGTCATGAAGGGATCTGTTTTGGGTTCCTCAGACCAGGTTTCCCATTTGGCCCGCGCTATTCTATGGATTTTTTGGTACCATAAAAATTGCCCACTGTGTATGCCATCCTCTTACTGCAGCGAGGCAAACTCCGGAAAACGCCCTCTGTGTATAAGTCTCCCCAAGTGTAAACTCCTTTTCTTTCCCAGAGTCTAATGCTCATCAGATCGGCGCTAGGTCTGAGATCATTGGGACTTCTGGGGAATATGGATGTTTTAAGCGCAAGAGCATCTTGGATCTGTGCCATATTTTCCTTCCCAAGGTAACTAAGAAAGGTGATTTGCTCGGGAGGTGTTGGGGCGCCCAGATAAGTTCCTTTAGTTGTATCGGGGAAATCATGTGTTGTAGTAAGGCAGTCTCAGATGTGACTTCCTCCGCTAGCCACTTAGTCACAAAGCTAGGTTGGGCCGCTAAATAATATTTCTAGGTTTGGGAGTTGGAGTCCACCCTGTCTGCATGGTAGGACCAGTGTGGATAGTGCCATCCTGTGTCTGCCCTTCCCCCACAGGAACTCCCGGAATACTGTCTCAAGCAGGTGAAAGAAGGGGGTATTGATGTAGTAGTGCACGTTTTGGAACCCATATAGAAATCTGGGGAGAACGATCATTTTGATGATCGAAGCTCTACCCATCGTTGATAAGGGAAGTTTAAACCAAAAGCCCATTGATTTGCGCAGTGTGGGAAGCGCTGCCCTAGTGTGTTCGTGCATTAGTTCGGGGGTATGCATTATATTGACCCCAAGATATCGGAATGAAGTGGTTAGCCATTGTATTCCCACCTAAGGGAGTTCCTCCTTGTTCCTGCCCCTTAAATCTGCCAGGGGAAACAGCAGGATTTCGACTTGCTAAACTGTATTCCTGAGACCTTGGCATAGTTATCCAGGACTTCTAGCATAGTTGGTACATTAAGGTGTGGATCCCTGACATATAGGAGAACATCATTCGCATAGAAGAAGATAATGTGATTTACCCCTCCCAACCATATGCCTGCATCGAAGAATTGTTTCCTGAAGTAAATGGCAAAGGGTTCTAATCCCAATATGTAAAGCATGGGGGATAACGGGCAACCCTGCCTGGTGCCCCTGCATATATCCCATACTGCTGAGACACAATGCCCGGACTTTACCCGTGCTCTTGGTTTGTTGTAAATTACTTTGACCCATCTAACAAACCTCCACCCAAAGCCAAAACATTCTAGGACTGCCATCAACCACTCCCAATATATAGAATCAAATGCCTTAATGGCATCCAAGGATAGTAGTGCGTACGAACCTCTGTTTAAATTAGTTTGTGCTATAACATGCTGGAGTCTGCATAGGTTCATAGTAGTGTTGCGACCGGGTACAAATCCACTTTGGTCAGTATGTACTATTTCACCCATTAGTCTGGAAAGCCTCTTAGCTAGTTGTCACGCTCACCTGATTCCCACGGAGGCGCAGGTCTGGCTTCGAGTGCTGATGCTTCTTCAATGGTGAAGCGCAGGACTCTGATGATGGACAGGAAGGGCCCCTCTACTCTGGCTTTTCTGGCTCGCAGGAATATTCCCCTGTGCGTGAAAAGGGAGTATTACCTACTGAAGGAATAATGCTCAAGCCTCCCACTCCCTTCCAACCCTCCCCGATACCCTTCCACGATTCCCTGTGAAGTCTCACCTTAAGGTCTGGAAGGATGAGTTCTCCATCCTGCTTCTGATGCAGGGGCGCGTTGAAACCCAGTTACTTCACTGGATTGAGGTTTGATGGGAGTTCAAAATAAGCTTGACTATTCAGGTGAGGCGCTGTAAGAGTTCTGTTGCAAGTTCAAAAGTTCAAGCTTAATAATAATGTTCATTGTCTTATTGCAGCAAGCGCTAATGCTTATGTCTTTTTCCCCATTGGGGCCGGGGTCCGGAATGCCAGGAAGCGGCAGTACCCGAAATGAAATGGGAATGACCCAACAGGTAAGTCTTAGAAGGAAACTGAGCTTTTCCTATTTCCCTTCCTTCTCTCACCTTGTTTTCTTGTCTTTTCTCTCTAGGCTCTGGGAAGTGGGTGCGGATCCGGATGATCGCTGCTGAAGATGGAGGCGCCCAGGAAAGGTGGGTGAAATGCAGCGCTGCAGCGATCGAAGCGAAATGCATTTAAAATGATGTCTTCCCTTTCAGAATCGTCGGTGTGATGTCCCCGTGATGCAGCTTCAGCAGGTAAGGTCTTCTTTCTCTCCAATTCTCTCTTATCTCCCTTTGCAGGCGACCCAGGATGCTGACAGGCGTGGCTGAAGTCCAGATGCAGGAGCTGACACAGTGAGCGTCCAGCTGCGAGGAGCAGAACAACGCGAAGCGTGAGTTGCTGATCGGGCGTGGTTTAAATAGCTTTGGAAGAAGTTCCAGGCATGTATCCTTCCACCGATCAGGTATGTATCCTTCCCCGACCACACCCAGGTGGAAAGTAGTCCCACAGATAAAGTATTTCCATTCAGGCCTCAAGAGGGCCTGGATGTAGCAGCATGGTCTGCATCAGGTAAGTGCACATTAAAACACTTGAACACATGTCTAGCTTTATGAGCCTGGCGCCTAAGGCACCAGGACAGGGGTCCAACATGAGCCTGGCGCCTAAGGCGCCAGGACTGTGTCCAAAGGGCCCCAGCTTGGGCCCGCTGGCACTTCCCTGGGGGGAATGATGCCTGCCTCTGGGGTTGCTGGGTCAGACCTGGCTCCTTGGAGGTAGGCATCATGACAGTACCCCCCCTCAAGACCCCTCCCAAGGTTGTTCCCTCCGGGGGTTTTGGCTTGTTCGGAAATCTCCAGTGGAACCTTTGTATTAATCGAGGTGCGTGAACATGGTTACTAGGCTCCCACGATCTCTCCTGAGGTCCTTATCCCTTCCAGTCAACAAGATAAAGTCAAAACTCTTCTAACACCTTGGAGTCTAAAATGTCTTTAACTTCGAATTCTAATTCCCCTTCAATTTGAACTGGGACTGGAGGCTTGGACAGTCAGTTCCCTGGTTGTACTGGCTTCAAAAGTGATGCATGAAAAACTGGGTGAATACGCATGTTAGACGGTAAATCCAGTTTAAAGTCCAAGGGATTGATTATAGCCTTGATGGGATAAGGTCCTATGAATCTGGGATTGAAGGTTCGCGGGCCCTTGAGGGGTAAATGTTTCGTTGCTAGCCATACCTGGTCTCCTACTTGGTAAGGAGGAGTTTTACTTCGGTGCAAATCAGCATTTTCTTTATACTTTTTCTTGGCTTGCTGTAAATGAGTTGCAGCTTCTTTGAAGGCTCGGGTTATTGTGGAATGCAGATGATTTACTGCGGGCATTTCCAGGGTCAGAGGTGGATCTAGGTCAGAGGTCCGAGGATGGTGACCATACAAAGTATAAAAAGGAATTTGTCCGGTTCCAGAATGCACTGAATTGTTGTATGCATATTCTGCGATCCAAAGGATGTCTTTCCAATTTAACTCGGATTGGTGTAACATGCACCGAAGATATTGCTCGAGAGTCTGATTGGTTCTCTCGGTTTGTCCGTCGGTCTGAGGGTGGTGGCTGGTGGATAACCGCACATCTATTTGTGCTAGTTGGCAACATTTCTTCCAAAAATGGGAGATAAATTGACTTCCACGATCCAAGACTAATATGGAAGGAAAACCATGTATGCGAACTATATTCTCCAGAAATTCCTTCGCCAAGGTGGAAGCTGAAGGCAAACCTTTTAAAGGGATAAAGTGGGCCATTTTGGAGAATAGATCCACAATTACAAGGATAGTGTTGTAACCAGTACAAGGAGGCAGGTCAGTTATAAAGTCCATTGACAAGGTGTGCCATGGTGCAAGTGGAATATCCAAGGGTTGAAGTAGGCCGGCTGGCCTTTTCTTTTGACCCTTGTTTTGGGCACAAATTCCGCAAGACAATACAAAAGACTTTATGTCTTTTCTCCAAGAAGGCCACCAGAAGTGGCGTTAGATTTTTTTTTTCCTCCGTTTTAGCGATACCGGGGTGTCCTTCCATTAATGATTCATGATGATGGGCAATAACAAGTTCTTGCAATTCTTTACTTGGCAGAAACAACCGCTCCTGGAAGTAGGGTAAATCATCCTTAACAGTGTAATGAGGACCCTTTTGACTCCATTCCAGTAAGGCTGAAGAGTCTAGAAGTTGTTTTACTCGCGTTTGGATGTCCTCAATAGTTTGCAATGAAGTTAGGCCTAAGATTCTTTGTTCAGGTATGATTGGCACAGGTTCTAAACTCAAATTGGGTTCTTCCATGCCAATCCGGGATAAGGCGTCCGCTTTACCATTCTTGCAGCTAGGGCGATAGGTAATTACGAAATCAAATTCCGCAAAGAATAGAGCCCATCGGAGTTGTCGTGAAGATTGAGCTTTGGCCGTCTTTAAATATTGTAAATTTCTGTGGTCCGTAATTACGGTGATGGTGTGTCTTGCCCCGAGAAGGTAGTGACGCCAAGCCTTGAAAGCAGATTTAATAGCCAGTAACTCCTTGTCGGTAATTGCGTAGTTGATTTCAGGAGGAGAACATTTCCTGGACCAAAAGGCCACAGGGTGTAGTTGGTTAGTTTCTGGGTCTCTTTGCGACAGGACAGCTCCCATGGCCGAACTGGATGCGTCGGTTTCCACAATGTAAGGGAGATCTGGGTGCGGGTGCTTCAATACAGGTGCAGAGGTGTATTTGGTTTTCAGGTCCTGAAAGGCTTGTTCGGCCTCAAGAGTCCATTCAAAGCGTTTGTTTTTCTTTAGGAGAGCTGTGATGGGTTGGACTGTTCGGGAAAATTCCGGAATGAATCTTCGATAGAAATTGGCAAAGCCGAGCATGCTCTGAACTCCCTTCACCGAGCTAGGAGATGGCCATTTGAGGATGGCGTCCACCTTTCGCGAGTCCATTCAGACTCCTTGAGGTGTCAGGATGAATCTGAGAAACTCAACTTCTGTGGTATGAAAAACGCATTTTTCGAGCTTTGCAAATAGTCTGTGCTGGCGCAATTTCTCAAGAACTGCCCTAACATGTTTTCTGTGATCGGATTCTGAAGAAGAGTACACCAGGATGTCGTCAATATAAACAATGACACAGACATCGATAAGTTCCCGAAGAACATCATTCATAAAGTACTGAAAAGCGGCAGGTGTATTGCACAAACCGAAGGGCATCACCTGATAGTCGAAGAGCCCAAATTTGGTGCGGAATGCAGTCTTCCATTCGTCGCCTTCTTTTATACGCACCAGGTGATAAGCTCCTCGGAGATCTAACTTGGTGTACACACAAGCGTCTTTCACCTGGTCGATAAGCTCAGGGATCAGGGGCAGAGGATAACGATTCTTAATCGTTATTTGATTTAGGGCGCGATAGTCTATACATGTTCTAAGGTCGCCCTCTTTTTTCAGCACGAAGAACAGAGCTGAGGAGACAGGAGACTTGGACGGGCGAATAAAACCATTGGCTAGGTACTGATCTAAATACTGACGCAAATGCAGGTTCCTTAAGAGCATAAATCCTACTACAAGGTAGTTGAGCATTGGGTACCAGATCGATTTGGCAATCATAAGACCGATGGGGAGGTAACGTGTTAACCTGTTCCTTCTGAAAAACATCTTGGAATTCTTGGTATTCTGACGGTAGCTGTACAGGGGTGGAAGTTGCTGAGGCTAGACCCATAACTGGATTTTTTGGATAACAAGTTGGTTCACAATCAGGAAAACTTATCTTCTTTGCTCGCCAGTCGATTCTGGGATTATGCGTTTCTAACCAAGGATTCCAAGAATGACTTGAAATTGTGGGGCCTTGATCACATCAAACACGATTGCTTCCCGATGTCCATCCTGATCCACCAGTGTCATTTCAACAGTGGAATGCGTTACAGGCCCTGAGGCTATTTCGGTTCCATCTACTGTAGTAATGACATCTTGGGTTACTTTCGGGCGGAGAGGGAGCTTAATCCTGGAAGCCAATTCACGGTCTATGTAGTTTCCAATAGCTCCACTGTCGATGTATGCTTTAACAGCATGCAACTGCTGAGGCTGTTTTGGGTCCACGAGCACCATTGGCATGACAAAATGCGAGGTCAAAGAGTTTGTTTTCAAGCTCGGCTACGCTTGTCGGGCTAGGTCGTAGCGATTCCCGAATCAGGTGTCAATAAATCGTTATCAGTGGCTCCAACCACCTTCTTAGGTGGTTTAACCGGACAATTTCGAAGAAAGTGACCGGAAGTCCCGCAATACAGACAAAGTTGCATTTGCTGCCTTCTCTCTCATTCCTTCTGCGTTAATGGTCCTTTAACACCGCCGATTTGCATAGGTTCGGATATGTCGGTACTCTTGGAGTTAGCGAGGGTTTTGATCGGTACTCGGGTTTCGTACTTGAACCGATCTGCTTTTCTATTTTGAAGTCTGTGATCAAGTTGAACCACCAAGTCTATGTAGTCTGCGCAGACCTGGGGTGGATCTATCTGAGCTAGAACATCCTTAAGCTCTCCGCGCAGGCCTCGATGAAACAATGTGATCCTTTTGTTTTCTGGCCATCCAGTTTCCACAACCAGTCTATTAAAGGTGGCAACGTAGGACAGGAGATCTTGATTACCTTGTCGTAAGGATAGCAGTTTGTTATCAAGGGCCTGTCCTTGAGAGTGTCGAGCAAACAATCTTTCCATGCTGGCCTGGAAGCCCTGAAAATCCTGGAGAATGGGATCATCCTGATTTACCAATGGAATAGACCAATCGGCAGCACTGCCACTGAGGTAAGATAGTATAAAGGCTACCTTGGTCTGGTTGTTAGGGAAGGCCCCGGGTCTGCATAGAAAGTGTAAACGACATTGGTTCATAAAGACGGCATATTTCTTGGGATCCCCCGCAAAACGTTCAGGTGGGGCCAAAGGCATGTGTCCAGGTAGATTGATTTGTACCGGGTTATTCAAACCCATTGATGTGGAAGTACCTCCGGAATTAGGTAAAGGAGTGTGCCCTGCCTGGGCCTGCAATAACCTTTTGGCCAGGTCATCAGTTCTTTCCTTGGATAGGATCAGTTCTCTTTTGAGAGCGTTGGTCTCCTGGCGGGCTGAGTGCACTTCTGCCCGTAATTCCCCCAAAAGCTGGGCCAGCTGATCTGTCTCGGAAGTCTCCATAGCGCCCGGGTGGGAAATTGTGGGTTGGCTTTGCGTTCTGTCACGCTCACCTGATTCCCACAGAGGCGCAGGTCTGGCTTCGAGTGCTGATGCTTCTTCAATGGTGAAGTGCAGGACTCTGATGATGGACAGGAAGGGCCCCTCTACTCTGGCTCGCAGGAACATTCCCCTGTGCGTAAAAAGGGAGTATTACCTACTGACGGAATAATGCTCAAGCCTCCCACTCCCTTCCAACCCTCCTCGATACCCTTCCACGATTCCCCGTGAAGTCTCACCTTAGGGTCTGGAAGGATGAGTTCTCCATCCTGCTTCTGATGCAGGGGCGCGTTGAAACCCAGTTACTTCACTGGATTGAGGTTTGATGGAAGTTCAAAATAAGCTTGACTATTCAGGTGAGGCGCTGTAAGAGTTCTGTTGCAAGTTCAAAAGTTCAAGCTTAATAATAATGTTCATTGTCTTATTGCAGCAAGCGCTAATGCTTATGTCTTTTTCCCCATTGGGGCCGGGGTCCGGAATGCCAGGAAGCGGCAGGACCCGAAATGAAATGGGAATGACCCAACAGGTAAGTCTTAGAAGGAAACTGAGCTTTTCCTATTTCCCTTCCTTCTCTCACCTTGTTTTCTTGTCTTTTCTCTCTAGGCTCTGGGAAGTGGGTGCTGATCCGGATGATCGCTGCTGAAGATGGAGGCGCCCAGGAAAGGTGGGTGAAATGCAGCGCTGCAGCGATCGAAGCGAAATGCATTTAAAATGATGTCTTCCCTTTCAGGATCGTCGGTGTGATGTCCCCGTGATGCAGATTTAGCAGGTAAGGTCTTCTTTCTCACCAATTCTCTCTTATCTCCCTTTGCAGGCGACCCAGGATGCTGACAGCCGTGGCTGAAGACCAGATGCAGGAGCCGACACGGTGAGCGTCCAGCTGCGAGGAGCAGAACAACGCGAAGCGTGAGTTGCTGATCGGGTGTGGTTTAAATAGCTTTGGAAGAAGTTCCAGGCATGTATCCTTCCCCGACCACACCCAGGTGGAAAGTAGTCCCACAGGTAAAGTAGTTCCATTCAGGCCTCAAGAGGGCCTGGATGTAGCAGCATGGTCTGCATCAGGTAAGTGCACATTAAAACACTTGAACACATGTCTAGCTTTATGAGCCTGGCGCCTAAGGCGCCAGGACAGGGGTCCAACATGAGCCTGGCGCCTAAGGTGCCAGGACTGTTACCAAAGGGCCCCAGCTTGGGCCCGCTGGCACTTCCCTGGGGGGAATGCCTGCCTGCCTCTGGGGTTGCTGGGTCGGACCTGGCTCCTTGGAGGTAGGCATCATGACACTAGTACTGTGGTTAGTATTTTTACATCGTAATTGAGCATTGCGCGTTGGCGGTAGGAGTCGCACTCGTCCGCAAGTTTATTGGGTTTGAGCATTGGAACCACAAGGGTCTCTCTCATGCTTTCGGGTAGGACCCCTTGTTCATATGCCTCCTGGAAGACCTTATGCAATAGGGGTGTCAAAGAAGATTCGTAGGTTTTGTAGAATTCTGAGGGTAGCCCGTCAGTGGAGCTTTACAGGTGGCCAGGGATTTAATTGCCTCAGCTAGATCTTCCGTGGTGATGTCTACGTCTAGGGCTTCAGATTGTGCGGGAGATAGTGTGGGCAGTCCCATCTCTTCTAGCGTGTCTGTGATCTTGTCTGGGGGAACCCGGTCTTCATGGGAGTACAGCTGAGCATAGAAGAGTTTAAAGGTGTCATTAATGCTCTGTTGGGTCTGGTGTACGGTGCTGTTATCGTCTTTCAGTGCAGTGGTTGGATGTCTAGGGTGTTCTTTTTTGCAGAGCCAGGCCAGTAGGTGGCTGGGTCTGTCTGCTTCTGTGTGTACCCTGGCGGTTCTGGTGGTGTAATCAAATTTAGCAAGCCTTCCCCAAGCTTCTTTGCATTCATCTCTGAGCGCTCTAAGTTTATCTTCCCCTTTTTGGCTGTCTAGGGAGGTGGATTCTAGTCTCTCAATTACTTTTTCCCGTTGCTCTAGTTCTGTCTGTATTAGTTTCCTGCTTCCTCCTGCTTTTGCTATGATTTCTCCTCGTATTACTACTTTCAGGGCATCCCATACCGTACTAATGCGTTTTACACTTCCCATGTTTACCTCGATATAATTCTTTATGGAGTCCTGGAGTTTGTCTCTGAATGCCTGATCTTTCAGAGCTTCTACGGGCATTCTGCACATAGGGATGGGTTGTGTGGGGCCAGTGTTGCTCCATTCCACCAGTCGGGGTGAATGCGCTGAAATGGATCTCCCTAGGTATTGCGCCCTTTCCATTTGGAATAAATGTTCCTTGCTTATAAAAACGTTATCTAGCCTAGTGTAGAGGCCATGTGGGGATGAAAAATACAAATAGCCCCTTTCCCCTGGGTATAATTCTCGCCATGTGTCTACCAGTTCCAGTCGCTCCATCATGGTGTTTAGCGCGATTGTGGCCGCCGTTGGGCCCCTTGGTGGGGGTGAGGACCCATCTAGTTCCGGATTGTGTACAAAATTAAAATCTCCTCCCTAGATAAATAGGCCGCTTCTGTATTGTGCAATTTTGGCATACATTTGAGTTCAGGTGAGCTGGGATGTTGTTATTGGGAAGATACGAGTTCACGATGCATACCTCTATTTGTTCAACATGTCCCCATATTATCATAAACCTGCACGCTGGGTACTTCTCCGTCTTGGTTAATTGGAAGGGGAGTTGGGGGTTAATCCAGGTGAACACCCCTCTAGCATATCTGGAATATTTATTTATTTATTTGCATTTGTTAAGCGCACATCAGACCGAAGGCATTGTGGCGCTGGAATAGGTGGCCCCAAACCCCTGCCCACCCCAGTGTTCCCGTAATTTAGTCATGGATTCCTCTGTACAATGGGTCTCTTGTAGTAGAGCTATTCCTACCCCCTTCCTGTGCAGGTACGATTTGATTCTGTTCCTGCGGGGGTAAGTGCCCAATCCCCGCACATTCCATATAATCACCTTGATTTTTGCTGCCATGGTGGTTCGGGGGGGGGGGGGTGAAGTTCCAGGGTTCCCACTCCCTCGACATCAATGCCTGCAGCTGCGTTCAGGTAACAAGAATGTCCCACTGCCCCAAAGCCCAGCCCCAGCAATCCCGCCCCCTCCTCCCAACCCCCCCCCAAATCATTGCGTGGTCACCTGGAGACATCTTAACTGTGTTAACCTTCATGCCATTGAATGGAAAAACAAAACCAAACAAAAAACTGCCCCCAGCAGTTGCTTCCAACAGGCAATGCTCAGGGGCTCCCGAGCCATCTGGGCCATTCCAGGCCATTCGACGCGGGTAATGTGCCGGCAACCGGCCTGCACAGGTTGCAGTGGGATGGGTCGTAGCCAGTAGCATGTGTGGTTCCTTGAGCTCCCGTCCGGTGTCGCTACCATTGGTAATACAGCGTTGGATGGTTTTAGTTGACCTGCATCGTGTGTCGATGTGATATTGCCCGGTATATCGTGTGGAGCTGGTTGTCTTTTTATCTCACGTCCACTTTTGTTGTGTTTTCTTCGTCGTCGGCTAGGTCGTTATTTTCCAGCCACATGTTTGCTGCAGCTGGGGTCTCCAGAAATATTGCCTTTCCTTTATAGAGCACTTTGAGGCGTGATGGGTAGAGTGTAACCTCGCCTTCACTGATACGAAAGCTTCTTGCGCGCTGCACTGTGGGGGTGTAGTCTGGATACAGGACAATCCTAGAGTCGTTTTTCCTAATCTCCCCGCCTTCCCTTGAGAATCTTAGTATTGTTTCTCTGTCACGAAAGTTTAAGATTTTCGCGATCATTGGGCGTGGGTATGATCCTGGTGGGGGCTGTTATTGTAGGTATCTGTGGACCCGCTCTACATAGAATCCCTGGGAGAGTTTTCCTACCCCGATTTCTTGTTACAACATAGTCTCTAAGAATTTAGTTGGGTTCGATCCTTCCATATCCTCCAGAATCCCTAGGATGCAAACCTTGTTGCCACGGGCACGTCCTTCCGCATCTTCGGACCTTGCCTCGAGTCGTGCCACCTTCATCGCCAGCTCTTGGACCCTTGCTTTCAAGCCTGAGGTGATCTCGACTGGGTCTTGAAGGCCAGCTTCTGCCGTAGTCACTCTTTCAGCCAGGTTGCGGGCATCTTGGCGCATTAGCTGCATGTCTGACTTGACCACCTCCATTTTAGTGTCAATAAATGTTCGAAGTGCTGCAATGGCCTGGAGCACTTGTGTATCTTTGGGATCTTCATCAGGGTTGGATGGTTCCCCATCTATAGTGGCCTTGTGTTGCGGTTGTTGTTTAGGCTTGACCGTTGAGAAGGAATCCATTGACGATTTTGGTTTGCTCTTGGAGGGGGACATCTTTATTTGGGTCTCCCGAGTTAGTGTAGTGGGGTGGGTGTGGGGGTTGCCGTTGCCCAGTTAGTGGTGGCGTGACCAGTGGTAGATAGACCCTCCCTGGAGAAGAGCTCGTATTTAGGCCTTCAAGTGGTCAGATGATTAGCTACTTGGGTTCAGGTTGGCCCACCTCAATGCACTCTGCCCGTATGGGCTCCCAGGGTGGAGCGAGTATGGCTCTGTCTGCGTTGTTCACTGTTCTGGCTTACACCATGGTTCTCACTGCTTCATGTTGCTGCGAATATGGCACAGATTGTTGCAGCGTTCAAAGAGGTTTACGGCCCCGGGGCAGCGGCTGGTATTGAATGGAGGGGAGGCCCCCCATCGACCACTGGTTAGGGCTGTGCTTTGCGTCCTCTCCTGAGTCAGTTGTGGCAGATGCTTAAGGGCTAGTGGTGGTAGCTGAGTTCGGTCGCCTTGGGCCAGGCCTCTACGCTCACCTGCCTCTGCGCTCACCGGTGATTGTTATGCCTTTTAGGTGCAGGGGCCCAGTGCTCCTTTGCGTGGCATGTGGCTGGGTGCTGATTTATCCTAGCTTAAGCAGAGTTTCAATTGCCATTCTGCATTATATTTTCTGTGTACCGCGGGGGTGGTGCCGTGTGGCAGTGCTCCATCTATCTGTGAGCGTATCATTAGGCTCCTCAGCGTGCTCCAGTGTGCATCCAGCCCTATGAGCAAGCCGTTCGTCCCCCCTCAGGGCAAATGTCCGTGGAGGTAGCTGGTCCAACCGTGGTCTGGAGCCCAAAGTGTTAGTATAGGTGGGCAGTCAAACGTAATCTCCCTTTTACTCACCGTTAGTCGCAGCTTGCAGTTCTCGGCCCTTAGATCGAGGCAACGCTCTCTTCCTCGGTGTTGCTCCAAGCGCCGTGGTGTGGCTGGCGCACTTTCTTTTGTCCTTCGTTCCTCGGCAGGTGCCGGGAAGTGGTCTCCCGCTGCTTCTCGTCTTCTTCTAGGACTCGCTCAGACCGCCCAGCGCGGCTACCCACGAGGTAGTTGCTGGGCTCTGTCTTTCCTGGTATCCAGTAGTCGAAGTGAGTGGGAGCGGTGCTCCTATACTTTTGAAAATTACCTTGTACAGCTCCTATACTTTTTTTATTTTAAAAAGAAACTGTTCCGGAATGGTTTTGTTTTAAAATAAGTGTAGGAAGATGTTGAAACCTTCACTTTCAGTGCACTGCACTTAACGTTCCCTTAAACAGCAGGTGCAAGTGTTTGGGGGGGGTTATTGTGCGTGGGAGGGCTTGTGGCAGTGGGGTTTGTGGGGAGCAGGGGCAGGCCAGCAGGAAACATAGTTCCACTACTTCCTTTCGTACACTTCGACCACTGCTGGTATCCCTGCATCGTCTTGTCTCCGGTGTCCGCTCCCCATATGCGGTGCAGTTCAACCGGTAGCCCCAGCGCCCTGCCCCAGTCTCACAGGGTCCGAAGTTTCGCTGTCGCTCGGGGTGCCTGCGTGTTATCTCCGCCACTGGCCTTGGAAGCAGCGGGTACCTCATTGGTTTGAGCAGCAAGGATATTTAATCCAGCAGTTCCCCCACACGTCTTAGCTGGACTCCGCTGTTCAGCTCAGCTGTCTCGCTGCCGTGCGTGGTTCTTAATTCACAGTTGCCATTTTGAGAGTCGCAGGGGCGCCTCTGTAGATGCCTCGTTCTCCCCTTTGCCAACTCCGATTTTATTCAGTGGCAAGACCGGGTGTAGGGGAAGGGTTCTTCCGTCTGTGGATGCGGGTTTTGTTGGTTAACTCAGCATTTGTACGCCGTAGCATGATTAGATGTAGGATCTCGGACGGGAGCTCTGTAGGTTTCCGTCCTCACAACATGCGTGCTGGCCACGCCCCCTTCATTTTCTTTATAGTTGTCAAGGTGATTTCGAAGTCCCATGTGGTCATCCATGGTGTGGAGTCTTGTTGTTCACTGGTTCCTGTCCGGTCCGTGGGATATCGTTTGTATAGTGCCTCATAGTGCCGTGTCCATGTACTTTCTGAGATCACCTGGATCCTTTTGTGTTGAATATCGCCTTGGGGATTAAGGAGATTCCATAAATCTCATTTTATTTGATTTCATGAGTTTTAAAATAGTTTCTGCATCATTTTGTAACAGCTGGGCTCTTGCATTTCTTGACCAGTTTCTGTATTTTAGCTTTGCTTGATCACAATTTTTCATTTACCTGCTTCTTTTTTTTTTAAATTTCTGCACGTTCCCTTTAGATCTTTTTTCCTTTTCCACCAGCAGGGGGTTGAATGAGTGAATGTGCCTTTTCTTGTCTATACCCTGTGTCTTCAAAGTTTGCAAGAACAGTCTTAGCATCCATTCATAATTAATTTTCTTTATGGCAGCCCAATGTGATCCAGTATAGGAGTTTATTAGATGGTTGATTTCACTGCCATTAATGCAGATTGTGGACACTGAGTTATTAGTTTCCATTAGGGTTAGACAAAGTGTTTGTCGGTCTATTTGAAGATTCCCATGTTATACTGATGATGATGATGGTCACTGATCTTGGAGCTAATATTTTCTGTCCTCAGTATTTTAGAACCAAGCAGCTGCAACGTAAAAATATAGTCAAGGATGGCTGCAGATGTCCCGGAAGTCCAGGTTGGTTGAGGCCCGCTCAATCGGCATTTTTATGAGCTTCAGGTTTCTCATATCAAGTTCATTGTTCCATATTTTCGCTCGTATTGATAGCTTGTTTTTTGGTAGGAGATTTCAATCATAAAGATGGAGGTTTAGGTCTCTGCATATTATTATTTCAATATTCTCATGTTTGTGAATTAGATTGTCAATCGCGCAGAAAACCGTGTCAATAAAGTCTTCCGTCTGTATCGCCACAGGATTCCAATGAAGATTGAGAAGTCCTACCTTTTGGGTATGGAATGTGGGTTGAGCGGCAGATGTTCTTGTGTCAAGGCGAGGGTATTCACAGATCGTCAATTGTACCCAGGGATTCAGTTTGATGGATTCAATTATGCATATATTTGCTTCAATTTTGATAAGTGTAAGGAGTCCTGACGAAGGTCTTCCTTTTTCTTGCTGTATTGCAGGGTTCATTACAATCAGGTACCCGTTGCATCCAGGCATAGATGCCAACCAGGTTTCTTGTAGGCAAACAGTTATATTTCCAGAGGTTATCCGTACATGTTTGAAAAAGATGTGCAAAGCCTCTGGTGTTCATGAGCAGATTGATAAGGTCTGATTTGGATATGTCGGAGATAGTTATGTTTGTTGATATCTAGTTGAATTCATGTAAGATCTTGTGCTTCCCAGGTCTCGCCAAAAGGGATTTTCCATCCGGTTCACCCGTGCGTAGTGTCTGGTTTCTTTTTTATGTAGACCAAGATAGCTGGCATTATCTCGTTTGTCAGTTGACTGGCGCAGCTCATGGCCGTTGTCCTTCCCATTAGTATTGGTAACTTGTTTTAGTTCAGTCGAAGTATAGGGTTTTTCCCCCCTTTGTTTGATGACACAAATGAGCACTTGAATCCAAGTTTTAGAAGTTGTGCTGTAACCTCTAGACTTCTTTGTAGGGTTTCTGTGGCAGTAAATTGCACCAGAACTTTGTCCATTATGTTGTCGTTGACGAACTCAACTAACTTGATGAGTCCAGTATTGATCCATTTTAGTGAAGGGATCGCTTGTAACAGACGCAGGATGTTTGTGCGATTTAATGTCACAGATGGTGTATTGCCTTCTATTTGTTCAATTTTAAGTTTCTTCTTTTCGAATTGTTCCAACGGATTTGTGAAATTAGAAAGTTGCAATTTGTATTGATATTTAGTGAGTGTATGGGATTACCTCATTGTTGTAACACTAGCATAGGATTGGTCTGAACGGTATGTAGAGTGACCTTCATTGTTTGATTCAGCCTCAACCGGAGCTGTAGTTTCTGAGGTCCCCATGTCAATGTCGGAAATATCTTCACATGTTAAGTCAAGATATACTGACTGGATATGGCCTTCTTCATAACTGTCAATGATGAGAGATTGGTCGATATTTGGTAAGCTCCGGTTGCTGTTCAGTTCCTGCTCCTCAATTGGGTAGGTCGACAGATTTAGTAGGAAGTCTTGCTGTAACTGTTCTTCCAAAGTGTTTTGTTTCTCCTTACCACCTGTGCAGTGATCTCTTTGATGCATTATCGGGCTGGAGGTTGAGGCAACGTTGACTTTGTTCTTAGGGTTTAAAGTTGATTTGGCCTTTCAAGGGTCTTGTTTTGTGGCTTTCGGAGTTGTAATTTTCCTTAAAAAGGCTCTTTATCCATTCAGTTTTCGTTTTTTGCTTGGAGTTATTTGCGGTCTGCATTGGTTGTGGCGTCTTTATATTGGTCTTGGTGTTGTCGAATATGCCAAAATTTCCTATTTCTTTGGAGATGTGTTCCTTTTGTTTTTCTTTGTTGCTTTGCCCAGAGGCCCAGGGTTGTATGTCCACTTCTTCATGACTATCCAGCGATGTCGCTGTGGCATCCGTAGACAAAGTGGGCGCAGTAAGGCCAGTATTGTCTTTTGTCAATTGGATTTTGGTTTTATTATTTGGATTGTGGTTTGCAAGTATTCCCACCATTCCGGCTGTCGGAGTGGCTTTTTCCTCATGGTCTTTCCTGGCGATCTCCAAAAAAAGTCTAGCTTGTCACTGAGCACTTGTTTCAGCTTCCTGATTTAGCCGGTAATGTATGGAGTTTATGAAGGCCTCGATATATATCTGTTTTGAATGAATAAGTGCAAGAAGTGTTGCTTGGTCCTTTTGTGCTTCCCAGTTAGTTTCTAGTAATTTCATGAAAGGTATCATTGCTTGGGAGGTAACGGCTAGGAGTAGATTTTGTAGGTCTATCATGGAGGTTGGAACCATTTTGTGGGGTGATGTTATGTTGACAGATGCATTTGGAGTCAGAGGACCAATCTTTAAATTGCGGTTTGCCACTCCGTGTCTCGTTGGAATGTAACGGAGGAGTTGGATAGATGTCTGTACAGGTCTCTATAGTAGGCAGTCGCGGGGTAGAGGTGCTCCTCGCCGACGGTCTGTTAATTTGGTTGGACAACAGTAAGACCTCATTCCTTTTGTCTTGATTGCTCATAAGATCTTCTACCTCTGTGACATCTTATGAGAGTCGACCATGACGTGTCTCCGTAGTGGGCCATTTAGACAGTTGGGCTTCGTCTTGCTTTTTAGCAAGAGCATAATTCTGAATTCGTACACGTTATCACACCAGAATGCCACAGCGCCAGAGACAAAACTGCACTCAACTCTGCGGACGGGTCAGGGTTATAAGCAATAGGCAGCAAAAGGGGAGTGCAGCACATCGTCATTCCAGGAAGCTAGGCAGACAAGACACTCTGCACCCGACTCCGCCATACATACCAATCTGGAAACTTGCAGACAGGGGCTCAGATGTTTGTGGGGCACATATGGGAGGACAAGGTCAGCAACAAAAAACCACAGGCCTAAAAATGTAAAATCAAAGAACCCAAAGATGAGTCAAGGGAAACCAAAGAGCTCCAGCTGATGCAATTAACATAGGGCAGCATGGAGGGTTCCTGGAGGCGTGTCAAGCTCTGGAAAGGTGGTTAATCAACCCACACCATCCACATAACCACAAAGGTTGTATGCCAACTCTCCTACTGTGGCTGCCTGGAAATTAAATTAACAGGCACCACTAGGCAAACAATGCAGGACAGCAGGAAAGGAGTAGTTAAGGGAGCTAGCAAAGTTCTTGGAAAACCATATGAACAGGTATCCTATCTAGTCACTGTCAGAGGTGCACTCACACACGCTCCTGAAGATACATGGAATTGCAGTCCTCAGACTGAGTCTTTCCCCTATGCAACATTTCTAATCGGAGTAGCTTGGTTAAATATATAAACTGCAGAAACTGCTTGGCTGGCAAAGAAACATAGGAAGCGAAAAGGGCTGTGGTGCTGCTTGGGAGTGGCAAGAGGTATCCATTCAAGTACAGTTATTCACTAGCAGAGAAACAAAACCTAGGAAACACAAACAAGCAGTGGTATTGATGGGTCGATGGCAAGATGTCTCTGTATCCCGCCAGAAGTTAGCAGACAAACAAGGAAGTGCACAAGAGATGAGTAGCACGAAGCATTAGTAGTACGGCATACAGTTGTGGTTCAGATGTTTTCAGTAAGGCTTTTTTTGAAGATTCTGCTGCTTCACAGAATCTTCTCAGTGAACAAGATTGAATTTCCTGAAAAGTGCTTTTACACCACAGAGAATTAAAATATATGAGAGAAAACACAATGTGCTTGGAGTTACGCTGGCCGTTAGGGTGTACATATCGTATTGAGTGTATATACAAATAAAAATGTAAACACTGTTAAAAAAAAAAAGAAAAAAAAAACCCGACCTCTTAGATCGCACCGAGCGGCCTTTCTAAATAAAACTGTCATGCCCCTGTCGCACACGAGTGCACGCAGGGGCTGACCGCCGTGGCCAGACGAGGGAGTCACAGGAGTGAGGTAAACATTAGTGAGTGCAAGTGTGTATATGAAGGGGAATGTTTGTGATGGGGAATAAAGATGGGGATGGGGAATAAAGAGGGTGGTGAGTGGGTAAAAGTGTTTGCGTGTGCGAGTGGTGGAAAATGAGGGAGCATGTTTTGGGCTGGGAATTGGTCAGTGGGGTTTTGGGGATGAAACCCCTCAAATTCATGGAAATCTAGTTGGTGCGGGAGACAGTGGGTGGGGGGGTACGATTGCCTTCTGGAGCGGTCGGGTTGGGAGTGTTATATTTCAGCATTTTGGAGAGTACACAATTGACCGAAATAAATTGGTCTTTTTTGTGTTCGGCCTTAAAAATGCAGAAATAATACTGTGATGCTGGCAATACCTTATGGAGGGACAGGGCCTCCTAGTCCTTGTCCTACCAATTCTCTGTATGTGTTTTCTCTGTTTTCTGCAACCGAGACCCAGCCTGACCCTCTGGCAGTGCAGCTCCTCAGGTTTTCCTTTTGGTGAAAACCACCATGGGACACCCTTGTACCCCATGTGTGTGTTTGTGTGCCCCTGCATATTGCCCACAGAGCAGGGTATGGACTGGTGGCAGCTACATGCTGACTTGGCAGTGGCTCAGAGTGCCCTCCATTTTTGGGACACCCAGGTCCCATCATAGGAATCAATGGATTCCTGATAGAAGGCAAGATGGCCACTGTGACCTCTTGGTTTGTATTGCCTTGTTTCCCAAAGTCCTGGGAAGCCCGGTTTCTGCTCCCTTCCTCCTGACTGACTGTTGGGTGGAAATACCATACATGGCTTTGGGGCTGCCGCCTGTCAGACTGATGGGAGCTTTAACAGGGCTGTGTGTTCAGGGTACACCCTAGGGGTGGGACCTGTTTGAATGGAGTCTGAAGTGAACTCACATTCTGTGTTTTGGGTGTCTGGGTGTGCAGTATGCGACAATTCCTGAGACAGCCCAGAAACTGGTATGAATGCAGCTTTGTGTGCTGAAAGGCTGGGTACTTACCCCAATCCACATTCTTTGTTATGGGTGTCTGGGTGGAGTGAATGGCCTGAATGCATGTGAACCGGATTGGTTTCCATTCACTCAGCCTCAGCCCAGCTGGAGGAGAGGTCTGCTGCTGCATTTTCTTCGTGTGATCCAAAAGCTGCTGTGTTCGTCCAACCACTGATCCAGAGAGGACCTGCAAAGGAGATCTCTCCCAGAGATAGCAGGAACCATCATGCAACCTGCTGCTCTACATCAGAAGTACCCTGGAAGCCAGTCCTGTGTGCCTGCTGTCCGGAGATGGGGTCTTCGCGAGTCTTGAAGAGGAGTGCCAGGACCTCCCGAGTCGAAGATGTGCATTGGTGTCACCGAGGGTACAGAGGAGCGCTTGTCACTGCTGTAAGCCCATTGCTGTCTAACACCCAGAAGAGGGGTACCCTAGCATAGTGCTGCTTGACACCCAGAGCTACGAAAGCCCCAAACTGCCAACGAATACTTCAAGGCATATCCTTGGCATCATCACTCACCACTTTTTCCACCAAAGAAGGTCCAGGGTTGCTGAGTGCAGAGGAAGGTCCGACAATGGGTTTCCCGCCACTAGAATCCAACAGACACGTTCCGAAGCTCCAGAGGTGCGTGCTGCAGCACCGAAGAACCAAAGGTCAGGAAACCACGATATTCCAAACACCAAAAGTGACCTGTGCACACGTCGCCACCAGACGTCCCCCGTTACTGTATCTGCCAAGCCTTTGAGGAACCCACCACAAGTTTCATCTTCCCAGGACTTTCACATTCTGAGAAATCGTCGACCAACGAATATCACAGCGAAGAGCAAAAATGCTGCACTTCAGAAAGACTTTGGATTGAAGATTCTTCTTGGACTCAGCACCTTCTTCTAAGGGGGTCCATCCTCAAAGGGAATCGTCGAGTGAAACCGAGAAAATCGCCTGCCAAGGCACGAAAGGTACTGTGATGAGGAAAAGCATCTTCTAGCCTCAGGAGTCGTCCAGGGGTCCCAGATTAGTCTTGGATCATGTTCTCCTGTGGCCTCTCGTACATTGGGGGTGGTAGAACCTTGTAAAAGAAAGTAGATGGTTATTGAAAATGTTTAGACTTGGCTGCAAAAGAATCTATGCGGTTACACCTCACTTAAGAATTCACATGCCTATTTTAAACGGTCTGCAGTTGGTGCATTTTTACTGCATTTAAGTATTGTGTTGTACCAGGGTGTATATATTTGCCATTCTTTGCATAGAACTGCCTGAGTACATACAAAGTGTTATTTATATGTGCATATATTACTGAACCTTATTTTATTAAAAAAAGAAGCTGTTTTATAACCCAACAGCGTGTGGACATTCCTGAGTGGGGCTCGGGGGACTAACTGTACTTAAGAACCTGCCTGCATCACCTCCTGAGTGGTTAAATCTTGGTTACTCGTCCATTCTACCATATAGAGAACCTTGGCTGGGGTGCACTATGCCTTTGTCCCAACCATATAGAGGACAGAAGTACAGATACCCCCCTCCAGTCTTTACACTCACATAGAAGCCTACATACACAAACATACCCAATATGTACAAATGTGATAATGGTGACTTCTGTAGGGGTTCCCAGAGCCCCATCGCTGTGCTCCGATAGCTTTTACTGGAAGCGCAATGGAGCAGAGCTGTAGGGAGATGGCAGTGGGAAACTTACATGTTCATTGAACCGCAGGCATATTAGGTTTTTGAACGGTTGCGAAAATGCCACGTCACCTCTGAACTTTCTCATTACTTGCACTCAATTCTTGAAAAGGAGCCAGAGATGTTACAGTTCTTTCCTGGGTGTTCAGGATCAGCAATTTAGCACCATGCAGTTAGGCAAGAAGAATAAAGACTGGGCAGAGCAAAGTGACCGCATAGCAGCATAGTTAGTTTTCCTTCATACAGAAAAGAGAACTCAACTTTTTTCCACAACTATCTGCAATGGTTCAAATATATGACCACTCCTTTCCATAATATTTATACAGTTCTGACTAAGTTAACTCACTTAAAAACAAATGGTGTTGTCGTGTTAACAAATCAATTGTTGCCATTTTCTCCTAATCCATCACAAGTATCACTTAAAATACCTCACTAGTTTTCTTAAACATAAACCAATATAATTCTAGATTGTTTGATGCCCTTCTCGCATTACGTCAAATCATAGCCATTCCTTCCATTTGTAGGAGCTTTTGCGCTTCCAGCCAAGTTCTAAAACTTCGTGCAATCCTGAAACAACATAGAACAAATGAGGAAAAATGATCCAACAATTTGGACTCTAACCAAGTAACTAAGACTTTTTATGTACAATTACTAACAACTGTTAACATATCTTATTTCCGTGAGGCAATGCAAAATAAGTTCGCCATTTACAGATCTTTATATTTTCCAGACCATTCAACCTATATGAACGTTTCTCCATTACCAAGATGAAAACATACGGTTCTCTTCTGTTCACAATTTCAAATGATCAAGTTTAACGGCAGTGAAACAGAATTTCAAAGTACAACTGGTTTTAGGAGCTTCAATTACAGATGGTATTGTTAGAGGGAGATTACTCATTTCGATCTAGTACTATACTAATTGAGTCATATGGACCACAATGGACTGAGACAGGTCAGTAAACAAGGGTATGGTACCCCCTTTTCCATGTACTTCCAAAATGTTTGAAATATTTAATTCACATCTTAAACGCCAATATTAAGTATTCACTGTAAAAACAAATGAGTAATACTATTTTTGGCCTTTTTTCCTTTAATACATTTCCATATTTTGGTTAATCTGATCTGGGTTGTCTTCATATCTTTAATTTTGTCGGTGTAAATAAATTGCACATAGCGTTGCAGATAAAACGTTACAATGATTGTGGCCCTTAAGAAGCACGTACTCCAAGTATAGATGGCAAACCACCTTTTTAATGTCGCCGTGTTCTTGCCATTTTTGGTAATTTTAAAAGTCATTTAAAAGTCATTTTAAAGTTGCTTTGAGATTCATTGGTGCTATCCTCATTTGACTCGAATTGCAACCAAACCATATAGCAAACTTAGCATATAGTAAATTGCATGTAACCTCCTTGTGTGCTTTGCTGACATAGTGTGAGAAAGTGTATTTTACTTAATGCGCAGTTTGACTGCAATTTCGATTACTTTCCTACTCGTGCTGTCTGGGCAGTGAAACTACACTTCCCAGCAGCCTTGTAGTTTGTGACTGCTTCATTAGCTCAAACCCGGCGCGAACGCGCCGGCGCGAATCGGGGCAAGCCGGTCTGTGCCGGTCTGGCCGGACGTGTTGGCGTTGGCAGAGTCAGGTTTGGCCTCCCTTCATTTTCTGTCCGATAGAATATCCCTCTGGCTTTTAGAGCACTTTGGAGTTTCGTGTTTATGTATGTAAGGTCAGACTACGCAATGGCAGCATTAAAAGTAGCAAGCGAAGTTGGGCTTCATGAATGCAATAGAGCAACAAGTAAGGAGGTGGGGGAATTACTGACACTGATTTACCACGAGAGTGTGTGGAGTAGTTTGCTGAACTCAAGATTGGTTTACTTAACACACGCTCCTTACCTAAACATGCCTCTAATATTAAATAGATGATTATCTCCAATAATTTCGACATTTTCTGTATAACCGAAACCTGGCTTAAGGACCCAGTGGGGCCTACTTGCGAACAGGCTATCCCGAACGACTACACTATTTATTTTGAAAACAGAGTGCAGGGTAGAGGAGGTGGGGTGGCAATCATTGCCAAAAACAGTCTCAAACTTTTCAAAGTGACATTAGGACTCAGTGGGTGCGAAACATTGCATCTTAAACTAGTGTTTTCACCCAACAACTGCTTAAACCTAATAGCAATTTACAGACCACCTGCGTTGGTTTCAGAGTTCTCGTCGGAACTCTGCTCTTACTTAAACACCCTGAGTACTGCTAATGCATCCACAGTTGTTACGGGCGATGTGAATTTTTGGCGAGGCAATAAGAAGGATAAGGGTGCCATTGCCTTGGAAAAAGCTCTGAATAACTTGGATTTTACCATTCTTAACAAGGAACCTACTACTCCGCAGGGCAACCAGTTAGACTGGTTGTGCGGTCACAACATATCATTACTAAACTGCAGAACATCCCCTTGCATTTGGAGTGATCACCACATGATATCTGCTAACTTAAAACTACCACACTATGTATATATACCAAACCCCCACATCAAAGTAGCCAAGAGAGATTTTAAAAATTTGAATGTGCTACTCCTTAAAGCCTGCACGGATAAAATAGCGGGTTCTTTTCAGGATCAGGATTCCTGCATTATCCTCCTGGATAAATATAATAAGCATCTCACTGAATTAGTGGAGGCAGAAGCTCCGCTTACCTCGAAATTAATTAGGAAAAATAACAACAGCCAAAAATGGTTTACTCCAGAGCTTCATTCTTTGAAGAGGGAAAAACGGACCTTAGAAAGGAAATGGATTTCAGACAAAGCCGCGGAGAGCAAAATTATCTGGAAAAAAAAGGACAAGGAATATAGAGATAAGATTAAATCAGCAAAGGCAGACTTTTTCAATTGTGAAATTGAGCTTGCAGAAAACAAGACAAGCAAGCTTTTTGATATTCTGAAGTATATTGAAAAGCCTGACTCTCTCACCCCTCCATTTACGCCATCTGAGGAGGATTGTAATATGGTTTTAAATGCCTTCCAAGCAAAAACAGAAAAAGCAAGACAGAATATTATCAAAGCTAGATCCTCTGCTAATCTAGACACCTGCCATTTAGTAACAGATAATTCTGCCAGAGAGCAGTCTTTTAAATTTAGCTCCATCTCAGAGTCAGAGATGTTAGAGGTACTGAATAACATGAAGCCAACCACTTGTGCAGAAAATATCCTGCCTCCAAACATCATTCTACAACATAAAGACATCTTCGCTCCTATTCTACAGAGAATAGTGAACTCATCTTTTCAAGAGGGCATAGTGCCTAGAGATCTTAAGAAAGTTACTATTACCCCTCTAGTTAAAAAAGCAGGTCTGGATCCCAAAGACCCTGGGAATCTCCGTCCAATAACTAATTCGAACTTTGTTCTTAAGTTATTGGACAAGGTAGCTACAAAACAACTGCAGCAGTTTGTTGAGAATGAGGAGATCCTGCATCAACAACAATCTGGATTTAGAGCATCCCATAGTACGGAAACTGCCATGCTGGACCTGCAGAACCAGATGCTCAGCTTAATGGATAAAAGCAAGTTGGGAGTACTTATGCTTTTGGATCTAAGTGCCGCATTCGATCTGGTGGATCATCGCCTTCTTATCAAGGCGCTTAGAGAGAATGTGGGTTGCTCGGAAGGAGCCATTGATTGGCTCTTGTCTTTCCTCTCGGATCGCCAAGCAAGAGTACATTGGGGCAGTAGTTTTTCCGGTCCGTATGACATCTTATTCGGAGTCCCACAAGGGGCCAGTCTGTCCCCCATGTTGTTTAACATATACATGCGCACATTGTGCAGTCTACTGGTGAATGCGGGGGTGTCGTTTACTAATTACGCAGACGACACCCAACTCATTCTGGAACTGGGTGGCAGCCACTATGATTCAGACAGTGAAATAATAGCCAGGGTTTATAAGATAATCGACGATTGGATGCAGACAAACTGGATGTGTATGAACGACTCTAAAACCGAGCTGATGCTGTTTGGATCAAGTCATCAGCTAGCGAACTTGGGGGCTGAGTATAAATCGTTTAAAATCAAGAATGCCACTATCCAGGTGGTCCAGAAAGTGAAGACCCTGGGAATAATGGTCAACTCACAGGTGGATTCTCATGCCCAGACTAGCTACCTACAAAAAAATACGGCATATTACTTAAGGCTCATGAAAACCATTAGGCCGTTTCTTAATGAGGGTAATATGGCCACCGTAGCCAGGGCCATTATACTATCAAGGCTTGACTATGGCAATGTCCTGTTATTAGGGGCCTCCTCCAAGAATGTTTCTAGTTGTCAGGTGCTTCAGAACAACGCGGTTAGGCTGGTAAAAAATCTGAAGAAAAGAGATCATGTTACTGCAGAGAGAATAGCCTTGCATTGGCTCAGAGTGGCGGAGCGTATTAAATTCAAAGCTCTCTGCCTGGTGCATAAATGCCTGTACGGCTCTGCTCCCGAGTATATAAAAAAGGGCTTAGTGCTTCATACCCCCAGTAGGAATCTTCGTTCAAAGGGTAAATGTCTGTTGATCGTCCCCAAGTTTAAATTGAAATCTGGGCTGGGCAGTTCCTTTTTGGTGCAGGCCCCCAGCTTGTGGAACAGTGTTCCAGAAACACTCAGAACCGTTACCAACCTTACTGTTTTTAGGAAAGGGTTGAAGACTCATCTTTTCAGATGATGAACTGGGATACGGGGGATTATGACCACCTCATGGCTTAGCGCAGACGTTCCTATTGTATTGTTTTGTTTTTCGTTGTTTGCCTAAGCGCCCTGATGCCCACAGGCTATCGGCGCTATACAAAAAAATAAATACATACATACATACAAACCTACCTAACTGCGAAACACGTGTTGGCCTCAATTTATGCTTGTTACGAAATGTAATCAGGAAATTAAATTGTTCCTATAGGAAAGATATTACAATGATTTATGTTCATCCATTACAAAACGACAAGATTTTATTTCCAATAGAAGTCTTTTAGAACAAAACTCTTCTGTATGGGGAACTTTAAGATAGATCCAGATCGTATTTCCTGGATTCCTAAGCAAAAACACAGATAAATGACCACTTTTGACCCAAGGTCGTAGAATGCCAATTCTGCAGCTTTAAAGTAGCTTTGAAGTGTAATTGCATGATAAGCAAATGTTGTAAAGCTCATTTGCTTGGCACTACAATTTACCTTCATGAACTTGCATGGGTAAAATTAAGATAACAAATAGTGCTAAAACCACAAAATGACATCACCATGCAACATGAAGGAGTCTTCACCCAATCCTTAACAAATAATCACAGACTTAAAAGGTGATCTTTCCTTCCACCCAAAAGGCATGGCAAAGCAAAAATCCTTCACTTTGATCCCTTGTTGCTAAGGTGTATCAATGATGTGCCATTTATTGTGCAGGATTACCAACAAACAACTCTAACCTGGTTACAAACTGAAGCACCTACTTAGTGACCAAGGTGGAAGTTATCTTTTGAAGGATGTAGGCAAAGAAACTCATCACTCAAGAATATTAGTAGACCAGAATACTGCTAGATTAACAACCTGAAAAAAGCATCACAAATAATAAACATAGGTCCAAAATGACACCCCTCACTCAACCCCAATACATACCTAATCGGGTTCACCCATATTTGCTACATTTAATTGCAGTTCAGATAGAAATCTCGTTCTTTACATAAAGATCCATTGTACGTTAAAGAGGTTTGCCTAGAACAAGAAAACGAAATTAAATGAAATAATACATCAGTAATTCAATAAAAAAACAAGATAATTCAAATGGAAAATGCATTTTAACCAATGACTTCATTTTTGACGGATCCATTTGCAGGCTAAAAAGAGGAACTGTTCTGGTGGGGAAATATGATACTCTCGATTGTCCTGTTAATATGGAATGATAATAGAGAAGGTCTTTAATCCTTCAAAGAAATTACAAAGGTTAACACATAATATTAAATTTAGCATGCATTTATATTCTCAGATGAATTACATACTGAATAAAAACTCTTTGCAAATATGTGCAAATCAGTAAATTAAAGGCAAGAGTGAGAAACCCAACAATCACAGAATCCTGAGCTGAATGCCAAAACCGAACATCAATTGAGTTTAACTAAGAATATACCACATGGCAAGTTACTTGCGGCTAAAAGCAACTGCACCTTCCAAAGCAACCAAATAGCTGAACGAAATGGACTGGATCAGGCTTTCAGAAAAGAAAGTCAACATGAGAGTTATTGCGGAAACAACATCCAAAGTAAAAGGATTGGATAGAAAGGACTGACAATATTAATCATTAATTTCATCAGAGAACGTGTGTCAAAACAAGAATGGTTTTGGAACCTGATCAGCTAAGACAAATTTGAGTTTACTGAAATACCTGCAAATCACTTCTAAACTGGTGATGTAAGTTGGCTGTTGCACTTTATAAAACAATAGCCAGAAGGAGGTCTTGGACCAGAGGACATGTTTGAATGTAGTTTAAATTAAAGAAATGACTCACTAGCGCTACTACTAAAAAGGGAGTTCCCTTCTTAAAGCTAAACTAAGGTGATCATATGTAGTCAAAATAAAATAAGTCTTCGATCCAAACCTATTCACTAAACTAGTCTCAACACTTATAGAAATTGTAAAGAAAGGTCGAGTGCCCCGCACTCTTGGTTCTGCCTAACAGTATCTATGGCGGTCCCCGGAATCCCTCCTGGGTCGGAATCCAATAGTTAGAAGTAAACAAAAGATCAACTAAAGAAAATAGTTATTGTCAATCTATCAAAAGTTCCTCAAAATTCCCCAAAGTTAAAAAAAAAAGTCTCAAGTTCCTGAAAAAACAAATGCCCAGACATCTTTAGGTAGAGCAGTATTTCCCTGATCCCTTTCCACCAACTTGGTCGATCTCTCCACACTTTGACCAACTTTCGGGTGCCTCCATGCTCCAGCGATATCTGCTTTTCACTCTGCTTATTGTGTCCCTGTGGCTGCTCTGGAGTCCCATGATCCAACAGCTCACTTGACTCCTCTGCTACTTTTAGTTTTCTTGGGTCCCAGTGACCCTTGTCAAAGTTTATGGTGATCAGTTTTCTCAGGATCTTGTAACGTTTCGTTTTCTTTCTTCTATCAGGTCCCTGTGACCGTTCAATGTGGCTAGGGTAGTCCTTCCCTCTTCCCCACTGACTCTTCTCTTCACTTACCCTCCTTCCAACTTGGGCAACCAGCATACCCTGCTGTGGTGCGATGTTTGCTCCAGTAAGGGTCCCTCTCTCAAGCAACGGCAGCATTCTCCATGGTTTGTCGCTCATCCGCTCTGGATTCTAGGTGTCTTGGCATTCCACTTGTATCGGCTCTCCCGCTCTCCTTCTCGCTGGCACTCAGTCTGAGAGCGGAAGACTCAGTCATCCCGCGTCCCTGGACTCAGCATCTGTTTGCAGGCTCTGGGCCCACCACGTTCCATATGTGGTAGCGCCTCCAGGTCTGGTTCGCTCTGCGCAGCCTCCAACGCTCCTGCTTTCCCAAACCCCTAGTGGCTCCTCTTTACGAAGAAGGAACAGAGTCTTTAGATTCGTCATATCCCCTTCATGTTAACTGAGAGGGCCCCCCTTTCAGGAGTAAGGGGAAAACAGCTAAGGAATCCTACATTCCCTTGTTCTTTTCCTTTCCGATATTCCACTGAAAATAAGAAGGTTGCAGATCCAAAAACCACCTCATAAACCAGGCATAAGAATCTTTCCTGAGACTCATCCATGTTAGGGGCGAATGGTCAATCACTAATCGGAACTTTCTGCCCAATAAATAGAAGCAAGGATTGACAACTGCCCACATCATAGCTAGGGCTTCCATCTCGACAGTGGCATTTGCCTGTTCCCTAGGAAACAATTTCCTGCTGGTATTCAGGATGGTATGTTCCAGTCCTTCATGTTCCTGGGAAGCACTGGCCCCCCAAGCACACAAGTCCATTTGCAGTATACATTCCCAGTTGAAGTCGGGCATCTTTAGCACTGGTTTCTGACAAAGTGCTTGTTTCAGGCCTTCAAAACTTCTCTGGATCTGCCTTTCCCCAAATAAGTAAAATAATTCCCACCCTACTGAATAGGTCAAACCCTTTTGATTGCGAGATGACCCAACTAGGAAGTTTGGTGTTCGAGCGTAGGCCCAAAACCAACATGGGACCATCCTTGTATCGGCTGATACCGATCCCACTACTGTCACCATATGTAGCAAGCCAGAAGGAGGATTCGGACTGGAGGGCATGTTTGCATGAAGATTTGTTTAAACTAAAAGAAAATGCCTTACTGACCCTACTACTAAAAGGGAGTTCCCTTTGTAAAAGAACTAAACAAAGGTCCTCATCTATAGTCAAAATAAAAATAGGGCTGGTTCAGTGGATACTTTTGGACCGAGGACAACAAACGTAAAAGAAATAAGTTGAGTGCCCTGCACTTTTGGTACTTTCCAGTAATCCCTCCTGGATCTGAATCCAATGGTTAGAAGTAAATGAATGTTTCACTCAAAGAAAATAGTTCTCATCAGCCTATCAAAAGTTCCTCAAAATTGGTGGAGAGATATTTTTCTCCTAATCCCTTTCCACAAACTTCCACACTCTGCCCCATTTCCCCCATTCCATCCCTGGACTTAGCATCTGTTTGCGAGCTCCAGCCCAAACACATTCTGTATGTGGACACGCTTCAGATCCAGATCACTCTGCATGGCCTCTGTCTCTCCGGCCTTGTGGGCTTCTCCGTTTGGCGTTGGACGTCTCTCTGGTTTCTGCCTCCTTTCTGCACTGCAGCCAGCTCTGCTCGTCTGTGTGGCTCCTCCCCTTTGCCCATGTTCTCAGGTTGGATGCTCGCCTAGGTGTTGAGTTTCGCTTCCTCCATTCAAGGCTTGTTGGCCCAGTATTCAAAAGGGTGCATTGTTCACCACAGGTGGACCTCCTTTAGATTTCCCACGACGCCTTCTACCCCACAAGCCACATTCCTGGCAAGTCCTACCTTGTCTGCCGAGTCGGCTCCTCTATTCCGTTCACCACCGGCTCACCAGAATGTTGCTATGTCCCAAGGATCACTCGCCGGAGCGGCAGCTCTCCACTCAGGGTCTCTCTCCCTTGGGGGGGTTTTCGACGGTGTGCTCACTCACCAGGATCCCCAGTGCCTTTCGGGCTTGTGCCTAGACCTTTTTTTGCCAGACATGCTTTTAACGTTATGCTTTACACAAGTGGAAGAGCGCCTCGTCCCATACCAGTAATGCGACCCAGTTCCTTTTTTCCCAGGTTTGTCAGCAACAGTCTTCCACCGCCTCCGCCTAGACTGCCATCCTGCCCCAGTCACAGGGTGCAGTTCCCCCTCACCGGATCGCCCTACTCAGTTTCCTCTTCCACCGCTGCCCGCCGCCACCGATGCATGCCACAGTGCTCAATCCGAGCCTAGGTGGGGGGGGGGGGTGGTTAGTGGAGCTTTGGGGAGTGAGGCAGCTCGTCTGATGCCACCACCGCCTAGCCGGCTATTCTGCACCCCTTCTCCACCGCCAGGGATGAACGCCAGGCTGCGCGTCCCCAAACCAGAGGGGCTCTACCTATTTAAGCACCTGCAGCCGGTCTGCAGGTCCTGGGCTACCCCACCCAGTTCAATGCCTGTTCTTGGGCGGGAATGGCCTGGGCACTTCAGGAGACGGCCGCCATCTTGATAACTCTCACTGGAGTTTCAGGAGGTGCAATCTCTGCAAAACAGTCTGAGGTAGGTGAAAGTTGCAGGGATTGCTCCGGGGGGGCTCCGACACCCTCGCTGCGGATTTGGATTAAAGTTCATCTCATTTAGGAGAAATTGGAGCCCATGGGAACGACTCGGACCAAGGAGCTCACTGAGGCAACATCCCGCTCCTTCCTTGGCTGGCCATACCTCCTGCCGCCTCATCCAGGATTTTATAGAGATTCTATATAAAAGGCCCTTCGTGCGTTAGGAGGAACTTTTCAAAGGGCGTGAGCTGCTTGGACCTCTGGGTGTTGGAGCCAGTGCTGTATATGAAAGTACCACATCCTCTTGTTTTCACCCACCCCGAAACATTGCTGGCACTCAGTAAATGGTCCAATGGTTGAGCCCCGAAAAATATACAGCACCCTTTGGCAACCTCCTTCTTGCCATTATGTGAACAACTCCCCATTCAGTTCCTGGTGAGAAGTTTGGGTTAATAAAAATTGGGGAGAATGGGAATGGGAAGCTCGTTATCTTGTACCTCCCTGCCAATTTGTCCCACGTGTCAGCCACCAGCCTTGTAATGACACTCCGGTACATATACCTTGGTCTGTGATGGTGCGGTAGCCACAGCACATCCCGCAGGTCGTGTCTAACCACCGCCTGGTCTATATCCACCCACTGCTTTCCCTTGTGTCCTAAAAACCACTCCTGTACGATCCGCAGTTGCAATGCCTCGTAATACAGTTTGGAATTATGGAGCACCATTCCTCCTACCTTCCTGAGGGCCATCAGCAGGGAACAACTGATCCTTGGCCCCTTTCCCTGCATATAAAATTGCCTGTCTTGCCTAGCTCTTCAATGAAGCTATTCGGGACTGTCAGCGGGATGGCCTGGCAGAGGTAAAGAAGCTGAGGGAGCCTCACCATCATGACAACTGCCATTATGCTCAGTTGTGAGACTTCCACTTTTGAAGGTCTGCCTTAATGGATGATAGCATGGGCAGGTAATCTGAGAGAAGTGGAGTGATTCTGATTCTAATCCCCAGGTATCGGACCCCCACGTGCCCCCTGGGCCCCATATGAAAGGTGAGTATGCCTTCAATTTCTCCACTTCCTTCCCTCTCACTGTGAGATGAACAAGTTACTTTCTTACCTGGTAATGTTCTTTCGATGGGATGGTCCGACGACGTATTCCATATCTATGACAGTAATCACCACAGCTGTGCTGCTTTGGAAAATCTTTTGGCGTCTGCGTCCTGCGTCGATGACGTCGATACACTGTCCTCGAGGGCCTCCGTCGAGCCGACGTCACGGATGTTATAAGTAGGACGCACCACGCCCGTAGCCTCAGTTGTAGTTTTTTCCCCCAGAACGTGTGGCAACAAACCACTGCCAGTATGACCACAGAAAGCCTTGCGGAAACGTAAGCTGCAATCACATAAGAAATTCTGTAGCGGAGAAGGTAGGGAGGGAGCAATATGGAATGCGTCGTCGGACCATCCCATCGAAAGAACATTACCAGGTAAGAGAGTAACTTGTTCTTCGAGGGGATTGGGTCCCCCGACGTATTCCATATCTAAGACAGACTCCCAAAGCAGAACCAACGTATGGAGGAGGGAAAAGAATATAGAAATTTAGAATGCCCAATCAAATTGCAGAGTAAAGGACTGCCTTGCCAAAGGCCAGATCCTGCCCATGGATAGAATCGAGGGAGTAGTGACGTACAAAAGTATGGACCGAAGCCCAAGTGGCTGCATCACAGATGTTACGAATAAGAACACCCCTCTGCAGGGCAGTAGAGGCAGCCATACCCCTAGTAGAATGGGCCCGTAAGCCTACCGGAGGGTCCTTACCGACAAGCGGTAACATTCAGAAATTGCCAAGATAATCCATCTAGACAAAGTCTGCTTAGTCACAGCTTGTCCCAAACCCCTTCCAGCGTAACCAATAAAGAGCTGATCGTCCACTCTGACCCGGGACATGCGAGAAATGTAGAAACTTAAAGCTCTCCTAGGATCCAACCTATGGAGCCTCTCCTCTTCCTTACCAGGATGTGGAGGAGGATAAAATGCCAGAAAAATAACCTTCTGGCTCAAATGAAATTCCGACACCACCTTCGGAAGAAAGGACGGACGAACTCCAAGGACAACCCTGTTCTTTTGAAACACAGTGAAGGGGGGCTTAACTGAAAGTGCCTGCAACCCACTCACTCTGCGAGCGGAAGTGACCGCAACTAAAAAACACAGTTTTAAGGGTTAACAGCCTCAAAGGACAAGAATGTAAAGGCTCAAACGGAGCACCCATAAGGAATTTCAGAACAAGGTTCAAATCCCAACCAGGCACCTGGAAAGGTGCCGGTGGAAACACATTAGTGAGTCCTTTGAGAAACTGAGAAATTAAAGGAATTTCAAAATAAGAACACTCCTCAGACGAGTGCTTAAATATAGACAGCGCCGCCAGGTAACCTTTAACAGTACCCACTTGCAGGCCCCTGTGGGCCAACGAAAGCAAAAAAGACAGAACTACAGGAATGTCGCATGAAAAAGGATCCACAATCTTAACCCTGCACCAGTCGCAGATCTTTCTCCAACGGCAACGGTACAGGGACTTTGTTGCCGGCCGTCTGGCCAAAAGCAACACCTCCATCACGTCTTCAGCGAGGTCCCAATCCTTATACCTTAACCTTTCAGAAACCAAGCGTGAAGGTTGAGGGATCTGACCTCTGGATGGAGAACCTGACCCCCCTCCCATGAGAGCAGGTCGTCTCAGTAGGGAAGACGATGTGGAGGGCAGATGGACAAGTCGGGAAGGTCCAGGTACCACATCCTCCGAGCCCAAGCCGGAGCAATGAGGATCATCCAGGAGCCGAACCTCCGTAACCTCTGCAGCACTTGCGGGATGACGGGACTGGAGGAAACACGTACAGCAGTGGGAAGGACCACTCCACCACGAACACCTCTCCTAATGCTCCTTTTGGAGGAAATTCCTGTGAGCAGAACCTTTCGTACTTCCGGTTGACACTGGAGGCGAAGAGATCCACCTGAGGGGTCCCCCAAAGGGGAAAACTCTCCAGGAGAATCTCCTGAGCCAGCTCCCACTCGTGAGAGATCATGCTCTGCCTGCTCAGAGCGTCCGCCGTCTCATTTTCGTTTCCAGCCAGATGAACTGCCGAGATCGAAAATTCCTGCTGGAAGGCCCAGAACCAGAGCTGCATCGCCTCCCTGCACAGAGGAAGTGACCCTGACCCGCCCCCCTTTTTTGTTGAGGTAGTGCATGGCCACTGCGTTATCCATCAGAATCAGGACATTCCTTCCTCGCACAGTCGGCAGAAAAGCCAATAGATTGATATGGAGTCTGGACTCCGACAGAGACCAACGACTGCTGACTGTCAACTCGTTGGCATGAGCTCCCCATCCCGTGAGGGATGCGTCCGTAACGATAGTCACCTCCGGCCAGGGTAGCTAAAACGGAGCCCCCCTTCATCAGATTGCCGTCGACGGGCCACTACAGAAGGTCCTGGGTGACCGAGGGCGGCACCTGAACGGGTTCCGACATCCTGCCGGAGGACTGCGACCACTGCACCTTGAGGGCCCACTGCAGAGATCTCATCTACAACCTGGCCTCCGGCACCAGAAGAATGTAGGATGCCATGAGGCCGAGCAACCTCAAGAACTCTAACGCCAGGAGACTCTGGGCGTGTTGAAACTTGTGCACCATCTGCTGAATGTGATGAGCCCTCACCTGGGGAGGAAACACTGCCCCAGGGAAATGTCGAGCACTGCTCCGATGTACTGGAGCCGCTGGGTTGGCGTGAAATGGGACTTCTTTAAGTTGAGGGAGAAGCCCAGCCTGTGAAGGGAGTGGCAGGTGACGGACAGATGATGCAGGACTAGCTCAGGAGAGCGCGCCCTGATCAACCAATCGTCCAGGTAGGGGTAGACGTGAATCTCCTTTCCTGAGATACGCTGCCACCACCACCATGAGCTTGGTGAATACCCTCGGTGCGGAGGTCAATCCGAACGGCGGGACCCGAAACTGAAAGTGAGTCGCCAACCGCAAACCTCAGGTACTTGTGCTTTGGATGGATCAGCACATGAAAATAAGTGTCCTTGAGGTCGAGAGACACCAACCAGTCCTGAAGTTGAAGGGCCTGGAGGACTTGAGAAAGAGTAACCATCTTGAACTTGTCCTTTCTGAGGACCTTGTTCAAACCGCGCAAGTCCATGATGGGTCTCAATCCCCAGTCTTTCTTTGAAATAAAAAAAATAAGGGGAATACCATCCCTGGTTCCTCTCCGCTACAGGCACCAGTTCTATGGCGCCTTTCTCCAGCAGGGATTGAATTTCCTGCGCAAGGAGCGGATCCCGACACTTCAAAAGGAGATTCCCTGGTGGATTGTCATGAGGCCTCTGCCAGAAAGGAAGACAATAGCCGTGGGCTATGATCTCCAGAACCCACAAATCTGAAGTAATGGCGCGCCATTCCACAGATGCTGCGCCAGCCTTCCCCCAACCGGCGAACCATGGGACATGGCCTCATGACGAAGCTGAAGCGGCTGCGGCAATGACCGAGGCCAAAGAGGCAACTGCCCGAGCGGCATTGGCACCTCGAGTACCCCGTTTTCCACCTCTGGCACTCCTACGGTGGCCCCTTTGACTTGCAGCTCCTCTCGATTTACTAAAGGATGATTAATATCGAAAGGAACCTCCCCTCCATTGCTGTCCCCTAGAACGAAAAGGCAGAAGTTGGCGAACTGCAGCGCTCAACGACTTCGCTGCAGCTTTGGAGGTCTGCAACCTCTCAAGGCTATCGTCAGCCTTGCTGCCAAAAAGATGTACACCATCAAAGGGAATGTTGTGGAGCTGGGCCTGCACATCAGGAGCAAACCCTGACTTCCGCAACCACGCAAGCCTGCGTATTATGGTGCTCGCCGCCATGAACCGGCTGACACAATCTGCCATGTCCAAACCCGACTGAACAGCCTCACATGGCATCCTTGCCATCCTGTACAATAGCAAGAAAACATTCCCGAAGGGGAGGAACGGGAAGATGTTCAGCCGCCAAGGAAATGCAGTTCCACAGAGTGTGCGTGAAACGTGACAAGGCACAGAGTTGGCTGCCTGTAAAGCCATACCCCCTGAAGAAAACACTTTCTTCGCCCAGCCATCAAAACGCTCATCGTCCCCATCAGGAGGGATGGTAGGGTACGACGCCGCCTTTGCTGGGGCCAGTGGCTGCCTGCACCACCAAACTCTCTGGAGTGAGGTGCGTGGTCAAGTAGCCGGGGTCACTACTGGCTGGGCGGTATTTTCGCGACAAAGACTTGCTCAATGCCGGGAGACTCTCCGAAGCAGACCAAGCTGCAGCCACCCTTCTTTGCAAAGCCATATGGAATGGCAGTACTGGGTCAGTTGGAGGACCTTGGTCGAGGATGTCCGTCAGGGCATCCTGCAGAAAATCCACAGGTGGCGCAGACCACCCCAAGTATTCCGTGACCATCGACATAAGGCGCCGGTACGAGGACTCAGCATGGGTGCCAGGCTCAGGCCGACAGAACTCCACCTCCAGAGAGGTGTCCAGACCACTGGCGTCATGCAGTGACTGACGCAGGTCTTCAATCTGGCTGTGACCAGACAAAATCTCGTCAGGCACCTACAAACCTTCCTCCGATCCCTCATCCCCCTCAGAAATATAATCCAGAGGTTGAAAGAGGGCACAGAAAAAGGGACAAAGACATTCTTAGCCTTGGTCAGAGCCTTTCGGGGGGGGAGGGGGGGGGTTCCGCCGTGCCACGGGGTACCTCCAACAAAGCAGCCTCGAAAGGCGTTGACGGAATCGGTGTCGAGTGAGGCGCCGACAGCAGAGCCCCGAGTGTGTCCTTCGACAGCCTGGGAGCCGATGGCGTCGACGACTTCCTCGGAGGCGGAGCCTCGAGAGTCCCTCGACAACCTCAGCGCCGAAGGCGTCGATGTCTTCCTCGAAGACTTCACAGGCTCACGCGGTCTCGAGGGCGTCGAAGCCGTACAAGTGGTGTCTCTAGTACCGTTACGGCCGGCGTACTTTGACGGCGGGGACGGACCGGAGCCCTGCAATTGAAAAATCACCATCTCCTTTCGGAAGGAATCATATTCCTCCGGAGTGGAATGCTTGTTGGGACAAGCAACCCGTCAACGGGGGGAGTCCTCGGATGAGGACGGGGAAGGCAACCTGTGACGGCGCTTCCGTGAGTGCCTAGAAGCAGCAGAGGAATGGCGAGACCAACTCCTGGACCGATAAAGCCACCCCCGGACTCACGACGACGATGCGGAGAGTCGCCCCTCGAATCATCTGTCAAAAGTCCAGTGGATCGCAACTTCCGGGGCTTGGCCACCTTACCCACCAACAGCTTCTTCTTACGCTCCCGCAAGGCCTTCGATGTAAGCGACTGGCAGTCGACACAGTCATCCATATCGTGGTCCTCCCGAGGCACCAGATGCAAGCATTGTGCGTGTCAGTCAACAACATCTTGGACCCGCACACCCGACACTTCTTAAAACCCGACCGCGGGGTGGAAGAAGCCGAAGACATTTCAATATACAAACGAACAGGTTCGAAGAACCGAAAGAACAGGATTCAGTAGAACCGAGGCACGCTGAGATCTCCGAAGCGAACACGTTCACGGAAAAAACTGAACTGAGGCTACGGGCATCGTGCGTCCTACTTAACATCCGGTGACGTCGGCTCGACGGAGGCCCTAGAGGACAGCGTATCGATGTCATTGACTCAGGACGCAGACGCCGAAAGATTTTCCAAAGCAGCACAGCTGTGGTGATTACTGTCATAGATATGGAATACGTTGGAGGACCCAATCCCTCGAATTAGCAGTTTCGACTTGGTTACATTAATCTTAAGCCAACAAAGAAAAAGTTGTCCCCTTTCCCGTTGTACAGATTGTTAAAGTCCCTCCTAACATTAGTGGGGGCATAAACTTGTTCCTACCTTGTCCCTGTCTGAATCTTCACTAAGTATTGGACAAGGGGACTACTGAGGAACTCGCAGCATTTCTCTGCGTTGGTCAAGGTCTATGTCTGCTTCTGCAGTTTGTAACACGCCTCTATTAATTCAGGCCCTGCATGTCCCAAACTGGAGACAAATGACCATATACAACCAAGTGTATTGAAAAAATAGAAATGTATATGTTACAAGTGTGTGGTGTAATAACGACAAGTTCATAGTGACACATATATACAGTGTGCAACAAGAATCAAACACTTTACATTCTCAGTGTCAAAATTTAGTACACAAAGTAGAAAAAAAGCATAAGTTCAGTTTCAATGGTTCCTAAAAACATATTCCTCGTGACATACGGTCAAACTAAACAATTATAGAGCATGTCCGGGATACATTATGTGTTTTGTGGGACAGTTTCCTCTAGGATTAGTAGTCATTTGAGAGGGATTTTATTGACAGGTCTCAACTCAAATGTTTAGGTTGACATTTTAAGGTCTAGGTCTTTGGACCTAGAGGGATATCTCGGAATTTAGCCAACGTGTTCAGAGAACATTTGTTAAACACACTAAATGAGAGAAGAATTGTTATATATTCTGTCCATAATCTTCTTCAGTACGCCGACTAGTGTGTACACGTTTCGGTGCTTCTATATACTTGTAAAGTATAAGGCACCTTCTTCAGGGCGTCCAGTGGGTAGACCCGGCTATACTTGAAGCTTTGCCGGTATCGGGATCCCAAGTTTCCTGGGGGGTCCGGGTTGGGCGGGGCACTCAGAGGACTGGTGCAGACTGTGGAGGCCTTCCTTATGTAGTTGAAAGTACCTCTTGTTTGTGGCCTCTTTATGTAGACCTATTCTTCCATGGTGGCTGGGGTGCCATCTGGTGGTAATTGATGTAGAGTCTGGAAGGAGAGACGGGGCCACTTCTCTGCGGCGTTTGCCTCCGGATAGTCGGAGCGTCTGTCACCCGTTTGGACCATTCAGCCTCTACGGGGGGCTTTGGCCTATTAATCTTAAGGCCTGAGACCTCGCCAAAATTCACTAGGATCCACCTGCATGGCCTCAGCGATTCTCCCATCCTCGAGAGCAAAAGGCGGATGTCATCCGCAAAGGCGGCTACTTTATGCTGGGTGCCCCCAAAGGGTATTCCGTGCACCTCACCCGATTCCCTTAGGGACTGCATAAAGCAGGGGAGAAAGTGGGCACCCCCGCTTAGCTGAATGACCCAGGACACAGATCCATTAATAAGGTTGGCCTTCACCATCTGTAAGAAGTCCTCCCCTAGTCCCATCCTCTTGTGGACCAAACAAGAAGTTCCACTCCACTCGGTCAACTGCCTTCTTTGCGTTGAGGGATAGGAGGACCGAGGGAGTAGATGTCTTGTGGACCTTCTCCATCAGATGAGCCACTCACCTGATGTTGTCGAACATTTGACACCCATGTACAAACCCGAGCCACCTGGATCTTTCAGGATCCGGGAGGAGTCTCTCTAGCCTATTGGCCAAGATTTTAGCATATATTTTAGCATCCACATTTATCAGTGCATTTGGCCTATATGGCGTACACTTCGTGTGATCTTTATTGGACTTGGGGACAAGGATTATTTTTGCCTCCTCCATGGATGCCGGGATTCAGCCAGACTCTCGTAAGTGAGTCAACAAGTTAGTTAGATGAGGGGCTAAGACTCCCGCGAACGCCTTGTAGCAGGCTGCCATAAAGCAGTCTAGCCCAGGCGCTTTATTTGAGGGAAGGGCTGCCGCCATCGTGATCTCATGCCCTAGTGTCTCCCTGACCTCAGCTCCCAACAGTTGGACCCTATCCAGGAAGTCTATCTGCAACTGACTGGACAGGCCCTGGGACGAGTACAAATCTGTGTAGTTGGCGAAGCACTCCTGAAATCCATCTGTGCAGGAGTGGCAGAATCCATGGTCATCAATTATAGCTGCAATGGTTTTACTATGCGCTGTCTCCCCTCAGTTGCTGTGTGAGGAACGGGTCTGCCTGGTTGGAGTTTGCATAGTACCACTGGCGGACATATAGTAAGGACTTCTCCGCCCTCTTAGTTCTAAACAAGACGTTGACCCACCGCCTGTCGGTATCCCCCCCATGAGCCTTTTTGAGGGGGTATCAACCAGTTGTTTCCTATATTCCTCCACCTCAGCCTCCAGTTGGGACTCAAGCAGCCTTAACTGCCTTTCCCCTTTGTGCGGCTATAAATTCACCCCGTATTGTGGCTTTGAACGCATCCCATTGGATGCTTCCCCAATGTTTGCAAGGACTTGTTCATATCAAAAAAGTATAATCTTTGCCTCCAGTTCTCCCCTGATAACTGGGTCCCTCAACAACTCCAGACTTTACCCTGCGCCCTGGCAGCCGCAGTTCCATCATGACCACCGAGTGGTCAGGTATCCCAAGAGGGCCTGCCACAATATCCCCCACTGCTCCCAGCAGGGGGGACGACACCCAAACATAGTCCATGCAGGATTGTGTTCCATGCGCACTGGAAAGGAAAGTAAAGCCCTCCCTGTCCCTCTTTGCCCCCCCCCCCTCCAGACGTCCCGTAGTCCCAGGGCCTCAAATTTATCTCGTAATGCGGGAGAGGCCACAGCCCCGCTATACAAGCTTCCCACCGAGCTCCTGTCCAATTCCGGGGACCAGGCCAGATTAAAGTCACCCAAGATGATGCCATTTAGCGAACCCCTAAAGTGTATTAAAATAATCCCTCAAAAAGGTCTCCTGCACAGAGTTAGGTGCATACATTGAGGCCAGTGTGTATTTTGCTCTCAAGTATTCCCCCACTAACATCACAAATCTGCTTCCTCTATCTGCCTTGGACTGCCTTTACCGTGAGGCCAATTCCATTCCGTATAGCCAATGCCACCCCAGATTTCTTGGTCGGGAAGAAGGCATTTAAGATTTGAGAAAATCCCTGTAGATCGAGTCTCCCCTGGTCTTTCCTCAGGAGATGGGTCCCTTCAATCGAGAGTACATCTGGCCCGAGTTCTTATTGAACTGCTCCTGTTTCTGTTTTTGTCCTCTTGAGGGGGCGGGGAAGGGGCAAGGGGGGGGAGAGAGTGAAGACCTTCACATTGTGCGTTGACCACTTGAACTGATGTTTCACAAGCACCCCTTCTTCCATTCTCCCTTTGGCGCCTCCCCCTATCCTCCACCCCCCACAACCCAGAGACTTGGCTGTACTCTCTCCCCTTGCCTGCAATATGCCCCTTCCCTGCCCCTCTTTGCTCTGGCCCCAAACTCTGGTGCTGTCCCCATTAACCTTACTCCCTCTCCAACTTCAGGATGTTCCTTCCCCCACCTCATCCTAGCACAACCTCACGTGCCCGCCCCTGACGCTCACACCCTCATTGAAACCATGATGGAACATCCTCCTGCGCTCCCATAGCCCAATGTTCCTACATTAATAGTCCACCCATCCATCAAGCAAAACTACTAGCCGGCTCCTCCTCCCTTGTTGTTATCCGTCATCTTGTTTTCCCCCTCCAGCTCTTGGTTGTGGACCTTGCAGTGTGGCCCTCCTGCAGCGTCTTTCTCCTGCTGTTGCCCATTCCAAGGGGCCTGGGCCTTGAGCGGATCTCCAACAGGGGGTGGGGGGGGTTCTTCATGGAGGACCAGGCTCCCATCCGGCTGCAGAAATTAGACTCCCTCTTGGGTCAACGTAATACGCTTTTGGGACCACTCCCATTCAAAGACAAGTCCAAAGGGGAAGGTCAGGGTGCTACCAGCTATGTCCTGGAATAGGGAGATTGACGTTTCCTGGCATCGCACTGGCTCTGTCGCCCTAACTGCACACAGGACCACTTCCTTCTGCGCGTAATGCATGTAATCTGCTAGTACATCCCCCGGCCTGCCGTTAGTCCCCTTCGCCATCTGGTCTCCTGACTCCCAGTAGGTTTGCAAACACTCTCTGGACCACCCCCTTTAAATCCTTGTCTGACAGTCACTTGCAGGTTTTTGATCCTTATATGGATCCTCCTTGATCTCTTCTCCATGTCTTCCATTTGCAACTCTAGGTTTTGCGTTGCTACATTGAGTCGCTATATGGCCTTGCTGTGTGTCTTTGCGTCCTTGTCCACCTCCTGGAGGTCCATTTCGAGGAGGTCCGTCCTCGCCTCCAGCTGGCTGACTTACTGCCTTATTTCTGCCAACGCCATGTTGAGGTCTGTTCTTATTAATTGAGATTGTTCCTGAAAGGCCTTAGTGAGCGACGTTTGGCGGGTCATTAGATCACTGTGCAGATTCTGTCTAGTTATGAGCTCCACTGTCCCTGTGAAATCTGTGGTCTGCCATGACCTGGGCTGGTTTAGATGGTCCCCTAGACTCACTCGGGCCCCATATGGTAGAGAGGGAGCCCACGTGCCCCCTGTGGTTGTTGCCCGCTTCAACGAGTTTGCTTTATGCTGTACTATCTTGATCCAAGGCAGGCAGCAATGCCCCTCCAAAAGACTCCTCCTATTTTCCCCCAGGGTCCGGCTGACTACCTCCCCTATTCCACTGTGCCACTGGGATTGATATGGAGGCCTACAGTGGGGGTCACCTGCAGGGTACTGCTCCAACTTCAGCGTGGGCCTTCATTCCAATCCTCGGGTCCTTCCCCTCCAAGCCGCCCACCTCACATAATACCACCTGTCCCCCAACCTCAGGGACGTGCCTCTCTCCAACCTAGTATTTTGGTAGGGGGGCCTCCTGTGTGCTTCCCATGCAGTCCCCGCTCCTTACCTTCGTCTGAAATGTCAATCTTGTTCATGGTCTATGGTGCCCCTCCAGTCACCCCCGCTGCCCGGTGTCTGGGGATGTGCGGACTCCTCAATACTACTTGCAACGCCACTCCAGCTGCACACCTCCCTGTGGGGGCGATAGGTGGGTGCGGTCACGCCAGCTCACGCAGGCACAAGGGCATCAGATTCCCACTATATGTATACACTCCGGCCGCTTCTCTCGGCCGGCCGGCCCTCCTCCTCCTCCTCCTCCTCCTCCTCCTCCAATGGCGTGCCTCCCTTTTGTCCAGGGAACTAGTGCACCATGCTCCCCGTGCAGCGCTTCTGGTGCCTTGCTGGTCCTTATGATGCAGTGGGGCTGGAGCAGCACACCCACCCGCTTCTTTGGTGCGCTTGCTGCTCACCAGCCTGCACCTCTGATTATGCTTTCTGTTCTCGGTCGGCCGAGGCGTTGATGCCTTGCTCTCCTCCAGCACCAGCGGGGATCCGGTGCTCCCGCTCTTCACCGACCCGGTAGTATGTGTCCTCAGATCTCTCCTGCTTTTCCCCCCTGCTGGGGTGGCCTCCAATAGCTCTGGGGTGGTGGAGAAGCCGAGGAAGTGCAGCAGGCTGGTGAAGCAGCTGCAAACAGGTCTATCTGGTGTCGGTCGCCCATCTTGCTCCCCCACAACACGCATTTTAAGCATAGCTAGAGTACTTAAATGTTACTATTCTGAAATACACACCCACTATTGTCATCAGAAGATTAGTCACTTTCAAACAAGATTTACAGATCTGATTTTCAGCTACAGGTCAGATAGTTCGGGGTCATTTGAATGTTGTGTACATGTTAAAGTCCCTGGTCTAACTAAGCTTTTCATTTTTAAGGGGGTTGAAAACATTTGTAAAATTGATCCTATTAACACTGGTTTAGATCTTGAGCAGCTGTGTGATGTGTGTTAGTGTTGGAGCACCTTTACCACAAGTGTTACACATGGTTCTAAAATAACTTTTTATAAAAACAATTACTGTATTATTTTAGAAGACGTTTTCTATAATGTTCTAACTTGATGCACAAATTGGATGGATGTTACATACTTTGTACTCCATTGTGAAAGAGAAAAAGAATGTTTACTCTTGAAATTGCATGTAAAATACTCCCACCGTAAAAATCGTATCTGGTGCACTCGGCCCCAAAAGTGTCAATGAGAGCCAACAGGGTTGGGAGCGAGGAGGGAGCATCCACCAAATACCAAAGTATGTAAGTCATCAGCAAATAAGGGAAGTTTGAACTCAACTTCTCCCCTTTGCATCCCCTGAGGTTTTCTTATGGCTATCGCCAGGGGCTCCATATTAAGTGCATACAGGAGGAGGGACAGGGGACAGGGCTGTCTCGTGCCTCTAGTCAGCTGGAAGGGGCAGACAATTCTCCATTGACATGGACCTGTGCGTGCGGTGCCCTATATAGTGCTCCCACCCATTTCCAGATATTCTCCCCTATTCCCATCTTCTCCAGGAGGGTAGCCATATATTTCCACACCACCCTGTCAAAAGCTTTCTCTGAGTCTAAGGAGAAGAGACATGCATCAAGGTCGATCTCATGGGCATAATGCATTACATTTAGTGTCTTCCTAATGTTGTCTGAGCCCCAACGCCCTCTGATGAAGCCGACCTGGTCCCTGCGGACGAGGGACGGCATAACTCCCTCAGATCTCTTTCGCCAAGATATTTACATCTGTATTGAGAAGGGAGATGGGCCTGTAAGATGAGCATTGTGTCAGGTCCTTACCCTCTTTCGGAAGCACCACTATAAGGCCTCCATCATTGACTCTGGTAATTTCCCCCCCTCCAGAACTGCATAGAAGACTCTTGTTAGTTACAGGGCCAGGGTAGACCGGTATAGCTTGAACAATGTAACAGAGAACCTGTCTTCGCCCGGTGTCGTGCCCACTTTCATCGATTTGATTTCCTGGATGACCTCTTCCTCTTATATTGGAACGTCTTTCCCTGGGAAGGCCTGGAATGGGTATTGTGCCAGGAATTCCATTATGTGCGATTCGTCGCCGTCAAATTCCGACTTGTATAATAGTTTGTACTATTGTCTGAAAGCCGCCTCTATACCAGTGGTGTCGTAGTGTGTGGTCCCCCTGTCAGTTCTCGCAGGCCTAACCACTTTACTTTTCTGGGCTTCCCTCCATTTCCAGACCTGGATTTTGTCAGCCTTGTCGCCTTTCTCGTTTTTTGTTTGAGAAAGAGTAATTTCTTCTCGGTTTTGTGCAGCAGGAGTTCTTTTAATTGTGCTTTATGGGCCACCAGTGATCTAGTCTGGTCCAGGGAGATGGAGCTGCCCGGAAGCCATCCCAGTTGGAGCTCTGCGAACTACCCCCTAAGGAGGTCTTCCTGTCTCTGCCTCTCCCTTTTTTGGGATCCTATACGAATTAAAACTCCACGGATGGTGGCCTTGAATGCGTCCCATAGGGTGTGTGCTCTCACCTCCCTGTTATCGTTAAGCTCGAAATATTCTTTAATATCTGCAAGCAATGCTTGGCAGTTTCCTTATCTTTTAGGAGGGAGTCATTATACTTCCACCTCCCTTGCTGCGGTCGCCCCTTGTGTCTCCCACCGCTATGCACACTAAGTCATGGTCTGACCAGGATACTGGTTCTACTGGGAGTCCTCAAAGTGATTAAACAATGAACTGTCTACCAGGATGTGATCAATCCTTGAGAAGGATTCATGGGCTTGTGAATAGAATGTGAAGGGGGGATCCCCTGCTGTTGGAGGCGTCAGTCTACCAATCCAAAGTCCCCATTAACTTTATGGAAGTTCCACAAGGTGGCCTCGTCTAGCTGGGACGGTCTCTGTAAGACCAGTCTCTTCCTGTCTCTAACGGGGTCCAGAACCATGTTGCAGCCCCCCCTACAATAAAGGGGCACTCTGTAGAAAGCTGCATCTTATCCCAACTCTTTCCCAAAAGGTGATTTGGCCTTTGTTCGGGCAGTAAATTACTCCCGGTGTCAATGGGTTCCTTAATGTCTCCTTTAACAAATAGGTAGCAAGTCCGAGTCCCCAGTGTCGCTTTTGCTTTAACCCCAGGCCACAACTATGGCTACTCCTCCTTTTGGATGTAAACAAGGCTCGGTGTACCTCCCTTATCATCCCCCCTCAGAGTGCCGGTTCTCTCCCCTCACCTAGTGGGTTTCCTGGAGAAAGAGCAAGTAGAGTTTGGCTCGGTAGAATTTTCGGGCCAAGAGCGATCTTTTCGTCGGAGAGTTGACTCCTCTAGCGTTTAAGAGCCCATCACCAGAGCTGGTAGTGCGTTAGCCTTTAGGATTTGGGAAACCAGATCCTTTTGTGTGTCCTTAATGTGTTCCACCCTTGACCCTTGGCTTAGCCACTACTGCTTGCAGGATTGAATACGTCTTTGCCAATAGCACAGAACTACCAGAACTGTAAATCCCAACTCCCCGAAATCTCTTCCTTTTCCCCCGAACCCTCCTCCCCCCCACCCCTCTTGACCTCTTAACACCACAACCCACCCCCACCCATTACCCCTCACACAACCTCCTTCTGCAGCTCCCCCTTTGGATTCCCCCTTAGCCCCTGCCCCGGCGTCCAGTCAGGTCTTCCACCCATTTCTGTTCCCCGACAACCACCATGGCGCCCGGTCACCACAGGACGAACCCTGAAGATGCTCTTTTCATTGAGGCCCCCTCCCACCCCCGAACCCCCACGCTCCCCTAAGAAAGACCTCAACTTCACCACCCCCCCCCTCTCACCCAGGTCTTTACCCCCCCATAGGAGGATCCACCCCCCCCCCGTCCACACTCCCCCCAACTCTATGGTCCCCCAGGACACCATACAGGGATGCAGTATTCTCCCCCTCTGCCCTTACCGTGGTTCTCCTTAGGGTTTGACACCACTGATCTAGTTATAAATACCATTCTTTCCTGTGTATCAGTCAATTGCTGGTGGCAGCAGGGTGTCCAATTTCTGAAATTTCCTCGAACCATGGACCGTTCTGTCCGTCGGGGATCCTCTTCCGCCTCCCCCCCTTTGGCTGCCTCCCTGGAGGGTTGTCTCTGGTCAATCAGTCTTTCCATGTATTCCCGGATTGTTCCCTTGATATCTTCTTCAGAGATCAACTTGGAATGCTGGCCCCCTGTATTCAAAGGTCAATGGGTAACCCCACCGGTATCATATTCACTTTTCTCTTAACCATAGTGTCAGCAGTGCACACATATGCCTTCTGGTCAGGATGAATGAGGAGAGGTCTTGGAAGATTGAGATTGTTGCATTGTTGTATGTGATGGTGAAGGACTTTGTGGCTTCCTATAAGATCTTTAGGTTTTCTGCATAGTAATGAAAGTGTAGCAGGAAGGAACGTCGTCCTTCAGCTCTACCACCAGCTCTGTCCGCTCTGTCTATGGTGGGTTTGTTTGTTGCTCCATCACTGAACAGAAAGTGGACTATTTCTTTGACTGCTCAGTAAATGTCTTTCGGTTTCTCCCTCCGCTTCTGTAAGGCCAAACATCCTGAGTTTGTTCCTCCGCTCCCTGTTGTCGAAATCAAATCATCCATTTTGAGGGTTTTCTCCTTGTCCCTCCTCTCCAAGGCCGACAGTCTGGTGGCAATCTGTGCTTCAAGAATATCCACCGAGGGTTGGTTGGTCCCCAATCCTTGGATTCTGTCCTCCATCTTATGCACTTTCTGATCCATCTTGTCCACCCATTGGTCCTTTTTTATAGAGTCTATGCCCTATGTCGGCCCACATTTCACCAATTTCTTGCAGCAGGGCTGCAATGTCTTTTGGTAGAGATGGAGTAGTCTGCCTGGTCTGCCATTCCCTTGGGGGTCACGACCGTTGGTTGTGCCTGGGTGTCCTGGTACAAAATTCCTCTAGCGCCATTTCCCAACTCATCCGTGCCGACAAGCTGTAAAGTGGGAGGCAGTCCCCCCCAGGGTTAGTGGCGGCCTGGTGACGTGGTCCGGGCTAGTGTGGGAGAGGGGCTGTGCTTCTGGATAATGCAGCCCTGTCCTGGGTCTGCTTCACTACAATGCTGCGGCCCTGGGTCGCATGCTGGTGCTTAATGGCAGGACGCCAATTTTTGAGGTGCCTGGCATGGGTGGTGGGGACCCTTCTTTGGGTTCGTTGTGTGGACAAGGTCTGGGGGTAGGCTCCACTCGCTTTTCTGTCCTTTGGCCCCGTAGTGTTTCCCTCTACGGCCACATGAAGGTCTCTCTCCTGCTTGTTGAAGGCTCTCGCCCCCTCTCCTACCCCGTAGGGGGCCTCTGCTTACTGTATGTGTGGACGAGTCTGGGCCCTGCCTTGGCCCCGTTTCTGCTGCTCACTTCGATTGGGGAGCTCTCCTGAATCCCTGCAGTTTCTCCCGGGGAGTCTTCTCCCCCCCCTCACTTTGTGGTGCATCTTCCCTGTATCTCCCTGGCTCGGTGTGCGGGGTGGTGGGGGGTGGCCACACTCAGCCTCCTGCAGGCAGCTGTGGTGTTGCGCCATATCATCCAGTGGCAGAGGGGCAGTTCAGGAAGGCGGTGGTCTCGGACTCAGGTGAAACTCGGCAGTTTCTTCGGATTTCCCTGGGATTGCGGCTTTAAACTTCACCAGTTTGTGCCCAGAGTGTTGGGGCACCGGATGGGGTCCTCTGCTCAATGTGGGGGATTTTAGAGGGTCTCAGAACCCTTTTCGTCCCAACAGTGATGGAGCAACACTGAGAAGTCAGCTCATTTCTGCGCCCCCCTGGTGGCCGATCGAACAAGCCTTTTTGAAAAATGACAACAGATCTATTCTTCTTAAATCTTTAGATTTCTCACAAAATAACAAAAATGCACAAAAGTGCACTGTCGTCTCTGGGCATACATCCCACAATGGGCAGGTTTCAGAGGGGTGATCTTTCCAACCTTGAGTACATTTTGCAACTTTAAGAGTACCAGTCATGAATTCCATAAATAGCGTGCAAGCATAAGCTCGTGAAATTAAATCTAGGTGTAGCTTGGTGCCTTGATCAGTTTTCAGGTTCACATAGTTCAGTCCAACTTTCAAATGTAGGCACAAGCTTACAAGATGTTCGTACATAGTCCATCTGGCGACCAACTTCACCGCCTTTTTGGTTAGGTTATGGGACTTGGCATTTATATAGCGCTTTATATATCATTGGTATGACCTCAAAGCGCTGGTAGGTTGAACGCCCTCGGGAACCGTAGTTCAGGTCAGTAGAGAGAGAGATGGAGTTGTACGGTGTGTGGGTGCACCGGGTATGTGTGCATCTGGTGTATTTGTCATATGGTAGCTGCTTCCTAGCGATAGGTGGTGCTGAGCAGATCAGTTGGATAAGTGCAGACTGGGTTCTGGCTGCGTTAGGCCTGAGGAACGCTTATGTGAGCAGCTGGGCCGGAATGTGCTTGGCTAGTTGCGTTTTAATAGGGTGATGGTGTTTTATGAGGTCGTATTCGTACGCGAACAGCTAGGCCGAATTATCAGGGGTATCGCTGTGTTCTAGTTGAATGATGGTGTATAGTAGAGAGTGAACGTAGTGGTGTGATGTGGTGGTTATCTGTAAAGCGCCGGGAGCAGGCACGTGAAACAGGATGGTGGGACAAGCGACATACAGATATATAGGGACAGGGGCCGATACAGGTATATAAATAGCATATGTAGGGGGTTACAGATATATAGCAAAAACACGGGAACAGGGTGCAGAGAGATCCAGTGAGAGGGCGAATTCCAACAGCTTCCACTCATTCCATTCTGCCCTATTAATTTCGTCCACTCCGTCCATTTCTTCTGCTTCATTTACACAATGTATTCCATCCATGTTATCTATGTCATCTATTATATCACATTTGTTTGATCCATTAATTCCATCCATTCGACCTATTCCATCTACTCTACCGAATCTATCTATTCCGTCCACTTTGTCCATTCATCAATTCCATCTATGTTAGCTGTTCCATCTATTACCTATTCCTTCAATCCTACCCAGTTCATCCATTTAGTCCAGATCGTCTGTTTTATCCAGTACATTCATTCTATCCGGTTCGCCCATTCTATCCAATTTACGCATTCTGTCCAATTCATCCATTTTATCTATTCTAGTTCATCTGTTCTATCCATTCCGTCTACTCTATCTGTTCTGCTTGTTCTGTCAATTCTATCCACTCCATTTCATCTATCTATACCATCAGCTACATCTGCTTTATTCGGTTCCGTCCACTCTGTCCAGTTCCATCCATTCCGTCCAGTTCCATCCCGTCCAGTTCCATCTATTCCGTCCAGTTCCATCTATTCCGTCCAGTTCCATCTATTCCGTCCAGTTCCATCAATGTCATCTAATTCCATTCACTCCATCTATTTGGTCAGTCAATCTACTCCATCCGTTTCATTCAGTTCTATCCGGATCCATTCAGTTCCGTCCAGATCATCCAGTTCCATCCCGGTCATCCAATTCGATCCACTCTGTCCACACTGTCATTCTATCCACTTCATTTAATCCGATTCATCTATTTTATCTGCTTCATCCACTCTGTACATGCCATCCATCCACCCTCTCCGTGCCAGCTACTCTGTCCATTCTATCAGCTCTATCGGTTCTATCCACTCCATTTGTTCTTTCTACTCTGTTGCATCCGTTTTATCCGATCCGTCAGTTCTATTAATTTCATCCATTCTATCCGTTACATCTATTCCATCTGCTCCATCCCTTCCATCCAATTCAGATCGCTCCGTCCAGTTCTGTTGATTTTATCTACTCCATCGGCTTGGTTCATTACAACCGTTCCATCCGCTCTACGCATTTTATCTGCTCTATTCGCTCCATTGGCTCCATCCGCTCCACCTACTCCTTCCACTCCATCTCATCCAGTCATTCCCTCATTCCATTCGATCCATTCCATACCCTCAATCCAATTTGGGCCAATTCCAACCAGTTCCATCCATTCCATCCGATTCCAATCACTCCATGTACTTCTATCCATTCATTCAATCAATCTACTCCATGTATTCCATACCTTCTATCTAATTCCGTCCATACCATACATTCCATCCACACTGTCGAATTACATCCAATCATATAGTCCCCTCTGCTCCATCCCCTCCAATGACTATCCTGTGGGTAGGATCGAAGGTCTTTGAACACAAGGTAGAATAGTCTCATTATGTGTTTAGTCATTGGTTCAGACACATCTTTAGGGTGGTCGTTGGGGTTATGGCAAGAACCACGTTTTTAGTAATTTGCAGAATGACAAATAGTCTTTGGTGTGTCGGATGTGAGGTGGAAACGAGTTCCACAGAGTGGGGGCCAAGGCAGAGAACAAGGATCCTCCGAACAGCCAGTTACATTCTGTGGATTCTGCCAGAGTTCCCTTAGGCCCAGTACACGTTGCTGCCGCCTTACAGGTTTGGGCCATGGCAGGGTGTTCCCTCCTAGATACCCAAGTAACCCGATAAAGCCTCTTGATATTTTCCCAGCTCTGGGGTCGCCCAGTGTCTTACACAGTATAACACTGGTTTCCAGACCACACTCCAACAATAATGGGGCATTGGGAAAACTCCTTGGTAACAAATAACCAGGTTACTCACCGTAGTGACCACCTTACTCCTAGTCCATAGTCTCCTTTCCTCCATACTTATGGGACATTCCTTCGTCCTGTGGGACGGGACCGGAGCACTTTGTAAAAGCATCAAAATTTAGCAAAAATTTTAGTCCTTCCTCCCCTTTACGCGGGGTACTGCACGTGGCCGTAACCTGGCCCATCTTAGCTCCGCCCTGCGCATCGCCCATCAGTCCTTTTCTATCGCCAGGTCAGAGACCTTTAAGCAATAATAGAGGAAGCTTATTCGAGGGGACGGCGGGCGGGCGTATGGAGGAAAGGGGACTATGGACTAGGAGTAAGATGGTTACTTCAGTGAGTAACCTGGTTATACTGCTACGTCCCGTCCCCTTTCCTCCATACTTATGGGAGATTTCCAAGCACTCCTCAACTCCTCACAGGAACTACGGATGGATGGAAAAAAAACCTTATTGAAAGAGGTTCTTCAGCACAGTCTGGCGAAACTGAGCATCAGATCTGGAGCTCAGGTCTAGACAATAAGGTTTACAAAAAGCCGATGGGGAGGCCCATGTAGCCGCCTTTGCGATGGTCTCCCAGGGGACATATTTCTGAAAGGCAACGGCAGCTGCCTTGCCTCGCACCAGGTGCGCATGAATACCTTTAGGAGGCTGCAGACCTTGAACAGTGTAAGACTCCGTAATACAGGCCGCAATCCATCTGGAGATAGTCGCCTTAGAGGCCTGCCTACCTTGTGGGTTACCAAAGGTCACCAATAGTTGAGAAGAGCTCTTAAATTCAGATGTTCTGTCCAGATAGAACTTAAGAACACTTCTAACATCCAAGCAATATAGAACCCTTTCCTCTTCTGAAGCTGGGTTTGGAAAGAAGACCGGCAGGGAGACTGACTGATTCAGATGGAAATCAGAGACCACCTTGGCAGGAAAGAGGAATTCGTCCGTAGAACCACCTTATCCTTGTGGAAAACCAAGAAGGGATGCTCCACCGACAGAGCTTGGAGCTCACTCACACGCCTTGCTGAAGTAAAGGCAACCAAAAAAAAAAATAATAAATAAAAAATAAAAAACACACACCTTCCACGAAAGGTGCTTATGGTCCACCGTGGCCATAGGTTCGAACGGTTTATGGCACAACGCAGTAAGGACCACATTCAGATCCCACGTCGGGTGCGGCCTGCAAACCGGGGGATAAAGACGAGTCAAACCCGCAAAATGCCTCCTAATCACCGGATTTGACAGTGAATAAGAACACTGGTCCATAGACAGGTAGGCGTCTAAGTTCTGCATGTGAGAACATGAACACCCGATTCTGCTAGGTGAGACACGACGGACAGCACTGTGTCAATCGTAGCCACCCTGGGGTCCAGCTGTGAGGCTAAGCACCAGTGACAGAACCAAAGCCATTTGTTCTTATACTGAGACCTCATCGAGGGCTTCCTGGCTGCCTGAATTATTCGCATATTATCAGCTGACAGGTTGAGATGCTCTAAAGATCTGAACTCAGGCACCATGCCGCCAAGCTGAATGATTGTGGTGAGGGGTGCCACAGCCGATCCTTCTGGTGAAGCAGATCAGGACTCACCGGTAGCTTGATCGGTGCACACACCGACAGATGCTGAAGTTCTGAGAACCACAGGGCTATGAGAAGACGAGAACAGTTCACCCTGTTCCTCAGCTTGCAAATCGTCTGATGAAGCAGAGGCAGAAAAGCATAGGCCCTCATGTTATGCCAAGGAATCTCAAGAGCATCCCCCAGACAGGAGGCTTCCAGACCCTTTCTGGAGGCATACAGAGGAAGTTTCTCGTTTGCCTAAATTGCGAAGGTCCACTTCCGGAGTTCCCCAACACTAGAATACCTGTGAGAGGATCTCAGATTTCAATTCCCACTCATAGCTGACCATTGTCTGTTGACTGAGGGCATCCGCTGTGACGTTCGGCTGGCCTGGGATGTGTACTGCTACCAGCCAGACACCATGCCGAACCGCCCACTCCCAAATCTGGATGGTCAGATCCACAACAGGAGAAGACGACTTGGTGCCCCCCTGCTTGTTGATGTAATACATTGACACGACATTGTCCGTGTGGATACGGACCACCTTGTTGGCAATAACTGGCCTGAACGCCTTGAGCACTTGGAGAAATCGCCAGAAGCTCCAGATGATTTATGTGAAGGAGCTTGTCCTGGGGCGACCAAAGGTCTGAGACCTGAAGAAGATCCAACATCGCACCCCACCCTAGGAGGGAGGAGTTCGTTGTGACCGTCACCATTGGGACGGGGTCTTGAAATCTTGCACCTACTGGCGACCACCACACCAGGTCCGTCCTCATGGAAGCCAGAATCAAAACCATCTTGGAGTCCGGATCCGCCACCTGACGCCAAGAGCTCCAAAGAGTCATTTGAGTCCGCCTCATCTTGAGCCTGGCAAGAGGAAGAGCCAATACACAAGTACACAAGAGGCCATGAGGCCCAGAAACCTCTAGAACCACTAGGCCGACATGCTCGCCGACTGCGCAAACATCTGACACGTGACCAACAGATCCGCCATTCTGTTCCCGGTCAGGTAAACTCTGTAGTCTAATGTGTTCCAGCAAAACCCAGGAAGATCAAGTCCTGAGAGACCATCATGGAAGATTTGCGCCAGTTCACCGACAGCCCAAGGTGGAACAGGTGCTGGAGGAGAGACTGAAGATTGTACGCGGCTTTCAGCGGGCAAGGGCTGCGCAACAGCCAATCGTCCAAGTAAGGATACACATGGATACCCTGCAAACGAAGATAAACTGCAATCACCGACATCTTCGTAAAGACACGCAGTGCCGAGCTGAGGCCAAAGGGAAGCACTCGGAACTGGAAATGCTCCTCTCCCACAGAGAAATGCAAGTATCTTCGGTGTGGATTCCAGATCAGAATACGCATGTACGCATCCGGAAGGTCCACCACGCTGAGCCAATCGCCCATCTGTAGAGAGGACTTTATCTGACCAGGTGTGATCATCTTGAATTTCTCTTGGGGTAGAAAAAGATTGAACTGGGAAAGGTCTAGAATGGTGCGCAGGCCAGCCTGGTTGGGTTTGGGCACCGTAAACAGTCGGGCGTAGAAGCCCTCCCCTCATTCCCCTAGGGGAACGGGTTCCACCGCTCTGAGATCCAATGACTTCTGGATCTCGGCCTTGAAGGAGGGTGACGCCGACTCCTGGAAGGGAGGATTGATGGGTGTGGTAGGGGGAAGGGGTAAGCGGAAGCCCGCCCGAGCGACTGACAAGACCCCACCGGTCCTCGGTGATGGTCTGCCACGCCTTCCAATGAGACGCAATGCGTCCTCCCACCGGGGTCTTGTGCGAGTGCAGAGAACCCTCATTTGGCTGGTTTTTCGGTGGCGGCACCACCTGAACCTGAGGAGGAGGCTGAGGAGCGGGAGAAATATCGACTCCGTTGCTGCCTCTGGCAGGAACTCCCTGAAGGGGTATTCGACTCTGCAGGATTTTCGGTCCAGAAATCCCCTAATGCCAGAAGAAGGCCGGGGCTGTGACAACCGCCTGTCCTAAAAGGTGGTTTCACCAGGACAGACAAGGACTTGGCGGTCTGGGTGCTAGCCTTCGTTTTGGTCGACTCCACATCCGTTGTGGGATGAAAAAGCTCCTTGCCGTCAAATGGCAGATCCAAAACCTTATCCTGCACCTCCTTGGAGAACTTGGTGGCATGCAGCCAAGCCTGACGAGAAGTATCCACTCCAAGCATAAGGCATCGGGCCAAAGTGTCGACGTGATGAGCCGCTGCTTCCAGCAGATCCTGATCCAGGACCCTGGCATCTGACAAACCCGCCTTAAATTCCTCAAGCTTTTCAGCGGGGATGAATTCCTTAAATGACAGACCTTTCCACATTTTCATATTCTCCCCCGCTAACACCAGTTCTGCATTGGCCGAGTTAGCAAAAATCTTCCTCCCAAGGGAGTCAAGAAGTTTATCCTCTTTGCCCAGAACCTGTGGAGGATGCCGCAGTTCTGGACTGCAAAGTGGCCGCAGCCACGACTGTGGAGGTGGGGGGGAATTTTCTTATTGACAAACAGTCCAGAGTGTGGTTTCTCCCATACTCTACGGACCTCGGCCAAAACGTCCTTCTGCAGGAACAAGCTGGTACGCTCCGAAGGAGACAAGGTGAACACCCCCAAAAGCACACCCTCCTGCAGAGCGGGTGCCTCAGGTACTGGAACATCCAACAGACATGTCCAGCACCCGGTCGTGAAAGGCTCTGATAGAGCGGGGCTGGGCTTTGCTGTCCTGATCGCCCTGTACATCATCCGATAAATCCGGATCAGGCTCAGTCACATCCGGCACCACAATTGCCTTCTCCACTGGGGACAATGGAGGCGGGGTCAAAGAGTTGGGGGAGGGCCAGCCGGTAAAGGCGGCGCCGGCAGAGGCACAGGCAACGTAGCCGGGGCTGTTGGCGCAGGGGGGCATATCTCCCTAAACAGGCCCTTAAAGTACTCCTTCATGGGGTCGGAACACAAGTTTTTGAAACTTGCTGAAAAAGACGTCTCCGCTGATTTTAGGCGCGACAGGAGGAGGCTCTCATGAGGAGGGTAATTCCAAGGGCGCAGGTGAGAGGGTTGCCAAGACGGCACTTGCCCGCTGTTGTCTACATAAAATCAAGGGCGGTAGAGGCATCCGAGCGTTCCAGTCATAAACTGGACAAAACGGATGTGCACAAGGAAACGGATGTTCATCTGAAAGAGCACCCCCTACACCTAAAGCCGATGGCGTAGCTGTAAGGTTTGTATCCAAAATGGCCGCCGTGGTCTTGGTGGGAATGGCCGCCATTTTGTCAGCACCTGAGGAGAACTGCGACATGTGTGGAAGTGAGGCAGGGGTCCCCACAAGTGGGTCAGGGCTCTTCATTTTAGCCTTAACACAAGGAACCTCGGCCGAGCCGGTACTATGTGGCCTAGGATGTTTTTGTGACATGCTAATAGCCAAACTAGCCTTCGCAGGAAGGACCTCAGCACTGCTGGTAAAGGAGGAATTACGGTTCAAAACCTCACTCCTTGCACCCTCAACAGTTCTGGGGTCACCGCAAGAGCGGGAACGATGAGGAACACCTTTCAACGACAAGGCCTCGACATGCCTCTCAGAACTGTTGGTCACCTTAGCCTCTAAACAAGGGACCTCAGACCCGCATCCGGTAGAAGCCTCTTCACACCGGGCCTCGAACTTCTGTTAGGTACCAACAAGCCCAGTCGAGGCCGGTTCCATGTAATGTCACCACAAAAACATTGCCATACAAAAATATGGCCAAAAAATGGTCGTTTTTTGTGACGACATTATTGCATGGAACATGCGGCGGACACCCCCGCAACCCCCACATTTTTTTTTTGCCCCTATCGCCACATATATTGTCACCCAAATAATATCGCCACAACATTTTCCCGGCGATATTTACGGCGACCATATATATGGCGATATTAATACCCGATACCGTCGAGGCCTCAGGGCACACCCCGGTACAAATGAGGGAAGCTCCAATCAAGGAGGCCATGGAGCGAGCGTCGGTACCCCACGACTCAGTAGAGCTAGGTCTACAAACAGCCCTCACAGGAGGGGCCTCGGATTGTCATCCGGTGTCAACAGGCCCCTTACGGAGACCCTTGGAGAAAACTCCGGTAAACTTTAGGCCTAGACGGCACTTCAGGGCAAGCCCCGGTAAAAGAGCCCTTGACCTTCCTCCCAGACCGGGAAGACCCCGGAAAGGAGTGCCTCGGCCAGGGTGCCCTAAAAAGTTAAGAATTTACCAGGCGTTGTTTCTTCTTGTCGATGAAGGATTGGAAATGCGTAGCAGGAGTGCACTGAAACACCTCCTACCACCGCTCTAACCAACGTTGGAGCGCCCGGACCGAAAAGGAATCGCAATAAAAACACGAGTCCCACCAGTGGTCAGGACCCAAACACTAGCAAAGCGTCGCTGACAGGAAGAACAATTCGTAAAGTCTAAGTGAAAAGGCATAGACAGACTATCACGCGATCGGAAGCGAGAGCCAGAGAGGAGGCAGTTGGAAGAAAAAACCTTCCGCAGATGCTAAGTGCGTCCAGTCTTGAACGAGCGGAGAAAAGGACTGATGGGCGATGCGCAGGGCGGAACTAAAATGGGCAGGGTTACGGCCGCGTGCAGTACCCTGCGTAAAAGAGGAAGGACAAAAAATTTCGCAAAATTTTGATGCTTTTACAAAGTGCTCCGGTCCCGTCCCACAGGACGGAGGACTGTCCCTTAAGTATGGAGGAAAGGGGACAGCACGTTGGAGTACATCTTTTTCAGAAACGTGTTCTCCACAGGCCTCACAATTCAGCTCCATAAAGGGCAGCAGACGAGATCTGTAGCTTGTAAATACTGACGGCAGGTGATACAGCTCCCTCTCCATGACCCACAAAAAACATTTCTTAAACCGTCACTGTCTTTTTCCAAAACAACCTGGCCCTTTTCAGACTGGGCAGACCATGTCCCAGTAAGAGGAATTGTAGCAGGTGGCTTTCACTTAGGAGTGGGGGAAGGTACCCATGGCTACTTGGGTGTCCGCATGTCCAATGGTGAGCCTGAACGTGTAGATGTGATGATGAGATCTAACTTCCTTCAAACATTCCAGAGAGCTCGGGGAAGAAGATCAGGTTTGCTCATGATCATTCGCGCCCTCCCCTATGTCAGTTTGAAATGGTCTTATAAGTTCAAGAGAATTCAAATCAACAAAAACATATCTGATGTACAAAATAACTGTTAAGTGTGTCTATAAGAACTTGTGAGGGAGTAGTGGCAGCATCAGCCACAAGTGGGTTATTAAACTCATCCAAAACTGAAAATGTGACCAATTGACTACTGGTCTGCAGGAGTAAAGGGATGAGTGGTGGCTGGATGACCTACACAGCTCCACACTACTAAAACAGCAGTGAAGCCAATCATAAAGGTGATGTAAAAGAAAGAAAGCAGAATTTTGACCGAAATGATACTCTGGTTTGATAATTTGATAAACAGAGCTGTTCCGGCAAGAGGCTTTCAGCAAGGTTCCTAGCTCAAGGATATTCTCTTTGGAAGATAAGGCAGTTTTTGTACCACCCTCTATCGAGAATGCAACAAAGAACCCTATGGAGAAGGCTAAAATACCTTCAGCAATTACAACATCATAAAAAGGGAAAGCATGAGACATGCACAGTCAGAATTTATGATAAAATTGAAGCATTACTATACTTGCAATACACGCAATGTCATTTACGCTCCAAGATACCCTTGTGGCCGATACTACATTGGCCAAAAATCTCGCAAGTACCCGCAAGATGGACAGAACATAAATCCAACATTCCAACGGGTAACTTAAAATCTCCAGTTACCCGACTCTTCAACTAACATAAATACACCATTACACAATTGAGATTTGTAGTGTTAGAAGTTGTGCACCAACCCCTGCAAAGGGGGGGGGGGCAGGGGGACAGGGGGCGAGGGAGGGATTAGTTCTAAGAAACATATACGGGATTTGTTTTGGAATGATCATTTATATACTATTTAACCCATAGGGATGAATGAGAATTTCAGCCTAGAGAGGTATATCTAAATGTACTGATTCTGTAATGTAATCTGTAAATGATTGAAGCGCACATGCTTAGATCGAATGTTTGTTTTGAATGCATGTTACACAGTGTGATTATCGATGAAATCCATTTTTAACTATAGCCGACACTAAAATAAAACAACCTGGTTTGTTGGCGTCTAATAATCTTAAGTTTCTAATGGAACTCAATACATTCCTTTATTATTTATTTTGTCAAGTCTATTATTCTCATGTTAACGCTTTCTATACATGTTATATGGGACTTTTATCATTATACTTTTACGTATTTTGGTTTACAACTTATGCAATTGTTCATTTGAGGTATACTTTATATTGTTAGAGAAATATTAATTTGATGCATTTTAAATTCATTTTTGCTACCAAGTATTTCTTTAGCTCATTACTGTAGTCGCAACAATTTTCAGCCTATCGACTTACATTTAATGCAACCTCGTTAACAACGGACTCAGTATCCTGTTGATAACATGAATGTGGTACTGCCCTTATTACCTATCCCCAACCCGGATCATCCCTCCATACGTTTTAGATGAAATGTGTATGCTTTAGAATTGTAATGTTACAAAGTTAAACTGCAGTTGTCTTGAAAAGTGCTGCTAGATGAGCTTGAAAGGATGATTTCAATGACTACGATATATCATAGAACTCTTGAGGGAGGGGGGGGGGGGGGGTTTCAGCTGACTGGGGAAAAAAGAAATAGGAATTTGAGAGAATATATGAGTGAGGGAGTGAAGGAGTGAGACTACCTCAGATATCCGGAAGGCATAACTGAAAATTTTATGGTGGGCACAGTTAAGGGAACCAAGAAAAAGAAGCAATGCAATTAGAGAAGAGAGCAACATGGGAAGGCGCACGGTAAAAGTAAAGCAGAAATGTATCATTATGATTGATTGGCACAAGGAATAGCACTAGCAAGAAGAGTGAGGAGGTAAGTAATTACTTGCGAGAGGGGGAACAGCATTACTGCAGAGGTTAAGGGAGACGGAAAGTACTCAACGTTGCAGCAGATGATCAGTTAACCTGCATTAATTACATTTTTCTACCAGCCACTGTTGACGCTACAACTAACTCTAGGGTGGGGCAAGCTGAAACAATATACAAGAAATAGAAGCTAAACCTCTCTTCAATATGGGTTGCGTGGGCAGAGCTCAGGTAGGGGTAGTAGGTCGACACACAGGTACAAATAGTCCACACACAGCTCTAGAATGCACACCACACCGATCTAATAAAACACATACTTTAATAAGCTCTCACATATTTAAAACTACCAGTTTCAATAAGTATGTGTCATTAACACACAGTATTAAATAGATGCCAGTATTGCCTACACAAGGACTTCTAACCCCAATTTCTATTTGTGAGTCCTTTAACCACAGTTGAGCACCCAGCATAAAATAACAGGGGTTGGGGAGGAGGGGAATGAAGGAACCATAAAACCTAACAAGTAGATAAGTACTAGGTAGTCTACACAACTAACTGGTCAGCACCTAACACGCATTGGTATTGTATTAAAAAGGGAAGCCCTGTTTTACCCAAGGCAAAATAGAGGCAGGGGGGGGCGAGGCCGGGGGGCGGGGGGTACAAAGCGCACATTTTTCTAACAATGAACTGCTAAAATACTTGGAATTGCAGTTACCTATGTTTCGATTGCTTGATGGCACAAAACAACAAAGTAAATCTTCCAAGAAGCATTGTACCTAGTTTTTGGAAGCAGCAATGCAAAAATAGCATCCGAAGGTTTCCGGAGCCAAACTAAGACTGCAAACATTTAACCCATGGCTGAAGGTGGGCATTGTTGCCTATGATCAAACAAGTTACTTATCTTACCTGGTAACGTTCTTTCGATGGGATGTTCCTCCGACGTATTCCACATCTATGACAGTAATGACCACAGCTGTGCAGCTTCGAAACATTTTCAATGGAGGCGTCCTGCGTTGATACGCTGTCCCTCGAGGGCCTCCGTCGAGAGTCGACATCACCGGATGTTATACATAGGACGCATGGTGCCCGTAGCCTCAGTTGTAGTTTTTTCTCCAGACGTGTGGCACCAATCTCCTGCCAGTATGACTGCCGAAAGCCTTGTGGAACCGTAAGCTGCAATTGCATAAGAAATTCTGTAGAAGGGCAGGCTGAGAGGGTTCAATGTGGAATACGTCTGAGGAACATCCCATCGAAAGAACGTTACCAGGCAAGATAAGTAACTTGTTCTTCAAGGGGATTGTGTCCTTCGATGTATTCCACATCTATGACAGACTCCCAAAGCAGTACCAACGTATGGAGGTGGGAAAAGAATTTACAAATTTAGAATGCCCAATCAAATTTCTGAATATAGGACTGCCTTACCAAAGGCCAAATCCTGGCCATGGATAGAGTCCAGGGAATAGTGTCTCACAAAGGTATTGACAGAACCCCATGTGGCTGCTTCCCAAATACTGCAAATCGGAACGCCCCTCTGTAGAGCCATGGAGGCAGCCACACCCCTAGTAGAGTGAGCCCGTAAGGCTACTGGAGGGTCCTTATCCGCAAAACGGTAACGCTCAGATCGTCAAAATGATCCATCTGGACAAGGTCTGCTTGGAAACAGCTTGACCTAAACTCCTTCCAGCATAACCAAAAAAGAGCTGATCGTCCACTCTGACCCGGAACATCCGTGAGAGATAGAAACTCAAAGCTCTCCTAGGATCCAACCTATGGAGCCTCTCCTCTTCCTTACCAGGATGCGGAGGAGGATAAAACGTCAGAAGAATCACCTTCTGGCTTAAATGAAATTCTGACACCACCTTCGGAAGAAAAGAAGGACGGACCCTAAGGACAACCGTGTCCTTATGGAACACCGTGAACTGTGGCTTCGCAGAAAGTGCCTGCAACTCACTCTGCGTGCAGAAGTAACCACAACTAAAAAAACAGTCTTAAAGGACAACGGTCTCAACGGGCAAGAATGTAAGGGCTCAAACGGAGCTCCCATTAGGAACTTTAAAACCAAATTCAAATCCCATCCCGGCAGCTGGAAAGGCAACGGTGGAAACACATTAGTTTGCCCTTTTACAAACTGCGAAATCAAAGGGATCTTAAAATAAGAACATTCCTCAGATGAGCGCTTAAATATGGACAGTGCCGCCAGGTAACCCTTAATGGTACCTACTTGCAGGCCCTTGTGTGCTAAAGAAAGCAAAAAAGACAAAACCAAAGTAATGGGAACATTGGAAAGGATCCACATTCTGTACCCTGCACCAGTCGCAGACGTTCCTCCAACGGCAACGGTACAGGGATTTCGTTGCGGGCCTTCTGGCCGAAAGAAACACCTCCATCACGTCTTCGGGGAGGTCCCAATCCTTATACCTCAGCCTTTCAGATACCAAGCATGAAGGCTGAGAGACTTGACCTCTGGATGGAGAACTCGACCCCCTCCCGTGAGAGCGGATTGTCTCGGTAGGGAAGACGGCGTGGAGGGCAGATGGACATGTCTAGAAGGTCCGGCTACCACGCTCTCCTGGCCCATGCCGAAGGAATGAGGATCATCTGGGAACCGAACCTCCGTAACCTCCGCAACACCTGTGGAATGGCGGGGACTGGAGGAAATGCATACAGCAGTGGGAAGGACCATTCCACCATGAACGCGTCCCCTAAGGCTCCTCTTGGAGGAAATTCCTGCAAGCAGAATCTCTCACACGGTTGATACTGGTGGCAAAGAGATCCACTTGTAGGGTTCCCCAAGGGGCGAAGAACTCCAAAAGAACTTCCTGAGCCAGCTCCCACTTGTTGGAGACCGTGCTCTGCCTGCTCAAAGCGTCCGCCGCTGCGTTTTCATCTTCGGCCAGATGAACTGCAGAGATCGAAATATCCTGTTGGATGGCCCAGAACCAGAGCTGCATCGCCTCCCTGCACAACGGGAGTGACCCTGCCCCCCCTTTTTTGTTGAGGTAGTGCATGGCTGTTAGGCAGATACCCTTAGGGACCACTGCAAAAGATTTAAGACTACAGGTGTTGCCAGTAAACCCACTTGGTAGCAGTCTGCACCACCCACATTTACCTGGTAGCTGTGGCTGAGCAGTCAGACTTCCCTCAAGAAGAGTTAGGCAGTATGCAAAGTATACACAATAGGCACTCAGATACAATAATACAAGCAAACACTGACCAGAGCTTTGGTATCAAAGTATATAATTATTTATTTAAAAACACACAGTTTGAAACACTCCAGCACTCCTATTGTAAAATATTCTAAACACAGTTACTATTGTAATATATACACCCCTTTTTCCTTATCAGATAAGTCACAGTAAAACACCACTTATTTTCATACAGAGGTGAGCGCTTAGCTAGATTGCACTCCAATAAGTTTGTGAGAAAGGGAGGGAAAAAGACAGAATATGGAAAGGTACACCACTCTAAGATTAAGGAACACTAAGTAAGGCAGAAGAGCAAAAGTCACTGGTGAGCCAAAGTCCAAAGGCTGGGCCCACTCAGAGAGCAAAGCACAAATGCGCCCAAGATCACAGTTACACTAGGCTTAGAAAGTCTTGCAGAGGGTTCAAAAAGAGTTTAGAGAGGCTTAGGAAAGTTTAGCCAGGGTGTCCCAGGCTAACCCAGGTTCGAAAGCCGGGGGCTAAATCTACCCCGTACAGTCGGTAGCAAGGGAAGCCAGGCGGGACCCGGTACCTTAAGTGGGAAGGATCCTCCAGCGGTTGCATTTGTTCCTAGGAGTGGGTGCAAGTTACGTCGTCGTTCAGGGGAAGAGAAGATCACGACTTTGAGGAAAGATGAAGGTCGTTGCACTACCAGGGCAGGAACCAGCCGCAGAGTTTTCCGGTTAAAGGTGGTACCTTTGTTTCGCGGTCGTGGTAAAACGTGGTATCCCGGTTGCCGGGGTGCTTGGCACGGGCAAGGCGGCCACGAGGTACGTCGGGGAAAGCGAAAAGACAGTGAAACTGGTTATCCCCACCAGTCAAAGGAAGAAGACTCTCCGGCGGGAGATCTCCTCTGTCGTTGGGAAAAGTGGTGAGGCAGTCCAGCAGGGCTCCACCGGTAGTGGTGTCGTGGCAGGTGCGGCTTAGCTTCTCCCTCGTCGGATTCTTAGGTCCTGTGGCGACTTCTGAAGTTCCAGTCCCCAAAGCCCTGCTTTTATGCAGCAAACCCCCATTCACTCAGCCTAGCTGTCACTCAAACATGCTAAGTGGTGAGCCGGCCGGCTCACCATTTGGGCCAAACAGGATGGAGTGCGACTTAAGTTGCCTAGGCAACTCAGTCCAGGGTACCTAAATTTCCCTCCACCCCTCCCAAGTACCCCAGGCAGAGTGGCACCACTTTGGAGGGCTTCTGTGGAGAAGCCCGCCAAAAAGTGGAACAAAGGGCTCGACTTGGGTTGGAGTCACAGAAGAGTACACAAACGCCATTTTAGAGTCACGTTTTGGCAAAAAATACCAACCGGAGAATTAATATTAATTAAATAAACCGGCGGTATGTTTGAGGCTACCGTAAATATACCCCTTTCACTGCACTGAGGGTGTTGTGTAACACACATCACAAAAACACATCAAGCCCTATGGAGTAAAAGACCCCATAGCCCATTAAACGCATCTAGATTCAAAGAAACACACTCAAATCATGCCCAAGAGTGAGGGTAAGAGAGTCTCACTCTTGGCAAGAGAAAAAAATAAACCCCAAAAATCCAGCAAAGCTGCTGGGGGACTCACTAGGTTAGGAAATTCAGCCTAAACAGAGAATTCTCCCTAACAATGGCCACTGTATTGTCCGTCATAATCAGGGCATTTTTCCCCCGCCCAGACAGCAGAAAAGCCTTCACGGCTAGCCTGACAGCCCACAGCTCTAACAGATCCGAAACTAAAAATGCGAGTCGCCAACCGCGAACCTCAGGTACTTCCTGTGCTTTGGATGAATCGGCACATGAAAGTAAGCATCCTTGAGGTCTAGACACCCCAACCAATCCTGCAGTTGAAGGGCCTGGAGGACTTGAGAAAGAGTTACCATCTTGAACTTGTCCTTCCTGAGGAGCTTGTTCAGCCAACGCAAGTCCATGATGGGTCTTAAACCCCCCCCCCCCCCGTCTTTTTTCAGGATAAAAAAATAAGGGGAAAACCATCCCTTGTTCCTCTCCGCTACAGGCACCAGTTTTATGGCGCTTTTCTCCAGCAGGGATAGGATTTCCTATGCAAGGAGCGGATCCGGACGCTTCAAAGAGAGCTTCGCCAGTGGATTGTCTGAGGCCTCTGCCGGAAAGGCAGGCAGTAGCCGTGGGTTATGATCTCCAGAACCCACACATCTGAAGTAATGGCTCGACATTCTCCAAGATGCTTCGGAAGTCTGCCCCAACCGGCGAACCATGGGGACATGGCCTCATGATTGAGCGGGCACAGCTGCAGCAGTGCCTGTGGGCAAAGTGGCAACTGCCCGAGCGGCTTTGGCACCTCGAGTACCTTGCTTTCCACCTCTGGTACTCCTACGGTGGCGCCTTTGACTGGCAGCTCCTCTCGATCTACCAAAGGAAGAGTAGTACCGAAAGGAACCTCCCCTCCATTGCTGTCCCCTAGGACGAAAAGGCGGAGGTTGACGTACTGCAGCGCTCAAAGAATTCGCTGCAGCTTTGGAGGTCTGCAACCTCGCTGCCAAAAAGATGGACACCATCAAAAGGGCATGTGGAGAAGCCGGTATTGCACATCAGGAGCAAACCCCGACTTCCGCAACCACGCAAACCTGCGTATCATGGTGCTCGCATCCATGGACCGGCTAACACAGTCTGCCATGTACAGACCCGACTGAACGGATTCACACACGGCATCCTTGCCATCTTGCACGAGGGCTAGAAAACCATCCCGTTCATCCCCTTTGGGAATATGCTCAGCCACCAAAGATGCACAATTCCACAGAGTGTGAGTGAATCTTGCCAAGGCACAAACGGAGTTGGCTGCCTTCAAAGCCATACCCCTAGAAGAAAATACCTTCTTCACCCAACCATCAAAGCGCTTGTCATCCCTATCAGGAGGGATGGTAGGGTACGCAGCCTGCTTCGCTGGGGCCATAGCAGTCTTCACCACCAAACTCTCCGGAGTAGGGTGCGTTGACAAGTAGCGGGGGTCACCACTGGCTGGACGGTATTTTTTCAGAAGCGACTTATTCGCTGCCGGGAGACTCTCCGGAGCAGTCCAAGCCATATGAAATGGCAACACTGGGTCAGTGGGTGGACCTTGGTCCAGGAGATCCATCAGATCTTCCTGAAGAAAATCAACAGATGTAGCAGACCACCCCAAGTACTCCGTCACCCTTGACATGAGACGCCTATACGAGGACTCGGCATGCGTACCAGGCTCAGGCCTGCCAAACTCAACCTCCGGAAAGGTGTCAAGACCACTGGCGTCATGTAAGGACTGACAGAGGTCTTCCATTTGACTGACCAGACAACAGGTCATCAGGAACCTCAGGAGGCACAACCCTCTCCTCATCCGACCCTTCTTCCACCTCTGAAATATTATCCAAAGGTTGGAATAAATCCAATCTGGATGGGGGAGCAGAGAAGGGCTCAAAAACAGGCCTCACGGACTTACAGAGAGCCTTCCTCGGAGTTTCCACCAGGGCACCTCTGGCAAATTCTCCTCAAAAGGCATCAAGGGCGCCGATGGAATCGGCGTCGACCGGGGTGCCCGATGACTTTCGACAACTGCTTCGAGGCCGGAGCCCCGAGAGTGTCCTTCGATGGCCTCAGCGCCAACGACTTCTTCGAAGCCGGAGCCTCGGGAGTCCCTCGACTGACACAGCGCCGACGCCTTCTTGGAAGGCCTCTCAGCCTCCGATGGCGTCGAGGACCGGGACCTGGACCTGGCATGGCTATGACGATCAACCTTGTCCGATCGGGACCTCAACGGCTCCCGATGATCGCGCCGACCACCCGAGCCTGAAGGCGTACGAGTGGTAGCTCTAGCTGGTTCCTTGCCGGCTTCTCTCGAAGGCGCGGACGGAACGGTGCCTTGCGATTCGAAAATCGCCATCATCTGCTGGCGGAATGCGTCCCATTCGGCCGCCGAAGAATACTTGGCGGGTGACTTGTCCCACCTTCTGGCGGAGTCCACCGACAAGGACTGGGAAGGCGACCGTGACTGTGCTTCCGAGAATGCCTAGAAGAGGCTGAGGAATGGCAGGAACCACTCCAAGACCCCCTGGATTTACGCCGACGCTGAGAGTCACCCCTCGAGTCGTCGGTCGAAAGCCCAGCAGATTTTGACTTATGGGTTTTAGATACCCTACCTACCGTAAATTTCTTCTTCGGCTCCCGCAAGGCCTCCGATGTCAGGGACTGGCAGTCATCGGTGGTGTGGCTTTCTTCGAGGCATCAGAGGCAGACGTTGTGCGGGTCTGTGATGGACATTTTGGAACCGCAGTCCCGGCACTTTTTAAAGCCCGACTTCGGGGTACAAGACGACAACGCAATCATAGAAGAACTGAGCACGCCGAGATTCCGAAGCGAACACGTTCGCAGAAAAAACAGAACTGGACCTACGGGTGCCGTGCGTCCTATATATAACATCCGGTGACGTCGACTCTCGACTGAGGCCCTCGAGGGACAGCATATCGACGTCATCGACGCAGGAAGCCTATGCCGAAAAAATTTCCGAAGCAGCACAGATGTGGTCATTACTGTCATAGATGTGGAATATGTCGGAGGACACAATCCCCTCGAAAATATGCTTCCCTAAAAGTGTAATGTTGCGCATTCATATTTAAAATGTCTAATAATAGCCAATGGATGCAATATGCATGGTTGCGTAAGCTCTTTGAAACAGTCAGAAACAGCAGCTGATAACTTTGTAAATCTTTCTTTCCTCCAGTTTCCAGTTCTTCCTTATGGTTGCATGTGAGCCAGGTCTTGGTTTCTGCAATCCTGGCTAGCAAGGGGTTGTCCGCTTTTCAGTTTAAGACTGGGACATAAGGGAATCTATACTCCAGAAGCCTTTGAGTTATTCTGACTATTGTAATTTGCTGCAGGCATACCAAGTCGCTTCAGAGTATAAAGAGAAATGGAGGTGCAAGGTAAGGGATGCTAGGGGTGAAGAATCTTGCAGAAGCCAATTAAGTTGCTTGCCAGGTACTATAGTAAAGGGTACTAGAATTACTGGTCTTGCCATGCCCTACAAATGAGCTGTAAGGACAGTTATGAATGGAACTCTTTCCTGAATTAGCTTTTTAATCATTTTTTGTAATTTCAAGCAGACTTTTTTTTAAAGAAATAAGTTTGTTTTTGTTTTTTGTGAAATCCTAAGGCAAGCTTATTTCCCAAGTCTAGGTTTATGACAGCAATTGTTTTCCATCTGCTTCTCTTTCTCCAAGATGATGCAACAGTCTGAAGAGGCGGAGCTTAGAGTCCTCAATAGAACATTAATGATGTGCCTGCTAGAAAGGTACTTTGGGCAAATTTGCTTGAAACATCTATGGGATGTGTTGCAAGTTGTTACAGCCTGCATTGTAGTCCCAACGGCAAGCTTGCTTTGAGCTAACCCCCCTTTGACATTTTACCTTTATAAAGGTGGGTGAACCTGTAGATGGCAGCCAACTTCCTGGAGTGGAAACGCAAAACAAATAATTTCCTTGACTGGGGGATCCTGGTTTTGGGCCTCCCAGCAACCACAAAGTAGCTGGATTCCGCTTTCCTTTCTTTGAGACAGATCGACTGTGTTAATGTCCTTTGAGCCACCATAGGACACGTAGTGCTGTTGTTGGTGCTCTGCTCAACTTCAAACCACCTGCTGTAGTTTGATCAATCCAAACGCTGCCACAAACCAATTAGTCACGACCTGATTGCATGCTTAACAGTGCGGGAACAGTGGATTTGAGTGCCGACTCGCCTGCTGGAAGCCATAGTCTGGCCGGTCCCAAAGCAGACTAGACCCAGCTGAGTCATCTTGCTGCTGACTTGACTGCTGTCCACAACTTGCTGTAGTCACCCCAAATGGGACAGGTATGCCCAGATGTGGGTCCCGTGTCTGCTGGGCCTAGAGACCCAAGCTACTCATCACTGATTAAGCCCAACAAGGCAGAAACATATTTGGGGATGCTTGTGTTCTCTTGCAGAAAGGATGTAACCCAGCAGTTTGGGCTGACTACCCCTTTTGGAGTGAGGCCAAGCCTGATTTGCATATGGTCTTTCCCCATTTTGTAATAGCTTGGTAGGTGAAAATGAAAAACGATGGTCTGTAGGGTTGCCCAGAGCAATGCCAGGCTTCAGATAAATTCCAAATCTTCCAGGCATCGCCTCTTGTTTTGCCACAATTATTGGAAGCCAGTGTTAGCGCATAGCCTTGAACCTCTCCACATTGGCTCTGCTACAGTTGAAGCGCCTATGAGCATGGCTTAGCACTGTCAAACACCAAAGACAAGATTTAAAGGTACTTAGAAAAGGCAGTGATCCCGTTTCACTGATTGGAAACATTGTGACTTTTAAGCCCACCCTCCATACCTTCTGTTAAGCCACAAACCATATTTTGGGAATTGTAGGGAAACCTTTTGGGGGCCCCAACTTCCCAGTCTTCTTTTGGTTCCTTGATCTTTCTTTTTCGTGAACAGAGTGACTTCTCCTGAAGTCTCCGCCTGCCGTTATGTCCCTTTTTATACGTTCTATAATAAGGTATATGGCATTGTCCCTAAGGTGCTCAGACTCACAGGTGCCTCTTGGGCACACTATTTCTACCCTAGTGCGAATGTGTCACTATACATTGGTTTTCAAGAAAAGGTTAGTAATAGCTGTGCTTTCATTTGTCTTCACCAAGTGTGCAAGTCATTTTGGATTACTGTTTCTTCATATCTGAAATGACTGAGGGAGAAGAAACCAAAAGTTATTTGTTTGCAAACAACTTTCATTTTTTCCTCCCATGGCCATTTCAGATAACCTGCTTCCTCTCCCACCCCCATACTTAACCTGTGGCGGCACACTGTGCTGTGTAGCGCCCACTCGCTGTGTCCCTTCGATGCCTGATCTCTCTCACTTCTGTCATTGCGAACCGGCTCAGTGCAGCCCTTTCCTTTTTTGTTTAAAAAAAAAAGCCTTTTAGCGGTCGGGTGGGGGAGACACCCCTGCAAACCTTGCCTACATTATAGCAAACAAGGGTGTGGGGGACACCAACGCAGCCCCTGCTCCCCTAGTTCACTATAATGCAGTTCTAATGAGATTTGATCCTAATGTTCGTATTCGAACAAATCTTCGATCACATCTCCCATTCAAAAACGTTTTGCGGTCAAATTGGGTAACTACACTCATTTCACCGCAGTGATAGCCCAATGTACCTTTCTGGTAGCCGTTGGTGATTTTTTAATAGTGCTCCCAGCCATTTTGTTGCTGTGAGGACAGGGCGTGTAGAAGACACACCAGGAGCCAGAGGAAGACTGCTGGGTGTTCGGCAACCGAAGAAGGCAGGCTTTCACCTGGATGGAAGCAGGCATGTGGAGGTGAAGCCGAGAGAGACAAGAACACCACGGGAGAAGTCCAGAGAGTAAAGCAGGCCTGCCGCGTAAGCGCAGATGGGACAGAGAACACTGAGCAAAGCCGGTGAGTCAGCACAGGAATGGTGGGGACCCCAGGGCATTTCGGCAACCGTGCCAAGCACAAACTAGAACAATAAAAGCCAAAGAAACAGACAAAGATTGATTGAAAACCAAGAAGGCAGATTGCAAATAAGGACCTCAGCCATATATGAATGTATGGAATGCAAATATGGGGGGTAACCCAAATCAAATAATAAATCAAGGTGTTATATACCAAAAAGGGGGGTGTGCAACTGTCAAAGTAAAGAAGGAACCAAGTGTGAATCCAAGTAGTCCTGGCAGGCAAGTAAACCAGGCAGCTACAAGTATGTGTGAAAGCCCAGGCAGGAGAGTATACCAGGCAGTTAAGTTTACAGGAGGTAGCAAGACAAGATATAGGACTGTTTCCTAAAACAAGAAGGAACCTTTGAAAGAAGTGGAAAACAAACGGTAGAGCAGCCTTGTAAATAACAGTATTGGTGTGGGACAAGAAAGCCACAAAAACCTGTTCGACCAAGAATCATTTGCATCAAGGAAGAATCCACGGAAAGGGAACTATGTTGAAGTTGTTTAATGTTCCTTTATTAACTCTTTTTGAAATCACTGAAGGTTAAAGAAATTTCCCTTTTCACCTTTTCATTTAGTTTATAGTGCAAGTATCAAAATTGACACAAGGACAGTTTTGATTATGGCATCCTAGCAAAGACAGATCTGTAGTTTTTGTTTTTAGGTAGGAAAACTCCTGATAGAGCATGGTCATCGAGGCCTTTTCCCAACCCTTTTGCTTTCAATGAAAGTCTTTAACCAAACACATGGCTAAACCTTGTCCGAGTTTCATTCCTGACTCTTCACAGGGGTTAAAGGAGCAATTCAAGAAAGACTAAAAAGCTAAGTAACTGGCACTACAAGCCTACAGACCAAGAACTCATTGGCTTGCTGAGAAATCAGCTTACAGTAGTTTTAAAACTTTGTTTCAGTGAAGTTACATGTCCTTCATAAAAGCATATGTAAATAATAAGTACATTTTAAAGATGCAATAGTATCGATAACATGTTTCAGCATTTTCTCTAGCTTCAGAGTAAATAACAGAAAGGAATATTTGGCAAGGAGTTCTGATATGTTCTCCTGATTGCAAGTGCATGTTGTAAAAAGAAATTGACGCAAAGTCGCAAAGTATTGAATGAGGTTATGTGGGCTTTGTAGAAGCCGTAGGCCTGAACAATTGCCAACTTTTTCAGCAGTTGTGTATATATTGAATAAAGCAAAACATTTGTATATTGAGTAAAGCAAGAAATGTATCAAGCCCTCTCGTGTTGAAGGAACACAAACATTTGACATTGTTGAACTTTTGATCTTGGCACCTACTGACCAGAGACCCTAAAAGACCAAAGTTCATTCTCACTAATAAAGCTCACTGACTGGGCTCAACAATACTCCTAATACAGGGGTCTACAACATTTGGCTCTCCAAATGATTGTGACTGCAACTCCCATCAGTCCTAGTACAATGGTAAATGGTGTGGGGGCAGAGGTCATGGGATTCGTAGTCCAAAACATCTGGAGAGCCAGAGCCTAAATTATGTGAGTGCAAGAAGAAATGCTAACTAAAAAGGATATTGTCCTGTAAGCAATAACGCTTATGTTTTGACTCAACGCTGGGGTCAATCCGTGAAGAGAGTGCATTACACATGGTTTATCCAGATTATTGATATTATTTTTACTAGATCCACCAAATGATACTGGAGCTTATATCGGTGGGGGAGGAGGGTAGCAAATCCTCAGATTTGGCTTGAAGACTTTTTCTAAACACAAAGCCACAAAAGTAAATGGTGCTCATTTCATATAGTGCTGGAAACATTATCAGACCATTCTTCGGGTACCTAGATGAGACAACTGCACTGTGGGGGAGAGATCATAAAGAGATTTGTTTAGGAGAAAGCTTGAGGATAGTTTAGGGGAAACACGCTCGTCTTGGAAGCGCGACAACGAGGAGCAACCCAGATTCGATTCCCGGGTTCACACTGAGAAACCTCTGGGTATGGAAGGGGTTATAAATAACCCATTACAATTACAACCTTAACAATCTATTGGAACAAACTTGGCTCCGTTTTTATGCACTAGATGTCTGTAGCAAGGCCATCCATCTCTTTTCTGTGCAGTACTAGTGCTCAACAATAGACGCCTAAGCTCATTTCTATGCATTTGTCTTGACAAATCTCATGTTCTTTGCCGGCTTGTTAGTGCACATTATATTGGATTTGACCATATTTGTGTCAAGTCATGTTTTCCAGGCAGTCTACATAACCAAAGACTAAATCAATCCTGTAGTTTGGACTAATAGGCAAGGCGTACCAAGTCATCGGAATACCCTTAAATACTAATGTTATGGTTGCCTACTCTGGACTTTGCCACTGTAATATGTCCAGTTCTGTTGACAAGGAATTAAATATTAAAAAGCAGGAGTGCTGAAAACAACCCTGACAAACTATGCGTGACACAGGATTGATGAAATATCACCAGACTAGTGAACATCGCACTCAAGCGGCAGATGAAGTTCGATTACAATTATTTGCAGGTCATCAAGGAAGCAGATATCCATGCATAACCCATAGCTTAGCACAGCTGAGTGAAAGGTTGCACTTTGGTCCATAAATCACAACATTAAAAAAAAAGCAGAGAACATACTTTTCAGCAAATTAGGATACAAAATGCCTCTGCTGCCTTCAGGCTCTGATACAAAATGCCTCTGCTGCCTTCAGGCTCTGCACCATCTATTGTCCTCCTTAAAAGTTAGAATAAAGTGATTTGCAATGTGGATGGAGAATAAGTGGAATAAGTGGAATCAGAATATCAAAGATAACTGTACAAATTACAAGAACAAATGTACATGCTTCATACTGAAATGTAAAGGAACCAGATCTGTTGTAGGTGACTTGGTTGCCCCTTGGGCACATTTTTACTGGATCCCCGTAGTGTAACCTTCAATGGAACTTCTAGTACAGAGGTTTTTGTCACGGAGTAGAAAACCCATGGTTTTCACAGGTGTCCCTGGATTGTGGGCTATATTGTTTTTAAGTAGTCCATTCAATTCACAACACTGGCACCAAGGTTTCTTAAGACTCATTGCCACGGCCTTCCGGTGGTTCACAAAAGGCTGTGATGAAGTCACTTAGGGAGCACATGTCAGTGAAGTCTTAAAAACAACTTGTTAATTTAAAACGGGTACGATTAAGATAAATAATAATAATAAATAAGATGTTTGGAAACTCGGTTGTATACACCACCAACTGAGATGCTCGCGATAGGTTATGTAAAGGAGTATTTGTAAAGTGCCTTACTGCTATTGGTATGGCCTTGAAATCACTGTGGCATTCTGGCTATACCAAAGTAGGATTTTGGAAACTACCCTTGCACTGTGGAAACAATAATTATGTTGCATATCATGAGCAATTGTGAAAGTGAAAGGTGAATTTGCTATGGGTGATTTTAGAGGAGAAGACATTTTTTTGGGTGTTCTCTTGCCCCCTTTTATGGGACCCCTAAACTGTTCATCAACCCTCCCCTTGATTTTCTAGTATCCCTGAAATTGTGGTCAGAGGGACCTCTACTGAAGCAACTCTTTTTACCATGTTGTTTTATGGTAGCCCATAAGACGCATAGGACAATCTGAATTCCTGTCGGTGCACATGGTCAGTGTGTCAGCACTGGAACGATACCAATGCATGGGCCCTCAGTCCCTCTCGGGCAAGATGCAGCATAATTGCCCTATCTCATGATCATGATTGGAAGAGCGTCCACAGCATGCTTATCTGAATCCCATTCACAACACACCCCACTGTGCTTTGCTATGCTGCAGATTTGCTCCTGCACTGTTCTGCTGCTACAACGTTCCCCCCGTACCTATTCCTCCACCCGCTTCCACTTCCTTCCAGCTTTGTTATTCCCTTTATTTCTCTGTTGCAGGATTCCTTTATGTCTGCTCCTCTTAAAGCTGGGCTCTTTCTTCAGCCAGGAGCCCCACCAGCTCTTTGAAAATGGCCTTCATCATCCAGGTCTGTTTTTAAATGCAGTCTCTGCTCTCCATTCCAGACCCAATACTGTTGAATAGCATCAATCATATTTTTGGTATGCCTCCTGACAGCAGTGTAGCGTCAAGAGAAGAAATACCATACCTCACAACTCCACTAGAGTAAGAAGTTTGCCTACAGTGAGCCCAATCACCGATACATGGTGCTTTTTATGTTTTAAACTGTTTTTATTGATTTATTCACAAACAAGTAAAACCAAGACAAACAACAACCCCCCTTAAACCTCCCAAATACAGCGTGCTTTTTAACCACCCCAGTTTTGGCTTCAACAGGGTTGCAGCCAAATTAATGGCATTAGTAGCTCAATATACCTTTATGCTAGCCACTGAAGTACTGATGCATTTTATTTTTTAAGTCCTACTCACAATCCTTTTGTTTGGGGCAGTTTGTGTGTGGGAAACCAAGGAGGAAGGTCTAAAAAGGCCTTAGTGCAAACATGGGCTCAAATAAGTACAGCATTGCACCCTGTGTTGTGGTCTGGATTGGTTTAAATTGGTCCTTGGCCCTAGGTGATGCAAACTGTGGGTGGAGCTTAGCATTTGGCGGTTTTTAGGGGCAACAGATTGGCTTGCTGCCAAAACCTTTCAGTCTGCATTTTGAGTGATTGGAGGGTCGGTTTGGGCCAGCCGCTGAGTGAACAGGTATATTAAGGAGAGGTCCTGACCACCTTTCCTGTTGTACTTACCAGTATTGCTGGAGGATTTGTGCCACAAAGTCGTTATGCTGAATTTTTAGGATCAGGTTTGGCCATGCTGGCCTGGCTCTGTGTCCTATTCCTTCGCTCCACTTTCTTCTTTTGGCCTATGTAAAAGGTGTAGAAGGAGGCGACGGATACACAGGTGGTATGGGTGGTGTCCAGTCATTTGGTCGACAGACAAATGGTTGAATTTTTAGCAATTTTAGCAAAAAAAAAGGTGGCTCGGGGGGGACCCCCCCCAAAAAAAAAAAAGTGAAAATAAATTCGACCATTTGTCTTTCGACCAAATTGCGTCGACTATTTGTCCTGTCGACCATTTATTTTCGACCAAATGACCTGTAACCGGTATGGATATTGGCATAAACTTGTATTATACCAGAAAATAAAGAGAAAAACTACTACTGCTGACTAAATCTAAGAGTGCTTGTCCTGCCTCAACTAAAATACCAAGGAATCAGTCGGGCTGTCCATGTAAATCAAGAGTCCACCGTCCTGTGTAAAAACCTATTTCTGTCCGTTACATTGGTAACTAAAATAAAGAGGTAGTGAATCATCTTGGTCCAGAAGAATGGCTCCGTTCTTCTGGATAACAGATCACAGTTCCAGTAGTTAGGCAGGATCTTTACAAGAGGGAATGACTCCCTTCCCCAGGTCTCAATCTCTCTCCAAGGCACAACACAATATCCCAGATTGAAAAGCAGTGACGTTTTCAGTTCACACTCAAAAGGTAAAGTTCCAGTTTAAACATCAACATTCCTTGTTGCCCATAGTTGTTTCTTCACTACTGGGTTCCCAGAGAATGCCGGCCTTCTCCAGGTATCTTGCCCTCAGTGTTTTCCCAATGCCAAGGAAAGGACTCCCTTGCCCTGGACTTTTCTCAGGCTTACTTTGCGCATGTGGGTTCAAGACCCTGCTTCCCTTCCATTTCATTTCATTCCGACCAGCTAGGCTCCCTCTCTCGCCAAGTACTGTCACACGAGCATCCCTACAGATAAGGGGTGTATCGGTCACTTACTCCCTAAAAATTGGCAAATCCTCCCAAAAAAAAAAAATATATAGGGAGTAGAAATACTCCCAACAAAGAAAACACATGTAGAGTTTTGCCCCAATGCTTTCACAGTCACAGCTCCATGGATATGTTTGGACCACAAATGCACGTAGCACAACAGGAAGAAACTACTATTTTAACTGCCTGATTGGAAGAAGTAAATATGCATCTTTTAATGTGCATGAATAACTAGGTGCATAGAAATAAATATTACAAAAACATTTCCGTTAGTTAAAACATATTTTTACTTGCTTATAAAATACTCTCATTAGGAATCGGACTTACGTATTTACTCCCTAAAGAATCATTTTTAAACACATCTATAAAGAATTGAGTAAAATACTCCCATTTCTAAATCTCATCTGGAGTACTGGTCACGGGGAAGAGAACTTGGTTTTTGCATGTGGCTCCCAGAGCCTGCGTTCTCTTCCTTTTTGGAACCAATTTATTAAAGATTTCATATGACAAACAATGGGATTAACAAGAAAAAAAAATACAGACATCAATCCTCAATCCATAAAACCTATCTCCAAAAAATGCAGTCTTTTCAACAAATTAAATCCTCCAATAAAATATAAACAGAAAAATATCAGACCAATCTAAAGGAAAAGAGGAAGGGAGAGAAGGAAGAAGGAGAGAAAAAGAAACCCAAAAAACACCCACCACCATTAGTAGTCCAGGCATGTCATAACATGCATTTCTTGAAAACATCAACAATGGCATTATTATCTGAAATAACATTAAATAAAGATTTTCCATAATAACTTACTAGAAGGTCTTAATTCTATTGAAGACACGGAGGCGAGCATCAAGCTTCTCTTTATTGTAACATAAAATAAAAAGCTCAACAGCAAGTATTTGTGCACCTGAGCATAATAAGTAATATGCATAATAAAAGGTACACCAAAAAAATATAATAAACAAAACACAAGAAAACATTAGACCTAGTCCATAAATGTCTCAGGGAGAACAACAAACTATTTCCCAGGAGGCTTCCCTAGAGTTCCTCCAAAAAGTCACAAACATGTGACCTCAGTCCTCCAATAGATATGAAGGTATCTTCATAAACAGTCCTGAACATGATGCAACTTCCTCTTCCGAGGCTGCAAACTTGGCTGTCCATAAACCGGTAAAATAAATTGCAACTGTAGCCATCTTATGGAAGGAGACGTGATCGGGCTGCAGGTCAGACGGGCTTGTCTGTAGGTGCTGTCAAGAAAGAAATAAAGACTGGTATTACTTCCAAGTGTATGGCAACCCTAGTTCCCCTTGCAGGGTGGGAGAGAAAATCAGTGAGCTTTTCTGGAAAAACCCTGAATTAATTCCAAAATCATCAATAATCCACAGCATTGCATCTGATTTTAAGCATGGTACGCGCCTCTATTTTCTCTCTCGCCGGGTGGATAATGCTCGGCTCCGTTTCTTTAATACAATTAAGACTTTCTAGTAAGTTATTATGGAAAATCTTTATTCTATGTCAAGACCGGAGGCTCACATTATGCTTGTTCAAAGCTTACCTACCACAATCGATGCAGGCTACTCTACCGGTCTCAGGTAGAATTGCTTAAAGATTGATACGCCTGCCCAATCAGCCATCTTCATGATGTCCTCTAAACGGACACCGACTTGGAAAGCTTTGGAGGCCATGGCCCCTCTCACTGAGTGGGCGCCAAAGTGAAGCGTGTCTATCCCTGCCTGCGCTAGAGTCCAACGCACCCATCGTGCTAATGTAAGGGCGAAACCGCTCTGTGGGGTTTGCGCAGAGCTATCAAAAGCTGACCGGTAGAAGAGGTTCTGAGAGGAGCAGTTACCTCTTCATAGGCTTTCAGGCATCTGACTAAGCAAAGCTTGGGTTGCTCCATCCGACTAAGCAAGCTGGGTACGATATCACCTTTGAATCGCATTTAGTTCTTCCGTGTATGTGGAATACAATACCGTCAGGAGAAAAGGTCCTCCTGCTAGGACTAGAACTTTGACGTCCAAAACTCTCCTGCAAGAGACCAAGCAGTGCAGAGTGGTAAGCTTGCCGGAGAGGGCCGTACGTGATAATACATTTCTATCCTGGCAACATAATGAGGAGTTAAGTACCCTGTTGATGTCCCAAAGCTTGTCGTAGCGGGATGGAGGCGGCACTGTAAGCCGAATACCCTTGAGCAATCTGCAAACAAGGTGATGCTCCACTGCTGGGGCTCCTTGGACGAGATTGTGGCCTGCAGAAATCACCGAGCAGTAGTCACTGACCGTCCTGTAGGCGAGACCTCTTTCTACCAAAAGAGGCTAGGAAATTGAGAATTTCTTCTATAGGTGCTGAAACCGGGTGAAAACCTCGGCTCTGCCACCAGGTCTTCCAGGCGCTCCAAGAATTGGAGTATCTTCTGAGGGTAGCGGGGGCCCAGCTCTCCTTGATGAGACTGATCGCCTTGAGCGACATACCCGAGTTCTCCATCTCGACCTGAAATCCTCCAAGCTGCCAGGGTCAGGGACCTGCTGAGGAGCAGGGAGTGACGCTGTCCTAGCGGACCCAGCAGAAGATTTGGAAAGTGGGGTAGAAGGATTGGAAAATCCGTAGAAAGTTCAAGAAGAACTGGATACCAGGTCTGAGCGGTCCAGACTGGGGCTAGGAGGACCAGCTCTGTTTGCTCCTGACGTGCCTTTGCCAGGGTCTTCGCTATCATGGTAAAGGGAGGAAATGCATAGTGAATCCCTCCCGTCCAGAGCTGCAGAAATGCATCTGTCGCTGCAGCTATTGGATCCGGTCTCCAGCTGTAAAACTCTGGCAGCTGAGTGTTGAGACGGGAGGCAAAGAGATCCTTGGACATGGGGCCCCAAATTTGTTGGAGGCGGAGAAAGATGTCTCTGTTGGGCCTCCCGTCGCTGGAGCCGGTGTGATGACAGGAGTGCCAATCCGCCACCACGTTCCCGAGTACCAGTAGGTATTCCGCCGTGACTGTCATGAATCCCAAAGGTAAACAAGAGAAAAGCAAGTAGACACATTGTGGGGACTATATCACAAAGTAGATGCCATCTCTATCCCTCTTGCAGGTGCCTTTGGTGTGGTAAAAAACCTACGATGAACAAAACAAGGAAAAGACTACATTTCCCAGCAAACCTGGGGCCACAGACTAACCTCAGGTCCACGGATCCTACTGTTACACCAATTAGTCTCACGGGGCCTTCAAACGCACAGAAAAACGCCCAAGCCAACGCCCGGACTACCGCGCATGCGTAGAGGAGTATCTGCGCATGCGCGCACCTCACACGCTTGTTCGCGCTCGACTTCCTTACTGAGCGGACATCTCCGGAAGAGCTCCAGTGCAGCTGCCCATTGCAGGCCCAATCCTCGCCTGTAAACCAACCTCAGGGCCTCGCGCCTCATAAAATAAGTGCTTTATACGCTCCTCTTGATTGGAGCACTTGTACTTACCTGCTGATCTAGTTACTTACCCGCTGATCTAAGAGCCGCATTTCGCTCCCCAACCGGAGCGACTGGCACCTGACTCGATGGCAATATCTGGGGCAGATCCGAAGATGTCTCTGCCGTTCCAGGCTTCCATGTGTGTAAGCCACCAGTTGAGCTCAGTTCTCGCCTCTGGCGAAAGTATCAGGCACTGGTAGTAAGAGAGGCTGTGCCTTAAATGTTGACCATTCAGCCTTTGACCAAAAAAAAAAAAAAAACCCTCTGCAGAAGTCTGCGAATCTCCCGCCAGGTGGAGTATATCTTGGCCGCAAGCTGTGAATTCTGGGTATCGACTACGAACCCCAGAAATTCTAGATTCCTGGATGGACAAAGAATTGACTTCTCCCAGTTTATGAGAAAGCCGAGACTGTGTCGTAACTCAGTGTAGTAACTCTATGGCCAGCCTGGTTTGCTGCTCTACCAGCACTTGAGATTGAGCCACGAAAATAATGTCGTCCAGATAAATCATCAGCCGGACGCTCGGTTCTCTTACATGAGCTACTACGGACCTTAAAAGCTTGGTAAAGGCCCAAGGAGCTGAGGAGAGCCAGAAAGGTAGACTCGTGAACTCCCAGGCCTGGTGTCCCCATGAGAACCTCATAAGTTATGCAGTGCCTATCCATCAGGCACACGAGGTAAGCGTCTTTCAGATCTAGACGCATGAGCCAATTGTTCGGTCTCAAGATGTCCCGGAGCATGTGTATTCCTTCCATCTTGAAATGGCGGTAGACGATAAAATCGTTGAGAGCTCTTCGATTCATCACCGGCCGAACTTTCTGTGCACTAGAAATATGGGGCTGAAGAAACCGCCCTGGCTTGAAAGGGTTGCGCGAAGAACTCTAGGCGCAGACCACGAGCTGCGTCCCCGACACAAGCATCCCCCGATAAGGTATCCCAAGCTCTCAAAGATAGCTAACCTACCCCCTATGGGCCCTTGCATTGCTGGAGCTGGTATGAGCACACTGACCTGGGGGTTGTTGCTGGGCCCGATATCTTGCAGCTCTCCTCCAGGCACAACCTCTTCCACATCCTCTTGAAGGAAAGAAGGTGTTGTGCGATCTTGCCAGGCATTATGCTGGTCCCTGGAGTGTTGAGGTCTTCTATCGAAAGAACACCGGCCAGAGGAGCGACCGCGACAGGCCATGGAGAAAATGTTTTAAGCGAACACTCTTTGATGGAGGCCTGAGCTTTGTCCAATGCGGTGAAGGTACCGACAACTGACATCTCCTTCATGAAAGGATCCCCGAAAAGTAAGCCCTGGGCAGCGGCACTGGATTCGGTGTCTGCTAACTCGCTCAACTTGGCGCCAATTTTAAACAGGATGCCTTTTTGACACCCGGCTGATATGGCACAGCTGGCATTTCCCAGTAGACAGATAGCTCGTTGGGCCCAACCTGAGAGAATCACTGGGTCAATGAGGTTTCCTGTGTCGATGGCTGCTTCCGCTAGTTCCAAGATTGCCAATGGACCAGTAACGTCCAGAACCTTGTCCTGACAGGACTTCCAGGCGCGGTTGATGCCTTTCCTTGGATCCTTAACATTTTTGCCCAGACAAGTGGTAATTTTGTAGTCTAGCTCCGGAGTTAGAGTCACTTTGCCTGGGATTTGTGGGCGGGGGCATTCGACCCGAAGTCTGGCTCTGACCTCTTTATCGAAGGGCTTGCGCAGTCTTGTCAATATATATTCCGTTGTCCTAGACGACGGCTCCCAGTCAGTGGATCTGGGATGAGAAGGTCTTCGGGCGCAAACATCCCTTTTGAAAGAGACTGCTTCCCTGTTGTCTTCTTGGGTTTGGGGGCTGCCGCAATCCCTGAGGTTGAGGGTCTTGAACTAATGGTTTGAATGTCCTCATCTGAGGGGGTGTGGGAGGGATCAATATCATACACCCCTCTGTCTTGCTCATCGTCCGTGCCCTGTCTATCTCCCTCTGGGCTTGAGGGTCTAGCACCCCTGTTGTCCTCCTCGGGGTAAGAGGGTACATCATGGGAAGGGATTTCCTTCCTATTCATAAAGGCTTTTTTAAGCATGAATAAGGCGTCCGATAGGGCAGAAGTGGCTGGTCCTGGCTGGCTCAGGGGCGGAGGGAGGAGTAAGGGGTCCGAGAGTCTTTGCTCTTATGAGCCGGAATACATCCCCCTTCTGCAAGGTGCTTCCTTTTTTGGGTCTTTTTTCTCCCTGGCAGAGAGGTCTCCTGCATGCGCTCCTCCATAGAGTCCAGGCGCTGTTGTATAGGCAGCAGCATTTCTGCTAGGCCCTTTTTAATGCTGGAAGATCCGAGCACCTTTTGAAGGCTTCTTGCCATTGCCACTTATCAATGTAACATGTATCCTCCTCAC